>NC_081369.1:66418607-67738607 GCF_030684315.1 Stegostoma tigrinum | reverse complement strand
CTCTCTCTCCCTCCCCCCCCCCCCCACAAGCTCTGGCACTCTCTCTCTCCCCCCCCCCCACCCCACAAGCTCTGGCACTCTCTCTCTCTCTCTCTCTTCCCCCCCCCCCCACAAGCTCTGGCACTCTCTCTCTTCCCCCCCCCACCCCACAAGCTCTGGCACTCTCTCTCTCCCCCCCCCCCCACCCCACAAGCTCTGGCACTCTCTCTCTCTCCCCCCACCCCCCCCCACAAGCTCTGGCACTCTCTCTTCCCCCCCCCCCCCCCCACAAGCTCTGGCACTCTCTCTCTCTCTCTCTCTCTTCCCCCCCCCCACAAGCTCTGGCACTCTCTCTCTCTCTCTCTCTCCCCCCCCCCCCCCCCACAAGCTCTGGCACTCTCTCTCTCTCCCCCCCCCCCCCCACAAGCTCTGGCACTCTCTCTCTCCCCCCCCCACCCCACAAGCTCTGGCACTCTCTCTCTCTCCCCCCCCCCACCCCACAAGCTCTGGCACTCTCTCTCTCCTCCCCCCCCCCACCCCACAAGCTCTGGCACTCTCTCTCTCCTCCCCCCCCCACCCCACAAGCTCTGGCACTCTCTCTCCTCCCCCCCCCCACCCCACAAGCTCTGGCACTCTCTCTCTCCTCCCCCCCCCCACCCCACAAGCTCTGGCACTCTCTCTCTCCTCCCCCCCCCCACCCCACAAGCTCTGGCACTCTCTCTCTCCTCCCCCCCCCCACCCCCACAAGCTCTGGCACTCTCTCTCTCCTCCCCCCCCCCACCCCACAAGCTCTGGCACTCTCTCTCTCCTCCCCCCCCCCACCCCACAAGCTCTGGCACTCTCTCTCTCCTCCCCCCCCCCACCCCACAAGCTCTGGCACTCTCTCTCTCCTCCCCCCCCCCCACCCCACAAGCTCTGGCACTCTCTCTCTCCTCCCCCCCCCCACCCCACAAGCTCTGGCACTCTCTCTCTCCTCCCCCCCCCCCACCCCACAAGCTCTGGCACTCTCTCTCTCCTCCCCCCCCCCACCCCACAAGCTCTGGCACTCTCTCTCTCCTCCCCCCCCCCCACCCCACAAGCTCTGGCACTCTCTCTCTCCTCCCCCCCCCCACCCCACAAGCTCTGGCACTCTCTCTCTCCTCCCCCCCCCCACCCCACAAGCTCTGGCACTCTCTCTCTCCTCCCCCCCCCCACCCCACAAGCTCTGGCACTCTCTCTCTCCTCCCCCCCCCCACCCCACAAGCTCTGGCACTCTCTCTCTCCTCCCCCCCCCCCACCCCACAAGCTCTGGCACTCTCTCTCTCCTCCCCCCCCCCACCCCACAAGCTCTGGCACTCTCTCTCTCCTCCCCCCCCCCACCCCACAAGCTCTGGCACTCTCTCTCTCCTCCCCCCCCCCACCCCACAAGCTCTGGCACTCTCTCTCTCCTCCCCCCCCCACCCCACAAGCTCTGGCACTCTCTCTCTCCTCCCCCCCCCCCACCCCACAAGCTCTGGCACTCTCTCTCTCCTCCCCCCCCCCACCCCACAAGCTCTGGCACTCTCTCTCTCCTCCCCCCCCCCACCCCACAAGCTCTGGCACTCTCTCTCTCCTCCCCCCCCCCACCCCACAAGCTCTGGCACTCTCTCTCTCCTCCCCCCCCCCCACCCCACAAGCTCTGGCACTCTCTCTCTCCTCCCCCCCCCCACCCCACAAGCTCTGGCACTCTCTCTCTCCTCCCCCCCCCCCACCCCACAAGCTCTGGCACTCTCTCTCTCCTCCCCCCCCCCACCCCACAAGCTCTGGCACTCTCTCTCTCCTCCCCCCCCCCACCCCACAAGCTCTGGCACTCTCTCTCTCCTCCCCCCCCCCACCCCACAAGCTCTGGCACTCTCTCTCTCCTCCCCCCCCCCACCCCACAAGCTCTGGCACTCTCTCTCTCCTCCCCCCCCCCCACCCCACAAGCTCTGGCACTCTCTCTCTCCTCCCCCCCCCCACCCCACAAGCTCTGGCACTCTCTCTCTCCTCCCCCCCCCCACCCCACAAGCTCTGGCACTCTCTCTCTCCTCCCCCCCCCCACCCCACAAGCTCTGGCACTCTCTCTCTCCTACCCCCCCCCACCCCACAAGCTCTGGCACTCTCTCTCTCTCCCCCCCCCCCACCCCACAAGCTCTGGCACTCTCTCTCTCTCTCCCCCCCCCCCACCCCACAAGCTCTGGCACTCTCTCTCTCTCCCCCCCCCCCACCCCACAAGCTCTGGCACTCTCTCTCTCTCCCCCCCCCCCCACCCCACAAGCTCTGGCACTCTCTCTCTCTCCCCCCCCCCCACCCCACAAGCTCTGGCACTCTCTCTCTCCTCCCCCCCCCCCACCCCACAAGCTCTGGCACTCTCTCTCTCTCTCCCCCCCCCCACCCCACAAGCTCTGGCACTCTCTCTCTCTCCCCCCCCCCCACCCCACAAGCTCTGGCACTCTCTCTCTCTCCCCCCCCCCCACCCCACAAGCTCTGGCACTCTCTCTCTCTCCCCCCCCCCCACCCCACAAGCTCTGGCACTCTCTCTCTCTCCCCCCACCCCCCCCCACAAGCTCTGGCACTCTCTCTCTCTCCCCCCACCCCCCCCCACAAGCTCTGGCACTCTCTCCCCCCCCCCACAAGCTCTGGCACTCTCTCTCTCTCTCCCCCCCCCCCACAAGCTCTGGCACTCGCTCTCTCTCTCTCTCTCCCCCACCCCCCCCCCACAAGCTCTGGCACTCTCTCTCCCCCCCCGCCCCCCCCACAAGCTCTGGCACTCTCTCTCTCTCTCTCTTCCCCCCCCCCCCACCCCCCCCCCCCACAAGCTCTGGCACTCTCTCTCTCTCTTCCCCCCCCCCCCCCCACCCCACAAGCTCTGGCACTCTCTCTCTCTCTCCCCCCCCCCCCACCCCACAAGCTCTGGCACTCTCTCTCTCTCCCCCCCCCCCACCCCACAAGCTCTGGCACTCTCTCTCTCTCCCCCCACCCCCCCCCCCACAAGCTCTGGCACTCTCTCTCTCTCTCTCTCTCTCTCTCTTCCCCCCCCCCCACCCCCCCCCCCCACAAGCTCTGGCACTCTCTCTCTCTCCCCCCCCACCCCCCCCCCACAAGCTCTGGCACTCTCTCTCTCTCCCCCCACCCCCCCCCACAAGCTCTCGCACTCTCTCCCCCCCCCCCACAAGCTCTGGCACTCTCTCTCTCTCTCCCCCCCCCCCCCCCACAAGCTCTGGCACTCGCTCTCTCTCTCTCTCTTCCCCCCCCCCCCACCCCCCCCCCACAAGCTCTGGCACTCTCTCCCCCCCCCCCCCACAAGCTCTGGCACTCTCTCTCTCTCTCTCTCTCTTCCCCCCCCCCCACCCCCCCCCCACAAGCTCTGGCACTCTCTCTCTCTCTCTCTCTCCCCCCCCCCCCACAAGCTCTGGCACTCTCTCTCTCTCCCCCCCCACCCCCCCCCACAAGCTCTGGCACTCTCTCTCTCTCTCCCCCCCCACCCCCCCCCACAAGCTCTGGCTCTCTCTCTCTCTCCCCCCCCACCCCCCCCCACAAGCTCTGGCACTCTCTCTCTCTCCCCCCCCACCCCCCCCCACAAGCTCTGGCACTCTCTCTCTCTCCCCCCCCACCCCCCCCACAAGCTCTGGCACTCTCTCTCTCTCCCCCCCACCCCCCCCCACAAGCTCTGGCACTCTCTCTCTCTCCCCCCCCACCCCCCCCCACAAGCTCTGGCACTCTCTCTCTCTCCCCCCCCACCCCCCCCCACAAGCTCTGGCACTCTCTCTCTCTCCCCCCCCACCCCCCCCCACAAGCTCTGGCACTCTCTCTCTCTCCCCCCCACCCCCCCCCACAAGCTCTGGCACTCTCTCTCTCTCCCCCCCCACCCCCCCCACAAGCTCTGGCACTCTCTCTCTCTCCCCCCCCACCCCCCCAAACAAGCTCTGGCACTCTCTCTCTCTCCCCCCCACCCCCCCCCACAAGCTCTGGCACTCTCTCTCTCTCCCCCCCCACCAGCTCTGGCACTCTCTCTCTCTCCCCCCCCACCCCCCCCCACAAGCTCTGGCACTCTCTCTCTCTCCCCCCCCACCCCCCCCCCACAAGCTCTGGCACTCTCTCTCTCTCCCCCCCCACCCCCCCCACAAGCTCTGGCACTCTCTCTCTCTCCCCCCCCACCCCCCCCCACAAGCTCTGGCACTCTCTCTCTCTCTCCCCCCACCCCCCCCCACAAGCTCTGGCACTCTCTCTCTCTCCCCCCCCACAAGCTCTGGCACTCTCTCTCTCTCTCCCCCCACCCCCCCCACAAGCTCTGGCACTCTCTCTCTCCCCCCCCCCCCACCCCCCACCACCCCCCCCACAAGCTCTGGCACTCTCTCTCTCCCCCCCCCACCCCCCCCCCACAAGCTCTGGCACTCTCTCTCTCTCTCTCTCTCTTCCCCCCCCCCACAAGCTCTGGCACTCTCTCTCTTCCCCCCCCCCCACCCCACAAGCTCTGGCACTCTCTCTCTCTCCCCCCCCACCCCCCCCCACAAGCTCTGGCACTCTCTCTCTCTCTCCCCCCCACCCCCCCCACAAGCTCTGGCACTCTCTCTCCCTCCCCCCCCCCACAAGCTCTGGCACTCTCTCTCCCCCCACCCCCCCCCCCACAAGCTCTGGCACTCTCTCTCTCTCTCTCCCCCCACCCCCCCCCACAAGCTCTGGCACTCTCTCTCTCTCTTCCCCCCCCCCCACCCCCCCCCCCACAAGCTCTGGCACTCTCTCTCTCTCTCTCTCTCTCTTCCCCCCCCCACCCCCCCCCCACAAGCTCTGGCACTCTCTCTCTTCCCCCCCCCCCCACCCCACAAGCTCTGGCACTCTCTCTCTCCTCCCCCCCCCCACCCCACAAGCTCTGGCACTCTCTCTCTCCTCCCCCCCCCCACCCCACAAGCTCTGGCACTCTCTCTCTCCTCCCCCCCCCCACCCCACAAGCTCTGGCACTCTCTCTCTCCTCCCCCCCCCCACCCCACAAGCTCTGGCACTCTCTCTCTCCTCCCCCCCCCCCACCCCACAAGCTCTGGCACTCTCTCTCTCCTCCCCCCCCCCACCCCACAAGCTCTGGCACTCTCTCTCTCCTCCCCCCCCCGACCCCACAAGCTCTGGCACTCTCTCTCTCCTCCCCCCCCCCACCCCACAAGCTCTGGCACTCTCTCTCTCCTCCCCCCCCCACCCCACAAGCTCTGGCACTCTCTCTCTCCTCCCCCCCCCCCCACCCCCACAAGCTCTGGCACTCTCTCTCTCTCTCCCCCCCCCCCACCCCACAAGCTCTGGCACTCTCTCTCTCTCCCCCCCCCCCACCCCACAAGCTCTGGCACACTCTCTCTCTCTCCCCCCCCCCCCCACCCCACAAGCTCTGGCACTCTCTCTCTCTCCCCCCCCCCCACCCCACAAGCTCTGGCACTCTCTCTCTCTCCCCCCCCCCCACCCCACAAGCTCTGGCACTCTCTCTCTCTCCCCCCACCCCCCCCACAAGCTCTGGCACTCTCTCTCTCTCCCCCCACCCCCCCCCACAAGCTCTGGCACTCTCTCCCCCCCCCCACAAGCTCTGGCACTCTCTCTCTCTCTTCCCCCCCCCCCCCACAAGCTCTGGCACTCGCTCTCTCTCTCTCTCTTCCCCCACCCCCCCCCCACAAGCTCTGGCACTCTCTCCCCCCTCCCCCCCCCACAAGCTCTGGCACTCTCTCTCTCTCTCTCTCTCTCTCTCTTCCCCCCCCCCCCACCCCCCCCCCCACAAGCTCTGGCACTCTCTCTCTCTCTTCCCCCCCCCCCACCCCCCACCCCACAAGCTCTGGCACTCTCTCTCTCTCTCTCTCCCCCCCCCCCCACCCCACAAGCTCTGGCACTCTCTCTCTCTCCCCCCCCCCCCACCCCACAAGCTCTGGCACTCTCTCTCTCTCCCCCACCCCCCCCCACAAGCTCTGGCACTCTCTCTCTCTCCCCCCACCCCCCCCCACAAGCTCTCGCACTCTCTCCCCCCCCCCCACAAGCTCTGGCACTCTCTCTCTCTCTCTCTTCCCCCCCCCCCCACAAGCTCTGGCACTCGCTCTCTCTCTCTCTCTTCCCCCCCCCCCACCCCCCCCCACAAGCTCTGGCACTCTCTACCCCCCCCCCCCCCCCCCACAAGCTCTGGCACTCTCTCTCTCTCTCCCCCCCCCCCCCCCCCCACCCCCCCCCCCCACAAGCTCTGGCACTCTCTCTCTCTCCCCCCCCACCCCCCCCCCACAAGCTCTGGCACTCTCTCTCTCTCCCCCCCCACCCCCCCCCACAAGCTCTGGCACTCTCTCTCTCTCCCCCCCCACCCCCCCCCACAAGCTCTGGCACTCTCTCTCTCTCCCCCCCCACCCCCCCCCACAAGCTCTGGCACTCTCTCTCTCTCCCCCCCCCACCCCCCCCACAAGCTCTGGCACTCTCTCTCTCTCCCCCCCCCACCCCCCCCCACAAGCTCTGGCACTCTCTCTCTCTCCCCCCCCACCCCCCCCCACAAGCTCTGGCACTCTCTCTCTCTCCCCCCCCACCCCCCCCCACCCCCCCCACAAGCTCTGGCACTCTCTCTCTCTCCCCCCCCCACAAGCTCTGGCACTCTCTCTCTCTCCCCCCCCACCCCCCCCCACAAGCTCTGGCACTCTCTCTCTCTCCCCCCCCACCCCCCCCCACAAGCTCTGGCACTCTCTCTCTCTCCCCCCCCACCCCCCCCCACAAGCTCTGGCACTCTCTCTCTCTCCCCCCCCACCCCCCCCCACAAGCTCTGGCACTCTCTCTCTCTCCCCCCCCACCCCCCCCCACAAGCTCTGGCACTCTCTCTCTCTCCCCCCCCACCCCCCCCCACAAGCTCTGGCACTCTCTCTCTCTCCCCCCCCCACAAGCTCTGGCACTCTCTCTCTCTCTCCCCCCACCCCCCCCCCCACAAGCTCTGGCACTCTCTCTCTCTCCCCCCCCACAAGCTCTGGCACTCTCTCTCTCTCTCCCCCCACCCCCCCCACAAGCTCTGGCACTCTCTCTCTCCCCCCCCCCCCACCCCCCACCCCCCCCCCCACAAGCTCTGGCACTCTCTCTCTCCCCCCCCCCCACAAGCTCTGGCACTCTCTCTCTCTCTCTCTCTCTTCCCCCCCCCCACAAGCTCTGGCACTCTCTCTCTTCCCCCCCCCCCCACCCCACAAGCTCTGGCACTCTCTCTCTCCCCCCCCCCCCACCCCCCACCCCCCCCCCCACAAGCTCTGGCACTCTCTCTCTTCCCCCCCCCCCACCCCACAAGCTCTGGCACTCTCTCTCTCTCCCCCCCCACCCCCCCCCACAAGCTCTGGCACTCTCTCTCTCTCCCCCCCCACCCCCCCCCACAAGCTCTGGCACTCTCTCTCTCCCCCCCCCACCCCCCCCCACAAGCTCTGGCACTCTCTCTCTCTCTCCCCCCACCCCCCCCACAAGCTCTGGCACTCTCTCTCCCTCCCCCCCCCCACAAGCTCTGGCACTCTCTCTCCCCCCACCCCCCCCCACAAGCTCTGGCACTCTCTCTCCCCCCACCCCCCCCCCACAAACTCTGGCACTCTCTCTCCCCCCACCCCCCCCCACAAACTCTGGCACTCTCTCTCCCCCCACCCCCCCCCACAAACTCTGGCACTCTCTCTCTCTCCCCCCCCCCCACCCACACCCCCCACAAACTCTGGCACTCTCTCTCTCTCTCTCTCTCTCCCCCCCCCCCACCCACACCCCCCACAAACTCTGGCACTCTCTCTCTCTCTCCCCCCCCCCCCCCACCCCCCTAACAAGCTCTGGCACTCTCTCTCTCTCCCCCCCCCCCCACCAGCTCTGACACACTCTCTCTCTCTCTCCCCCCCCACCCCCCCCCACCAGCTCTGGCACTCTCTCTCTCTCCCCCCCCACCCCCCCCCACCAGCTCTGGCACTCTCTCTCTCTCCCCCCCCACCACCCCCCACAAGCTCTGGCACTCTCTCTCTCTCTCTCCCCCCACCCGCCCCCCACAAGCTCTGGCACTCTCTCTCTCTCTCTCTCTTCCCCCCCCCCACCCCCCCCCCACAAGCTCTGGCACTCTCTCTCTTCCCCCCCCCCCACCCCACAAGCTCTGGCACTCTCTCTCTCCTCCCCCCCCCCACCCCACAAGCTCTGGCACTCTCTCTCTCCCCCCCCCCACCCCACAAGCTCTGGCACTCTCTCTCTCCCCCCCCACCCCACAAGCTCTGGCACTCTCTCTCTCCTCCCCCCCCCCACCCCACAAGCTCTGGCACTCTCTCTCTCTCTCCCCCCCCCCCCACCCCACAAGCTCTGGCACTCTCTCTCTCTCCCCCCCCCCCACCCCACAAGCTCTGGCACTCTCTCTCTCTCCCCCCCCCCCACCCCACAAGCTCTGGCACTCTCTCTCTCTCCCCCCACCCCCCCCCACAAGCTCTGGCACTCTCTCTCCCCCCCCCCCCCACAAGCTCTGGCACTCTCTCTCTCTCTCCCCCCCCCCCCACCCCCCCCCCACAAGCTCTGGCACTCTCTCTCTCTCTCTCTCTCTCTCTTCCCCCCCCCCCACCCCCCCCCCACAAGCTCTGGCACTCTCTCTCTTCCCCCCCCCCCCACCCCACAAGCTCTGGCACTCTCTCTCCCCCCCCCCCACCCCACAAGCTCTGGCACTCTCTCTCTCCCCCCCCCCACCCCACAAGCTCTGGCACTCTCTCTCTCCTCCCCCCCCCCACCCCACAAGCTCTGGCACTCTCTCTCTCTCCTCCCCCCCCCCACCCCACAAGCTCTGGCACTCTCTCTCTCCTCCCCCCCCCCACCCCACAAGCTCTGGCACTCTCTCTCTCTCCCCCCCCCCCCACCCCACAAGCTCTGGCACTCTCTCTCTCTCTCCCACCCCCCCACCCCACAAGCTCTGGCACTCTCTCTCTCTCCCCCCACCCCCCCCCACAAGCTCTGGCACTCTCTCTCTCTCCCCCCACCCCCCCCCACAAGCTCTGGCACTCTCTCTCCCCCCCCCCCCCCCACAAGCTCTGGCACTCTCTCTCTCTCTCTCTCTCTTCCCCCCCCCCACCCCCCCCCCCCACAAGCTCTGGCACTCTCTCTCTCTCTCTCTCTTCCCCCCCCCCACCCCCCCCCACAAGCTCTGGCACTCTCTCTCCCCCCCCCCCCCCCAAAGCTCTGGCACTCTCTCTCTCTCTCTCTCTTCCCCCCCCCCCCACCCCCCCCCCACAAGCTCTGGCACTCTCTCTCTCTCCCCCCCCACCCCCCCCCACAAGCTCTGGCACTCTCTCTCTCTCCCCCCCCACAAGCTCTGGCACTCTCTCTCTCTCCCCCCCCACCCCCCCCCACAAGCTCTGGCACTCTCTCTCTGTCCCCCCCCACCCCCCCCCACAAGCTCTGGCACTCTCTCTCTCTCCCCCCCCACCCCCCCCCCCACAAGCTCTGGCACTCTCTCTCTCTCCCCCCCCACAAGCTCTGGCACTCTCTCTCTCTCCCCCCCCACCCCCCCCCACAAGCTCTGGCACTCTCTCTCTCCCCCCCCCCCCCCCCACAAGCTCTGGCACTCTCTCTCTCCCCCCCCCCCCCACCCCCCCCCACAAGCTCTGGCACTCTCTCTCTCTCTCTTCCCCCCCCCCACCCCCCCCCACAAGCTCTGGCACTCTCTCTCTCTCTCTTCCCCCCCCCCACCCCCCCCCACAAGCTCTGGCACTCTCTCTCTTCCCCCCCCCACCCCACAAGCTCTGGCACTCTCTCTCTTCCCCCCCCCCCACCCCACAAGCTCTGGCACTCTCTCTCTCTCCCCCCCCACCCCCCCCCACAAGCTCTGGCACTCTCTCTCTCTCTCCCCCCACCCCCCCCACAAGCTCTGGCACTCTCTCTCTCTCTCCCCCCCCCCACAAGCTCTGGCACTCTCTCTCTCCCCCCCCCCACCCCCCCCCACAAGCTCTGGCACTCTCTCTCTCTCTTCCCACCCCCCACCCCCCCCCACAAGCTCTGGCACTCTCTCTCTTCCCCCCCCCCCCACCCCACAAGCTCTGGCACTCTCTCTCTCTCCCCCCCCCCCACCCCACAAGCTCTGGCACTCTCTCTCTCTCCCCCCCCCCCCACCCCACAAGCTCTGGCACTCTCTCTCTCTCCCCCCCCACCCACCCCACAAGCTCTGGCACTCTCTCTCTCTCCCCCCCCACCCACCCCACAAGCTCTGGCACTCTCTCTCTCTCCCCCCCCCCCCACCCCACAAGCTCTGGCACTCTCTCTCTCTCTCCCCCCCCCCCACCCCACAAGCTCTGGCACTCTCTCTCTCTCCCCCCCCCCCACCCCACAAGCTCTGGCACTCTCTCTCTCTCCCCCCCCCCCCACCCCACAAGCTCTGGCACTCTCTCTCTCTTCCCCCCCCCCCCACCCCACAAGCTCTGGCACTCTCTCTCTCTCCCCCCCCCCCCACCCCACAAGCTCTGGCACTCTCTCTCTCTCTCCCCCCCCCACCCCACAAGCTCTGGCACTCTCTCTTCCCCCCCACAAGCTCTGGCACTCTCTCTCTCTCTTCCCCCCCACAAGCTCTGGCACTCTCTCTCTCTCTCCCCCCACAAGCTCTGGCACTCTCTCTCTCTCTCCCCCCCCCCCCCCCCACAAGCTCTGGCACTCTCTCTCTCTCTCTCCCCCCACCAGCTCTGGCACTCTCTCTCTATCCCCCCCCCCCCCACCCCACAAGCTCTGGCACTCTCTCTTCCCCCCCACAAGCTCTGGCACTCTCTCTCTCTCTTCCCCCCCACAAGCTCTGGCACTCTCTCTCTCTCTCCCCCCACCCCCCCCCCCACAAGCTCTGGCACTCTCTCTCTCTCTCTCTCCCCCCACCAGCTCTGGCACACTCTCTCTCGCTCTCCCCCCCCCCCCCCCCACCAGCTCTGGCACACTCTCTCTCTCTCTCCCCACCAGCTCTGGCACACTCTCTCTCTCTCTCTCTCCCCACCAGCTCTGGCACTCTCTCTCTCTCTCTCTCCCCACCAGCTCTGGCACTCTCTCTCTCCCCACCAGCTCTGGCACTCTCTCTCTCCCCACCAGCTCTGGCACTCTCTCTCTCTCCCTCCCCACAAACTCTGGCACTCTCTCTCTCTCTGCCCCCCCCCCCCCCCCCAACAAGCTCTGGCTCTCTATCTCTCTCTCCCCCACCCCCACCAGCTCTGGCACTCTCTCTCTCCCCCCCACAAGTTCTGGCTCTCTCTCTCTCTCTCTCTCTCTCCCCCCCCCCCCACAAGCTCTGGCTCTCTCTCTCTCTCTCCCCCCCCCCCCCCCACAAGCTCTGGCTCTCTCTCTCTCTCTCCGCCCCCCCCCACAAGTTCTGGCTGGCTCTCTCTCTCTCTCCCCTCTCCCCCCCCCCACAAGCTCTGGCTCTCTCTCTCTCTCTCTCTCTCTCTCTCCCCCCCCAACAAGCTCTGGCTCTCTCTCTCTCTCTCCCCCCCCAACAAGCTCTGGCTCTCTCTCTCTCTCCCCTCTCCCCCCCCCCACAAGCTCTGGCTCTCTCTCTCTCTCTCTCTCTCTCCCCCCCCCCAACAAGCTCTGGCTCTCTCTCTCTCTCCCCTCTCCCCCCCCCCACAAGCTCTGGCTCGCTCTCTCTCTCTCTCCCCTCTCCCCCCCCCACAAGCTCTGGCTCTCTCTCTCTCTCTCTCTCCCCCCCCCCCAACAAGCTCTGGCTCTCTCTCTCTCTCTCTTCCCCCCCCCCCACAAGCTCTGGCTCTCTCTCTCCCTCTTCCCCCCCCCCCCACAAGCTCTGGCTCTCTCTCTCTCTCTCTCTCTCTTTCCCCCCCCCCCCACAAGCTCTGGCTCTCTCTCTCTCTCTCTCTTTCCCCCCCCCCCCCACAAGCTCTGGCTCTCTCTCTCTCTCTCTCCCCCCCCCCTCACGTGAATTGTATTTGCAGATCCATTCTATTTTGCCCAAAACGCACACAAAATGGCAGGAAGTCAATGTAATGTTTTATAAATTCCCACTTTAGAAATAAAATCAGCCTGACTCCAAACTATCCCCCCCCGCCCCCACCATCCATAGCCCCGACTCCTACCACCCGCCCCCACCCACCATGTCCCCAGCCCCCCACAAAACCCTACCCACTACCCCCGCACACCCCGCCCACCAGAACAAACCAGGCCCAGAGAACCCCATCCAGTGGCACCCACCTCCCACTAATAAATATCAATAAAACTTACCTGGAGGGTATTGGGCGCTGACATCGCACATTTCCGTCGCTCAGACTGCGGGGATCAAGCAGGCCGGGTGGTTAGCCCGCGGCTGTGCACCTCGGCGGCGGCCTGGGCCTGAGGCTGGAGGCTGGAGGCTGGGGCCTGAGGCCCGGCTCTTCCCGGATTCGATTCGGCAAAATGGCGGCGGCGTCAGCCGTGACGTCAAGTACACTACAACAAGGCCCTGAACACTGGAAACTAACAAGAGAGTCGCAGCTAGTGCGCCGCATACTCTCCACACACAGCGCCCCTCCCGGCGCGGCGTCTTCGCCGCACACTCTCCACACACAGCGCCCCTCCCGGCGCGGCGTCTCCACCGCACACGCTCCACACACAGCGCCCCTCCCGGCGCGGCGTCTCCACCGCACACGCTCCACACACAGCGCCCCTCCCGGCGCGGCGTCTCCACCGCACACGCTCCACACACAGCGCCCCTCCCGGCGCGGCGTCTCCACCGCACACTCTCCACACACAGCGCCCCTCCCGGCGCGGCGTCTCCACCGCACACTCTCCACACACAGCGCCCCTCCCGGCGCGGCGTCTCCACCGCACACGCTCCACACACAGCGCCCCTCCCGGCGCGGCGTCTCCACCGCACACGCTCCACACACAGCGCCCCGCCCACAATTCCCGACGTTGATCCCCCTGTTTCCCGCCAGGCGCCCCCTTGCGATCGCCTGTGTCCGTCTCACGCGTTCAGCTGTGATCCCGTTAAATCCGATTCCAGTTTCTTGTTCAAACTGCACCGTCAATTCTATCACATTGTAGTTACTGTCCCCAAAGCGTTCCTTCACCTTCCCCCTCCCCCTTTTCTGATGAAGGGTCTAGGCCCAAAACATCAGCTTTCCCGCCTGTCTGATGCTGCCTGGCCTCCTGTGTTCATCCAGCTCTTCACCTTGTTATCCAGGAGACGTTCCAGAATTCCTTATCTTGAGGTCAGCTACCAACTCGATTTTCCCAGTCAGTCTTCATACTGAAGATCCCCAGGATTATTCTAATAGTGCCTTTTTTGCATGCCTTTTCTATCTCTTGATTTATTATCTGTCCCACACCCTGACGACTGCTAGGGAACCTACACATGACTCCTATCAGTGTCTTTTCTCCTTACCAGTTCCTTGACTCTATCCGTACAGATTGCACACCTTCTGACCCTATATTGCTTCTCATTATCAATTAAATTTCATTCCTTACAAATAAGGCAATCCCAGCTCCTCTGCCCATCTGCCCATCCTATCGATAGGATGTGTATCCTTGGATATTTACTTCCCAGCCCTGATCACCTTGCAGTCTCATCTGTGTGATACCCACGATGTCGTCCCTGCCCGTTTCAATCTCTCACAAGCTCATTAACTTGTTTCATATACTGCATGTATTTAACTACAACACCCTCAGTCCCGCTTTCACTGTGCCCTTTCTCATAGTTAGTTTCTTATCTATCATACATGTAGTTAGATTCCTGACCCTTTCCATACTCTCTGTCTTAATATTTGTTCTGGAAACTTTAATCAGAAGTCACAAGACACCAGGTTATAGTCTAACAGGTTTGTTTGAAATCACAAGCTTTTGAAATGCTGCTCCTTCGTCAGGTGAAATGACCTGACGAAGGAGCAGCGCTCCAAAAGCTTGAGATTTCAAATAGCCTTGTTAGACTATATCCTGGTATCATGTGACTTCTGACTTCGTCCAATCCAGTCCAACACCAGCATCTCCACGACATTGAAACTTTTAATAACTTCTACTTAGCTGTCTCCACTTTATTTTTTTTCCTTTATTCTCCATGCAACTGTACATAACCACCCATCCACACACACACACCGACCGACCGACTCCCACCGCCTGCCCCCACTATTTAGTTTATCTACAGCCCTTGTTACGCGGTTCATCAGGACTCTGGTCACATCATAATTTAGGTGGGGCCCAGCCCATCAGAACAGCTCACTCCTTCCCAGTACTCTAGCAGGGTAAGATGAAGCCCAGGATCATGGGACCCAGTGCAAAACAAAGACTCCTTCCCACACCAATCTTTGAATCATGCGCTCACCTGTTTAAACTTATTGACAATTGGCTCATAGCCCAGGTAGTAATTTGGAGATTATTACGTTTTTGGTTCTGCTGTTTAGCCCCTAACTGCTTATACTTCCTCAGCAGAAATTCTTTCCATCTACATCTTTGGTACCCACTCCAAGTTCCTCTGCAGGTCTCCTGAGCCCAAGTACCAGTCAACACAGCCTTGACCCCAGAAAACAGCGTCTATTCCCCTGATTATACCGTCCCCAATTACATTTCTCTTTTTTCCCCTCTTCTTGAATAGCTCCCTGTACAACAATACTATGGTCAGTTTGCTCACCCTCCCTGCAGCCTCCACTCATCCACACAGGGAGCAGGAAATTCAAACCTTTTGCACAAGCTCAAGTTCATGACTATCTCCTGGTTCAATCTACCTACTTTGCTGGTGGCCACACCTTGTCTCTGACCACTGATTAAATTCAAGGTAATCTAAGGGGTGTGACTTCTTCTGAAACACAGTGTCTACTTGTAAATGTGTCCCTTGCTGATATGTCACAGTGTTCGAAGCTCAGACTCTGAGCTGGAGTTCCTCAAGCAAGCAACACTTGCTATAGGCACGGTCACTATGAATCACAATGGGATCCACCAGGTCCCACATTATGCAGTTACAACACATCGACTAGCTTGGCATCTCTAACCCTTTCCTGATGAAGGGTCTGGGCCCAAAACATCAGCTTCTGTGCTCCTAAGATGCTGCTTGGCATGCTGTGTTCCTCCAGTTCCACACTTTGTTATCTCAGATTCTCCAGCATCTGCAGTTCCCATTATCTCTGACTTAATTCTTAACTTGTTTTCTTAAAACATTTCTGCTGGTCTTTTAGCTTTTAATGTGTAAATATTTCTCTTATTTATCTTCAAAGTGAACATAACCTATATTGGATACAAAATTAGCTGCTATTAGCAACCTTACAGTTTTCCTGTGATAACAGCCCTCGTTTTGCACTGGGTCCCATGATCCTGGGCTTCATCTTACCCTGCTAGAAAAAACTTACAAACTATGAACCAAAAACGCAAGAACAAAGCACCTCTTCCCTTTGCATTGAACTCACACACTTCTCTAAAAACCCTCAACTAAATATTCAGTTGGTCAATGTCTCAGTCTGAATGTAATCTCTCCTTCCTGACCATACAAAGTTTACTCACATCAGCTATCCACTGGGTGTATTCATGTAAAATCTGTAACTTCAGGGTCTGGTGCATCTCCCATTTTTCCACTACCATAAAGTCAGGAGATCAATCCTGGTTGAAGAAAGGCTGGAAGTAAACATGTTAATAAAAACAGCACAAGGCATGCCACCTATCCCCTCTGCCCACCTCAAGCCCCACTCCATCTCTGACCTACCAGCCTTATCCCACCCCCTTGACCTGTCTGTCCTCCCTGGACTGACCTACCCCCTCCCTAACTCCCCACATACACTCACCTTTACTGGCTCCATCCCCGCCTCTTTGACCTGTCTGTCTCCTCTCACCCTATCTCTCCTTTATCCATCTTCTATTGGCCTCCCCTCTCTCCCTATTTATTTCAGAACACCCTTCCCCTCCCCCATTTCTGAAGAAGGGTCTAGGCCCGATATGTCAGCTTTCCTGCTCCTAAGATGTATGGCTTAGAAGGGGTGGACACTAGGAAGTTGTTTCCGTTAGGCGGGGACGCTAGGACCTGTGGGCACAGCCTTAAAATTAGAGGGGGTAAATTTAAAACAGAAATGAAACGACATTTCTTCAGCCAGAGAGTGGTGGGCTTGTGGAATTCATTGCCATGGAGTGCAGTGGAGGCCGGGACGTTGGATGCCTTCAAGGCAGAGATCGACAAATTCTTGATCTAGAACATAGAACATAGAACAGTACAGCACAGAACAGGCCCTTCAGCCCACAATGTTGTGACGACCATTGATCCTCATGTGTGCACCCTCAAATTTCTGTGACCATATGCATGTCCAGCAGTCTCTTAAATGACCCCAATGACCTTGCTTCCACAACTGCTGCTGGCAACGCATTCCATGCTCTCACAACTCTCTGTGTAAAGAACCTGCCTCTGACATCCCCTCTATACTTTCCACCAACCAGCTTAAAACTATGACCCCTCGTGCTAGCCATTTCTGCCCTGGGAAATAGTCTCTGGCTATCAACTCTATCTATGCCTCTCATTATCTTGTATACTTCAATTACGTCCCCTCTCCTCCTCCTTTTCTCCAATGAAAAGAGTCCGAGCTCAGTCAACCTCTCTTCATAAGATAAGCCCTCCAGTCCAGGCAGCATCCTGGTAAACCTCCTCTGAACCCTCTCCAAAGCATCCACATCTTTCCTATAATACGGCGACCAGAACTGGACGCAGTATTCCAAGTGCAGTCTAACCAAAGCTTTATAGAGCTGCAACAAGATCTCACGACTCCTAAACTCAATCCCCCTGTTAATGAAAGCCAAAACACCATATGCTTTCTTAACAACCCTGTCCACTTGGGTGGCCATTTTAAGGGATCTATGTATCTGCACACCAAGGTCCCTCTGTTCCTCCACACTGCCAAGAATCCTATCCTTAATCCTGTACTCAGCTTTCAAATTCGACCTTCCAAAATGCATCACCTCGCATTTATCCAGGTTGAACTCCATCTGCCACCTCTCAGCCCATCTCTGCATCCTGATCTCACAAGGAATCAAGGGCTATGGGGAGAGTGCAGGGAAGTGGAGTTGAAATGCCCATCAGCCATGATTTAAATGGCGGAGTGGACTTGATGGGCCAAATGGCCTTACTTCCACTCCTATGTCTTATGGTCTTGTGGTCTTACGATGCTGCTTGGCCTGCTGTGTTCATCCAGCTCTATACATTGTTATCTCAGATTCTCCTGCATCTGCAGATCCTACTATCTCTGCAATGAGATGTTAGCCCAATGAAATTACAACAGAAGACTACTTGCAGGCAAAAGACTAGAAACAGTATTCAATTGACTGGGTTAAGTGTTTCTCCCAATAATTAGTTCAGATCTGTCCTGACATATCCAAGTGTGATTGCTGGTTGGCAATTGATGAAGGTTGCGTGATTTATGTATTGTTTTGAATATTATTTATTGTAAATGTAGATTTTATAGGATTTTCTACGTCTGGTTACAAATTAACTTGTAAGTATTTCTGTGTGCTCAGTGATTATTTTAGTAGAGCGCACTCCTCCTGCTCTGTCTAATAGGTCAGGCACAGATCAAGTGCCTGCGACCAGATCATATGCAGGAAGTATTTCCAGCTGTAACTCCTGGAAGCCTGGGTTTTAGACCATGTGGGTGGGAGCTATGAGGTTGAGAGTTTTTTTTTCATTAATTCATCTTGTGGGATGTGGATGTAGGTATCACTGACTGGCCAGCATTTATTACCCATGCCTAGTTGCCCTAGAAAAGGTGGTGACATTTTGTGACATAGTCCCCCTGCTGTGGGTTGATCCACAAAGCTATTGGGGAGGGAATTCCAGGAATTTGAACCAGCAACAGTGAAGGAACACTGATATTTTCCAAGTCAGGATGGTGAGAGATCTGGAGAACTTGTAGGTGGTGTTCCCCTGTATCTGCTGCCCTTGTCCTTCTAGATCAAAGTGGTCCTGGGCTTGGAAGATGCTCTCTGAAGATCTTTGGTAAATTTCTGCGGTGCATCTTGTAGATGGTACACACTGCTGCTACTGAGTGACAGTGATGGAGGGATTGGATGTTTGTGGATGTGGTGTCAATCAAGCAGCTGCTTTGTTCTAGATGGTGTCAAGCTTCTTGAGTTTTGTTTGGGCTGCACTCATCCAGGCAAATGGGGAGTATTCCATCACACTCCTGACTTGTGCCTTGTAGATGGTGGACAGGCTTTGCCACAGTATTCCTAGCTTCTGGCTTGCTTTTGCAGCCACTGCATTTATGAGGTAAGTCCAGTTGAGTTTCTGATCAATGATAATTCACAGGATGTTGATAGTGGGGGAATCAGTGATAGTAACACCCTTGGATGTCAAGGGACAGGGGTCAGATTGTGTATCATTGGTGATGGTCATAGTCTGGCATTTGTGTAGTACGAATGTTACTGCGATATACAAGTGTATATAGCACAGTGGGGAAGAGTACAAGTGCGTGATAGTAGTAGGTGACTTGATAGACCGGTGCACAGACGGGTGTTTCTGTGGCTTGAACAAAACTCGAGGCTAGTTTGTTGCCTCACTGGTGCCAGGGCCCTGGATATCTCTGAGCTGGTACAAGACATTCTGAAACAGAGGGAAAACAGACAGACGTCTTTGTCCAAGATAATAAAATGTGAGGCTGGATGAACACAGCAAGCCAAGCAGCATCTCAGGAGCACAAAAGCTGACGTTTCGGGCCTAGACCATTCATCAGAGAGGGGGATGGGGAGAGGGTTCCGGAATAAATAGGGAGAGAGGGGGAGGCGGACTGAAGATGGAGAGAAAAGAAGATAGGTGGAGAGGAGAGTATAGGTGGGGAGGTAGGGAGGGGATAGATTAGTCCAGGGAAGACGGACTGGTCAAGGAGGTGGGATGAGGTTAGTAGGTAGGAGATGGAGGTGCGACTTGAGGTGGGAGGAAGGGATGGGTGAGAGGAAGAACAGGTTAGGGAAGCAGAGACAGGTTGGACTGGTTTTGGGATGCAGTGCGTGGAGAGGAAGAGCTGGGCTGGCTGTGCGGTGCAGTGGGGGGAAGGGATGAACTGGGCTGGTTTTGGGATGCGGTGGGGGAAGGGGAAATTTTGAAGCTGGTGAAGTCCACATTGATACCATTGGGCTACAGGGTTCCCAAGCGGAATATGAGTTGCTGTTCCTGCAACCTTCGGGTTCCCCCAACACATCCCAAAACCAGCCCAGTTCATCCCCTCCTCCCACTGCACCGCACAACCAGCCCAGCTCTTCCCCTCCACCCACTGCATCCCAAAACCAGTCCAACCTGTCTCTGCTTCCCTAACCTGTTCTTCCTCTCACCCATCCCTTCCTCCCACCCCAAGCCACACCTCCATCTCCTACCTACTAACCTCATCCCACCGCCTTGACCTGTCCGTCTTCCCTGGACTGAACTATCCCCTCCCTACCTCCCAACCTATACTCTCTCCACCTATCTTCTTTTCTCTCCATCTTCGGTCCGCCTCCCCCTCTGTCCCTATTTATTCCAGAACCCTCACCCCATCCCCCTCTCTGATGAAGGGTCTAGGACCGAAACGTCAGCTTTTGTGCTCCTGAGATGCTGCTGGGGCTGCTGTGTTCATCCAGCCTCACATTTTATTATCTTGGATTCTCCAGCATCTGCAGTTCCCATTATCACTGACGTCTTTGTCCACATTGGCAGAAATGTCATAGATAGAAACAGGGAAGAGGTCCGGCGAGAACAATTCAGACAGTGAGGTATTAGTGGTGGAGCTCAGGAATAGGAAGGGTGAAATCACAATGTTGGGAGATTTCTATAGATCTCCCAACAGTCCACGGGAGACAGAGGAGCAGATATGTAGTCAAATACTAGAAAGGTGAGAAAAAAGCTGGGAGTTGTGGTTGGTGACCTCAATTTTCCTCTTCCTGACCGGGACTCCCTCAGAGCCAGGGGTTCAGATGGAGAGCAATTTGTTACATGTGTCCAGGAGGGCTTTTTGAGGCAGTATGCTGACAATCCAACCAGAGAGAGGGCCATACTAGACTTGGTATTAGGGAATGAGCCAGGATGGGTGATCAATGTTTCAGTAGGAGAGCATTTTGGGCTTAGTGACCATAACTCTATAAGATTTTATGTGGTCACGGACAAGGACAAGAGTGGCCCTTGAGAGAGGGTGCTTAATTGGGCAATGGGCCAATTACACCCACATTAGACAGGAACTGGGGAATGTGGATTGGGAACAGTTATTTGAGGGATAATCTATATCTGGCATGTAGGAGGCTTTTAAAGACTAGTTGATTAAAGGACAGGACACATATTGTACCTGTAAAACTGAAGATATATGCACACCTGTAAGAAAATGGGTTATTAGTGACCAGCAACACGGCTTCTTACAGGAACAGTAGTCTCACCAAACTGATCGAAATTTTTTGAAAAATTGAACATAGAACATAGAACAATACAGCGCAGAACAGGCCCTTCTGCCCTCGTTGTTGCGCCGACCTGTGAACTAATCTAAGCCCCTCCCGCTACACTATCCCATCATCACCTATATGCTTATCCAAGGACTGTTTAAATGCCCCTAATGTGGCTGAGTTAACTACATTGGCAGGCAGGGCGTTCCACGCCCTTACCACTCTGAGTAAAGAATCTGCCTCTGACATCTGTCTTAAATCTATTACCCCTCAATTTGTAGCTATGCCCCCTTGTACAAGCTAAAGTCATCATCTTCGGAAAAAGGCTCTCACTGTCCACACTATCTAATCCTCTGATCATCTTGTATTTCTCTATTATATCCCCTCTTAGCCTCCTTCTCTCTAATGAGAACAGACCCATGTCCCTCAGCCTTTCTTCATAAGCCCTTCACTCCAGATCAGGCAACATCCTGGTAAATCTCCTCTGCAGCTTTCCAATGCTTCCACGTCCTTCCTGTAATGGGGCGACCAGAACTGCATGCAATATTCCACGTGAGGCCGCACTAGTGTTTTGTACAGTTGCAGCATGACATCACGGCTCCGGAACTCAATCCCTCTACCAATAAAACCTAACCTACTGTAAGCCTTCTTAACAGCAGCATCAACCTGGATGGCAACTTTCAGGGATCTATGTACAAAGACACCAAGATCCCTCTGCTCATCCACACTACCAAGAATCTTTCCATTGACCCAGTATTCTGCCTTCCTATTATTCTTCCCAAAGTGAATAACCTCACATTTATCTACATTGAACTTCATTTTCCACTTTTCAGCCCAACTCTGCAGTTTATCCAAGTCTCCCTGCAACCTGCGACATTCTTCCACACTGCCCACCACTCCACCAACTTTAGTGTCATCTGCAAACTTACTAACCCATCCACCTATGCCTGCATCCAAATCATTTATAAAAATGACAAACAGCAGTGGTCCCAAGACAGATCCTTGTGCACACCACTAGCAAATTGACTCCAGGCTGAATACTTTCCATCAACCACCCCTTGTTGCCTTCTTACAGAAAGCCAGTTTCTAATCCAAATTGCTAAATCTCCCTCAATCCCTTGCCTCCGCATTTTCTCCAATAGCCTACCATGTGGAACCTTATCAAAGGCATTACTGAAGCCCATGTACACCACGTCAACTGCCCTTCCCTCATCCACATGCTCGGTCACCTTCTCAAAAATTCAATGAGGTTTGTGAGACACGACCTGCCCTCGACGAATCCATACTGACTATCTCCAATCAAATTGTTGCTTGCTAGATGATTATAAATCCTCTCTCTTCTAATCCTTTCCAAAACCTTTTCTACAACAGACATAAGGCTCACAGGTCTATAATTACCTGGGTCATCTCTACTGCCCTTCTTGAACAAGGGCACAACATTTGCAATCCTCCAGTCCTCTGGTACTAAACCTGTAGACAACGAGGACTCAAAGATCAAGGCTAAAGGCTCCGCCACCACCTCCCTAGCTTCCCAGAGAATCCTCAGAAAAATCCCATCTGGCCCAGGGTATTTATCTACCTTCTAGAATTGATAACATCTCCTCCTTACGAACCTTAATCCTTTCAATTCTAGTAGCCTGTAACTCAGTCTTCTCCTCTACAATATTCTCCTGTTCCTCAGTGAAAACAGATAAGAAATAGTCATTTAGCACCTCTCCGATCTCCACAGGGTCCACACACATCTTCCCACTTCTGTCTTTGACTGGCCCTATTCCTACCCTGGTCATGCTCTTATTCTTCACATACCTATAGAAAGCTTCAGGGTTCTCCTTTATTCCACCTGCCAATGTCTGTTCACGTCACCTCCTTGCTCTTCTTAACTCTCCCTTTAAGTCCTTCCTAGCTAATCTGTAACTCTCCATCACCACACTTGAACCATCTCGTCTCAACGTCACATAAGCCTCCCTCTTCTGCTTAACAAGAGATACAATTTCTTTAGTAAACCACGGTTCCCTTGCCTTATCTCTTCCTCTGTACCTGACAGGGACATACCTATCAAGGACATGCAATATCTGTTCCTTAAACCAGCTCCATATTTCGATTGTCCCCATCCCCTGCATTTTGTTACTCCATTCTATGCCTCCTAAGTCTTGCCTAATCACATTATAATTGCCCTTCCCCCATCTATAACTCTTGCCCTGTGGCATGTTCCTATCCCTTTCCATCGCTGAACTAAACATAACGAATTATGGTCACTCTCTCCAAAGTGCTCACCTACCACTAAATCAAACACCTGACCTGGTTCATTACCAAGTACCAGATCCAGTGTGGCCTCCCCTCTTGTCGGCCTTTCGACATACTGTGTCAGAATTGGACAAAAACTGATCCATCTGACGTACTAGAGTTGTGGCATTTAGTAGTGGAATTTAAATTCAGTAAAATATCTGGAATTAAGAATCTAACGATGACCGTGAATGTATTGTTGATTATGAGAGAAAATCCCATGTGGTTCATTAATGTCCTTTAGGGAAGAAAACTGCCATCCTTCCCTTGTGCCCCAAGACCCACAGCATTGTGGTTGACTCTGAACTGCCTTCTGGGCATTAGGGATGGGCAATAAATGCTGCCTGGCCAGTGATACCCTCATCCTGTGAATTAATAAAAGGGAAAAAAAAACTTCCTACGTGTCTGGTATGACTCCAACCCCCGGAGAGTTTGCCCTCTGATACCCATTGATTCCAGTTTTGATAGGGCTCCTTGATGACACAACCAGTTGAATGCACCCTTGTTGTCAAGGGCTGCCCTCTCACCTCACCTCTGGAAGTCAGCATTTTGTCCATGTTTGAAGCCTAACTGGGCTTCATGGAACATGGACTGCATGTTAGCACTGTTGATGATGCCTTCCATCACTGTACTCACAATCAAGAGTAGGCTGATGGGGCTGTAATCGTCCAGATTGGATTGTCTTACCATTCACGTACAGGACATACTTGGGCCATTTTCCATATTGTTGGGTAGATACCAATGTTGTAACTGTACTGGAACAGCTTGGCTTGGACAGTGGTAAGTTTTGGAGCACAAGTCTTCAATTCTATTGCCAGGGCTTTACAGTATTCAGCGTCTCCAATGATTTTTGGATATCACATGGAGTGAATCAAACTGGCTAAGATTTATCTGTAAATCCTGGGGATCACTGGAAGAGGCTGACATGGATTCTGGCTATAGATTGTGGCAAATGCTTCAGCCTCGTCTTTTGCACTGATATGTTGGGCTCTTCCATCATAGAGGATGGGACTTTTGTACAGGCATAATAAAGGTACAGCTATAATTACCGGCAGCTTGAATTTTCATCTGGGTTAGGCAAATCAAATCAGTGACAACACTACAGAGGGGGGAATCCCAGGACTGTGCACTGGATCATTTTCTGGATCAATACATCGAGGAACCAACCAGAGAACATGTCAGTTTGAGATATTTAGCTCAGGGTGTGGATGAGGTTATAGATGTGCTCAACGAGCCAGCAGGTTTGGTTGCAAACATTGTTACCTATCAGGGTGACATCACCAGTGCACTGCCAGTGAAGTGTTGGTGTTGTGTCCCACTTGTTATTTATGTGCCTCGGTTTGCTGGGGTGGTTGGTATTACTTCCAGTTTTGTTCCTCCGTGGTTTGTACACAGGATCTAATTCAATGTGTTTGTTGGAGTTCCAGTTGGAATACTGGGCCTCCAGGAATTCCCTGGCATGTCTCTGTTTGGCTTGTGCAATTATGGATGTTGTGGATGTGTTGTCCCAGTCAAACCCACGTCCATTGTTGTCCATGTGTAGTGAGAATTGGTTGTGTCTCCCAGTGGCTAGTTGGTGTTCATGTATCGGTATTATCAATTTTCTTTGGGTTTGGAGCTTGTAGTGTTTTTTTTTAAAACAGTCCTTGCATGGTATTTTGTATATTACCCCAGTTTTGCTGGATCCTTTACGTATGTCAGTAGCTGTTGTAGGGTGGTTGTTGGTTTGTGGGCTACCCTGATACCCCATTTCAACCAAACCCACCAGCTCAGCGAGCAAGTCTACAACTTTACAGAACACACCATCCCAGTCTGAATATTGTGCAGTAAGAGGTCAGTAATTTGACCAAAAAAAATGTAGAGACCTGAAGATTGGGAGCAGTTTAGATTTTAGCAAAAGAAGACAAAGGGATTAAGAAACAAAAAAATAGTATGAGAGAAGCTTGCAGGATCATGCAAACTGATTGTCAAAGCTTCTGTAAGTTCAAGAGAAAAAGATTAGCACAAAGAAATGTAGGTCCCTTAATTTCAGAATTCATAATGAGGCACAAATTAAATATACATATTGGTAGAAGGGAGGCAATGGCCTTGTGGTGTTATTGCTGGACTATTAAATCCAAAGACTCATAACATTCTGAGGATCTGGATTCAAATCCGGCCATGGTAGATGGCGGAATGCGAATTCAATAAAATATCCAGAATTAAGAATCTAACATAAGTCCATTGTCAATTGTTGGAAAAACTCACCTGGTTCACTAATGCCCTTTAGGGAAGGAAACTGCCACCCTTACCTGGTCTAGCCTACATGTGACTCCAGACGCACAGCAATGTGGTTGACTTCTAACTGCCCTCTGGGCAATTGGGAATAGGCAATAAATGCTACCTGGCCAGTGACACCCTCATCCAGTGAATGAATAAAATAAAAGTTCCGTGTTCACAAAGGAGGTAAAAATCATATCCTAAAAATGAAGAACACAGGGTATAGCGAGAGGGTGGAAATAAGGAAAGCAGTATTGGTGTTGGGAAAATTTATGGGCTAAGAAACCAGTTATATGTCCAGGGACTGATAGTCTACATATCAGAGTACTTAAGAAAATGGCCCTAGAAATAACTGATGCATTCAGACATCTCCCTGAGATTCTTTAGACTCTGGAACAGTTCCTTTGGATTGGAACGTAGCTAGTGTAATCCCACTGTTTTGAA
Organism: Stegostoma tigrinum; assembly: GCF_030684315.1. Taxonomy (NCBI): domain Eukaryota; kingdom Metazoa; phylum Chordata; class Chondrichthyes; order Orectolobiformes; family Stegostomatidae; genus Stegostoma; species Stegostoma tigrinum. The sequence goes on along the minus strand of NC_081369.1, from coordinate 67,713,347 downwards.
AAGGAGGTAGAGAACAAACAGAATGATAGATCAGTGAGCCTGACAGTCGTAGGAAAAATGCTCAAGATCGTTATAAAAGATTAAAGAGAACAGTTGGGAAAAAAAAGTGACAAGACAGGGTCAGCATTGAAACATCAGCCTTCCTGCTCCTAAGATGCTGCCTGGCCTGCTGTGTTCATCCAGCTCCACACTTTGTTATCTAGGGTCGGTATTGATTTATGAAAGGGAATTCATGTTTGACAAATCAGTAGGAATTCTTAGAGGGTGTAGTGAATAGAGTTGATGTGGGGAGCCAGTAGGTGTGTGTTATTTGGACATTCAGAAGGCCTTTGACAAAATCCCACATAAGGGATTAATGTGTAAAATTAAAGCACATGGGATTGGGGGTAGTCTTCTAAGATGGATAGAAAACTGGTTAGCAAAATGCAAACAGTCAGAATAAATGAGTCTGTTTCCAGTTGGTGGGAAGTAGAGTACTTCCTAGGCTCCTACAGTTCATCATGTCTTCGCTTGCCTTATTTGTCCTGCCCAAGTGCATCACCCTGACATTTATCCCAATTGAATTCAATTTGCCACTGAACAGCCCATCTGACCAGCCTGTCTACATCCTCCTGTATTCTAAGGCTATCCTCCTCACTATTTACCACCAACCAATTTTTATATTGTCTGCAGTCTTCCTTGTCTACTGCACCCATGTCCGTCATTATATTGTACATCACAGTGAAGTGCCAGATATAAATTTGTCTACGATCATGAGGCGCAGAGTTGGTCACAAGATCATTAGATTCAGGAGTAGGTATCTGGCCCACTTAATGGTACAGCAGGCAAAATAAGATCATAGACAATCTGGTTAAGTCCAGGCCTCATCTGTCCACCCCCACATAATCCTCAGATGGCTTATCAATAAAAAAATCTATTTCAGGTGGAGTTAGATTTATGATGCAACATTTACTGCTCTTTGGGAAAAGAACCCCAAAGACTAACAGCTGAGTAAACTTCTCATCATCTATATCTTTAAGTTGAGACCCATCAGTTCTAAATTGTGGCGAGTTCTAAATCCCTCATGATAGAAAACATCCTACGCTGTCAAGCCGATCAGAATTTTATTTCTTTGAAATCATCTGGTTGACCAATACCTTTTCAGGAAGTGTCTGGCCCAAATGTGACCTCAGACCAGTAACAACGTAATTGACTCTTACTGGCCTCTGAAATGGTCTAGCATGACATTATTGTATCACAGTCAGAGATATACAGCTGGAAAAAACCCTTCGGCCCAACTCATCCGTGCTGACCAAATATCCTAAATAAGACTATTGCTTTTTGACAGCATTTGACCCATATCCCTCTAAACTTTTATTCATATACCTATCCAGATACCTTTTAAATGTTGTAACTGTACCAGCTTCCAACATTTCCTCTGGCAGTTCATTCCATACACACACCATCCTCTGCATGAAACATTGCCTCTTCGCTCCCTTTTAAATCTTGCCCCTCTTAGCTTAAATCTGTGCCCCCTCCAGTTTTGAACACCCCACCCCAGGGAAAAGACCTGACTATTCACTGTATCCATGCCCATCATGATCTTATAAACCTTGAGAAGGTCACTCCTCAGCCCTCAATGCTCCATGGCAAATAGCCCCAGCCTATTCAGCTTCCTGCTACAGCTCAAACCCTCCAATCCTGGATACATCTTTGTAAACCTTTTCTGAACCTATTCAAGTTTAACAACATCATTGCCAGAGCAGGGGGGCCCAAAATGCACACAGTATTCCAAAAGTGGCCTCACTAATATCCTGTACAGCTGGAACATGACCACGCAACCCCTGTACTCAATGCACTGACTAATAAAGGCAAAACATACCAAATGCCATATTCACTATCCTGTCTACCTGGGACTCTACTTTCAAAGAACTGTGAACCCGCACTCGAAGGTCTCTTTGTTCAGCAACACTCCTTAGGAGCTTGCCATTTAAGTCCTGATTTAACTTTCCAAAATGGTGTTATGGGAGTGAAAATCCCCAACCAGGGACGAAGACTCAGGAGGCAAAAAGGATTCAGGCATGCAGCAGTCTTTATTCTTTTTCAAACAACAACCGTTTAATGCAGGAAGGGGGCCAAAAACTTCTCCAAATCTGGCCTCTACATGAGAGCCTGTCATTCTCTTAATCTTTGGCTCAAATTGGAAGACAGATCAATGAAACACTAGTTTTTACAGTGAAATACAGCATTTTTATATTTTACAATAATCACTTACAACATGGTCACTGTGTCCTTCCCTTTACCCAATACAGCCAATCCTGTGAAACACCTAATCAATGATGGACACTGCTGTGGACTGCCTTAGGTTCCCACGGTCTCCTGATGTTTAACAGACATTGTAATCCCCAGGTATTGAGATCTTTATATTCATTCTATTAATTCACATTCCAAAGCTCCTAGCTGTCCTCCTTCAAACACATCCCAGATTTGTTTAACTCTAAGGACTGCTCAAATTCTGTTGCCCATTGTATTCCTTGCTATCTCTAGCAAAATTCTGTTACTCCTGTTATATTTTCCCACTGTTATGCTAAGATTCATGATATTAATTTCTATTATAAAGTTAGAAATAAGTATTAGAGCTACGTCTACCTTTGCATTCTAATGAGATATCAATGTATCTAGTTGTATACTTGTATCTACAATTACATTGAGATCTATTGCTGTGATTCTCTGAAAAATCTTTAATTAGAACCTATTTCTTAATATTGTGAATAAATAAAAAAAGCAAAATAGCTGCACAATGAGACATTAAATGTCTTCAAGGCAGAGATCAGTAAATTCTTGATCTCACAAGGAATCAAGGGCTACGGGGAGAGTGCAGGGAAGTGGAGATGAAATGCCCATCAGCCATGATTTAAATGGTGGAGTGGACTTGATGGGCCAAATGGCCTTACTTACACTCCTATGTCTTATGATCTTATGGAGTTAGGCTGACAGATTTATTGTCCTTATTCTGACTGACTCTTTTCACCTAATGGAATTACATCCTTTCTTTAATGAGGCTGGAATCAATCACTTGTTGCAGTTTAATTAATTAGTTTAATCCTTTAGATTTTTATAAGTCACTGTCCCACTAGTTCATTTGTGTTTGTCACAAATTTTCAGACTGTCTTTATCACAAAGTCCTCACAGCTGCTGGTCTCACAATCCTCCCTTTTGCCTTGGAATAACCCTTTCTCAAAGATGAACCACTGTTTCACTTAAATGCTGAAGCAGGTTTTTAATTCTGTTTTACTCAGTTTGTCCACTATTTTGTGTCTCAAACATGGGCAGTTCTTACAGGTATCATCTGCAGGTTTACTAACCTGCGAACCTCCTATGTTCACATCAACTCATTTATATAAAATGACAAAAAGCAGTGGACCCGGAACTGATCCTTGTGATACACCGCTGACCAGAGGCCTTCAGTCCGAAAGGCAACCCTCAGTCTTCTTCCTTCGAGCCCATTCTGTAGCCAAATACCTATTTCTCCCAGTATTCCATGTGATCTAACCTTGCTAACCAGTCCACCATGAAGAACCTTATTGAACGCCTTACTGAAGTCCATAAAAATGTCTGCAAATTGCTAAAATGTCTAAGGAGCGAAACTGAACAGACCATCTGCATGGAGCAAGACACTGAAAACACTGGCAGATTTGAGTTTACCAATCATGTAAAATCTTCCTAATATCTGAGAGCTACAGCCAAAATTGGGAGAGCTGTCTCTCAGATTAGTCAAGCAACATTACACAATCATACAATACAGAACAGGCCCTTCAGCACATCAAGTCTGTACCACCAAAAATACACTAATACCTACACAAATCCCACTTTCCCCACACTAGGTGCAGAGTCTTGAATATTAAAACACTTCAAGAGTCACCTCAACATAGTCATTCTCACAGAATCACATCTTATTAAGTGTCCCAGACGCTTGGATCACCATCCCTGGAAGCGTCCTGTCCTACGGTTGTACTAACTGGATGCAGCAATGGTGTTCTCCTGGCCCAGGGTGGATCAATAGCAAGGGTAGCTTTAGGGTAAGGAACTTGGGATGGAGATGAGGAGAAATTTCTTCACCTAGGATGGTGAATCTATGATATTCTCTACCACTTGCTATATACAGCAAGTCACTAAATAAGTTTTAAAAGAGGAGTAGACTTCTTGAAGCAAAGGCAGAGGTATAGGGAGAGAGCAGTCAGTGGTAATCGCTTGATAACAACTGCCCAAGTAAAAAAAATCCATGTCACTGGTCACGGGCTCTATTTTTCTCCAGGTAAACACCTTGTGTGGGACACCTTTTAAATATGGGAATGCTGTCATACTGTGCTTGGTAGAAGGTGGATCCAGTTCCAATGGCAAGGAAACCTCGATGGCTGGGGATCTCCCAATTGGTGCAGCCTCCATCCACCAGTGCAGCTGGCTGGTTCCTCCCCTCTGACTTGATCATCATGAGTGGGGCTGCCAGGAGATTTATAATGGCCTAACTTATGGGATAAACAGAATATGCACATCTGTCCACCACAGCAAGTTAGCTATCAGAGAAAAGAGGGAGAGGACTAGATTAGATTCCCTGCAGTGTGGAAACAGGCCCTTCGGCCCAACAAGTCCACACTGCCCCTTGAAGCATCCTACCCAGACCCAACCCCCTATAACCCACACACCCCTGAACACTACGGGCAATTTAGCATGGCCAATTCACCTAACCTGCACATCTTTGGACTGTGGGAGGAAACCGGAGCACCTGGAGGAAACCCACGCAGACACAGGGAGAATGTGCAAACTCCACACAGACAGTCGCCCGAGGCTGGAATTGAACTCAGGGCCCTGGTGCTGTGAGGCTGCAGTGCTAACCACTCAGCCACTGTGCAGCTCCTATTATGGTACGGAGAATATGATGTAGAATAACAAATGGCTCAATGAACCAAATGGCCTACTCCTATCTGCTAGATAAGGCAGGAATAGGTGCAGTTACCTCTCAAACTGAACAGATGCCCCTCACTTTGATTCAAATGGGGGCACTGTTTTTAGTTTTATTTCTGTTCACTCATCTCCTCTGACACAGAACCTTCATTACCTTTTCACTGTGAATTAATCATCTTGAGCTGATCAATTCATTTTGACATTTAAGAGAGAAATATAACAGAAGAAGCCAATTATCCTGAGCTGTTCTGTGCTAAACTATCTTCACTAATCTCCCTTTCTAGTACATGGTCCATTGCCATGAATAGTCACATTTCAAGTGCTCATCCAAGTATTTTTTTTTCGTGGCCTCTCAATCATTGCATGTCCCACCAATCCACATCCTTAGGGCTATCACTGACCAGAAACTTAATTCATCCAGCCACAACACACAGCAGCTGCAACTGCAACTGCAGGTCACAGACAGTCAATTTTGTGGCAAATAGCTCACCTTCTGACTCCCCAGAGCTGATCCATTATCTACAAGTCATAAGATCTGAGGGAATATTTTCCACTTACCTGGACAAGTGTAGCTCCAGATTAAAAACACTCAAGAAGCTCCATGTCCTCTGGACCAAAACAGCCTATTTGATTGGCAATAGATCCAGTACACTCAATATTCACCCCTGCTGGTGCACAGTGGTTGCTCGTGCATCACAGAAGAGGAACTGCAGCAACTCAGCAAGGCTTCTTCAATGACATCTTCTAAACCACAACCGCTGGCATCTAGAAGGACAAAAGCAACTGAGGCATGGGAACGCCATCAATTGCAAGTGATCCTCCAGGGCACAGACCATCATAACATGGAATTGTAATGTAATTCATCATCTTTCCATGAGTTAAAAATCATGGAACTCTCAACAACATTTTGGGGTTCAATTACACCATGCCAACAAGTGGTTCAAGGCCGTATCACACCGCTACCCTAAGGTTAATTATAGAGTGACAATGCTGGTCCTGCTGGTGACACCCTACTTCCCATGAAAAGTAATGGACAAAGTCCCCACCACGTTTCTTTCCCCATTGACCGAGACCTTGTCATCATACCCAAAAAGACCATTTCAAAATACAGCAATAAAATTTTAAAAACATGATTACAGCACAAAAAAGTAAAATGGATAATTTTATTCATACACATGTACACAGAATTGCCACTGCAGATCCAGTATAGATACAATCCTTTGTCTATAATACAAGTGGGGGAATGCCCAAGGACAGCTTGGCCCTGGTGGGACAGTCACTTTGGTATGTCAGTCAATGATTAAAGAGAATCACCAGCAGTCAGTTACAAAAATAGAACTTAATTGGCAAGAGAATGTAGCTCGAAATTCAGGAGCAGATTATGCCACTATTGAATATGAAGGTCAGTCAGACCTGACTAAACACAGTGTTAGGTCAAAGCAACCTCTTCCCAGGACACAGTTCAATTTCCAGTCCTCTGGCTGGACATATTTTGGAAATGCTGTGAGACTCTGGGCTCCCATACAGGTGCTATTTAGCTCCAAGTTGTCCTCAGATATCACGCGCACGCAGCTAGCAGGTTGTCCTTATCCATTCGGCAGTGTACACTTGCTGAAATATTGATTTGCAATGCACACATTTCAACATATAGGTTACTCTCCCAACTGAAAATGACTACCTTGCAAATCTGTGGGTTTGAGCTCCATTTCTACAGCAAGCATTAAAAGCAAGGCTGTATTAGCTACCTGAGTAATGAAAACAAAATACTGCAAATATCGATGAGAAAGAGAAAATGCTAGGGGGAGATAAAAAAAACACTCTGGCAGTTTCTGTGGGCAGGGTTAATGTTGAATCCAAAATGATTTTAGAATTTTCATTAACTCAGTTTCTCTCTCCATGGAAGCTGCCAGACATACTCAGTTTCTCCACTGTTTTGTTTTTAAGTTTAGTTACCTGAGCAGGTGGTGATTTGGACAATAAGAAATCAAATTGCTTATGACAGCAATGAACAGTTCAAGCATGAGGGGCACATCAGGAGATATGTAAAGTGCAGAGTTATTGTAGTGTTAACCATGATACAAACCAGCTTGTTCTACTGGAAGGTGCCATAATGAGAATGGAGTCCGGACACTTCTATCTGAGCACAGGTTGGAACTTACAGTCAATATTAGACTTCTTTTAAATAAAAAGATCAGACCCAAGTTTTCTTCCAATTGTACTACAAATGCTTCAAATTTAAAGTGAACAAAACTCGTCAATCAAGCAGCAAATTTAAAATAGCTTTTCTCCCCCCATTAAGTTCACAAACTAGACTGTATAAATTGCTCATATACATTGGGCAAAACATAACATGTGAGGGAAACATCGCAACTTTTAATGTGACTCATTCATACTCTTAGTCCATTGAATCCAAAAATATGCAGTAGGTCAGAGTGAGGGTAAAAATTCTTTTAAAAAGCTCAAAGTTGCAGATAAACCAGCAAAACTGATCTTCCTTGCAGAATCAAATGACCTGGTGGCAATGTTAAATGATTCTCAAGCAATAACATAGATCCCTGCTCTCGCACCATCTCCCTACCGCCTCAACTCTACCCATCCCTGGGTTCTATCCCATTGTCCGTACAGGACACCCACCGTGGCCTCAGGTTCCGAAGACCTCTGCTGTAATACCAAATGGTAACAGAGTACAGTACAGTCAGGATTTAAGACCTCGAACTGTAACTGAATTGTTCAACCTGCAAATTTGCATCTGGTTTGCATATTCTACAATATGGCTTTAAAACAGTCAGAAAGCCAGGTGTGGTGCATTTGTCCACAACCCAGCATTATACACAGAATGTGCAACCTTTAAGCCTCCAACAGTCAGCGTACCTTATCATATAGATTCAGCAAACAACTCAGTAATGTGAGCTCAAGACTGGATTCCGAATTTGCCCTTTAGAAAGGGAACCTCTAGGTTACAGAAGGCAACCATGCAGTTCATCCTGTCTGTGCCACCTAATCTTGATTCTGCAGTGCTATTTATAAAAAGCACAAACGTATTTAAAATCACACAGCAGGATTCAAGATCATTACACCCAGTAACAGCACCAGGCTGTTCTCCTACTGGGCCAACACACTGAGGGACATGCAATCTGTGTACAATTATAAACAACCCTCTGTTCATAAATAGAACACCTAGAGTGTGGAAATAGGCCATCCCACCACACTATCCCTGTTACTCTACATTTCCTATGGCTAATTCACATAGTCTACACATTAGTGGACACTATGGCCAATTTATCATGGCCAATCCACCTAATATGCACATCTTTGAACTGTGGGAGGAAACTGGAGCATTCGGAAGAAACTCATGGGGAAAATGTGCAAACTCCACACAGACAATTGCCTTAGGTGGAACTGAACCCAGGTCCCTGGCGCTGTGAGGCAGCAGCGCAGCAGAGGCCAGTGCAAAGGAAGACGACCTCCTCCCTATCCACACCACGGCAAAGAGCTAGTCAGAGGCAGACACTGTGGTGGGAAAACGAGGGGAAATTTGTGGCATATATTCATAGTTGTTCCAGATAGGTCTACTATTTTTTTTTTAAAAAGTGTGAACAGCTTTCCCTCCTCATCCAGTGGCCCAGAGCAGCCTGCACAACTGGTTTCATCTCCTTTCCCAGTTCAGATACTCCAATTTCATTATCAATGCCAAAAATGTGGGCTGACTTATGAGATCACGCCTCCTAGATTATACAGTACAGAGAGCCCAAACACATTTTGACATATTATTCTAAATATCTAAATGTAAGAAAACATTGAGGACTGCATGGAGGGTCAAGGCTGCTAATTTCACTGTTTTACACAAGATTAATAAAACACAAGTTCAACTGGATGTTCATATCCTCTCAGGCAACAGGCCAACCGGTTTACATTACATCCAGATGTAACAACAGCTGGGTCATGAGGCTGCTGAATTACATTTGCAGTGTGTTGAAACTCAGCTACAGAATCAAAGTTCCAGCATTATCGGAAATATCTTTGCGGTGACACTGGCCTGCTACAAGCACAGGTACATAGAATACTTTAAACATGTTTTCGACCAACATAACAACAGGAAGAATTTCAGGTAACATACCTGTTTTGCTGGTTTAAGTGACAATACTGTGCTCATTTCAGTCTTCCTGTTCCAACCACAAAAGTGGGAGTGCTGCCCAATGATTGCAAGATATTAGACCAGCAGCAGGAATAACACCAGAACCAGCTAGCATCATGATACCAAGATCTTGTAAATCAAGTTACAAAACTATATGCTCCAAAGTTAAAACTGTGTTATCTTCACAGTAAAAACAACCGTAAAAATTTGTGAAGTTCAGTTAATAACAAAAAGGCACTTATGGCAACAAACAGCAATACTGGGAGATCTCTGTTCCACAATGAGACATATGTGAGAATCCTCCCACTCTTACAAGAGCTGTGGTCTCCCACCAGTCCTGATCTTTGCATTTTTGCAGATTACATTTTCCAACACGCTGCAATGGTCTTTGGTAATGATGAATGCACGAATCCAAAAGATTTCTTCTGGCACTTCCTTCTTCACACTAGGAGTCCCATCCGGGTCACTTTGGCTGAGAGAAATGAGTGAATAACAAAGACAGCAGGCTTCGGACATGAATGCAAATCCAGATGCTGGAAAAGGAAGAAAGAAAATTGTGGGATATATACAGAAAGCAGCAAAGACCGAAATCTACAAGAGAATAAGAAAAGGTAGGGTGGGGAGTGATCAACACAATTACAAAAGCATGTAACATGAACAAGCCATTTCAGCCCAATCACTCCATACCAGCATTTATGCTCCATCTGAGCCTCCATCCACTTTTTCCACTTGGTGTAAAAACAGATAATCTATCAGTGTACAATCCCACCTCACACTTTGAGCCAGCCCCTCCTTCAAGAGTTGGTACCAAATTGGTATTAATCAGATAATATATTAATTGCAAAAGCCCCCATTAGTAGAAAGAAAGTGCTGATGATACACAACTGAGGGGTTTTATCCAACAAGATTGAACAGACCAGATTTTATTGTTCTTTAAACATGTCTTAAACAGGTCATCAAAACAGTGAGAGAGTTTGATAAATTCAAAGTTGACAACATATTTCCATTGGTGAAGCAGACCTGAACCAGCTAATCACAGAATCCTCTCAGTGCAAAAAGAAGCCATTTAGTCCATGAGACTGCAGTGACCCTCGAAGAGTACCAACCCAAACCCATCTCTGTCACTTTATTTCCATGATCCCACATTCCCCATGGCTAATCCACCTAATCTGCACATTTTCTTTGTACTGTGGGAGGAAACCCAAACTGACACAGGAAGAGCATGCACTTTCCACACAGATAGTAACCCAAGCGTGGAATCGTACCTGGGTTCCCTGCTGTTATTGGGCAGCAGTACTGACCACAGGGCCACCTAATCAACATGAATCAAACAAATCAATTTATTCAGGAATTCACAGAAACATTTTTACCCAGAGTATTATCACAGGGATTGCCAATGTCATAGCACAGATACACTTAATAGAAAGTTCAATCTTTTACATTCACCTGAGGGACGAACGGGGTCAATCTTTCTTTGCATGATAAGCCAAACCTTGCATTCCACCTTATGTTCTCTGTGTAAATTTGCATTTAGTCTCGAAAAGATTGAACCATTTATCTGTTCCAATGATATTGGTTCAACAATGGCCTGTTTGGTTGGGCCGCGTGAGCAATTACTTGTTATAACAATTCATCAATGTACTCAAGATAATACTGACCCTCAGCCACATTTTTAGAAACTGCCATGAACGGTGCATAAATTGGCAAATTTCACTGCAGGTTTGTGGTGGCAATTGCTCCTCCAAGCCTGGTAGGCTACATCATCCCCTCAGTGGCTTTTCAATAAAGTTTCCATCTTTAGAAGATGGGTGTCACTTGGCCAGCATTACTTGCCCACCCCTAGTTAATCTTGAGAACGTGGTGGTGAGCTACCTTTTTGAACCGTTGCAGTCTACTTGTATAGGGATACCCACACGCTGTTAGGAAAAATTTCCAGCTCTTGATCCTGAAGGAACAGCAATATATTTCCAAATCAGGATGGTGTGCAGCTTGGAGAGAACCTTGTAGGCAGAGTATTGCCACCTGTCTGCTTTCCTTGTCCTTCAAGATGGTCATGATTGCAGGTTTGAGTGGTGTTGAGAAGCCTCGGTGAATTTTTGCAGTACATCTTGTGTTTGCCCACACACTACAGGGTAGATGTAGCACAATGTGATTAAATGTATACACTCTGACAGGAATAACAGACGGCAGATTATTTAATTGGTGATGTACTGGGAAGTGTATATATAATCAGTGGATCCGGATGCCCTTGGACACCAGTCAATGAAAGCAGTCAGGTGTAGCAAGTAATTAGGAAGGCAAATGGTACACTGGCCTTCATTGCAGAGAATGAGAGCACAGAAGTAGGGATGTCTTCCTGCAATTATACAGCACCTTGGCAAGATCACACCTACAGCAGTATGTGTAGTTTTGGAGTCTTTACCTCTGCCGCGGAGGGAATGCAGTCGAGGCTGACACTGTAGATGTCAGTCTGTCCCATGAGGAGAGACAGGGCCTGCATTAGAGTTTAGAAAGAGGAGAGGGGATCTAATCGAAGCAAAATTCTAACAGGGCTAGACAGACTAGACGCAAGGAGGACGTTTTCTCTGGTAGGGAGTCCATAACTAGGGATCAGTCTCAGGACACACAGAGCATTTAGGCCTGAGATGATGAAAAGTTTCATCACTCAAATGAATGGTCAATGTGTGGAATCCTCTACCAAGGAAGGCTGTGGAAGCTGGGTTACCGAATATATTCAAAAAGAGATTGATACACTTTTAGATTTTAAAGATGACAAGGGGTGCAGGTGAATGCAAGGATATAGTATTGACAGAAAGGATTAGCTACGATCATATTGAATGGCCATCAGCTGCTCCTAGTTTCTCTGCTTTAGATGGGACACTACTGCTACTACCTGAAATGTGTGTGGACGTGATACCAATCAAGTAGGTTGCTTTGTCCTGGATGGTGTCCAGCTTGAGAATGCTGTTGGAGCAGCATTCTTTCAGGAAAGTGAGAAATATTCCATCACCCTCCTGACTGGTGTCTCATGGTCAGTGGAAAGGTTTGAGAGCCTGGAAGGGAGTTCCTCACTGCCAAATTCCAGATCTCTGACCTGCTCTTGTATTCATTGCATGTATACAGCCAGTCCTGTTTCTGGTCAATGGTAACTCATAGTAATACTCGGGGATTCAGTGTTGGGAAAGTCCTTTCTCTTATTGAAGACGGTCACTGCCTTGCAGCCATGGCATGAAATGTTACTTTCCACTTGTAAGCCCAAACGTGGATATTGTCCAATTCTTGCTGTATTTGGACATGAACTGCTTCAGTATGAGGATTCACAAATGGTGAACATTGTGCAATCATCAGTCAACATTCCCACTTCTGACTTTATGATAGAGGGAAGAAGCAGGTGAAGATGGTTGGGCCTAAGACACTACCCTGAGGAACTCCCGCAGAGATGTTTGGATTGGAGATAAATAGTTTACGGTGACTCAGTGGTTAGCACTGCTGCCTCACAGCACCAGGGATCTGGATTTGATTCCACCCTTGGGCGACCATCTGTAGAGTTTGCATATGTCTGTGAGGGTTCCCTCCCACAGTCCAAAGGCATGCAGGTTAGGTGGATTGGCTGTACTAAATTGCCCCTATGCTCAGGGATGTGTAGATTAGGGGGATAGGTCTGGGTGAGATGCTCCAAGAGTCAGTGTGGACTTGTAGAGTCGAAGGACCTGTTTCCACACTGTAGGGATTCTATGATCTATGGCCTCCTTTTGTCCACATTTGAATCAAGGCTGTAAGAGCTGAACAGCCCTGGTAGAAACCAAACTGAATCTCAATAGTTAAGTCACTTCTAGGCTTGATAGCTTGACCCTGTTTCAATACTTGACTGGATTATCAAGAGTATATTGACTGGGCAGTAATCGTTTGGTTTGGATTTTCCCTGCCTTTGGCATACAGGACATACCTGGGCAATTTTCCACATTGTTGGGTAGATGCCAGGATTGTACCTGTACAGGATTGGCTTTGCTACGAGTATTTCAAATTTTGCAGCACAAATCTGCTGGGCTACATGTGGCTGCTCGAAGAATCTGCACACAATAGGCAACAGATTTGAAGGATTTTCGTCAAAGTTTTGCCATAAACAACTTTTTTTTGGAAAAAAACTCATCCACGGGATATGGCCCAAGCTGGGTAGGCCAGCAGTTATTGCTCTTCCTTAAATGCTGTTAGGAAAATGCTGATGAGCTGTCTAGTTATGGGGAGGGGATGCCCTAGTGGTATTATCGCTGGACTGTTAGCACAGAGATTCAGATAATGTTCTGGGGACCCAGGTTCGAATGCTGCCACAGCAGATAGTGGAATTTGAATTCAATAAATATCTGGAACTAAGAGTCTAATGATAGCCGTGAATTCATTGTTTATTATTGGGAAAACCCCTCTAGTTCACTAATATCCTTTGGGAAAGCAAACTGCCATCCTTATCTGGTCTGACCTACATGTGACTCCAGACCCATAGCAATGTAGTTGACTTGTAACCGCCCTCTGGGCAATTAGGGATGGGCAATAGCTGCCTAGCCAGCGACACCCTCATTCGGTGAATGAATAAAGGAAAAGGACTTGAACCACTGTTGTGCTTGAGGTGCAGGCATACCCACAATACCAAGATTGTGACCCGCGACAGTGAAGGACAGCAATAGATTTCCCAGTCAGGATGGTGAGTGGCTTGGAGGGGAACTTGCAGGGGGTGGTATCCTCACATGTCTGCTCCCCTTGTCCTTCTAGATGATAGTGGTCATGTGTTTGGATGGCGCTATCAAACAGCCTTGATGGGTTGCTGCAGTGCATCTTGTAGATGGTGCACACTGCTGCAACTCAAGTGTCTGTGCCAGAAAGAGTGACTGTAGGTGGTGTTGGAATGGGATGCCAAACAAACAGGCTATTTTATCCTGGATGGCATTGAGCTCCTTGGGCCTTATATAAATGGATGACAGGCATTGGAGACACACGAAATGAGTTTCTCGCCACAGAATTCCCAGTTTCTGCCCTGCTCTTCTAGCGACAGTATTTACAGGGGTGGTCCAGTTCAGTTTCTGGTCAATGGCAAAGCATGTTAATAGGCGTATTCAATGATGGAAATGCCATTGGTGCCAGAAGGTGACAGTCTCTTGATGAGACTGTCATTAACTGGCACATTCCAAAGTCTTTTTTAGATCCAAGGTTAACTTGTGTAAATGTGCACCTTACTGTAAGAGCATATACAAAACAATTGTTCAATTTCTCTGCAATTTTCTAGTTTCCCACAATAACATCTTTTAGCTCTGCCTTTAAAAGATCAACATTTATTTTAACTTCCAAATTACTCGGAAAGATTATGCAGAAAGCATAAAAAAGAGAGTCTCCAGTCTCCTCATATGCAGGAATGAAAGTCAAAATCATCAGATTTTATAAGCCCGTACTCACCAGTTCTCCTTCTGGCCCCCCAAAGTCCAAATAAAGCATCCTGATCCCATCATCAGCCGACATTTTCAATCTTTCAAATGGATACTGGAAGAGAGGGCTGGATGAGTCTACAGCCGAGGTGTGGGACATCACAAAACCACTTTCATAATGAATGACCAGTTTGACATCCTGTCCATTCCAAGTACATCCTATTTTAAAAAAAACACTCACTGTAGAACTAATTTTTGACAGTATTATTAATTAGAAAATATGATCAGTTCCTGCAAGTGACTGTGTGGATTCAACAGCTAAACAGGGGTAATTACATTAGTTACTAAATTACCAACTATTGAATCCACTAGATGGTAAAACTTAAGGTAATTGCCAAAAGAACATAGGGATGGTTTAGAGGAATTATCTTACATTGACAGCTATTCAAGACATAGAGGCACATAACGTGGAAATAGACCTTTTGATCCAACTCACCGCCCATCAGACGTCCAATCTAGTCCCATTTGCCAGCATTTGGCCCATAGCCCTCTAAACCTTTCCTATTCCTATACCCAACCAGGTGCCTTTTAAATGATATAATTGTACCCAACTCCATCACTTCCTCTGGTGGCTCATTCTGTAATTCCACCACCCTCTGCAAGAAAAAGTTACCCCTCAGTTCCTTTCTAAATCTTTCGCCTCTCACCTTAAACTTACACAATCTCATTTTGGACAACCCCCTCCCTAGGAAAAAGACTCGACTATTTACCCTACCCATACCCCTCATGATTTTATAAATCTCTACAAAAGTTCACACCTTAGTCTGCAAAACTCCAGGGAGAAAAGCCCCAGCTTAATCAGCCTCTCTGTACAGCTCAAACCTTCCAGTCCCTGCACCATCCTTGTAAATCTTTTCTGCACACTCAAGTTTAACAGCACCTTCCCTACAGGAATGCAACCTGAACAGAATGCAGTATTCCAAAGTAACCTCACTAATATCCTGTAAAGCTGCAAATTCAGTATGGGAGTTTGGAGGTCATGTTAGGACCAATGAGGGCAAGCCACAACTCCGCTTTCAAGAAACTATGCACCTGCACTCCAACCCTCTCCAGTTCAGCAATACTCCCCAGGGCCCTACCATTAATTGTTTAAGTCATGCCCCAGTTTGTCTTACCAAAATGCAGCATCTCTCATTTATCTAAATTAAACTCTATCTACCATTCCTTGGCCCATTGGCCCTGTTGTATTCTGATATAATCTTCTTCACTGTCTACTACACCATCAATTTTGCTGTCACCTGCAAACTTACTAACCATACCTCCCATATTCACATCCAAATCATTTATAAAATGGCAAAAAGTAATAGACCCAGCTCTGATCCTTCTGGCACACCCACAGTGCAGTTAGAAAAATCTAGGATTTTAACCCAGTGACAAGTGAAGGAACAGCAATACAGTTCCAAGTCAGGACACTGTATGGCTTGGAAGGGAATTTGCAGATGGTTGTGTTCCAATCTATCTGCTGCCCTTGTCATTCCAGATGGCTCAGCCAACAGGTTTGCAAGGTGATCTTGGAGAAGCCTTCATGGTTTGCTGCAGCGCATTTTGTTGACAATACATATTGTTGTCACCAAGTGTCAGAGGGAGTGAATGTTGGTGGTGTTAGATGGGATGCCAAAAAGTGGACTGCTTTGTCCCGGATGGTGTTGAGCTTCGAGTGCCACTCATCCAGGCAAGGGGAGGATTTCAACACTTTTGACTTGGGCCTTGGACACAGAGTGGGAAGACAGGGGGCAAGTTACTCACTTCAGAATTTGTAGCCTCTAACCTGCAGTTAGGGGTCAACAGTAACTGCCAAGACATTGATAGCAGAGAATTTAACAATGGAAATGCCCCTGAATGTCAAAAAGTAGGGGTTAGATTGTCTCTTATTGGAGATGGTCATTTCCTGGTCTTGTGTGATACGAAAGTTACTTGTTATTTAGTAATCAGCCGGAACCTGAATATCATTACAGGTCTTCTTGCATTTAGATTTTGGCTGCTTTGGTATCTGAGGAGTTGAGGATGGTGCTGTATGTTGTTAGCAGCAAACATCCCTACTGTTGGTCTTATGATGGAGGGAAAGTAATTGATGAAGCAGTTGAAGATGGAGGAGTCAAGATCCTAAGGAACTCCTGCAGAGATATCCCAAAGCTGAGATGACTCACCTCCAACAACCACAAACATCTACCTTTTAATCAAGAATGACTTCATACAACAGACAGCTTTCACCCCGATTCCCAATGGCCTCAGTTTTGTAATGGTTCCTTGATGCCCCTCAAGATTAAATAATACCACAATGTCAAGAGCAGTTATTCTCACATCACATCTTGAATTGAGGATTGGCTGTCTGACAGAAGGCAGACAGTTGGGATAAAAGGCTCTTTTTCGGAATGGCAACTGGTGACGAGTGATGTCCCACAGGGTTCAGTGTTGGGGCCGCAGCTGTTCACCTTGTATATTAATGATCTGGATGAAGGTACCGGGGGCATTCTGGCGAAGTTTGCTGATGATACAAAGATAGGTGGACAGGCAGGTAGTACTGAGGAGGTGGGGAAGCTGCAGAAAGATTTAGAAAGTTTAGGAGAGTGGTCCAGGAAATGGCTGATGAAATTCAATGTGAGTAAATGTGAGGTTTTGCACTTTGGAAAAAAGAATACAGGCATGGACTATTTTCTAAATGGTGAGAAAATTCATAAAGCAGAAGTACAAAGGGATCTGGGAGTGTTGGTCCAGGATTCTCTAAAGGTTAACTTGCAGGTAGAGTCCGTAATTAAGAAAGCGAATGTAATGCTGTCGCTTATCTCAAGAGGGTTGGAATATAAAAGCAGTGATGTGCTTCTGAAGCTTTATAAAGCTCTAGTTAGGCCCCATTTAGAATACGGTGTCCAATTTTGGGCCCCACATCTCAGAAAGGACATACTAGCCCTGGAGCGTGTCCAGTGGAGATTCACACGGATGATCCCTGGAATGGTAGATTTAACGTACGATGAACGCCAAAGATCTTGGGATTGTACTCATTAGAGTTTAGAAGGTTGAGGGGAGATCTAATAGAAACTCACAAGATAATGTATGGTTTAGAAAGGGTGGACGCTAGGAAGTTGTTTCCGTTAGGCGGGGGGAGTAGGACCTGTGGGCACAGCCTTAAAATTAGAGAGGGTAAATTTAAAACGGAAATGAGACGACATTTCTTCAGCCAGAGAGTAGTGGGCTTGTGGAATTCATTGCCATGGAGTGCAGTGGAGGCCAGGAGGTTGGATGCCTTCAAGGCAGAGATTGACAAATTCTTGATCTCACAAGGAATCAAGGGCTACGGGGAGAGTGCAGGGAAGTGGAGTTGAAATGCCCATCAGCCATGATTTAAATGGCGGAGTGGACTTGATGGGCCGAATAGCCTTGCTTCCACTCCTATGTCTTATGGTCTACATCAGGAATTCAGCTTTTCATCCATGGTTGGCCAAAGCTATAATGAAGTTAGGAAGTGGTCCTGGCAAAAGCCAAACTAAGAGGTGAACAGCAGGTCATTGCAGAGTAAATGCCACTTGAAAACACTGTCAATGACTCCTTCCATCACATTGTTAATGGTCATGAGTGAACTGATGGGGCAGTAATGGGTTGAATGTTCATTCTGTGGACCAGACATCCCTGGGCAATTTTGTAGCTGTCCAGGAACAGATTGGCAGTGGTAAGGCAAGTTCTGGAGTATGTCTTCAGTATTATTGCTGAAATATTGACAGGGAGCATAGCATTTGCAGTATCCAGCATCGTCAGCCATTTCTTGATATCATGTGGAATGAATTGAATTAGCTGAAGTCTGGTGCATTGTTTGATGCTAATGGCACAGCTTACCTAGTTTGTTGTCTGCAGTGAGCTCACGTTAACTCAACGTCTCACGTCTGGACAAATAGCTATGCTCCATTGTCAGCTGCCCCAAGATTGCACAAGATAAAGACACGCTCCCTGCGGTGCAATTGTTTATTATGGCATTTAATTTTTAAAATCAATTGTAAAATTTTGTAAACCATAAACTGAAAATGCTCAACATTTTCATGTCAATTTTTATAAGTTTATAAACTTTTAATACAGAGACAGATAAAGCGAGCGCACAGGTCGGGGCAAGTTTCTGATTAATTGTGGTGCCTGGTATTGGCTAAACCATCCAAATTTAAGAAGGGAGGTAGACAGAAAACAGAGAATTGTAGACAGTGAGTCTGACTGTGGACAGTGCAGAAAATGCCAGAGTCCATTACCAAGGACTATATAGCATCGTACTTGTGGAATCTCACACAGCTTGGATTTACAAAAAGGGAAATCACATTTGACAAATCTAATGGAATTCTTCAAGGATGTAGCAAGTTAAGTTGACTGGGGGAGTCAGCGGACGTGGCTTATTTGGGCTTTCTGAAAGCTTTACAAAGTCCTAAATAACAGACTAATGCGTAAAATTAAAGTGCTTGGGATAGGGGTACTGTACTGAGATGAATAGAAAATAGCTAGCAGACAGAAGAAAGTAGGAGTACATAGGTCTTTTTCTGAATGGCCAGCAGTGACTATTGGTTGCTACTCGGGCCAAGTTATTCACAACATATGCTAATAATTCAGATGAGGAAACTAAATGTAATACCTCAAAATTGCAGATGACACAAAATTGGGTGGGGGATGGTAAGCTGTGGAGGAGGATGCAGAGATGTTGCACTGTGATTGGGCAAATTGAGTGACTGCAAATGCATGCCAGATACAGTATAATGTGGATAAGTTATAACAAATGTGATAACCTCACATTTATCCACATTGGGAGCAAAAATACGAAGGCAGACATTACTTAAATGACTGTAAACTGAGAGGGGAGGAATGTTTTGAAGAGATCTGGGTGTCCTCGTGTGCCGATCACCGAAAGTAAACATGCAACTGCAGCAGGCAAAAGACAGCAAAATGAGAACGACAAATGAGACGATATTTCTTCAGCCAGAGTGTGTTGGGCTTGTGCAATTCATTGCCACGGAGTGCAGTGGAGGCCGGGACGTTAGATGCCTTCAAGGGAGAGATTGACAAATTCTTGATCTCTCAAGGAATCAAGGGCTACGGGGAGAGTGCAGGGAAGTGGAGTTGAAATGCCCATCAGCCATGATTTAAATGGCGGAGTGGACTTGATGGGCCAAATGGCCTTACTTCCAATCCTATGTCTTATGGTCTTAAAATGTGACAGGTTTAAACTTCAGGACCAAGGATGTCTTTCCACAGAATACAAGGCATTGGTGAGGCCACATTTGAAATGTTGTGAGCAGTTTTGGGCTCCTTATCTGACAAAGCATATTCTGACTATGGAGGGAATGCAGCAAAGGTTTACCAAATTGATTCCTGGGCGGGCAGAACTAATGTAGCACGAGATCTAAAGGAGACACTGAATTAGTTAGGATTACATTCACTGGGAGTTTAGAAGAATTAGTAAGATCCCATAGAAATTATAAAATTCTAACAGGACTAGACACGTTAGATGTAGGACAATGTTCCTGATTGTGAGGGAGTGCAGAATCACTGGTCCTGATTTAAGGTTAACAGGTAGATCATTTAGGACGGAGATGAGAAATTTCTTCACCCAGACAGTGGCAAGCCTGTAGAATTCCCTATCTCGGAAAATGGTTGAGGCCAAAACATTGTTTTCAAGAAGGAGGTAGATATAGGACTTCTAGCCAAAGGGACCAAGGAAATGGAGGTGAGGGCAGAATTAGGATATTGAGCTCAATGATCAACCATGACTGTTTTGAACAGCACAGCAGGTTTGAGGGTCAAACCCTACTCATACTCTTAACTTTTGTGTTTCTGTATCTGTCCTGATTCTACAGTCAGAGTCATACAGTACAGAAACAGAGCCTTCAGTCCAAGCAGAACATGGGACTGTTCCTTTTCCTGACATATTAATTACCAGACCTTGAGAAACGGGACACGTTTTCAAAATTTTCAAATGATGCAAAGCTTGGAGCCTGGAAACTGAAACAGATAGTGTAGAATTTCTAAAAGGACACAGACAAGTTAGTGGAATGGCTGGATGGGCAGAAAATCAACATCATTAATTTTTCTGGAGGAAACACTGGGAGACAATACAAAACAAGGGGTACAACTCTAAAGGAACACAAGTTATATATACAGAAGAGATTACTGATGTCAGGACAAAGTAGTCAAACTTTACAGACTATACTTAAAGCTAAGAGGACATGATGGTTATGTTGAATAGTAGAAGAAACTAGCTCAATCTCAGCTGGAGGACTGTGTCCAGCTCTGCATACTACATATTAAAAAGGATGTGAAAGCATGAGAGAAAATAGAGAAGATTCATAAAGAAGGATTCCGAGGATGAGGAATGTCAGTTATGAACATTACTTGAGGAATGTCAGAATTCGCTCCCTTGTTTGAGAAGTAGGTATCAGAGATATTCACAATCATGAGGAGCCTGGAAAGATAGGGAGAAACTATTTTAAGAATGCACTGCTTGGGAGTTAATGGAGACAATTTCAATTGGGGTATTTAATAGGGAATTAGATTTATTTGAAAAGGAAAAATATTCAGTGTTATAGGGAGGAGGAGAATGCCATGAAGTGGAATACTCATTTAGAAAACTGATGCAGATATTCTGTACGTCTTCTGAATTGTAATAATGCTTTGATGTGGTGAAAATGGTCAGCAGTTCCAAGAGAATGGAGTCAATAGCTAGTTTCATGAACAAGGTGAACATGAGGCATGAAGATGGTCACCAAATTCAGGAGAAGCCTAGGGCAAGAAGCATCTGATATAAACCATTGTGATAAAGGAGATTATGTGTCTTTCTTGGAAGGGAAGTGGAAAGAGAGGATTTCACTACAAGTCAAGTCTGAAATGCATACAATTGAGGCGACAGTGGCTTGACTAAGTCAATGGCTAGTAAGTTTCGGCCTTGGGTGTCTGCCTGTGTGGAGTTTGCACATTCTCCCCCGTATCTGTGTGGGTTTCTTCCGGGTGCTCCAGTTTCCCCCCCACAGTCCAAAGATGTGCAGGTTAGGTGGATTGGTCATGCTAAATTGCCCGTAGTGTTCAGGATGTGTCATTTAGGTGTGTTATGGGGGATGGGTCTGGGTGGGACGCACTGAGGTTTGGTGTGGCCTTGTTGGGCCGAAGGGCCTGTTTCCACACTGCAGGGATTCTAATTCAAGTAGGAAACCAAGTAGGCCTAATGGTGAATGAACATCTTAACAGCAGAACTAGAAATAGAAGGGTAGAAGAGTTTAGGAAGGATATTCCATAGTTTGGGCCAAACACCGTCACCAAAAATGGAGCAATTAAAATTGGGTCTGCTCAAAAGGCAGCATTGGATGGCCACTGAAACATGAAGGCCGTAAGGGATTGCAGATAAATGATGGACCAGGCTTTAGATGGATTTAAAATCAAGGGCAAAAATGGCTCTTGGCTCAGCAACTCCTCAATGTTAATCATGAAGCAGTGGTTTTGGGTGAGCAGGGCTCAGTGCAAATTAGGACTGTGGCAGGAACATTTTGGATGAGCTAAGTTTTTTATGAAGAGTAAGATAGGGAGCTCGTCAGGACAGCATTGGAATAGTCAAGTCTCGATGTAACAATGTTATGAATGAGTGTTTCAGCAAAGTTGTGATGACAGCATGGATATAAGGACGGTAGTGGTAAGCAGTCTTAGTGATGGAAATTAATACAACATCATGTTCAGTGCAAGAGGATATTCTCTGTGACCTGTATACGGTCATTTGAATCTGCTGCTGAAATTTTGAAAACTGCTTATCACAGCTCTCTGCACATAAAATAACACTATCTTTAAAGCAAAACGTCCACTGAATAACCATAGCTGAGATCAAATGGCCCGTACAAAGACCTATTCTCCAAACCCACGTGCTAGCCTTGTTCCCTATGGGCATACCGAACCCTCCTACACTGCTGATGGAACACATGGTGATCACCACTCAGAACACATACCCATCACCACTCAGAACACATACCCATCACCACTCAGAACACATACCCAACGTCACCTCTTTAATCAATTCTGAAGCACTATGGCAGCCTTGGACAAGCATCCTTGTCCATGTTGACAGGTCCCTGTGAGTCTCCACACGGAAAACATGCATTTCAACGCCTTGTCGCGAGCCAGTTCTTGTGGCAAACATTAGCTCTGAACTAATGCCTGGGGATCCTCGTGCTGAACCTGAGTGAACTAACCTGAAGAACAGGGTAAAGGAAAACAAACAAAGTTAAGTGGCCTAAGACCAAACCATCTGCAGCTGCTTCATCAATGACCCTCATTCCAGCACAAAGTCAGGAAAGGGGATTAAATGCTATTGTATGAACCATTCAACACTATTATTCAGGTACTGAAGCAGTCCTTGCTCATATAGAGCCACATATGCACTAATATTCACACAACACAATTGCCAGACAATGGTTATTACAAAAAACATCGAAATCTGTTTGTCAGCCCTTAACATTCATTGGCATTACCGTCACTGAATTCTTAACTTTCAACAGCCTGGGGTCGGGGGAGTTCAGTCAAGGGAGAAGGTATATCTTATAGAGGGCTTTGCAAGGTCTGGAACAAGTGACATCTAGTGTGAGACACAGCCCAAGTGAGTATATAACTCAGGGACCCTACAGGCACTATCAGAATTCAGTTCACAGGGAAACAGGCGCATTTTCTTCGTTTCTTTGACTCTTAGTTTGGAATATTATTTTTAAACTAGATAAATTCAAGCCCAGGATCGTGGGCAACACATAAACCAAAAAGAGTGACAGAGGAACATCGTAAGTTCACAAGTATAGGAAACAAGGTAAATGGGCTTATTGCATAGACTGAAATTGGTGCATATGATGTGGTGGGCATCATTGAAATGCAGTTGCAAGGGGGTCAGGGCTGTGCACTAGTGAGTGGCACAGTGGCTCAGAGGTTACCACTGCTGCCTCACAGTACCAGGGACATGGATTCCATTCAAGCCTTGAGCAACCATCTCTGTGGATCTTGCACATTCTCCCAGCGTGTGTGGGTTTCAGCAAGGTGATGCAGTTTCTCATAGAGTCCAAAGATTTGCAGGTTAGGCAAGTTGGCCATCTAAATGGTCTATTGTCCAGGGTTGTGCAGGGTAGGTGGGTTAGCCTTGCAAATGCAGGGTTACCATTGGGAGCTGGGTTTGGGTGGGATGCTGGCAGGAGGATTGGTGCAAACGTGTTGGGCCGAACAACTTCTTTCAACACTGTGGGAGTTTTACGATTCTTAATATCCAAGAATACACGTTCTATTGCCAGAAGGAGTGGGACGGCCTTGTTAGTAAGAAATAAAATTAAGTCAATACAAAGAAGCAATATTGGATTGGAAAATGTAGAATTTGTTTAGGTAGATTTGAAGAACTGTAAAAGAGAAAAGATGCTGAAGGGAGTTGTGTACAGGCCTCCTAGCAGTAATCAGGATTGTGGCACAAACAACAAATCAGGAGTCAGAAGAGGCACAGAAGGCAGCACTAATGGGGGACTTCAATATGCAAGTGTACTGTGAAAACCAGGCTAGTAGTGGGCCCAAGAAAAGGAATTTGTGAAATGTCTAAGGGATGATGTTTTTTTAAAAGCAGCTTGTGGTAGAGGGAACAGGCAGCTCGGGACTCAGAAGTGCAAAGCAGCACACTTTATTATGAAGCTGAAGGAGAAGGAACCCCTAGGAGGCAGTGACCATAACACGATAGAATTCACCCTGCAGTCTGAGAGGGAGAAGCAGGAATTGAATGTAATGGTATCACAATTGAGTAAAGGTAACAAAAAGATGCGAGGGAAGAGCTGGCCAGAGTGGACTGGAAGGTAAGCCCAGCTGGTAAGACAGTGCTGCAGCAATGACAGGGGTTTCTGGAGGTAACTCAGGAGCCATATCAGAAATTCATCCTTGGAGGAAGAAATATGGTAAGAAAAAGACAGGGAGGATGGTGGCACAGTGTTTAGCACTGCTGCCTCATCATGCCAGGGCGATTGACTGTGTGGAGTTTGCACCTTCTCCCCATGTCTGAGCAGGTTTCCACTAGGTGCTCCAGTTTTCTCCCAGAGTCCAAAGATGTGCAGGTGAGGTGGATTGGCCATGGAAAATGTAGCATTAAAGGGAACCGTTCTATGATTCTATAAATGATTCTATGGCTGACAGAAAGTCATACCCAGTGCAAAAAGAAAAGTTTTAGCATACAATGTGGTGAAGATTAGTAGGAAGCCTTTAAAAGCCAGCAGAGGACAACTAAAAATGTAATAAGAGAAGATGAAACAGGAGAATAAACTAGCTTGTCATACAAAGAAGATCATGAGAGGTTTTATTGATATATAGGAGGTAAGAGAAATAATTGGATTGCTGAAAAATGAGGCTGGAAAAGCAGTAACAGTGCACAAAGAAATGGCAGAGGAATTGTACAGAGGCTGTTAATTTTGATCTTGTTAATGTTGATCTTGCTTTGTGTATGTACTTCGCAGAGTAACCTGTATGCCTCACTCCGTCCAAGTTTGTTTCACACTATGATCTTCACGTACTGCTCACAAACAAAACTTTTCACTGTCCTTAGGTACACATGACAATAAATCAAAACTGATGGACCAATCCAAAGACTCTGCATTAATCTTTGTGGTGAAAGACACTAGTAGTGTACCAGAACTTCAAGAGATTCAGGGGAATGAGAGATGAATAGAAGATGCTGGGGAAGCTGAAAGGTATGAAAAGCCGCTGCTGGAATCTGAGATACAAGGTGTAGAGCTGGATGAACAGGCCAAGCATCATCAGAGGAGCACGAGGAAGAGTCCAGACATGAAACGTCAGCTTTCCCGCTCCTCTGATGCTGCCTAGCCTGCTGTGTTCATCCAGTTCTACACCTTGTTATCTGAAAATCTGAAGAGGCCTTTCAGAAAACACTAAAGCCAGGGAGGTGTCAGAGGTCTGGAAATATCTAATGTAATACTCCTATTTAAGAAGGCAGGGAGGCAAAACATGGGAAATTATAGGTCATTTACCTGACCTCAGTTATTGGTAAGATTTGAGAGTCCGTTACGACGTATGAGATTGCAATGTACTTGGAAGTGCATAGTACAATAGTGCTGAGTCAGCACAGCTTCATTAGGGGAAGACAGCAAGAACTGCAGATGGAGTCAGAAATAAAAATGTGGAGCTGGAGGAACACAGCAGGCAAGGCAGCAGAGGGCCCTCCTTCAGAAATTCAGACCCTTCTGAAGAAAGGTCCTGGCCCAAAACTTCAACTTTCCTGCTCCTTTGATGTTGCCTGGCCTGCTGTGTTCTTCCAACTCCACACTGTGTTGTCTATTCATCAAGGGGAAGTCTTGTTTGACAAATCTGTTGGAATTCTGGGAAGGTAATGAGCAAGTTAGAAAAAGCAGACACACCCGATGTGATTCACGTGGCTTTCTAGGAGGCCTTTGACAAGATGCCGCACAGAAGATCAGGTGTTAGGTGCAAAGTACTGACATGGATAAAGAATTGGCTGACTGGCAGAGAGTGGGGATAACGGTATTTTTTCAGGATGGCAGCCTGTGACTCCTGGAGTTCTGCAGGGATCAGCTATTCATATTATTCATTATGAATCTGGATAAAGGAACAAAAGGGTATTGTTGCCAAATTTGTAAATGACAAAGATAGGTGAAGAGACAGGTAGGGGTGAAGAAGTGAGAAGGCTGGAGAAGCACAAGTACAGGCTAGGAGAGTGGGCAAAGCAGCAGATGGCGTAAAATATGGGAATGCGTGAGGTTATGCATTTTGGTAGAACGAGCAGAGGCATAGGCCAATTTCTAAATGGGGAATGGCTTTGGAAATCAGAAGCACAAAGGGTCTCAGAGTCCTAGTTCAGGATTCTCTTCATGTTAACATGCAGGCTCAAATCATAGCTAGGAAGGTGAATGCAATGTTAGCATTCATTTTGAGAGGGTTAGAATATTACAGCAGGAACGTACTGCTGAGGCTCTACATGATTCTGGTCAAATCACATTTAGAATATTGAGAGCAGTTTTGGGCCCTTCATCTAAAGGATGAGAGCTTGGAGAGATCCAGAGGATGTTTGCTAGAACAATCACAGAGATGAAGGGTTTGTCATAAGAGGAGCAGTTGAGATTTCTGAGTCTGTACTCAATGAGTTTAGAAAGGTGGAGGGTGGGCAGGGAACCAATTGAAATTAGAGGTCTAGATAGAACACAGAAGATACTTCTTTATTTTTCTGCCTTTGTACTCTAGGTTTTGGTTTATTTATCTGTGTTTTAAGATGGCAATGGAGAATGGCATATCTATACAACACTACCAACTGTAATTTCCAGTAAAATACATGTGACAATAAATAAATCAAATCAAAGTTTTCACTAGTGCAGAAGTCGAGGGTTTGATGGCACAGCCTCAGTGAAGGAACGACCATTCAGAACTGAAATGAGGAGACATATTCCACGATTCAAGATCGGGCATCTATTAGATGCTGTATGCCATTATCAGCAGAAGAATCACGCTCCAACATAACCTGCCATCTCATGGTCTGGTATATCCTCCATTCAACCATTACCATCGTGCTTACTTGCGTACCGAACAGCATAAACAGCAAGTGATAGAGCTAAACCGATGGATCAGACCTAAGCTCTGCAGTCCTGCAACATCCAATCGTAGATGATGGACAATTAGACAGCTCACTGGAGGAGGCTCAACAAATATCCCCATCCTCATTGATGGAAGAGTCCAGCACATTAGTACAAAGGATAGAGCTGAAGCATTCACTGCAATCTTCAGTTAGAAGTGCCAAGTGCATGATCCAACTTGGCCTCCCTCCTGTGGCTCCAAGCATCACAGATGCCAGCCTTCAGCCAATACAATTCAATTCAAGGAGGAATTTCTTCAGTTAGTGGGTAATCAATGTTTGGAACTTACTGCCGTAGAAAGCTGTGGAAGATATGTCATTGGGCGTACTTAAGACAGAGAGAGACAAGTTCTTGATTAGTAAGGGTATCGAAGGCTATGGGGAGAAGGGAGGAGAATGGGATTGAGAAACACAGCAGTCATGATTGCATAGTGGAACAGGTTTGACTCTGTTGACAACGGCTGAACTCTGCTCCAATCTTATGGTCTTGTTTACCAATGGGGTTGAGCAGGCCAAGATCTGGGAGCAGGGAGCTAAGCCAGCGTGTCATTAGAAGGAAGAATTTGGCCGCTAAGTATTTCTGTCTTCTACCTATTCTGATTGTTTTCACATTAAATGCTAAATAGAGGAAATATTTACAGTGAAAACTAATCATAAATTTAGAAAAAGTTGAAAATCCACTGAGGTAAAATAGTGATGAGGAGCGATCGAGGAGGTTGCACTACAGAAGCCTAAATCCTTATAGAACATAGAACAACACAGCGCAGAACAGGGCCTTCGGTCCTCGATGCTGGGCCGGCCTGTGAGCTAATCTAAGCCCATCCCCCTACACTATCCCATCATTATCCATATGCTTATCCAAAGACTGTTTAAATGTCCCTAATGTGCCTGAGTTAACTACACTGGCAGGCAGGGTGTTCCATGCCCTTACCACTCTCTGAGCAAAGAACCTGCCTCTGACATCTGACTTAAATCTATCACCCCTCAATGTATAGCTATGCCCCCTCGTACAAGCTGAAGTCATCATCCTCGGAAAAAGACTCTCACTGTCCACCCTATCTAATCCGCTGATCATCTTGTATGTCTCGACTAAATCCCCTCAGCCTTCTTCGCTTCAATGAGAACAGACCCAAGTTCCTCAGCCTTTCTTCATAAGGCCTGCGCTCCAGACCAGGCAACATCCTGGTAAATCTCCTCTGCACCTTTTCCAATGCTATAGAACATAGAACATTACAGCACAGTACAGGCCCTTCGGCCCTCGATGTTGTGCCGACCTGTCGTAACAGTCTGAAGCCCATCTAAACTACACTATTCCATGTACGTCCATATGCTTGTCCAATGATGACTTAAATGTACTGGAAGTACTTAATGCTTCCAAATCCTTGACCTTATCCAACAGGTTCAAGATCCTGGCTTCTGTGTGAATGAAAGCAGAGACTGTAGACAGGATGAGCATACTGACCAGAGTACCATAGTTCAGGGAGCCATTCAAGTGGGTGCGAGGAGGAGGAGGAGGGGGGGGGGGGGGGGGGGGAGGAGAGAGAGAAGAAGAAGAAATGCATTTGTAATTCAGATTGTATAGTTGTGGGAATAGGCACTCATCTGTAGCCAGGATCAAGCACACTGAAGGCTGTAATGCTTAACTGGTGCTAAAATTAAAGATACTTAATTTGGCTGCATAGTAAGTTGAAATGGGAGGTGAAAAATGCAACTGAATGGTCCACATGTGTACCAACTGTAGAGGTAGAATGAGGCAAGTGGTTCTGATGAGGAAATAAACAGGTAGATGACAAAGATAATAATCTCCAGATCACTACCTGAGCCATGAGTTAACTGGCACAAGATCAATAAGATTAAAGAGTTAAATGCGTTGCTCAAAGATTGGTACAGGAGAAAAAGAGGTTCAAATTCATGAGACAATGGCATGAGCACTTGAAAAAGAAGGAGCTGTTGTGCTCAGACAGGTTCCACCAAATTATGCTTAGTCCAGAGCCCCAGCAAATCACCTAACTCCAGCTGCAGATTTGGCTTTCACCTAAATAGTGGGGGGATAGGATTCAGTTTCACAGAAAATTAAAAGGTAGGAATGTGGGTTACCAATAAGGCTGATTGTTTCCATAAAATGAAAGGAAGAAGCAGAGCATGTGAACATTATATTGCACCAAGAAATATTACATGAGTAGGGAAAATTGATAAACTTTTTTTTAAAATCTGAACACGCACTGCACCCTGAACAAATTGATGATTTAACAAGGTTAGAAGAAACATATGGGTACTATTTAGTGGCAATTACAGAGACGTGGTTACAGGGAACTCTTCAGAGCTAACTCAAAATATTAGCTTGCTCCCTCTACGTGGATGCTGCATGAACCACTGATTTCCAGCATTTTTGTTTACAGTGCAGATTCCAGCATCTGCATTAATTTTCTCCTGGTTGAGGTTTTTGTTCATTTTTGACAGTAATATTAAGAGAAGCAGTTTGCCATTTTGGTAGTGAACCAACATTTACACCAATGATGTCATTAGTGCAGTAGTGAGG
Organism: Stegostoma tigrinum; assembly: GCF_030684315.1. Classification (NCBI taxonomy): domain Eukaryota; kingdom Metazoa; phylum Chordata; class Chondrichthyes; order Orectolobiformes; family Stegostomatidae; genus Stegostoma; species Stegostoma tigrinum. Next base: position 67,683,651 of record NC_081369.1, on the reverse strand, counting down.
CTTGGTTATCAGCACAGTCCTCCTATCACATTTGTAGCACTGTTCAGACCTGGTTGCCAGCAGTGGATGGCTCTGAGTGGGTGATGACCAGAGGTCTCTGTTCCATGGGACACTGTCGTAAAGCAGCATATCTTTATCAGTAAGGGCGACCACCACTGGCTTCCAATGCTGCCTTCCACCTTCAATTTTCTGCTGCAAAACAAAAGAAAACACCATTGCTACATAAGCACCAGATCCTGACTTTGCACCCTAACCCAACACCCAAACAACAGGACAACACAGCCTGGGCGCTACCCTCCCCAACTGTCAGGCACTGGGAAACCTAACCATGGTTAACAAGGTCCTGAGGCACTGCCTCCTTGGCCATAAGAGCATTGTTAGACTGAATCCTCAGACAGTACCCAACACCATCGTACGTCTGAGCAGAAATAAGCAGATGGAATCAAGGACCAAGATGAGAGTGCGTTTGAGGGCACAACACTCACTGAGTTGTAAGACTTTAGAAAGGGCTCAGAAAATATTTAAAAAAGGACATTCCAGAGTTCAGCTACATGGACAGATTGGAGAAGCTGGGGTTGATCTCATTATAGAGAAAGCTGAATGGAAACTCGATGAGAGGGATGAGAATAGAAACAAACTGTCAATTAGCAAATGAGTACCGACTTAAATGAGTGGCAAAAGAGGGACAGTAGGATTTTTTTTTAAAAACAAAAGTTATTATCTCAAATGTGCTGCTTGAGGGCATGGCAGAGGCAGATTCAATTAATTTTGGGAAGGATTTTGGATATTTATCTGTCAAGAATAAAAATTTCAAGGTTATTTAGAGAGAGATATTAGATGAGCTGCTCCTGTAGTTGGCACGGACAGAACCTCCGAAATTAGGAGCTTGAGTAGACCACTTTGCCCTTCAAGGCTGCTAATGTCATGCAATAAGATCATGGTTGACCCCATTATTGTCTCAATTCGACTTTTCTGTTTGCTCTTCCCCCATAACTCTCAACTTCCTCATTAATCAAAATTCCAACAAACTCTGCCTCAAATGAATTGATTGATTAAACCTCCATTACTCTCCAGGCAGAAAAAAAGTACACAGGTTAACAACTCCTCAGGGGGAAAATATCTCACTTCTGTCTTAAAAAGGGAGATCTCTTACTCTTACATTGTGTTGCCAGCTTTAGTATTCCTCAGAAGAGGAACCATCCTCCAAGTATCCACAATATCTAGTCCCCTTGGAATTTCATACACTTCAATACACATTTCTAATGAAGCAGGGTCAGCATGGCTTTATGAAAGGGAAATTGCATCTGACTAACTTATTGGAGTTTGAGGAATTTGCATCCAGGGTGGATAGAAAGGTATCAGTAGATGCGTTGTCTGTGGACTTAGAGAAAGTGTTCAACACGGTCCCTCACAAAAGATTAAGCCATAAGATAAGAACCAACAGTGTTGGAAGTAGTAAAATGGAGTGTTTAGCGAACTGGTTCATGGGCAGGGAACAATTAAGTGGGGATAAGGGGTTCTTTTACAAGTTGGTGATCTGTGAACATTCCACAGGGATCAGTGCTGGTACCTCAACTGTTCACAATGTATATTAATGACTTGGAGGAAGGAAGTGAATGTGTTCCAGCCAAATTTACAGACAATGCAAAAATAAATCGATGGAGAGGCAAGTAGTGAAGGGATACTGTTTACAGACAGATCTTGTTAGGTTAAGTAGGCATAAAGTCAGCAAATGGGAGAATAATGTAGGAAAATGTGAAGTTTAAAAATGTTATTTAAATACAGAGAATCTGCAGAAAGCTGCAACACAGGGAGTTGGTGCATGAAACACAAAGCTAACAAACAGGTACAGTAGATAATCAGGAACACGGATGGAATGGCAGCCCTTATTTTAAGGGGCTTTGAACATAGGAGTTAGGAAGTCCTACTGTAACTGCACAAGGTGCTGATGAAACCACAACTGGGGTTCTGAGATCAGTTCTGGTCTCTTATTTAAGAAAAAGAGGAAATTTCATTGGAGGCAGTTCACAGTAGGTTTACTCGGATGAACCCTGGTGTGGAGGCATTGCTTTATGAACAAGCGTTGAGCAGTTAGGACTCTATTTTCTGGAGTTTTGAAGAATGAGGGGTCATCTTATTGAAAGGTAGAATATTCTTAATGGGCTTGACAGGGTAAATGCAGAGATGTTTCCTCTCATTGGGAGAGTCTAAGACCAGAAGGCATAGTTTCAGAATAAAGGGGCGCCAACTTAAGACTGAAATGAAGAGAACTTTCTTCTCTGACGGTTGACAGCCGTTGGAACTCTGTGCCACAAGACAGCTGTGGGACCAGAGTCCTTGTGAATATTTAAGGCCGAGACAGATTCCTGATCAATAGGGGAATCATGGGTTATGGGGTAAAAGCAGAAAAGCTGATAAGAGGAATGCCAGATCAACATGATCCTATTGATTGGCACAGCAGGCTCATAAATCCAAACAGCCTTTTCTCTGCTCCGATTTATTATGCTCTTAACGAGGTCACCTTTCACTCCTCTAAACTCCAAGGGGTACAGGCCCAACTTACTGAACGTTTCTCTAACTTTTCCATTGCAGAAACAGAGTGAGAAAAGCAATGAGTACCATCTCACTTCCTCAGGAGAGATGGCAACATAATGGTAATATCACTGGACTGATAATCAAGACGAGTGAGGGAACGGCTAAGGTGGGGAGGGTGGGTTTTTTTTAAAAACCCAAAGGGTGGTTTCTGAAAGGGTAGACTAAAACTCTTTTTAACATTTGAGCAGTATTTGGGTATTCATTGCTGTCAATGTCCTCCAGGCCAACAAATGTATAAATTAGGAGCAGGAGTGGGCCTTGAGTGTCCCTGCCATTCAATAACATCACTGATGTAATTGTAACCCAAAGTTGTGCAGTTGTGTACACTTGATTATAGGAAAGATGTGATTGAATTGGAGAGAATGCAGGAGCGATTCACAAGAATGGTTCCAAGAATGAGAACTTCAGTTATGACGGAAGATTGAAGAAGTTGAAACTGTTCTCCTCGGGAAAGAGAAGGCTGAGAGGAGATCTGATCGAGGTTTTTAAAATCATGAGCTGATTTGACAGAGTATCAGGAGAAGTTATTTGCTCATGTATAAAAGGAATGTGAGGGGACAGAGATTTAAAGTCATGTGCAAACAAAGTACGGATAATGTGAGAAAAACAATTCATACAGCAAGTTGTTAAGGTATGGAATAGGCTGCTTTGACATGTGATGGAGGCAGGTTCAGTGGATGGTTCAAAAGGACACTGGAAGTTTCTTTTACAAAGTAATAGTGTGCAGGGATAAGAGGAAAAAAGCAGGAGATTGACAGGAAATGCGCATCGTTGCTGGCACAAAGGGCTGAATGGTCACTTTCTGCACCATAATAATTTAGTGAAAAATCCACATTCCTGCCAACCCGATATCCTTTCAACACCTTGTTTAACAAGCATCTCCAAACAAAAAAGCACATTCACCCTCACAAAAAGAATTTCACCTCATCTACTTTAAATGAGCCACTCCTGAGTTTTACAGTGACCCCAGCTCTTAATTCTCACATAAGCACCCTCTCCACATCTGACTTCTCAACTCCAGCAGATATAAGCTTAGCTTGTCCAACCTGCCCATTCCTACTCCAGTGGAGGTCTAATAGATGTCTTGTACAAGCTTAACATCACCTCCTTGCTCTTGTGCTCTATGCCCTATTAATAAAATGGATAACACTAACTGCCATGTCCAGCTGTCCTACTACTTTAAAAGATCTGTGCACAAGTAAGCCAAGATCCATGTGCATCTGCACTCCCTTGAGAATTGTACCCCCTATTTTACATTGTCTTTCAGCGTTCTTCCAAACAAAATACATCACCTCACACTTCTCTGCATTAAGCCTGAACTGCCATTTGTCCACTTCAACAGCTTGTCAACATCCTTTTGGAGTTCCAAACTATAACTCAGTTGGAGTTCTTCCAAGATTACTGCCATCGGTAAAATTTGAAATAATCCCTTGCACACCAAGATCAAGATAATTATCATGCTTCAGGAAAAGCAAGGATCCTAACACTAAGTCCTGGCTACTCCACTACAAAACTTCTTTCAGTCTGAAAAATGTCCAGTGACCATTATGACTCTTTCTAATCAACCCATCTTTTTCCATGTTATAACTAATTTTACCCAGAGAATTGTTTATAGAAGCTTTCCTGACACGCAGGTTAAACTAACTAGTCTACAATTGATGAAATTATGCTTACAACCTTTTTTCGAATAAGGTTGTAATGTTTGAAATTCTCCAGTCTTACAGCACTTCTAATGAGTTCTGGAAAGACTGAAATATAATGGCCAGTGCCTCCACAGTATCTATCCTCAAATTAATCGTAATAAAAGAGTACTACTTGCAACAGTGCTCCTGCATACGTCCAAGGATTTACCTGTATCCCCCTTTCCCCTTCTATTTCTCAGCTTTTTCTTACACCTGCCTGGATTCTAGGCCTGAAAGGTCAGCCTTCCTGCTCCTCTGATGTTGCTTGGCCTGCTGTGTTCATCCAGCTATACACCTTGTAATCCTGGATTTCCCAGCTCTATGCTCAGCAGCTGCTTTTGGAAGCAAAAGTCATGCGACAGCAAAACGATTGTCAGGTCTGGGGCTTCCCAATGGCTGGCCTAAGCACCTTAAAGGGAACACTGCTGACAACTGTCTTCAAACTAAATCAGGCTGTGTCATACTTTAGAGCCACATATAGATAGCACTTATGGGGAGAATAAAGAGCCAGCAGTCAAGGACCACTGCTACACTAGCAGTCCAGAGGAAAACAATGAGTTCCAAGAAAAAGTAAGAAAGCAGGTCTATTTCCACTGCCAGACAGCAGATGTGCAGGGGGACAGCGCAGACAAACATCAGGAAGCCCTGTTCTACTTCCATTCTACACCGGTGTTGCTTCAGCCTCCCAACCAGCAGCATTTATTAACAAAACTTTGAAAAAGTGTAAAACAAGGTAACCCAGAGTTAGATTATAACAGAACTGCACAGTCATGTTGCTAAATTCCTGGAAAATAAGGGGTTCCTAAACAGAACTATAAGCCAAGTTATAACTATCCAACAAAAACAGAGTTCCTCCAGGTCTGAGGGTCACTAGACCGAACGTTAACTTTAATTTCTCTTCACAGATGCTGCCGGTCCTGCTGAGTTTTTCCAGTAACTTCTGTTTTTGTTTCTAATTTGCAGCAGCTGCAGTTCTTTTGGTTTTTATAACTATCTAACTTCAACCTAATATTCCTCTTGCCTTTAGAAGCCAAGAATTCTCTACCTGCTCAGCCAGCCAGCCGATGTGCTGTATGGCCCTGCCACTTAGTTTAAGCAGCCCATTCAGCTCCAACAGTGCCTGAGGAATCAGCGCCGTTATAGTTGTGTGAATAGCTGTGAACCAAGCATGTGTAGCAACAGCATCCTTGCTCCGTAGAATGATTACGTGCCTGCCATCAGGGGAGTGCAGTTCAAATAACCTGCGGGAATGACAAATATGGAACAGAGGGTCAGGGCCAGAAGACAGTTGCCTGGTTTTGAGAACAAAAAGAACTTAAACAATAAAACATACAGGTGAGGCACAAAGTGTATCAGTGCAAGAATGGGGATTTATGGTATGTCGTCGCATTGCTTTATCAAATGACTTGGAAATCCAAATACACAAGAACATTAGTTATAATAGTAAGTCATTCAGTATGCTAAGCCAGTTCTGCTACGCTGTACAATCATGGCTATTTGAATACTTCAATGCCTTTTACTCAATCCATTCCCGTAACCCCGAACAGCACTGTTAATTAGAAATCTATCAATATCTTCATTAAATGATCTCAAAGACAGAGGCTTTACAGCCCTCTGATAAAGGATTCCAAAGATTCAAAACACACAGTGTCAAAAAAAAACTCATCTTGACTTAAGTAGCATCCTTATTTTTAAACTGTACTCCCTCTATAGCAATATCCTTCCTGAGATAAGACGACCAAAACTTCATACAGTACTCCAAGTGCAGTCTAATCACGACCGAACCAAGACCTCACTATTCCTGTACTCAAACCATCTGGCAACAAAGGTATACATTCCAATAGTCTTCCCAATAGTTTACTGCTGCATGGTGGCCTTCAGTGACTTATTAACAAGGACACAAGTGCAAATGTGCATGTCACCTTCCAACTTGTTATGAACTAAGAAATAGTCTGGGCATCTCTTTCCTGCTACCAAAGTGACCAACAATAACAACTATGGTTAACACGGAGAAACAGAAAATGAAAACAAAAACAACAGTAGGCCATTCGAGTCTGCTCCACCATTCAATATGATCATGGCTGACTGTCCAACTCAATGCTCTGTTCCTGTTTTCACTCCATTCCCTTTAATCTCCTTAGCCTAAGGAACAACATACATATCTCCTTTTTGAAAGCATTCAACGTTTTGGCTCAACCATTTTCTGTGGCAGTGAATCCTACAGCTCCCCTACCCTGACTGTCTGGGTAGAAAAATTTCTCATTCCAGTCCTAAATAGATTGCCCGATATCCTTAGACTGTAACTCTTGGCTCTGAACTCGCCTGTCATTAAAAACTTCTGGCCTGCATTTACCTTATTTAGCCTTGTTAGACTTTTACAGGTTTCCAAGAGATTCCCCACCTCAATCCTCAGACTTGTCATCCTAGAAATCAGTCTGATAAGCCTTCTTTCGCAGCCAGGACATCCTTCCCTAGTTGTGCTTGAGAAGGTGGCGGTGAGCTGCCTCCTATAACCGTTGCAGATCCGCTTTGCCATTAGGGGGCTTAATTCCAGGAATGTGCTCCAGCAACAGTGAAGCAACAGCAATGTATGTCCAAGTCAGAATGGGTGAGTAGTTTGGAGGGAAACTTTCAGATGGTGGTAATCCCATGGATTGGCTGCCCTTGCCCTTCTAGATCAAAGTGGATGCAAGTCTGGAAGGTTCTAAGGTGAATTTCTGCAGTGCATCTCGTAGATAGCAGCAGCGTGTACTGAGCATTGTGGGTGGAGAGAGCGGTGTTTATCAATGTGGTGCCAGTCAAGCAGGCTGCTTTTTTTTGGATGGTGTCAAGCTTCTTGGGTGTTGTTGGAGCTGCACCTATCCAGACAAGTGAGGAGTACTCTTAACTTTGGAGCAAAACATTCATGCTCCTGTAGCTCAATTTTCTCACTATGAAGGCCAACATACCATTTCCCTTCTTCACTACCTGCTGCACTTGCATGCACACTTCAGTGACTGGTGCACAACAGCAGGTCTTCTTTCACCTCCTCCTTAGAGTCAGAGTGTCCATTAGACCATATGATATAGGAATAGGAGTAGGCTATTCAGCTCTGGAACCTGCTCCATCAGTCAATAAGATCATGGTTGATCCAAAATTCCTTTTGTCACTTGTCTGCCTTTCCCTATAACCTCTGAATCACTTACTGATCAAGAATCTATGTGTACATAAGGACTCAGCCACAACAGCTCTCAGTTGCGTGGAGTTTCAAGATGCTCAACCCAAAGAAATACCTTCTTATTTCAGTCTTAGATTGGCACCTTTTATTCTGAGGCTATGCTCTTTGGTCCTAGGCTCTCCCATGAGGGGAAACATCCTCTCATCATTTACCTCGTCAAGTTCCTGAACAATCCGATACCTTTCAATGAGATCACCCTCATTCTTCTAAATTCTAATGAGTACCATTCCAGCCTATTTAACCTTTGCTCATAAAACACTTCCTCAGAATTAGTGATCATTCTAGCGAATGCTATCTGAACTGCTTCCAATGAAATAATACCTTTCCTTCAATAACAGGACCAAGCGGAGATCTTGGAATTTGAATTCAATAGAAATCTGGAATTAAGAGTCTAGTGATGATCATGAATCTACCGTCAATTGCTGGAAAAAACCACCTGGTTCACTAATGTCCTTTAGAAAACCATATGGCGTGGCCTACATGTGACTCCAGACCCACAGCAATCCCTTCTTGGCAATTAATGCTGGCCCAGCCAATGATTTCATCTCATGAATGAATAAAAAAAAACTGCTCACAGCATTCTAGATGCGGTCTCACTAGGACCTTGTACAGTTGCAATTAGAGTTCCTTATTTTTACAGAACATAGAGCATAACAGCGCAGTACAAGTCCTTCAGCCCTCTGTTGCGCCAACCTGTGAAACCAATCTGAAGCCCATCTAACCTACACTATTCCATTATCATCCATATGATTATCCAATGGCCACTTAAATGCCCTTAAAGTTGGTGAGTCTACTACTGTTGCAGGCAGGGCATTCCATGCCCTTACTACTCTGAGGAAAGAACCTACCTCTGACATCTGTCCTGTATCTATCACCCCTCAATTTAAAGCTATGTCCCCTCATGCTCGCTGTCACCATCCTAGGAAAAAGGCTCTCCCTATCCACCCCTCTGATCATCTTGTATGTCTCTATTAAGTCGCCTCTTAACCTTCTTCTCTCTAACAAAAACAGCCTCAAGTCCCTCAGCCTTTCCTCATAAGGCCTTCCCTCCAAATCAGGCAATATCCTAGTAAATATCCTCTGCACCCTTTCCAACGCTTGCACATCTTTCCTATAATGCGGTGACCAGAACTGTACACAAAAGTACAAGTGTGGCCGCACAAGAGTTTTGTACAGCTGCAACATGCCCTCATGGCTCCGAAACTGAATCCCTCTACCAATAAAACCTAAAATACCGTACACCTTCCAAACAACCCTATCAACCTGGGTGGCAACTTTCAGGGATCTATGCACATGGACACCGAGATCTCTCTGCTCATCCACACTACCAAGAATCTTACCATTAACCCAATGCTCCGTATTCCTGTTACTCCTTCCAAAGTGAATCACCTCACACTTTCCCACAGTAAACTCCATTTGCCACCTCTCAGCCCAGATCTGCAGCTTATCTATGTCCCTCTGTAACCCACAACATCCTTCCGCACTCTACAAAACTCCACCTACTTTAGCATCATCCGCAAATTTACTAACCCATCCTTCTATGCCCTCATCCAGGTCATTTATAAAAATGACAAACAGCAGTGGCCCCAAAACAGATCCTTGCAGTACACCACTAGTAATTTAACTCCAAGATGAACATTTCTCATCAACCACCGCCCTCTGTCTTCTTACAGCTAGCCAATTTCTGATCCAGACCACTAAATCACCCGCAATCCCATGCCTCTGTATTTTCTGCAATAGCCTACCATGGGGAACCTTATCAATCGCTTTACTGAAGTCCATATACACCACATCATACACCACATCAACCACTTTACCCTCATCCACCTCATTGGTCACCTTTTCAAAGAACTCCGTAAGGTTTGTGGGGCACGGCCTATCCTTCACAAAACCGTGTTGACTATCCATAATCAAATTATTTCTTTCCAGATTATTATAAATCCTCTCTCTTATAATCCTTTCCAACACTTTACCCACAACCGAAGTAAGGCTCGTTGGGCTATAATTACCAGGGTTGTCTTACTCCCCTTCTTGAACAGAGAGACAATATTTGCAATCCTCCAGTCTTCTGGCACTATTCCTGCAGACAATGACAACATTAAGATCAAAGCCAACAACTCTGTCATCTCGTCCCTAGCTTCCTAGAGAATCCCAGGATAAATCCTACCCTGCCCAGGGAGTTTATCTATTTTCACACTTCACAGAAATGCTAACACCTCCTCCTTATGAACCTCAATCCCATCTAGTCTAATAAATGAACCCCATCTATACTCCAATCTCTTTGAAATAAAGGCCAACGTTTTATTTGCCTTCCTAATGACCTGTACCTGAGTTCTATCTTTTTTGTTTCATGCACGAGCTCCCCAAAGTCATTGTGTTGCAGCTTTTCTTTATTTAAATAATTCTGTTCTTTGTTCTGCTTTCCAAAATTAAAAACTTCACATTTTCCTACATTACGCTCCATTTGCCAACTTTTGCCACTTACATAACCTATCAATATTTCTCTGTAAACTATGTGTATATCTTTAGTAACTTGCCTTTCCGCCTATTTCTGTGTTGTCTGCAAATTTGGCCAAAGGGCAATCACTTTCTCCCTCCAAGTCATGAATACATATTGGTCTCTAGAGGTCAAATATCTACCGTATGAAGATCCTTAGCCCTTTGCCCTTCCTCAATTTATCACCATAAACTATAACAAAATACACCAATCTTTATTGAGTAACAACTGATTTAGTGTCAACTACCACTTGATGAATGAAGACACCTCGTGTGTATCAATTTTTAGGCTACATGCCCCTACCGCACCTCCATTTCTAGCAATCTTTTCTCTCCATCTTCATTGTTTTGATATCTTGAATTGTCTTATTCAAACTCCATTCTCTTCAAGGTCAAAATCTCATTCTTGTGGTTTAGTGCCTAGAACTACTAACAGTGACTCCAAATGTGGCATGAGTTTAAAGCATGACTTCTACCCACTTGTACTCTATTCTCTAGATTTAAATGCAAGTATTCCATTCATTTTTAAAATTATTTCTGTACACGTGCATGATACTTTAATGTTTCACGTACCTGGACCCTAAATATAGTTTGGGCCACCACTACCTCTACCTTATGACTTAGCAAATACCCTTTATATTCTTTTTATGTTCAAAATGGATGACCTCAAATTTGCCTACATTGAAATTAATTTACCACAATTACGAACATTATTTAATCTATTAATATCGCTAACTTTACACTTCCATCTACTGCTTACAATGGTTATACTTTCTATGGTTTAGAAGGGGTGGACGCTAAGAAGTTGTTTCCGTCAGGCGGGGAGACTAGGACTCATGGGTACAGCCTTAAAATTAGAGGGGGTAACTATAAAACTGAAATGAGACAACATTTCTTCAGCCAGAGAGTGGTGGGCTTGTGGAATTCATTGCCACGGAGTGCAGTGGAGGCTGGGACGTTGGATGCCTTCAAGGCAGAGATTGACAAATTCTTGATCTCAGAAGGAATCAAGGGCTACAGGGAGAGTGCAGGGAAGTGGAGTTGAAATGCCCATCAGCCATGATTTAAATGGTGGAGTGGACTTGATGGGCCGAATGGCCTTACTTCCACTCCTATGTCTTATGGTCTTACCTTCAAAACTTGATAAGATTTGTAAAAGAAAACATTTCTTTCATGAATCCATGCTAACTTTATGGAATCATGTTTTTTTTTAAGTGTTATTATAATATACTAAATAGTATAGCATTTTCTGGACAATTAATATTATTGCCAACTGGCCTGTAGTTCAATTTTTTATTCCTCTGCTTTCTTGTTTAGTTACAGTGTAGCTGCATTAATGAGGGGATACATCATACAGAAAATAGAATGGAATCTCGCTCATACATTTCATCAGCCTAAGTGAAACTGACATTTGTGATCACTTATTGTGATTAAGCATTCAACCTGCTCTCTGGATCAGGCATGCTCAGATTCCTTGCAACGTAGCACATCTTCAGCGGGAAAGTCTTGCTGTCTTTGGCACAATGATTTGGAGAACTGGAGCCAGCAGCTCCTAGGCGTGGAGAATGCGGTGGGAGGCTGTCCCATGCCAGGTCTGCTATCAATGAGGGCTTTTTCAAGTACGGAGTCACTTCCTGAATATAAGTCACTGTAAGAGAAAGACCACAGGTCAAGAGTAGGCAATCATTTAACCCATCCTTTTCTCAATTCTGCTGAGTAAAACACTGAGTGAGCAGGTAAGAAATTACAAGGTGCCATTTCTATAGAAGCTAGCATTGCAGATATTCACTCACAAAATTTTCTTGAACCAAAAAATGTTGTGTTAAACCTTATCAACAGGATACAGCAAGATATAGAGGGATCTGTTCATGCTACATTATAGACATATAACAGCAAAGTCCAAATCTAAACCTTTTCTACTTTGGACAGCATTCTCCACCCCAGTACTATTCCACCTTCAATATTTGAAATGTCATAGCTTTTTCTACGCATGTTCTGCGGATGTTGGAATCCCAACTAAACACTAATAACAATGGAAAACAAAATAAGGCAGCACTGCACTGTCAGAAGGGCAGCACCAAGGCAATCATTTTGATGGGTCTGAGAAAGCAACATTTATGGAAAGAGGTGGTGGAATGGGCTACAAAGTTTTGGGGACAGGAGTGTCCATGAATGAAGACAGTATCTTGTATGAAGTGGAGGTTGTCCAGGCATTGAAAAATTTAATGCCAAGTGAATGAAGTTATTATGGCCCTGACCCACAACTTCATACTTTTGCCCAAACACCAAACAAGATATGATATTGCAATCAGCAGATCAAACCAAATGAGAAGCAAGAGAAACCTATGACACCTCTGAACAACAGGTTCCTATTTGATCAATCTTCTGGGAGCTATATTGAGCCAAGATACTTTATATACAAAGTTACAGCATTCACAAAAATAAACCAGCACTAACTATACATATAGCAACAGCACAGGAAACACCTGCTCAGTTGGCTTCCACATTCATCCTGGCAAATTAAATACCAGTTAGAACAGAAAGACCTATACAGCCATTAATAAGACCGAGACTGTGCAAATTTCAGGAATGTACTTCAACAGGATGCAACTAATCACACTATGAAAGAGTCAAATATATATTTACAAAGTGATAATGGGAACTGCAGATGCTGGAGAATCCAAGATAATAAAATGTGAGGCTGGATGAACACAGCAGGCCCAGCAGCATCTCAGGAGCACAAAAGCTGACGTTTTGGGCCTAGGCCCTTCATCAGCTCTGAAGAAGGGTCTAGGCCTGAAACGTCAGCTTTTGTGCTCCTGAGATGCTGCTGGGCCTGCTGTGTTCATCCAGCCTCACATTTTATTATGTCATATATTTACAAAGTCTTCAATTGAAATCCTTTTCTGTTGGATGCAACAGCTTAGAATATGCAGATGCTAGCTCAGCTTCACACTTTGTTATCTTGGATTCTCCAGCATCTGCAGTTTCCATTATTCCTGATACAAATAAGCCACAGCCAGGTCAGAGTCTTAGGGTAAGGAGTAGGCCTTTTAAGGCTGAGAATAAGGAGAAATTTTCTCACCCAGAGAGGGGTGAACCTGCGAAATTCTCTGCCATAGAAAGTGGTTAAGGCCAAAACATTGAAAGTTTAAGGAGTTAGCTATAGCCCTTAGAGCTGAAGGGATGAAATATAGGTACTGAGTTGGATGATCAGCCATGATTACAATGAATAACTGAGCAAGCTCAAAATGGACAAGTGGGCCTTCTCCTGTTCCCGATTTCAATGTTTCTATTAAACCCAACTATGTAAGGTCAGCATTGACTCTTCCTATGAGCACACACTTTCAATCAATCATTTATCCTGTTTCAACATAGTTTTCAAATTCACTATTTAACCTATTTCCATGTTGACATTTTCTGCCTCAGTACTGTCATTTGAAAATAATTACATGTGTGGTAAAGTAAAGAAATCTGGGGAGTTGCATGAGCTCATAAGAAATACAGCAAACTGGGCCATTCAGCCCTTTGGCCTGCTTCACCATTTAAGAAGATCATGGCTGAACTGCTCTTGGCCTCAGCTGTATATGCCTGCCTATTTTTCATAACCCGCAAAAACATAGCTCAGCCTGAATAACTTCAAACTTCAGAATCATTATGGTTCAGAGGAGCTATTTAGCCCCATCATGTCTTCACCATCTCCACAAATGAGCATCATGATTTATGGCCATTTGCCACATTTTCCATGTAACTCAGCACATTACTTCTATTTAAATAATAATGCCCGCACATGAGACCCCACTAGTCAGTGCCATTTCTTCTTCTATCACATTTACTTTTTTGCAAATCACTTGAGAACTGTACCCTCTCAATCTTTCTAAAACACAGAACAGTCCGCACAGGAACAGGCCCTTCGGCCCAAAATATCTGCTTCAAATGTGATCCTATTCTAAACTAATCTCATCTGCCAGCACATGGTCCATATCCATCTATTCTCTGCTTGTTCTAAAAGCTATCCGTCTGAATGCCCCTTAAATGTTGCTATCATATCTGATTCTGCCACCTTCCCTGCCTGCACATTCCAGGGGCTTACTACCCTCTGTGTAAAAAAACTTTGTTCGCACATCTCCTTTAAACTTTCTCCCTCTTACCATAAACACGCACCCCATGTGCATGGAAACAGACTGTTTGGTCCAACTCATCTATGTCGACCAGATATCCTAAGTTAATCAATTCCCATTTGCCAGCATTTAATCCATGTCCCTGTAAACTTTTCCCAGTCATATACATATCTAGGTGCCCTTTAGATGTTGTAAATATACCAGTCTCCACCACTTCCTTTGGCAGCTCGTTCCATTCATGCATCACGCTGTGTGAAACCGTTGCCCCTCAGGTCATTTTTAAATCTTTCTCGTCTCACCTTAAACTTGTGCCCTCTAATTTTGGACTCCCTAACCCTGGGGAAAAGATATTGGCTATTCACCCTATCCATGCCCTTCATGATTTTATAAACCTCCAATAAACGTCACTTCTCAGACTTCGACAGTCCAAGGAAAATAGCCCCAGTCTGTTCAGCCTCTCCTTACAGCGCAAGCCCTCCAAACTCTGGCAACATCCTTGCAAATCTTTTCTAAACCCTTTCGAGTTTCACAATATCCTTCCTATAGCATGGAGACAAGAACTGCATGCTGTATTCCAAAAGTGGCCTAACCAATGTGCTGTATAGCCACAACATGACCCCCTCACCTCCTGTACTTAATGCACTGACCAATAAAGGCAAGCATACTGAAATGTTGACTCTGGTTTTTCTTCAGATGCTGCCAGACCTGCTAATCTTTCCCAGCAACTTCTGTCTTTGATTCCTTCTTCACTATTATGTCTACCTGTGAATACAATTTCAAGAAACTATGAACCTGCACTCCAAGGTTTGTGCTCAGCAATATTCCCCAGGACATCACCATTAAGTGTATAAGTCCTGCCCTGATCTGTTTTTTCAAAACACAGCAGCTCACACTTATCTAATTTAAACTCCATCCGCCGCTTCTCAGCCCATTGGCACATTTCATCAAGACCCCATTGTACTCTGAAATAACCTTCTTCACTGTCCTCTACACCTCCAATTTTAGTCTCATCTGCAAGCTTATTAACCATACCTGCTGTAGTCACATCCAAATCATATTTATAAGGTGACAAAAGCAGTGGACTCAGCATCGACCCTTGTGGCACACCACTGGTCACTGGCCTCCTGTCTGAAAAACAGCCCTCCATCACCACACCCTCTGTCTACTATCTTCAAGCCAGTTCTGCATCCAAATGGCTAGCTCTACCTGTATTCCAGGTAATCTAAACTTGCTAACCAGTCTACCATGGAGAACTTCGTCTAACACCTCACTAAAATCCACGTAGGCCATGCCCACCGCTCTGTCGTCATCAATCCTCCGATTTAGAACATAGAACATTACAGCACAGGACAGGCCCTTCGGCCCTCGATGTTGTGCCGACCTGTCATACCGATCTCAAGCCCATCTAACCTACACTATTCCATGTACGTCCATATACTTATCCAATGACGACTTAAATGTACCTAAAGTTGGCGAATCTACTACTGTTGCAAGCAAAGCGTTCCAATCCCTTACTACTCCGAGTAAAGAAACTACCTCTGACATCTGTCCTATACCTTTCACCCCTCAATTTAATGCTGTGCCCCCTCGTGCTCGCCGTCACCATCCTAGGAAAAAGGCTCTCCCTATCCACCCCATCTAACCCTCTGATTATTTTATATGTTTCAATTAAGTCACCTCTCAACTTTCTTCTCTCTAATGAAAACAGCCTCAAGTCCCTCAGCCTTTCCTCGTAAGACCTTCCCTCCATACCAGGCAACATCCTAGCAAATCTCCTCTGCACCCTTTCCAAAACTTCCACATCCTTCTTATAATGCGGTGACCAGAACTGTACGCAATACTCCAAGTGCGGCCGCGCCAGAGTTTTGTACAGCTGAACCTCTTGGTTCTGGAACTCTATCCCTCTATTAATAAAAGCTAAAAGCTAAAACTCTGTATGCCTTCTTAACAGCCCTGTCAACCTGGGTGGCAACTTTCAAGGATCTGTGTATATGGACACCGAGATCTCTCTGCTCATCTACACTACCAAGAATCTTACCATTAGCCCAGTACTTTGCCTTCCGGTTACTCCTACCAAAGTGCATCACCTCACACTCCATTTTCTTGAAGAAGTAATGAAATCAGGTTAATGACATACGATTTTCCATACACAAAGGCATGTTGGTTATCCCAAATACATGTAAATCCCATCTCTCAGGATTCACTCCAACAACTTGTCAACCACCGATATCAGGGGCCTCAACAACTTCTCTTTCGACTCCTGCAGACAAAGGTGGTGGCCATGGGTACCCATATGGGCACAAGCTATGCCTGCCACTTTGTAGGTTATGTGCATCAATCCCTCTTCTGTACCTATACAGGCCCTAAACCCCACCTCTTCCTCTGTTACATTGATGACTGTATCAACGCCGCCTCATGCTCCCCACGAGGAGCTTGAACAGTTCATCCACTTCACCAACACCTTCCAGCCCAACCATAAGTTCACCTGGATCATCTCTAATATCTCTCTCTCCTTTCTGGACCTGTGTCTCCATCCCCTGGCAACCACCTAGAAACCAACAACCATTTCAAGCCCACTGACTCCCACAGCTACCTAGAATACACCTCCTCCCAGCAAAAATTCCATCCCCTATTTCCAATTCCTTCACCTCCACAGCATCTGCTCCCAGGATGAGGCATTCCACTCCTGTACATCTCAGATGTCCTTGTTTTTCCAAGGACCACAACTTCCCCCTTCGACCGTGTCTCCCGCATTTCCCGCAACTCATCCCTCACACGCCCACAATAACAACCAAAACAGAATCCTCACACCACCCCACCAACGTCCCAATCCAACGCATCATCCTCCGACACTTCCGCCATCTGCAGCCCAGCCTCAAAGACATTTTACACCCCCACCCCACCCCTACCTGCTTTCCGGAGGGGCCACTCTCACCGCGATTCCCTTATCTGCTCCACACTCCCCTCTAGCCCCACCACACCAGGCACTTTTCCCTGCAACCGCAGGATATGCTACACCTGCCCCTACACCTCCCCCCTCACCCCCATCCCAGGCCCCAAGATGACTTTCCACATCAAGCAGATGTTCACCTGCACATCTACTGATGTGGTATACTGCATCTGCTGTTTCTGTTGTGGCCTCCTCTACAAAAGGGAAACCAAGCGGAGACTCAGGGACCGCTTTGCAGAACACCTACGTTCGGTTTGCACTAAACAACTGCACCTCCCACTCGTGAACCATTTCAACTCCCCCTCCCATTCCTCAGACGACATGTCCATCCTGGGCCACCTGCAGTGCCAAAACGATGCCAACTGAAGGTTGCAGGAACAGCAAATGATATTCTACTTGGGAAGCCTGCAGCCCAATGGTATCAATGTGGACTTCACCAGCTTCAAAATCTCCCCTCACCCTACTGCATCCCAAAACCAGCCCAGCTCGTCCCCGCCTCCCTAGCCTGTCCTTCCTCCCACCTGGAGCCCCACTCCCATTTCCTACCTACTAACTGCATCCTGCCCCCTTGACCTCTCCGTCCTCCATGGACTGACCTATCTCCTCCTTACCTCCACTCACCTTTACTGGCTCCAACGCCGCCTCTTTGACCTGTCTGTCTCCTCTACACCTATCTGCCTCCCCCTCTCTCCTTAATTATTTCAGAACCCCCTGTCCCTCCCCCATTTCCGAAGTAAGGTCTAGGCCCGAAATATCAGCCTTCCTGCTCCTCTGATGCTGCTTGGCTTGTTGTGTTCCTCCAGCTCTGCACCTTGTTATTTCAGTCTATAGTTACCTGGTTTTCATCCTTACCACCTTTCTTAAATAGCAGCACCACATTAGCCAACCTCCAGTCTTTCGGCACCTCACTTGTGGCTATCGATGATACAAATATCTCAAAAAGGGACCCAGCAATCACTTCTCTAGCTTCTCAGAATTCTAGGATACATCTGATCAGATCACAGGGATTCATTCACCTTTGTGTGTTTTAAGATATCCAGCATGACCTCCTCTGTAATATGTACATTTCCCAAGATATCACTATTTATTTCCCCAAGTTCTCTCGCTTCCATATCCTTCTCCAGAGTAACAACTGATGCAAAATACTCATTTATTATCTCCCTCATCTCGTGTGGTTCCACACAAAGGCAGCCTTGCTGATCTTTAAGGGGCCTTATTCTCTCTCTAGTTACTCTTTCGTCCAGGATGTATTTGTAGAATCCCTTTGGATTTTCCTTTGGCCTACTTGCCAAAGCTATCCCATGTGCCCTTTTTGCCCCCTCCTGATTTCCCTCTTTAGTATACTCCTACCGCCTTTATACTCTAAGGATTCACTCGATCCCTACTGTCTGTACCTGACATGTGCTTCCTTCTTATTCTTGACCTAAACCTCAATGTCTCAAGTCATCAGAATTCCCTACACCTACCAGCCTTGCCTTTCAGCCTAAAAGGAACACAGTGTCTCTGGGCACTCATCATCTCATTTTTGAAGGCTTCCCAGTTTCCATCTATCCCTTTAACTGCTCTGCCTCCATTCAACATTTGAAAGTTCTCCCCTAATACTGTCAAAATTGGCCTTCCTCCAATTTAGAACTGTAACTTTTAGATGCGATCTCTCCTTTTCCATTACTATTTTAAAACTTATAGAATTATGGTCACTGGCCCCAAACAGCTTCTCCACTGACACCGCAGTTACCTGTCCTGCCTTATTTCCCAAGAGTAGGTCAAGTTTTTCACCTTCTCTAGAAGGTACATCCACATACTGAATCAGAAAATTTTCTTGTACACACTTAAATTCCTCTCTATCCAAGCTTTTAACATTATGGTAGCCCCAATCTATGTTTGGAAAGTTAAAATCCCCAACCAGAACCACCCTATATTCTTACAGATCACCGAGATCTCCTCACAAATTTGTTTTTGACATTGTGTTTTTCCCAGGGTAGAAATGTCTAACACTATGACTATCCATCACTATCAATGTCTCTCAATTTTATACACTTCTATCAGATCATCCCTCACCCTCGAACACTAGTGAAAACAATCCAAATTTGTCCAATCTTTCCCTATAATTAACACACTACAATTCAGGTAACTGAATGGTAAACCCCTTTAGTATCCTCTCCAAAGTTCTAAATCCTTACTATAGTGAGGTCCTGGATACAATACTTCAAATGTGGTGTAATGTAAATTTTAATACGCCTGCAACATTACTTGCCAACTTTTAGACCCAGTGCCCCAACTGATGAATGCAAGCATGCTCCAGGCCTCAATTACAAGCTTGTCAACACGTTTTGCCACTTTCAGGGAGCTATGTACCCGGACCCCAAGATCCCTCTATATATCAATGTTCCTAAGGATCCAGTCATTCACTGTAGACTTACCTCTTGCATCTGACCTCCCAAAATGCATCACATCACACTTGTCTGAAATAAACGCCATCTGCCATTTCTCCACCCTACTTCCAGCTGATCTATATCCTGCTGTATCCCTTGATGCCTTTTGTCATGATCCACAATTCCAACTTTTCATCTAAGGCATTTACATATATTACAAACAGAGGTCCCAGCACTGATCCTCATAAAACACCACTGATCGTAGATGTCCAGTCAGAAAAAATACCACTCCACAACTACCCTCGGTCTTCAATAGACAAATTTGTATACTAATTGTTGACTCAGCACGGGTTCAATGCGATTTGTCTTGCGGACCAGACTAAGGGACATTACTAAATGCTTTAGTAAAGTCGATCATCCCTATCCCTATAGTATACTGTATCCATTGTACCCGGTGTGGCTTCCTCTACATTGAGGAAACCAAGCGGAGGCTTGGGGACCGCTTTGCAGAACACCTCTGCTCGGTTCTCAATAAACAACTGCGCCTCCCAGTCGCGAACCATTTTAACTCCCCCTCCCATTCTTTAGATGACATGTCCATCATGGGCCTCCTGCAGTGCCACAATGATGCCACCTGAAGGTTGCAGGAACAGCGACTCATATTCCGCTTGGGAACCCTGCAACCCAATGGTATCAATGTGGACTTCACAAGCTTCAAAATCTCCCCTCCCCCCACTGCATCCCAAAACCAGCCCAGCCTGTCTCTGCCTCCCTAACTTGTTCTTCCTCTCACCCATCCCTTCCTCCCACCCCAAGCCGCACCTCCATTTCCTACCTACTAACCTCATCCCACCTCCTTGACCTGACCTATCCCCTCCCTACCTCCCCATCTATACTCTCCTCTCCACCTTCGGTCTGCCTCCTCCCCTTTCCCTATTTATTCCAGAACCCTCACCCCATCCCCCTCTCTGATGAAGGGTCTACGCCCAAAATGTCAGCTTTTGTGCTCCTGAGATGTTGCGTGGCCTGCTGTGTTCATCCAGCTTCACACTTTATTATCATAGACAACATCCGTTTGTCTTACCGTCAATCACCTTCATTATTCCTTAAAAAAAAAACTCAAATTTAACAGACAAGGCCTCTCACTCAAAGCCATGTTAATAAACCTAAAAAGGGCACACTTCACAAATGCAAGTAAATCCTGCTCCTAAGAATCTTCTTCAATCATTTCCCTACAATTGATATAAGGTTCACTAGCCCATAATTTCCTGGATTCTCCCTGTTGCACCTGAACAAAGGAACAACATTAGCTATTGTTCTGAGGAAGAGTCACTAGGCCCAAAATGTTAACTTTTTTTTCCCCTTCACAGATGCTGCCAAACCTGCCCGGCTTTTCCAGCAACTTTGCTTTTGCTCCGGATTTACAGCATCTGCAGTTCTTTCAGTTTTTACAACATCAGCTACTCTTCAGTTTTACGTGATCTCGACTGTGACTGAAGAGGACAAAATGATCTGTGTCAAGGCTTCAGCAATCTCCTCCCTTGACCCCTCAACAATCCATCAGGTCCTGGGGACTTATCTACCGCAACGATGTTCAAGACAACTGTCACCACCTCCTACTTAATATCAACATGACTTAAAAAATAAAATCAACAAATTCCCTTCTAAATTTACATGGCTTTGTTCTTGATGAACATCAATGCAAAAAGTACTCCTGAAAGACCTCACCCACTTCCTATGACTCCACACAAACTCCTTCCTTGGTGCTTCGATGGGCCTACCCTTTCACCATTTATACTTTCGATGCTAATACAGGTAAAGAAGCCTTGGAATTCTCCATAATCCTACTTGTCAAGGTCACCTCATGGTGCCTTCTAAAATTCTGAAATTTTTTTCTGCCTGATCCTTACAATTGCTTCCTTTGTCTTTTTAACTAAATTCACAACATCTCTCATCACCCAAGGGTCACGAATGTTACCATCCTTGTCCTTCATCTTCACAGGAACGTGCTGATTGTGAACTCTGGTCAACTGGCCTTTATCTTCACCATCAGATACGGAGTTACTTTCAAACAGCTTCCCCAACACACTTTTTTTTCAGTTCCTGCCTAATATTGATGTAATTAGCCTTCCCCCATGTTTAGCACTTTCACCCAAGGATCAGTCTTACCCTTATCCATAACTATCTTAAAACTTACGGAATTATGTTTTCAAATGCACCCATACTGGAAATTGGATCACCTGGCCAGGCTCATTCTCCAAAACAAAGTCTAGTATGGCCCCTTCCCTTTTTGGACTGTCCATATATTGTTTCAAGAATCCGTCACGTACGCACCTAACAAATTCTGCTCCATCTAAGTCCCTGACACTAGCGAGTCCCAGGCAATACTAGAAAATTAAAATCACCCACTACTGTAATCTTCTTGTTTTTACGACTTTCTATTATCTGTGCGCACATCTGTTCATCTGATTCCCACTAGCATTTTGGAGGGCTATTATCTATTATATAATCCCATCATAGTGATTAAACACTTTTGCTAAAAAAATAAATTACTTTTGTGGGATGTGGGCGTCGCTGGCTGGTCAGCCAGCCAGGATTTATTGCCCGTACCTGGTTACCCTTGAGAAGTTGGGCATGAGCTGCCTTCTTGAACTGCTGCTGTCCTCCTGCTCTGGGTTGAACCACAATGCCGTTAGAGAGGGAATTCTACGATTTTGACCCAGCAACAGTAAAGGGATAACAATATATTTCCACGTCAGGATGGTGAGTGACTTGGAGAGGAACTTGGAGCCAGTGGCATTCCGATACATCTAATGCTCTTGTCCTTCTAGATGGAAATGGTGGTGGGTTTGGAAGGTACTGTCTGAGGATCTTTGAAGTTTTGCAGTGCATCTTGTAGATAGTACACACTGCTGCTACTGAGCATTGGCGGTGGAGGGAGTGGACGTAGCACAAAGCAAGTGGGCTGCCTTGTCCTGGACAGTGGTCAAGCTTCGAGTGATGTTGGGGCTGCACTCATCCAGGCAAGGTGCACTCCTGACTTGCGCCTTGTAGATGGTGGACAGGCTTTGGTGAGTCAGGCGAGGAGTTACTCACCGCAGTATAGCGAGTTTTGAGAAGATTTGGAACTCAGGTTGAGGTTTTGGATGCGAGTTTGCTCGCTGAGCTGGAAGGTTAGTTCTCAGACATTTCATCACCATTCTAGGTAACATCAGTGAGCCTCCGACGAAGCGCTGGTGTTATGTCCCGCTTTCTATTTATCTGTTTAGGTTTCCTTGGGTTGGTGATGTCATTTCCTGTTCTTTTTCTCAGAGGATGGTAGATTGGCTCCAAATCAATGTGTTTGTTGATGGAGTTCCGGTTGGAATGCCATGCTTCTAGGAATTCACTAGGAATTCTTAGAATTTTCTAACCCTAACCCCAGAAGCATGGCATTCCAACCGGAACTCCATCAACAAACACATTGACTTGGAGCCAATCTACCATCCTCTGAGAAAAAGAACAGGAAATGACATCACCAACCCAAGGAAACCTAAACAGATAAATAGAAAGCAGGGCATAACACCAGCGCTTCGGAGGCTCACTGATGATGTTACCTAGAATGGTCACGAAATGTCTGAAAACTAACCTTCCAGATCAGCGAGCAAACTCACATCACTGCAGTATTCCTAGCTTCTGACCTGCTCTTGTAGCCATGGCATTTATGTGGTGAGTCCAGTTGAGTTTCTGATCGATGGGAGATTCAGTGATGGTAACACCACTGAATGCCAAGGGATGGTGGTTAGATTGTCTCTTGTTGATGGTTATAGCCTGACATGTGTGGCGCAAATGTTACTTGCCAATGTTCAGCCTGAGCCAAGATACTGTCCAGATCTTGTTACATTTGCACACGGTCTTCTTCAGTGTCTGAGGAGTCACAAATAGAGCTGAACATTGCACGATCATTGGCGAACATCCCCACATCTGACCTTATGATACAGGGAAGATCATTGATGAAGCAGCTGAAATTGGTTGGGTCTAGGAAACTACGCTGAGCAACTCCTGCAGAGATGCTCTGATTAGATTAGATTCCCTCCAGTGTGGAAACAGGCCCTTTGGCCCAACAAGCCCGCACCGCCCCTTGGAGCATCCCATCCCCCTATAACCCACACACCCCTGAACACTACGGGCAATTTAGCATGGCTGATCCACCTAGCCAGCACATCTTTGGACTGTGGGAGGAAACCGGAGCACCTGGAGGAAACCCATGCAGACACGGGGAGAATGTGCAAACTCCGCACAAAGAGTTACCCGAGGCTGGAATCGAACCTGGGTCCCTGGCGCTGTGAGGCTGCAGTACTAACCACTCAGCCACCGTGCCGCCCAATCTCTGGAGCCAAGATGACTGACTTCCAACAACCACGACCATCTGCCTATGTGTCAGATATGATTCTAACCTCATCTCTTCTGTCCATGTTTGAAGCAAGGCTATAACGAGGTCAGGAGCTGAGTGGCCCAGACAGAACCCAAACTGGGTGTCACTGAGCAGGTGCTGCTTGATAGCACTGTTGATGACACTTTACTGATGATCAAGAGTAGACTGATGGGGCGGTAATTGATTGGGTTGGATCTGTCCTGCTTTTTATGTTCAGACATACTTGGGCAATTTTCCACAGTGTCAGATAGACAGTGTTGTAACTGTACTGGAACAGCTTGTCTAGGGGAGTGGCAAGTTCTGGAACACAATTCATCAGTATTATTGCCAGAATGTTGTCAGGGCCCGTAGCCTTTGCAGTGTCCAGTGCCTCCAACCCTTTCTTGCTATCACGTGGAGTGAATCAAACTGGCTGAAGACTAGCATCTGTAATGCTGGGGACCACTGAAGGAAGCTAAAATGGATCATCCACTCAGCACTTCTGGCTGAAGATTACTGCAAAAGCTTCAGCCTTATCTTTTGCACTGATCCGCTGAGCTCTTCCATCATTGAGGATGGATATATTGGTGGAGCCTTAACTTCCCAAGTGCTACTCCTATTATCTTGCTTGATGAGCCTTTCAAGATGTCCTCTCTTAGTCAGAACTGGCTGTAGCTAGAAATGCATTGATATGTATGCTAGAGAAGGGATGGAGGGGCTAAGAGTAAACATTAGGTTGACACAGAGCCTAGATAGAGAGAAAAACAGTTGGGCAGACAAAGGAATGGATAAAGGTCAGCATGGGAGAATGAATAGTTACTCCAGATGAAATGAGATTTGTGCTTACAGATATCTCCCTATCTTCCCTGTACACAATGGTCTGGTGTTCTATGGTAGGGCCATGGTCTAAGGGGGAGATCGCAGGAGATATTTGAGAGCTGGCACTCAGCCTCCTCAATGAATATATCAATCTGCCAGGCAACAACAGTATCATCCACCACAGATGCTGCCAGATCTGCAGCGTTTCTCCAGCAATTTCTGGTTTTCCTTGATTTCCAGCATTCACTGTTCTTTGTTTTAATTTGTCCTCTCTTAATACAGCCTTGACCTTCTCCTTAATCAGGAATTCAACTCCTCCATCCTTTTTACAGCCCTCTCTATCACAACTCGAACATCTAAATCCGGAATGTTGGGCTGCCAGTCCCACGCTTCTCTCAATATCTACCAAATCTTAGTCGTATATACTAATCCAAGCTGTAAGCTTATCTGCCTTCTGTGTTCGACTCCTTGCATTAAAATAGTCATACTGCTAGTCTGTCATATTCATTAAACTGGCCCTGCCTGTTCTTCCTTCTAGACTTACTTGATTGTGCCCCTCTTCCCTTTAAACATTTCACATGCTGACCGATTGCTCTGGTTCCCATCCCTGCCACACTAGTTTAAGCATTCCATGTGCTGCCAGCAGAACTCCCGCAATGACATTCTTGCCCCTCCAGTTTAGATGCAAACCATCATTCCTCTACATGTCTCTCCGGTCTTGGAAGAGATCCTAATGATCAAGGTATCCGATTCCCTCTCTCAAAAACAAGCTCTTTAGCCATGCATCCGGCTGCATTATCTTCCTATTTCTGGCCTCACTGGCACATCGTATAGGGGCCAAGACCTTAGAGGCCCTGCCTTTCAATTCCTACCAAACTCCCTGAATTTCCACTGCATGGCACCTTCTCTCTTTCTACCTATGTTGTAGCACCCACATGGACCACGACCTCTGGGTGCTTACTTTCCTCTTCAGAATATCCTTGGCCCTGGCCATAGGAGGCAATACACCATTCTGGAGTCTCAATTACAGCCAAAGAATCACCTATTTGTGCCTTGGCTATAGTCACCTGTCACTATTGCTCACCCACGCTTCGACTCCCCCTGCTGTACACCAGAGCCAGTCATGGTGCCACTGGTCTGGATGGTGCTGTCACTTTCCCAAGAGGCCATTCCCTCTAACAGTATCCGAAACACTATCAGTTTGAGGAGATATGGCCAGAGGGGATTCCTGAACTGCCTGCTCACACTTCTTAATCCTCCTGGTCACCCACCTCTTTTTCAACTGCGTAGCCCTTACTGATGCTGAGACTTGCTCAGTAAACAACATTCTCAGCAACACATGGCCACAATGAGTCCAACAGCAGCTCCAGGGTGCTCCGTGTTGACAAATCAGGAATTGCAGAACACACTCCCTGCATACATGATCACCACAGACACTGGAAGTGTCCTGACTTCCCATATATTGCAGAAGAAGCATTTCACGAAGCTGAGTTCTCCTGCTATTTTGAATCTTAAACTACAGATAATAATCTGGGAGCCAATTACACAACCTCACCCACCACTCACCAAATCAAATTTCTCACTCTCCCTCTCTATTAATAATAAACTACAAAAAGTAAATACTTTATACTTTATCTCCCTCCTGACACTGCTCACTCAGTCCCTATACCTAGTTCCTGAGCAGCCAAGCCAACACCATATTTTGAGTTTTGCCTCTGGGTTCAGCTCCACCCACCACCACTCTGACTGACTCCGCTCAAGTATTTATCCAATAGCTCCTGTCAGTGTTCACCCCCAGGTTCACTCTGCTTTGTTGTGCTGCTGCTGCCAAAGTGATTTCTCTCCATCTGCTATATCCAGGATCTTTCCTTCAGAACATCAATCAAATCTCCTCTTAGCTTTCTGCTGTAGAAGGAAAACAAATCATAACTTCTTCAAATTTTCCTCATAACTGAAGTTTCTCATCCCTGAAACAATTATTTTAAAGTGACATTCTTCCTCAAGAAAGTCTCCTAGAACTTCACATAGTACTCCAGCCAGTCTTTATGTTTTACTCCTGGAGGGCACGGTGGGCGAAGCCATCATTCGTAGCACATTCTCAGTTGCCTGTCAGTTCAAAAGGCAGTTAAGAGTCAACTACATTGCTGTCGGACTGGAGTCACATCTAGGCCATACGGCAGATTTCCTTCCCAAAAGGATGATTGAACCAGTTGAGTTTTTGTGACCATTTTTAGTAGGTGACGTTGAATTAGATCTCAATTCCAGATTTTTAGTGAATTCCAATTTCACCATGTGGTGGGATTTGAACACATGCACAGAACAACAACCTAGGTTCTGAATTACTAGTCTGGTGACATTACTATTACCCTATCACTTCCCCTTAAATAGCAATTCAGCATAATCTCCAGGCTTTTAAAATTTATGACACTATTAATAATAAAGCCTAGAACACTATATGCTAAGTTAACATATTCCCCCAGTTTGCTGCACCACCTCTAAAAGACTTGCGCACAAAAACAACCAAGATCTTTGACACAGCCCCTCATGGCAGCCTGATACAAAAAATGGAGTCACATGGGATCCATGGTAAGGTGGATACAGAACTGTTTAGTAACAGAAGGCAGTAGCAGTGGAAGGATGTTATTCTGACTGGAGATGTGACCAGTGGTGTTCCACAGGGATCAGTGCTGGGGCCCGTGTGGTTTGTAACGTATGCACGCAGGGTGGTGGTAGTACATCGAGATGGCCTATAATAAAGAGGATTTAGCAGGAGACTTGGGCGGGGAAGTGGCAGACAGAATTTAATCCGGGCAACTGTGACATGATACATTTTGGAAGATCTTATTTGAGAGGAAACAAAGAAAATTACAGCACAGGAACAGGCCCTTCGGCCCTCCAAGCCTGCGCTGATCAAGATCCTCCTGTCTAACCTGTCATCTATTTTCTAAGGGTCTGTATCCCTCTGCTCCCTGCCCATTCATGTATCTTTCTAGGTACATCTTAAAATGACACTATCGTGCCCGCCTCGACCACCTCCACTGGCAACACGGTCCAGGCACCCACCACCCTCTGTGTAAAGAGCTTTCCACGCATATCTCCCTGAAACATTTCCCCTCTCACTTTGAAATCGTGACCCCTAGTAATTGAGACCCCACTCTGGGAAAAAGCTTCTTGCTATCCACTCTGTCTATACCTCTCATGATTTTGTAGACCTCAAATCAGGTCCCCCCCTCAATCTCTGTCTTTCTAATGAAAATAACCCTGATCTACTCAACCTTTCCTCATAGCTAGTGCCCTCCATACCAGGCAAAATCCTGGTGAACGCCCTCTGCATCCTCTCCAAAGCATCCACATTCTTTTGGTAACGTGGCAACCAGAACTGTACGCAGTATTCCAAACCTGGTCGAACCAAAGTCCTATACAACTGCAACATGACCTGCCAACTCTTGTACTCAATACCCCATCTGATGAATGAAAGCATGCCGTATGCCTTCTTGACCACTCTATCGACCTGCGTTGTCATCTTCAGGGAACAATGGACCTGAACACCCAGATCTCTGTGCATCAATTTTCCCCAGGGCTTTTTCCATTTACTGTACAGTTCGCTCTTGAATGGGATCTTCCAAAATGCATCACTTCGCATTTGCCTGGATTGAACTCCACCTACCGTTTCTCGGCCAACTCTCCAATCTATCAATATTCTGCTACACTCTCCGACAATCCCCTTCACTATCTGCTACTCCACCAATCTTAGTGTCATCTGCAAACTTGCTAATCAGACCATCTATACCTTTCTCCAGATCATTTATGTATATCACAAACAACAGTGGTCCCAACAAGGATCCCTGTGGAACACCACTGGTCACAGTTCTCCATTTTGAGATATTCCCTTCCACTACAACCCTCTGTCTCCTGTTGCCCAGCCAGTTCTCTATCCATCTGGCTAGTACACCCTGGACCCCAAGTGACTTCACTTTCTCCATCAGCCTACCATGGGGAACCTTATCAAATACCTTACTGAAGTCCATGTATATAACATCTACAGCCTTTCCCTCATCTATCAACTTTGTCACTTCCTCAAAGAATTCTATCAAGTTGGTAAGACATGACCTTCCCTGCACAAAGCCATGCTGCCTATCACTAATAAGCCCATTTTCTTCCAAATGTATATAGATCCTATCCCTCAGTGTCTTTTCCAGCAGCTTCCCCACCACTGACGTCAGGCTCACCGGTCTATAATTACCTGGATTATAGTTGCTACCCTTCTTAAACAAAGGGACGACATTAGCAATTCTCCAGTCCCCTAGGACCTCACCTGTGCTCAAGGATGCTGCAAAGATATCTGTTTAGGCCCCAGCTATTTCCTCTCTCACTTCCCTCACGAACCTGGGATAGGTCCCATCTGGACCTGCGGACTTGTACAATATGCAGAGGAATGGAATTGTGGGAGATATAGCAGTTTGGATCGGAAATTGGCTTGCTGAAAGAAGACAGAGGGAGGTAGTTGATGGGAAATGTTCACCCTGGAGACCAGTTACTATTGGTGTACTGCAAGGGTCGGTGATGGGTCCACTGCTGTTTGTCATTTTTATAAATGACCTGGATGAGGGCGTAGAAGGATGGGTTAGTAAATTTGCAGACGACACTAAGGTTGGTGGAGTTGTGGATAGTGACGAAGGATACTATAGGTTGCAAAGAGACATAGATAAGCTGCAGAGCTGGGCTGAGAGGTGGCAAATGGAGTTTAATGCAGACAAGTGTGAGGTGATGCACTTTGGTAGGAGTAACCAGAAGGCAAAGTACAGGGCTAATGGTAAGATTCTTAGTAATGTAGATGAGCAGAGAGATCTCGGTGTCCATGTACACAGATCCTTGAAAGTTGCCACCTCGGTTGACAGGGCTGTTAAGAAGGCATCCAGTGTTTTAGTTTTTATTAATAGAGGGATCGAGTTCCGGAACCAAGACGTTATGGTGAAGCTGTACAAAACTCTGGGGCGGCCACACTTGGAGTATTGTGTACAGTTCTGGTCACCGCATTATAAGAAGGATGTGGAAGTTTTGGAAAGGGTGCAGAGGAGATTTACTAGGATGTTGCCTGGTATGGAGGGAAGGTCTTATGAGGAAAGGCTGAGGGACTTGAGGCTGTTTTCATTAGAGAGAAGAAGGTTGAGAGGTGACTTAATTGAAACATTTAAAATAATCAGAGGGTTAGATAGGGTGGATAGGGAGAGCCTTTTTCCTAGGATGGTGATGGCGAGCACGAGGGGGAATAGCTTTAAATTGAGGGGTGAAAGATATAGGACACATGTCAGAGGTAGTTTCATTCAAGGGAATGGAATGCTTTGCCTGCAACGGTAGTAGATTCGCCAACTTTGGGTACATTTAAGGCGTCATTGGATAAGCATATGGACGTACATGGAATAGTGTAGGTTAGATGGGCTTGAGATCGGTATGATAGGTCAGCACAACATCAACGGTCGAAGGGCCTGTACTGTGCTGCAATGTTCTATGTTCTATGACTTGTCCACCTTCATACCTTTTAGAATACCCAACAGTTCCACTCCCCCACTCCTTCTGCTGACTTGACCTAGAGTAATCGAACATCTATCCCAAACCTCAACATCCTTCATGTCCCTCTCCTCATTGAATACCGACGCAAGTTACAGTATACAGTAAATTGCATAATCCACATAGTAACATCAACATACACAGTGATCTGGGTGTACAGATACACAGTTCCCTGAAGGTGACAACACAAGTGGATAATGTGGTCAAGGCGGCATGTGGCATGCTTGCCTTCATCAACTGGTCTACAGAATATAAAAATCAACAAGACATGTTGCAGCCATACGAAACTTTAGTTCTGCCAAATTTGGAATATTGTGTACAGTTGTAGATACTACACTGCTAGAAGGATGTGGAGACAGTATGGAAATGGTTTACCAGGATGTTGCCTGGTTTGAGGCTATTAGCTGAGAACAGATTGAACAAACTTAGCTTGTTCTTCAATTGAATGTCAAAGGACAAGGGCTACTTGATAGATTTGTAAAATTATCAAAGGCATGGAAAACATGGATAGTCAGTCTTTTTCCCAGGGTTGAAATGTCAATTACTACAGGACACAGGTTTAAGGTGAAAGAGCCTAAGTTTAAAAGGATATGATAGGCAAGTTTTCTTTTTAGAAAAGAGGAGCTTAACTGCCTGGAATGTTCTGCCAGGCAAGATGGTTGAAGTGGGTACAACAGTAACATTTAAAAGGCAACTTGACAGATATGCATAAGACAGGGAAGGGAGTTATATGGACAGCAGAGGCAAAATGTTTTTGGTTTAGAAAGGTATTATGTATCAGTGTAGCCATGGTGAGCTGAAGGGCCTGCTCCCCTGCTGTACTGTTCATTGTCACATTGTCTCTGTTCCTACACACCCTGTATTTTATACCGATTACAGATCATACAATGGTAGTTTTTACAGCTTTCTGGGGTACTGAATTCTAAAAGATACTTAATGCTCAAAGGAAGAAGGTACAGCAAATATTTATTAACTGACATCTAAGGGACCAGGAGTGTACTGATTAATTAAATACTCTGAATGTATGGATGTCTTAGTCAACCAATGTAAAAACACACATTAAGTATTGGAAACTTAATGCAAGGTGAATACACACTGTTATACTTTACAGTATAAACCACCTAAATAATGATGCAAACTTAAATAAAAACTTACCAGTGAACACCCTTCCCACTCTCACCCTCAACTGACTACTCAGACATCAGAGATCATGACGTTACAGTAAACTTCCAGCATTTCAAGTAAACAATTTTTGCCAGTTAAAACAAATTTTCGACTTAAACGCAAGACCCTTTATATTTAAGCTGTGAGCCTTAGGTAAAGATTCCTCTACAAGAAATATCAACATCTTGACATACATCCTGTCAAGGCCCCTCAGAACGTTACATGTTTTAATAGCATAATCTCTCATTTTCCTAAGCTTCAATAGCTTTAGGCCCAACCTTTCCTCAGAACACAACCTTGAAATTTGAGAGGGTTTATAAAAGATTTACAAGGATGTTGCCAGGGTTACAGAGTTTAGCTAAAGGGAGAGGATGTGTTAGCCGAGGCAATTTTCCCTAGAGAGTGTCAGAGGCTGAGGGGTGACCTTATAGAAGTTATTAAAATGGAAAGGGTAAATAGCCAAGGTCTGTTTCCCAGGAGTGGGGGGTGGGGGTCCTAAAACTAGAGGGCATAGGTTTAAAGTGGTAGGTGAAAGATATAAAAGGGACCTCAGAGGGCCACTTAATAAAAACCAAAAAGAAGTGTGGATGCTGTAAACCAGGAACAAAAACAAAGTTGCTGGAAAAGCTCAGCAGGTCTGGCAGCATCTGTGGAGGAGAGAACAGAGTTAACGTTTCGAAGGGTTCTGAAGAAGGGTCACCGGACCAGAAACGTTAACTCCGTTTTCTCTGCCACAGATGCTGCCAGACCCGCTGAGATTTTCCAACAACTTTGTTTTTGTTCCTAAGGGGTCACTTGTTCACACAGAGGGTGGTGTGTATATGGAATGAGCTGCCAGAGCAATTACAACATTTGCAAGTCTATGAATAGGAAGGGTTTAGAGGAAAATGTGTCAAATGCTGACAAATGGTATAAGATTAATTTAGGTATCTGGTCGGTACGGACAAATTGGACCAATGGATCTGTTTTCACACTGTACATCTCTCCGACTCTGCAGCCCATTAATTAGTGAAACTCTGAATGACTTCCAACACCAGCATAGAAAGGCCTACATTCATTTGCTTTTCTCGGGCTGTACCTGTATGCTAGTGATTCAAGTGCACCTCTCTAAAGCAACATGCAGTCTCACTCCATTTGTAAAAAATTGCTTTCCTTTATTTGTACCGAATTGGATAAATGACATTGTCTGAGACATTCTCAACACAGAAGGTTGCTATTTGGCCCATCGTGCCTACACTTGTCAAAATCTGACTGCACGAATTATGTTTTACAACTTCTGGCCTAAAACCCCAGACGCTATAACAACACAAATGAACATCTAATTACAGTTTAAATACTTTGAGAAGTTCCAACTCAGTAACTCATTCAGGCATTCAATTTTATACACCCAACACCCTCCGGACCATAAATAAATTCTGAATTCACATCTTAGACTTCTACCTCTTACCTTAAATCAATAAACCCTGGTTACTGACCCCTCCACTAATGGGGAAAAAAAAATCACTGCCCTATTTACCCCATCTATGCTCCTCATCCTTATACATCTCTATCATGTTGCCTCTGAACCTCATTGGTCCAAGAAAAATAATCCCAGTCTATTAAGTCTTTCCCATATCTCAGATTTAGGGGAGGCGATGGCCTAGTGGTTTTATCACTGGACAGTTAATCCAGAGACCCAAATAGTGTTCTGGGGACCAGAGATCGAATCCCACCATGCTAGATCGTAGAATTTGAATTCAATAAAATATCTGGAAATAAGAATCTAATGATGACCATAAATCTATTGTTCATTGTCAGAAAAGCCCATCTGGTTCACTAATGTCCTTTAGGGAAGGATATTGCCATATTTACCTACTCTGGCCTACAGGTGATTCCAGACCCACTGCAACGTGGTTGACTCTCAACAGTCCTCTGGGAAATTAGGGATGGGCAATAAATGCTATCTGTTCAGCGACACCTTCATCCCATAAATGAATGAAGAGTAAAAGAAAAAAGATCCTCCAGCCAGGCAGTGTCCAGGTAAATCTCCTCTGCTCGCTCACTTGTGCAATCACATCCTGCCGTAATGTGGGGAATAGAGCTGGATGCAGTACTCCAATTGTGGCCATTGCATTGTTTTATATAGTTACAGCATAACCTCCCTATTCTTGTATACTATGTTTCAGCTAATAAAAACTAGTGTCCCAATGCCGCCTTAGCAGTTTTTCTTCCTGTCCAACAACTTTCAGAGATCGGTAAAGCACGCAATAAAGTCTCTCTGATCTTCACCACGATTTACTGTCCTACTTTTCAGTGTAATCTCTAGTCTTATTAGCCGTCCCAACTGCATGACCTCAGTTTTCCAGGCTGTATTCATTTTTCACTGTTCTGCTCACTTGTCAGTCCACTATATGTCCTCCTACATAGCTTATAGCTAGCTGCCCTATTTACACTCTACCAATTTTCATGTCATCCTCAAACTTCATGATCACATTCCTTACATTTACATCCAAATCATTAACATGCACTAGAAACAGAAAGGGCCACAGCACCAAGCCCTGAAGAATTGACCAGAAATAGACTTCTCGTCACAGAAATATCCTTTTACCATTAGTGCCAGCTTCTAAACTGTCAGCCAATTTTAGATCCAACATACCATTTGTTTCAGATCTCAAGGACTCTTTCTTGAACAATCTGCCATGACAGAACTTAACAAATGCCTGGCTAAAATCTCACAGACCACACCAAATGCATTACACTCATCAACACTCACCTCAAAATTTCAATCAAATATTTCAAACACAACCTTTCCTCAATAAATTAATGTTGCCAATGCCTGAATAATCTGTCTTTTGCGAGTGCAGATATATTGTGTCGCTTAGAATTTTTTCTAATCAGTTACCCACCACTGGGATTAAACTGGCCTGTAATTTCCTGGTGTAGCTCATTCTTCTTTTTGTTCCAAATAACAGGACAATGTTAAAAGTTATCCAAACTTCTGGTACCTCACTTTTGGCCAAAGAGGATATCTCTGATATCTCCTCCCTAAACGGCCTGGAATACATCCAATCCAGATCTGTAGATTTATTCACTTTAAACACTGCTCAGCACACTCTTCTCTCCTCTCTGTTGATTTCTTCCAATATTTCACAGTTCTCCATCCTGATGTCCACAACTGTGTTGTCCAAATCCATACTGAACGCAAAGTACTCACTGAGGACTATGCCCACAACTTACGGAAAACAAATATTTAATATCATTCATATATTTTAAAAATCCTTTTGTTTTCCATTTTTTCTACATAATATTTTCTCATGCACTCTTGCAGTTTTTCCAAATTACCTTAAGATCACACTGGGCATTTTATATTCTTCGAGGGCCTTTGCCATGTTAAGCTATTTTCTCCCATCCATTAGTCTTAATGCTCATTTTCTTTGACATCCAGGATTTTCCTGCCTGGGTCTCACCATTGCAGGCACAAATTTAATCTGTGCTTTTGGTATTTCCTCAATGAATGCTTCCTACTGCTCTGACAGTTTAATGTGCAAGTAGCTGCTCCCAGCCTACCATTATCAAATTAATATTATAGAATCATACAGTAGAGGAGGTCCTTTGACCCATCAAGCCTGCACTGACAAAAAGCTACGCTAAATCTACATTAGCTCCATTTCCCAGCACTTGGCCCATAACACTATCTTAGTAAAATTAATATTTCCTCAATTAAGAACTTTTATTCCCAACCCATCTTTACCTTTGACCATAACTAACCTAAATCTATCGGAGTTGTAGTCACTATCTGCAAAAGCTTCCCTATATGCATTCCATCTGCACAGGCTCATTCTCCCCAGGTGACAGGTCCAGAACTGTCGCTCCCATTCTGGATTAAATTCACTCTTCCAGGTTCAATTGTATAATTTTGTTCTGAGGAAGGGTGTAGGCCCGAAACGCCAGCCTTCCTGCTCCTCTGATGCAGTTGGCCTGCTGTGTTCATCCAGCTTTACACCCTGTTATCTGTAATCATGTTGACTTTGTGATCTTATTAGAATAGAAAAGAGAATGGTCAAACGAGATAGATGGGCACACAGTGGGCAGACGGGTGAGCCAGAGCTGGGGGTGGGAAAGTCAGAGAGAGGGGGGCAGTGACAAAACATTTCAATGACAAAAGCTATCAATGGCATAACTGTATTCCTTTATTCATTCACAGGACAAGGGTGACACTGGCTGGGCAGCATTTAGTGCTCATCCCTAATTGCCCGGAGGGCAGTTCAGAGTCAACCACATTGCTGTAGTTCTGGAGTCACATACAGGTCAGACCAGCGGCTTCAATGACCTTCCCTCCATCATAAGGTCAAAAGTGGGGATATGTGCAGCACCATTCGTGACTTCTTAGATACCGAAGCAGTCCATGTTCATATGCAACAAGACCCCGGCAATATACAGGTTTGGGCTATCAAGGGGCAAGTGACATTCGTGCCACCCAAATGCCAGGCTATGTCCATCACCAATAAGACAATCTAACCACCATCCTTTAATATTCATTGGTGGTACCATCACTGAATCCCCCACTATCAACATCCTGGGGATTATCATTGATCAGAAACTCAACTAGACTCACCACAATAACGGTGGCTACAAGAGCAGGTCAGAATCTAGGAACATTGTGACAAGCAACTCACCTCCTGACTCCTCAAAGCCTGTCCACCATCTACAAGGCACAAGTCAGGAGTGTGATGGACTACTCCCCACTTGCCTGGATGAATGCAGTCCCAACAACACTCAAGAAGCTTGACACCACCCAGAACAAAGCAGCCCACTTGACTGGCACTACATCCAAAAGCATTCACTCCCTCCACCACCATCACTCAGTAGCAGCAGCGTATAGTATCTACAAAATGCACTGCAGAAATTCACCAAAGATTCTCAGACAGCACCTTCCAAACCTACAACCACTTCCATTTTGAAGGACAAGGGCAGCACACATATGGGAACATCACCACCTCCAAGTTACCCACCATCCTGACTTGGAAATATATTGCTGTTCCTTCACTGTTGCTGGGTCAAAATCCTGGAATTCCCTCCCTAGTCGGATTGTGGGTCAACCCACAGCAGGAGGACTGCAACAGCTCAAGAAGACAGCTCACCCCCATCTTCTTAAGGGCAACTAGGGATGGACAAGAAATGCTGGCCAGCCAGCGATGCTCACATCCAACAGATGAATAGGAATAAATATGGTAAAGATTGCAGTTTCCTTCCCTAAAAGGTCAGTGAACCATTTGGGTTTTTCAAACAATCAACAATGGATTCATAGTAATCATTAGATTCTTAATTCCAGATATTTTACTGAATTCAAATTCCACCGTCTGCCTTGGCATGAATCAAACCAAGGTCCTCAGAATGATTAGATTAGATTACCTACAGTGTGGAAACAGGCCCTTTGGCGCAACAGGTCCACATTGCCCCTTGAAGCATCCCACCCAGACCCATCCCCGTATAACCCACACGCCCCTGAACACTACTGGTAATTTCTCATGGCCAATCGAACTAGCCTGCACGTCTTTGGACTGTGGAAATCGGAGCACCCAGACGAAACCCACGCAGACACAGGGAGAATATGCAAACTCCACACAGACAGTCGCCCGAGGCTGGAATCGAACCCGGGTCCCTGGTGCTGGGAGGCTGCAGTGCTAACCACTGAGCCACCGTGCCACCCTAAATGCTATTAGGTCTCTGAACAAACAGTCCAGTGATAATACCACCAGATCATCACCTCCCTGATAACTGCATTAGCATTCTTGTCACTGCATTATCTCCAAACTATTAATGCAGAAACAGAGGTAATGGCCTAGGGAACATTTATGTTTGAATGCTGCCTGCCAAATTGTGACTTTCGAAAACAACAGAAATCTAGAATTAAGAATCTAACAATGAATCTAAAACTAAAGGTTACTGTTTAAAACTGTCACACATTTAAAACAGATGCAGTGAATTTTTTTGCTGGTGGAACATCTCAAGTCTTTGGAACTCCCATATTGAAAAAGTGAAGAAAGTCAAGTCGTTGAACACAATTAAAACTGGTAACAGATAGATTCTTTTCAGCCAGGGGATGATAGGTTAACAGGCCTGGGGAGAATATCGATTTAAGGTTACCGTCAGATCAGCTATGATCTTATGAATGGAAGAGCAGAGTCAAGGAGTTGAATAGCCTAATCCTGCTCCTAGTTTGTATGTAAAGGATTAGGATGGTAGATTTAGATTTTAAAAAGACAGAAGCAGCTCAAATGGAGTATCTTTAGCACCTCCTGGTTGGTTGTATTTGTGTTTTATGTAATACATTTCTACCTGTTGGATCCTTAGGATATTCTAATCACTTACTGTTAACCACTTGCCCTTCAGGTGGATACACAATGTTCACAAACTCTACGTGTACTAGGCCTACACTGATGAAGTTAAACTCGAGGAGAACTCGGCTCCCATCGGAATCTGTACAATGTGAACCAGTCCAGAAACCAGCAGAGAAACAACATGGCAAGTATTCATTAGACGCACATCTCTCTCTATACATCTCTTTCAATGAAGATTTCAACATCGAAATTATCCGTTTACAATTTGTGGAAGAGGAATCCCCGGACCATTCTCTCCCCGGGGGAGGGGGGGTACGCTCCCTCCTCACCCGAACCTCGAAGATCGGGTCGCTCTCCCCTTAGCCCCCGCTCACCCTCCAGGGTCACCTCCCTTCCAGCCTTCTTCAGGGCCTGTACGGCCTGGTCATGTGTCGCCTCCCGGAGGTCAGCTCCGTTCACCGCAAGGATGGCATCTCCCACGTAAAGGGCGCCGGTACGTTCGGCCGCTAAGCCCCGGAAAATCTTGGAGATGAGGATGGGCATTCGGTTCTCGCGGCCGCCCTTGATGCTGATGCCGAGGCCACCGGCTTCCTGTTTCACAACCCTCACGGTACGGACCCGATCGGCCAGCCCTGGACCCGGTTTCGGGCTGCTGGCCTCCCGGGGCAGCACAACCGCGGCACCTCGACCCGGACTCCCAGATCCAGGCCCCGCCGGGCTCATATGTACTGGAGTCGGGCTGGAGCTCCGCGGCCGCGGGGATCCGTTGGAGAGACCATCCCAGACCCCAGGCTCCAAGTCCTCGCTGGTCAGCTTCAGGCTATCTGCTCGCAGCTCAGCCCCGACCCGAAGCCACCCGCGGTCCCGGAGAAAAAGCTCGAGCGGCCCGGCCCGAACCGAGAGCCCGGCCGCCATCGCCCGCCAACCCAACAGCCTATGGGAACACGGCACTGGACAACCAATGGGACTAGTGCAATGGCCAGCCAATAATAGCACATCTTCAGGGGGCGACCGTCGGGAAATTGGCAACGGCCGGCCAATGGGAATAGTGCAATAGCCAGCCAATGGGCTCGAGATCCTGGAGGCTACCAATAGAAATCGCGCAACGGCCAGCCAATGGGAGCAAGGTCCTCCGTGGAGGCCAATGGGAATAATGCAATGGCCAGCGAACGGGAAACAAACTAAAGAACTGCAGATAACACAATGTGGCGCTGGACGGACACAGCGGGTCAGGCAGCATCTCAGGAGCAGGAAGGCTGACGTTTCGGGTCTAGACCCTTCATCAGAAAAGGGGGAGGGGGTTCTGAAATGAATAGGGAGAGAGGGGGAGAAAGTTGTTACAGAGATAGTAGGGCCTGACGATGCTGGAGTTCCTGAGATAACACGGTGTGAAAGTGGATGGACACAGCAGGCCAAGCAGCATCAGAGGAGCAGGAAAGCTTGACGTATCAAGTCGGGACCCTTCTTCGGGGGAGGGGGGAGGAGAATCTGAAATAAATAGGGAGACGGGGGAGGCGGATAGAAGATGGATAAAGGAGAAGATTGGGTGAGAGGAGACAGACAAGTTAAAGAAGCGGGGATGAAGCCAGTAAAGGTGTGTCGCTGGCGGGGCGATAGGTCTGTGCAGGGAGGACGGACAGATCAGGGGGGCGGGGGTGAGGCTAAGGTTAGTGGGATGGAGGTGGGGCTTGAGGTGAGAGGAATGGTTGGAAAGGCAGAGACTATAGACAATAGGTGCAGGCGTAGGCCATTCGGCCCTTTGAGCCAGCACCACCATTCATTGTAATCATGGCTGATCATCCACAATCAGTATCCTGTTCCTGCCTTATCCCCATAACCCTTGATTCCACGATCTTTAAGAGTTCTATCCATCTCTTTCTTGAAAGTATCCAGAGAGTTGGCCTCCACAGCCTTCTGGGGCAGAGCATTCCATATACCCACCACTCTCTGGGTGAAGAAGTTTTTCCTCAACTCTGTTTTAAATGGCCTACCTCTTATTTTTAAACTGTGTCCTCTGGTTCTGGACTCACCCATCAGCAGAAACATGCTTCCTGCCCCCAGAGAGTGTCCAATCCCTTAATAATCTTATACGTCTCAATCAGATCCCCTCTCATCCTTCTAAACTCAAGTGTATACAAGCCCAGTCGCTCCAATCTTTTGGACTAGCTGGACTGGTTTTGGCATATGGTTGGGGAAGGGGAGATTTTGAAACTGGTGAAGTCCACATTGATACCATTGGGCTGCAAGGTTCCCAAGCGGAATATGAGTTGCTGTTGCTGCAACCTTTGGGTGGCATCGTTGTGGCACTGCAGGAGGCCCATGATGGACATGTCATCTAAGGAATGGGAGGGGGACTGGAAATGGTATGTGAATGGGACTGCAGGTGCTCCATAAAGTTGTCTCCAAGCCCCACCACCCCTGGCAATTTTCCCTGCAACCCCAGGAAATAGAACATAGAACATTACAGCACAGTACAGGCCCTTCGGTCCTGATGTTGTACTGACCTGTCATACCAATCTGAAGCCCATCTAACCTACACTATTCCATGTACATCCATATCCTTGTCCAATGACGACTTAAATGTACTTAAAGTTGGCGAATCTACTACCGTTGCAGGCAAAGCATTCCATTCCCTTACTACTCTCTGAGTAAAGAAACTACCTCTGACATCTGTCCTATACCTTTCACCCCTCAATTTAAAGCTATGCCCCCTCATGCTCACCATCACCATCCTAGGAAAAAGGCTCTCCCTATCCACCCCTCTGATTATTTTATATGTCTACAATTAAGTCACCTCTCAACCTTCTTCTAACAAAAACAACCTCAAGACCCTCAGCCTTTCCTCATAAGACCTTCCCTCCATACCAGGCAACATCCTAGTAAATCTCCTTTGCACCCTTTCAAAGCTTCCACATCCTTCTTATAATGCAGTGACCAGAACTGTACGCAATACTCCAAGTGCGGCCGCACCAGAGTTTTGTACAGCTGAACCTCTTGTTTCCGGAACTCAATCCTCTATTAATAAACGCTAAAACACTGTATGCCTGGGTGGCGACTTTCAAGGATCTGTGTACATGGACACAGAGATCTCTCTGCTCATCTACACTACTAAGAATCTTACCATTAGCCCAGTACTTTGCATTCCGGTTACTCCTACCAAAGTGTATCACCTCACACTTGTCTGCATTAAACTCCATTTGCCACCTCTCAGCCCAGCTCTGCAGCTTATCTATGTCTCTCTGTAACCTACAACATTCTTCTTCACTATCCACAACTCCACTGACCTTGGTGTCGTCTGCAAATTTACTAACCCATCCTTCTACGCCCTCATCCAGGTCATTTATAAAAATGACGAGAAGCAGTGGACCCAACACCAACCCTTGCGGTACACCATTAGTAACTGGTCTCCAGGGTGAACATTTCCCATCAACCACCATCCTCTGTCTTCTTTCAGCAAGCCAATTTCTGATCCAAACTGCTATATCTCCCATAATTCCATTCCTCCGTATTTTGTACAAAAGCCTATTGCGGGGAACGTTATTGAATGCTTTGCTGAAATCCATATGCACCACATCAACCAGTTTACTCTCATCTACCTGTTTGGTCACCTTCTCAAAGAACGCAATAAGGTTTGTGAGGCATGACCTTCCCTTCACAAAACCATGCTGACTATCCCTAATCAAATTATTCTATTCTAGATGATTATAAATCCTATCCCTTATAACCTTTTCCAACACTTTACCAACAACTGAAGTAAGGCTCACTGGTCTATAATTACCAGGGTTGTCTCTACTCCCCTTCCCGAACAGGGGAACCACATTTGCTATCCTCCAGTCGCCTGGGACTATTCCTGTAGACAATGACGAGTTAAAGATCAATGCCAAAGGCTTGGCAGTCTCCTGCCTGGCTTCCCAGAGGATCCTAGGATATATCCCATCCGGCCCAGGGGACTTATCTGTCTTCACCCTCTGTAGGATTTCTAATACCTCTTCCTTGTGAGCCTCAATCCCACCTAGTCTAGTAGCCTGTATCTCAGTATTCTCGACAACATTGTCGTTTTCTACAGGATGTACTACACCTGCCCCTACACCCCTATCCCAGGTCCCAAGAATACGTTCCACATCAAACATGTTCACCTGCACATCTGCTAATGTGATATACTGTATCCACTTTTCCGATTGTGGCCTCCTCTACAATCGGGGAAACCAAGCAGAGGCTTGGGGACTGCGTTGTGGTGTTTTATCTCAGAGTCTAGCAGCAGCAGTTCCTACTATCTTTGGGTCTGACACAAGAGTCATAGAACTACACAGCCCAGAAACCGACACAACTCGTCCGCGCAGACCAGAGATCCAAAATTCATCTAATCCCATTTGGGAGTATTTGGCCCATATCCCTTCAAACACATTCTGATAATGTACCCATCCAAATGCCCCCATTGGAACAGGATACAATGCTCAACTCATCAACCCAAGATTGGTACCCATGCGGACAGCCTCAACTGGGATCTTGGGTTCATGTTGCACTACAGGTGACCGTAACACACTATACACTCTCACTCCCCCTCAAACACACAGACACATGCTCGATCTCTCTCTAACACCCCGCCCCCCCAACACACACACACACAGATACTCTCTTGCTTGCAATCTTTGTTTAATGCCCCCCCCAACAAACAGATTCTCTCTTGCTTTCACTCTCTCTCTCTCTCTCTCATGTTCCCCACACACAGACACTAACATTGTTCAACTCATTGAACGCCAGTGCCACAGCGAAAAACCGTAATGGCCTCCTTCGAAGACAGACACAGATACATCTGATAGGGTACCCTTCATTGTCCAGCATTTCCTGGGAGTACAGAAACTACACCATCTTCTTCGCAGCCTTCAATACATTATCAGTGACAATGTGCACCTCACCAAGATCTTCCCCATGCCTCCACTTTTCACCTTCAAACAACTACCAAACCTCATTGTTCACAGCAAACTACCCAGTCTTCAGGACAACATCGAATACAACACAGTACAACCCTGTTATGGCAACCTCTGCAAGACATGTCAGATCATCAACATGGACACTTCCGTCACACGTGGGAACACGCCCCACCACATACACAGCAGATACTCATGTAACGTGGCAGGTAAGGATGCCCCAAGGCATGGTATA
The DNA here is from genome assembly GCF_030684315.1 of Stegostoma tigrinum. NCBI lineage: Eukaryota > Metazoa > Chordata > Chondrichthyes > Orectolobiformes > Stegostomatidae > Stegostoma > Stegostoma tigrinum. The sequence goes on along the minus strand of NC_081369.1, from coordinate 67,640,791 downwards.
TTGGTGAAACATTGCAGATGCAGTGACAATGGATGAATGGACACTGCGCTATAATCACCAGATGTTCCCTCCAGTGGAGGAGCACTTCAGCTATCAATGATATACAGCCCCGGATCTTCGGGTAAACGTTCTCCAAGGCGGACTTCGAGGTACACGACAACATGGAGTGGCCGAGCATAGGCTGATAGCCAAGTTTGGTCCCCATGAGGGCAGCCTCAACTGGGATCTTGGGATCATGTCACACTACAGGTGACCATACCACACTATACACTCTCACTTCCCCTCAAACACGCAGACACACACTCTATCTCAATAACGCCCCCCCCCCCCAACACACACACACACACTCGCTTGCACTCTTAACACTCAGATTTTCTCTTGCTCTCTCTCTAATGCCCCCCCCGACACACGCACTCTCTCTCTCTCTCTCTCTCTCATTCTAAAGCCTCCATACACACCAGACACGTGCTCGCTCTCTCGCACCTGCACTCTCTCCACACCCCCTCCCCCTCACCTGATGTTTGGCAACCTTCAGATTAAACTACCAATCATCTCTGTCTCATGAGACAACAGCCTATGGCTCTTTGGGATTATGGCACCTTTTGTCTATAATCGCTATGACCTCAATGTCTATCTAGCCCTAACCTTCAGACAATCTAAAATTGCAATATCTATCATGGATGTTCTACTTCCATCATCTCTTCTTGGCTCCCTGCTACTTAATGCATTGTATTTGAAAACATTATGCTGACATTATATGGCCTTTCCCTCGTGTTTTCAATCATCACATCCCACCAAGTCACCTAGAAATCTTTATCTCACTATCCACTTTAATGTTGCAGCACATCTCGTCCGTTGCACCTTCCTTCCTACTTCACCTTTGGCCTCAAGACAATCTGATTTACTGACTTTACTGCATCCTTTAATCCAAAGCTTCTGTAAATCAATACCCTGCATTGAACACCCCTACCCGAACATTTCAATTTAACAGCAAAAATTCATTTGAGATGAGGGGAGATGATGGCCTAGAGGTATTATCCCCCGACTGCTAATCCAGAGACCCAGAAAATGTTCTGGGGACCTGGGTTCAAATCCTGATACAGCAGATGGTGAAATTTGAATTCAATAAACATCTGGAATTAAGAGTCTAATAATGATCATGAATTGATTGTTGGGAAAAAACCCATCTGGTTCAGCAGGGAAAGAAACTACCATCCTTACCTGGTCTAGACTACATGTGACTCCAGACCCACAGCAATGTGATCCCCTTTGAGCAGTTAGGGATGGGCAATAAATGCTGCCTGGCCAGTGATGCCCTCATTCTGTTAATGAATAAACGTACAGTCTGGATTCACTTTACAGGGAAAACTGCATTTCACTCACGGCACTTGATCATGACTCAGCTGCTTCATTCCATAAGCTTGGTACTGCTGTGCAATGATCTGTATGGAAACAGAGTTCAGGTTTCAATCATGGATTCATACGGCATCTTTAATTTAGGTGCTGCACAGAGCAGTAACAGGACAAAGTGTGCATGTATATCATCCTGTGACAAATCCAGTGATGTGGCTTAATTTTAAGTGACAGAACAGGCGAACTTAGCAATTCCTCCACAACATCCCGCAATACAACAGGTCACTTGGAGAAATTTCATTTGTAGGATTGAAACGTCATTCAGGGTTGATTGTGTGTCCTTGCTCATTTCGATTAAATCCAGGCCATTTGTGGGAAGTGGGAAGACAAAGTGAATCAATATTTGCCAGTGGCCTGACACCTTATTTAAGTTTGACACAGCATTTATTTCAAATAAAAAATTACAAGTTTGTAACTCCATTATAAGGTTTAAAGGATAATCTAGGGAGCAATCTGAAAGATCTTGAAAAAACATAACAAAAGGAACCGACAGCAACTCAATTCATTTATGTGGCAAATTTCTTCTGTCGGACAGGTGCAGGCAGTTGTGCATTGATCTCCATCACAGGACGTTCCACCACCACAAGAGAACCATCAAACAGAAGTTCAACATGCATCAGAGGCTGCAAAGAGAGAAGATAACGTTCAGGGGATCTGACCACATGTGGAACACATCTATAGTTGAATGCAAAACAACAGACCCCAGAACAAATGAAAACAAAAACAAGACAAATACCATTTCCTTGGCTTGTGTCTGTCTCAGGATAAGCTTGTCTACAGACCATGACTGTATCTAAGTTTCAGAACAACCCTGGATGGTGTCTGGAATGGTCCTCAGCTCCCGACACACTCTTCCTTTCGTTTAGTGCAGAACATTGAGTCAGCAGGTGGGAAAGGGCAAGCAGATGGAGAGTACTGTTCTCTAATTCCTCAACACAAATGCATTAACACAAGGTATACCAATCTCCACCTGGTTAGAGGAGCAAATTACTGCAAATGCTGGAATCTGTACCAAGAAAAACTGCTGAAAATCATTGCAGAGATCAGGCCGCATCCATGGGGAGAGAGAGCAAGCTAATGTTTCGAGTCCAGATGGCTCTTCTTCAGCAGTTGGAGTTACTTTGTGAAACCTCCAAACTAGAAAGGTTTGGTTAAAAATTTTAAGATTATTTGAACTGAGAAAGTTTGGGCTTACAAATTTTTGTTTTGCGTGGCCTATTATTTGCATCAAACAGTCCCTTAGATTGATGTGCAACTGTGCACAAGTGGAGCGGGCAGGGAGCACGAAATATACAGTAGTCTTTCAGCTGAGGACTGTTTCAACTTTTGATCTATATTAATGACCTAAGTATGTACATGACATAAGTTCAAGGCTGCAGACTACTAAATTTGTCAGTCTTATGTCATGAACAAGCTGGCAAGAGACTTTAGGAAGATTGCAGCAGTTATGACAGCTCAACACTACTTTATCAAGGGCAAGATTGGACAGGCGATAAATATTGACCCAGTAAGTGACACCATATACCCTGAAATTTGTAAAAATAGCAGTTGTGAATTCGGCAGACATATGGCCTGTAAAACTTAAGAGTTGAGAAGTGATTCATTTCAACAGGAATTAGAAGATGCAATAGAAAATAAATGGAAAATAAACTCCCATTATGCTGTATGACACTCTCTCTATCCACCGTCTTTCATATCCTCAGATCATCTTAAAATGCTTCATAACCAATGAAATATTTTGAATTATGATAGAACATAGAACAGTACAGACCAGAACAGGCCCTTCAGCCCACAATGTTGTGCCGACCATTGATCCTCATGTATGCACCCTCAAATTTCTGTGACCATATGCATGTCCAGCAGTCTCTTAAATGTCCCCAATGACCTTGCTTCCACAACTGCTGCTGGCAACGCATTCCATGCTCTCACAACTCTCTGTGTAAAGAACCCGCCTCTGACATCCCCTCTATACTTTCCTCCAACCAGCTTAAAACTATGACCCCTCGTGTTAGCCTTTTCTGCCCTGGGAAATAGTCTCTGGCTATCAACTCTATCTATGCCTCTCATTATCTTGTATACCTCAATTAGGTCCCCTCTCCTCCTCCTTTTCTCCAATGAAAAGAGTCCGAGCTCAGTCAACCTCTCTTCATAAGCTAAGCCCTCCAGTCCAGGCAGCATCCTGGTAAACCTCCTTTGAACCCTCTCCAAAGCATCACATCTTTCCTATAACAGGGCGACCAGAACTGGACACAGTATTCCAAGTGCGGTCTAACCAAAGTTTTATACAGCTGCAACAAGATCTCATGACTCTTAAACTCAATCCCCCTGTTAATGAAAGCCAAAACACCATATGCTTTCTTAACAACCCTGTCTACTTGGGTGGCCATTTTAAGGGATCTATGTATCTGCACACCGAGATCCCTCTGTTCCTCCACACTGCTAAGAATCCTATCCTTAATCCTGTACTCAGCTTTCAAATTCGACCTTCTGAAATGCATCACCTCGCATTTATCCAGGTTGAACTTGATATTGGAAGTGTGGCAGCCAATTTGTGCATAGCAAAAATCCCACAAACTGCAAATGTGATAATGACCAGATAGCGAGTTTTGAGAAGATTTGTAGCTCAGGTTGAGTTTCTGGATGTGAGTTTGCTCGCTGAGCTGGAAGGTTAGTTTTCAGACATTTCGTCACCATTCTAGGTAACACCATCAGTGAGCCTCCGATGAAGTACTGGTGTTATGTCCCGCTTTCTATTTATCTGTTTAGGTTTCCTTGGGTTGGTGACCAGATAATTTATTTTTGTTGCATTGAATAAGGGATATTTATTGGCCAAGATGAGAAATAACATCTCTGTTCTCATTCAAAATTCTGTCATTCACGTATAAGACAGCAGATGAGACTTCTCTTTAATATCATTCAAAAGACAGAACCACCCTGAGAATTGCACTGAACAGTCAGCCGAGACATTTGTGCTGAAGTTCAGAAGAGAATTGAACCAATAACTTTCAAAGGTGACAGTGCTACTAATGTTTCAATTTTAAAAAGGATGAAGGAATTGAGAGGTACGAAGCTGTAAAGAGATATTTCAAGGTGGCAGGACAAGTTGATTTAAGAAAAAAAAATTCAGGGTCTTTACTAATAATTGATAAAGTAAGAAAAGTATTGATAAAGTAAATTATGATAAAACTTTAACAATGAATTGGTAGTCCTCATCTGAAGTATTGCTCAGTTTTCAGCATCACATTCTGGGAAGAACCAGGGTCACAGTATGAGGATTCGAGGTAGACCATTTGGGGGGAGATGAGGTGACATTTCTTCACCCAAAGAGTGGTGAGACTGTGGAATTCACTACCACAGGAAGTAGTTGATGCCAAAGCATTGAATGTATTCAAGAGGCAACTAGATATATCACTTGGGGCAAATGGGATTGAAGCTTATGGGGAGAAAGCCGGATTAGGCAACTGAGTTGGGACGATCAGCCATGATCATGAAAATGGCGGAGCAGGCTCAAAGGGCCGAGTGACCTCCTCCTGCTCCTACCTTCTGTGATTTTATGAAAGTCAAAACCGTAGACTGAATGCAGAGTGCCAGCAATGAGAGACTGGAGAATCTGGGATTGTTGGCCATCTGTACAAGTGTTAAAGGGGGACTCAATGGCACATGTAGGGGACAACAGCAGCTCACATATGAAACATCGAATGGCTGGCTTCTGTACAGTACACAAATTCCTTAGATCTTACCTTGAATTTCTTACAAATTTTGAATGCATGTTCCTCAACTTTGCGGGCTTTTCTAGAGAGACGTTTCAGGGTCTGCTGGTTATGAAGGTTTGATTGTTCATTTGGGAGACGCTGACAGAAAATCAAAAAAAAATCACCAGAAGTTAATGCCAGAAGAATCTCAAAGTATAACAGCAAAATAAGCAAGGCGAGGATATGGGCAAGGTGTGTGTAGGGGAGGGGTGGTCAGGAGATCAGCTTTTGAAGACAAGGATACAAAACCTCTTGGCTGCGGAGGGGTTCTGATAAAGAACAAAAGGACAAAGAAAATTACAGCACAGGAACAGGCCCTTCAGCCCTCCAAGCCTGCGCCAATCCAGATCCTCTATCTAAACCTTTCACCTATTTTCCAAGGATCTGTATCCCTCTGCTCCCTGCCCATTCATGTATCTGTCTAGTCACATCTTAAATGACACTATCGTGCCCACCTCCACTGGCAACCCATTCCAGGCACCCACCACCTTCTGCGTAAAGAACTTCCCACACATATCTCCCAAAATCCTTTCCCCTCTCACCTTGAAATTGTGACCCCCAGTAATTGAGTCCCCCACTCTAGGAAAAAGCTTCTTGCTATCCACTCTCTCCATACCTGTCAAGATTTTGTAGACCTCAATCAGGTCCCCCCTCAACTGCCGTCTTTCTAATGTAAATAATCCTAATGTACTCAACCTTTCTTCATAGTTAGCACCCTCCATACCAGCCAACATTCTGGTGAAACTCCTCTGTATCCTCTCCAAAGCATCCGCATCCTTTTGGTAATGTGGCGACCAGAAATGTATGCAGTACTCTAAGTGTGGCATAACCAAAGTCCTATACAACTGTAACATGACCTGGCAACTCTTGTACTCAATACCTCATTCAGTCAATGAAAGCATGCCGTACGCCTTCTTGACCGCTCTATTGACCTGCGTTGCCACATTCAGGGTACAATGGATCTGAACATCCAGATCTCACTGTGCATCGATTTTTCCCAGGGCTTTTCCATTTACCATATAGTTCACTCTTGAATTGGATCTTCCAAAATGCATCACCTCGCATTTGCATGGATTGAACTCCATCTGCCACTTATCTGCCCAACTCTCCAGTCTATCTATATTCTGTTGCATTGTCCGACAGTCCCCTTCACTATCTGCTACTCCAATCTTCGTGTCATTGCAAACTTGCTGATCAGACCATCTGTACCTACCTCCAGATCGTTTCTGTATATCACAAACAAAAACAGTCCCAACACGGATCCCTGTGGAACACCACTGGTCACAGTTCTCCATTTTGAGAAACTCTCTTCCACTACAACCCTGTCTCCTGTTGCCCAGCCAGTTCTCTATCCATCTGGCTAGTACACCCTGGATCCCATGCGGCTTCCTCCATCAGCCTACTGTGGGGAACCTTATAAGGCTGGAGGCAGGGCACTTACCAGCAACTGGTCAATAATGCAGAACATGTATGTATCATGAAGGATAATCTGTGTCGTTACTTTAGGATTAAAAGTCACATGTGTGACGGGCGTATCCCGTTCAAGCCAGTGTTGATGCAATCCCTGTTGCTGCAGTGCACGACTCCACTCAGTGTATTTTTTCTCACTGATGCTGAATTCAAAAATCTAAGGAGACAACAATGTGGATCATCAAAAAGGTGCTTCTGCCCTTTGGGAGATCTATCGAATTTCAATCAACACCTCTCAACTCTCCCGTCTGAGCTGTGTGTATCTTTTCCCTTACATATTGAATTGCTTCTACCACCCTTTCCATTTCAGGTTTCAACTCTGTGTAAGATAATGTTTCCTAATGCCATCTCTGATTCTTTTGTGAATAACCTTAAATGTGCTGCTGACTCTTCTGCCACAGGGAGATTTCTCCCTATTCACTTTATTCAAAATGCTGGATACTCCAAATATATTTCCTCTCAACATTCTTCAGTCTAAGGACAATAACCCCACCTTTTTCAGTCTCTCCACATCCAGTGAATTCCCCTACCCCTAGTACCATGCTGGAACTCTCTCCTTAGCAGCATTGCCAGTGTAGCCACACAATATGGATTGCAGCAGATCGAGAAGGCAGCTTGTCATCACTTTTTCTGGGGCAGGTAGGGATGAGCAATAAATATTGGCTCAGTCAGTGACATTTTTATCTCATTAATTAATTTTAAAAATTCAAACAAATCTTCTCTGCATCCTCTCCAAGGATTTGAGATCCTTCCTGAAGTATAGTGCCAGAACTGGACTCAGTTTAGGCTCAAATGTTTTAAACAAGTTAATCAAATCTCATTACAGTTCTATTCAGAAATCCCATGATCCCTACGTCTTTACCTTCAAATGTTCATGGCATTCTTCCAAAAATGCGATGTCCAGAATTAGAACAATACTCTAGTTGATGTCTAAACAAGTGTTTTGAAAAGATTTAGCTGAACTCCTTATTCTGTGCTCATGCCATCATTATTGACTGTAATAATCCCACTGACTTCTTTTAAGCAGCCTTCCCAAATTGTTCTAGCATCTTCAAAGGCTTATGTCCATCCACCCCCAAGTCTCCCTGTAGCTGCAAGCCTTTAAACATTGCACTTTATTATATCACCTCTCCTCATTCTTCTGTCCAAAATGTATCACTGTCTATTTTCCGGCAATAAATTTCATGTGCCACACATTACCTGAGTTGATTGTCCATGTCCTCCTGAAGCCTGTTACTTTACTCTTTAAAACATTTGAGTTGAGTTGGAAAAGTTTGAAATTATACCTTACATAACCATGTTCTGGTCATTAATACATACCAAAAGGAGCAACATCCTCATACTGACCCCTGGTGAACACTTTCCTTTCTGTTCCTTACTAAATTTTGCATCTACATGTGCTGACCCCCTTCATCCTTTTAATTTGCAGACAGAGAATTTCCAAAGAAATCTGACAGAGTATATGACAGCAAGATCCACAGTTTGGATTATTCAATAGTGCTGACAGCAAGGTGCAACGTTAAGTACACTCGGCTTCAGTGGATCATACCTGGTGATCTGTGTGGACAGTAATCAGATTGTTGGTGTGTGGATTAATGGCAATAGCAGTAGGGAGATGATTATAGACTGGAACTGTGCAGTGATTCTGAAAGGAAGAGGAATCCGTCAATGCAAAGAATCATATGCCTGGCCAACAGACACCTCACTGTGCTCCCCAACCAACACCATCTCTTTGTCCCTTCTCCGATTTGATGCCTCCCCCTTCCACCCTCCAGACATCACTACTTTTCAAATCCCATTAAAATAAACAATAGCCTCTGCCTGAATACTTCTGTATACAGGCACCAACCCCAGCAACAACCCTACTCACCACCCGTCCCAGCAACGCCCCCAGAACAGTATCACCTTTTATCACTATCTCATAGCTTTTGTAACCACTTCCCTTGATTTTTCCAATCGGATTCATCCCATTCCCATTTTAAACATTCATAGCTTTTGTAACCATGTCCCTCGATTTTTCATCGGAATTATCCCATTCCCATTCCCATTGATAGCCGATACCACCATCTGGGCCTTGACCTGCCTGACCTTCATGACTGGGTTTCACGTCTCGCATGCTCCTCTGTTTGCCCCAGACATTTGCATTTGCCTGAGGCCTCTGGTTCTTACCTTTAGCTGCTTCAAGTTATAGATGTTGATTTCACAGGCATAATTTGCAGCTGCCAGCCAGTTGCCATCAGCACTCACTGCCAACAGGCAGGCAGGCTCGAGGGAATCTACAGTAGGCGAAAGAGATTCAAGAGCTTTTCAGAATAAAATGCACAATGACAGGCATAAATTATCAAAACCCAAGTAAACCAAGAATTCACTTGAAGAAAGACAGGATCTCCTTAACACAAATAATGATTCAGTTAACGTCTGCACCCTCAGAAACTGTGCCCTAGTGTCAATCAGCATCTTCATGAAGTGAATCCCAGTGAGAAGCAGCACCTTTAGGAACTATATTCCAGTGACAGTCAGCATTCTTCAGCCCCCACCTGCTTCAAGACCACTACCATCCCAAAGAAAACTCATGCAGTGTGCCCCAATGACTACTGCCCCGTGGATTCTGACCTCCATAATAATGAAGCGCTTCGAGAGGTTAGTCATGGCTCATATCAACTCTAGCTTCCCAGCATGTCTTGATCCCTTGCAATTTGCCTACCAACACAACAGGTCCACAGCAGATGCTATCTCCCTGGCCCTACACTCACCCCTGGAACATCTGGATAACAAGGATACCTACGTCAGGCTTCTCCGCATTGAGGGCGGAGCTATAGTCAACATTATGACTCCAAGCAAACTAATCTCCAAACTCTGAGTCCCAGGGTTCTGCTCCATCCTTTGCAATTGGATCCTCAACTTCCCGATCCACAGACTGCACTCAGCGAGAACAGGCAACAACACCTCCTCCAATGACAGTTCTCAACACCGGTGCCCCGCAAGGCTGCGTACCCAGCCCCTCACTATATTCCCTGTACACACATGATCGCGTGGCCAAATTTCATTCTGAATCTGTGTATGAGTTCACTGATGACACCACCAATGCAGGCCAGATTTCAAACAGAATTCAAGAAAGAGGTGGAGTGCTTGGTGGTGTGGTTTAAAGATAACAATCTCTCTTTCTCTCTGTGTGCGCGCGCGCGCGCACACGCACACACACACACGCACACACACACACACACACACACACACACACACACACACAGAGACAGCAAACGAAAGAGCTGGTTATTGACTTCAGGAAGCAAGGTGGAGGGCACACCCCTATTTATATCGATGATGCTGAGGTGGAGATGGTTGACAGTGTTAAGTTCCTGGGAGTGATGATCACCAATCTGTTCTGCTCTGCCCACGTTGATGCAATGGGCAAGAAAGCACAACAACACCTCTATGTCCTCAGGAGGATAAGGAAATTCGGCATGTCCATGAAGTCTCTTACCAATTTTTAAAATCGATGCATCACAGAATACATTCAATCTGAACGGTTGGGCAATTGATCTACCTAAGACTGTAAGAAACTACAAAAAGATGTGAACACAAACCAGTCCATCACACAAGCCAACTTTCCATCCGCTGACTCTTCCATCCATACTTCTTGCTGCCTCAGGAAAGCAGCCAACATCAAAGACCCCTCCTGTCCTGGTCAGAATCTCTTCTAACTTCTTCCATCAGGCAAATGATACAGAAGTTTCAACACACACACCAATGGATTCAAGGACATCCTCTTCCCTGCTGTAATTAAACTTCTGAATGGGCCTCTCAAATTTCAAATTTAATGTTGACCTCATTTTCTCTACAGCTGTAACATGGTATTTCTTGCTCTGTTGTTTTACCCTAATGCACTATCTCTGGTATGGATTGCGTGCACTGCACGCAAAACAAAAATTTTTATACTTAAGTACACATGACAACAATAAATCAAATCAAATCAAATCAAATCTGTTTCCCGGTCAATGTCAACACCTTCAGGAACTGTCTCTCGGTGTAAGTTGGGAACAATATAGGAAAACCCTGACATAGTCCTGTCCCCTTAAATGCAGAATCCTAATAACCATGGAATTACACCCAGTAATTAACTGTACAGAAGGAACTATCTTGATATTGTGGTGAGTGACTTAACACAAAAAGTGGACAAGTTCCTACGCCCAAGTTTAAAGATTACTATCTTTACATCAGATTGCCAAGCTATTGAAGAGGAAATCTCACCAGATTTGGGAGTGAGAATATGTGCATGCTTGGAATTAAGCATCACCAGATCCACAACCTGAACACGACTACAATCTAAGGCAACAAACAATTTGGTGGAATCGGCAGAGAACAGCAACCGATGAGCTGGCTCCTGTGCCTTCAAAAACTGTGAAGCCTGCAGAGGGGGAAAACAGACAAAAATGTGATTAAAAAAATGTTAGCAACTAAAAATCACTCATACGTAGGACAGCTGGACCACCACCTTGCACTCCTGCATCTTGATCCCTCTTTCTCTCTGTCACTTACACATCATATACACCCCCATCCCCAACCTCCACATCCCAGTTGCTCAAATCACAGGAAGACCACACAGCTTCCACCGCTTAACCCTACCTTACAAACCTGGATAGCTGACCTACCGCATGAATTGTGACACTGTCATTTTCATACTGTATTCGATAGAGACGGACTCTGTAAATGTTTGAGAAAGCAATCCAGGTTCCACAAGGAGAGAGTGCACAGCACCGTATGTGATCACAACCCTATACAAGAAAAATGACAAACCAAAACGACTCATTGGAATATAAATTCATTGGAGAATGAGTGATGATCTTAGAAGATCCCGAGTTGTGAGGGCAGATGCTGAGAGAATGTTTTCCCCATGAAGTAATCTAGAGCTTGAGATACAGTTTCAAAAGATGGGGGTCTCCCTTCTAAGACTAAGATGATGTGGCATTTCTTCTGAGAGGGTCATTAGTTTTGGAATGTTCCTTCAGAGAGCTGATGAGGTTGGGTCATTAAATATATACAAAGCTGAATTAGATTTTAAATCTGCGAGACAGTCAGGCAAGAAAGTGGAGTTCAGGCAACATCCCAGATCAGCCCTGATGTTATCGAATGGTGAAGGGTTGAATGGCCTACTCTTGCTCCTAATTTATGTGATCATATGAGTCGATGTATCAGGGCTGGGTCACACAATAAGCCCCTATGTGCATAAATGACTTGTGGTGAGCCCTGATGGCTTCAGTTTGAGGGGAGAAATCAGTCACTGTAAGGTGAGCACGTTGTTTATTAAGCTGTCACACAAAGCTGTACAGCCTAGAGCTCACTGGACCAGAGAGTTTAAAACATCCACTGCTAATATTAACATCAAAATCCTCCAGTTCCTCCCACACACCTTGTTTTTTAATTGCAGCAACTTCTCTGGCTTTTTGCTAATTGGAAGGATATCTCCAGGAATCCCTGCATACAATGAGAAATGGAAAAAAAAAGTCACGAGATGAAACAAAAACAAGTCTACATAAACTTGAAATAAACGCTTGTACCAAAGTCTATATTAAAATCGGATCTCATTTGGACTGACCCAGAATCACAGCAGAGAAACCAGCATCAAAATGGGCCAAGAGACAAATGTATTTTTTACATAGCCAAAAGCTTACCTCAGGGCTTTAAGTGTGTTGAAGGTGTAGAGCTTGGTAACTAAGGTGTATATTGTATGGGACGATTGGATGATGAAATTTGTTTCTTTGTATCCAACAACAAAATAGTGATCATAACACAATTGAGTTCAATATAGCATTTGAGAGCAAAAAGCATGAATCAGCTACTAAAGTTTTAGACTTGGGTAAGACTGATATTAATGCACAGTTATTCACATCATTTGTTAATGACTTGGATAACAGCACTGTAATTCAGGGAAACCGGTATATCATATTTCTGGATAGCTATTTTCAAACTTGTTTTGGAACAAGAATAGATTTGATGCAGGGATTTCAGTAGTCACTCAAAACAGTTCAGTAGTTACAGTTAGTTAAGAGTCAGACACAGGAAGACAGTGAAAGAGAGGGAGACAGAAGCAGTTTCAATACAGGCAAGTGCTGTTAGCTGTACTGCTGAGAAATCGGGTGTAGATGCGTTGAGAGCAAAGTCCCAAGGGTAGTTAGAACTCTATATAGTCCTAGGGGCCAGTAGGGGTTAGATCTTACTGAGCAAGGTCAGAGCTCAGAAAAAGAAAAAAAAAATCCAAGCACAGAACAAGCTTGGTGAGGCTAACTGTCTGTGAAAAGCTGGAGTTGTGCCTGTGAGTAAATGCCAGATTCTGCAGTTACCAGGATGTAGCAAAATACAGTCCAATGATTAAGGGTGCTTAGAAAGGCTAAGACTGTTCTTTGTAGAAAAGAACAAGCGACCATCAATGGTTTTGACAAATAGAGAACACAAAATGATTAATTGTTGGAGGACTCAAGTACAAAGCAGTTGGTAAAAGAATGAGAACAGAATGAAAACAAAAACACTAAAGTGTGATGAAACCAGATTCAGTACAAGTTTGAAAGGTAAGTGGATAGATCCATGAAGGGACAAATTTACAGGTTTATGGTTTTCTGGATATCTTTTTTAAAAGAAAGGCTGACAAAAACCTGATTGGATCAATGGACTCTTGTTATGTGGTATATTTTACAATTCCAAACATGCAAAAAAGCTTTCCATAATTGTTTAAGTAACATAGACCCTCCCTCCATAACACTGCATTTAGAGCAACAGCATACCACAAAAAGGGCATCAGCAGTGTAATGCTGTATCCAAGGCTTCAGTATGGTAACACTGCACTCAGAACATCAATTAACATTGTCCCAACCATACCAGTGGGATTTAGAAACATTGCTGTTTTACTTTGGTTCACTGTTGTGCAGTGTTGCACTTCCAATTCTTCAGTACACTGTTCTTCATTATGTTTGGGCAGCAAATTAAATTTGCATTGTTTCCAAAAGCTGTTTATCCACAACATACTATACAAAACATAATTGTTTACCTGAACCTCCTGGGCTACCCAATCGCCACAACTCGAGCTGGTCTGGGAACTGAAAAAGGAGTAGGTTCGCCTTCCGGCTGCAACAAACTAGGTTTCGCTGTGAAGAGGTCAAAGAATGGATTTAAAAATTTGCTCACCTCTCTTTCCTGTTGCTTCAACTGATCTTACAAAGCACTACCCACAAAATATCAGGTAACACTCAGGCTATTATGGGGAAGTAATGGCCTAATGGTATTATCACTAGATCATTAGTCCACAGATCTTGATGTTCTGGGGATCCAAGTTTGAATCCTGTCATGGCAGAGGGTGGAATATGAATTCAATAAATTTCTGGAATTAGAGGTCTAATGATGACCATGAAACCATTGTCATAGAATCCCAGTGTGGAAACCGGCCATTTCCCAACAAGTCCACACTGATCCTCCAGAGAGCATCTTACCTAGACCCATCCCCTACCCTATCCCTGTAATCCTGCATTTCCTATGGCTAATGCACCTAACCTACACATCCCTTAACACTACAGGCAATTTAGCATGGTCAATCCACCTAACTTGTACATCTTTGGACTGTGGGAGGAAACCAGAGCACCTGGCAGAAACAGATGCAGACACCGGGAGAACATGCAAACTCCACACAGTTGCCAAAGGCTGGAATTGAACCTGGGTCCCTAGCGCTGACAGGCAGCAGTGCTAACCACTGAGCCACCGTTCCAATTGTCAGATAAGCCCATTATTAATGTCCTTCAGGGAAGGGATCTGCCATCCTTGTCAACTGTGACTCCAGACTGACAGCAATGTGGGGTTGACACATCATTATGGACAGCTGGGGATGGGTAATGACTGTTGGTGTGGCCAGTTATGTCTACATCCCCTGAAGGACTAAAAGAGAAAAAAAATTCTGCTTCTTGTTCCACAATTCCTCCGAAGGTTGGACTCTAGTTCGGGTTGTCGTCTGACCTCCTGCATTCTACAATGCAAGTCGTCATAATGGCACAGCTAGAGGCCATTAAACTTATCAACTCGATGCCAGCTCTCTGCAGAGCAAGCCAGTCTCTTTCTCCCACTTAATCCCTGCAGTCCACCCCATCCACAAACCCTGTAAGCAATGCCTAATATACAGCACGTTCTGGTACGTTACCAGTAACTGCTTAAAAAGTGTAATTTTTACATTCTCCCTTCGTCTCTTGCTCAAAACCTTAAATCTGTGTCTTCTGGTCCTATCATCATCAGCCAACAGGAAAGATCATCTTTCTACCTTTTCAAAGCCTGTCATAATCTTGTACACTTTCAGTAAGTCCATTTGCTATGTCCTGTGCTCCAAAACAAATGCAAATATAAATGTAAATTTATTAGTGATAGGCAGCGTGGCTTTGTGCAGGGAAGATTGTGTCTCACAAAAGTGACAAAGATGGTGAGGGCAGAGCAGTAAATGTTGTCGAAATAGACTTCAGCAAGGCCTTTGAAAAGTTCCCTCATGGCAAGCTAATACAAAAAGTTAAGTCACATCGAATATGCAGTGAACTGGTAAGATTGATGCAGAATTGGCTCAGTCACAGAAGAGGTAGAGTACCGGCAAGAGAACGTTTTTATGACTGGAGATCTGTGATCAGTGGTGCTCCACAGGAATCAGTGCTAGAACCCTTTTGTTTGTAATATATTAAGAAAATGATCTAAAGGTGAATGAGGGTGACCTGATCAGTAACTGCAGATGACACAAAGATCAGGGAAGCTGTGGATAGTGAGGAGGATTGCCAGAGGATACAGGCAAGCTGGAGGCTTGGACAGAGAAACAGCAGATAGTGTTTAATCCGGGCAAATGAGAGGTGATATATTTTGGGATATCTAACGTAGGAGGAAGGTATGCAGAAAATGGCTCCACTTAGGAGCATCAGCATATAGAGGGATTTAGGCTTACAGGTCCACAGTTCCCTAAACTGGCAACACAAGTAGATAACATGATCAACAAGGCACATGGCATGCTTGCCTTCATCGACAGGGACAGAGTATAAAAACTGGCAAGTCATGTTGCAACCATATAGAACATTAGATTGGCCACATTTGGCATATTGCGTAGAATTCTAGTCACCACATTACCAGAAGGGTAGGGAGGCTTGAGAGGGTTAACCAGCATGTATGCTGGTTTGGAGGGTATTTGCTTTGAGGGGAAATTGGAGACACATGGTTTGTTTTCACATGAATGTCAAAGGATTAAGGCTGACCTGATAGAAGTTTACAAAATTACAACAGGAATGGATAGAATGGATAGTCTGATTCTTTTTCCCAGGGTTGAAATGTCAATTGCTAGGAGACATAGGTTTAAGGTAAAAATGAGTAAGTTTAAAGGCGATATGAGAGGCAGGTTTTTCTACCAGAGGGTACTAAGTGCCTGAATTGCACTGCCAGAGGTGGTGGTGTAGGCAGATACAATAAAATTTAAGAGGCATCTTGACGGTTATATGAATAGGCAGAAAACAGAAGGAAACAGACCGTGTAGAAGCAAGGAGTTTTTTGTTTAGAAAGGCATCCTATGTCAGTGTCATCTAGTGGATCAAACAGCCTGTTCTTGTGCTGTATTCTTCACTGCTATTTTCAAACCCATCATAATCTTGTACATCTTAATTAAATCCATTTCCTCCCTCCTACGCTCCAAAGCAACCTCACCTTCTGCAATCTAACCTTGTACCTATAAAGCCATAATTCCTAAAATTTCTAAAAATTCATTCATTCATGAAACATGGGCAGTGCTGGCTGGCCAGCATTTATTGCCTGTCCTTAATTGCCTTTGGTAGTGAGCTGCCTTCTTGAGCTGATGCAGTCCACATGCTGCAGGTTGACCCACAAGCCCCTTACGGAGGGAATTCCAGGATTCTGACCGAGCAACAGTGAAGGAAGGGTGTTATATTTCCAAGTCAAGATGGTGAACAGCTTGGAGCAAAATACGCAAGTGTTGGCATTTTCATGTATCTGCTGCCCTTGTCCTTCTAGATGGAAGTGGCTTGGAAGGTGCAGGCTGAGGGGCTCTGGTGAATTTCTGCAGTGCATCTTGGAGATATTACACATTGCTACGACCAAGCATTGGCGGTAGAGGGAGTCAATGCTTGTGGATGTGGTACTAATCAAGCAGGATGTTGTTTTGTCTTGGATGGTGTCAAGCTTCTTGGAGTATTATTGGAGCTGCATCCATCCAGGCAACTGGGCAGTATTCCAACACACCCCTCTGGCTTGTGCTTTGTAGATGGTGGACAGGCTTTGGATATCAGGCCATGAGTTACTCCTTGCAGTACTCCTAGCCTCTGATCTGGTCTTGTAGCCACTGGGTTTATTTAATGAGTTCAGTTGAGCTTCTGGTCGATGGTAACACCAAGGAAATTGACAGTGGCAGATTCAGCAATGGTTACACCATTCAATATCAAGGGCTAGCGGTTAGATTGTCTCTTATTACTGATGGTCATTGCTTGGCATTTGTGTTGCACAAAGTATTACTTGCCACTTGTCAGCCCAAGCCTGGTCTTGTCCAGATCTTGCTGCATTCAGACATGTACTGCTTCAGTATCTGAAGAGTCGCAAATGACCTTATGATGATAGGAAGTTCATTGATGAAGCAGTTGAAGGTGGTTGGGCTGAGGACACTACCCTGAGGAACTCCAACTGAGATGTTCGGGAGCTGAAATGACTGACTGTGAACAACCAGAACCATTTTCCTATGTGCAAGGAACAACTCCAACCAGCAGACAGGTTGCCCCAAATCCCACCGATTCCAGTTTCACTACGGCTCCCTGATGCCACACTTGGTTGAATGCATCCTTGATGTCAAGGACCATCACTCTCACCTCACCTCTGGAATTCAGCTCTTTTGTCCATCTGTGAACCAAGGCTGTAATGAGGTCGGGTGCTGAATGACCCTGGCTGAACCCAAACTGGGCATCAGTGAACAGGTGAGATAACAAGATGTAGAGCTGGATGAACACAGCAGGCCTGAAACGTCAGCTTTCCTGCTCCTATGATGCTGCTGGGCCCGCTGTGTTCATCCAGCTCCACACCTTGTTAACTAAGATTGTCCAACATCTGCAGTTCCTACTATCAGTGAATAGGTTAGTGCCGAGCAGATGCTGCTTCATAGCACTGTTGATGACGCCTTCCATCACTTTACTGGTAACTGACTGTGTTGGATTTGTTCTGCATGTGCGTACAGGTCATATCTGGGCAATTTTCCACATTGTCACATAGATGCCAGTGTTGTAACAGAACTGGGAGAACCTGGCTAAAGGAGTGTCAGGTTCTGGAGCACAAATCTTCAATATTACTGCCGGAACATTGTCCGGGCCCATAGCTTTTGCACAGTCTGGTACCTCCAACCATTTCTTAAATCCAGCGGAGTGAATCAAATTGGCTAAAGACTGGTATCAGTGTTGCTGGGGGCCACTGGAAGAAGCTGAAATGGATCATCCACTTGGCATTTCTGGCTGAAGATTGCTGCAAATGCTTCAGCCTTCTGTACTGATATTTTGGGTTCTTTCATCATTGAGGATGGAGATATTTGCGGCACCTCCTCTCATTGTGAGTTGTTTAATTGTCCACTATGCTCCACAAGTGGATGTGGCAGGACATCAGAGCTTAAATCGGATCCATTGGTTGTGGGATAGTAACATAGAAGCACAGAAAATCTCCTTGGCACCCCCTCAAAGATCCTCACATCCCGTCTAAAGGGCGGTGACTGGAAATTGTTTCAATATTCTAATTATGCCCTAACCAGTTCTTTGTAAAGATTCAGAATAACATCTCTACATCTGCACTTTGTATATCTTTTTGTGAAGTCCAAGATGCCATCGGCCTGGGTAGCCCATCTCTCAATTTCTCCTTCAACAATCTAGGTTTGTGATACCCAGGTTCCTCGGCAGCTGTACAGTCTTCAGAAGGTCCCATTCAGTCTCTCCCTATCGCCTCACCAAAATGTTCCACTTCACATTTCACTCAATTCCAACTGATACTCATCTGCCCATTCTAATGTTATGACCTATTGCAATCAATTGCTATTATCTTCAATGTCAGCCATACCTCCCAAGTTTATTATTATCCAATTTTGGAATGTTACCCTTTTTTTCCCAATATCTAACTAATTCATATTTAATTGCTTCATAATATAGAACTTAAAAGATTGTTAAAAAGTAATCCACAAAATTGAAGCTTTCTATCTTGCCTTCATCAGGACAGAGATGCAAGAAATTAGACTCAGAAGGAGCATTAATTGAAACAGCATGAGTAGACAGCTCACTGGTAGGATAATTCTCAGCATGGAGATTAGCTCCAATTTCCCTCCACAGATGCTGTCATACCTTTACCAACAATTCTTATTTTTGTCTCGGATTTGCAGCATCTGCAGTTCTCTTAGTTTTTAGTTTGAGTTTGATTTGGACTCGCAGAATGACTTATTCATGCATGCTGGAAGCTACAAATGTTCACACATTCTGTGTAGAAAAAAAAGAGTTTATTCATACCTCACTGCTATTCTCCCTTGCTGCAACATTTACAGAGATGTCAATCCCTGTTGCATTTCCATGCCAATGCTCAAACTAATCAGAGCATACCTACTTGGTTTAAGTTTAATCAGCTAACCAAGATTGACAGTTAACAATTCCTACTAATTTTCCACAATAACTACAGAATAACTAATCAACACAATCTTCAGATTCTATATAAATTGCTTTCCCTTCCTAAGTCTGGTTTCTTGCATGTCAGTCCTGATTAGTGTAAGATGAAAAAATACACATCAAAAAGCTGTGATTCCAGCAATGACTCAAGAATATACTGTTTTCCATTCTCCAGTCTGATAAACAATCTTTTACCACAGCTCACTTTTTAGTTTGAAGCTAATTTTGTATCTAAGCAGCCACTGACTCTCCTAAGCACTCACAAGGTCTAGGCAACTGAAAACAGATGAAACTTTGGAAGAATATGGGGAAAGTAGGACCAATCTGAAATGAGGAAGAGGGCTAAAAGGGGTCATGAAATATCTTTAGCAAATAGGGTTAAGGAAATCCCAAAGCCTTTTATTCGTACATAAGGAGCAAGAGGGTAACTAGAGAAAGGGTTGGCCCACTCAAGGACAAAGGAGGGAAGTTACGTGAGGAGTCAGAGAAAGTGAGTGAGATTCTTAATGAGGACTTTGCATCAGTACTCACTGAGGAGAGGGACATGACAGATGTTGAGGTTAGGTATAGATGTTTGATTACTCTAGGTCAAGTCAGCATAAGGTGGGGGTGGGGGGGTGGGGGGGCAGTGTTGGGTATTCTAAAAGGCATTAGGGCTGACAAGTCCCCAGGTCTGGATGGGATCTAACCCAGGTCACTGAGGGAACCGAGAGAAGAAATAGCTGGGGCCATAACAGATATCTTTGCAGCATCCTTTAGCACGAGTGAGGGCCCAGAGGACTGGAGAATTGCTAATGTTTAAGGATGGTAGCAAGGATAATCTAGGAAATTATAGACCAGTGAGCCTGACGTCAGTGGTGGGGACGCTGCTGGAGAAGATACTAAGGGATCAGATCTTTTTACATTTGGAAGAAAATGGGCTTCTTAGTGATAGGCAGCATGGTTTTGTGCAATCAAGGTCATGTCTTACCGACTTGTTAGAATTCTTTGAAGTGACAAAGTTGATAGACGAGGCAAGGACTGCTGATGGCATATACATGGACTTCAGTAAGGTGTTTGATAAGGTTCCCCATGATACGCTGATGGAGAAAGTGAAAGTCACATGGGGTCCAGGGCATACTAGTAGATGGATAGAGAACTGGCTGGGCAACAGGAGACAGAGGGTTGTAGTGGAAGGGAGTATCTCAAAATGGAGAACTGTGACCAATGATGTTCCACAGGGATCCTTGTAGGGATTACTGTTGTTTGTGATTTACATAAATGATCTGGAGGAAGATATAGATGGCCTGATTAGCAAGTTTGCAGATGACACTAAGATTGGTGGAGTAGCAGATAGTGATGGGGGCTGTCGGAGAATGCAACTGAATATAGATGGATTGGAGAGTTGGGCGGGGAAATGGCAGATGGAGTTCAATCCAGGCAAATGCAAGGTGATGAATTTTGGAAGATCCAATTCAAGAGTGAACTATACGGTAAATGGAAAAGCCCTGGGGAAAACTGATGCACAGAGAGATCGAGGTGCTCAGGTCCACCGAACCCTGGAAGTGACAATGCAGGTCTATAGTGGTCAAGATGGCATACGGCACGCTTTCATTCATCAGACAGGGTATTGGAGTACAAGAGTTGGCAGGTCATGTTACAGCTGTATCGGACTTTGGTTTGGATGCTTTGGAGAGAGTGCAGCTGAGGTTCACCAGGATGTTGCCTGGTATGGAGGGTTCTAGCTATGAAGAAAGGTTGAGTAGATTAGGATTATTTTCATTAGAAAGATGGAGATTGAGGGGGGGCCTGATTGAGGTCTACAAAATCATGACAGGTATAGATAGGGTGGATAGCAAGATGCTTTTTCCCCCCAGAGTGGGGGACTCAATTACTAGGGGTCATGAGTTCAAAGTGAGAGGGGAAAAGTCTAAGAGAGATATATGTGGAAAGTTCTTTATGCAGAGGATAGTGGGTGCCTGGAACGCGTTGCCAGCGGAGGTGGTAGAGACGGGCACAATAGCGTCATTTAAGTATCTAGACAGTTACACGAATGGGCAGGGAGCAGATACACATCCTTGGAAAATAGATGACAGGTTGAGACAGAGGATCTGGATCGGCGCAGGCTTGGGGGGCCAAAGGGCTTGTTCCTGTGCTGTAATTTTCTTTGTTCTTTGTTTTATTTTGCTAATTGAGTATGTTACTTTATCGAAGGCCTTCTGATTTAGGCAATATCCACTGCACTTAGGTTGGTCAAGCATGGTCCAGCTTTTCCAAATCTATAACATTTTTTAAGTAACTCAAACCTCTTCAAGCACCTGTTCTTTTACCCCAAATGTTTCTAAAACTTTATCCATCAACTATCCACAGCTGATGATAAACTGACCAGCCTGTACCTATCAGCATTTGTACAGGTGCTCATTACTACAGCTTTCCAATCCCCCTGCCTGTACAGCAGAGTACAAATGTGAATTCCACTTCTTGATCAGTGTGGCAGAGTAAGAAAGTGCAGATAGAAAAAGCCCACAGCAGCTGCATTAAGCTCTTACATGTGGGAAGAGGATTTTGCGGAGAGCAGCTTCGTATGACTTGGTTTCCACACGCTCCATCAGGGGACGAATGACAAGCTGGGCATCCAAACCTTATGCAAAAGAAAGGAAGAAAGGAGTTGAGATAAAAGTTCCACTGCATAGCTCTTCTAAGAGAAAAGATTTGATCCACTCACCACCCGAGACAAGAGCAGACTTGGTATGAATAACAGCCCGCACATCATGGGAATGATGTTTAAAAGTCTTCGTACGAACCCACTGAGTATCAGCAACTCCTGACTTTAGTGCAATCAGCTGAAATTGGACCACAGTTCCCTCAGAGGTTCCAGCAACAATGCTGTCTTCAGCCTGCAGAGAGCAAAATCCCCATCAGAGTGCAGAAAACAGCTTGCCACTGAGTGGAATGTGACAGTGGACAGGTGTTAAAAGTGAGTCAGCTGTCACTGGAACAGTGACACAGACTGACAGTCCGAAGGTCTACTCTCACCTTGTTCACTGAAAGTGTCAACACATCACATTTAGTGACTGGGTGCGTTTTCAGCAGAGTTCCTGTCTTCCAATCCCAGAACTGCACTTTCCCTGCTGAATCAGCACTCACAATAGAATAATTGCTGAGAAAACAGAGACTCCATACCACACATTCTAGATTGCGCGAAACTGTATCACCACGATCCACAAAAATACGACGGGTGCAGCGACCTGGAGAGAAAGGGAATAATGAACTGGCATGAATGCAGAAATCTGGAAAAACCAAGATTCAGTTAAATGCCACAGTATGAAGCACAGGCCCAGAGCAAAAAAAAAATAGCAAACCCAAAAACAGAGAGATCCAACTTTTAAAATAAACTATTTAGTTTGGCTCCCAGTAAAGCTGAGTTGGTTTGAGTGTACCTTGTCTTTCTACAGTTTCAACATGAGACAGAAAGAACCAAAAGGAAGAAAGAAAGAGAAGGGAAGGAGATAGCAATGTAATCCAGAACCCTTTCTAAACAACACACTGCTGTAATTCACTCAGCATTTCTGAAAACTATGACTATTACCACAGAGAAGAACAAGCAGTGCAGCACATGGGAACACCACCATTGCCAAGTCACAAATCATCCCATTTTGGATACATACATTATTTTTTCCACTGGGGCAAGCATGCAATAGCTTGAGAGGATTTTCCAGTGTGAATAATATTCTGGATATTCCTCATAATCTGGCTCTTAAATCATGAAGTGAGGTAAAGGGAAAGGGTGATATTTCTGACTGAAGCAGGCACACAAGTGTATGAAACACTCAGGAATTTTCTTGCGTCTTCTATACAAAAAGAAATGCCGCTGACAACATTTTACACTAGTCTGAGCAACATTACAGTCTCAAATCATTTCAGAATGCACACAGCTACTGACTTGGAACAAGGATCAGTTCCTCAGTGAGGATGTTGGAGAGATCATTGTGACTTTGGAAAAAGTTGCCCATTCAAGCGATTTCAGAGAATTTTAAGACCACATTGTGGGTAGATTTGTGAGCATTTTAAAAAGCAAAGGCATTCACGGTATCAGTGATAATGGGAACTGCAGATGCTGGAGAATCCAAGACAACAAAGTGTGGAGCTGGATGAACACAGCAAGCCAAGCAGCATCTTAGGAGCACAAAAGCTGACATTTCGGGAAGGGTCTAGGCCTGAAACGTCAGCTTTTGTGCTCCTGAGATGCTGCTTGGCCTGCTGTGTTCATCCAGCTCCACACTTTGTTATCTGGCATTCACGGTATGTTGCTGACAACGCCAAAATGGACTTTCAACAACCCTTGTTTGTATAATGACTTAACTGGGAAGACAACACGGATAATTGAGCCTCACTGTTCCACAACGTGGAACTGTATAACTACATTAAACCCCACTGAGACCACCAAAATGACCAAGTTGCCTGACTGCTATTGAGGATTAAAGCAACTCATGTCACATTGCTCCAGGAGCAACAATAAAAATCCTAATTTTTGTGACACATGACCTTAATGGGAACAATGAAAAAGAAAGACTATCTAATTTATGAAATTTATATATCCTCTCAAAACCGCAAATACAATGTTGATTATAACAGACATTAGACACAGTTTAACACATATAGTATGGCTGCACAAAGATTATAGATGGAGTAAACAAAATTCCAAAGGACAGAAGTCCAGAGCACAAGGGAGAAATTTTATTTCTCAGAGTCCTTTGCATTTCAGGAATGATAACACTCTGTTGTCTGTGGGATGACTGTTGTTATTTTATGGTCAGTTGGAATCAAATCTTCTTTCATTCAGAGTTCTTTCTTTTCCTATACTATATTCTTGCCATTTTGAAATAAATGCTTAACATTTCACTTGCCTTCCTAACCACGAACTGAAACTGCATGTTAACCTCAAGGAAATCCTGAACGAGGACTCCCAAGTCCATTTGCGCTTCAGATTTCCAAAGTCTTTCCCTATTTAGAAAAAAAGTCCACTCCTCTATTCTTCCTACCAACATGTATAACTTTAAACTTTGCCAAAAACTGTATTCCATCTGCCACTACCTTGCCCACTCACCGAGCATGCTCAAGGCCTTCTGCAACCTTCCCGCTTCCTCTACAATACCTATCCGTCCACCTACCTTTGTGTTATCTGCAAACTTAGAAACAATGCCCTCAGTTCCTTTGTCCAGATCATTAACATATAATGTGAATAGGTGTTAGTATGTTGTCAGGGGGCTAGATTTTTATGAAATTAGATCTGACACACACCTACATGCAACTTAAATTGGAAGATGAGTCAATGTCTATTTGACTATTAATATCTACATGGATCTTTTTCAGTTTCATTGCGTCCCTTCTGGTCGTTCTCCAACCCTTGGAATACTCCAATGGATGACGACCTGAACTTTTTAAGGCAAGGAGTAGTGTATTATGTAGATTTCTTTTATTCTTACACAGGATGTATTGTATCTAGTAAGGCTGGATTTTTGGTTCATTCCCAACTGCCTTTGAGCTGAGTGGCTCTCCAGACAATTAAGAGTCAACCACATTGGTCTGGAGTCACATGTAGGCAGACCAGCTACATATGGCAGATTTCTTTCCGTCAGGAAAGCTCATGAACCACGTGAATTTTCACGACAATTGCCCGTAGACTAGCTTTGTTATTCCAGACTTTAACGAATTTGAACTTCACCATCCACCATGGTGACCATTCAGACAGGAAAACATAGAACATAGAACATTACAGCACAGTACAGGCCCTTCGGCCCTTGATGTTGTGCCGACCTGTCATACCGATCTCAAGCCCATCTAACCTACACTATTCCATGTACGTCCATATGCTTATCCAATGACGTCTTAAATGGACCTAAAGTTGGCGAATCTACTACCGTTGCAGGCAAACCACCTCTGACATCAATCCTACATATTTCACCCCTCAATTTAAAGCTATGCCCCCTCGTGCTCGCCATCACTATCCTAGGAAAAAGGCGCTCCCTATCCACCCTATCTAACCCTCTGATTATTTTATACGTTGCAATTAAGTCACCTCTCAACCTTCTCTCTAATGAAAACAGCCTCAAGTCCCTCAGCCTTTCCTCGTAAGACCTTCCCTCCATACCAGGCAACATCCTAGTAAATCTCCTCTGCACCATGTCCAAAGCTTCCACATCCTTCTTATAATGCGGTGATGAGGGTCGAGCTGTGGATGTGGTGTATATGGACTTCAGTAAGGCATTTGATAAGGTTCCCCATGGTAGGCTCATTCAGAAGGTCAGGAGGAATGGGATACAGGGGAACTTAGCTGCTTGGATACAGAATTGGCTGGCCAACAGAAGACAGCGAGTGGTAGTAGAAGGAAAATATTCTGCCTGGAAGTCAGTGGTGAGTGGAGTTCCACAGGGCTCTGTCCTTGGGCCTCTACTGTTTGTAATTTTTATTAATGACTTGGACGAGGGAATTGAAGGATGGGTCAGCAAGTTTGCAGACGACACAAAGGTCGGAGGTGTCGTTGACAGTATAGAGGGCTGTTGTAGGCTGCAGCGGGACATTGACAGGATGCAGAGATGGGCTGAGAGGTGGCAGATGGAGTTCAACCTGGATAAATGCGAGGTGATGCATTTTGGAAGGTCGAATTTGAAAGCTGAGTACAGGATTAAGGATAGGATTCTTGGAAGTGTGGACGAACAGAGGGATCTTGGTGTGCAGATACATAGATCCCTTAAAATGGCCACCCAAGTGGACAGGGTTGTTAAGAAAGCATATGGTGTTTTGGCTTTCATTAACAGGGGGATTGAGTTTAAGAGTCGTGAGATCTTGTTGCAGCTCTATAAAACTTTGGTTAGACCGCACTTGGAATACTGCGTCCAGTTCTGGGGGCCCTATTATAGGAAAGATGTGGATGCTTTGGAGAGGGTTCAGAGGAGGTTTACCAGGATGCTGCCTGGACTGGAGGGCTTATCTTATGAAGAGAGGTTGACTGAGCTCGGTCTCTTTTCATTGGAGAAAAGGAGGAGGAGAGGGGACCTAATTGAGGTATACAAGATAATGAGAGGCATAGATAGAGTTGATAGCCAGAGACTATTTCCCAGGGCAGAAATGGCTAGCACGAGGGGTCATAGTTTTAAGCTGGTTGGTGGAAAGTATAGAGGGGATGTCAGAGGCAGGTTCTTTACGCAGAGAGTTGTGAGAGCATGGAATGCGATGCCAGCAGTAGTTGTGGAAGCAAGGTCATTGGGGTCATTTAAGAGACTGCTGGACATGTATATGGTCACAGAAATTTGAGGGTGCATACATGAGGATCAATGGTCGGCACAACATTGTGGGCTGAAGGGCCTGTTCTGTGCTGTACTGTTCTATGTTCTATGTGTCAATTAAGTCACATCTCAACCATCTTCTCTTGAATGAAAACAGCGTCAAGTCCCTCAGCCTTTCCTCGTAAGACCTTTCCTCCATACCAGGCAACATCCTAGTAAATCTCCTCTGCACCCTTTCCAAAACTTCCACATCCTTCCCATAAATGCGGTGACCAGAACTGTGCGCAATACTCCAAGTGCGGCTGCACCTGAGTTTTGTACAGCTTCACCATAACCTCTTGGTTCCGGAACTCACTCCCTCTATTAATAAAAGCTAAAACACTGTATGCCTTCTTAACAGCCCTATCAACCTGGATGGCAACTTTCAAGGATCTGTGTACATGGACACCGAGATCTCTCTGCTCATCTACACTACTAAGAATCTTACCATTAGCCCAGTACTTTGCCTTCTGGTTGCTCCTACCAAAGTGTATCACCTCACACTTGTCTGCATTAAACTTCACTTGCCACCTCTCAGCCCAGCTCTGCAGCTTATCTATGTCTCTCTGCAACCTACAGCATCCTTCGTCACTATCCACAACTCCACCGACCTTGGTGTTGTCTTGCAATTTACTAACCCATCCTTCTACGCCCTCATCCAGGTCATTTATAAAAATGACAAACAGCAGTGGACCCAACACCGACTCTTGCGGTACACTACTAGTAACTGGTCTCCAGGATGAACATTTCCCATCAACTATCACCCTCAGTCTTCTTTCAGCAAGCCAATTTCCGATCCAAACTGCTATATCTCCCACAATTCCATTCCTCCACATTTTGTACAATAGCCTATTGTGGGGAACCTTATCGAATGCCTTGCTGAAATCCAAATACACCACATCAACCGGTTTACTCTCATCTACCTGTTTGGTCACCTTCTCAAAGAACTGAGGCATGACCTTCCCTTCACAAAACCGTGCTGACTATCCCTAATCAATTTATTCTTTTCTAGATGATTATAAATCCTTTCCCTTATAACCTTTCCAACACTTTACCAACAACTGAGGTAAGGCTCACTGGTCTATAATTACCAGGGCTGTCTCTTCTCCCCTTCTTGAACAGGGGAACCACATTTGCTATCTTCCAGTCATCTGGCACTATTCCTGTAGACAATGACGAGTTAAAGATCAATGCCAAAGGCTCGGCAATCTCCTGCCTGGCTTCCCAGAGGATCCTAGGATAAATCCCATCCGGCCCAGGGGACTTATCTATCTTCACCCTCTGAAGGATTTCTAACACCTCTTCCTTGTGAACCTCAATCCCACCTCCAGTAGCCTGTATCTCAGTATTCTCCTCAACAACATTGTCGTTTTCTAGAGTGAATACTGTTGAAAAATATTCATTTAGCGCTTCCCCTATCTCATCTGACTCCACACACAACTTACCACTACTATCCTTGATTGGGCCTAATCTTACTTTCGTCATTCTTTTATTCCTTAAATACCTATAGAAAGCCTTAGGGTTTACCCTGATCCTATCCGTCAACAACTTGACATGTCTCCTCCTGGCTCTTCTGAGCTCTCTCTTTAGGTCTTTCCTGGCTACCTCGCTGCCCTCAAGCGCCCTAACTGAGCCTTCACATCTCATCCTAACATAAGCCGTCTTCCTCTTGACCAGAGATTACACCTCCTTTGTAAACCATGACTCCCATGCTCTACAGCTTCCTCCCTGCCTGACAGGTACATACTTATCTAGGTCACACAGGAGCTTTTCCTTGAATAAACTCCACATTTCTAATGTGGCCATCCCCTGCAGTTCCCCATTCTATGCTCCCTAAATCTTGCCTAATCTCATCATAATTGCCTTTCTCCCAGCTATAACTCTTGCCCAGTGGTATACACCTATCCCTTTCCATCACTAAAGTAAACATAACAGAATTGTGATCGCTATCACCAAAGTGCTCACCTACTTCCAAATCTAACACCTGGCCAGGCTCATTACCCAGTACCAAATCTAATGTGGCTTTGCCCCTTGTTGGCCAATCTACATACTGTGTCAGGAAGCCCTCCTGCACACACTGGACAAAAACTGACCCATCTATCGTACTCAAACTATAGTGTTCCCAGTCAATATTTGGAAAGTTGAAGTCCCCTATGACAACTACCCTATCTCTCTCACTCCTATCGAGAATCACCTTTGCTATTCTTTCCTCTACATCTTTGGAACTATTCGGAGGCCTATAGAAAACTCCCAGCAGGGTGACCTCTCCTTTCCTGTTTCTAACCTCAGCCCATACTACCTCTGTTGACGAGTCCCCAAACATCCTTTCTGCAACTGTAATACTGTCCTTGACCAACAACGCCGCACCTCCCCCTCTTACCATCTTCTCTGCTCTTACTGAAACATCTAAATCCCGGAACCTGCAACAACCATTCCTGTCCCTGCTCTATCCATGTCTCCGAAATGGCCACAACATCGAATTCCCAGGTACTAACCCATGCTACAAGTTCACCCACCTTATTCCGGACGCTCCTGGCATTGAATTGGACACACTTCAAACCAACTTCTACCTTGCCGGTGCCATCTTGCGTCCCTGAAACTTTATTTCGGACCTCCCTACTCTCAAACTTTTCTGTACTCGAACTACAATTTTGGTTCCCATCCCTCTGCTGAATTAGTTTAAAAACCAACCGAATAGCCTTAGCAAACGTCCCCCCCCCAGGATATCGGTACCCCTCTGGTTCAGGTGAAGACCATCTTGCTTGTAGAGGACCCACCTACCCCAGAAAGAGCCCCAATTATCCAAGAATCCAAAACCCTCCCTCCTGCACCATCCCTGTAGCCATGTGTTCAACTCCTCTCTCTCCCTATTCCTCGCCTCACTAGCATGTGGCACGGCCAACAAACCAGAGACAACAACTCTGTTCGTCCTTGCTCTCAGCTTCCATCCTAGCTCCCTGAATTTCTGCCTTAAATCCCCATCTCTCTTCCTACCTATGTCAAAAGTAGAGTTTGTGAGAAAGAATTCAAACGTGAAATGCTTAAAATTATTTTGAGCATTTGGTCACAGGGTAGAGAGAGGTGGGTTACATCCACCAAGGTTTAAGCAACAAGAAATGCCCCACACCTTTGGAATATTTCTAATCTATTTTGAATCCAGTGAATTGTCACGGTAAATTCATCGCAAATTCGACAAATGAATTCATTCAATGAATGCAATACTTGAAAAAAATGTGGCAAAGCATTCAAATTGTTAACAAGTGAATTGGAAGATGGTACAATGCTTTTACATTATGATGAATACTTAAAGACTAAGCTAGAACATGATACCTCTCAATATGGAAAATATGCTGTGATCTGTCATTTATTTGATAATGCTGAAGAGACACCAAATGCATTTGTCTCACAAACCCTCAGCATCAACGAGTGGATGTGTGCTCAGACAAAGCATTAAGCAGTGTCTTTGAGTTTTGGAGTAAAAGGTTTTCATCAACAATTCTATGGTCACATTCATGAAACATTCATGCTATTTTGAGTCCAATGGCCCTGGTACCCACTTCAGCTATATCCTGAATGCAGAGAAGGGCTTTGATTTTGTTTGCTCATAAGAACAACATTAGGAATGGATGACCAGAAGACTATTGCCAGACTAACATGATGTCCAGATCACCATTCCACATTCAATGTTGAACCCAAAAGTAAGAATACATTTTTCTTCTCACAGCAGATGACATTGAGTGGAACAGTTTGTCAGGAGTGTATGACTATATTACAAATGAATTTAGAAATCAGGAAACTTTTACCTGGGAGAATGAGTTGTCAGTAGATAAAAGTGTACAAGGGCTGAACATTTGCAAATGCCAGGTAAGCAAATCACTTCATTCTACACTTTTAGTTGTGACTTGACAAATAGGGCTTTGCCCATATTCTTCCATTTTATAATTATACTATGGAGCTGTGTCATCTCATATCATCTGTGCATAATGCGTATTTGTTTGGGATTGGGGGATATAGTTTAAATCTGCTCAATAACTTAATAACCATTTGCCACTTGTTTAAAAATAAGTTTGGACCGGAAAAATTAACTCTGCTTTCTCTTCACACATGCTGCCAGATCTGCTGCATTTCTTCAGCTATTTTTGTTTTTGCAGAAACCTGTTTAACATCTCTTTTGTTCCAGATAGTATTAATAAAAGTAATAAAGAAAAACAATAACTATTTTTGTGATTAAATAACATATGAATTTCTGGTAGTTTGTAGAGAATTGGAGCCTGATTTTCTGACCATCTTCACAGAGTGGTAACAGTTAATTAATTTCATAAATAAATGAAAAACAAGAGATGTATACAAGTTGTATGACTTTTTAATGCTTGTGTAACATTAATTAGAAGAAAGCAATAGCACCCTCTTGTTGTACATATTATGTCAGCTAGTTTGTTCTGCGCAACTTGCCACTTCCATATGCTGACATCTTTATCTGAGCTGCAAAGATATTGCCAAACTTACCAGACTTCACATCAAAAACTCTGATAACATCGAGCGATCCTGTCGCAATCATCGTACCTGACTTGTGCCAAGCCAAAGAAAGTACACGACCTGCCAGACAGAGAAGGGAAGTCCATTAAACTTTACTACTGCTAACTCAACAAGTTTTATGGTACAGGGAGAAGCTGTCACATTCTGTGAATAATATCAACTCTTTGAAAGAGTCACTTAATAGCGAGTTTTGAGAAGATTTGTAGCTCAGGTTGATGTTCTGGATGTGAGTTTGCTCACTGAGCTGGAAGGTTCATTTTCAGACGTTGCGTCACCGTTCTAGGTAACATCATCAGTGAGCCTCCGATGAAGCGCTGGCGTTATGTCCCGCTTTCTATTTATCTGTTTAGGTTTCCTTGGGTTGGTGATGTCATTTCCTGCGTTGGTGATGTCATTTCCTGTTCTTTTTCTCAGGGGGTGGTAGATTGGCTCCAAGTCAATGTGTTTGTTGATGGAGTTCCGGTTGGAATGCTATGCTTCTAATCTACCACCCCCTGAGAAAAAGAACAGGAAATGACATCACCAACTCAAGGAAACCTAACCAGATAAATAGAAAGCGGGACATAACACCAGCGCTTCGTCAGAGGCTCACTGATGATGTTACCTAGAATGGTGACGAAACGTCTGAAAACTAAACTTCCAGCTCAGCGAGCAAACTCATATCCAGAGTCACTTAATGAATTACTTCTCTGTGCTTTCCCACAGCCCTGCAATTCTTTAGTCAGAGGTCTACAGCACTTAACAGCTCATCTAACTAGCAAGAATATCTCCGCACCAATTACCACCCACCAAATTTTGGTATCAACCCTCCTATATTCAAGTCTAAATCATTTATATAAAACCATAAACAACAAGGGCCTCAACACCGATCCCTGCAGAATCCCATTGAGCATAGGCTTCCAGGCACAAACACATCACTCAACCAGCACCCTCTGCTTCTTGCCATTCATCTAACTCGGTGTCCAATTTGTCAAAATTCTCAAAAAAGTTAACCATTGGTCTGATATGACCTCCCCATATCGACTCCATGCTGACTGTTCTTGATTAATTCTGTCCATCAAAATTGCTTCCAATCGTTGCCTCACCAATGAGGTTAGACCGATGGCCTGTAGTTTTCTGATGGTTTCTAGTTTATCATTTGCTCCCTTCTTGAATAATGGCATCACATTGGCTCTCCTCCAGTCCTGTGGCACCTCTCCTGTGGCCAGAGAGGAACTGAAAATTACTGCCAGCACATCCTTTGCTTCAGTGAACAATCTGAGATACACTTTATCTAGTGTGGAGATTGGTCTACATTTAAGCATGTCAGACCATCATCTCTGTTGATACTAATTTCTTTAAGTAGGAGAATGAGGTTGAGAAAGATATCAGCCACGATCGAATGGTAGAGCAGACAAGATGTGCTGAATGGTCTAATTCTGTTCTTATATCTTACAGTCTTACTCTTTCACCTTGATTTCTATATCTACATTGTCCTTCTTATGAGTGAACACTGACACAACACATCCATTTAGAATGCCATCCATGTCCTCTGGTTCCATGCACAGGTTACCACTGTGATTCTTAATTGGTCCTACTTTCTCTCTCATTATCTTTTTACCCTTAATGCCAATTAGTTGTCTAAACATGATTTCCCTTTAACAAAACTATGTTAACTCTACATCGTTATTTTGAACTTTTTTTTAAACTACTTGCGATGCAAACTTTGCCAGTAGCTTTTAACACTTTCACTGCGTTAAACTAACTTGCCCATAGTTTCCTCAATAGGGTTAGCGTTTCCCATTCTCCCGATTCCCTTACGAATCAAGAACCTAACTATCGCTGTCTTAAATATAATCAATGAATTCCACAGTCTTCTGCAATAATGAGCTCCACAGATTCACTACCCTCTGGCTGAAGAAATTCCTCCTGAATGCATTTCTAAAAAGGTTATCCATTCACTTTGATGCTGTGCTTTTGTCTCCTTCCCTTCTTGAAAAATTGAGTTACATTTGCAATTTTTCAGTCTGAAGGGACTTTCCTCAAATCTAGGGATTTTTGGAAAGTTAAAAACAAAGCTTCAATTATCTCACTAGCCACTCCATTTAAGAACCTATTAGTCCATTAAAACTCAGGAATGAACTGGAGTTGTGGGCTCACAATCTGCTGATTATAATTTTAGTGAGGTCCTCCTTCCCTTCTATTTTCTGACCTGATGCTAATTATGGGATGCTACTAGTATCCTCTATACTGAAAAAATTTTAATCAATTCATCCCTAGGTTCTCTGCTTCTGCAAATAGTATAAACTTACATTGTATTGTCTTGTCTCATTCTTGCTTCCAAAATGCATCATGTGGCTCCTCTCTACATTAAAATTCATTTGCCATGTGACTACTCATTTCAGTAGTGTGTACAAAGTTACTCTTTTTATTCATTCACAGCATGGAAGTTAGTGAACTTGATGTATTGCTACAACAATCTGGTTCTTTCACCATTGTTATCACTGATAAGAAGCTTTTTATTTGAACTGACTATTTATTTATGGAACTGACTTTCGATTTTGCAGCTGTTGGGTGGGATTCAAACTTCTGTCTCCTGACCTGGTTGAGGTCAGGACTCCAAATTGACAACTTAACTACAATATATTGTTCAACGGGAGAGAGGGGGGGGAGAGGGGGGGAGAGGGGCACTGTTGAAGCTTTTTGTCTTGCACTCATCAGGACAGTACCGCAAGAACACCAAACCTCAAAACGTACCAAAATACATATCGATTACTCGGGGGCAACTTGCTTCTTGCAACGTGACCAAAAGGCTGGGATAATTGTTTCCTGGTGCACTCTCCATGGCAACACCTTGACCAAGTACACTTACCAATCAAATAGTACCCATGTTTCTCCTTGAGATTTGGTATTTTTGTGATTCTGTCCAGGTGAATGTCAGACAAAAATCTTTGACAGCATCTTTTCTTCAGGAATGCAAAATTTCAGTACCACCAAACACGCACTCTGCACTACTCCTTTGAAATTCATACATGTGCCAAACTGTAGTCTCTATTTGTAACTTACTGCTATTGGCTAAACTCACATTTCTCATTCCTCAAAAACACATTCCAAACGCAGTTACAAGCAACCCTCCTGTGCTGAGTTACATTGAAACAGGGTGACGAGCATCTGACCCTCTAGCAATTGTGCTATACGGTTCAGGATTACAAAAGACGAGACTCATTGCTCCACACCTTTCTGACGATCCAGATTTCTCTCAAACTGAAGTTTTTCTGGAAGAATCTCAAACAATTTGACCGAGCCATCTTCACATCCAACCTACCAGTAAAAGACACATAGCCATTAGTAACCTGTGCACATTGTACTGGACAAGAATCACAGTTAGATGTGAATTACATTGAAATAAAATCCTTCACTTCATCAATTCACATTTGATAAAAGCTTAAAGTGAAAGAAAAAGATTTTTTGCAGACATTCAGTTACTTGAAATCCAATTTCCTAAGAAACTTTCATGGAAATGAAATAGATTTTCCTTAACATCTTTGACTACATCCTTCTCACTATCAAAGTCAGAAGTGGGGATGTTTGCTGATGATTGTAAAATGTTCAGCACCAACACCTCAAGTACTGAAGCAGCTTATGGCCATAAGTAGCAAAACCTGAGCTTGGGCTGACAAGTAGGAAATAATATTTGCACCACGTTAGATTGACCACATCCAAAAAGATAAGATTTAAGCAACACCCCTGACGTTCAATGCCATTTCCAGCGCTGAATCCCGCACCATCAACATCCTGGGGATTACCATTGACCTGAAACTGAACTGGACCAGCCATGTAAATCACCAGATTCAATAAATTCTGCCCTACAGGGCAGAAAGCAAGACTGTATGGAATACAGTCCACTTTCCAGGATAAGTGCAGCAACCCTCCAAGAGGTTCAACGCCAACCAGTAAGAAATAGCTGGCTTGATTGGGATGTCATCTTACACCTTCAACTCGTCCACCATCATTGCACAGTAGTAGCTATTTGTACGATCTACAAGCTGTGCTTCAACTACTCAACAAGGCCCTCAAACAGCATTTTCCAAACCCACAACTACTACCAGTTAGAAGAACAAGAGAACTTTGGTTCGGTCACATTTGGAGTACTGTGTACAGTCCTGGTCGCGATATTACCAAAAGGATGTGGATGCGTCGGAGAGGGTGCAGAGGAGGTTCACCAGGATGTTGCCTGGTATGGAGGGTGCTAACTATGAAGAAAGGCCGAGTAGATTAGGATTATTTACATTAGAAAGACGGAGATGAAGTCTACAAAATCATGAGGTGTATAGACAAGGTGGATAGCAAGAAGCTTTCTCCCCCCAGAGTGGGGGACTCATTTACCAGGGGTCATGAGTTCAAAGTGAGAGGAGGAAAGTTTTAGAGAGATATGCGTGTAAAGTTCTTTACACAGAGGGTGGTGGGTGCCTGGAATGCGTTGCCAGCGGAGGTGGTAGACACAGACACAATAGTGTCTTTTAAAGATGTATCTGGACAGGCACATGGATGGGCAGGGAGCAAAGGGATACAGACCCTTAGAAAATAGATGACAGGCTTAGACAGAGGATCTCGATCAGCACAGGCTTGGAGGGCCGAAGGGCCTGTTCCTGTGCTGTAATTTTCTTTGTTCTTTGTTCTAATATATGCAAATTTTGTAGGATCAGAATCTCCTCCTATTGGACTTTATTTAAAATGTAAAAGAACTTCAAAGCCCATGAGCAAAAGGGCTGCAAATAAAAGCCCACCCTCAGCACATATCTAAGACTATCCCTCGTCTGTAAACGGGTTCTGTTCTTGACTCGGTCATAAATCGATTTGTACCCAACGAACACAATGCATGATAACATAAATACCATTCATAAGCACAGGAAATACTTTAATGTCAGATCTTTAAAATTACATTCCTGTATGAGATTGCATTCACGAGTATAAGAGTTTGCAAGTCAGACATTCATCAAGTGGATAGGCGATCGCCTAGTGTATTATTGGTAGACTATTAATCAAGAAACTCAGTTAAATGTTCTGGGGACCTGGGTTCGAATCCTGCCATAGCAGGTGGTGGTAGCTGAATTCATTAAAAAAAATCCAGTGTTAATAATCTACTGATCACCATGAAATCATTGTCGATTGTCAGAATCTGGTTCACTAAAGTCCTTCAGGGTAGGAAATTTGTGACTCCAGACCCACAGCAATGTGGTTGACTCTTAACTGCCCTCTGAAACAGCCTAGCAAGCCATTCAGTTGTACCAGTCACTACAAAGTCTCAAAGAAATGAAACCAGACAGATCAACTGGCATCAACCTTAGCACCAGAAAAGACAACATCAGAAACAGCCCCACTGACCCTGCAAAGTCCTCCACACTAACATCTAGTGTCAAAATTGGGAGAGCTGTCTCACAGACTAGTTATGCAACAGCCTGACAGTCATACTCACAGAATTGTACCTTACGGACAATGTCCCAGACGCCACCATCACATTACCTCAATAAGTCCAGTCCCACCAGCAGGACAGACCCAGCAGAGGTGGGACAGCACAGAAACATGGGTTAAAAAAACTTATCTGACCGACCATTAACAGACACTGAAAAAGCCGTCTTAGTAAGAGGATTAAATTACAACTTCCGGGATGTGGACAAGAAAGATTTCTTAGCAGCATTAGAAACAACACTGAAAGACAACAAAGTCACAAAAGAAACCCAGCAAACCATCAGACAGACAGTCGCACCAACACTAAGCAGGAAAAAGGAAGAAAACACACTCAATACACAAGAAAGGAAAGCCCTAAAAGGACTCAAAAAAAGATAAAAACATCATTATCCTACTTGCAAAGGACGCTTGACAGTCGTCTTAAACCGAACAGACTACATTGAGAAAACGAACGCACTGCTTGCAGATACCGACACTTACCAACAGGCGGCGATAGACCCGACCCCAAAACTAGAGAACTGAATCACAGCCTTACTCAAAAAAAGTTCAAAAATCTGGAGAATTAAACAAGACAGACTTCCAAAAATTGAAACCAGATGGATCCAACACACCACGCTTCTACGGACTACCAAAAATTCACAAATCAGGAGCCCCCCTCAGACCCATAGTGTCGCTACCTGGAACACCAACCTACAGATTAGCCAAGGAACTACACCAAAGACTAAAACACCTAGTAGAAGACTCCGGCCACTCCATTCGCTCCACCCAAAAATTCCTGAACACCAAAGACACCAAGATAGAAGAGGATGAAATAATGGTCTCCTTTGACGTAACAGCCCTGTTCACATCCATCAACATCAACCTGGCCAAAGAAACACTGACTACACTATTAGAAGAACAGAAGACACATACACCAGACACCACCAACCTCATCAGCAAGGACAACATCATCAAGCTAGTGGACCCATGCCTCACCACCCACTTCACTTTCAATAACAAAACCTACAGACAAACCAACGGTACACCCATGGGATCTCCGATATCAGGGTTCTTAGCAGAGGCAGTAATGCAGAGACTCGAACAAACAGCTCTGCCAATCATCCAACCCAAACTTTGGGTCCACTACATGGATGACACCTTTGTCATCACTAAACAAAACAAATTAGAGGAAACCTTCAAGACCATCAATAATACCCTTTACTGGCATAACATTCACAAAAGAGGAGGAAAACAACAGCAAACTGCCATTCCTAGATGTCACAGTAGAGCGAACAGCCAGTGGGGAACTTCAAACCAGCGTCTACAGGAAAACAACACATACGGACCAAACACTGAACTACAGGAGCAACCATCCCAACACCCACAAACGAAGCTGCATTAGAACATTATTCCAACGAGCCACCACACACTGCAGCACAGAGGAACTACGCAGAGCAGAGGAAAATCACCTATACAGCGTATTCAAAAAGAATGGGTACCCTATGAACACAGTCCGCCGATTTCTCAGCAACAAATCCAAACAAACAGACAAAACGGGCTCAGAAACCATAACCACTCTCCCCTACATCAAAGACATTTCCGAAATGACTGCCAGACTACTCAGACCTCTTGGCATCAGGGTAGCCCACAAACCCACCAACACACTAAAACAGCAGCTGATGAACTTAAAAGACCCTGTACAGACAACAAATAAAACGAACATCATCTACAAAATACCTTGCAAGAACTGTGACAAACACTACATTGGACAAACTGGCAGAAAGCCAGCCACCAGGATACATGAACATCAACTAGCCACAAAACGACATGACCCACTATCACTCGTATCCTTACACACAGATGAGGAAGGACACCACTTTGATTGGGACAACACATCCATCCTAGGACAAGCCAAACAGAGACACGCACGAGAATTCCTAGAAGCATGACATTCCAACCGGAACTCCATCAACAAACACATTGATTTGGAGACAATCTACCATCCCCTGAGAAAAAGAACAGGAAATGACATCACCAATGCAGGAAATGACATCACCAACCCAAGGAAACCTAACCAGATAAATAGAAAGCGGGACATGATACCAGCGCTTTGTTGGAGGCTCACTGATGATGTTGCCTAGAATGGTGATGAAACGTCTGGGAACAAACCTTACAGCTCAGTGAACCAGCTCACATCTCGAACACAATAAAGACCCACTCTCTTGTGGACTGAGAGGACGAGAGTGCAGTCTTGGAGGTGAAAGGAGGACGTCGGGTTGGCTGTGCACCCTTGCGACCAGTGGATCTTAATGCTGGCTTCGGCCTAACGCTGGTTCAGGGGAGCAGCCAACCTGCAACGATGGCTGCGGCAAGTGCTCGTGCCCCAGGTCAGGGGGTCCGGAACACCATCCGTGTTTCCGTAAAGAAGGTGGATGAAGGTGCACCTGTGGACCGCACCTTCTTCGTGAAGAGCGTCCTGTTGGACTGTTGTGGGTTCACTGCTGCGGACATTTACTGCCTGCAGGATTTCCCCGGAGGGGGTTTTTAC
Organism: Stegostoma tigrinum; assembly: GCF_030684315.1. Classification (NCBI taxonomy): domain Eukaryota; kingdom Metazoa; phylum Chordata; class Chondrichthyes; order Orectolobiformes; family Stegostomatidae; genus Stegostoma; species Stegostoma tigrinum. Next base: position 67,601,655 of record NC_081369.1, on the reverse strand, counting down.
GATGTGACCTTCCGGAGTGCCAAGCTTTGCGAGCGCTTCCTGGAGGTTTTCAAGGAGAAAGGAGGTGAGGGCCCCCTCTCTGTATTGACCGCTGTCCCACTGTTTGTGATGCCAGCGCAGAGGAGCCGTATGGTGACTGTACACATGTACAACCCGCATGTGCCAGCAGTTGATGTCCTGACCTTCCTCGGAAGGTATGTGAAGGTGGAAGGGGACCTAACTGACATGGTGGACCCCTTTGGCATCTGGACGAGTAAGAGGCAGGTCAAGGTGACGCTGAGGATGGGCGCAGATGGGAATGTCGCACACCCACCGTCCAGCTTCGCGATCGGCGGGAGCAGGGGCTACCTGACCTATGCAGGGCAACCTAAAGTCTGCCATGCCTGTGGTAGGTCAGGTCACATGGCGGCCGACTGCAAAGTCACCATCTGCAGGGAGGAGGGACACCTTGTAAAGGATTGCCCACGAGAGAGAAGCTGCAACCTTTGCAGGGAAGCGGGCCACTTCTATAGGGCATGCCCGCGGTGGGGTACCACCTACGCCCAGGTCGCCGGCAGGGGAAATGCGGGGCCAGCCCCCCCGGAGGAGAGGAAGGCACCAGGACCCAGCAAGGACCCCACTAATGTGCAGGAGGGCCAGGCCGTGCAGGAGGGCCCAGCCCTGCAGGATGGGCCCGAGGCCAGCAAAGCACCCCTGCAGGCTCCAATCCCCCCCGACAACCCGGAGCCAATGGAGGCGGCGACAGGCGACCCAGGGGAGTGGACTACAGTCCGGAAAGCGAGGAGGAAGGTGCGTCGACGGGCCCAGGAACCGCAACAATCAGGAGGGAAGAGACAGCTACAGGGGGGCTATAAGAGCTCCTCTGACGAGGAGGATTCGGAGAGGGCCCACCCGAAGCAGAAGTTAAAGGTCTCGAGGGGGAAGGAAAGCAGCACCCCGCTTCCAGGTGACGGGAGGCGTCCTGAGGCTCACTCCGACACCCAGTCAAGTGCCGCTGGAGCACTGGAGGGCCCCCCGGAACTTCCAGGCGGGAAGGAGGAAACAGCACGTCCCCAGCCTGATCCGGAGCCGGACCCTCCTGCCTCCGCACCCCTGACGGGGGGATGCGACCCGGAAGGCAGCACAGACGGTTTCCTGAGCCCAGAGAGCGTCCAGCAGTTAGCCCGGGCAATGGGCATGAAGGGACAGATGGAGGGGCTGGACCTTGGACTTGGGGAGGGTACTGCGGTCACTGCCCACAATGGGGGTACGAATTGCGAGCATTAATGTGCGCAGCGTCAAGTCAACCGCGAGATGTGTGTCCACGTTGGCCTACCTGACCACCATCAAGGCGGACCTCCTGTTTCTGCAGGAGTGCGGGATACCGCACCTCGGCAGGTACGGGAAATGGTCCGGCGCCTGGACCTGTGGGCCTTCGATCTGGTCGGGGGGTAACGACTGTCGCTCCTCGGGCCTGGCTATTCTGCTGCGGGGGCACAACTTCACCATCTCTCAAGTTCAGGAGGTGGTGGGGGGGCGCCTCCTAGTGGCTGACATCACCTACAGGAATGCTCCCCTGAGGCTGATCAACGTGTACGCCCCAGTGGTACGGAGTGAGCGGTTGGACGTCCTGCAGCGGCTTCCACCCCTGCTGGCTACGTCCAGGCCGGTCATCCTAGGCGGAGACTTCAACTGCATCATTGATGCAGATGGAAGATCCGGCGTGGGGACAGCGGGTGGGGGGATTCAACTGGACGTCACGTCCAGATTCCTGATGGGCACGGTGAAGGACGCCAAGCTGCTCGACGTCTTCAGCACCCCTGCAGACGAAGCGCAGCAGAGGTACACCTGGTCGCGGCCAGACGGGTCTATCCGCTCAAGGATAGACTTCCTGTTTGTGTCACGGACGTTCTCGGTCAGATCCACTGGTGTCGAGCCGGTGTTCTTCTCTGACCACTGCCTCCTGTTGGCCGACTGTCACTTACAGGACGACCAGCCGGCCGGCAAGGGGACGTGGAAGCTCAACACGACTCTGTTGACCCCAGAGAACGTCGAGGAGCTTAAGAGGGAGTACACCGGTTGGAGAACCGTGAAACCCCTCTTTGAGTCTCCAGGCGACTGGTGGGAGACGGTGAAGGAGAACATCAAGAGGTTCTTTGTCCTCAAGGGTGTTCAGAAGGCAAGAGAGAGGCGGGGAAAGCTGTCGCGACTCCAGAAAAGGGTGCAGAACCTGCTCCTTCTGCAGTTGATGGGGGTCGATGTCACGGAGGACCTCCGCGAGGTGAGGGGCCAGCAAGCCTCGCTCTTCGCCGCGGAGGCCTCCAGGATAATCTTCCGGTCTAGGGTCCGCTCTGTGGAGCAGGACGAGACGTGCTCGCGTTTCTTCTTTCAGAAGGTGCACAAAGAGAGCTCTGTGCTTAGCCGGCTGAAGGAGGACGACGGCTCGGTGACGTCATCTCGGCCCGACGTTTTGAGGATCAGCAGATCCTTCTATGCCGGACTGTACGACACGAAGCCCACGGACAGCACGGCCTCCGAGTCGTTCCTGTCGTCTATCACGGAGGTCTTAGACGACGGCACGAGGGAGTGGCTGGACCGGCCGATATCCCTGGACGAGCTGACCAGAGCCCTCCTGTCCTTGCAGAGGAATAGGACTCCCGGAAGCGATGGCTTACCGGTCGAGCTGTATTCTGCTCTGTGGGGCCTGGTCGGCCAGGACCTGCTGGAGGTGTACGATAGTGCGCTTCGGGCAGGGGAAATGTGCAAGTCCATGAGGAAGGGCATCATCACCCTCATTTACAAGAGGAAGGGGGAAGAGGGAAGAAATTAAGAATTGGCGTCCCATTTCACTTTTGAACGTGGACTACAAAATCCTGGCCAAGGTCATTGCCAACCGGGTCAGGTCTGTCCTGGAGTCGGTGATTCACCCTGACCAAACCTGTGCTGTGCCGGGCAGGAAGATCGCTGAGAGCCTCGCGCTCATCAGGGATACGATCGCCTACGTACAGGACAGGCGGGTGGACACCTGCCTCGTCAGCCTGGACCAGGAGAAGGCCTTCGACAGGGTCTCTCATGCTTACATGAGGGACGTCCTCTCCAAATTGGGGTTCGGGGAGGGCATCCGCAATTGGATCCGGCTGCTCTACGCCAACATCGTTAGCGCAGTCTCGATCAACGGGTGGGAATCAGACAGTTTTCCTGTTAGATCTGGAGTCAGGCAGGGCTGCCCGCTCTCTCCTGCCTTGTTCGTGTGCTGTGTGGAGCCTTTCGCCGCCTCCATCAGGAAGGACGTGAGCCTGAAGGGCGTGACTATCCCAGGCAGCGGAGGCCTTCAGGTCAAGACCTCCCTGTACATGGATGATGTCGCCGTCTTCTGCACCAATCGTCGGTCGGTGAGTAGGCTGTTGGACATCTGCGGCCAGTTTGAACTGGCCTCGGGTGCCAAAGTCAATAGGGGTAAGAGCGAGGTCATGTTCTTTGGGAACTGGGACAACCGCTCCTTCATCCCCTTCACCGTCAGGACAGACTACCTGAAGGTGCTGGGTGTTTGGTTTGGTGGAGCTGGGGCATGCACTAAGACTTGGGAGGAGCGTATCTCCAAATTTAAGCAGAAGCTGGGCAGGTGGACGCTCCGGTCCCTCTCCATCGCGGGTAAGAACCTGGTTGTCAGGTGCGAGGGGCTTTCGGTACTGTTGTATGTGGCGCAGGCCTGGCCTATTACCTGGACCTGCGCCGCTGCGGTCACCTGGGCCATCTTCCACTTCATTTGGGGGTCGAGGATGGACCGGGTCCGCAGAGATACCATGTACAAAGACCTGGGAAATGGGGGAAAGGGCGTACCAAACGCCACCCTCACCCTGACGGCTACCTTTGTGTGTGGCTGCATCAAGCTGTGCGTAGATCCTCAGTACGCAAACACCAAGTGTCACTACTTACTGAGGTTCTACCTGTCCCCGGTGTTGCGAAGGATGGGCCTGGCCTCGTTGCCGCGGAACGCTCCGAGTAGTTGGACCGTTCCGTACCACCTGTCCTTCGTGGAGAAATTTTTGAAAGGAAACACCTTTGACCACAAGGCCGTCAGGCAGTGGTCAGCACGTAGTATCCTCGGGACCCTTCGGGAAAAGGAGAGGGTGGATCCCGTCGTGTGGTTCCCCACGCAGACTGCCAAAGTCGTTTGGCAGAATGCCTCATCGCCAGAACTTTCAAACAAGCACAAGGACATTGCTTGGCTGGCGGTGAGAGGGGCTCTGCCAGTGAGATCCTTTATGCACGCCCGGAATCTCTGCACCACCGCACGCTGCCCTCTAGGTGGCTGCGGGGGGGGAGACTGTTGATCACCTCCTTCTGGAGTGTGCCTATGCGCAGGAGGTCTGGAGGGGGATGCAGTGGTATTTGTCGAGGTTCGTCCCGAGCAGCTCCGTGACGCGGGACTCCGTGCTCTACGGGCTGTTTCCGGGGACGCACACAGAGACCAACATCAACTGCGCCTGGAGGACCATCAATGCGGTGAAAGACGCTCTTTGGTCTGCCCGCAACTTGCTGGTCTGCCAGCTGAAAGAACTGACCCCGACCGAGTGTTGCAGACTGGCGCACTCCAAGGTCCAGGACTACATGCTGAGGGACGCGCTAAAGCTTGGGGCAGCCGCCGCCAAGGCGCGGTGGGGAAAGACCACCGTATGAGCCCCCTCGTCCAGAAAAGGGAAAAGAATCCTATCTGGTAACTGGGCCCAGCTGGCGCCTTCCCCAACTGGTCAGGGGGCCAACTGGGACTGTGCGGGGTGACGACTGCCAGGGCGGTTTCTTTGCTTTGTTTTCTTTTTTCTCTGTTTTGTTTTTTTTTCCCCTTTAGTTGGTGTACGTACCCCCGGGTAACCCGGAGTGGCTTGCATGACTGGGTAGGTGTATAAATGTTTTATTTTTTGTACATTCTATGAATAAAGTATATTTTTTCAAATAAAAAAAAAAGTGATGAAACGTCTGAAAATGAACCTTCCAGCTCAGCGAGCAAACTCACATCCAGAACCTCAACCTGAGCTACAAATCTTCTCACAACTCGCTAATGTGATTGACTTTAAACTGCCCTCTGGGCATTAGTGCTGCCTACCCAGCAACGCACTCATCCCGTGAATGAAGAAAGAGGAAAAAATGTGCATGGTAAAATACAGCTGAGTCAGCATGGCTTCATCAAGGGGACATCATGCCTGACAAATCTATCAGCATTCTGTGAGATTACAAGCAAGCTAAACAAAGGAGGGCCAGTAGACATGATCTATTACATAGTTAATGGTAAGACCCTGGGAAGTGTTGTTGAAGAGAGACACCAGGGATGGACGTTCATAATTCCTTGATAGTGGCATTGCAGGTGGACAAGGTGACGAAGGTGGCATTTGGCAGGCTGCCTCCATTGGCCAGAGCATTGAGTCCATTGAGCAGTTGGAACATCATTTTGCAGCTATACAAGACACTGGTGAAGCCAGTTTTGGAATACTGCACACAACTCTGGTCTCCATGCTATACGAAGGGTGTTAAACTAGAGAAAGGGGACAGGTAAAATTTACAAGGGTGTTGCTGGGACTGGAGGGTTCCACTTATAAGGAGAAGCTGGATAGGCTGAGACTCGTTTTACCTGGAGTGGACCTTAAAGGGGCTTGTAAAATTTTGAGGGACATAGATGAGGTGAATAGCCAAAGCCTTTTTCCTAAGGGTAGGACAGCCCAAAACTGGAGGGCATAAGTTTAAAGTGAGAGGGGAAAGATTTTAAAGGCACAACTTTTTCCACTCAGTGTTAGGTGCATTCATTGAATGAGTTGCCAGAGGAAGTGATGGAGGTGGGTACAATAACAACATTTAAAAGGCATCTGTATAGGTATATGAATAGGAAGAGTTTAGAAGGATAAATTGGCTAAATGTTGGCAAAAAGGACTAGATTTATTTGGGATATCTGGAATGCATGGACAAATTGGACCAAAGGGTCTATTGCAGAAGGCTGTGGAGGCCAAGACATTGGCTGTATTTAAGACAGAGATAGATGGGTTTTTGATTATTAAGGGGAATCAAGGGATACAGAGAGAAGGCAGGAGAATAGGGTTGAGCAACATATCAGCCATGATTGAATGGCGGAGCAGACTCGTTGGGATGAATGGCTTAATTCTGCTCTTATATCTTATGGTCTTACAACCTGGCTTGAGGATCTACAGTTTTCACCAGATAAACCAACCGTATGAAGGGTTGTAATTTATCAGCCAAATCTGAGGTGGTCTAGGGCTGAGTGGCTAAAGTAACTTCAGCGTAACAACCAAGTCCTCAGTTTGGAACTGAATTGAGTGGCGGCTTCAGCAGTTTGAAGTTTTGTCTGTGGTTTTCAGTAAAAGCTATTTTCTAATTGGCTGTGGTGAATGTGTCTCTAGCATAGGAGCCAAGGCTAAATTGTGGAGGTATTTAAATCAGACAAATCAATAAAAATGTGGTGTAATTTAGACCAGCTTAAAAGCTTTGGTTCAGAACATCAGCAGGTTCTTTCTCAATTAACAAGTTTGTGGTTGAGCCAAATCCTATGACTGTGAATTCGTTTCTTATAAAATCTTGAAGTTCAAGAACTATTGCTAGGTAGGGATGTGGAGGAATGTGAACTGCTTGAAACCATATACTGTCCAGCCTTGAACTACACCATTTTTTTTTCCACTATCACTGGATCAAAATTCTAGAATTCCCTTCATAACAGCACTGTTGATATATCCACAACACAAACAGTAGCATTTTGAGAATGTGGCCCACTACCTTCATCTCCAAGCAGTCAGTTTCACAAAATAAATACTGACTGACTCATAGTAGGCCACATCCTTCTACTTCATGGGAAACTTATCAATACTGCCATGTCAGGTAGATCATAGGATTAGACATAGAGTTGAGCTCCCTCAATGCTATCCCCCATCATATATTTTTTTATTTATTCATTCACAGGATGAGAGATTCACTGACCAGCAGCATATATTGCCCAGAGGGCACATCAACCACATTGCTGTGGGTCTGGAGTCAAACGTAGCCAGACCAGGTAAGGATGGTAGTTTCCTTCTCGAAATGGCATTGGTAAACCAGTTGGGTTTTTCCAACAATCAGCAATGGGTTCACGGTCATCATTAGATTCTTAATTCCAGATATTTCATTGAATTCAAATTCCACCATCTGCCGTGGCAGGATTTGAGCTAGATCACTGGAATGTTATCTGGTCTCTGGATTAACAGCCCAGTGATAATCCCACTAGGCAACTGCCGCCCACCACCCCGCCCCCACCACCAACTCCAAGAACAGGTAAGGAAAAAGTTCTACAAGCTGTTAAGATCAATTTTCTCAACTTCTTGTGCATTCCTTGCCAATTTTTTACCCTATACTAACCGCTAGGTGAGTCTCCTCACAGTTACAGCTCATGCACCAAAGGGGGCCTCCAAAAGCATCCAGCCTGTACTTCGGACATAGTCTCTGTAAGTCAAACTCAATGATTTCGCCATTCAATCCAACACTCAGAAGTCGATCATCACCAATCCAGCTGATTGCTTCAATGGACCGACTGTCATTCCCGGCAATCACCTAAAAACAGAAAAGTTCCAGTTAATGAATAGTATGTTGTGTATCCTCACCTGTTGTGTGAATTACACTACAGGACATAAGTATATTTTCTGTACTCGCAAATAATAACGGTGACGGGAGGAGGTGGCAGTAGCAAAGGGGTGGTCAGGGCGGGCCGAGAGCCTGCTCCAGGGGAGACAGTCAGGATCCGGGCCCGGGGTGTCGGCTTCACGGTGAGGTTAGGGGTTAACGAGCCGGTGGTGGGTGGGGAAGGAGTACCTTTTCCTGGCAGTGGTTCCAGCTGAAGCGGATGATCTCCAGGCTGCCGTCTCCCCGCGCTAACGCCAGGCGCTCCCCGTGCCTAGACTGGGCCAGAGCCAGGATCCCACTCGGAACAAACTGGAAGAAGCGGACCCGATGGAGAAGGAACTCGCCCATTCCTGGGGAGAAAGGGGAGAGTCGGGAATCTTTCAGGTTTTATTTTTGAGGGTTTTCAAGGCCGGTATCCTCACGAGCCGCGTGCGCTCACCCCGACCCGGAAACACATGTTACAGCGGATGTAGCGTTAGGCAGACGTGTGGCGGGAAGATGGTTCAAATCGTAGTGCGCGCGGCCAGCAGGTAACGGCCACAATGGCACCCCGTCCGTCACCCCCCCCCCACACCCACCCCGTCCGTCACCCCCCCCCCACACCCACCCCGTCCGTCACCCCCCACCCCGTCCGTCACCCCCCCCCCCACACCCACCCCGTCCGTCACCCCCCCCCACACCCACCCCGTCCGTCACCCCCCACCCCGTCTGTCACCCCCCCCCGTCCGTCACCCCCCCCCCACACCCACCCCGTCCGTCACCCCCCACACCCACCCCGTCCGTCACACCCACCCCGTCCGTCACCCCCCACCCCGTCTGTCACCCCCCCCCGTCCGTCACCCCCCCCACACACCCACCCCGTCCGTCACCACCCCCCCACACCCACCCCGTCCGTCACCCCCCCCCCCACACCCACCCCGTCCGTCACCACCCCCCCACACCCACCCCGTCCGTCACCCCCCCCACACCCACCCCGTCCGTCACCCCCCCCCCCCACACCCACCCCGTCCGTCACCCCCCCCCCCACACCCACCCCGTCCGTCACCCCCCCCCCCACACCCACCCCGTCCGTCACCCCCCCCACCCCGTCCGTCACCCCCCCCCCACACCCACCCCGTCCGTCACCCCCCCCCACACCCACCCCGTCCGTCACCCCCCCCCACACCCACCCCGTCCGTCACCCCCCCCCACACCCACCCCACCCCCCCACACCCCCCCACACCCACCCCACCCCCCCACACCCCCCCACACCCACCCCCCCACACCCACCCCACCCCCCCACACCCACCCCCCCACACCCACCCCCCCACACCCACCCCGTCCGTCACCCCCATCCCATCCGTCACCCCCATCCCATCCGTCACCCCCATCCCATCCGTCACCCCCATCCCATCCCTGTCACACACGCCTTCACAACTCCCCATCACATGATCCCTCATCACACCCCCTCATACCAACCCCCAACCCCCCATCACACCCCTGTCACACCACACCGCCCATCACACCGCCCATCACACGTCCCTCCATCACACGTCCCTCCATCACACGTCCCTCCATCACACGTCCCTCCATCACACGTCCCTCCATCACACGTCCCTCCATCACACCCAGCTCCATCACACCCAGCTCCATCACACCCAGCTCCATCACACCCAGCTCCATCACACCCAGCTCCATCACACCCAGCTCCATCACACCCAGCTCCATCACACCCAGCTCCATCACACCCAGCTCCATCACACCCAGCTCCATCACACCCAGCTCCATCACACCCAGCTCCATCACACCCAGCTCCATCACACCCAGCTCCATCACACCCAGCTCCATCACACCCAGCTCCATCACACCCAGCTCCATCACACCCAGCTCCATCACACCCAGCTCCATCACACCCAGCTCCATCACACCCAGCTCCATCACACCCAGCTCCATCACACCCAGCTCCATCACACCCAGCTCCATCACACCCAGCTCCATCACACCCAGCTCCATCACACCCAGCTCCATCACACCCAGCTCCATCACACCCAGCTCCATCACACCCAGCTCCATCACACCCAGCTCCATCACACCCAGCTCCATCACACCCAGCTCCATCACACCCAGCTCCATCACACCCAGCTCCATCACACCCAGCTCCATCACACCCAGCTCCATCACACCCAGCTCCATCACACCCAGCTCCATCACACCCAGCTCCATCACACCCAGCTCCATCACACCCAGCTCCATCACACCCAGCTCCATCACACCCAGCTCCATCACACCCAGCTCCATCACACCCAGCTCCATCACACCCAGCTCCATCACACCCAGCTCCATCACACCCAGCTCCATCACACCCAGCTCCATCACACCCAGCTCCATCACACCCAGCTCCATCACACCCAGCTCCATCACACCCAGCTCCATCACACCCAGCTCCATCACACCCAGCTCCATCACACCCAGCTCCATCACACCCAGCTCCATCACACCCAGCTCCATCACACCCAGCTCCATCACACCCAGCTCCATCACACCCAGCTCCATCACACCCAGCTCCATCACACCCAGCTCCATCACACCCAGCTCCATCACACCCAGCTCCATCACACCCAGCTCCATCACACCCAGCTCCATCACACCCAGCTCCATCACACCCAGCTCCATCACACCCAGCTCCATCACACCCAGCTCCATCACACCCAGCTCCATCACACCCAGCTCCATCACACCCAGCTCCATCACACCCAGCTCCATCACACCCAGCTCCATCACACCCAGCTCCATCACACCCAGCTCCATCACACCCAGCTCCATCACACCCAGCTCCATCACACCCAGCTCCATCACACCCAGCTCCATCACACCCAGCTCCATCACACCCAGCTCCATCACACCCAGCTCCATCACACCCAGCTCCATCACACCCAGCTCCATCACACCCAGCTCCATCACACCCAGCTCCATCACACCCAGCTCCATCACACCCAGCTCCATCACACCCAGCTCCATCACACCCAGCTCCATCACACCCAGCTCCATCACACCCAGCTCCATCACACCCAGCTCCATCACACCCAGCTCCATCACACCCAGCTCCATCACACCCAGCTCCATCACACCCAGCTCCATCACACCCAGCTCCATCACACCCAGCTCCATCACACCCAGCTCCATCACACCCAGCTCCATCACACCCAGCTCCATCACACCCAGCTCCATCACACCCAGCTCCATCACACCCAGCTCCATCACACCCAGCTCCATCACACCCAGCTCCATCACACCCAGCTCCATCACACCCAGCTCCATCACACCCAGCTCCATCACACCCAGCTCCATCACACCCAGCTCCATCACACCCAGCTCCATCACACCCAGCTCCATCACACCCAGCTCCATCACACCCAGCTCCATCACACCCAGCTCCATCACACCCAGCTCCATCACACCCAGCTCCATCACACCCAGCTCCATCACACCCAGCTCCATCACACCCAGCTCCATCACACCCAGCTCCATCACACCCAGCTCCATCACACCCAGCTCCATCACACCCAGCTCCATCACACCCAGCTCCATCACACCCAGCTCCATCACACCCAGCTCCATCACACCCAGCTCCATCACACCCAGCTCCATCACACCCAGCTCCATCACACCCAGCTCCATCACACCCAGCTCCATCACACCCAGCTCCATCACACCCAGCTCCATCACACCCAGCTCCATCACACCCAGCTCCATCACACCCAGCTCCATCACACCCAGCTCCATCACACCCAGCTCCATCACACCCAGCTCCATCACACCCAGCTCCATCACACCCAGCTCCATCACACCCAGCTCCATCACACCCAGCTCCATCACACCCAGCTCCATCACACCCAGCTCCATCACACCCAGCTCCATCACACCCAGCTCCATCACACCCAGCTCCATCACACCCAGCTCCATCACACCCAGCTCCATCACACCCAGCTCCATCACACCCAGCTCCATCACACCCAGCTCCATCACACCCAGCTCCATCACACCCAGCTCCATCACACCCAGCTCCATCACACCCAGCTCCATCACACCCAGCTCCATCACACCCAGCTCCATCACACCCAGCTCCATCACACCCAGCTCCATCACACCCAGCTCCATCACACCCAGCTCCATCACACCCAGCTCCATCACACCCAGCTCCATCACACCCAGCTCCATCACACCCAGCTCCATCACACCCAGCTCCATCACACCCAGCTCCATCACACCCAGCTCCATCACACCCAGCTCCATCACACCCAGCTCCATCACACCCAGCTCCATCACACCCAGCTCCATCACACCCAGCTCCATCACACCCAGCTCCATCACACCCAGCTCCATCACACCCAGCTCCATCACACCCAGCTCCATCACACCCAGCTCCATCACACCCAGCTCCATCACACCCAGCTCCATCACACCCAGCTCCATCACACCCAGCTCCATCACACCCAGCTCCATCACACCCAGCTCCATCACACCCAGCTCCATCACACCCAGCTCCATCACACCCAGCTCCATCACACCCAGCTCCATCACACCCAGCTCCATCACACCCAGCTCCATCACACCCAGCTCCATCACACCCAGCTCCATCACACCCAGCTCCATCACACCCAGCTCCATCACACCCAGCTCCATCACACCCAGCTCCATCACACCCAGCTCCATCACACCCAGCTCCATCACACCCAGCTCCATCACACCCAGCTCCATCACACCCAGCTCCATCACACCCAGCTCCATCACACCCAGCTCCATCACACCCAGCTCCATCACACCCAGCTCCATCACACCCAGCTCCATCACACCCAGCTCCATCACACCCAGCTCCATCACACCCAGCTCCATCACACCCAGCTCCATCACACCCAGCTCCATCACACCCAGCTCCATCACACCCAGCTCCATCACACCCAGCTCCATCACACCCAGCTCCATCACACCCAGCTCCATCACACCCAGCTCCATCACACCCAGCTCCATCACACCCAGCTCCATCACACCCAGCTCCATCACACCCAGCTCCATCACACCCAGCTCCATCACACCCAGCTCCATCACACCCAGCTCCATCACACCCAGCTCCATCACACCCAGCTCCATCACACCCAGCTCCATCACACCCAGCTCCATCACACCCAGCTCCATCACACCCAGCTCCATCACACCCAGCTCCATCACACCCAGCTCCATCACACCCAGCTCCATCACACCCAGCTCCATCACACCCAGCTCCATCACACCCAGCTCCATCACACCCAGCTCCATCACACCCAGCTCCATCACACCCAGCTCCATCACACCCAGCTCCATCACACCCAGCTCCATCACACCCAGCTCCATCACACCCAGCTCCATCACACCCAGCTCCATCACACCCAGCTCCATCACACCCAGCTCCATCACACCCAGCTCCATCACACCCAGCTCCATCACACCCAGCTCCATCACACCCAGCTCCATCACACCCAGCTCCATCACACCCAGCTCCATCACACCCAGCTCCATCACACCCAGCTCCATCACACCCAGCTCCATCACACCCAGCTCCATCACACCCAGCTCCATCACACCCAGCTCCATCACACCCAGCTCCATCACACCCAGCTCCATCACACCCAGCTCCATCACACCCAGCTCCATCACACCCAGCTCCATCACACCCAGCTCCATCACACCCAGCTCCATCACACCCAGCTCCATCACACCCAGCTCCATCACACCCAGCTCCATCACACCCAGCTCCATCACACCCAGCTCCATCACACCCAGCTCCATCACACCCAGCTCCATCACACCCAGCTCCATCACACCCAGCTCCATCACACCCAGCTCCATCACACCCAGCTCCATCACACCCAGCTCCATCACACCCAGCTCCATCACACCCAGCTCCATCACACCCAGCTCCATCACACCCAGCTCCATCACACCCAGCTCCATCACACCCAGCTCCATCACACCCAGCTCCATCACACCCAGCTCCATCACACCCAGCTCCATCACACCCAGCTCCATCACACCCAGCTCCATCACACCCAGCTCCATCACACCCAGCTCCATCACACCCAGCTCCATCACACCCAGCTCCATCACACCCAGCTCCATCACACCCAGCTCCATCACACCCAGCTCCATCACACCCAGCTCCATCACACCCAGCTCCATCACACCCAGCTCCATCACACCCAGCTCCATCACACCCAGCTCCATCACACCCAGCTCCATCACACCCAGCTCCATCACACCCAGCTCCATCACACCCAGCTCCATCACACCCAGCTCCATCACACCCAGCTCCATCACACCCAGCTCCATCACACCCAGCTCCATCACACCCAGCTCCATCACACCCAGCTCCATCACACCCAGCTCCATCACACCCAGCTCCATCACACCCAGCTCCATCACACCCAGCTCCATCACACCCAGCTCCATCACACCCAGCTCCATCACACCCAGCTCCATCACACCCAGCTCCATCACACCCAGCTCCATCACACCCAGCTCCATCACACCCAGCTCCATCACACCCAGCTCCATCACACCCAGCTCCATCACACCCAGCTCCATCACACCCAGCTCCATCACACCCAGCTCCATCACACCCAGCTCCATCACACCCAGCTCCATCACACCCAGCTCCATCACACCCAGCTCCATCACACCCAGCTCCATCACACCCAGCTCCATCACACCCAGCTCCATCACACCCAGCTCCATCACACCCAGCTCCATCACACCCAGCTCCATCACACCCAGCTCCATCACACCCAGCTCCATCACACCCAGCTCCATCACACCCAGCTCCATCACACCCAGCTCCATCACACCCAGCTCCATCACACCCAGCTCCATCACACCCAGCTCCATCACACCCAGCTCCATCACACCCAGCTCCATCACACCCAGCTCCATCACACCCAGCTCCATCACACCCAGCTCCATCACACCCAGCTCCATCACACCCAGCTCCATCACACCCAGCTCCATCACACCCAGCTCCATCACACCCAGCTCCATCACACCCAGCTCCATCACACCCAGCTCCATCACACCCAGCTCCATCACACCCAGCTCCATCACACCCAGCTCCATCACACCCAGCTCCATCACACCCAGCTCCATCACACCCAGCTCCATCACACCCAGCTCCATCACACCCAGCTCCATCACACCCAGCTCCATCACACCCAGCTCCATCACACCCAGCTCCATCACACCCAGCTCCATCACACCCAGCTCCATCACACCCAGCTCCATCACACCCAGCTCCATCACACCCAGCTCCATCACACCCAGCTCCATCACACCCAGCTCCATCACACCCAGCTCCATCACACCCAGCTCCATCACACCCAGCTCCATCACACCCAGCTCCATCACACCCAGCTCCATCACACCCAGCTCCATCACACCCAGCTCCATCACACCCAGCTCCATCACACCCAGCTCCATCACACCCAGCTCCATCACACCCAGCTCCATCACACCCAGCTCCATCACACCCAGCTCCATCACACCCAGCTCCATCACACCCAGCTCCATCACACCCAGCTCCATCACACCCAGCTCCATCACACCCAGCTCCATCACACCCAGCTCCATCACACCCAGCTCCATCACACCCAGCTCCATCACACCCAGCTCCATCACACCCAGCTCCATCACACCCAGCTCCATCACACCCAGCTCCATCACACCCAGCTCCATCACACCCAGCTCCATCACACCCAGCTCCATCACACCCAGCTCCATCACACCCAGCTCCATCACACCCAGCTCCATCACACCCAGCTCCATCACACCCAGCTCCATCACACCCAGCTCCATCACACCCAGCTCCATCACACCCAGCTCCATCACACCCAGCTCCATCACACCCAGCTCCATCACACCCAGCTCCATCACACCCAGCTCCATCACACCCAGCTCCATCACACCCAGCTCCATCACACCCAGCTCCATCACACCCAGCTCCATCACACCCAGCTCCATCACACCCAGCTCCATCACACCCAGCTCCATCACACCCAGCTCCATCACACCCAGCTCCATCACACCCAGCTCCATCACACCCAGCTCCATCACACCCAGCTCCATCACACCCAGCTCCATCACACCCAGCTCCATCACACCCAGCTCCATCACACCCAGCTCCATCACACCCAGCTCCATCACACCCAGCTCCATCACACCCAGCTCCATCACACCCAGCTCCATCACACCCAGCTCCATCACACCCAGCTCCATCACACCCAGCTCCATCACACCCAGCTCCATCACACCCAGCTCCATCACACCCAGCTCCATCACACCCAGCTCCATCACACCCAGCTCCATCACACCCAGCTCCATCACACCCAGCTCCATCACACCCAGCTCCATCACACCCAGCTCCATCACACCCAGCTCCATCACACCCAGCTCCATCACACCCAGCTCCATCACACCCAGCTCCATCACACCCAGCTCCATCACACCCAGCTCCATCACACCCAGCTCCATCACACCCAGCTCCATCACACCCAGCTCCATCACACCCAGCTCCATCACACCCAGCTCCATCACACCCAGCTCCATCACACCCAGCTCCATCACACCCAGCTCCATCACACCCAGCTCCATCACACCCAGCTCCATCACACCCAGCTCCATCACACCCAGCTCCATCACACCCAGCTCCATCACACCCAGCTCCATCACACCCAGCTCCATCACACCCAGCTCCATCACACCCAGCTCCATCACACCCAGCTCCATCACACCCAGCTCCATCACACCCAGCTCCATCACACCCAGCTCCATCACACCCAGCTCCATCACACCCAGCTCCATCACACCCAGCTCCATCACACCCAGCTCCATCACACCCAGCTCCATCACACCCAGCTCCATCACACCCAGCTCCATCACACCCAGCTCCATCACACCCAGCTCCATCACACCCAGCTCCATCACACCCAGCTCCATCACACCCAGCTCCATCACACCCAGCTCCATCACACCCAGCTCCATCACACCCAGCTCCATCACACCCAGCTCCATCACACCCAGCTCCATCACACCCAGCTCCATCACACCCAGCTCCATCACACCCAGCTCCATCACACCCAGCTCCATCACACCCAGCTCCATCACACCCAGCTCCATCACACCCAGCTCCATCACACCCAGCTCCATCACACCCAGCTCCATCACACCCAGCTCCATCACACCCAGCTCCATCACACCCAGCTCCATCACACCCAGCTCCATCACACCCAGCTCCATCACACCCAGCTCCATCACACCCAGCTCCATCACACCCAGCTCCATCACACCCAGCTCCATCACACCCAGCTCCATCACACCCAGCTCCATCACACCCAGCTCCATCACACCCAGCTCCATCACACCCAGCTCCATCACACCCAGCTCCATCACACCCAGCTCCATCACACCCAGCTCCATCACACCCAGCTCCATCACACCCAGCTCCATCACACCCAGCTCCATCACACCCAGCTCCATCACACCCAGCTCCATCACACCCAGCTCCATCACACCCAGCTCCATCACACCCAGCTCCATCACACCCAGCTCCATCACACCCAGCTCCATCACACCCAGCTCCATCACACCCAGCTCCATCACACCCAGCTCCATCACACCCAGCTCCATCACACCCAGCTCCATCACACCCAGCTCCATCACACCCAGCTCCATCACACCCAGCTCCATCACACCCAGCTCCATCACACCCAGCTCCATCACACCCAGCTCCATCACACCCAGCTCCATCACACCCAGCTCCATCACACCCAGCTCCATCACACCCAGCTCCATCACACCCAGCTCCATCACACCCAGCTCCATCACACCCAGCTCCATCACACCCAGCTCCATCACACCCAGCTCCATCACACCCAGCTCCATCACACCCAGCTCCATCACACCCAGCTCCATCACACCCAGCTCCATCACACCCAGCTCCATCACACCCAGCTCCATCACACCCAGCTCCATCACACCCAGCTCCATCACACCCAGCTCCATCACACCCAGCTCCATCACACCCAGCTCCATCACACCCAGCTCCATCACACCCAGCTCCATCACACCCAGCTCCATCACACCCAGCTCCATCACACCCAGCTCCATCACACCCAGCTCCATCACACCCAGCTCCATCACACCCAGCTCCATCACACCCAGCTCCATCACACCCAGCTCCATCACACCCAGCTCCATCACACCCAGCTCCATCACACCCAGCTCCATCACACCCAGCTCCATCACACCCAGCTCCATCACACCCAGCTCCATCACACCCAGCTCCATCACACCCAGCTCCATCACACCCAGCTCCATCACACCCAGCTCCATCACACCCAGCTCCATCACACCCAGCTCCATCACACCCAGCTCCATCACACCCAGCTCCATCACACCCAGCTCCATCACACCCAGCTCCATCACACCCAGCTCCATCACACCCAGCTCCATCACACCCAGCTCCATCACACCCAGCTCCATCACACCCAGCTCCATCACACCCAGCTCCATCACACCCAGCTCCATCACACCCAGCTCCATCACACCCAGCTCCATCACACCCAGCTCCATCACACCCAGCTCCATCACACCCAGCTCCATCACACCCAGCTCCATCACACCCAGCTCCATCACACCCAGCTCCATCACACCCAGCTCCATCACACCCAGCTCCATCACACCCAGCTCCATCACACCCAGCTCCATCACACCCAGCTCCATCACACCCAGCTCCATCACACCCAGCTCCATCACACCCAGCTCCATCACACCCAGCTCCATCACACCCAGCTCCATCACACCCAGCTCCATCACACCCAGCTCCATCACACCCAGCTCCATCACACCCAGCTCCATCACACCCAGCTCCATCACACCCAGCTCCATCACACCCAGCTCCATCACACCCAGCTCCATCACACCCAGCTCCATCACACCCAGCTCCATCACACCCAGCTCCATCACACCCAGCTCCATCACACCCAGCTCCATCACACCCAGCTCCATCACACCCAGCTCCATCACACCCAGCTCCATCACACCCAGCTCCATCACACCCAGCTCCATCACACCCAGCTCCATCACACCCAGCTCCATCACACCCAGCTCCATCACACCCAGCTCCATCACACCCAGCTCCATCACACCCAGCTCCATCACACCCAGCTCCATCACACCCAGCTCCATCACACCCAGCTCCATCACACCCAGCTCCATCACACCCAGCTCCATCACACCCAGCTCCATCACACCCAGCTCCATCACACCCAGCTCCATCACACCCAGCTCCATCACACCCAGCTCCATCACACCCAGCTCCATCACACCCAGCTCCATCACACCCAGCTCCATCACACCCAGCTCCATCACACCCAGCTCCATCACACCCAGCTCCATCACACCCAGCTCCATCACACCCAGCTCCATCACACCCAGCTCCATCACACCCAGCTCCATCACACCCAGCTCCATCACACCCAGCTCCATCACACCCAGCTCCATCACACCCAGCTCCATCACACCCAGCTCCATCACACCCAGCTCCATCACACCCAGCTCCATCACACCCAGCTCCATCACACCCAGCTCCATCACACCCAGCTCCATCACACCCAGCTCCATCACACCCAGCTCCATCACACCCAGCTCCATCACACCCAGCTCCATCACACCCAGCTCCATCACACCCAGCTCCATCACACCCAGCTCCATCACACCCAGCTCCATCACACCCAGCTCCATCACACCCAGCTCCATCACACCCAGCTCCATCACACCCAGCTCCATCACACCCAGCTCCATCACACCCACCTCCATCACACCCAGCTCCATCACACCCACCTCCATCACACCCAGCTCCATCACACCCACCTCCATCACACCCACCTCCATCACACCCACCTCCATCACACCCACCTCCATCACACCCACCTCCATCACACCCACCTCCATCACACCCACCTCCATCACACCCACCTCCATCACACCCACCTCCATCACACCCACCTCCATCACACCCACCTCCATCACACCCACCTCCATCACACCCACCTCCATCACACCCACCTCCATCACACCCACCTCCATCACACCCACCTCCATCACACCCACCTCCATCACACCCAGCTCCATCACACCCAGCTCCATCACACCCACCTCCATCACACCCACCTCCATCACACCCACCTCCATCACACCCACCTCCATCACACCCCCCTCCATCACACCCCCCTCCATCACACCCCCCTCCATCACACCCCCCTCCATCACACCCCCCTCCATCACACCCCCCTCCATCACACCCCCCTCCATCACACCCCCCTCCATCACACCCCCCTCCATCACACGTCCCTCCATCACACGTCCCTCCATCACACGTCCCTCCATCACACGTCCCTCCATCACACGTCCCTCCATCACACGTCCCTCCATCACACGTCCCTCCATCACACGTCCCTCCATCACACGTCCCTCCATCACACCCAGCTCCATCACACCCAGCTCCATCTCACCCTCCCATCCCAACGCCCCATAATCCCCCCATCACCCTCCCAACATCCCATGCTCCCAACATCCCACCCCCACAACACCGCATACTCCCCCCACAACACCCCATACTACCGCCCCAACACACTCCACAACACCCATCCTACCCCCATCCCACCCCCATCACCCCCACAACACCCCAACCAACCCCCATGCCATCGCTTCCCATTCTCCCCAACACCCCATACTCCTCCCCCAGCCCACCACTAACACCGCATACACCCCCAATACCCCATAGTCCACCCCCCGCATCCTTCTCACACCCAGCCCCCATTCCCTCCATCACACACCTCCCATTCCTCCATCTTCCCCACCACCACCCTCCCATCACCCCCCCATCAATCCCTTCCCCTTCAATTTCCGTATTCCCTCCGCCTACTCCCCCAACACGCACACATAAGCCCCCAACTGCATCCGAGCAACCAAACGCCCTTTCCCTGTCTATTCCCCTAAACTTTTAAATTTGATTTAAAATTGTTACAAGTACCTAGGTACAGTGAAAGGTTTTGTTTTGTGTGTAGAACAGGCAGATCGTAGCATTTCCAAGTGCGTTAGGGTAATAAAACAGAGCAAGGAATACCATATTACAGCTGTAGAGAAGGTGCTCAAAGAGCGAGGCCAGCATTAAATTTAAAATTTGAGACACCCATACAGGGGCAGCACAGTGGTTCAGCGGTTAGCCTCACAGCACCAGGGACCCAGATTCGATCCAACCTCAGGCAAATGTCTTTGTGGAGTCTGCATGTATTTCCTCCCACAGTCCAAGAATGTGAAGTTTAGGTAGAATGGCAATACTAAATTGCCCGTAGTGTTAAGGGTGTATAAATTCGGTAGATTAGTCATAGGAATAGGGTAATGGGATGCTGTTTCGAGAGTTGGTGTGGACTTGTCAGGACAAATGGCCTGTTTCCACAGTGTGGGGATTGTATTAAAAGAAAGTTAGTAATGTTGGAGAAGAAGCTGTTCTTGAATCTGTTGGTATGTGTGTTTAAACTTTTGTATCATCTGCTTGATGGAAGAAGTTGGAGGAGATTATAACCAGAGTGGGACGGGCCTTTGATTATGTTGGCTGCTTACCTGAGGCAGCAAGAATATAGCTAGAGTCAATGGATGGAAGGTTGGCTTCTGCGATGGCCTGGGCTGTGTTTGCAACTCTGCGTAGTTTCTTATGGTCCTGGGCAGAGTAGTTGCCATTCCAAGCTGTGATGCATCCTGATAGAATGGTGCATCTATAAAAAGTGGTTAAGTTCTTTATAGACATGCTGAATTTCCTTAACATTCTGAGGAATTAGAGGTGTTGTAGTGCTTTCTTGACTGTAGCATCAACACAGGTGGATCAGGTTACATTGTTGTTGATCATCACTCCTAGTAACTTGGAGCTTCCAACCATCTCTATCTCAGCACCATTGATGTAGACAGGGGCATATCCTCCACCTTGCTTCCTGAAGTCAAAGACCAGCTCTTTTGTTTTGTTGACATTGAGAGAGAGAAATTGTTATCTTTACGCCACGCAAACAGCAGTGTATCTCTTCCCTGTATTCTGTCCCATTCTTCCTTGAGATCGAGCCTACAATGATGGTGTCATCAGCAGACTTGCAGATGGAGTTACAATGAAATTTGGCCATGCGGTCATGAGTGTGTAGGGAGCATAGTAAGGGGCTGAATAAGGAACCTTGCAGGGAACCAGTCTTGAGGATCATCTTGGAGGAGATGTTGATATCTGCTCTCACTGATTGTGGTCTGTGGGTCAGAAAGTCAAGGGTCCGGTTGCAGAGGGTGGAGCAGAGACTTAGCTCTCGGAGTTTGGAGATTCGTTTGGTTGGAATTATAGCGTTGAAGACAGAGTTGTAGTCAATAAATTGGAGACTGATGTAGGTATTCCTGTCTTTACAGATGTTGCAGGAGTGAGTGTAGGGGCAGGGAAATGGCATCTTCTGCGACCAGCTGCAATGGTAGGCAAATTGCAAAGGATCAAGGTGCATTGGGAAGCTGGAGTTGACATGAGCCATGACTGCACTCTCGAAGTACTTCATAATTATGGAGGTCAGGGCACACTGCATGAGTTTTCTTTGGTAATGGGATGATAGTGGTCGCCTTGAAGCAGTTAGGGACTTCAGATCTTTGTAAAGAGAGGCTAAAGATGTTAGGAAATATTCCTGCCAGCTGGTATGCACAGGATCTGAGTGCATGACTGAGGACTCCTTCTGGGGCAGTCGCTTTCTGTGGTTTCACTCTCAAGAAGGCTGATCTGACGTCAGTACCAAAGACTGAGGGAACAAGTGCATCCAAGGCTATCAGGACAGGTGACACCCGTTTCATTGACATTCTGTTTGAAACAAGTGTAAAATTCATTCAACTCAGCAAGAAGGGTATATTTTGTCCACTGTTCTGTTCTGCTTTGCTTTGTAGCCCATTACGTTACATAGGCCTTGTCACAAACAGCATGTGGTTAGTATATTGGGTCTCTAGCTTAGCCCAGTATTGCCACTCGACATCACTAATAGCCTTATGGAGATCGTATCTAAATTTCCTCTAAAGGTCAAGGTCATCTGACTTGAATACCACACACCTGGCCTTCAGTAGGCAATGCATGTCCCGGTCCATCCATGGTTTCCAGTTGGGGTACATTCGGATTAATTTCTTTGGCATGTAGTCTTCTACACACTTGCTAATGAAGTCTCTAATGGTAGTGGCATACTGGTTTAGGCTGGCTGCTGAGTATGGAACAGTCCACCAATTCTAAGCAGTCCCATGGATGCTCTTCAGCTACCTCAGGCCAGCATTGTATTACTTTCTATACTGTGTCTTCCCGTTTCAATTTCTGCTTGTAAGCCAAGAGGACGAGCACAGCGTTGTCATCTGATTTTCACAAAGGAGTCTTTCCTCCCTCCTTGCCTTATTCCTGCTCCCTCATTCAGCCCCTTTCCTATTTCCTTGTTCCTCTCCATTATTCCTCCCTGTCCCTCCCTCATTCTTACCACTCTGTCTTCTCTCCATCCCTCATTCTTCCCCCTCCCTTGTTCCTCCCCCTCCCTCGGTCCTCGGCCCTCCCCGTCCCTCATTCCTCCCCGTCCCTCATTCCTCCCCGTCCCTCATTCCTCCCCGTCCCTCATTCCTCCCCGTCCCTCATTCCTCCCCGTCCCTCATTCCTCCCCGTCCCTCATTCCTCCCCGTCCCTCATTCCTCCCCGTCCCTCATTCCTCCCCGTCCCTCATTCCTCCCCGTCCCTCATTCCTCCCCGTCCCTCATTCCTCCCCGTCCCTCATTCCTCCCCCTCCCTCATTCCTCCCCCTCCCTCATTCCTCCCCCTCCCTCATTCCTCCGCCTCCTTCGTCCCTCCCCCCCTCCCCCCCTCCTCCCCCCTCTCCCCCCTCTCCCCCCTCTCCCCCCTCTCCCCCCTCATTCCTATCATCCACCTTTCACTTAACCTCCAACCTCAGCCTCCCTTCCCCTCCTCTTACCCTCCAAACCAGCCCCTAAACCTTTAACCCTTTCTCACATTCACCAGCTCTCCTTCCTAACATACTCCAACTCCGACTCCCTCTCTGTCTCGGCTAACCCTAACCTTCCATGTTTCATATTTGTTTTCAGCCTTGGGGATGGTTCTGCTCCTGAGTGGCTGATGCTGGAGCTTCAGGGAGGAATCGAGTCCCGGGGCCACAGTGGCCTTGCTGGGAATCTGATGGGAGAACTGCACTTCAGCAAGGAGGTGAGAGCGGAGAACTAGACTCCCAAACCCGCCTCTCCAAAACTCCAACTTTCTATCACCCCCTCTGAGTCAAGATATGATACAGAGAATGCAGCAGGAAATGTGCCCCTGAAACCTGTGATAGACAATACTCTAGCATGTGCTATCAGATTTTTCAGGAGCACACTGAGGAAAGATGGTTCATTCAACTTTTCCATGACTCACTTGCACATTCGAGAAGTTACATTTATAGACATGCACTTTCACTGCAGAAAAAATGATTTTTAAATTTGTACAGGCATTGCACCTTTTCACTTGAACAGAGTTTTAGGGACAGTAATCACTGGTGCATTCCCAATCAGAATTGACCCCTTGAATTTAAACAAAAGCTTTGGGGGATGTGTTTCCTGGTCCATTCTCATTGGCCACACCTTGACCGGTCACAGGCCATTTGCCAACAATCAACACCCAGTAACTCCTGCAGTATAAATTGCCATTCCTTTTGAAATTTGACATTCTTGTGTTTCTCTCCTGGTGAGTGCAAGAAGAACAGCTTCAACAATCTCTTTTGATCAGTACTCAACTTGTGTACTATCTAGTGTTACAGACCAGACCAGACCAGACCAAACCAAACCAAACCCCTTCAAAATATATTAAGGAAATACCCTGGACCCTAACTTTTTATTCTATTATTAAAGGCAATTTAAGGTGCTGTGTTCCAGATATGATTCAATAAAACAAAACAGACTTTATTAACACAGTTAAAGTACAAATAAAATAAAACGGGAAAACTTTAACTCTGTTGAAATACTTTAACTAATATATTATTTAATAGCTAATCATCAACTGCTCCAAGAGAGCCATAATCCCATAAACACATCCTTAGCAAAGGCAAATTCAGCCCGGGGGAAGGAGCACTGAAAGAAACAATGCTGTACTGCTTAACTAGCAGTAAAGACTCTACAGCAGAGGGAAAGCTGTATCCATCCACTTCAAAAGCCAACTCCAAACCCCAAGTGAAAGCAAAACTAAGATCCTGGGTCTGCGTGAGCCTGACTCCACCCGCTCATGCTTCTTCTGTCTAATTTAAATAAAACTTGGAGTTCAAGGCTGTTTACCCACTGCTTCTGAAACAGACATTCCAGTGCCACTGTGGCAATACTTCTCTGCAGGAGAGACAGCTCCATCACCAAAAGGAATCAAATTCCATCTACCGTAATTTTCCCCACCCTTCAGTAGGTCCATACTGCTTTGTGACCAATGGATAGTATTGGCCAGATCCTGAATTGGACCAGTACAGCTCCGACCACACTGAAGAAGCTGACCACTATCCAGGACAAAGCAGCCCATTTAATAGTCACCCCCTCCATCAACTTCAACATTTGCTCCCTCCACCACTGATACACAGTAACAGGGGTGGATACCATCTGCAAGATGCACTGCAGCAACTCACTGAGACTTGTTAAACAGTGCCTTTTAAGTTCATGACCTCTACCCCGTAGGAGGACAAGGAGATGAAATCTATGGGAACATAAGTATCTGTAAGCTCCCCTTCAGGTCATGCACCATTGTGATTTGGAATTATATCATCATGCCCTCACTCATTGAGTCAAAGTCTTGGACCTGCCTTCCTAATCGCCTGCTCACCACGACTTTTTCAAAGGCAATTAGAAATTGAAACAAAGAAGTTAAGAGCAGGAGTAGGCCATTGGGCCCTTCAAGCATGCTTTGCCAGTCATTATGATCGTGGCTGATCGTCAAGCTTTATACTCTAATCCTGCCTTTCCCCCATATCCTTTGCTCCCTTTAGCCACATGACCTGTAACCACTTCTTGAAAACACATGTTTTGACTACAACTACTCTCTGTGGTAATAAATTCCACATGCTCACCACTCTCTGGGTGAAGAAATTTCTCCTCATCCCACTCCTAAAAGGTTTGCTGTAACCCCTGCTTCTGGTTGCCCCCACCATCAGGGACACCCTCCTGCATCTAATCTGTCTGGTCTTCTTAATACATTATAGGTTTCTATGGAATCCCCTCTCATTCTTCTAATCTTCAGTGAAAGCAGTTCTATTCTATTCAACCTCTCCTTGTACATCACTCCTGCCACCCCAGCAATCAATTTGGCAAATTATTACTGCACTCAGTCTATTGCAAGACTTCCTTCCTCAGATAAGGAGACCAAAACTGCTACAATGTTTAAGTATGACCTCACCAATGCTCTGTATAATTGAAGCAAGACATCCTTATTTCTTGTACCTAGCCAGGGCACCCATAGTCCTGTCAACAGATGCAAAAGAAAACTGCTCTGAGTGCTCAATTACTCTGTCCCTACTAAGTGTGTGTAGTTCAGTGCTGTACCTGACTATGTTTGGCAATTACCCAGAATGTTCCTGTTTGTTTGTTTCCATCTTTGCTATGGGGCTATATCTAACTGTACTTGATATTGAGAGTTAATAAAACTGTCTTACTATGGTATTTTCTGAATTGAGCAATTTCTGATACTTTTATTTTCCTCTTTTCCCATTCCCAGGGAGTCCCAATACTTATAGTCGGCCACCACATCCTTTATGGTAAAGTCATCCGCTTGGAAAGACCGTTTGTAGTGCTAGTGAAACAGACTGGTACAAGGGCAGGTGCTGAGAAACTGATGCAAACAGAAGCACCCGAACAAGAACTGAGTGAAGAAAGCAATTCATGTCACTATCTGGTCACCTCAATCATCAAGAAAAAGATCATTTTCAAAACCCGTCCAAAACCCATTATCACTAATGTACCTAAAAAGCTGTAGTCGCAGTATGTTCATTGATGATGTTTGCACTGGACAGACTCTTCCTCAGTAGCAGATCTTCATGTGATGAGGTCACTGAATACCGGATGCCAAGTGATGTTGCTCATGTTTGTGATGTTCTCAGAATTTTTGTGGCATGATGTTATGAGACTTTACCTCAAAATAGATCTGTGTTTAATGCAGATTCAATTGCAAATTTGTTAATATTTTTATTGTATATAAATAACAATTTCCTGTTTTAGTTTTACTTTCTCATTAGTAATATAGCAAACATTTTATTAATTTGCACCTTTGGGACCAGGAGTGTAGCAATTGATTGAATATTCTGGTTGATCAAGAGGTCCACATAATCAATGTAAAAACACTCACAAATAGAAATATAATGTGGGGGCTATACATATCCCTGTTCTATTTGATTTACAGCATGAATCACTTAGATAATAAATAAAACTAAGAAGCAGAGAGCCATCTCACTTGCATCCTTCCCATACTCAGATATTGTGGAGATTGTGATAATACAGTAAAGTTCTGCTATTGAAACTTAGGAAAAAAATCAAAGGAGACCTCGAGCTGTTAGTAATGGAGGTAGTAGGACCCAAAAGGAAGGTGCAAAAACTGGCATAGGGGCACTTTATCTGAATGCTCGGAGCATTCGAAATAAGGTGGATGAGTTGACGGTCCAAACCAAGGCAAATGGGTACGATTTAGTGGTCGTTACAGAGACATGGTTACAGGATGGCCATGACTGGGAGTGAAATATCCAGGGGTATCAAACTGTTCAGAAGGACAGACAAGGAAGGTCATGGAGGTGGTGTTGCTCTGATTTTTAAGGATGATATCAAGGCAGTAGTGAGAGATGATGTAGGTTCTATAGAACAAAACGTTGAATCCATTTGGATGGAAATCAGGAATACCAGGGAGAAGAAGTTACTGATATGTGTGGTCTATAGACTTCAAAATAATGACATTGTGGTGGGACGGGCAATAAACATAGAAATAGCTAATGAATGTAAAAATGGTACAGCAATTATCATGAGAGATTTTGATCAACGCATTGATTGGTCAAACCAGGTCAGTCATGGCAGCCTTGAGGAGGAGTCACAGAATGCATCCCCAATAATTTCCTTGAACAATATGTAATGGAGCCTACGAGGGAGCAAGCTAGCCTAGATCTAGTCCTGTGTAATGAGACAGAAATAATTAATGATCTCACAGTTAGGGATCTTCTCGGAAAGAGCGATCACAGTATGGTTGAATTTAAAATACAGATGGAGCGTTAGAAGGTTAAATCCCGTACCTATGTCTTGTGCTTAAACAAGGGAGACTATGAGGAAGGAGTTAGCTAAGATAGAATGGGAGCAAAAAACTTTATGGTGGGTCAATTGAGGAACAGTAGAAGACTTTCAAAACAATTTTTCACAGTGCCCAACAGAAGTAGATTCCAGTGATAAGGAAGAACTGTAGGAAAAGAGAAAGCCAGCCATGAATGTCTGAGGAAATAAAGGAAGGTATCAGATTGAAAAAGAACACATACAAAAAAGGTAAAAGTAATGGTAAACTAGTAGACTGGGAAATCTTTAAAGGCCAACATAAAGCCACAAAAATAGTTATAAAGAAAAGTAAGATAGATTATGAGAATAAACTAGTTCAGAATATAAAAACAGGCAGCAAAACTTTCTATAAATGTGTAAATCGTGAAAAAGTGGTGAAGGTAAACATTGGTCCTTTAGAGGATGAGAAGGCCAATTTAATAACTGGGAATGTGGAAATAGCTGAGACATTAAATAGTTATTTCGCGTGGGTCTTCACAGTGGAAGACACAAATAACATGCTGAAAACTAATGGCAAGAAGGCTATAGCAGGTGAGGACCTAGAAACTATCATTATCACTAAGGAGGCAGTGCTGGGCAATCTCATGGGACTAAAGGTAGACAAGTCTCCTGGCCCTAGTGAAATGCGTCCCAGAGTACTAAAAGAGGTGATGGGGGAAATAGCAAATGCACCAGTAATTATTTACCAAAATTCACTGGACTCTGGAGTGGTTCCCACAGTTTGGAAAACAGCCACTGTGACGCCACTGTTTAAAAAAGGAAGTAGACAAAAAGCAGGTAACTATCGGCCAGTGAGCTTAACTTCGGGAGTGGGGGGGAAAGTGCTTGAATCTATCATTGAGGAAGAAATAGCGAGACATCTGGATATAAATTGTCCCATTGGGAACACCCAGCATAGGTTCATGAAGGGTAGGTCATGTATAACTAATTTAATGGAATTCTTTGAGGACATTACTTGCATGGGGAACCTGTGGATGTGGTGTATCTGGATTTCCAGAAGGCATTTGACAAGGTGCCACACCAAAGATAGTTGCATAAGATAAAGTTGCACAGTATTACAGATAAAGTATTGGCATGGATAGAGGATTCGTTGACCAGTAGAAAGCAAAGAGTAGGGGTAAATAGGTGTTTTTCTGGTTGGCAGCCAGTGGCTAGTGGTGTGCCTCAGGGATCAGTGTTGGGACCGCAAGTGTTTACAATTTACATAGATGATTTGGAGTTGGGTCCTAAGTCTGGTGTATCAAAATTTGCAGATGACATTAAGGTGAGTGGTAGAGCAGTGTGCAGAAGACACTGAAAGTCTGCATAGGGATGTCGGTAGTCTAAGTGAGTGGGCAAAGGTCTGGCAGATGGAGTACAATAAGTTGATAAGTGTGAGGTCATCCATGTAGGAATAACAGCAAAATGGACTATGTTTTAAATGGTAAAAATTTGCAGCACGCTGCTGTGCAGAGGGACTTGGGTGTCCTTGTGCATGAATCGCTGAATGTGGGATTGCAGATGCAGCGGGTAATTAAAAAGGCAAATGGAATTTTGTCTGCCTTTGCTTGAGGGATAGAGTTTAGAAACAGGGAGGCTATGCTGCAGCTGTATAGGGTCCTGGTGAGGCCACACCTGGAGTACTGTGTGCAGTTTTGGTCTCCTTACTTGAGAAGAGATATACTAGCACTGGAGGGGGTACAGAGGAGCTTCATTCGGTTGATTCCAGAGTTGAGAGTGTTGGGTTATGACGAGAGACTGAGTAGACTGGGATTATACTCATTGGAATTCAGAAGAATGAGGGGAAATCTTATAGATACATATAAGATTATGAACGGAATAGATAAATGGAGGCAGGGAGGTTGTTTCTGCTAGCAGATGAAACTAGGACTGAGGGCATCGCCTCAAAATAAAGGGAAGCAGATGTATGACTGAGGTCAGGAGGAACTTCATCACCCAAAGGGTTGTGAATCTGAGGAATTCCCTGCCCAGTGAAGCGGTTTAAGCTACCACACTGAATGTTTTTAAGGCAAGGCTAGATAAATTTTTGAACAGTAAAGGAATTAAGGGTTATGGTGAGTGGGCGGGTAAGTGGAGATGAGTCTCAAAAAGATCAGCCGTGATCTTATTAAATGGCGGGGCAGGCTTTAGGGGCCGGATGGCCTACTCCTGCTCCTAGTTCATACGTTCTTATTTCGGGGATATAATTTTTGCCAGTTTATTGAGAGCGCCGGTTCATTAGGTGCTGTTTCAAACAAAGTTTCCAGTATATTCATAAGAAACCTGAAGCTTTTTGTTTTGTAATTTGAAGACCTGTAAGGAGAGGAAATATTTTTAAGGATATTCACTCATTCCAGCAATATAGAAATGAAAATATATAACCTGTGTTGCCTTACATCGTACACAATAGCATGAGCTTCACACTGTAAGCTGTGCTAGGTGGATCTGACATCATTGATGCTCATTTTCAAATGACTTCTTTTGCTGTTCGTGATGACTTGAAGTGAT
The DNA here is from genome assembly GCF_030684315.1 of Stegostoma tigrinum. Lineage (NCBI taxonomy): Eukaryota > Metazoa > Chordata > Chondrichthyes > Orectolobiformes > Stegostomatidae > Stegostoma > Stegostoma tigrinum. The sequence continues at coordinate 67,571,118 of NC_081369.1, read as the reverse complement.
AGTGCATTGAATGCAGCAAACATTACGAGGATGTTTGCTCCAGAACAAACTGTGTCCTTGCCTAAGCTGTTTTCAGTATAGTTGCAATACTGGCATCTACCCAACAATATAGAATTTACAGCATGATCTCAGGTGACAATATAAAATAATATTTATGCTTTGTGATCTTCAAAAAAATTATCCTATGCCAGGGAGATGCTGATAATGTGGTAATGTCACTAAATTAGTAATCCAGAAGACCAAGCTAATGCTATGGAAAGTGATAATGGGAACTGCAGATGCTGGAGAATCCAAGATAACAAAGTGTGGAGCTGGATGAACACAGCAGGCCAAGAGGCATCTCAGGAGCACAAAAGCTGACGTTTCGGGCCTAGACCCTTCATCAGAGAGGGGGATGGGGAGAAGGAACTGGAATAAATAGGGAGAGAGAGGGAAGCGGACTGAAGATGGAGAGAAAACAAGATCGTAGAGAGGAGAGTATAGGTGAGGAGGTAGGGAGGGGATAGGTCAGTCCAGGGAAGATGGACAGGTCAAGGAGGCGGGATGAGGTGGTAGGTTGGAAATGGAGGTGCGGCTTGAGATGGGAGGAAGAAATGGGTGAGAGGAAGAACAGGTTAGGGAGGCAGAGGCAGGCTGGGCTGGTTTTGGGATGCAGTGGGGGGAGGGGACGAGCTGGGCTGGTTTTGTGATGCAGTGGGGGGAGGGGAAGAACTGGGCTGGTTTTGGGATGCAGTGGGGGAAGGGGAGATTTTGAAGCTTGTGAAGTCCACATTGATACCATTGGGTTGCAGGGTTCCCAAGCGGAATGTGAGTTGCTGTTCCTGCAACCTTCGGGTGGCATCATTGTGGCACTGCAGGAGGGCCATGATGGACATGTCGTCTGAGGAATGGGAAGGGGAGTTGAAATGGTTCGCGACTGGGAGGTGCAGTTGTTTGTTGCGAACCGAGTGTAGGTGTTCTGCAAAGTGGTCCCCAAGCCTCCGCTTGGTTTCCCCAATGTAGAGGAAGCCACACCGGGTGCAATGGATACAATATACCACATTGGCAGATGTGCAGGTGAACATCTGCTTGATATGGAAGGTCATCTTGGGGCCTGGGATGGGGGTGAGGGAGGGGGTGTGGGGGCAAGTGTAGCACTTCCTGCGGTTGCAGGGGAAGGTCATTTCCACCCTGGGAAAAAGTCTGTGACTATCCACTCTATCTATGCCTCTCATTATTTTGTAAACCTCTATCAGTCACCTCTCATCTTTCATCACTCCAATGAAAAAAAGCCCTAGATCTCTCAACCTTTCCTCATAAGACCTGCCCTCCAGGCCAGGCCGCACCCTGGTAAATCTCCTCTGCACCATCTCTAAAGCTTCCAAATCTTTCCTGCAATGAAGTGACCAGAACTGAACACAATATTCCAAGTGTGGCCTAACCAGAGTTTTATAGAGCTGCGGCATAACTTCACAGCTCTTAAACTCAATTCCCCTGCCGATGGAAGCCAACACATTATACGCCTTCTTTACAACCCTATCAATTCGGGACTCAACTTTGAGGGATCTATGGACATGGACCCCAAGATCCCCCTGTTTCTCCACACTGCCAAGAATCTTGCCATTTACTCTGTATTCTGCATTCAAATACAACCTTCCAAAATGAAAGCAAGGACATGAGTCTAACCCTTTCCAAAACATTGTGAGGCCTGAGCTGGAATAAAGCGTTGAATTCAGAGCTCTGCATTTTAATTCAAGGCTTTTCAGAAGGTGTAAAAATGATTGACTGAAGTGATGTAAGAGATAACAGGCTTTATTTATGTTAAGAGACTGGAGATGCTGGGATTGTTCTCTTGAGAACATAGGTTTGATAAATTTATTCAAACGTTTCCTGGGTTTTGATTGAGAAGTGACAATGGGAATATTTGTTTATGTAGTGAGTAATTCTCGGGACTGTGCTGCCTGTACGTGAGGTGAGGCAGATACAATAGGGTCTTTTAAATACTATTCAATGCAGTAGGAAATGGAAAAATTACAAGGTTATTGGGAAAGATCAGGGGTGTTGAGCAAACTAAAAACAAATTTTTGCTCATTCACTTAACCTGACTATATCCATCTCTGATCCATTCTCTCTGATGAAGGGTCTAGGTCCCGAAACGTCAGCTTTTGTGCTCCTGAGATGCTGCTTGGCCTGCTGTGTTCATCCAGCTCCACACTATTATCTATATCCATCTATAGACTCTGTGTCATCCTCACTGTTTGCCTTCCCATTGATTAGAAGATAGCTAATGTTGGCTTTCATTGGCAGGGGAATCGAGTTTAAGAGCCGTGAAGTTATGCTGCAGCTCTATAAAGCTCTGGTTAGGTCACACTTGGAATATTGTGTTCAGTTCTGGTCACTTCATTACCAAAAAATGTGGAAGCTTTAGAGAGGGTGCAGAGGAGATTTACCAGGATGTTGCCTGGACTGGTGGGCAGGTCTAATGTTGTTCCACTTTTCAAAAGCAGTGGTAGAGATAAAACAGTCTCACACAAGTGAGAAACTGTTGAAGGACATCCGCGTTCTGCCTTTTCCCAATAATCCTTGATTCCTCTGCTGATCAAGAATCTATCTACCTCAGCCATCAACACACACAAGAACTCTGCCCCCAGAACTCTTCAAAGGCAAGGAGCTCCAAAGATGCACAACACTCTGAAAGAAGAAATTCCTCCTCCTCTCAGTCTTAAATTGGCATATCTTTTTTCTGAGACTATGGCCCTCTTAGCATTTACCCTCTCAAGCCCCTTAAGAATTCCATATTTTTCAATGAGATCAAGTCCCATTCTTCTAAACTCCACTTGATAGAGTGCCAACCTTTGCTCATAAGACAATCCCTGCATAACAGGAATCACCCTAGTGAACTTTCTCTGAATTGCTTCCAATGAAATAATATCTTAAATAAGAGAACCAAACTGCTCACAGTACTCTAGATGTAGTCTTACCAGCACCTTGGACAGTTGCAGTGAAACTTCCCTACTCTTATACTCCAATTCCCTTGAAATAAGGGCCAACATTCTTTTAGACTTCTTGATTACCTCTCCCTCCTACAAGCTGAAGTCCCTACCTGCTTTTAGAAGACCACCATCGCCCACCAAAGAAAGCATGTACAACAATCCTTAATGACTACTGCCCAGTGGCTCTGACCTCCATAATCATGAAGTGCTTTGACAGGCTGGTCATGATCCACATCAACTCCAGTCTCCCAGACTGCCTCAATTGCCTGCAATTTGCCTACCAATGTAACATGTCCACAGCAAATGCTATTTTGCCAGCCTTGCACTCATCCTTGGAATATCTGGACAACAAGGACATCTATGTCGGACACATATTCATCGACTATGGGTCTGCCTTCAACACCATCATCCCTTCCAGAGTAATCTCAAAACTCTGAAACCTAGGTCTCAGTTCCACCCTCTGCAAATGGATCCTCAGCGTCCTGACCCATAGACCACAATCAGTGAAGATAGACAACTGCACTTCCTCTGTGATAACCTTCAACAATGGAGGCCACTGAGGATGCATTCTCTGACCCCTACAAAACAGATAGAAGCAAGAATGTACAGATCACAAAGAATTAGACAGAGGCATACAGATTACATTGCACAGGGTGTGCAATCGGGATCAATATTAGCAAGATCAGCATTATTTGAGGGAAGGGAGTCCATTCATCAGTCTAATCATGGCTGGGAAGAAGCTGTTCCTGAACCTCGTGCGGGTGTTCAGGCTTCTGTACCTTCTGCCTAACGCAAGAGGTTATAGGAGATCATTACCATGGTTCGATGGGTCTTTGATGATGTTGGCAGCCTTTCCATGGAAGCAAGCTGTATAAATGGAGTACATGGATGGAAGGTTGGCTTCCATGATGGTCTGGATGGTGCACACCATCTTTTGTAGTTTCTTACTGTCCTGGGCAGAGCAGTTACCATACCAGGCCATTAAACACAGTATGCTTTCCGTGGTGCATCTGCAGAAGTTGGTGAAGGGTCTTATGGACATGCCAAATTTCCTAAACCGCCTGAGGAAGATGAGGTGTTGTGCCTTCTTGACTGTCACACTTACGTGGGAAGTCCAGGACGGGTCATCAGTTATCGTTTGTCCGAGGGACTTGACGCTCGCTACCCTTTCAACCACAGTTCCATTGATGTAGATGGGGGTGTGTTTTCTTCCTTTCTTTCTGAAGTCAATGGCCAGACCTATGAGATTGCTGATGACACCACTGTGATTGGACAGATATCAAACAATGATGAATCAGAATATAGAAAGGAATTAGAAGGCTTGGTGGCATGGTGTGATGATAACAACATCTCTATTACTGTCAGTGAAACAAAAGAACTGATCACTGACTTCAGAAAGAAAAGAGGAGAACGTGCCCCATCTATATCAATGGAGCAGAGGTTGAGAGGGTTGAAAGCATCAAGTTCCTCAGAGTAACGATAACTGATGACCTGTCCTGGAGTTCCCACGTAGATGCAACAGTCAAGAAGACACAACAACGCCCCTTCTTCCTCAGGCAGCTCAGGAAATTTGGCATGTCCATAAGGTCCCTCACCAACTTTACAGATGCACCATTGAAAGCTTACTGTCCAGGTGCATAACTGTCTGGTATGGCAACTGCTCCACATCCTTTTAGTAGTGTGGCAACCGGAACTGCATGCAATATTCCAAATATGACCCGACTAAAGTTTTGTACAGCTGTAACAGAACTTGCAAACTTTTGTATTCGATGTCCCGGCTGATGAAGGCTAGCATGCTGTATACCTTCCTGAGCACCTTATCCACCTGTGCTGCCATTTTCAGAGATCTGTGGACCTGTATGGCCAGATCCTCTGTGCTTCTGGGAGTTCTGCCATTTATTGCATAATTCACACCTGAATTTAGTTAGGTCACATTTGGAATATTGCATACAATTCTGGTTGTCACAGAGGAGAGAGTGGACAAACCTGATTGGTTTTCACTTAAACATCAAAGGCTGAGGGTATACTTGCTAGAAGCTTACATAATTATGAGAGGCATGGATAGCCAGTCATTTTACAGGGTAGAAATGTGAATTATGAAAGGACATAAGTTTAAGATGAGAGGGAGTAAGTTTAAAGATGTGAGAAGCAAGCATTTTACACAGAGGGTAGCAAGTGCCTAGAATGTGCTGCTAACGAGGTGATAGGAGATACATACATAGCAATTTTTAAGAGGCATCTTGACAGATATGTGAATAGTTAGGGAATAGAGGGATATGGGCCATGTAGAAATAAAATGCTTGGTTTAGAAAGGTGTAAAATGTCAGCGCAGGCTTGGTGGGCCGAAGGGCCTGTTCGTGTGCTGTATTGTTCTTCATACTTAAGCTATCAATACCTCTCTGTAAACTATTGCACCCCTGAACAGTTTGTCTTTCCACCTGATCCCTGTGGAAGCCTACTAGTTGCAGGTTCCCAACCTAGAAAAGAACCCCTAATCACCAAGTGATTTAGCCTTTTGTGGGGTACCTTGTTGAATGCCTTCTGTAAGTTCAAATACAACACATCTACAAGTTCCAGCAATCCATCCTGGTTGAGATTTCTTCGAAAAACTCCAATAAAGAAGTCAGATATAACCACAATTTCATGAAACCATGCTGACTTTGCTTGGTGTGGTGCTTTGACCTCCTTAATAATCAATCCTGGCAATAGATATTAGGCTAATCAGCGTGTTTTATCTGTGTTTTTCCTCTCTCCCTTTTTGATCCAGGGTGAGTACCTGAGTAGGCACTTGAAATATCATAACATTTAAGATTATGGGTCAAGTGCTGAAAAGTGAATAAGTGTAGATGTAGAGTAGTCTTTTATTGGTACAGACATGATGGGCCAAAGGGCATCTTCTGTTCTGCATGATTCTGGATTACTTCATAAGCCACCTCTTTCAACTCTCAACATTCTGGGATTTGATTAGGCTCTACAAGGTAGACGTTATAATCATGAAATTCTCCAGGAAATTCTGGATAGTAATGCTTTATCTTTCCCCACATACGCTGCCTGACCTGCTGATTGTCCAGAGTCTGTGCTTCTTGTATCAGTTTAGATTTGATAATTGGATTGGCTTGGACAAACCAACAATAACTTTCAGGTAATAAATCTTTATTTTGATAAAAAGTTAATATAAAATGTAAGAATTTAAAACCCCAAGGAAGTTGTAAAAAATAAATAGAGGTTTTGGTTACAGGGCAGGAATTACAATTACTGTTTCCTCAACGTGCACTTATAAATCGCTTTACAAGCATCACCATGGATTTTCATTGCAAATGTTGGACAGGGTTTTCAGTTAAAATCCATTCACCTGCAGTAAGTGATTCTGAGGTGCTTTATTAAATACAGATCTGGCAAACATTCATATAAAAATAAAATAAGTTACATTTTAGAAAAACAGAGCAATATTGTAAACAAGAGCAGTTTGTTTCCCCTGAAATGTAACTGTTTCTAATTTCTGTGCTGTGGCCTGTGGTAACCTCAGCAAAACCAGGCTGAAGTTCAATATAAAAAGGCAAATAGGTTCTGACAATGGATTAAGAAGATGTGCTGTTGTTTGGCTGTGAATAGCAGCACCTATTTCATACTAACACAAAATATTCATCCCACCCTGAGGGTTAAAACACCCACATCCCACCAAACTGTGCTAACACTCATCCCTATGCCATCTTAGGGTGTTAATGCAAGCTTCCTCCAACTGCTGTGGAAATGGACTATTGCTGAAAATGGAATCAGAGATAATGGGAACTGCAGATGCTGGAGATTCCAAGATAATAAAATGTGAGGCTGGATGAACACAGCAGGCCAAGCAGCATCTCAGGAACACAGATTGGTGTAAACTGTGGCAAAAACTGGAATGTCAGGGAACTGGCATCCAGTACTTTAGAGATGACAAGATCTCTAACTCTTGGATTAAGGCTGGAGTACAACAAAAATCCTCTAGATTCATTAACAGCGTGCTCTTGCGGTGTAACCTATACCCGACAAGAACCACAATATCTAGAGGTAGGCCGTACAGAAACAAACTATGCCGTAGATGTGAGATGGCAAATGAGACCCTACCACACATCTCAGGAAACTGCCCATTCGTTAAGAACGCTCGAATCAAACGCCATAATAAGATCGCTGACCAGTTGCAGAAACACGTCAGTAAGTACGGCTGGACATCGTACGTAGAGCCCAGACTATTCGATAAACACGGCTCACTATGGAAACCCGATCTCATATTTAAGAAAGACAGGAAGATCGCGGTTGTAGATGTCACAGTGCGATACGAAAATGACAATAAAGCACTGGAATCAGGATGGCGAGAAAAAGTGGAAAAATATAAACACCTGAATGCCGAGATTACGAAACTGACTGGAGGCGAGGTGCCCAGCTATTTCGGCTTCGTGATGGGCGCACGAGGCAAGTGGTTGGATATGAATAACCACCTCATGACATTCCTCGGCATTGAGAGATACGACACTTTCGCCCAAAAGACCTCGAGACTCACTTTGTCACTGACACTCGAACTTCTGCAACTCTTCAGTGACAAGTGAGGAAAAACACAAACGGTGAATTAAGTCCCTTCACCGAGACATAAGAACAGCAAATGTGCACATAACATCTGTCTCCGTTAATGACAATAACAACCTGCCTCATATAACATCAGTATCACCCGGACCCTTGGTCTGTGATGACGCTAGAGAGTACAACAACATCGAAAAAGTGGAAAAATATAAACACCTGAATGCCGAGATTACGAAACTGACTGGAGGCGAGGTGCCCAGCTATTTCGGCTTCGTGATGGGCGCACGAGGCAAGTGGTTGGATATGAATAACCACCTCATGACATTCCTCGGCATTGAGAGATACGACACTTTCGCCCAAAAGACCTCGAGACTCACTTTGTCACTGACACTCGAACTTCTGCAACTCTTCAGTGACAAGTGAGGAAAAACACAAACGGTGAATTAAGTCCCTTCACCGAGACATAAGAACAGCAAATGTGCACATAACATCTGTCTCCGTTAATGACAATAACAACCTGCCTCATATAACATCAGTATCACCCGGACCCTTGGTCTGTGATGACGCTAGAGAGTACAACAACATCGACGAGCGATGTAAAGACTCGGAAAAGGCACTTCAGCATATCTTCCCATTTCAGCATCAAGTTTTCAGGGTGAGCAAATGGCTGAAGTTCCATTTAGACAGCCTATCTTATGTGGAACTCAATATGTAAACTGTCTGGTGAAGATAGGTTTGCAATGAACAGTAATAGAGAAGGCTTCTGCTGATTTCTCAGCAAGGATCCCATGGAAAGGGAGCTCATTTGACAGTTCCTTCGTAATGCCTGCACCAATCAGGGCTCAGGGTTCCTGAGATGCTGCTTGGCCTGCTGTGTTCATCCAGCCTCACATTTTATTATTATGCTGAAAATGGACATATTTTGTCTAAGCTTTTTGCCTTACACTCAACAGGACAATTCACAAGAATACCAATTTAAGGAGAAAATCAACATTTATACTGTGTATTAATATATGTTGCCTCCTGCACTCATGTATGCCTCACTGAGTCCAGCTGATGATCCTAAAACAGTTGTCAGCATAATTTTATTCAGCAAATGCAGAAACTGTGTGTGAGCTTTGCAAGCACAAGTCAGTTAGGTACAATTATACCTAGCTTGTTGTGAACAGCTGAAGTGATATGTTGTTTTATATGATCTACTAGTTTTTGGGATATATGTCTTACACATGTGGCATCACACTGGCCCTAAAATTGTTATACCACATTATTAATTGATGTGATAGGCAGAGCGTCATTTTGGCTTGCCAGCAGCATCCTGTTAGTGTTGAACACCACTTATTGCTACTGCATAGTAACAGCATGAAACGGATAGCTTCAACTGTTCCTCAAACAGTTCAGATACCTTACCGTTTGGATAATCTGAGGTAGACCAGCTACTTTTCAGGGCCAAAAGTGAAGGCCTAGGCTGTTGTTGAGTTTTCACAATATTCAGCAAAAAATGATCAATTTAAGATAACCATTATCTTTCAGCATATCTTCCCATTTCAGCATCAAGTTTTCAGGGTGAGCAAATGGCTGAAGTTCCATTTAGACAGCCTATCTTATGTGGAACTCAATATGTAAACTGTCTGGTGAAGATAGGTTTGCAATGAACAGTAATAGAGAAGGCTTCTGCTGATTTCTCAGCAAGGATCCCATGGAAAGGGAGCTCATTTGACAGTTCCTTCGTAATGCCTGCACCAATCAGGGCTCACTTGCCAATCAGAATTTGCTCTCACTCAATATTATGATGAGTGGAAGATGAAAAGCTTTGACAAAATGTACCTTTTTTCAGCACTACTCAAGTCCTGTACTACCAAATAACTATTTGCTGTGGAAATATTGCTCCATGCAATCTTTTAAACATTTACTGTTATTGTTTACTAAATAAGTAAAAATGACCAAATTGGAATTAAAATTTTGCTCCTGGACTCATCTCAGGCACCTGCGGCTTTGACGGTATCAACAGCCCTCATGATTGGCACATGTGGAGGTAGTGCCATGGAGTGGGCAGTCCCTGTGCAGCTGTGTGACAGCAGCGCCCGGGCTTTAGGCCTCCAGGAAGGCTAGTTCACAGTGCTCCCGCTTGTGGCCACATGGTTTGGCTACGATACCCAGATAGAGGCCAAGCAGCAGCAGCCAGTAACAGGCATATATGGTGGAGCCAATAATGAGGAAAGGCCACTCAGTATCAGGTAGCGGCTGCTGGCTCTCCTGGTAAATAGTGTAACCCAGACCCCCTGACAAAACTGCAAACCAGACAGATACAGGCAGCAGGCCCACAAGGTTAACAACAAGTTTGCGGCGGCCTGATGTTCCCCAGCCAGGCCGGTTAATGGTGAGCAGGGCAAAGAGCTTGGCGGGCAGGAGACTGGTCATATATAACAGTGAGTAGAGGGACAGGAAGAGCATTTGTGCAGATCCCCGGAGCAGGCAGGCAAAACCGGCCTTCAGCACCCCCACCCCTTGGACAGCTAGCAGAAACAGCAGAATGTTCCACAGCCGTCCCTTGTAGAAGAGGCGCAGCACGGTGCCCGTCAGGAAGAAAGGGAAGAAACCACTGACCACAGCCTCATATGTCATCCATGGGTGATGCTTATGGAACCAGAGTGCACCATACAGCCACTCACGAAAGTAGGATTTACTCCAGCGGGTCTGCTGGTTGAGCCAGCGAAGATAGCGGCTTGGGGTCTCAGTCAGGCAGCGGGAGCGGGCTGTATACTTTGTCTTGAAGCCGAGGCCCAGTACTCGGTTGGTGAGGTGTCGGTCATCTCCAAAGCTGCACTTGGAGCCCAAAAACTGCTGGTTGTACCAGTCACACAGGAAAAGCTGCAGCAGGGGGTTGCGATACATGCCCAGTGGTCCACTTATGCACTGCACACAGCCAAAGTAGGATTGACAAGCCCGCTCCACATTAAAGGCCATCCAGTAACGGACACTGCTCAGGAATGAGATCCATGAGTCATACAGGTTTAGGATCTGCAGACAGACAGAGGAGACAAGGGTTATACTGCACTGGCTCACAAGGCACCAAATCCCAGCAAAGAGCATCGAAAGGATAACGGCTATTTGGGGAGGGCAGGGTGGAGAAATTAATGGGGACAACACTGAGAAGAGATGGTTAATAACAATGGATATTATGGAGACACTGATGAATTGGTCACCATGGAGGAGACTTTTGAAAATTGGAGGGACTGGTTAATGGAGTATGAGGAGAAGACTAGGTAGATATTTTTAAATCGGCCTTTTCAGAGATGTTATTACTTATGTTTGGAGCAGGTGGGACTTGAATCAAGGCCTTCTGAACCACAGGTAGGGACATTATCACCAGACAACAAGACCCTTGGGAAGACTAGTTCTAAACAGTCTGAAGCCAGGGAAATAATAATGGGGAGCAAAGAAATGACAGAAAAATTGGACACATAATTTGGTTCAGTCTTCAGAAAAGATGGAACAAATAACCTACCGGAAAGGTAAGAGAACATTGGTGAGTGTGAAATTAAAGGAAATGAGTAGAAGAGAGAAAACAGTGCTGGGGAAATTAATGGGGTTAAAGGCTGACAGATCACCAGGCCTATTAATCTACATCCCAGACTATTAAAGGGAGTGACCATGGAAATATTGGATTCATTTGTGGTCATCTTCAAAAATTCTATGAACTCTGGTGCACTTCTTACAGATAGGAGGTTGGAAAATGCAACCCCGCAATTTATACAGAGAGACAAACCACTGAGAATTACAGACCAGTTACTGCAACATCAGCAGTGGGAAAAATATCAAGAGACTATTATAAAAGATATGATAATGGAACATTTGGAAAGACATTTGGATTAAAGCATTTGACAAAGCCAGCATAGATTTGTGAAAGACAAATCATGCCTAACGAATCTACTGAAGTTTTTTGAGGAAACAACTAGAAAAGCAGATTCAGGAGAACCAGTGAATGTGATGTATATGGATTTTTAGAAGGCTTTTGCTAAGGTCCATCATACAGATTAGTAGACAAAGTTAAAACAAATGGGTTCAGAGTAATATATTGTCAAAGATCAAGATTTGGTTGACAGAGGGTAAACAGAGAGTGGGAATAAATGTTTTTTTTCCAAGTGGGAGGCAGTGACTGGTGGGATGTGGCAAACACCAGTGCTTGAATCCCAGCTATTCAAAATATATATTAATTATCTGGATTAACTAACCAAATGCAACATTTCCAAGTTTGCTGATGACACAGAACTGGAAGGGATTGTAAGTTGACACGAAGGGGCAAGAAGATTTCGAGGTGATTTATACAAGTTGAGTATGTGGGCAAAAACATGGGAGATGCAGTATACTATGGCTAAATGTAAAGTTATAAACTTTAGTGTGAAAAACAGAATCAAAAAGTCTTATTCAAATGGTGATAAATTGGGAAGCGTACATATACAAAGGGATCTGGTTGTCCTTATACACCAGTTAATGAAAGTGAATAGTCAGGTGCAGCAAGCAACTAGAAAGGTAAATGGTATCAGAGATAATGGGAACTGCAGATGTTGGAGAATCCGAGATAACAAGGTGTAGAGCTGGATGAACACAGCAGGCCGAGCAGCATCTTAGGAGCAGAAAAGCTAACAAAGTGTAGAGCTGGAGCTTTATTAGCTTTTGTGCTCCTAAGATGCTGTTTGGCCTGCTGTGTTCATCCAGCTCTACACTTTGTTATTAAGGCAAATGGTAGACTGGCCTTCACTGTAAGAGGATATGAGTTCAGAAGTAGGGATATCTTACTGCAGTTATACTGGGCCTTGGTAACACTACACCCGGAGCAATGTGTTTAGTTCTCCTCTCACTTTCTAAGAAAGGATATACTTGCCTGAGGGGTTATGAAGTGGAGGTTTACTGGGGATGGTAGGACTGTTCTATGAGAAGAGATTGGTTTGACCAGACTAATATTCTTGAGCTTGTTTGGTTCACCGAGCTGGTTAGTTGTTTTGCAGACGTTTCATTACCATGTTTGGTAACGTCCTCAGTGTTGCACTGAAGATGTTACCGAGCACGGTAAACAAAACGTCTGCAAGACAACAAACCAGCTCAGCAAGACAACCAACCTCAACATCCACAACCCGAGCTACAGATCTACCCCAAAACCCTGTAGACTAATATTCACTAGAGTTTAAAAGTTTGACAAAAGATCTCTTTGAAACATAACTTTGTAACAGAGGTGGACACATTAGATTTAAGGAGAATGTCTTACCTGACTGAGGAGTCTACCATCGGGGGGCACAGTGTTAGAAGATGGGGTGGACCATTAAGGACTGAGATGAGGAAAGACTTCACTCCAAGAGTAGAGAACCTGTAGAATTTTCTAGCACAGAAGGCTGTGGAGGCCAAATCATTGAATATATTCAAGAAAGAGGTACATTTCTAGATTTCAGGCAGGGGACACAGGTTCAAATTCCACCATGGCAATTCAGTTAATTAAGAATTTGCAATTTAAACCTGGTTTAGTAATAATGACCAATAAATTAACATTGATCATCATAAAAACCCATTTGGTTTACAAATTACCTTTAGAGAATTAAGTGTGGTATCCTTACTTGACTGGGCTGCAGGTAATTCCAGACTCACAGGAATGCATTTGTCTCTTCACTGCCCTCTAAAAAGGCCATGCAATTGTACAAAATCACTGTAGAAAATTCAAACCAGATGGACTGCAGTGGTTGAATAAGATGACTCACCATCAACACTTCTCAAGGGCAATTAATGTTGCCTGCAGTGTTAATATCCCATGAAGGATTAAATTTTAGGAAACCTGAAGGAGGAGATGTTAACAGAATAACTGGAAGGTTGGTTTTAAAAGAGGAAAGTTTGTTGATGAGGTTTAAGGGGAGAATTCCTTAAGTTTGATTTCCCTCTTTCTATTAAAGTTATGGCTCATCAGATGGATGCCAGACTGGGAGTTAGACAATACAGAAGTGGTGGAGAGGTAGTTCTGGATGTTGATGTACTGTGGAAGCTGTTGTCCTATTTACAGAGAGGGACTGAGGATAAACATAGAGGAATTTAAGAAATAATGGCTTCAGAGTACTCTTATCAAGCCCATCATCAAAATTTGTTTCCCTGTCCCCAAGCCATGTCATCTGAAGTTCCTGGAGTAAAACAAAATAAGTGCAATCTCACTGAGTTAGAGAACAGCTGAAATCTAGGAAAGAGAGTTTAGTGAGGAAATGTTGGGCTGTTAGTATCTTTCACTGCTGTTCAATGTAAGTAATTCCCAGTGAAGCCTGGCATTAACCAGCCCCCTCCTGTACAGGAAGCTAGCCAGGCCTTCCATCAGCCCAGTCCTCTACAATGGTTCACAGAAACTCCAGCCTTCAGTCTAGCTGTAGGGAATTTGTTTCTAGCCCATTGTAGAACTTTCTCACAGTCAGATGGAGAAACCTACTCAAATAATCACAGTCCGGACACTAACAGGAATTTATACCAACCTGCACATCCCCACCAACTGCCCCTACGCTGGGGTCTCCATCCAGCACTCTCACCATCTCTGCAGTACAGGCTGGATCCAATACTGTGTCTGAATCACACACCTGAGGAGAAACACCAGATGGAAAGTCATTCATTTCCAACTTTGTTCTGAGAGCTGAAATCACAATGTGATGAACATTAAGAATAGTTAATCACCTCAGATAAGCTACTGTGCCTTCCATCAGAACAGTATAGTCTTTAAGCCACACTGACCAATCTGGTCCCAGCCACAATCACTATGAGGATGAAGGATTGGTACACTTGAGCCCCTCCACCATTGGGCTCCTGTCACTTTTTAGTTACCCCTGGGTTAGGCAGAGAGGAAATCAGCTGGCATTCATGCTCCATGTTAGCCTTTATTACAAGTTAGTCGCAACATGAGTGTAAGAAAATCATCCTGCAATTATATTAGGCTTCGTGAGACCTCACCTGGCGTATTGTGTACAGTCTCTTTGCCTAATGAAAAATGCACTTGCTTTTGATAGGATTGTACAATAGTTTAAGAGACTGATTCTGGAGAAAAGATTGCTGACTGTGAGGGGGCACTGAGCAGGCTATGTCTGTATTCTGAAGAATTTACAAGAGATGACCTCATTGCAATATAAAACATTTTGAGAGAGCTTAACAGTAATGCTGAAAGGTTGCTTTTCCCAGCCAGTGAGTCTCAAACTCATACTCGTGCCAGGATTTTCCACCTTTGCTTTATTCTGGATGTCAGGGCTACTTTTAGGTCAAGGGCTTAGTCACTGCAGTGTTGAGATTTTCTTTTATGTTCATTCATGAGCTTTGGGGAACGCCAGTGTTTATTGTTCATCACGAATTTTTGATAATTGTCTATTTAAAAAATGATCATGTCAGCAGGTGCTGAATTGTGATGATGATATCAATAAGACAAGTAAATAATAATTCATAATATAGTTATAGATGATAATCAAAACAGAAATAAATTTTTAAAAATTAAAGGACTGTGCACTTATGAACATTTATATAACCAAATAATTATGATTCATTGCAAAGTACAGGTCTGTTTCATTTACAAAGTAAAAATGAAAGGTTACCTGTCTTGTTTATTTTGTATTAAAATCCATAGATCACAGATTCAGATTAAGTTAATTAAATTCTTTACCATTTACATACAATTTCTGAGTTTTAGAAAATTTTGGATTTTGCTCTCTTCTATACTTTATAGGTCTTAATGCTATCTTACATTAAAAGAACGAAAGAACCAGGAGCAGGAGTAGGCCATCTGGTCCATCGAGCCTGCTCCCCCATTCAATAAGATCATGGATTCAGCTCCACTTACCCATTTTCTCACCGTAACCCTTAATTCCTTTATTGTTAAAAAATCTATCTATCTTTCCCTTAAAAACATGCAATGTGGTAGCCTCTGCTGCTTCCCTGGGCAGGGAATTCTACAGATTCACAACCCTTTTGGTGAAGAAGTTTCTCCTCAACTTAGTCCTAAATCTGCTCCCCCTTATTTTGAGGCTATGCCCCTAGTTCTAGTTTCACTCGCCAGTGGAAACAACATCCCTGGTTAGAACATAGAACATAGAACAGTACAGCACAGAACAGGCCCTTCAGCCCACAATGTTGTGCCGACCATTGATCCTCATGTATGCACCCTCAAATTTCTGTGACCATATACATGTCCAGCAGTCTCTTAAATGACCCCAATGACCTTGCTTCCACAACTGCTGCTGGCAACGCATTCCATGCTCTCACAACTCTCTGCGTAAAGAACCTGCCTCTGACATCCCCTCTATACTTTCCACCAACCAGCTTAAAACTATGACCCCTCGTGCTAGCCATTTCTGCCCTGGGAAATAGTCTCTGGCTATCAACTCTATCTTATCTATTGCCTTCATAATTTCCATTGTTCTATATTTCAGTACAATTCTAGTCTATTCAATCTCTCCTCATAAGGCAACCTTCTGAAGTCTGGGATCAACCTAGTGAAGCTCCTATATGCCCCCTCCAGTGCTAGTACATCCTTTCTCAAGTGAATTTGTTTTTGTGAGGTTGCAGCAAGAGACAGTGACAACAGGAGGTGGGATTCAAAAGTTTTCAAGCATAGTCCAGGTAGATTTTATTCTACGTTCAGCAAGTGAAGATATTTGTTTGTGTCGCATTTGTAAGTGTTTTCAAGCTTGTTCACATTCTCTTTATTGAGTACAGCATTCCAAACAGGCACTATATATCCAACCAGTATTAAAGTATCCATGTGATAATGTGGCAAGCTGCCTTCTTTAACCACTGCAGTGCATGTGCTCTTACGATGGAAGTTCAGAAGTGAAGTTCGAGGCAGTGCATTTTGGTAAAAGGGATAGAGAGAGGCAATACAGACATTGAAATAATCCTACAGAGGCCAGTATCCCAGCCAAGTCGCCCTTTATATATGTGAAAAGTCTTTGACATTGATCCAGCTCCCTCAGAGCCAGCTCTCAGGGTGAGAGGATGTCTAACAATCCTGTTTATAACTGCCACGTGGGGCTCCCTGGTTGGACCAGATTAATAGTCCCAATCAGGAAACACACATTGTATGACGTTCACCTAGCTGACCCTGTTAGAATCATTGCATCCCTCCCTCTGAGACCAAGAACATAGGACAGTTCCTTCTTGTTGTAGCTCATACACACCCAAACTTTACACATCAGGGGACCTGACCTCACCTCAACCATGCCTCTTACCCATACAGGGCCATTCCTTTGGTTCCTATATCAAACTTCGTCCCTGAAGTAAACGGTCTCCCTTCCTCCGAGGAGTCTTGTGTCCAGAATTGATGTTCCTGATGCTGCTTCACCCTCACCCCTCACCGATTTGGGAAAATCAGATTTAACATGCAGTTCCCATTATCTCTCATCTTTAACATGGTGTGGAGTCTTCTCCTCATTAGCAATTCTGCTGGACCTATCCCTGCAGATGCATCAGGGGAACCAGAACAGCTTTGTATCTGGTGAAGCTACAAGCTGTTTCTTTAAGTTTGCCTTCAAAGTTTGGACTACTTTTTCAGCCAGACCATTGGATGTTGGAAGCTGTCCTTATATGTTGAATACCATTCGATTTCAGGAAATAGTCATATTCCCTGCTGGTAAACAATAGCCCCTTCTCTGTGACCAACATTTTCCGTGACTCCGTGTTTGAAAAATGAATTCTACACATGTCCAGCCGCTGTAAGTGGGCATCCACAAAGACTGAGAACATTCAGCCCATGAAAAGGCCTGCAGGTAACCGAGTCCAGGGTTTATCCAGCCATTCCCATGAAGCTGCTGGTGGTAATTTTTGTCCTTGTTGGCACTGTGGGCACTTCCCCATCAACACAGCTATGTCTGCATCCACTCCTGGGCACCAGATGTACCTTCTCACCAACACCTTCATTTTGGAAGTCCCTGGGTGACCCTGGTGGAGTTCAGCCAGTATCTGTAGTGACCTTTATTCAGGATAATCATTCTTGCTCCCCATTATAATATGCTGCTCTTTATTATGATATGGTTTCTCTGGGTCCAAGAAGGTTTTGGTTCTAGTTACGATGGTCCTTTAGTTTTCCCCCATCATCACCAGTTGCTTCGGTTTTACCAGGATAGGATCTTTCTGTGTGCAAAGTCTGATATTGTCAGCTGTAACTGGAAGGGTGTACAGAAAATTTAAAACCATTACGGACTCTTCCAGTGGTGCTCCTGTGAGTGATCTAGTTGCTGCAGGTGGCTCAATGCATCCACATTCACTCCTTGGCCTCTGGTGTTTCAACTTGTAATTAGATGCACTTCGTATTAGAGCCCATCGCTGAATTCGGCTGAAGCTATGGGCAGCACTGCCTTGTCGTCCTTAAGTAGCAGGGGTTTGTGGCCCCTTATTATGACAAAATTTATATCCATAAAGGTACTTGTGGAACTTTCTGAATCCAAATATGACCTCCAAACCTTCCTTCTCTATCTCTTCGTTCTCTGGGCATATCCAGGATGCATATGCCATTGGGCATTCCTCTCATTGGGCCAGCTATGAGCTAAAACTACCCCAGTGTAATAGGAGGATGCATCACATGGCGATACTAGACTTTGCTTGGGATCATAGTGTGCCAACACATTAGAGGATGATAGCTATTTCTTCACTTCCCCGAAGGCTATGCCATCGTTACATGGCCATTTCCAAGGCTGATCCTTTTTTTAAAGAGTAAATGCAAAGGGGCCAGGATGGAGGCCAGGTTATATATGAACTTTCTATAATTATTCACCAGCCCAAGGAAAGACCTAAGCTCTAGAACAGATGTGGGAGCCAGGCACCTTTGGTTACCCTCACTTTATCTTCCAACAATTGTAACCCGGTCTTGTAGACTCTATAGCCCAAGTACGTCACTCGGGGTGCCTGGAACAGCATTTGTCTCCTCTAAAGTGTACACCCACCTGGGAGAAACATCCAAGGACTATGTCCACGTTTTCTCAGTGCTCTTTATTGGTCTTCCCTGTTATTAGCATGTCCTGTAGATAAATGGTGACTTGCAGTAGACCTTGTAAAATGTTCTCCACCATCTGCTGAAAAATTGCACAGGCTAATACCCCAAATGGCAGCCTCATTCATATATTGGGTTTTAATTGTAACACATTTCTGGGACTCCTCATCTAACCACAATTATAAGTACAAATGGCTCATGTCCAGCTTCATGAAGGACAACATCCCCTGCCAGCTTTGCAAATAAACGCTCTATGTGAGGGACAGGGTATTTATCCAGCTGCAAAAAGCAGTTTACCGTTCATTTAAAATCTCCACAAAGATGAGCTGCCCCATCGGGCTTCACAATCAATATGACTGGTACCGGGACCATTCTGTAAACTGTGTTGGCTTGGTGATTCCTTCACTTTCCAGCCTCCTGATTACTGCCTCTACTTCTGCCTGCAAGGCTAATGGCACTGGGCAGGCTTTGCAGAATGAGGGAATTGCTTCCTGGTCAACATACAAGGTCTTGTCTCCTTTGATAGTCCCTAGACCCTCCTGAAAAACTTCTGGATGTTTAATAAGACTTCACTCAGGAAGCCATTTTCTAATCAAAAAATGTTGGAACAATCTAGGTGAATCTTTCTCAACCATCTTCGCCCCTTCATGCTTGGGCCCAAGCCTTTTACTGCAATCAGTCGCTCCTCATAACCAGCTGCTTCTCAAGAGACCAGAACCGAAGTTTACCCTTAATCTACAAAGGCTCCCCAGTATAATTCTCAGTCTGGTCAAGGTCTTGCTCAAACTTAAGGGTTGGAGTCCAGAACAAATTTTGTTAAAGACTGCCAGCATCAACCTCCAATGGAACCAGGTGACCATTTAACTTGATGTTTACTTTGATTGACTCGGATTTGGATGTTGCTAAGCAATTTGTTCTAAATCAGATGTAAATGGACTTTCCAGGGCGCCCACTGTCTTGGATATTGGTTTATGAGTTCTGTTACTCAATTTAAGTCTAGATTAATAGAATCCCTACAGTATGGAAACAGGCCCCCTGGCCCAACCACTCTCTGAAGAGCACATCATTAGGAACATCTGCATCTACTCGGTCTGGTATTATATTGAGTTTTTTAAAGTTTCTATGAGATCCCCTTTCATTTTTCTGAACTCCACTGAATAAAATCCTAATCAATTCAACCTCTGCTCATACACGAGTCCTGCCATCTCAGGTATCAATCTGATAAACCTTTGATGTATTCCTTCATAGCAAGAACATTCTTCAGAGAAGCAGACTAAAGCTGCATACAATGTTCCAGGTGTGGTTTTACTGATGTCCTGTTCATTTGCAGGAAGACATCCCTTCTTCTGTACTTGAATCCTCTTACTCTGAAGGCTACCATACCTGCAACAATTGGTGTACAAGGACACTCAGGTCTCATTCCACACTCTCCTGTCTCAATTTATAGTCATTCAGAATATACTCTGCCGTCCTCTTTTTTGCCAACAAAGTGGATAGCCTCACATTTGTCCACATTATACTGCACTTGCCAAGCATCTGGCCACTCACTCAACTTGTCCAAATCACACTGAAGCATCTCTGCATCCTCCTCACAGCTCACCCTCCCAGTGAGCTATGTGCCAGCCACAAATTTGCCAATATTACATTTAGTGTATAGCTAGGGTTCTGGCACTGATCCCTGCAGTATCCCACTAGTCACTCCAAAAAAGGTCAGTTTATGCCTATTCTTTCTTTCCTGTCTACCAACCAGTTTTCTATGCATCTCCATACTATACCCTAATGCTGTTCACTTTAATTTTACACACTATCCTCTATGTGAAACTTGTTGAAAATCTTCTGAAAGTCCAAATAAACTAAATCCAAAGGTTCCCATTCATCATCTTTACAAGTTAAATCTTCCAAGTGTCTGAAGTGCATATATTTTAACGCGACATGCATGACCAGTAAGGCAGATGAACTTAGAGCTTGGATTAATGCATATAACTATGATGTTGTAGCTCTTACAGAGACTTGGTTGAGTGAAGGACATGGGTGACAGATAAACATTCCGGGATTTAGATGATTCACATGAGTTGAGAGGGATATAAAAGAGTCCAAGGAGTTGCATTACTGTTTAAGGAGAATATCACTGCTGTACTGAGGGAGGACACTTTGAAGGTTCATCTAGCAAGGCCATATGGGGAGAGCTGAGGATTAGGAAGGGTGCAATCACTTTAATGGGATTGTACTACGGCCTCCCAACAGCCAGCAGGGAATAAAGGAACAGACATGTAGACATAT
Source organism: Stegostoma tigrinum (assembly GCF_030684315.1). Classification (NCBI taxonomy): domain Eukaryota; kingdom Metazoa; phylum Chordata; class Chondrichthyes; order Orectolobiformes; family Stegostomatidae; genus Stegostoma; species Stegostoma tigrinum. The sequence continues at coordinate 67,550,328 of NC_081369.1, read as the reverse complement.
TATGGAAAAATGTCAAACAATAGGTCGTTGTGAAGGGTGATTTTAACTTCCCCTATGTTGACTAGGATTTGCTTAGTGCTAGGGGCTCGGATGGAGGGAAATTTGTTAGGTGCATTCGGGACAGTTTCTTGAAGCAATATGTATATAGCCCAACTAGGGGACGGGCCATAATAGACCAAAATTCGAAAGAACTGGATAATGGAAATCCAGAACAAGGTCAAATTGCTGGAAAAACTCAGCAGATCTAACAGCATCTGTGGGGAGAAAGCAGTGTTAATATTTTGAGTCCAAAGACTCTTCTTCAAAATTGAATGAAGCATAGGTTAATCTAGGAAATTACAGGCCAGTAAGCTTTATATCAGTGTAGGGAAGTTTTTGGAGAAGATTCTCAGGGATAGGATTTACTCACATTTGGAAAAAACATGGACTTATTAGCAATAGGCAGCATGGCTTTGTGCACTGGAGGCCACATCTCTCAAACTTGGTTGAGCTTTCTGAGTAAGTGATAAAGATGAAGATGAGGTGCAGATACAGTCTACATGGACATTAGCAAGGCCTTTGTCAAGTTCCTCATGACAGAAAGTAAGTCACATGAAACATGCAGTGAGCTGGTAAGATGGATACAGAACTGGCTTGGTCATCAAAGAGCAGCAAATGAGAATTTTTTTCTGACTGAAGATGTCTGGCCAGTGATGCTCCACAGGGATCAATGCTGAATATCCCATTGTTAATGATATATAAATGTTTTTGAGGAGAATCTAGGCAGCCTGACATAAAGATTGGGCAAGCTGTGGATAGTGAGGAGGATTGCCAGAGGATAAAGACGGACATGGTTAGGCTGGAGACTTGGGTGGAGGAATGGCAGATGGAATCTGATCTGGACAAATTTGAAATGATGCTCTTGGGATGGTCTAATGCAGGTGAGAAGTATACATGAAAAGGCAGTGTGTTTAGATGCATCGACATACAGCAGGATTCAGTGTACAGGTCCACAATTCCCTAAAAGTGGCAACACAAATAGACAAGGTGGTCAAGGAGACATTTGATATGCTTGCCTTCTTCGGTTGGGGCATAGAATATAAAAATTGGCAGGTCATGTTGTACCTGTATAGAACTTTAGTTGGGTCATATTTGGAATACAGTGTACAGGTCTGGCCACCACACTACCAGAAGGATGTAATGGGTACAGAACACGTTTCCCAGGAGGTTGCCTGGTTTGGAGGGTATTAGATGTGAGGAGAGATTGGACAAACCTGGTTTGTTTTCACTGGGACATTGGAGGCCAAGGGGTCCTGACAGAGGTACAAAATTATGAGTGGCACAGACAGATGGATAGTCAGAGTCTTTCTCCCAGGGTAGAAATGTCAATGACTAGTGGACATAAGTTAAAAGTAGAAACAGGGAAGTTTAAAGGAGATGTGACAGCCAACATTTTTCCACAGATGGTATAAGTGCCTGGAATGCGCTGCTAGAAGAGGTGGTGGAAGAAATGCTTAAGAGGCATCTTAATAGGTACATGTATAGACAGGAAATAGAGGGACACAGACAGTGCAGAGCCAAAAGGATTTTAGTTTCGAAAGGCGTCCTTTACTGGTACAGGCTTGGTCGGCTGAAGAGCCTGTTCCTATGCTGTACTCTTTGTTCTTTGTTCTTATTTGTCGAGCATGACTTCCCTTTCCTAAATCCATGCTTACTCTCTCCAAGCCTGCCACTGTTTTCCATTCTTTTAAAATCATCCATAGCATTTTCCTCACTCACGGCAAGAGGCTGATTGGTCTCCAATTCCTTGTTTTCACTCTGTCTCTTTTTATAAGTAGAATGTCATAAAGTCACACAGCAAGGAGACAGACCCTGGTCCAACCAGTCCATGCCAACCATAATCCCAAACTAAACTAATCCCACCTGCCTGTGCTTGGCCCATATCTCTCCAAACATTTTTGTTCATGGCCTTATCTAAATGTCTTTTAAACATTGTAACTGTACCCAGATCCATCACTTCCTTTGGAGTTCATTCCATACACAAACCACTCTCTGTGTAAAAACATTGCTCCTCATGTCCTTTGTAAACCTTTCTCCTCTCATCTTAACAATATGCCCTAGTTTTGAACTCCCTCACCCTAGGAAAAAGACCCTTGCTGTTTACCTTATCTATGTTCCTCATGATTTTATAATCATCTATAAGGGCACCCCTTAGCATCCCATGCTCCAGGGTAAAAAGAGTCCCAGCCTATCCAGGCCATCTTCATAACTCAAATCTTCCATTCCCAGCAACTTCCTGTCAATCTTTTCTGAACCTTCTCCAGCTTAATAATATCCTTCCTATTACAGGGTCACCAGACAATACACAGTACTTTAGAAAAGGACTCACCAACATCCTGTACAACCTCAATATGATGTCCCAACTCCTACACTCAAAGCCTGAGCAAAGGAGGCAAGCTTGCTAACTGCTTTCTTAAATCCCTGTCTACATGTGACACAAATTTGAAAGAATTAGTTCCTGAACGCCTAGGTCTCTCTGTTCTACAAGACCACCCTGGGCCCTACCATTAATTGTATAAGTCCTGCCCTTGCTTGTCTTACCAAAATGCAATACCTTACATTTATCCAAATTAAACTCAATCTGCCACTTCTCAGCCCATTGACCCAAATGATCAGATCTCTTTGAAACCTTCTTCACTGTTAACTATATTACCAATTCTGGTTCATCCACAACCTGATTAACCATGTCCCCTAAATTCTCATTCAAATTGTTTATATAAATGAGCTCATTGAGTGCTGTTGATGCTTCACCCATGCAAGAAAGTGGGAAATGATCCATCTTGATTTGTGCCTTGACTTGGGTAGATAGCCTTCTGGAGACCCAGGAGATCAGTCACTTGCTCCAGAACGGGCTGAGGCATGAAGGTGAGTTGGCATGTGATTGACACATTGATAGCAATCAAGTGAATGATACAAAAGAGGTCAGCGTGAGATGAATATGGAAGAAGGATCAAGGAGAACTTTCTGTGTCATTAGTCTCCAGGAGTTTTTCTTGGAACTGACAACCTTTGTTGGGATGAGCTCAGGGTTGCTGTTTCCCCATTTAAATTATGAACTCTGGACTTTGCAAGCTGGTTATGGTTTAAACTGTCTCCTTTAACCTTAGGATCAGATAAAGAATTCTGAAAGCATCCCAGGACACACACATATCTGTGTGATCTGGCTGCCCTGGGGAAGAAACTCAAACAGAATTGAAATTTCATGTGACAGTTTTCTCATCTTGATATAGCATCTCACAGAAAAGGGGCAACCACTTTATGAGACACAGAGAGAAAAAGCAACTCTTACTGTGCAGGTACCAAAGCAGATACTGCTGTGGAGAAGCAGTATTTGTAAAAAAAATTCTGAGGAAGGAGCACCAGACCTGAAACGTTAACTTTGTTTTCTCCTTCACAGATGCTGCCAGACTTGCTGAGCTTTTCCAGCAACTTTGGTTTTGTTCCTGATTTACAGCATCCATAGTTCTTTTGGTTTTTATTTTGTAAAAAAGAACTTTTCTGTTCAGAAGGGAACAGAACAGAAGGGATGTTCAGAGATTTAAGGAAGGAGTCACTGAAGTGAATCTTGTTGGTGGATGTTTGATTCACTCAGCTTGAGTTTTCCAGATCAATGTTTGAAGTACACTGGAAGTTGGAGCTGAGCAAGACGGGGGTAGCGAGTCAGCTGCAGAGCAGGGGTTAACACATTGGATGTGTTCTTGTAATGTAATTTGAGAAACTAAATTATTTTTTAAAGTTGTTGGTCTCTGTGAGGATCATGAAAACATCCAGGTGTGTGTTATTTTCATGCTGTTCTGACCTCTTCCTGTGCACCTGCCATGTCAGTTGGTGAGCTGTAGACATGATGGTGAAGCCCCATCCAGTACTGGTGGAATACTACTGTCCTGACAACATTGTTTAAAAGTGCTCAGGAACAAGGCCAAATAACTTTTCATCGCTAGGAAAGGTTGTTGGATATTTAAGCACACCACCCCAGAAAAAAGTGGGAACAGCATTCCTATCCAATGTCATTATTTTCTAATTTTCTCAGACCACTCCCAGGGCTCTAAAGCTGCTTCCAAGGGCTTGGTAAAATTACCACCACAGTCTCAGGTTAAATGTTTACCAACTTAGACCAGTCATGAGGAGAAATTTCATCATTTAGAGAAATCTGTGACATTCTGTATCCCACATTCTGAACCTGGAATTCCCTCCCTAATGGTATTGTGGGTCTACTTACACCAAATGGACTGCAGCGGCTCAAGAAGGCAGCTCACCACCACCTTCTCAAGGGCAACTAGGGACGGGCAAGAAATGCGGGGCCCCGCCAGCAGCGCTCACATCCCACGAATGAATAAAAGAAATAGTTATAGATGTTCTGTCATTGAGTGCATTTTAAACTAAAATTAATAGGTATTTTAACCAGAGATAATGGGAACTGCAGATGCTGGAGAATCCAAGATAACAAAGTGTGAAGCTGGATGAACACAGCAGGCCAAGCAGCATCTCAGGAGCACAAAAGCTGACGTTTCGGGCTTAGACCCTTCATCAGAGCTTGTTATGACACACCTTTGAGGCAGGTGGGATATAATCTTAGGTTTCCTTGCTTAAAGTTAGTGAGCCAAAAGAGTTTCCAAAGGACTGTGATTAATAAATTGAGCAAAATAAACAGAAATTAAGAAATTAATGGTACCAATGGTGACAAATTGCTGCAATGAGATGGTATCCATCCCAGAATTTTAAAGGTAGTGTGCTGGAACATTGCAGATGCTCAAATTATAATCTCCTAAAATCCTCCTATTTTGGGAACCACTCCTTCAGATTTTAAATTTCATCTGTCCAACCAATTTATAATACATTTGAGGAACAAAAACCAGAAATTACTGGAAATTGAACAAGAGCAACATATAACAATGCTAGAGGAATTCCATCAATTTCCAATAAAAATTTGCCTCAACCGTATTTAAGGGAAAAGACTTCCTTCAAGCCCGTTCTCCAGTAAGTCATTCCCACCTGTATATAATCCACGGAATCCCCAAGAGCGGCGAATGCTGTGTACATCACCTCTCGCTTCCCTCCCCACTTCTGCATGATGCAAGAGAATTTAGACTGAGTCACGATTTCCTCCACCCTCCTCTTGCCCTCACTGAAGGTGATACAAGTTTCTCCAGTTCCTTTCTCATGGTAATTACTCTTCCAGACATAAGAGCCAGTGTTCTCCAAGCCCATGAGCTCATTGAAAATCTCCATCATGTAAATGTCCTCCTCGCTGTTGCCATCAATGACCATCACCACCTTGAGGTTGGGATATGCAATCCGCTTCACTGATGCTAGACATTTTTTGAGATAATCTGGGTCCTCCTGGTAAGCAGCGATACAAAGAGCGACTGACTTGGTAAATTTGAGGGGTCGATTCTCCTTCCTCATCCTCCTGTGTTCCAAGAAGGCGAAGAGACTCTGAATAAAAAGATGTAGAGCGAGGATGGCTCCATACAGCCCAAAGGACAGGTGGTAATTCTCTGTGTAGCTAAACTGATATCCCTTCACATAGGTGCAGGTAATGGCCCCCAGCACCGACAAAGCAAACAAGGTGCTTGCTATGATTCGGAGCATGGTACAGAGTCTCTCACAGGGCATGTCTGTAACAGAAAAAGCAATCAGCAAGAATGTAAGCTAGTGAATATTCAACATTAATATGGAATAGTCAGGGACATTGAAGTAAATAAAGTTTACAGCACAGAATTACACCATTTCACCTATCCAGGCCATGCTCCACTCAATCTTCCTCCCAGCCTTAACACATCAACACTACTCATTTCAACCTCACCCTGTGATAGCAACTTGTGCATTCTCACTAAATTCTAGTTACAAAGTTTCTCCCCAATTCCCTATTTGATTCTTTGGTGGTTATTTTAAATTGATAATCTCTTGTTATGCGCTTGGTGACAAGTGTGTCTGTTCTAAAAAAAATTCCATCATTTTAAATCCCACAAATTGATCTTTAAAATTGGTGAGATTGTAAAATATTAACTTAAAAATACTTTCCCTGCCCCATAGAATTGATTTTCTACCTCCATTCACAAAGAAGTGCAAACAGACTGCACCAGACCTGGGAAGAAGACAGCATCCTTGGCCTTATCATTATGGGTATAGAATACAAAAGCAAGGAGGTTTGAACCTGTCTAAAACACTGGTATGGCCTCAACCAGATTATTGCATCTAGTTCTGGATATTCCACTCAGTCCATGAGGAAAGTTGTGAAGGCACGAGAGAAGGTGCAGAAAAGGTTCATGAGAATTGTTCCAAAAATGAAGAACTTCAGTTACACAGAAAGATTGGAGAATGATAGCCCTGATCAACTTGGAGGAGAGAAGCTTCAGAGGAGATTTGATAGAGGTGTTCAAAATTGTGAGGAATCTGATGTCTGAAGAGGGAGAAACTATTCCTATTGGTGGAAGGGGAGAAGGATCAAGAACCAAGAGAGGACAGTATGTACCTTCCTTACCCAGCTTGGCCTATATGTGACTCCAGACCCAGAGCAACATTATTGACTCTTAACAACCTTATGATTAACTTCCAGCAAGCCAATCAGACAAAGGGGTATTTTAAAAAAAAATTCATGGGATGTGGTCATTGCTGGTTGGCTAGCATTTATTTCCTGTCCCTACTTGCCCTTGAGAAGGTGGTGTGAATACCTTCTTGAACCGCTAGAGTCCATGTGCTCTAGGTAGACTGTAGGGAGGGAATTCCAGGATTCTGACCCAGCAACTGTGAAGGGACAGCAAAATATTTACAAGTCAGGATGGTGAGTGGCTTGAGGGGAACTTGCAGGGGGTAGTGTTCCCAGGTATCTGCTGCCCTTGTCCTTCCAGATGGAAGTGGTCATGGGTTTGGAAGGTGCTGTCTAAAGAGCCTTGGGTGAATTTCTGTAGTGCATCTCTAATCAGAAGGCAGCAGAGATGTCACTGAGTGGAATCCTGAGAGATGGCACTGCAGTCACCATGACTGGTCTGAATATTGCAGAGGAACTGGTGTTAAGGAGTGGTTAAATCCAAAACACTATGTTAGTGTAGGGTACCCCCCCCCCCTAACCCCATAACCCTCGCTCACCTCCTCCAACCAAAAAAAACCATACTGCAAGCTCAGGCTCATCTATTTTTTTCAGTGTACAAAGGCGGAAATGGCAGTGAGGGCAGTAATGTGCTCCACCCACCAGATCTGGGAGATCGGGGAGCAGTCTAGTGTCCCTGGCACCTACGTCTGCAGGAAGTGAGACCAGCTGCAGCTCCTTACAGGCTGCCTGGTTGGGTTGGAGAAGCAGCTGGACACTATGCAGTGCATTCAGGAGGCAGAGAGAGTGATAGACACCAGTTACAGGGAGGTAGTTACATCACTGGTCCATACAGATGGATGGATGACTGCTAGGAGAAGCAGGCAGGTAGTGCAGGAGTCTCCTGTGGATATTCCCCTCTCAAACAGCTGTACCATTTTTGGACACTGTTGTGGGGGAGGGATAGCCTCTCGGGAGTATAAAAGCAGCAGCTAGACCTGTGGTACCAGAACTGATTCTGCTGTAGAGCAGGGTGGTGCAAAGTCCAGGTGAGCGATAGTAAGTGGGTAGGTTGATAGTCAGGGCCACAGACAGGCGTTTCTGAGGCCATAAACGAGACTCTAGGATGGTGTGTTTCCTCGCTGGTGCCAGGGTCCTGGATGTCTCTGAGTGGGTACAGGACATCCAGAAACAGGAGGGAAAACAGACAGAAATCATTGTCCACATTGGCACAAATGACATAGATAGAAAGAGGGAAGAGGTCCTGTGAGGACAGTTCAGGGACTTAGATAGGGAGCTAAAAAGCAGTACTATCAGAGTAGTAATCTCAGGATTATTACCCATGCCATGGATGAGTGAGGTTAGGAACAGAGAGAGGGAGAGAGTACATTTGAACATGTGGCTGCAGATCTGGTGTAGGAAGGAGGGCTTTAGATATATGGATCATTGGGATGTCTTCTGGGGAAGGTGGGACTTGTACAGGAAGGATAGGTTGTACCTAAACTGAAGGGGCACCAATATCCTGTGCAGGAGGTTTGCTAGAGCTCTTCAGCACAGTTTAAACCAGTGTGGCAGGGGGGTGCAAACTGGAACTACAGGCCAGTCAGTGCAGGGATTTGGGACAAAGGAGAGATTGAGATACGCATAGCACAGAATAAGAGCAGGCAGAGCGAAGTTGCGGAGCTCAGAGGGACTGGAGATCTGGAGTGCCTTTACTTCAATGCAAGAAATATAACAGGTAAACTAGATGAACCAAGAGCATGGTTCACTGCATGGAATTATGATGTTATTGCGATTACAGGGACATGGTTAAAGGAGGGATAGGACTGGTATCTTAGCATTCCTACCTGGGACAGAAAGGGAAACAAAAGGGGTGGGGGAGTTGCATTGCTGATTAAGGATCATATCACAGCTGTGTTGAGGGAGGATACATTTGAGGGATCAGACAGTGAGGCATTATGGGTGGAGCTCAGGAATAGGAAGGGTGAAATCACAATGTTCCGAGTTTTCTGTCGATCTCCCAACAGCCCACCGGAAACAGAGGAACAGATATGTAGTCAGATACTAGAAAGATGTGAAAAAAGCTGGATAGTTCTGGTGGGTGACTTCAACTTTCCTCTTACTGATGGGACTCCCTCAGAGCCAGGGGGTCAGATGGAGAGCAATTGTTAGATGTGTCCAGGAGGGCTTTTTGAGGCAGTATGCTGACAATCCAACCAGAGAGAGGGCCATACTAGAGAGGGCCATAGGGAATGAGCCAGGACGGGTGATCAATGTTTCAGTAGGAGAGCATTTTGGGCTTAGTGACCATAAGTCTATAAGATTTTATGTGGTCACGGACAAGGACAAGAGTGGCCCTTGAGAGAGGGTGCTTAATTGGGCAATGGGCCAATTACACCCACATTAGACAGGAACTGGGGAATGTGGATTGGGAACAGTTATTTGAGGGATAATCTATATCTGCCATGCAGAGGGCTTTTAAAAACTAGTTGATTAAAGTGCAGGACACATATGTCCCTGCAAATCTGAAGGATAGAAATGGCAAGACTTAGGAGCCATGGATGACAGGGAAATTGTAAACTTAGACAAAAGGGAAAGGGAAGTATACGATAGGTCGAGGCAGCTACAAACTGACAAAGCCCTTGAGGAGTGTAGAGAAATTAGGAAGGAACTTAAATGTGGAATTAGGAAGGAACTTAAACGTGGAATTAGGAAGGAACTTAAACGTGGAATTAGGAAGGAACTTAAAAGTGGAATTAGGAAGGAACTTAAATATGGAATTAGGAAGGTGAAAAGGGTCCATGAAATGTCTTTAGAAAACAGGGTCAAGGAGAATCCCAGATAATAAAATGTGAGGCTGGATGAACACAGCAGGCCCAGCAGCATCTCAGGAGCACAAAAGCTGACGTTTCGGGCCTAGACCAACCACCCTCACATTTTATTATCTTGGATTCTCCAGCATCTGCAGTTCCCATTATCAAGGAGAATCCCGACGCTTTTTATGCATATATTAGAAGAAAGAGGGTAGCAAGGGAAAGACTAGGCCCCCTCAAGGACAAAGGGGTAAGTTATGCATGGAGCCTCAGGAAGTGGGGGTGATCCTTAATGAGTATTTTGTATCAGTATTCACCAAGGAGAAAGACATGACTGATGTTGAGGCCAGGGATGAGAGTGTGAATACTCTAGAGAATGTCAATACATCGAAGGAGGAAATTTAAGGTATCCTAAATGACATTAAGGTAGATAAGTCCCCGAGGCCAGATGAGATCTGTCCCTGGTTACTGCGAGAAGCAAGGGAAGAAAGAGCTGGAGCATTGGCAGATATTTTCACATCCTCCTTGACTACAGGAGAGATTTCAGAGGACTGGGGATTAACCAATGTTGTTCCCTTGTTTAAGAAAGGAAGCAGGGATAATCCAGGAAATTATAGGCTGCTGAGTCTGACATCTGTGGTAGGGAAGCTCTTGGGGAAGATACTGAGGTACAGGACACATATACATTTGGAAGATACTGGACAAGTTAGCGACAGGCAGCATGGTTTCATATGGGGAAGGTTGTCTCACCAAACTGACTGAATCTTTTGAAGAGGTGACAGAGATAATTGATGAGGGAAGAGCTGTGGATATAGTTTACATGGACTGTAGTAAGGCTTTTGATAAAGTACCACATGGCAGACTGGGACAAAAACTAAAATCCACATGGGATTCGGGGTGGACTGGCTAGATGGATACAAAACAGGCTTTGTCATAGAAGACTGAGGGTAACGGGGGAAGGGTGTTTTTCAGAATGGAGACCAGTAACTAGTGGTGTTCCACAGGGATCAGTCTTAGGTCCTCTGTTGTTTGTAAAATATATAAATGGTCTGGAGGAGAATGTGGGTTGTCTGATTAGTTAGTTTGCAGATGACACCAAGATTTGTTGAGTTCCTGATAGTACCAATGATTGTTAAAGGATACAACAGGATACAGACAGATTGGTGGTTTGGGCACATAAGTGTCAAATGGAGTTTAATCCTGGCAAATGTGAGGCGATGCATTTTGGAGGATCAAATTTAGGTGTGAATTATACTGTTAATGGCAGAACCCTTAGGAACACTAACATGCAGACAGACCTGGGTGTGCAGGTCCACAGTTCCCTAAAAGTGGCAACACAGGTGGCCAAAGTGATTCAGAAGGCATATGGTATGCTTGTCTTCATTGTCTGGGGTGTGGAGCACAAGAGTTGGCAAACCATCTTGCAGCGATATAAAACCCTGTTAGGCCGCATTTGGAGTACTGTGTGCAGTTTTGGTCGCCACTTTACCAGACAGGTGGAGATACGTCCTCACCCTCAACAACTTCTCTTTCAATTCCTCTCACTTCCTACAGACAACATGGGTAGCCATGGGCACCCGCATGGGCCCAAGCTATGCCTGCCTTTTTGTAGGTTACGTGGAACAATCCCTCTTCCGCACCTACACTGGCCCCAAACCCCACCTCTTCCTCCAATACATTGATGACTGTATTGGCGCCGCCTTGTGCTCCCACGAGGAGCTCAAACAGTTCATCTACTTCACCAACACCTTCCACCCCAACATTACGTTCACCTGGACCATCTCTAATACCTCTCTCTCCTTCCTGGGTCTCTCTGTTTCCATCTCTGGTAACCACCTGGAAACCAATATCCATTTCAAGCCCACCGACTCCCACACCTACCTAGGCTACACCTCCTCCCACGCACCTTCCCGCAAAAATGCCATCCCCTATTCCCAATTCCTTCACCTCGGCCGCATCTGCTCCCAGGATGAGGCATTCCACTCTCGTACATCCCAGATGTCCTTGTTTTTCAAGGACCACAACTTTCCCCACTCAGTGGTCAAGAACACCCTCGAACGTGTCCCACAGCTCATCCCTCACACCCCCTCCCCGCAATAACAAGCAAAACAGAATCCCCCATGTTCTCATGTACCACCCCACCAATCTCCGGATCCAAATTCCGCATCATCCTCCGACACTTCCGACATCTGCAATCTGACCCCAATACCAAAGACCTTTCTCCCTCCCCACCTTATCGGCTCTCCGGAGGGACCGCTCTCTCCGGGACACCCTTGTCTGCTCCACACTCCCCTCCAGTCCCACCACACCCGGCACCTTCCCCTGCAGCTGCAGGAAGTGTTACACCTGCCCCAACACCTCCCCCCTCACCCCCATCCTAGGACCCAAGAAGACTTTCCACATCAAGCAGATGTTCACCTGCACATCTACCAATGTGGTATACTGCATCTGCTGTACACGGTGTGGCTTCCTCTACATTGGGGAAACCAAGCGGAGGCTTGGGGACTGCTTTGCAGAACTCTTATGCTCGGTTCGCAATAAACAACTGCACTTCCCAGTCGTGAACCATTTCAACTCCCCCTCCCATTCCTCAGATGACATGTCCATCCTGGGCCTCCTGCAGTGCCACAATGATGCCACCCGAAGGTTGCAGGAACAGCAACTCATATTCCGCTTGGGAGCCCAATGGTATCAATGTGGACTTCACGAGCTTCAAAATCTCCCCTCCTGCTACTGCATCCCAAAGCCAGCCCAGCTTGTCCCCACCTCCCTAACCTGTCCTTCCTCCCACCTATCCCCTCCTCCATCCCCATCTCCTACCTACTGGCCTCATCCCACCCCCTTGACCTGTCTGTCCTCCCTGGACTGACCTATCCCCTCCCTAACTCCCCACTTACAATCAGATTTATTGGCTCCATCCCCGCCTCTTTAACCTGAATGTCTCTTCTCCACCTATCATCTCCTCTATCCGCCTTCTATCCGCCTCCCCCTCTCTCCCTACTTATTTCAGAACCCCCTTCCCCTCCCCCATTTCTGAAGAAGGGTCTAGGCCCAAAATGTCAGCTTTCCAGCTCCTCTATTGCTGCTTGGCCTGCTATCTTCATCCAGCTCTACACCTTGTTATCTCTCCCCTATTCTAATTTTTCTCTCTCCATTACTGCTGTCTCTCCATTACAACTGTCCCTCCATTGTAATTCTATTCAATAGCGATCTATGTAGTAAATGGAAAAAACCCTTGTGAAAATTGATGCACAGAAAAGTATGGGTGTTCAGACCTATTGTACCGTGAACGTGGCAACGCAGGTCGATAGAGTGGTCAAGAAGGCATACGGTATGCTTTCATTCATCGGACGGGGTATTGAGTACAAGAGTTGGCAGGTCATGCTACAGTTGGAAAGGACTTTGTTTTGACCACATTTGGAATATTGCGTACAGTTCTGGTCGCCACATTACCAAAGGGATGTGGATGCTTTGGAGAGGGTGCAGAGGAGGTTCACCAGGACGTTGCCTGGTATGGAGAGCTATGAAGACAGGTTGGGTGAATTAGGATTATTTACATTAGAAAGATGGAGGTTGAGGGGGGACCTGATTGAGGTCTACGAAATCATGAGAGGGACAGACAGGGTGGATAGCAAGAAGCTTTTTCCCACAGTGGGGTACTCAATGACAAGGGGTCAAGATTTCAAGGTGAGAGGGGAAAAATTTCAGGGAGATATGCGTGTAAAGTACTTTACGCAGAGGGTGGTGGGTGCCTGGAACACATTGCCAGCGGAGGTGGTAGAGGCGGGCACGATAGTGTCATTTAAGATGTGTCGAGACAGACACAAGAATGAGCAGGGAGCAGAGGGATGCAGGTTCTTGGAAAATAGGCAACAGGTTTAGATACAGGAACTGGATAGGCACAGGCTTGGAGGGCCGAATGGGCTGTTCCTGGACTGTTATTTTCTTTGACATTTAGAATTATTCTCACTCCATTACTGCTGTCCCACCATTCTACTTAAACTCTCTCCATTACTGCTGTCTCTCCATTCTAATGATCTCACTCCATTACTGCTGTCCCTCCATTATATTTATTCTCTCCATTACTGCTGTCCCTCTATTCTAATTATTCTCTCTCCATTACTGCTGTCCCTCCATTCGAATCAATCTCTCTCCATTACTGCTGTCCCTCCGTTCTAATTGTCTCTCTCCATTACTGCTGTCCCTCTATTCTAATTATCTCTCTCCAATACTGCTGTCGCTCTATTCGAAATATTTCTCTCCAACACTGCTGTTGATCTATTCTAATTATTCTCTTTCCATTACTGCTGCTCCTCTATTCTAACTATATCTCTCTATTACTGCTGTCCTTCCATTCTAATTATTCTCTCTCCATTACTGCTGTCACTCTATTCTAATTATCTCTATCCAATACTGCTGTTGCTCTATTCTAATTATTCTCCCTCCATTACTGCTGTCCCTGTATTCCAATTATGTCTCTCCATTACTGCTGTCCCTCCATTTGAATTATTCTCTCTTCATTAGTGCTGTCCCTCTATTCTAACTATTCTCTCTCCATTCCTGATGTCGCTCTATTCTAATTATCTCTCTCCATTACTGCTATCCCTCCATTCTAATAGGCTCTCACCATTACTGCTGTCCCTCTATTCTAATTCATCCCTCTCCACTACTGGTGTCCCTCCATTCTAATTATCTCTCTCGATTACTTCTGTCCCTCTGTTCTAATTATTCTCTCTCCATTCCTGATGTCCCCCTATTCTAATTATTCTCACTCCATTACAGCTGTCCTACCATTCTAATTATGCTTCCTCCATTACTACTGTCCCTCCATTCTAGTTATCTGTCTCCATTACTGCTGTCCCTCTATTCAAATTATTCTCCCTCCATACCTGATGTCCCTCTATTCTAATTATCTCACCCCATTACTGCTGTCCCTCCATGCTAATTATCTCTCCCCATTACTGCTGTCCCACCATTCATTAATCTCTCTCCATTACTGCTGACCCTCCAGTCTAATTATTTCTCTCCATTACTGTGGTCCCACTATTCTAATTATTCTCTCTCCATTACTGCTGTCCCTCTTTTCTAATTATCTCTCTTCATTACTCTTGTCCCCCTATTCGAATTATTCTCTCTCCATTACTGCTGTCCCTCCATTCATTAATCTCTCTCCATTACTGCTGTCCCTCCAGTCTAATTATTTCTCTCCATTACTGTGGTCCCTCTATTCTAATTATTCTCTCTCCATTACTGCTGTCCCTCCATTCTAATTATTCTCGCACCATTACTGCTGTCCCTCCATTCTCATTATCTCTCTCTATTACTGCTGTCCCTCCATTCTAATCACTTCTCTCCATGACTGCTGTCCCTCTATTCTAATTATTCTCTCTCCATTACTGCTGTCCCTCTGCTCTAATTATTCTCTCTCCAGTACTGCTGACCCTCCATTCTAATTATCTCTCCATTACTGCTGTCCCTCTATTCTAATTATTGTCACTCCATTACTGCAGTCCTTACATTACAATTAGCTCTCTCCATTACTGCTGTCCCTCCATTTTAATTATTCTCTCCATTACTACTGCCCCTCCATTCTAATTATCTCTCTCCATTACTGCTGTCCCTCTATTCTGATTATTCTCTCTCCATTACTGCTGTCCCTCTATTCTGATTATTCTCTCTCCATTACTGCTGTCCCTCTATTCTAATTATTGTCTCTCCATGACTGCTGTCCCTCCATTCTAATTATCCCTCTCCATTACTGCTGTCCCTCCATTCTAATTCTTCTCTCTCCATTCCTGCTGTCCCTCTATTCTAATTATTCTCTCTCCCTTCCTGCTGTCCCTCCATTCTGATCATCTCTATCCATTACTTCTGTCCCTCTGTTCTAATTATCTCTCTGCATTACTGCTGTGCCACTATTTTAAAAATTCTCTTTCCATTTCTGCTGTCCCTCCATCTAATTATCTCTCTCCATTACTGCTGTCCCTCCATTTTAATTATTCTCTCCATTACTGCTGTCCCTCTATTCTAATTATTCTCTCTCCATTACTGCTGTCGCTCTACTCTAATTATTCAATCTCTATTACTGCTGTGCCTGTATTCTAATTATTCTATCTCCATTACTGCTGTCCATCCATTCCAATTAACTCTCCATTGCAGCTGTCCTTCCATTCTAAGTATTCTCTCTCCATTCCTGCTGTCCCTCTCTTGAAATTATGCTGTCTCCATTACTGCTGTCCCTCCATTCTAATTATCTCTCTCAATGACTGATGTCCCTCTATTCTAATTGTCTCTCTCCATTACTGCTGTCCCTCTATTCTAATTATTCTCTCGCCATTACTGCAGTCCCACTATTCTAATTATCTCTCTCCATGACTGCTGTCCCTCCATTCGAATTATCTCTCTCCATTACTGCTGTCACTCCATTCTAACTATCTCTCCATTACTGCTGTCCCTCTACTCTAATTATTCTCGCTCCATTACTGCTGTCCTTCCATTCTGATTATCTCTCTCAATTACTGCTGTCCCTCAAGTCTAATTATTCTCCCTCCATTACTTCTGACCCTCCATTCTCATTAATCTCTCTCCATTACTGCTGTCTCTCTATTCTAATTATTCTCTCTCCATTGCTGCTGTCCCTCTATTCGAATTATTCTCTCGACATTAATGTTATCCCTTCATTCTTATTATCTCTCTCGGTTCCTGCTGTCCCTCTATTCTAATTATTCTCTCTCCATTCCTGATGTCCCTCCATCTAATTATCTCTCTCCATCACTGCTGTCCATCCGTTCTAATTATCTCTCCATTACTGCTGTCCCTCTATTCTAATTATTCTCTCTGCATTACTGCTGTCCCTCCATTCTAATTAATACCTCTCCATTACTACTGTCCCTCCATTCTAATTATTCTCTCTCCATTACTGCTGTCCCTCCATTCTAATTATTCTCTCTCCATTACTGCTGTTCCTCTATTCTAATTATCCCTCTCCATTACTGCTGTCGCTCCATTCTAATTATTCTCTCTCCCTTCCTGCTGTTCCTCCATTTTATTCATCTCTCTCCATTACTTCTGTCCCTCTGTTCTAATTATCTCTCTGCATTACTCCTGTCCCTCTACTCTAATTATTCTCTCTTGATTACTGCTGTCCCTACAGTCTAATTATTCTCCCTCCATTACTTCTGGCCCTCCATTCTCATTAATCTCTCTCCATTACTGCTGTCACTCAATTCTAATTATCTCTCTCCATTTCTGCTGTCCCTCCATTCTAATTATGTCTCTCAATTACTGCTGTCTCTCTATTCTAATTATTCTCTCTCCATTACTGCTGTCCCTCTATTCTAATTATTCTCTCTCCATTAATGTTGTCCCTCCATTCTTATTATCTCTCTCGGTTACTGCTGTCCCTCTCTTCTAATTATTTGCGCTACATTCCTGATGTCCCTCTATTCTAATTATCTCTCTCGATTACTGCTGTCGCTCCATTCTAATTATTCTCTCTCCATTACTTCTGTCCCTCTGTTCTAATAATCTCTCTGCATTACTGCTGTCCCTCTACTCTAATGATTCTCTCTCCAATCCTGATGTCCCTCCATTCTAATTATGTCTCCATTACTGCTGTCCATCCATTCTAATTATCTTTCCATTATTGCTGTCCCTCTATTCTAATTATTCTCGCTCCATTACTGCTGTTCCCCCATTCTAATTAATACCTCTGCATTACTGCCGTCCCTCTATTTTAATTATCACTCTCCAATACTGCCGTCCCTCCATTCTAATTATTCTCTCTCCATTACCGCTGTCCCTCCATTCTAATTATTCTCTCTCCATTACTGCTGTCCCTCCATTCTAATTATGTCTCCATTACTGCTGTCCCTCCATTCTCATTATTCTCTCTCCATTACTGCTGTCCCTCCATTCGAATTATTCTCTCTCCATTCCTGCTGTCCCTCCATTCTAATTATCTCTCTCCATTACTGCTGGCCCTCAATTCTATTTATTCTCTCTCCATTCCTGCTATCCCTCCATTCTAATTATCTCTCTCCATTACTGCTGGCCCTCTATTCTAATTATCTCTCTCCATTAGTGCTGTCGCTCCATTCTGATTATTCTCTCTCCATTCCCGCTGTCCCTCCATTCTAATTATTCTCTCTGCATTACTGCTGTCCCTCTTGTTCGAATTATCTCTCTGCATTACTGCTGTCCCTCTATTCTAATTATTCTCTTTCCATTTCTGCTGTCCCTCCATTCAATTAATCTCTCTCAATTACTGCTGTCACTCCATTCTAAGTATTCTCTCTCCATTACTGCTGTCACTCCGTTCAATTAATCTCTCTCCATTACTGCTGTCCTCTATTCTAATTATTCTCACTCCATTACTGCTTTCCATCCATTCGAATGATCTCTCTCCATTACTGCTGTCCCTCCATTCTAATTAATACCTCTGCATTACTGCTGTCCCTCTATTCTGATTTTCTCTCTCCAATACTGCTGTCCCTCCATTCTAATTATAACCTCTGCATTACTGCCATCCCTCTATTCTAATTATTCTCTCTCCATTACTGCTGTCCGTCCATTCTAATTAATCTCCCTGCATTACTACTGTCCCTCCATTCTAATTTTCTCTCTCCCTTCCTGCTGTCCCTCCATTTTAATCATCTCTCTCCATTACTTCTGTCCCTCTGTTCTAATTATGACTCTGCATTACTGCTGTACCTCTATTCTAATTATTGTCTCTCCATTACTCCTGTCCCTCTACTCTAACTATTCTTGCTCCATTACTGCTGTCCTTCCATTCTGATTATCTCTCTCAATTCCTGCTGTCCCTCCAGTCTAATTATTTTCCCTCCATTTCTTCTGACCCTCCATTCTCAGTAATCTCTCTGCATTACTGCTGTCGCTCCATTCTAATTATCTCTCTCCATTGCTGCTGTCCCTCCATTAAATTAATCACTCTTCATTAGTGCTGTTTCTCCATTCGAATTATCTCTCTCCATTACTACTGTCCCTCTTTTCTAATTATTCTCTGTCCATTACTGCTGTCCCTCCATTCTAGTTATGGCTCCATTACAGTTCTCCCTCCATTCGAATTATTCACACTCCATTACTGCTGTCCATCCGTTCTAATTATCTCTCTCCATTACCGCTGTCCCTCCATTCTAATTATTCTCTCCCCATTACTGCTGTCCCTCCATTCGATTTATTCTCTCTCCATTACTGCTGTCCCTCTATTTTAATAATCTCACTCCATTACTGCTGTCCCTCCATTCTAATTATCACTCTCCATTACTGCTGTCGCTCCACTCTAATTATTCTCTCTCCATTCCTGCTGTCCCTCCATTCTAAGTATTCTCTCTCCATTACTGCTGTCCCTCTATTCTGATTATTACTCTCCATTACTGCTCTCCCTCTATTCTAATTATCTCTCCCTTCCTGCTGTCCCTCCATTATAACCATCTCTTTCCATTACTTCTGTCCCTCTGTTCTAAATATCTCTCTGCATTACTGCTGTCCCTCTATTCTAATTATTCTCTTTCCATTTCTGCTGTCCCTCCATTCTAATTGTCTCTCTCCATTACTGCTGTCCCTCCAGTCTAATTATTCTCCCTCCGTTACATCAGACCCCCCACTCTAATTAATCTCACTCCATTACTGCTCTCCCTCCATTCTAATTATCTCTCTGCATTGCTGCTGTCCCTCCATTCAATTAATCTCTCTCCATTACTACTGTCCCTCCATTCAAATTATTCTCTCTCCATTACTGCTGTCCCTCTCTTCTACTTCATCTCACTCCATTACTTCTGTCCCTCCATTCTAATTATTCTCTCTCCATTCCTGCTGTCCCTCTATTCTAATTATCTCTCTCCATTACTGCTGTCCCTCTATTCTAATTAATACCTCTCCATTATTGCTGTTCATCTGTTCTAATTATTCTCTCTCCATTACTGCTGTGCCTCTATTCTAATTATTCTCTCTCCATACTGATGTCCCTGTATTCTAATTTTTCTCTCTCCATTACTGCTGTCCATCTATTCCAATTAATACCTCTCCATTACTGCTGTCCCTCGATTCTAATTAATACCTCTGCATTACTGCTGTCCCTCCATTCTTATTACCTCTCTCCATTACTGCTGTCCCTCAATTCTAATCAATACCTCTCCATTACTGCTGTCCCTCTATTATAATTATTCTCTATCTATTAATGTTGTCCCTCTATTCTAATTATCTCTCTCGATTACTGCTGTCCCTCTATTCTAATTTTCTCTCTCCACTACTGCTGTGCCTCCATTCTAAGTATTCTCTCTCCATTACTGCTGTCCGTCTATTCTAATTATTCCCTCTCCATTACTGCTGTCCGTCCATTCTAATTCTCTCTCCATTACTGCCCTCCCTCCATTCCAATTATCTCTCCATTGCAGCTCTCCTTCCATTCTAGTTATTCTCTTTCCATTCCTGCTGTCCCTCTATTGAAATTATTCTCTCTGCATTACTGCTGTCCCTGTCTTCTAATTATCTCTTGCCGTTACTGCTGTCCCTCCATTCTAATTATCTCTCTCCATTACTACTGTCCCTCTTTTCTAATTATCTCTCTCCATTACTGCTGTCCCTCCATTCTCAGTGATCTCTCTCCATTACTGCTGTCGCTCCATTCAATTAATCTCTCTTCATTACTGCTGTCCCTCCATTCTGATTATCTCTCTCCATTACTACTGTCCCTCTTTTCTAATTATTCTCTCTCCATTACTGCTGTCACTCCATTCAATTAATCTCTCTCCATTACTGCTGTCCCTCTATTCTAATTATTCTCTCTCCATTACTGCTGTCCCTCCATTCCAATTATCTCTCCATTGCAGCTCTCCTTCCATTCTAGTTATTCTCTCTCCATTACTGCTGTCCCTCTATTTTAATAATCTCATTCCATTACTGCTGTCCCTCCATTCTAATTATTCCCTCCCCATTACTACAATTCCTCCATTCTAATTATTCTCTCTCCATTACTGCTGTCCCTCCATTCTAATTATTCTCTCCATTACTGCTGTCCCTCCAGTCTAATTATTCTCCCTCCGTTACTTCTGACCCTCCAGTCTAATTAATCTTGCTCCATTACTGCTATCCCTCCATTCTAATTATCTCTCTCCATTACTACTGTCCCTCCATTCAAATTATTCTCTCTCCATTACCACTGTCCCTCTCTTCTGCTTCATCTCACTCCATTACTTCTGTCCCTCTATTCTAATGATTCTCTCTCCATTAGTGCTGTCCCTTCATTCTAATTATCTCTCTTGATTACTGTTGTCCCTCCATTCTAATTAAATTCCTCTCCATTCCTGCTGTCCCTCTATTCTAATTATCTCTCTCCATTACTGCTGTCCCTCTATTCTAATTAATACCTCTTCATTACTGCTGTTCATCTATTCTAATTATTCTCTCTCCATTACTGCTGTGCCTCCATTCTAATTATCTCTCTCCATTACTGCTGTCCCTCAATTCTAATTAATACCTCTCCATTACTGCTGTCCCTCTATTATAATTATCTCTCTCCAAAACTGCTGTCCCTCCATTCTAATTATCTCTTTCCATTACTGCTGTCCCTCTGTTCTAATTATCTCTCTGCATTACTGCTGTCCCTCTCTTCTAATTATCTCTCTCCATTTCTCCTGTCCCTCTATTCCAATTGTCTCTCTCCATTACTGCTGTCCCTCTATTCCAATTATCTCTCTCCATTTCTGCTGTCCCTCCATTCTAATATTCTCTCTCCATGACTGCTGTCCGTCCATTCTAATAATCTCTTCTGTCCCGCTATTCAAATTATCTCTCTCCATTACTGCTGTCCTTCCATTCTAATTATCTCTCTCCATTACTGCTGTCCCTCAATTCTAACTAATACCTCTCCATTACTGCTGTCCCTCCATTCTAATTATCCCTCTCCATTACTGCTGTCCCTCCATTCTAATTATTCTCTCTCCATTACTGCTGTCCCTCAATTCTAATTAATACCACTCCATTACTGCAGTCCTTCCATTCTAATTATTCTCTCTCCATTACTGCTGTTTCTGTATTCTAACTATCTCTGCATTACTGCTGTCCCTCCCTTATTATTCTCTCTCCAGTGCTGCTGTCCCTCTATTATAATTATCTCTCTCCATTACTGCTATCCTTCCATTCTAATTGTCTCTCTCCATTACTGCAGTCCCTCTTCTGTTTATCTCTCTCCATTACTGCTGTCCCTCTGTTGTCATCATCTCTTTATATTCGTGCTGTTTCTCTTTTTCTGCATTCTGTCTACTTCTACACTTGTTTGCCAGTGATCCATGTTCCACCTACAGGATTAGTAGCCTCAGAATAGACCATTTAGCCCCTCAGGTGTGCTCTTCCATTCTGGACCATCCCCTTCGAGACCATATTCCTGCATTATTTTGATATCTTTCGATGTCATTAATGATGGGAAATGTATTAATCTTTGTCGTAAACTTCCTGGAGCATGATCCTCTGGAACCTTAGCAAATTACTAGAAACGCCGTGTCAAGAGAAAAGACATTCCTCTTCATGTGAACCATAAATATCTTGCCTTTTCATCTGAAATTGTGTCCTCTGGTACTCGGCTACGCCGCCTGCAGAAACATCCCACTGCATCTCTTCTGTCTACATCTTTAAGAATAATTGCACGTTTCTCTGGGATAATCTTATTTTTTCTGAAGTGCAGACAATACATGCTGAGTTTCTGCATCTCTCGCCGACCAGCACAGTCCGTTCACGGCAGGGATGAGGATAGGGAAGGTGAGGTGGCTCTCACTGGAGCCGAGGAGAACAAAAGGATGATTTGACCGAGGGGTACAGGATTTGGACAGGTTTAGAACGGGGGAGGAGGGAGGCGGATAGCAGATTTGGCCAGAACCGAGAATGAACTTTTTGATGCAGTGAGTGGCAACAGTCCCGGAATTCACTGGCTGGAGCTGGGAACGAGGAGCTCCGGGGATCCAGGGACTGACTGGGTCGCTCTGGAGGGAGATAGCATGGACTCAAGGGGTCGAACGGTCTCCTTGTATGACCTTCACTGACTCTCTGTCTCTGTCCTT
Organism: Stegostoma tigrinum; assembly: GCF_030684315.1. Lineage (NCBI taxonomy): Eukaryota > Metazoa > Chordata > Chondrichthyes > Orectolobiformes > Stegostomatidae > Stegostoma > Stegostoma tigrinum. The sequence goes on along the minus strand of NC_081369.1, from coordinate 67,527,875 downwards.
CTGTCCAAACTGGGACTCTCCGTCCCTCTCTGTGTTTTTGGGGGGTGGGAGTGCTGTCTCGGGGATTTCCCTGGAGCTGGTTGGGGTTTGGTTCCCCGGGGGGTTAGTGATGGAGCAGCTGCTCAGGACAAAGCCGGAGCCGCCGCCCGGAGGGGAAGGGAAGGCGCCCCCCGAGGGACACGGATCGGTTTCCTCACTCACCGGCAGCTACACCGTCTCCCGGACCTTCCCCCGCCGCCGCCGCCCCCCCCCACCCCCGATCCCGGGGAGCAAGAGGCGAGCTCCGTGCCGCTGTCCGCACTCACCTTCACCCGCACCGCTCCCCGGCTCCTACAGCAGCGATCACGGAGGACCCACTCGATCCGATCGTCCCCACCCCCGTCTGTGCAGCTCCTCCCCCCACCCCGTCACCGGCAAAGGTAAAGGGGGAGGGTGGGCAGGAGAGGGATGGGGGCGCTGAATAAAGGCAGTGAGGGAGCGGCTACAGAGGTGCGTAATGAAAGAGCTAAATGAAAGAAATATGCGAGAGAAAGGGAAATGAGGGAATGTGTCAGAACATGTGAAGAGAGGGGAAGAGGGAGAGATAGAGCGAGGAGAAAAGTAAAGGACAGGGGTTAGTCATCAAGAAGGATTCGTAAAAGAAAGCAGTTGTGGTTTGAGGAAAGCGGAGAAAGATCGGTGCAGCTCCCAGACCGCACTAAACCACCGGGCTACCAAGTGAATGGGTTTCCACTGAAACAGCTGGGGAACAGCGGCACTAATCCGGTTTGTACAAAGAGAATGAGACGGTGGCATCGGTTTGCGAGAGACTGTAAGACCCTAAAACATTGGAGCACAAGTTGGCTCTTCCGCCAGTCCAGTCCCCATAATCCTCGTACCCCTTACTGATCCAAAAACGTCTCTCGGTTTCGAATATATTTAATGATCAAAAATAACCATAAGAACCGCGGATGTTATAAATCAGAAACAAAAACAGGAATTGCTGGAAAAGCTCAGCAGCGTTTGGCAGCATCAGTGTAGAGAAAACCAGAATTAATGTTTCGGCTCCTATGACTGTCAAAAGTGGACAGATTTTCTCAGGTTCATTCGCCTCAGAACAAAATCTGTTTTCAATTGCCACCCCATCACAACGGCAATGCCCTCTGTTCCTAGACTCCCCCATCTTGGGAAATCATCTCCCCACACTTACCCTGTCAAGATCACCTAAGAATCTTACATGTTGCAATAAGGTTGCCTCTCAATTCTTCTAAACTCCAATGATCATAGGCCCAGACTACTCACATATCAATCGCTTGTCATGAGGCAGTTCCTCCTTTGTTTATTACTCCTCAGCTTGTACCTCCTCAAATTTATTACAGTTCTTTCTCAGGCATAATTTCCCCTTTGTGAAGCCACATTGGCTCTGTTTGATTATGTGTTTCTAAATGCTCTGTTACATTATTTTTAATAAACTCTAACATTTTCCCAAAGACAGATATTAACTAGTCTTCATTTACCTATTTATCGTCCCCATCTCTTTTGAATGTTATACTGGCAGCTCTCCTCTTGAATTTAGTAAAAATTTTACCAAATTAGAACATGGTAACTGAAAACCAAAAGAACTGCAGGTGCTGCTCACTCACCCACTCATCAGGAACAGAAACAGAAGTTGCTGGAAACTTAGCAGATCTGGCAGCATCTGTGAGGAAAAAAAATCTGTTGACATTTTGGGGTCCAGAACTCAGAACATGGTAACAATGACCTAGTTAAAAATGCAGGTGTCAAACAATTGGACAGTATAGTCATAGATAGAGGTATTAAAAAAGCTGGCAGCACTCCAGATAGAGAAGCCAGCTGGTCCAGATGGGGTTTATCCTAGAATGCTGAGAGATAAGGGACCAAATTGTGGAGCCATTGATAGAAATTTTCCCAGCCACTCTGAACTCAAGACTAGTCCCAGGGGATTGCAGGATTGTAAATGTGACACTTTTGTTTAAGAGTGGGACAAAGGATAACTCAGGAAAGTAGAGATCTGTCAGCTTGACGTCAGTGGTGGGAAAACTGATGGAGGCCATAATACAGAAAAGGTAAGTATACACTTAGAGAAAAATAATTTAACACTAGAGTTAATAATTGAGTTCTTTAATGAGGTGACATAGGCAATGAACAAGGGTAGTACTGGGGATTTGAACTTTCAGAAAACATTTGATACAGTTCCATGTGGTAGGTTGGTTAGCAAATTAGAAATATTTGGGATTGATGGTTCCTTGACATTGTGGGTTAGGAAACAGAGGGTAGATATAGAGGGGCATTTTTCAGACTGGAGATGAGTTGAAATTGGGTTCCCCAGGAATTGGTGATGGGACCTGTGCTTTTTCTGATTTATATAAATAATTTGGAGGTGGGTGTTGAAGTCTGAATCTCCAAATTTGCAAATTATACAAAGCGAGGGAGAATAGTGAGTTGTGAGGATGACGTTGAACGACTTTGGAGAGACATCGGCAAGATGGCCAAATGGACAGACACCTGGCAGATGAAATTTAATTTAGCAAAATATGAGGTAATGCATTTTGGAGGAAGAAATATGGAGAGGTAGTGCAAGCTCAATGGTACACCTTGCAGGGGAGTACAGGAGCAGAGAGTAGACAAACAGGAGGCTGGAAGAACACAGCAAGCCAGGCAACATCTGGAGGGAAAGAGAAGTCAATGTTTTAGTATTACCCTTCAGGACTGGACGTCGGGGTGGAGGGAGCTGCAGATAAAGAGGGGGAAGGGGGGTAGCAGAAAGGTAGTGATAGGTGGACACTGGTGGTAGGTACAACCTGGTTGGTCGATGGGAGGGATGAATCCATTTGGTGGCTGGAAGGGAGGGTCAGAGGGAGGTGGCGCTGGAAGGGGAGCCAGGGGATCAGTGGGAAGGTTATTTGAAATTGGAGAACTCAGTATTGAGTCATCAGGGCTGAAGGGTGCCCCGGCGGAAGATAAGGTGTTGTTCTTCAAATTTGAATTCCGAGCCACTGCGACATTGGAGGAGTACGAGGGCAGACATGTTGGAGGGGGAGTGGGACGGGGAGTTGAAATGGGCAGTGCCAGGGAGGTCAGGTTGGTCATTACAGGCCAGGCAAAGATGCTCAGTGAAATGGTCACCTTATCTACGTTTGGTCTCACTGATGTAGAGAAGACCACATCAGGAGCACTGGATCCAATAAACTAGGTTGGAGGAGATGCAAGTGAAGCTCTGCCTCACCTGGAAAGATTGTTTAGGGCCCTAGATGGAGGTTGGAAGTGGTGTGTGAGCAGGTCTTTTACAAAGCAGAAGGACCTGAGGGTTCTCAGTTATGATTCTCTGAAGGTGGAACAGTTGTTAAGAAAGGTTAGAGGATCCAGTAAATAGAGGCATAGAGTATAAAAGCAAGGAAATGATGCTACACCTCTACAAATCATTGGTCAGACCACATTTGGAGTATTGCATTCAGTTCTGGGCACCTTATTTAAGGAAGAATGTTAAAGCCCTGGAGGAAGTTCAAAGGAGATTTACTACAATGATATCAGGAATGAGGGATTTTTAGATATAAGGAAAGATTAGGGATTTGGGCTTATTCTTTTTGAAGCGAAGTATAAAGATTAAGATGTGACCTTATTGTGGTGTCCAAAATTATGAAGAATTTTGACAGGGTAAAGAAGGAAATTCTGTTTTCACTAGTTGGTATGTCAGTAAATAGGGGTCACAATGTCAAGATTGTCAGCAAGAGAGCTTTTGTTCATTATACATTCATGGGATGAGGGTGTCACTGACTCGGCAGCATTTATTGCCCAGAGGGCAGGTATGAGTCAACCACATTGCTGTGTGTCTGGAGTTGTACGTAGGCCAGACCAGGTAAGGATGGCAGTTTCCTTCCCTAAAGGACATTAGTGAACCAGATTGGTTTTTAAAACCAATCAGCAATTGATTCACAGTTGTTATTAGAATCTTAATTCCAGATATTTTTATTGAATTCAACTTCCACCATCTTTTCATGGTAGGATTTGAACCCAGATCCCTAGAACATTACCTGGGTCTCTAGATTAACAGTCCAGCACTAGTACCACTAGGACCTTGTCTCCCCAAGCTAGGAGCAGGATGAAGGAAACTTCTTTACATAGAGAGTTGTTAGGATTTGCAATGTGCTGCCTGGAAGAGTGGTGGAGGCAGATTCCATAGAATCCCTCCAGTGTCAAATCAGACCATTTGATCCATTGAGTCCACACCAGTTCTCTGAAGATCATCCCACCCAGCCAATCTGCCTAACCTACACGTAAGACCATAAGACATAGGAGTGGAAGTAAGGCCATTTGGCCCATCAAGTCCATTCTCTTTGGAAAGTGGGAGGAAACTAGAGCACCTGGAGGAAGCCCATGCAGACTCAGGGAGAATGGGCAAACTCCACACCATCACCCAAGGCTGGGATCGAACCTGGAACCCTAGTGCTGTGAAGGGGCAGTGCTAACTGCTGAGCTGCCATGGCACCGTATAGGTTTCCAAAGATAGCTGGATATATATTTGAAAGTGATGAAGGTAGATGGTTAGAGAGATAAGGCTGGAGAGCGGGACTAGCTGGGTAATTGTTTTGGGACAGACACAATGGGTCAAATGCCTCCTTAATGTAAAATTCTAGGATTCCAGAATTGTGAAATTATGACCATTGAATCCACTATCTTGGTAGCTACATTCCTTAAATTTCTAGGATGTAACCCATCATGTCCAGGGGATGTATCAGTTTTTAGCCCCATTGCTTTCCATAGCACTCTTTCTCTAGAGTTAGTTATTGTGTTAATTTTCCCCCCTCACCACCCTTTGATTACTTAGTGTTTTTGGAATGCTATTACTGTCCTCTATAATGAAAACTGTTGCAAAATGTTGGTGGAGAGAGAGTAGTTTGAGATTTTTACAGGGCCTTTGCTAGACCACAGCTGGAATATCATGTACAGCTGTCATCGCTTTACATAAGGAAGGATGTTCCTTGCTGTAGAGGAAGTGCAGTGAACGTTTACCAGACTGTTCCCTGAGATGGAAGGACTGATGTATGAGGAGAGGCTGAATCAATTAGAATTAAATTCACTGGAGCCCAGAAGAATGATGGGGAAATCTCAGAAACCTATAATATCCTAACAGGCAGGGTAGATGCAGGAGGAATGTTCTTGATGGTAGGGTGGATCAGAAGCAGGAATAACAATCTTAGGATATAGATAGAACATCTCGGACTGAGATGAGGAAAACCTTTCACTGTGAAGGGAGACCCTGTGTAATTCACTACCACAGAAAGTAATGGCTTTCAAGGCATTGTATGATTGCAAGAAATTGGTGATAGCATTCGGGGCTAAAAGGATCAAAGGCTATGGGGAAGTCCAGGAACCAACTATTGAGTTGGATGTTCAGATGTTCAGCCATGATCATAATGAATGGCAGGGCAGGCTGGAAGGGCAAAATGGCCTACTTCAGCTCCAATTTTCTATGTATCTATGTTCAGAACAGACTGTATCCACAGCCAAGTTGTCCCAAGTACAGCCACACCACTGGCTTCTATCTGAACGATCAGTCTACTCTTGATCATCATTAAAATGATGAGTCATCATCAATGCTATCAACCAGCACTTGCTTGGTGTTCCGCCAGGGCCTCTCAGCTTATTGAAGTGTGGATTGAGAACCATGCCTCTAGAAATTTCCGTGTGTGTCTGTGTTTGGCTTGGGCTACAATAATTACTTTGTCCCAGTTAAACTGATGGCCTTCATTATCTGAATGTACAGATATTAAAGAGCGTTAACCGTGCTGTTTCACTGCTAGCTGACGTTTGTGTATTCTGATGGCTAGTTTCCTTCGGGTCTGTCCAATCTAACATTTGTGGCAGTCGTTGCATGTATTTTGTAAACTACATTGGCTCTGCATGCTGTGGGATTGGAGTCTTTAATCTTTGTAAGTATTTGTGTAGCGTGGCTGTGGGCCTGTGGGCCACCATGATTCTTAGTGGTCTTACGAGTCTTGCTGTCAGTTCCAATTTGATGTCACTGAGCATGGTGACAAAACATCTGAACAAAAGAATACCCAGCCTGGTGAGTAAGTCAACAACCTCAGTGGGTATATTCCCTGATCATTGCAGGATGTTCAGCACCATTGGTGATGCCTCAGAAACTGAAGCAGTGTCCAAATGCAGCAAGACTTGGGCAATATCCAGGCTTGGGTTGACATGGACCATCTCCAACAACAGAATCTAACTATCACCTGATCCGTAACATTCAATGTTAACATTATGGAAGCCCCCACTGTCAATATCCTAGGGGTTTACTGCTGCCCAGAAACTGAGCTGGATCCATCATATAAATAATGTGTCTACAAGAGTGGGTCAGAGGCTAGGAATCCTGCAGTGAGTAACTCACCTCATGACTCCACAAAGTCCATCCACCATCTACAAGCCACTAGTCAGGAATGTGATGGAATACTCCCCACTTGCCTGGATGGGTGCAATTCCATCAACACACAAGAGGAATGACACTATCCAGGACAAAGCAGCAGTTTGATTAGCACTACATCCACAAGTATCCATTCCCTCCACCACTGATGCTCTGTAGCAGTAGTGTGTAGACACACTGCAGAAATTCACCAAAGATCCTTAAACTGCAGCTTCCAAAACCACAACCACTTCATCAAAAAGGATAAGGTCAGCAGATACATGGAAGCACCATGTAGCTGTAAGGTCCTCTCCAAGCCTCACTACCTTGACTTGGATTACTGCACTGATCAATACCAGAACAGGTTTTAGCAAAGATTTGTAGCGTGGGTTGTGGGTGAGGTTATTGACTTGTTTGCCGAGCTGGCATGGTGACGGAATGTCTGAACGAAAACAAGCCAGCTCGGTGAACAAGTCAACAGCCGCACCAGAACAGAATTATTATACTGATAACAGTAATATAGGATTACTGATTTATCCCAGTAGCATGGTCCATAGATGTAATGGAGCGATTTCTTCATACTGACAATCTGTTACATGATGTTGTCAGAAGCTTCTTGTTGCTGGTAGATCCATGAATAATGGCAGTGTTGGGATTGGCGGTAGGAAAGTGCAGTCCACAGGATTCTCAACCACAGAACAGGATAAGGAAGACGCTTCTCACCAACTGTAAACATGGAAGCAGTCTGTAGCAGCAAGGTGGTCCCTTCCATCACAGTTTAACAGGTCACTGAAATCTGGTCACTAACCCCTCAAGATCATATCAATAACGTGATGTCTTTATGACTTATTTTCATTTGGGAATTTGGATTTCCAAAAAGAGGTAAATAAGTGTTGCAATTCTGCAAAGGTACTTTTTATTTAAGAGATGAGAAAGTAATTTGGAACAGTGAACTAAAGACATATTTTCATAGAAGATTGTGTGTATGCCAGCTTCCCTGTCATTTGAATTGAAGTGTTTATGACATACACAGAATACAGACTAGAGACCATTGGTAGTTTGAGTTGCATTTAGAATCAGGCTTTCAGTACAGAAAGGTTTCACCCAGCAGTCATTTCTGAAGTTTACTTGTTGTGAGATTGTGCAAATTTTTAGACCTGAAAGGAGGTTTAGACCATCAGAACTGGAAATAAGTTTCTAGTCAATTAAAATAGGATAAAGTTAGCTGAATAAGAAATTAAACAGTTAAGATAGGAGTGAAAACAAGGAACAAAAACAAATTTGCTCGAAAAGCACAGCAGGTCTGGGAGCATCTGTGAAGGAGAAAACAGTGCTAACGTTTCAGGTCCAGTGACCCTTCCTCAGAACTGATAGTAGCTGGGAAAACATCACTTAAATGCAGAAAATAGGGAGGTGGGTGGGGTGGGGAGTAAATGATAGGATCGAGCCCAAAGAGAGATAAAGACGGTTGGATAGCCAAAGGAGTTGCTAATGATCAGGCTGGGAGGGTAAATAGTTGTTAATGGGGCCTGTTAGTGACTAACAACAGGGGGTGTTTAGTGGCAGGCTATGTGGTAACAAGGTCTGTTGTGCGGGGTAGGGGGCTGGGACATGGGAGAGTTTAGGCCCTAAAATTATTGAACTCAATATTGAGTTCAGAGGGGAATAGTGTCTCCAGGTGGAAAATAAGGTGTTGTTCCTCCAGTTTGCATTGGGCTTCACTGGAATACTGCAGCAAGCCAGAGAGAGAGAGATGTTGGCTAGGGAGCAGGGTAGCGTGTTAAAGTGGCAGGCAACAGATAATTCTTGGTCTTTTTTCATGCGCAGCATGTAGATGTGCTGTGAAGCAGTCACCAAGTCTAAGCTTTGTTTCCCCAGTATAGAGGAGACCACATTGTGAGCAGCGAATGCAGTACACTAAATTCTGGGAAGTGCAGGTGAAGTGTTGCTTCACCTGGAAAGTATGTTTGGACTCTTGGATAATGGGGAGGGAGGAGGTAAATGCACAGGTGTTACACCTTCGCCAGTTACATGGGAAGGTGCCATTGGGCTGTGGGGGCATTTTGAGGCTGAAGGAAGTGTGGAACAGGTTGTCCCAGAGGGAACAGTGCCTGCAGAAGGCAGACAAGTGAGGGGAGGGGAATATGTGTCTAGTGGTGGCACCTTGCTGGAGGTGGCGGAAATGACATCTTATGATCTTCTGGATGTGGATGCTGGTTGGATGATATGTGAGGATAAGGGGAACCCTATCACTGTTGGGGGAGGGAAGAGAAAGGGCGAGGGCGGAAGTGGGGGAGATGGGTCGGACCTGGTTGTGGGCCCAGTTGACCATGGAGCTGGGGACTCCTCAGTTGACGAAGAAGGTGGACATTTCGGAGGCTCCCTTCTCAAAGTTGGCCTCATCTGAACATATGCGATGGAGACAGAGAGAATGGGATGGAGTCTTTACAGGAAGTCGGGTGTGAGGATGTATAGTCCAGGTAGCTGTGGGAGTCAGTGGGTTTATAATGGACATTAGTGGCCAGTCTGGAAACAGAAATCATGAGGAAGGGAGGGGTTAGAAATAGACCAGGTGAAAGTGAGGGCAGGGTGGAAATTGGAGGCGAAATTGAAGACGCTTTCCAATTCCAGACAAGAGAGGGAAGCAGCACCTATGTTATCAATGTATCAGAGAAAGAACTCTGGGTGGGGGTCGGAATAGGACTGGAACAAGGAATGTTCCATGTACTCCATGAAGTGACAGGCATAACTAGGGCCCATGCAGGCACCCATGGCCACCCCTCTTACCTAAAGTAAATGTGAGGAGTTGAAAGAGAAATTGTTGAGGGTAGGAGATAGGAGCAACGCTTCATTAAAATTGGATATCTGTAAAATGCATTGCTGGGGAAAAATTGAAATTTTGTTTTGCTGTTTTTGTTGAGACCTTGCTAATTTGTCATACGGTATATAGCTTTTTGGAATTTTTTTTTCTTTTCTAACATAAACGTGTGTTTGTTTGTTGAAGAACATTGTCAGCCTTGTGAATATCTTCAGTGACTACAACCATAGTAGAGTCATAGAAGTACAGAAGGTCCTTGTGCTCATTAAGGCTGCATCGGTCAAAACCAACAAATCCATTTTCTAGCACTTGGTCCATAGTCTTGCATACCCTGGAACTGCAAGTGAACAACTAAATATTTCTTAAATATTATGAGGGTTTTTGCCTCTACCACCCTTCACGGGTAGCAAGTTCCAGATTCCCACCATCTGGGTGAAAGACACTTCCCTCACATCCCCTCTAAATCTCCTGCCCCTTACCTTAAATCTATGCCAATGGTCATTGACCCTCGACCAAAGAGAGAAATTTCTCCTTGTCTATCCTGTCTATCTGTCTTTCATAATTTTACACATCTTAATAATATCCCCATCTGCTCTCCTCTAAAAATCTTTTAAACATTGTAACTGTACCCACATCCACCACTTCCTCTAGAAGTTCATTCCATACCTGAACCACTCTGTGTAAAAAAGTTGCCCATAATGTCTTTTTAAAACCTTCCCCCACCTTAAAAATATGCCCCCTATTCTTGAAATCCCCCAACCTAGGTAAAAGACAGCACTTAGGACGAATGGAAACAAAGGTTACGGCGGGGGGGGGGGGGCGCAAGTAAGATCAGGCTATTGAGTTGGATGATCAGCTATGATTGTGATGAATGGCAGAGCAGGTCTTCTCTTCTTCTATCCACTATGTTTCTCTGTGTATCTATCCTCCTCATGATTTTGTAAACCTCTTTCAAATAAGTCCTCAATCTCCTATATACATTGAAAAATGTCCCACCCTGTCTAGCCTTTCCTCATAACTCAAACGCTCCATTCCTGGTAACATCCTGATAAATCTCTTTTGAATCCTCTCCAGCTTAATAATATCCTTCCTATAACAGGGAGACCAGAACTGAACACAGTACTTCAGAAGAGACCTCACCAATGTCCTGTAATAAACCCCACCCCCACCACGCCCAAGGCCTGTCCATCACTGATAAGACACAAGTCAGGAGTGTGATGGAATGCTCCCCACTTGCCTGGATGAGTGCAGCCCCAACAACACTCAAGAAGCTTGACACCATCCAGGAGAAAGCAGCTGCTTGAATGGCACTGCTTCCACAAGCATCCCCCCACACCTTTGCCATGGACGCTCAGTAGCAGCACTGTGTACTATCTACAAGAAATTCATTGAAGATCCTCAGACAGCATCTTCCAAACCCATTAATAAATACATAGAATAGACCCAGTATACAGACTGGTGCTATAAAACAGAACCTGAAGTGACAAGACCCACTAAACCAGAGGATCATATAAATTCTGAATGAAGCAGAAAACCAACACTTCGATTAGACGTCACACTGATGATGTTCCCTATTATAGTAACAAAATGTCTGCACACCATGGAATAAGTGGCTTGGTGAGCAAACGAACAACTGCATCCAAAACCCAAGCTACACATTTTTGCTAAGACCTTAGGAAAGAAATTTGCTGTGCTGATCTTCCTTGATGAAATCTGATCTGAAAGAACTTTGGTGAAAGCCAAGAGTGTTGCGAATACTGAGGCTCACCCCTGCTACAGTATTAACACTGGATGCACTGAAGGCTACAAGTCTTGAGATGTAGGTCAAATGAGCTCCGAAACTCAATTGTGCTCTCCTTAGTAAGAACTTGAGTGGAGCTGATGTATGGACGAGGATAAGCTTTCAAGGAGGTGATGATTCCAATTACACTTTAATCTAACATATTTTAATTAAAGTTAAATTTTTGTGAGAAGAATAACTTTTTTACCCTCTTGTTAACTATTTATTTATTGTTTAACAAACAACTAAAATGCTTAAAATTAATTTCTGTATGGACAATAAATTCAGAGTGGCGTGAACTAAGATGTAGACCCTGGAACATAGAACATTACAGCACAGTACAGGCCCTTCGGCCCTCGATGTGGTGCCGACCTGTCATACCAATCTGAAGTCTATCTAACCTGCACTATTCCATGTACGTCCATATGCTTATCCAATGACGACTTAAATGTACCTAAAGTTGGCGAATCTACAACCGTTGCAGGCAAAGCGATCCATTCCCTTACTACTCTCTGAGTAAAGAAACTACCTCTGACATCTGTCCTATATCTTACACCCCTCAATTTAAAGCTATGCCCCCCTCGTGCTCGCCGTCACCATCCTAGGAAAAAGGCTCTCCCTATCCACCCTATCTAACCCTCTGATTATTTTATATGTTTCAATTAAGTCACATCTCAACCTTCTTCTCTCCAACAAAAACAGCCTCAAGTCCCTCCATACCAGGCAACATCCTAGTAAATCTCCACTGTACCCTTTCCAAAGCTTCCAGATCCTTCTTATAATGCGGTGACCAGAACTGTACACAATACTCCAAGTGCGGCCGCACCAGAGTTTTGTACAGCTGCAGCATAACCTCTTGGTTCAGGAACTCAATCCCTCTATTAATAGAAGCTAAAACACTGTATGCCTTCTTAACAGCCCTGTCAACCTGGATGGCAACTTTCAAGGATCTGTGTACATGGACACCGAGATCTCTCTGCTCATCTACACTACCAAGAATCTTACCATTAGCCCTGTACTTTGCCTTCCGGTTACTCCTGCCAAAGTGCATCAACTCACATTTGTCTGCATGAAACTCCATTTGCCACCTCTCAGCCCAGCTCTGCAGCTTATCTATGTCTCTCTGCAACCTACAGCATCCTTCATCACTATCCACAACTCGACCGACCTTAGTGTCGTCTGCAAATTTACTAGGCCATCCTTCTACGCCCTCATCCAGGTCATTTATAAAAATGTCAAACAGCAGTGGACCCAACACCGACCCTTGCGGTACACCACTAGTAACTGCTCTCCAAGATGAACATTTCCCATCAACTACCACCCTCTGTCTTCTTACAGCAAGCCAATTTCTGATCCAAACTGCTATATCTCCCACAATTCCATTCCTCCGCATTTTGTACAATAGCCTACTGTGGGGAACCTTATCGAACGCCTTGCTGAAATCCATATACACCACATTTTGGTTTTGGATTCTTGGATAATTGGGGCTCTTTCTGGGGTAGGTGGGACCTCTACAAGCAAGATGGTCTTCACCTGAACCAGAGGGGTACCGATTTCCTGGGGGGGACAATTTGCTAAGGCTATTCGGGTGGGTTTAAACTAATTCAGCAGGGGGATGGGCACCAAAATTGTAGTTCGACGATAGAAAAGGTTGAGAGTAGGGTGGTCCGAAATAAAGTTTCAGGGAAGCAAGATGGCACCGGCAAGCAAGAAGTTGGTTTGAAGTGTGTCTACTTCAATGCCAGGAGCGTCCAGAATAAGGTGGGTGAACTTGCAGCATGGGTTAGTACCTGGGACTTCGATGTTGTGACCATTTCGGAGACATGGATAGAGCAGGGACAGGAATTATTGTTGCAGGTTCTGGGATTTAGATGTTTCAGTAAGAGCAGAAAAGATGGTAAAAGGGGGCAAAGGTGTGGCATTGTTGATCAAGGACAGTAGTACAGATGCAGAAAGAATGTTTCGGGACTCGTCAACTGAGGTAGTATGGGCTGAGGTTAGAAACAGGAAAGGAGAGGTCACCCTGTTGGGAGTTTTCTATAGGCCTCCGAACAGTTCCAGAGATGTAGAGGAAAGGATAACAAAGATGATTCTCGATAGGATTGAGAGAGACAGGGTAGTTATCATGGGGGACTTCAACTTTCCAAATATTGACTGGGAACACGATAGTTCGAGTACTATAGATGGGTCAGTTTTTGTCCAGAGTGTGCTGGAGGGCTTCCTGACACAGTATGTGGATAGGCCAACAAGGGGTGAAGCCACATTAGATTTGGTACTAGGTAATGAGCCTGGCCAGGTGTTAGATTTGGAAGTAGGTGAGCACTTTGGTGATAGCAATCACAATTCTGTTATGTTTACTTCAGTGATGGAAAGGGAGAGGTGTATACCACTGGGCAAGAGTTATAGTTGGGGGAAAGGCAATTACGATGAGATCAGGCAAGATTTAGGGAGGGATAATGGGAACTGCTCTCTGATGAAAGGTCTAGGCCCGAAACGTCAGCTTTTGTGCTCCTGGGATGCTGCTTGGCCTGCTGTGTTCAACCAGCCTCACATTGTATTATCTAAGATTTAGGGAGCACTGGATGGGGAAGGAAACTGCAGGGGATGGCCACATTAGAAATGTGGAGTTTATTCAAGGAAAAGCTCCTGTGTGACCCAGATAAGTATGTACAGGGAGGAAGCTGTAGAGCGTGGGAGCCGTGGTTTACAAAGGAGGTGGAATCTCTGGTCAAGAGGAAGAAGGCTTATGCTAGGATGAGATGTGAACGCTCAGTTAGGGCACTTGAAGGCTACGAGGTAGCCAGGAAAGACCTAAAGAGAGAGCTCAGAAGAGCCAGGAGGAGACATGAGAAGTTGTTGGCAAATAGGATCAGGGTAAACCCTAAGACTTTCTATAAGTATTTAAGGAATAAAAGAATGACGAAAGTAAGATTAGGCCCAATCAAGGATAGTAGTGGTAAGTTATGTGTGGAGTCAGATGAGATAGGGTAAGCACTAAATGAATATTTTTCAACAGTATTCACTATAGAAAACGACAATGTTGTCGAGGAGAATATGGAGATACAGGCCACGAGACTAGGTGGGATTGAGGTTCACAAGGAAGTGGTATTAGAAATCCGACAGAGGGTGAAGATAGATAAGTCCCCTGGGCCGGACGGGATTTATCCGAGGATCCTCTGGGATGCCAGGGAGGAGATTGCCGAGCCTTTGGCATTGATTTTTAACTCGTCATTGTCTACAGGAATAGTGCCAGATGACTGGAGGATAGCAAATGTGGTTCCCCTTTTCAAGAAGGGGAGTAGAGACAACTCTGGTAATTATAGACCAGTGAGCCTTACCTCAGTTGTTGATAAAGTGTTGGAAAAGGTTAAGGGATAGGATTTATAATCATCTAGAAAAAGAATAAATTGATTAGGGATAGTCAGCATGGTTTTGTGAAGGAAAGGTCGTGCCTCACAAACCTTATTGAGTTCTTTGAGGTGGTGACCAAACAGGTAGATGAGAGTAAACCGGTTGATGTGGTGTATATTGATTTCAGCAAGGCGTTCGATAAGGTTCCCCACAATAGGCTATTGTACAAAATGTGGAGGAATGGAATTGTGGGAGATATCGCAGTTTGGATCAGAAATTGGCTTGCTGAAAGAAGACAGAGGGTGGTAGTGGATGGGAAATTTTCATCCTGGAGACCAGTGGTGTACCGCAAGGGTCGGTGTTGGGTCCACTGCTGTTTGTCATTTTTATAAATGACCTGGATGAGGACGTAGAAGGGTGGGTTAGTAAATTTGCAGACAACACTAAGGTCGGTGGAGTTGTGGATAGTGATGAAGGATGCTGTAGGTTGCAGAGAGACATAGATAAGCTGCAAAGCTGGGCTGAGTGGTGGCAAATGGAGTTTAATGCAGACAAGTGTGAGGTGACGCACTTTGGTCGGAGTAACCGGAAGGCAAAGTACTGGGCTAATGGTAACATTCTTAGTAGTGTAGATGAGCAGAGAGATCTTGATGTCCATGTACACAGATCCTTGAAAGTTGCCACCCAGGTTGACAGGGCTGTTAAGAAGGCATACAGTGTTTTAGCTTTTATTAATAGAGGGATCGAGTTCTGGAACCAAGAGGTTATGGTGAAGCTGTACAAAACTCTGGTGCGGCCGCACTTGGAGTATTGTGTACAGTTCTGGTCACCGCATTATGAGAAGGATGTGGAAGTTTTGGAAAGGGTGCAGAGTAGATTTACTAGGATATTGCCTGGTATGGAGGGAAGGTCTTACTAGGAAAGGCTGAGGGACTTGAGGCTGTTTTCATTGGAGAGAAGGTTGAGAGGTGACTTAATTGAAACATATAAAATAATTAGAGGATTAGATAGGGTGGATAGGGAAAGCCTTTTTCCTAGGATGGTGATGGCAAGCACGAGGGAGCATAGCTTTAAATTGAGGGGTGAAAGATATAGGACAGATGTCAGAGGTAGTTTCTTTACTCAGAGTAGTAAGGGAATGGAACGCTTTACCTGCAACAGTAGTAGATTCGCCAACTTTAGGTACATTTAAGTTGTCATCAGATAAGCATATGGATGTACATGGAATAGTGTAGGTCAGATGGGCTTGAGATCAGTATGACAGGTTGGCGCAACATCGAGGGCCGAAGGGCCTGTACTGTGCTGTAATGTTCTACGTTCTACATCAACCGGTTTACCCTCACCTACCTGTTTGGTCACGTTCTCAAAGAACTCAATAATGTTTTTGAGGCACAAACTTCCCTTCACAAAAATATGCTGACTATCCCTAATCAATTTATTCTTGCGAGTTTTGAGAAGATTTGTAGCTCAGGTTGAGGTTCTGGATGGGAGTTTGCTCGCTGAGCTGGAAGGTTAGTTTTCAGACGTTTCGTCACCATTCTCGGTAACATCATCAGTGAGCCTCCGACGAAGCTTCGTTGGAGACTCACTGATGATGTTACCTAGAATGGTGACAAAACGTCTGAAAACTAACCTTCCAGCTCAGCGAGCAAACTCACACCCACAATTTATTCTTTTCTAGATGATTACAGATCCTATCTCTTATAACCTTTTCCAACACTTTACCAACAACTGAGATAAGGCTCACTGGTCTATAATTACCAGCATTGTCTCTACTCCCCTTCTTGAACAGGGGAACCACATTTGCTATCCTCCAATCGTCTGGCACTATTCCTGTAGACAATGACGAGTTAAAGATCAATGTCAAGGGCTTGTCAATCTCCTCCCTGGCTTCCCAGAGGATCCTCGGATAAATCCCATCCGGCCCAGGGGACTTATCTATCTTCACCCTCTGTCGGATTTCTAATATCACTTCCTTGTGAACCTCAATCCCACCTAGTCTAGTGGCCTGTATCTCAGTATTCTCCTCGACAACATTGTTGTTTTCTAGAGTGAATACTGTTGAAAAATATTCATTTAGTGCTTACCCTATCTCCTGTGACTCCACACACAACTTACCACTATCCTTGATTGGGCCTAATCTTACTTTCGTCATTCTTTTATTCATTAAATACCTATAGAAAGTCTTAGGGTTTACCCTGATCCTATCCGTCAACAACTTCTCATGTCTCCTCCTGGCTCTTCTGAGCTCTCTCTTTAGGTCTTTCCTGGCTACCTCGTTGCCCTCAAGCACCCTAACTGAGCGTTCACATCTCATCCTAACAGAAGCCTTCTTCTTCCTCTTGACCAGAGATTCCATCTCCTTTGTAAACCATGGCTCCCGCGCTCTACAGCTTCTTCCCTGCCTGACAGGTACATACTTATCTAGGTCACACAGGAGCTTTTCCTTGAATAAGCTCCACATTTCTCATTTGCCCATTCCCTGCAGTTTCCTTCCCCATCCTATGCTCCCTAAATCTTGCCTAATCTCATCGTAATTGCCTTTCCCCCAGCTATAACTCTTGCCCAGTGGTATACACCTATCCCTTTCCATCACTAAAGTAAACATAACAGAATTGTGATCGCTGTCACTACATCTAGTTACCTGTGAAAAGCAAAATACTGGAAATCTGAAATAAAAGTAGAAAATGCTTAAAATTGCTTAATGGGTGACGCAGCATTAGATAAGAGAGAAACGGAATTATTATGTTAAGACAATGATCTTTCATTGGAAACTTGTGAAGGAATGTCACTGACTTGAAATGTTAAGCCCAGTGCTTCCAAAACTTTTACCCAATGTGACTCCATTTCAAAGTTTAAAAACTGCCATAACCCCGCTGTGAGATCAGGCCTTTTAATCTACAGGAATATTTTTAAAAGGAAGTCTTCCACTAAGCTTTTTGGGAGCAGGAATTGGACCTCAAGGATCAGTCAACTAAGTCAGGTCCCATCATTAAAATAGGGTGAATTTAAAGGATTCCTCAGAGATGTTACATTCAGTGGACTGTAGCAGCTGTTGGCGTATAATTGGGGATTGTGGCTTTTTTATGGGAAGCTCTGTGTAAATTGTTTCCCTCTCCATAGATCCTGCTTTACTCCCTAATTTATCTTAATTTTAGTTAATAAACAATAATTGCATTGCACCAAATGATGGTAGGATATATAATAAACAGTGTTAATCAGTCAACTTTGCTGTTGACCTTTTGGTGATCTTCAAACTCCAGAATTTCGTTTTCCATATTTGTTCGTCTTTGCTTTCTCTTTCTCTACATCCCATTGCCCGTCCCACTCCTCACTGACTGCAAATTTTTAAATCTTGTCAACTCGGCATTATGA
Organism: Stegostoma tigrinum; assembly: GCF_030684315.1. NCBI lineage: Eukaryota > Metazoa > Chordata > Chondrichthyes > Orectolobiformes > Stegostomatidae > Stegostoma > Stegostoma tigrinum. The sequence goes on along the minus strand of NC_081369.1, from coordinate 67,510,148 downwards.
ATGAGTCATACTGAAATTTGAAAGTGCATTTTATGTGCATTGTACATAGGTAAATGCTTCATCATCTCATTTATAATTACACATAGATGGGTGATCAGATTTTCACTACTTGCTGTCTGGCCAAACTACATGCAAAGAGAATGGGCTTGGGAGAATCAGTGGGGAAAGACCACACAGTTGAGCTTAATTGTACACTGTTATTGTGAAGTGATATGAAAGATCAAACCCTCCCTATTAATCCAGCAAACAATACCCTATTCAGTAAAGATGGTACCAGAAACACAATCTCCTGTACTGGCAGCCGTTAACATTAACTAAAACTGCCAGCCATACTATCATCTTAAGAAAACTCATCTTCCTGGGAAATTTGGAGAGAATGTGCAACAACTCAACAAATGTAATCATGTCTGCACCTTATAATGCTTCGTACAGATCTGTTGGACTGTATTAAGTTTACAAAAAAAAACACAAGACTAAATGGGGCATGGTATTATTGGAGTTCCGTCATAGTCTTAAAGATGGATTTGAAAAATATTCAAATCGGTTGATCCTAGATTTCAGTGCAGAGGGGCTCTGGCACCTTCTGCTATGGAAGGATGACTATTTTTTTCTGCAGATTTTCTTCTGGGAACAGAAATCTCCTGACAATGTGGTCCAGCTCTTCTAGTGCAATCTGTGCATGTACCACCACCACTTCATCTTCATCAGCCTGGATCACATACTTTAACAGTCGATAGAGATCTCGTAGAACCTCATCCAGAACCTGCAGCATAGAGGGTAGCAGGATTAACTCAAAATAATTGAACACAGAGAGGAAGAGACATGTCAAACTCCGAATAGCCAGTTGGTGAAGGATGAGTTCAGAACCAACTTGGAAATAGATTTAAATCAAGTAAAAAACAAAACATCACAATTACATGGTTCATAAGTCAGGCCTCACCCCAATGCCATTAAGTGTCTCTTCATACCTCTTTGGTAAACCCACTATGAAGTTCAAGCAACAATCTAATTAATGTCCTCTGTTAGAATCCTTACTGATTTTTCATTATTTTAATTTTATTCTTTGATGAATTTTGGTTTGTAGCTGTGAACTGAGAACCGTAAGCTGAAAATGACCTTTGATAAGGTTCCACATGGTAGGCTATTGGAGAAAATACAGAGGCACGGGATTGAGGCAGTTTGGATTAGAAACTGGCTTTCTGTAAGAAGGCAACGAGGGGTGGTTGATGGAAAATATTCAGCCTGGAGTCCAGTTACTAGTGGTGTGCCTCAAGGATCTGTTTTCGGACCACTGCTGTTTGTCATTTTTATAAATGATTTGGATGCAGGCATAGGTGGATGGGTGTGGAAGAATGTTGCAGGTTACAGGGAGACTTGGATAAACTGCAGAATTGGGCCGAAAGGTGGCAAATGGAGTTCAATATGGATAAATGTGAGGTGATTCACTTTGGGAGGAATAATAGGAAGGCAGAATACTGGGTCAATGGAAAGATTCTTGGTTGTGTGGGTGTGCAGGAGGATCTTGGTGTCCATGTACATAGATCCCTGAAAGTTGCCACCCAAGTTGACAGTGCTGTTAAGAACGCATATGGTGTGTTAGGTTTTATTGGTGGTGGGATTGAGTTCTGGAGCCGTGATGTCATGCTGCACCTGTACAAAATGCTAGTGCGGCCTCATTTGAAATATTGCGTGCAGTTCTGGCCGCCCCATTACAGAAAGCATGTGGAAGCATTGGAAAAGGTGCAGAGGAGATTTACTAGGATGTTGCCTGGTCTGGAGCGCAGGCCCTATGAGGAAAGGCTAAGGGACTTGGGTCTGTTCTCATTGGAGAGAAGGAGGCTAAGAGGGGATTTAATAGAGACATACAAAAGAGGATTAGATTGGGTGGACAGTGAGAGTCTTTTTCCGAGGATGATGACTTCAGCTAGTACAAAGGGGCATAGCTACAAATTGAGGGGTGATAGATTTAAGACAGATGTCAGATGCAGGTTCTTTTCTTAGAGAGTGGTAAGGGCATGGAACAGCCTGCCTGCCAATGTAGTTAACTCAGCCACATTTGGGGCATTTAAACAGTCCTTGGATAAGCATATGGATAATGATGGAATAATGTAGGGGGAGGGGTTTAGATTAGTTCACAGGTCGGCGCAACGTCGAGTGCCGAAGGGCCTGTTCTGCGCTGTATTGTTCTATGTTTTATGACCGTAGGAGGCAGCCTGTACTAAAAATGGAATGGAAAACAATCAATATTGTTTGTGAGGCTAGGTCTGGAACTTAATTGCAGGTTAATTCTTGATCCTAAAGGTTCTACAGAATCTGGGACTAGTTATTCAAATACCTGATTAGGAATCATTGGGGTTAATTTGGAGGGTCTTTGAAGGTTTTAATTTTACTACGTTGCAAATACTGAGGTAGAGAGGTTGATTTCGTTTGGCTGTATGTCTCAGTGTTGTAACGCCTCCAACTGAATATAATTAACCACGAAACCAGAAACCACAACATAATTAACAGAGAAAGAGAGGCTCAAATCTATATTGACACAGAAAGAAAGCAAGAGAATCACTCCATTTAAAAAAATCTCCCTCCATCTCCCTATAACACTAAGGGCACTTTCCACCACCTCTCCCCAGACAATACTTTCCTCTTCTACTTTCCCAAAGGCTTACACACTGTTTTACTCACAACCACACCCACACCAAATCTACACTCTAGGCTCCCTCCAACAAAACTCCACTTCTTGGAGGAGGAACTCTGCTCCTTACTCCCATCTTAAACCACTGTTGCCAATCCACATACTCCTACTTGCTCAACTATCATCTGTCAGAGCTTTGCTGCTCCACTTGCTACGCCCTCTTCTCTCTTCCAGCTCCAACCACCAACAAAAAATTCCCGTTTTCTTTTATATGGCTAATCCTGCTCTTCTGAGAGGGCTGAGTCAGTAAATTGTCTGAGATCTGGTCCATGTTACACAGTTACAATTTCACCAGTTATGCAGCTTGAAAGAGTTACTGCACTGGGATTACAGCAAATTCAACTGAACAAAGGCTTTTTTGTAGAAAGTGAGAGACCTATCATTAGACAACCCAACAAAAAGACACCCAATCATTAACTGACAGAAAGCCACTGCCATATCTAATGTTTCACCTGTGGGAATGGGTGGAGGAACATGGGATCAGATTCAAGAGAGCTATGAGGGAGAGAAAGAGGAGGGGCACAGGAAGAGGCCTGGGAGGGGAGAAGAAGAGCAGGATAGGAGAGGTGGGTGAAACAAAGTGTGCTGGGAGGGGGAGGGAAAGGGGGGGAAGGGGAGGGCCGTGAGGGGAAGGCGAGAAGAACAGTGACGGGAGCAAAAAGGAGAGAAGGCCAGGGGAGAAGTTGAAGAGAGGCGCAAGTAGACGGGAAGAAAGGGAAGGGGGGAGGAAAAAGGAAGAGGGAAGTGAAGCATGATAAGGGAGAGGGAAAGGCAAGTGGGAGACATGGGAACAAGAAGGGGAGAAGTGTGGAGGAGACAGTGAGGGTAAAGGCAGAAACAGAAGAGGATGGGTAGAAAAGTGGAGGTCAGAGGGAGCAGGGAGGGAGGTGAGGGTGCTACTAGAATGAAGTGTGTGTTATGGACAAGACCCAATCCCCTCAAAATATATTAAGAGGTTAGCCTGGACCACTACATTTTCTTATTTTAAAGGTGAGTGCCAGCAATGTGTTCCAGATGCAATTTGATTGGTCAAACTACCAGATTTGAAGCAAAATACGCTTTATTCATACACTATAGTTAAAATATAACAAAAGAAAGAAAAAAAGTGGAATAACTTAACTCTACTGGAAAACTTAACACAATAACTGATTATGTTTCCACTATTGTAACTGTTCTAACATAGTAAGATCCCATAATCACATCTTCAACTACAGCAATAGATAATGGAAACTGCAGATGCTGGAGAATCCGAGATAACGAGGTGTGGAGCTGGATGAACACAGCAGGCTAAGCAGCATCAGAGGAGCACGAAGGCTGACGTTTCGGGCCTAGACCCTTCATCAGAAATGGGGCGGGGGAGAGGGCTCTGAAATAAATAGGGAGAGAGGAGGAGGCGGATCGAAGAGGGACAGAGGAGAAGATAGGTGGAGAGGAGACAGACAAGTTAAAGAGGCAGCGGAGAGCGGCACAAGCCGGGTGGACATGAGGTCAGGGCAGAGAGGCAGTTGGGAAGGTAAGTGAGTGCTATTTAATACTTACCTCGAAGCCAGCGGGTCCTTTTTGTAGCGGAGTGCTATTTAAGTAGGTGTGTTCTCAGCCCCAGGTCCTACATGGTAGGGCCTCCCTCCCACTCTTCTCCTCTAACCTAATTAAGAGTCCACAGACTCACAGCAAACACACAAGGGCTGAGGGAAGTGCCTGGTGAGTAAAGTGGGAGTTTTCGGTGAAGAGGCTCAGTGAGGCGATTACGCCACTGTTGAAGAGGGTGAAGACATGACTGCCAAGCTGATTCAGTGTGCTGCATGCATGATGTGGGAGGTCAGGGACACTGATGATGTTTCTGGCTCCTATAGCTGTGGTAAGTGTGTACACATTCAGCTTCTGAAGGAGCATGTTGCAGCCCTGAAGAAAGAACTAGAAGACCTCAGGCTCATCCGAGAGAATGAGAATTTTCTGGACAGGACCTTCAGCAAGGTCACTACACCGAGGATACCTGAAGAGAGAAGGGGGATGTCGATGACAAAGGAAGACATGATTGAAGTACAAGAGACCCCAGGGGAAGTACCTATTGTAAACAGGCTGACTGTCTTGGAAACTGCCGAGACAGACAACACAGCCAGTCTGAGAGCTGGACAGGTCTGCGAGTCAAACATTGCTGTAGAGGCAGAGCCGAGAAGTCAGACATCACACAGAGCTGTGGTAATAGGGGACTCCATTGTGAGAGGGACTGACAGGGGTTTCTGCGGCACCAGGCAAGATTTGAGGATGGTGTGTTGCCTTCCTGGTGCCAGGATCCAGGACGTCACTGATAGAGTGTAGGGAATACTCAAGGTTGAAGGTGAAGACCCAGAGGTGGTGGTGCATTTCGGCACTAATGACGTCGGGAAGAAAAGGAGGAGCATTCTACAGCGGGACCTCAGAGAACTCGGAAGAAGGCTGAAAAGCAGGGCTTCCAGGGTGGTTATCTCTGGTTTGCTTCCAGTTACTCGGGCTGGAGAGGGCAGGAACAGAGAGATAATGGACCTGAACATGTGGCTGAGGGACTGGTGTCGGAAGCAAGGATTTAAATTCTTGGATCACTGGGGTATGTTTTGGGGTAAGAATAAATTGTACAGAGGGATGGTTTGCATCTTAATAGGTGGGGGACCAGCTTTCTGGCAGGCAGGTTTGCCACTGCAACACAGGTGTGTTTAAACTAAGTAATGGGGGGGGGAGGGGCCAAACTGGAAATTTAAGAATGAAGTTAAAGGGAAAGTGAGAATAAGAGAGGTTAAGAAGGACAACAGAATCAACCAAGCAGGAAACTCAAGAAGGGATCGTACAGTATGGCCAAGTGAAATAGGGATTGATAGGAAGGGTGAGGGGAGAAACAAATTAAAAATATTATATATGAATGCATGAAGCATAAGAAATAAGGTGGATGAGCTTGAGGCTCATTTGGAAGTTGGCAAGTATGATGTTGTGGGGATAACTTAGACGTGGCTTCAAGTGGACAGGGCCTAGGAAATGAATATTCAAGGCTATACGTGCTATCGAAAGGACAGACTGGTGGGCAGAGGGGGTGGGGTAGTCCTGTTGGTGAGGAATGATAATCAGTCCGTTGCGAGGGAGGACATAGAGTCAGGAGATGTAGAGTCAGTATGGATAGAGCTGAGAACTTCTAAGGGTAGAAAGGCCCTAATGGGAGTTATCTATACAGGCCCCCAAACAGTAGTTAGGAGGTAGGGTGCAGGTTGAATCAAGAGTTGAAATTGGCCTGTCATAAAGGTTGTTATGGGAGATTTCAACATGCGGGTAGACGGGGAGAATCAGGATGGTACTGGGCCCCAGGAAAAGGAGTTTGTAGAGTGCCTCTGAGATGGATTCTTAGAACAGCTTGTACTGGAGCCTACCAGGGAGGAGGCAATTCTGGATCTGGTGTTGTGCAATGAACCAGATTTGATCAGGGACCTCGAAGTAAAGGAGCCATTAGGAGGTAGTGACCATAACATGATGTTTTAATCTGCAGTTTAAGAGGGAAAAGGGAGAATCGGAAGTGTCAGTATTGCAGTTGAATAAAGGGAACTATGGAGCTATGAGGGAGGAGCTGGCCAAAGTTCAATGGTTCAATACCGTGGCAGGGATGGCAGTGGAACAACAATGGCAGGTATTTCTGGATATAATGCAGAAGGTGCAGGATCAGTTCATACCAAAGAGGAAGAAAGATCCTAAGGGGAGGCAGGGGCGGTCGTGGCTGACGAGGGAAGTTAAGACACTGTATAAAGATAAAAGAGAAGAAGTATAACATAGCAAAGATGAGTGGGAAGCCGGAGGACTGGGAAGCTTTTCAAGAGCAACAGTGGGTAACCAAAAAGGCAATACACAGAGAAAAAATGAGGCATGAAGGAAAACTGGCCAAAAATATAAAGGAGGATAGTAAAAGCTTTTTTAGGTATGTGAAAAGAAAAAAAATGGTTACGACTAAAATTGGGCCCTTGAAGTCAGAAACGGGTGAATTTATTATGGGGAGCAAGGAAATAGCAGAAGAGTTAAATAGGTACTTTGGATCTGTCTTCACTAGGGAAGACACAAGCAATCTCCCAGATGCAGTAGTGGCTGAAGGACCGAGGGTAATGGACGAACTGAAGGGTATTTATATTAGGCAGGAAATGGTGTTGGATAGACTGTTAGGTCTGAAGGCTGATAAGTCCCCGGGACCTGATGGTCTGCATCCCAGGATACTTAAGGAAGTGACTCTAGAAATTGTGGACGCGTTGGTAATTATTTTCCAGGGTTCTACAGATTCAGGATCAGTTCCTGCAGACTGGAGGGTGGCAAATATTGTCCCACTTTTCAAGAAAGGAGGGAGAGAGAAAACAGGAAATTACAGACCGGTTAGCCTGACGTCAGTGGTGGGAAAGATGCTGGAGTCAATTATAAAAGATGAAATTACGACTCATTTGGATAGCAGTAACAGAATAGGTCAGTCAGCATGGATTTACGAAGGGGAAATCATTCTTGACTAATCTTCTGGAATTTTTTGAGGATGTATCTATGAAGATGGGCAAGGGAGAACCAGTGGACATCGTGTACCTGGACTTTCAGAAAGCCTTTGATAAAGTCCCGCATAGGAGATTGGTGAGCAAAATTAGGGCACATGGTACTGGGGACAAAATACTGAGTTGGATTGAAAATTGGCTGGCTGACAGGAAGCAAAGAGTCGTGATAAACGGGTCCCTTTGGGAATGGCAGGCAATGTCCAGTGGGGTACCACAAGGTTCGGTGCTGGGACGCAGCTGTTTACGATATATATTAATGATACAGACGAAGGCATTAGAAGTAATATTAGCAAATTTGCTGATGACACAAAGTTGGGTGGCAGTGTGAAATGTGAGGAGGATGTTATCAGAATACAGGGTGACTTGGACAGGCTAGGTGAGTGGACGGATACATGGCAGATGCAGTTTAATGTGGATAAATGTGTGGTTATACACTTTGGTGGCAAGAACAGGAAGGCAGATTACTATCTTAATGGAGTCAAGTTAGGTAAAGGGGAAGCACAACGAGATCTAGGTGTTCTTGTACATCAGTCAATGAAAGCAAGCATGCAGGTAGAGCAGGTAGTGAAGAAAGCTAATAGCATGCTGGCCTTCATCACAAGAGGAATTGAGTATAGGAGCAAAGAGGTCCTTCTGCAGCTGTACAGGGCCCTGGTGAGACTGCACCTGGAGTATTGTGTACAGTTTTGGTCTCCCAATTTGAGGAAGGACATTCTTGCTATTGAGGGAGTGCAGCTTAGGTTCACAAGGTCAATTCCCGGAATGGCGGGACTACCATATGTTGAAAGATTGGAGCAACCTGGCTTGTATACTCTTGAGTTTAGAAGGATGAGAGGGGATCTGATTGAGACGTATAAGATTATTAAGGGATTGGACACTGTGGAGGCAGGAAGCATGTTTCCGCTGATGGGTGAGTCCAGGACCAGAGGACACAGTTTAAAAATAAGGGGTAGGCCCTTTAGAACAGAGTTGAGGAAAAACGTCTTCACCCAGAGAGTGGTGGATATATGAAATGCTCTGCCCCAGAAGGCAGTGGAGGCCAACTCTGTGGATGCTTTCAAGCAAGAGATAGACAGAGCTCTTAAAGATAGTGGGATCAAGGGTTATGGGGATAAGGCAGGAGCAGGATACTGATTGTGGATGATCAGCCATGATCATAATGAATGGTGGTGCTGGCTCGAAGGGCTGAATGGCCTACTCCAGCACCTATGGTCTATTGTCTATTGATGGAGCCAGTAAAGGCGAGCGTAGGTGGGGAGGTAGGGAGGAGATAGGTCAGTCCAGGGAGGACGGACAGTTCAAGGTGTGGGATGAGGTTAGTAGGTAGGAAATGGGGGTGCGGCTTAAGGTGGGAGGAGGGGATAGGTGAGAGGAAGAACAGGTTAGGGAGGCAGTGATGAGCTGGGCTAGTTTGGGGATGCGATGGGGGAGGGGAGATTTTGAAGCTTGTGAAATCTACATTGATACCATTAGACTGCAGGGTTCCCAAGCGGAATAGGAGTTGCTGTTCCTGCAACCTTCGGGTGGCATCGTTGTGGCACTGCAGGAGGCCCAGGACGGGCATGTCGTCTAAGGAATGCAAGGGGGAGTTGAAATGGTTCGCAACTGGGAGCTGCAGCTGTTTATTGAGAACCGAGGTACGGCAAATTCAGTAAAATAGATTGTCCCAAAGGCAATTCTCTAGTCTAGGAGGAAAACATCAAGAGGAAACCCAAAAACATCAAGAAAGCAGTTTCCAAACCCAGCTTCAAGACCCAGCAACTGCTACTGAAAAACTAAAATCCTGGTTCTGTGGGAGGTTACCCCACCCACTTTTTTAAAAAAAAGGCCTCAGTGAGGGAAGGGGGAGGGGTATGAGGGAGAAAGCTAATTAGAGAGGGGAAGAAGAAAGGCAGGAATGGATAGAGGGGGTAGAGTCGGTGGGAAGGGGTGGATCATACAGGAAAACGGACTGGACCAGCCATATCAATATGGTGACCACAAGTGGAAGTTGGATGCTGGGAATTTTGTGGCGAGTAACACACCTCCTGACTCCCCAAAGCCTGTACACTATAAGGCACAAGTCAAGAGTGTGATGGAATACGTAAAACAAAAAACAGAAGTTGCTGGAAAAGCTCAGCAAGTCCAGCAGCATCTGTGGAGAGAAATCAGAGTTAACATTTTGGGTCCAGTGACCCTTCATCAAGACTGAGGAAGTTCTTCAGAGTTTTGAAGAAAGGTCACTGGACCTGAAAGATAACTGATTTCTTTTCACAGACGCTGCCAGACCTGCTGAGTTCTTCCAGAAACTTCTGTTTTTGTTCCAGATTTCTAGCATCCGCAGTTCTTTTGGTTTTTTGATGGAATACTCCCCTGTTGCCTAAATGAGTGCAGCTGTAACAACACTGAAGAAACTTGGTACCTTCCAGATCAAGGCATTTGTGCTTGATTGGCACCACATTCACACAGTCAGTCTCTTCAGGGGCTATGGAGTTAGATTTTCCCAGATCAGTAACGAGGAATCAATTACTGCTGTAAGTTTTGCATAATTTTGCAGTGATACAACTCACACACAAAACTGAGGAGTAGCCTGGTCTCTAGCTATTCAGCCACAGAGTCCGACCCTGACACACTGATAACAAATGCAGTTTCTGGAATGAGGACAAGTAACAACTCATTTCGGGATCTGAAGCAGCTGAACACAGAAGCCTGCAGCTTCTAGTCCTATGCGCATTGACAGCAACTTTTCAACATTATCACAAGTTTAGTTCAATAGGATGGCAGCAAAAGCAGGAGGCCATCATCCGCTTAGCCGAACTTGTCCTCACCCTCAACAACTTCTCTTTCAATTCCTCCCACTTCCTACAGACAAAAGGGGGTGGCCATGGGTACCCGCATGGGCCCAAGCTCTTCCTGCCTTTGTAGGTTATGTGGAACAATTCCTCTTCCGCACCTCCAGTGGCCCTAAACCTCACCTCTTACTCTGTTACATTGATGAATGTATCGGCACCGCCTCGTGCTTAGGTTCACCTGGACTATCTCTAACACTTCCCTCAACTTCCTGGACTTCCTCTCACCTATCCCCTCCTCCCACCTCAAGCCCCACCCCATCTCCTACCTACTAACCTCACCCCGCCCCCTTGACCTGTCAGTCCTCCCTGGACTGACCTATCTCCTCTCTACCTCCCCACCTACACTCACCTTTACTGGCTCCATCTCTGCCTCTTTAACTTGTCTGTCTCCTCTCCACCTATCTTCTCCTCTATCCATCTTCGATCCGCCTCCCTCTTTCTCCCTATTTATTTCAGAACCCTCTCCCCCTCCCCCATTTCTGATGAAGGGTCTAGGCCTGAAACGTCAGCTTTCCTGCTCCTAAGATGCTGCTTGGCCTGCTGTGTTCATCCAGCTCCACATCTTGTTATCTCGGATTCTCCAGCATCTGCAGTTCCCATTATCTCTGAGGCCATTCAATCTTTTGAGTTTGTTCCATTATTCAATCAGAACATGGCATGACAAAGTAAGGGAGGTGGCACTTTTGATTTGACAGGACTGGAGAAGGGGAATTGTGAAAAACAACTCTAGAAGCTGTGAATACACAGCCTGTCAGGTTTGAATGTGTTTTTGGGGTGGGGGCTCTGTCTAGTGTAAGAAGCTGTCTGACTCTGGGATGTCAGCGAGACTGGTCAGGCTGACATTTGTTAGCCAACACTGGTTTCTTGCTCTCGGTATGGACGAACACACAGGCTGCAGGATGAGCAAACTGACTACAGCACTGTGGTTCAGAATGCCATTCAGGTGGGAGGGAAGAAAAATGTCATAGAAGTAAGGAATGGCAGCAAAGACAGAGTGTCCCAAAGACTGTGTTGCCTACCTGGTGCCAAGATTCAGGGCATCTCTTCTGGGCTGGAGAGGAACTTGAAGTGGGAGGGCAAGGATCCAACTGTCATTTATCCTGTAGGTAACTATGACATTGGTAGGATTAGGAAAGAGGTTAGGTGAGGGATTACGAGCAATTTGGGACTAAATTAAAAGCAGAACCACAAAGTTAATAGTCTCAGGATCACTACCTGAGCCACATGCAAATTGGAGTATGGTAAATAAGATTAAAGGGGATAAATGTATGGCTCAAAGATTGGTGTGGCAGAAGTGGGTTCCGATTCATAGACACGAGCACCAGTACTGGGGAAGGAGAGAGCTGTTTTGCTGGGACAAATTTCATTTGAACTGTGTGGTGATTAGTGTCCTGATGAACCATATAACTGGGGTTGTATATAGGGCTTTAAACTAATTAGTATGGGGGAGGGTTCAATTGAAGGGAAGTTTAAAACATCGAAAAGAAATGACAGAGCAGAGCAGAGTAGCAATTAAAATGAAATCATGCAGCAGTTGTAACAAGAGCACAAATAGAAACAAGTGAATGTGACTTGACATCTATTGAGACATGGCTACAGTGTGATCTGGACGCGGAGCTCAATATACAAGGGCATTTGATGTTCCAAGGAAAATGCCAAAAGGAAAAGGAGGTGGGGTAGCTTTTTTAATAATGAATGGTATCAGTATCATGATGAGCAGTAAAATGGGTGCAACAGATTAAGATGCAAAGTCAGTTTGTGCACGAATAAGGACCAGCAAGAGAAGGATGTCATTGGTGGAATTGCCTGTAGAACCTAAATCAGGAAATAATGGACTGACCTATCCCCTCCCTACCTCCCCACCTATACTCTCCTCTCCACCTATCTTCTTTAATCTCCATCTTCGGTCCACCTCCCCCTCTCCCTATTTATTCCAGTTCCCTCTCCCCATCCCCCTCTCTGATGAAGGGTCTAGGCCCGAAACGTCAGCTTTTGTGCTCCTGAGATGCTGCTTGGCCTGCTGTGTTCATCCAGCCTCACATTTTATTATCTCGGATTCTCCAGCATCTGCAGTTCCCATTATCTCTGGGAAATAACGGCACTGGTGTAAGAAGGGCACTACTACTGTCACTGGGTGATTTTAATCTGCATATTGACAAACTAAATGGGCAAAGGTAATATGGAACACAAATTTATTGAATGCACCAGGGACTGTCTCCAAGAGCAGCATGTTGCACAACCTACCCATGAACAGATTATTTCAGATGTAGTAATGTGTAATGAGGTAGGATTAATATGAATTAAGCATACTCTGAAGTAGGTAGTCACAACATAGTGGAATCTGCAAATTAATTTGAGGCAGAGCAACTTAAATTATGGCACTTAGTAGTTTGAATAAAAAAAGTTGTCTAAAGTCGGCAAGGAACAGACAAATGAGAAAGTAGATAGCAGTGGCAGATATTTCACAACATTCAGCAAAAACTTATTCCACTCAAAAAGAAGGATTTGTTGCAAAGGCTGAACCATGTGTGGTATTGATGGTGCAAGAGTCCAATCAAAACAAAGGCTACAAATCAGCCAGAACGAGTGATGAGCCAGAGGATTACGTTGAGCAAATAGCAACAAATGTCTGACGAAAATGTTCATAGAAAGGGACAAAATTAATTATGAAAGTAAACTGGCAAGAAATGTGAAAACAAACCCAGAAAGAGCTGCTCCTACAGGTATATCAAAAGAAATTAGTTGAATTGAGTGTGGGATCCTTGCAGAGTGCAACTGTAGAATTGATAATGGTGAACAGGGAAATAGAAGACAATTTTGCATCTGTTTTCATACTGGAGAATATTATAAACATTACAAAGATATCAGATAGGGAAGGTGCTAACGGGAGAAAAGGTTATTTAAATAAGGCTATTATTTACATGGAAAAAAGACTCCAAAAATGTGCAGCACAGTGGAATCTGTGTATTCCTACTTGTGAAACACAAGATGTTAGCAAGCAGGTGTAGCAAGTTAATAAGTAAATAGGATTTTGGTTTTTGTTGCAAGGGGCCTGGATTTTAAAAATAGGTAAATTTTGTTATACTGTTCAGGGTATTGATAGGGCTGTGCCTTGTACAGTTATAGCCCCTGTATTTAAGAAAGGATACACTGCTGGGAGGCAGTTCAAAAGAGATTCAGCAGGCTGATTCCTGGCATGAAGGTATTGACTGAGAAAGCTAAACAGGTTAGACATTTATTCACTGAAGTTTAGAAGAATGAAAGGTGATCTTATTGAAATACATCAGATTTTGAGGGGGCTTGACAGGGTAGATTTTGAGAAGATGTCCACTAGTGGGGGTATCTTGAACTGGAGGATATAGTTACTGAGTAAGGGAACATTAATTTAAAGCTGAGATGCAAAGGAATATTTTTATCCCCCAGAGATAGACGGATTGTGAAACACCAAAGAGTTGAGGGCTATGAGAAGCCAGCACAAAAACAGAGTTAAGGCCTGAGATAGACTAGCCATGATCTTTTGGATTGAAGGGCAGGCTGGAGGGGCTGAATGGCCCCATTCCTGCTCCTATCTCATGTTCTTGTGATCTGTTCTTCTGAGTCAGGAGACATCCTTGATCCTCTCAAAAGTAACATTCATGCCATAAAAGTGGTGATGCTTGCTGATGATCGCTCAATGTTCAGCATCATTCCCAACACCCCAGATACTGAAGCAATATGTTCTCATGTGCACAACATCTAGTTTTTGAGCTCATCAGCTGCAAAGTAACATTTGCCCTACACAAGTGCCTGCGATGACAATCTGGAAAAAGAGAATCCAACCGTTGGCCCTTGACATTCAATGGCTGGATACACTACTATCAAAATCCTGGCACTAGCACTGACCGGAAACTGAAGTGGATCAGCCATATAAATACTGTGACTCAATTATAAAGTACTTAATAGCAGAGCAGTTTGAAGATAATGATATGATTGGACAAAGTCACCATGGATTTATGAAGGGGATGTCATGCTTGATAAAGCTGTCAGAAACTTTTGAGGATCCAACTAGTAGAATGGATAAAGGGAGCCATGGATAAGGGGATTTGTTTTACTTGGGATACGTAAAAGGCTTTTGATAAGCATAGAACTTAGAACAGTACAGTACAGGCCTCTCAGCCCAAGATGTTGTGCCGAACTATTATCCTACTAAGATCAATCTAACGTGCATACCCTACGTTTTACTATGTTCCATGTGCCTGTCCAAGAGTCGCTTAAAAGTCTCTAAAGTATCTGACTCCACTACCACTTTTGGCAGCGCATTCCACACAACAGCCACTCTCTACTTGAAGAACCTTCCTCTGATATCTCCCCTGCACTTTCCTCCAATCACCTTAAAATTTTGCCCCCTCATAATAGTCATTTCAACCCTGGGAATAAGTCTCTGACTTATCCACTCTATCTATACCTCTCATCATCTTGAGCACCTCTTTCAAGTCTCATGCTTCTTCACTCCAATGATAAAAGCCCTAGCTCCTTCAACCTTTCCTCATGAGACCAGCCCTCCAGTCCAGGCAGTATGCTGGTAAATCTCCTCTGCACTCTCTCTAAAGCTTCCACATCTTTCCTATAACGAGTGACCAGAACTGAACACAGTATTCCAAGTGTGATCTAACCGAAGTTTTATAGAGCTGCAACATAGAACATAGAACAATACAGCGCAGAACAGGCCCTTAGGCCCTCGGCGTTGTGCCGACCTGTGAACTAATCTAAGCCCCTCCCCCTACACTACCCCATTATTATCCATATGCTTGTCCAAGGACTGTTTAAATGCCCCTAATGTGGTTGAGTTAACTACATTGGCAGGCAGGGCGTTCCACAGCTCTTAAACTCAATTCCCCTGCCAGTGAAAGCCAACACACTATACGCATTCTTTGCAATCCTATCAACTTAGGTAGCAACCTTGAGGGATCTATGGACGTGGACCCCGAGATCCCTCTGCTCCTCCACACTGCTGAGAATCCTGCCATTAACCCTGTATTCTGCATTTAAATTCAACGTTCCAAAATGAATCACTTCACACATAAGGTCCCACATAAGAGATCAGCATGTAAAATTGAAGTGTATGGGAATAAAGGTCATGTACTAAATGGATTGAGAACTAATAGCGATAAACTTCTGAGTGGCAGTGACAAGTAGGGTACTGCAGGGATCAGTGCTCAGACCCCACTATTCACAATTTATATTGATGATTTAGATAAGGAAACTATATGTCATAGTTTAAGTTTGCAGACGACAAATTGGGTAGAGGTTATCCTGTGAGGAGGATGCAGAAATACTTCAGTGCAAATTGGACAAGCTGAGTGAATGGGCAAATACAAGGTAGATGCAGTATAATGCAGTATGAATTGGGAAGCGGGAGGTGCAATGACACCCGGGTGTCCTCGTATATCAGCCAATGAAGTAAGTATGTAGGCGAAGCTAGCAGTAAAGAAGGCAAATGGTATACCGGCCTCACGGCAAGAGGATTCAAATATAGGAACTGGGATGTCTTGATGCAATTATGTATAGAACATCAGTAAGACTACACATTGGCGTGTTATGTGCAATTTTTATCTCCTTATCTGAGGAAAAACGTTCTGGCTGCTGAGGGAATGCAGCAAAGGTTTATCAGACTGGTTCCCGAGATGACAGGACTGACACAGAACAGTACAGCGCATTATAGGCCCTTTGGCCCATGATGTGCCGAACTTTTACCCTCATACTAAGGTCTATCTAGCCTCCAACCCTACCTTATACTATCATCCATATGCCCATCTAATAGCCACTTAAATGCCCCTAATGAGGCTAACTTCACTACCTTCTCCGACAATGCATTCCACTCCCCTATCAATCTTTGAGTAAAAAACCTACCTCTGACGTCGTCCCTATATTTACCTCCACTCACTTTAAAACTATGCCCCTTTGATAAGGTTCCCCATGGTCGGCTCATTCAGAAGGTCAGGAGGAATGGGATACAGGGGAACTTAGCTGCTTGGACACAGAATTGGCTGGCCAACAGAAGACAGCGAGTGGTAGTAGAAGGGAAATATTCTGCCTGGAAGTCAGTGGTAAGTGGGGTTCCACAGGGCTCTGTCCTTGGGCCTCTACTGTTTGTAATTTTTATTAATGACTTGGATGAGGGGATTGAAGGATGGGTCAGCAAGTTTGCAGACGACACAAAGGTCGGAGGTGTCGTTGACAGTGTAGAGGGCTGTTGTAGGCTGCAGCGGGACATTGACAGGATGCAGAGATGGGCTGAGAGGTGGCAGATGGAGTTCAACCTGGATAAATGCGAGGTGATGCATTTTGGAAGGTCGAATTTGAAAGCTGAGTACAGGATTAAGGATAGGATTCTTGGCAGCGTGGAGGAACAGAGGGATCTTGGTGTGCAGATACATAGATCCCTTAAAATGGCCACCCAAGTGGACAGGGTTGTTAAGAAAGCATATGGTGTTTTGGCTTTCATTAACAGGGGGATTGAGTTTAAGAGTCGTGAGATCTTGTTGCAGCTCTATAAAACTTTGGTTAGACCGCACTTGGAATACTGCGTCCAGTTCTGGGCGCCCTATTATAGGAAAGATGTGGATGCTTTGGAGAGGGTTCAGAGGAGGTTTACCAGGATGCTGCCTGGACTGGAGGGCTTATCTTATGAAGAGAGGTTGACTGAGCTCGGTCTCTTTTCATTGGAGAAAAGGAGGAGGAGAGGGGACCTAATTGAGGTATACAAGATAATGAGAGGCATAGATAGAGTTGATAGCCAGAGACTATTTCCCAGGGCAGAAATGGCTAGCATGAGGGGTCACAGTTTTAAGCTGGTTGGTGGAAAGTATAGAGGGGATGTCAGAGGCAGGTTCTTTACGCAGAGAGTTGAGAGAGCATGGAATGCATTGCCAGCAGCAGTTGTGGAAGCAAGGTCATTGGGGTCATTTAAGAGACTGCTGGACATGTATATGGTCACAGAAATTTGAGGGTGCATACATGAGGATCAATGGTCGGCACAACATTGTGGGCTGAAGGGCCTGTTCTGTGCTGTACTGTTCTATGTTCTATGTTCTATAATAGCTACCTCCACCCTAGGAAAAAGCCTCAGGCTGTCCAATCTATCTATAACTCTGATCATTTTGTACACCTCTATCAAGTCACCTCTCATCCTTTGTCGTTCTAAAGAGAAAAGCCCTAGCACTCTCAACCTTTCCCCGAAAGACCTTCTCACCATGCCAGACAACTTCCTGGTAAATCTCCTCTGCACCTTTTCTAACGCTTCCACATCTTTCCTGTGATGAGCCGACCAGAAAAGGACAGAATATTCCAGATGTGGCCGAACCAGGCTTTTGTATAGCTGGAGCATAACTTCATGGCTCTTGCACTCAATCCCTCTATCAATGAAAGCTAACACACCATACGCCTTCTTAACAACTCTGTCCACCTGGGTGGCACCTTTCAGGAAACTGTGGACATGAGCCCTGAGATCCCTCTGCACCTCCACACTGCCAAGAATCTTTTTGTTAACCCTGTATTCTGCTTTCAAGTTTGTCCTTCCAAAATGAATCCTCGCACTTTTCAGGGTTAAACTCCATCTGCCACTTCTCAGCCCAGCCCTGCATTCTATCAATGTCCCTTTGTAACCTAGAACAGCCCTTTGCACTGTCCACAATGCGACCCACTTTCATATCATCCGTGAACTTACTAATTTACCCTTCCACTCCTATATCCAAATCATTTACATAAATCACAATAGAAGAGGACCCAGAACAGATCCTTGTGGTACACGACTCATAACTGAGCGCCATGTTGAATATTTTCTGTCAACCACCACCCTCTGTCTTCTAAGGGTCAGCCAATTTTGAATCCAGTCTGCCACATTTCCACCTATCCCACGTCTCCGTACATTCTGCATGAGCATACCATGGGGAACCTTATCAATCGCCTCACTTAAATACATGTATACCACATCCACTGCTCTACCTTATACAGAGGGACACGCAGCGAGAGACTAGATCAGTCAGTACTATATTCACAAGAGATTAAGAGAATGAGAGGTGAATCTCATAGAAACCTATACAGTTTGAACTAATCAAGGTAAATGCAGGAAGGATATTCCCAATGGCTGGGGAATCCAGAACCAGAGGTCATAATCTCGGGATAATTGTTAGGCATTTTAGGATCGTGATGAGAAGAATTTTTTTCATTCAGAGAGTGGTGAACTTGTGGAATTCTGTGCTGTAGGAAATTGCTGAGGCAAGACACTGAAGACCTTCCAGAAAGATGCAGATAACATTCTTAGAACTAAAGAAATAACACATTATTGAGAGAAAATGGGAACAGGGCACTGAGTTGAATAATCAGCCATGATCATACTGAATGGCAGAGCAGGCTCGAAGGGCTGAATGGCTTTCTCCTGCTCCTATATTCTACGCTTCTATGTTACAAGAGCAGGTCAAAGGCTGGGAATTCTGCAACAACTAACTCATGTCCTGTCTCCCCTGAGCGGGTCCACCATCTACAAGGCACAAGTCAGGAGTGTGATGCAATACTCCCCATTGGCCTAAATGAATGCAGATCCAGCAACACTCAAGAGGTTTACCAACATCCAGTACAAAGCAACCTTGCTGATTGGTACCACATCCACAAGCATCCACTCCCCCAGCACCAATGCTCAGCAGCAGCAGTGTGTGCAAGATGCACTACAGCAACTAAGAAACTTCCTTCAGTGTCTTCTAAATGCACAACCTCGAGGACAGCAGGCATGTGGTGACACTACTAAGAGAACAGCTTAGTCCTTGGATTTCTGGAGGTATACGCCTCAAGTAATTGACAAACCCATATAAGACCATAAGACATAGGAGTGGAACTAAGGCCAATCGGCCCATTGAGTCCAC
Organism: Stegostoma tigrinum; assembly: GCF_030684315.1. Taxonomy (NCBI): domain Eukaryota; kingdom Metazoa; phylum Chordata; class Chondrichthyes; order Orectolobiformes; family Stegostomatidae; genus Stegostoma; species Stegostoma tigrinum. The sequence continues at coordinate 67,491,193 of NC_081369.1, read as the reverse complement.
TCCACCACTTAATCATGGCTGATGGGCATTTCAATTCCACTTACCCGCACTCTCCCCGTAGCCCTTAATTCCTTGCGAGATCAAGAAATTATCGATCTTTGCCTTGAAGCCATTTAATGTCCCTGCCTCCACTGCGCTCCGTGGCAATGAATTCCACAAGCCCACCACTCTCTGGCTGAAGAAATGTCGTCTCATTTCAGTTCTAAATTTATCCCCTCTAATTCTAATGCTGTGCCCACGGGTCCTAGTCTCCCCGCCTAACGGAAACAACCTCCTAGCGTCTACCCTTTCTAAGCCATATCCACTGACAGGTAAATGACGGACTTCTCTACAACAAGACAGACACCCCTCCTTTGCCGGAGGTGACAGTCATAGAACATAGAACATAGAACAGTACAGCACAGAACAGGCCCTTCAGCCCACAGTGTTGTGCCAACCATTGATCCTCATGTATGCACCCTCAAATTTCTGTGACCATATACATGTCCAGCAGTCTCTTAAATGACCCCAATGACCTTGCTTCCACAACTGCTGCTGGCAACGCATTCCATGCTCTCACAACTCTCTGCATAAAGAACCTGCCTCTGACATCCCCTCTATACTTTCCACCAACCAGCTTAAGGCGAGTGCCTGCTGGCCAATATTTAAACCTTTTCAACATGATCTATTATGCAGCATATTATTATTGTTGCTTTCTGCCTCAGTGGCTAAAAATGCATGTCCTGGATGAAGTTGCTGATGGTAAGGACATTGTTTACACACAATGATTAATGTTCACTGAGTACTGTTTGGGCTGTGTAGTCCAGATGATTCAGTCCCAACTGCTGGTTACTGTCTCCTTATGAATGTTAAATTGCCACCAGTGTCTGTAATTATTATTAAAATAGAGGAACTAGATTAGACATAGATGACACAGAAAACTCTTTCATCATTACTGGGAACACTACCAGCCCTTCGGAGTGTGTATAGCTCACCAGGTTTAATGTCACATCTGAATGAGACACCTCCAGATATGGCAGCACTCTCTTAGTATTAAGGTAGAGTATCAGCTTGGATTAAGTGCTCAGATCTCTGCAAGCAGATACTGTGAGCTTTCTTTGTAAAAACTTTGTAAATGCCACACAGTTTATTATTGTCCCTTCCTTCTGCTGCTTCAAAGGCACAAAAAGTGTAAATTACTTCCCTTACCTGAAGTGTCTTTTCACTAAGTCCACGGAGTAAAAGAGTGATGACATGAATTGCAGCTCGACGCACCTCTGGTTCCCGTTCTGTCTTCACAATGCCTGTAAGACATTCAGTCACCTGGAAGGAAATCACAGTGATAATGAAGTGACTTTATGCAGGCAGCATGGAATTATTGTCAGATCTACAGGAGGAGCTCATATAGTTTCCAGTATTGAGCATAATGTTGAAGCTGAATTGGTAACAACTTTGAAAATTCAGCTTCTCGAAGCAGCTCCCTGGAATGTAGTGCATCAGCAATCTAGGTCAGTGCTCACAGCAGCAAACACCACACTTTTGATCATATTTTAGATTATTATTATATCTTCCAAGTTGGTTTTGGTGTATTAACTTGGAAGGATATCAAGGCCATTCAGAAGCTCAGAAGAGATTCCAGATGATACCAGATAGATATAACAATAAAAAGGATAAGTATAGATTTGTTTATGACACAGAACGGGAGCACACGTGGGGTTGTATGTGCAGCATTGAGAGGATCCTTGGTTGAAGATGAAGACATATTGCAAGCGAAGTTGAGGAAGGACCAAGGGCAGGCAGAAGGGGTTAGTTTAATTTGGCATCATGTTTAGCACAACATCATGGCCTGAAGGAGCTGGTCCAGTGCTGTAGAGTTCTATGTTCTAAGGTAGCATCATTGGAACAGATGTAGTGCAAATGAAGGAACTGGCCAAATGGACTGGAGTCGTTACAGGAAGGAGGGTGTGAAAATATTTCGTTGATAAGGCCCTTAACAACCCATTTCCTTGATGTCTGCCCTTAGACTGTTGGAAGGTCTTCCAAGCGAGCTTTGATGATTGTATCATGCTGGGGATGGGAAGAGAAAACAAGGGGAATTCTATCGTGATTTAGGGAGGGAAGGCGAGGCTATGGCTGTCAGCAATTCAATTTTATCAACAAGAACTCTGGTTCATCAAATTCAGTGGCCAGTGAAATATTTTTCTTTTGTCCTTTCTAAATACAGTACCATATGGTTGTGTTGTCTCTCCCTGTTTATATTAAAAGGAGATGTGGTTTTAATTTTGGATTATAACCTAGTTGTTAACCGGTTTTGCCATTTGCTTATAGAAATAAATCTTGTTTTGTAATAAATGTATTTTTTTTGAGTCAATTAAAAAAACCTGGGGAAAGTCCCTTGTATTCTGGATAGCAGCACTGTAAGGGAGAAAAATGGCCATTTTGGCGGTTGAATCACAACATTTACAGTGGTGTGGTACTGCAGAACTTTTGCTAGGTATTGCTGAAAAAGATACATTTTGTCAGTTTTTTTCTTGCATTCATCAGAGCAATTTACAAGAATACCAATTCAAGTGGAAAACCAACATTAGAAATGATTGCACAATTCTCAGGGTAGTGCTCTCACCAAGCAGAGTCAGCTTACCTGCTTTAAAACTGACAGTTAACTCATTGATAATTGATGCATTCATTGCAAAAACACCTTTAACAATTAGAATCTCAATCACAATAACACCTTTAGAACATAGAACAATACAGCGCAGAACAGGCCCTTCGGCCCTTGATGTTGAGCCAACCTGTGAGCTAATCTAGGCCATCTCCCTATACTATCCCCTCGTCATTCATACGCTTATCGAAGGACTGTTTAAATGCCCCTAATGTGGCTAAGGTAACTACATTTTAGTTGTTTTAGTATGTTGGTGGGTTTGTGGGCTACCCTGAAGCCAAGACGTCCGAGTAGTCTGGCAGTCATTTCGGAAATGTCTTTGATGTAGGGGAGAGCGGTTATGGTTTCTGAGCCCGTTTTGTCTGTTTGTTTGGGTTTATTGCTGAGGAATCGGCGGACTGTGTCCAACACACTAAAACAGCAGCTAACGAACTTAAAAGACCCTATACAGACAACAAGTAAAACAAACATCATCTGCAAAATACCTTGCAAGAACTGTGACAAACACTACATTGGACAAACTGGCAGAAAGCTAGCCACCAGGATACATGAACATCAACTAGCCACAAAACGACATGACCCACTATCACTCGTATCCTTACATACAGATGAGGAAGGACACCACTTTGATTGGGACAACACATCCATCCTAGGACAAGCCAAACAGAGACACGCACGAGAATTCCTAGAAGCATGGCATTCCAACTGGAACTCCATCAACAAACACATTGACTTAGAGCCAATCTACCACCCCCTGAGAAAAAGAACAGGAAATGACATCACCAATCCAAGGAAACCTAACCAGATAAATAGAAAGCGGGGCATAACACCAGCGCTTTGTCGGAGGCTCACTGATGATGTTACCTAGAATGGTGAAGAAACGTCTGAAAACGAACCTTCCAGCTCAGCGAACAAACTCACATCCATATTCCTATTTCTTATGGTCTTACTGAGTCAAAAATCGATGCTGAGGTCTCCCAGGGCCATTCCCCTCCAAATATATCCACTGTGTTGCCACCTCTATTAGATCGGTCTTGCTGGTGAGACTTCACATATTCAGGGATGGTAATGGTATTGTCTAGCAGCTTGTGAATAAGGTATGATTCTGTGAGTATGACTATCCCAGGCGCTACTTGATTAGTCTCTGAGACAGCCTTCACAATTTTGCCACCAGCTCCACATGTCAGCATTAGCTAGAAATTAGTTAGTACTTATCCTGTCACCTTCACCTTGAGCACACTCTTCAAAATCTCTCACTTCCTCTACTCTCAATGCCCTCTCATTAACTGTGCATTCCTTTGCTTTGTTTGCTCTCCTCAAATGTATAACTTTGCACTTGGCTCTGTACTGAATTCCATTTGCCAGTTTTCCACCCACTCAGCTAAACCACTGATTTCCTCTGGCGGTAGACAGCCATCCTCTTCGCTAATAACTACACTGCCAATATTTTTGTCATCTGCAAATTTCCTAATTGTGCCTCCCACATTTAAGCCTGGGCCACTAATATAACTGAAACAGTAAGTGATGCAACACCGGAAACCATTTCCCAATTGCAAAATTACCAATCCTTACCCATGGCCCGGTCCATAATTATTTGGCTGTCCTGCCCTTTTTCGCTAATGTACAACATTTGCAGATTTCAATCCTCTGGTACCATGCCTGTAACTAGAGTGAGGACTGGAAAATGATCCTCAGAGCATCCACTATTTCATCCTCCTTTAACAGATGGAATTTATTTTGCTCTGATGAGTTATACAACTTCAAGGAGGTCTGTTCCTTCTCATTCTGCTTGTCTTATCTAATATTTCACATTCCTCCTCTTTATCTAAGAATGTTACCCATCTTTGTGAAGACAGAGACAAATGCTCAGTTAGAACCCTGTAACATTGGAAACATAGAAAATAAGAACAGGAGTAGGGTATTTGCCTCTGCAAATCTTTTCTGCCATTCAACAAGATCGTGGCTGATTATCCAACTCAATATCCTGTTCCCACCTTGTCCTGATAGCCCCTGATCCTTTTAGCTCCAAGAATTATCGATTTCCTTCTAGAAAATATTCAATGTTTTATTCTCAACCGCCTTCTGTAACGGAGAATGCCACAGGCTCACCAGCAGCAACCCTCTTAATTTTCTTGCTGGCTGCGTGAACCTCCAAGGTCTGTGTGCTGCAGCGACTCCTGGAACTGGAAGTCAATGAACATAGAACAGTACAGCACAGTACAGGCCCTTTGGCCCACGATGTTGTGCTAAACTTTTACCCGAAACCTAAGGTCTATCTAACCTCCACCCCTATCTTATACTATCATCCATATGCCTATCTAACAGCCACTTAAATGCCCCTAATGAGGCTAACTCCACGACCATCTCTGGCAATGCATTCCACACTCCAACCACTTTGAGTAAAGAACCTACCTCTGACATCGCCTCTATATCTACCTCCACTCACTTTAAAACTATGTCCCTTCATTATAGCCACCTCCACCCTAGGAAAAAGCCTCTGGCTGTCCAATCTATCTATATCTCTGATCATTTTGTACACCTCTATCAAGTCACCTCTCATCCTTTGTCATTGTAAAGAGAAAAGCCCTAGCTCTTTCAACCGTTCCTCGTAAGACCTTCCCTCCATTCCAGACAACATCCTGGTAAATCTCCTCTGCACTTTTTCCAACACTTCCATGTTTTTCCTGCAGCAAGGCAACCAGAACTGGATACAATACTCCAGATGTGGTTGAACCAGGCATTTTTTTAAATAGCTGGCTCTTTTATAGTTGGCTTCATGGCTCTTGAAGTCAATCCCTCTATTAATGAAAGCTAACACACCGTACACCTTCTTAACAAATCTATCCACCTGGGTGGCACCTTTCAGGGAACTGTGGACATGAACCCTGAGATCCCTCTGCTCCTCCACACTGACAAGAATCTTTCTGTTAATCCTGTATACTGCTTTCAAGTTTGTCCTTCCAAAAACCAACGCTGTATTTGGCATACTGATGCTGACTGTCAAATGTGGAACATCAAAGTGGTTGTGTACAACTTAGAGAGAACGCAGTTCTCTACTCTCTTGAAGAAATTTCTCATCTCAGTCCTAAATGGTTTACCTCGTATCCTTACGCAGTGACCCAGTTGTGGACCTCTCCTGTCATTGTTCCCCATCTAGTCCTGCTATAGGTTTCAATTGGAACACCTCTCATTGATGCAGATTCTGATCCAGTCTACTCTCATAATTCAGTGCTTCATCCAGGAATCAGTCTGGTAAACCTTCTTTGCACTCCCTTAGTAGCCAGAACATCCCTCCTCAACTGCACTCACTACACCAATTCCCTGTACAGCTGCAGCAAGACTTGTTCCTGCACTTCAATCCTCTCGCTATGAAGACCAATACAGCATTTGCCGCCTTGAACACCTACCATACCTGCTTGCTTACTTTTACGAATTTGTGTACGAGGACACTCAAGTCTCATTGCATTTCCACCTTTCCCAATCTACTGCTATTCGAATGATAATTTGCTCTCCTGCTTTTGCTATCAAAGTATATAATCTCACATATATCCATATTATACTTTTTCCCACTCATTCAGCTTGTCCAAATTGGACTGAGGCATCCCTGCATCCTCACAATTTCCCCTTCCACCCAGCTCTGTGCTATATACATTTATTACATTGTATACAGATCACATTTAGTTTCCCCCTTCTAATATTAATATATATTGCAAATAGCTGGGGAACAAGTACTGATACCTCCTGTACCCCATTTATCCCTGCCTGCCACACAGACAATAATCCATTTATTCCTACACTGTTTTCTGTATTGTCCGGTGATAGTGACATAATCTGCTTTATGTAAAAGTTGAGTAATAAATATTGGTTAATTTAGCAGGGAAAATTCGTGGTTACTCTTCAAGAATAGTGGTGATTTCTTTACTTCCACCTGAATAGACAGGGAGCATTCCCACAGCAGTATCAGCCTGAATGTTCTGCCGTTGTGTCTAAGTGCTTGATGGTGAAGATCAGAAATGAGTGTGCTGTCTGACATAATGGCCCTTAATTGGTTCCTTACTTATTTATTGCATTACTCAGTATAATGAGACTTTGCCACTTGTGCACTCTTTCTGTCTCATCTTCAGCCACAATACAGGTGCTAAGAGAAGGAGAAGAGACAAGTTGAAGGGACAAGCAGTGAATTTCTGGCAATGTTTAGATTTAACAGACTCGAGGTGGATCATTCCAGAATCTGGGTCAGTCAACAATGCAGGGAGCACTAACAAAAATGAAGACGGCTGCCCAAGCGGCTATGTCAATCATATGGAAGCAACAGTCATATCAAATATAACGTGCTGCTTTGCTAATGCACAGATACAAGAAAAAGGTTTTAAGATACAAGATGCGTCATTTAGTTTCACATGCACATCACGTGCTTACCTCATGAATCACTGATCCTACAGCGAATTGCAGACACTGACAGAGCTCACCCAGATTCGATAGGCTACTAGCCCGCACTGTACTATCGGAGTCTTTCGTCCCCATCAAAAACACCCGTATCAAAGGATCACGATAATGTGAAGCTATCTCACCTAGAGAGAGAAAGATAGAACACAGAATGATACAGCACAGGAAAGGGCCCTTTGGCCCGTGAAGTTGTGCTGAACATGACGCCAAATTAAACTAATCCCTGCTGTCTGCCCTTGGTCCATACCCTCCATTCCTTGCATATTCAGGTGCTTTTCTAAAAGTCCCTTAAGTACCCTGAATATATCTAACTCCCAACACCATGCTTGGCAGCGCATTCCAGACTTCTACCACTCTGTGTAAAAAAACCTGACCCTCATGTCTCCTTTGAACTTTCCCCCTCTAATCTGAAATGCATGCCCCCTAGCATTGGACATTTCAACTCTGGGATAAAGATTCTGACCATCAACCTTATGTTAGCATCCCACCCAGACCCATTGTCCCACACTTGCCCTGTAACTCTACATTTCCTACGGCTAATCATCTAACTTACACATTCCTGGACACTATAGACAACGCAGCATTGCCAATCAATCTAACCTTGCCTTGGACTGTGGGAGGAAACCCACGCAGACACAGGGAGAATGTGCAAACTCCACACAGACAGTCACCCGAGGCTGGAATTGAACCCAGATCCCTGGTGCTGCAAGACAGCAGTGTGATCAACTGAGCCACTGTACCACCTTTTATAATACCACCTGTGGCCAATGAGACTAGAATATCATGAAGAAAGAAAATCATCCCTTTGAGCCTTATATTTCTAGTTTTTCACTGTTTACATATTGACAATGACAAGTATTGGAATCAGAGGCAAACATATAATTACCTTGGACTTGACGGTAGTAGCAGCTCTGACTCAGTCCTACTGGCAATGTCTGAGCTTAGGAAAGCGGCACATTATACCTGTTCTGAGTTACCACAAGTTGGTATTACCCTGATTACCAGCCCTTACTCACCCAATGCTTTTGTACTTCGCATTAGTACCTCTCCCATCTTCATCCGGGTCTCAACACATCTTGTTTTTTCAGCTCCTTCTGGTGATATCCGATATTCATCCAGTAACCGTGGCAGGATTTGAGCTGGATACACATCTGCTAGAACCGACAAACCTGTGACATAATTTAGGTACTTTAATTCTTTAATGCATGTCTGGCTTAGACAATAAACTTGAATCTGGAAGAAAAGGTCAAGTCAGTTGTGAGACCGAACAGTGAGTCGGAGACGTTCTCCCTCAAATGCTGCTTTGACAGTAGAGGTAACAGGCTAGCTTTAAGGTTGTGGTGTAGGGATAGCTTTACTCCGTATCTAAAAGTGTGCTGTATCTGTCCTAGGAGTATTTGAGGGGGACAATGTAGAAGGAGCTTTACTCTGTATCTAAACCTGTGCTGTTCCTAATCTGGGAGTATATAAGGGACAGTGTAGAGGAAGCTTCACCTCATATCTAACCCCATGCCATTTTTGTCCTGGGAGTGTTTGATGAGGACAGTGTAGAGGAAGCTGTAACTGAGGGAATGCTAGCACTCAACTGCTGAAATGGAAGATGTTTATTTTTCCGGCTCATTCAGCACAAGGTTCAGAAAAATAAATGGAAAAAAGTACTTAGACAACTGATACATTATACAACATAAGTGAGTGCAATGCTTAAAACAGCGACATCAATATGAAAGCTGTTCCTTAATGGAGGTGTTTAATTAATTACAATAAACATTAAGCATTTTTAAAATTCATTAATGGGATGAGGGCATCGTTGGCATGGCAGCATTTATTGCCCATCCCTAAATGCCCAGAGGGCAGGTCACAGTCAACCACATTGCTGTGGGTCTAGTGTCACATGGAGGCCAGACCAGGTAAGGATGGTAGTTTCCTTCCTTAAAGGACATATAGTGAACCAGATCGGTGTTTCCAACAATCAACAATAGATTCATGGTCATCATTAGATTTTTACTAAATTCAAATTCCACCATCTGCCATGGTGGGATTTGAACCCGGGTCCTCATCACATTATCTGGGTCACTGGATTAATAGTCCAGAAACAATACCACTAGGCCATTGCCTCCCTATGAAGTATATAGAACAACAAACTTAAACAGAATAAAAACCAAAAGAACTGCGGATCTGCAAATTAGCATGCTCACCTGACCCGCAACATAAACTCTGTTTTTTCCATCACAGATGCTGCCAGACCTGTTGAGCTTTTCCAGCAAGTTTGTTTTCAAAACTTAAACAGAGTTGAGACCCGAAACTTGGCTTTAGGTAATTAGTAACCAGAACACTCGTAATTGCAGGGAAATTTCACCACTCCAGGAAGTTGTTATATTATTCTACACTTCAGTTTCAATCTTTCAAGTTGAGAAAGTCACTCAGAGTTTTATTCAAGGCATTTAGAAGTGCTGAAAACGATTTGATGTTGTGAAACTTGAAAGAGTTCAGAGAAGATGTGCAAGAACGTTACCAGGGTTGGAAGGTTTGAGCTGTAGGGAGAGGCTGAGCAGGCTGGAGCTATTCTTCCTGCAGTGTTGGAGGCTAAGGGGTGACCTTACAGCAGTATATAAAATCATGAAGGGCATGGACAGGGTGAATAGCCTTTTTTTTTCTCCAGGGTGAGGGAGTCCACAAGTAGAGGGCACAGATTTAAGGTCAGGGGGAAAGATTTAAAAAGGGCCCAAGAGGCAGTGTTTTCATGCAGAAAGTATTGTGTGTATGGAATGAGCTGTCAAAGGAAGTGGTGGAGGCTGGTACAATTACAACATTTAAAAGGCATCTGAATGGGTATGTGAACAGGAAGGATTTAGAGGTATTTGGACCAAATGTTTGCAAACGGGACTAGATTAATTTGGAATAGCTGGTTAGCATGGATGGGTTGTACCGAGGTGTGTTTCCATGCTGTACATTTCTATGAATCTCTACATCCCCCACTCAACCATGACCACCAAGCCAAGGGATCAATCCTGGCTCAATAGAGAGAGGATGGAAACTGCAGGGGATGGGCACATTAGAAATGTGGAGCTTATTCAAGGAAAAGCTCCTGTGTGTCCTAAATAAGTATGTACCTGTCAGGGAGGGAGGAAGCTGTGGAGCGCGGGAGCCGTGGTTTACGAAGGAGGTGGAATCTCTGGTCAAGAGGAAGAAGGCGGCTTATGTTAGGATGAGATGTGAAGGCTCAGTTAGGGCACTTGAGGGCTACAAGGTAGCCACGAAAGACCTAAAGAGAGAGCTCAGAAGAGCCAGGAGGAGACATGAGAACTTGTTGGCAGACAGGATTAGGGTAAACCCTAAGGCTTTCTATAGGTATTTAAGGAATAAAAGAATGACGAAAGTAAGATTAGGCGCAATCAAGGATAGTAGTGGTAAGTTGTGTGCGGAATCAGGTGAGATAGGGGAAGCGCTAAATGAATATTTTTCAACAGTATTCACTCTGGAAAATGACAATGTTGTCGAGAATACTGAGATATGGGCTATGAGACTAGATGGGATTGAGGTTCACAAGGAAGAGGTATTAGAAATCCTACAGAGGGTGAAGATAGATAAATCCCCTGGGCTGGATGGGATTTATCCTAGGATCCTCTGGGAAGCCAGGGAGGAGATTGCCGAGCCTTTGGTATTGATCTTTAACTCGTCATTGTCTACAGGAATAGTGCCAGATGACTGGAGGATAGCAAATGTGGTTCCCCTGTTCAAGAAGGGGAGTAGAGACAACCCTGGTAATTATAGACCAGTGAGCCTTACCTCAGCATGTTGGTAAAGTGTTGGAAAAGGTAAGAAAAGATAGGATCTGTAATAATCTAGAAAAGAATAAATTGATTACGGATAGTCAGCACGGTTTTGTGAAGGGAAGGTCATGCCTCACAAACCTTATTGAGTTCTTTGAGAAGGTGACCAAACAGGTAGATGAGAGTAAACCAGTTGATGTGGCGTATATGGATTTCAGCAAGGCGTTTGATAAGGTTCCCCACAATAGGCTATTGTACAAAATGCAGAGGAATGGAATTGTGGGAGATATAACAGTTTGGATCAGAAATTGGCTTGCTGAAAGAAGACAGAGGGTGGTAGTTGATGGGAAATGTTCATCCTGGAGACCAGTTCCTCGTGGTGTACCGTAAGGGTCGGTGTTGGGTCCACTGCTGTTTGTCATTTTTATAAATGACCTGGATGAGGGCGTAGAAGGAGGGGTTAGTAAATTTGCAGACGACACGAAGGTCGGTGGAGTTGTGGATAGTGACGAAGGATGCTGTAGGTTGCAGAGAGACATAGATAAGCTGCAGAGCTGGGCTGAGAGGTGGCAAATGGAGTTTAATGCAGACAAGTGTGAGGTGATGCACTTTGATAGGAGTAACCGGAAGGCAAAGTACAGGGCTAATGGTAAGATTCTTAGTAGTGTAGATGAGCAGAGAGATCTCGGCGTCCATGTACACAGATCCTTGAAAGTTGCCACCCAGGTTGACAGGGCTGTTGAAAAGGCATACAGTGTTTTAGATTTTATTAATAGAGGGAGAGTGTTCCGGAACCAAGAGGCTATGCTGCAGCTGTACAAAACTCTGGTGCGGCCGCACTTGGAGTGTTGTGTACAGTTCTGGTCACCGCATTGTAAGAAGGATGTGGAAGCTTTGGAAAGGGTGCAGAGGAGATTTACTAGGATGTTGCCTGGTATGGAGGGAAGGTCTTACGAGGAAAGGCTGAGGGACCTGAGGCTGTTTTCATTAGAGAAGAAGGTTGAGAGGTGACTTAATTGAAACATATAAAATAATCAGAGGGTTAGATAGGGTGGATAGGGAGAGCCTTTTTCCTAGGATGGTGACGGCGAGCACGAGGGGGCATAGCTTTAAATTGAGGGGTGAAAGATATAGGACAGATGTCAGAGGTAGTTTCTTTACTCAGAGAGTAGTAAGGGAATGGAATGCTTTGCCTGCAACGGTAGTAGATTCGCCAAGTTTAAGTACATTTAAGTCGTCATCGGATAAGTATATGGACGTACATGGAATAGCGTAGGTTAGATGGGCTGGAGATCGGTATGACAGGTCGGCACAACATCGAGGGCCGAAGGGCCTGTACTGTGCTGTAATGTTCTATGTAGAGTGCAGGAGGGCATGCTAGGAGCAGGACCAGGCTTACCTGAAGATGAGGTGTAAACCTGGTGAAGTTGCCCAACTGGACTGCTTGCATGCCAAACAGCATAAGCAGCAAGTGACAGACAGAGCTAAGTGATCCCACAACCAACAGATCAGATGTAAGCTCTGCAGTCTTGCCACATCCAGTCGTGAATGGTGGTTGGCAATTAAACAACTCACTGGAGGACAAGGCACCACAAATATCCCCATCCTTAATGGCAGAAGAACCCAATACATCAGTGCAAAAGATAAGACTGAAGCATTTGCAGCAATCTTCAGCCGGAAGTGCCGAGTGGATGATCCATCTCGACCTCCTCTCATGATCTCCAGCATCAGAGAGGGAGGTAAAAGCGGTGGAGGAGTTGCAGTACTGATCGAAGGCGATAGCACCGCCGTACTGAAGGAGGGCACCATGGAGGACTCAAGCAGTGAGTCAATATGGTTAGAACTCAGAAATAGGAAGGATGCAGTAACAATGTTGGGGCTGTACTACAGACCTCGCAACAGCGAACGTGAGATAGAGGTACAAACGTGAAAACAGATAATGGAAAGGTGTAAGAGCAACAGGGTGGTGGTGATGGGAGATTGTAATTTTCCCAATATTGACTGGGATTCACTCAGTGTTAGGGGTCGAGATGGAGCAGAATTTGTAAGGTGTGTCCAAGAGGGTTTTCTAGAGCAGTATGTATGTCGTCCAACTTGGGAAGTGGCCATACTGGACCTGGTGCTGGGGAATGAACCTGGCCAGGTGGTTGATATTACAGTAGGGGACTACTTTGGAAATAGCGACCACAGTTCCGTAAGTTTTACAATACTCATGGACAAGGATGGGAGTGGTCCTAAAGGAAGAATACTAAACTGGGGGAAGGCCGACTATACCAAGATTCGGCAGGATCTGAGGAACGTAGATTGGGAGAAGCTGTTTGAAGGTAAATCCACATTTGATATGTGGGAGGCTTTTAAGGAGAGGTTGATTAGTGTGCAGGAGAGACATGTTCCTGTGAAAATGAGGAATAGAAAAGGCAAGATTAGGGAACCATGGATGACAGGTAGAATTGTGAGACTAGCCAAGAGGAAAAAGGAAGCATACATGAGGTCTAGGTGACTGAAGACAGACGAAGCTTTGCAAGAATATCGGGAATGTAGAGCGAATCTGAAATGAGGGATTAAGAGGGCTAAGAGAGGACATGAGATATTGCTGGCAAACATGGTTAAGGAAAATCCCAAAGCCTTTTATTCATATATAAAGAGCAAGAGGGTAACTAGAGAAAGGATTGGCCCACTTAAGCACAAAGAAGGAAAGTTATGCGCTGAGTCAGAGAAAATGGGTGACATTCTTAACAAGTACTTTGCATCGGTATTCACCAAGGAGAGGGACATGACGGATGTTGAGGTTAGGGATAGATGTTTGCTTACTCTAGGTCAAGTTGACAAAAGGAAGGAGGAAGTGTTGGGTATCCTAAAAGACATTAAGGTGGACAAGTTCCCAGGTCCGGATGGGATCTCTCCCAGGTTATTGAGTGAAGCAAGAGAGGAAATAGCCTGGGCCTTAACAGATATCTTTGCAGCATCCTTAGACATGGGTGAGGTCCCGGAGGACTGGAGACTTGCTAATGTTGTCCCCTTGTTTAAAAAGGGTAGCAATGATAATCCAGGTAATTATCGACTGGTGAGCCTGACGTCAGTGGTAGGGAAGCTACTACAGAAGATACTGAGAGATAGGATCCATTCCCATTTGGAAGAAAATGGGCTTAATCAGTGATAGGCAACATGGTTTTGTGCAGGGAAGGTCATGTCTTACCAACTTAATAGAATTCTTTGAGGACGTGACAAAGTTGATTGATGAGGGAAAGGCTGTAGATGTCATATACATGGACTTCAATTGGGCGTTTGATAAGGTTTCCCATGGCAGGCTGATGGAGAAAGTGAAGTCACATGGGGTCCAGGGTGTGCTAGCTAGATGGATAAAAAAAACTGGCTAGGCAACAGGGGACAGATAGTACTAGTAGAAGGGAGTTTCTCAAATTGGAGACCTGTGACCAGTGGTGTTCCACACGGATCTGTGCTGGGACCACTGTTGTTTGTGATATATGTAAATGATTTGGAGGAAGGTGTAGGTGGCCTGATCAGCAAGTTTGCTGATGACACTAAGATTGGTGGAGTAGCAGATAGTGAAGGGGACTATCAGAGATTACAGCAGAATATAGATAGATTTGAGAGTTGGGCAGACAAATGGCAGATGGAGTTCAATCCAGGCAAATGCGAGGTGATGTATTTTCGAAGATCTAATTCAAGTGCCAACTATATAGTAAATGGAAAAGTCCTCGGGAAAACTGACGAACAGAGAGATCTGGGTGTTCAGGTCCATTGCTCCCTGAAGATGACAACGCAGGTCAATAGGGTGGTCAAGAAGGCATATGGCATGCTTTCCTTCATTGGGCGGGGTATTGAGTACAAGAGTTGGCAGGTCATGTTGCAGTTGTATGGAACTTTGGTTTGGCCACATTTGGAGTACTGTGTACAGTTCTGGTCGCCACATTACCAAAAGGATGTGGATGCTTTGGAGAGGGTGCAGAGGAGGTTCACCAGGATGTTGCCTGGTATGGAGGGTGCTAGCTATGAAAAGAGGGTGAGTAGATTAGGATTATTTTCATTAGAAAGATGGAGATTGAGGGGGGACCTGATTGAGGTCTACAAAATCATGGGGGGTATAGACAGGGTGGATAGCAAGAAGCTTTTTCCTCCCAGAGTGGGGGACTCAATTACTCGGGGACATGAGTTCAAAGTGAGAGGAGGAAAGTTTAAGGGAGATACGCGTGGAAAGTTCTTTACACAGAGGGTGCTTGGGTGCCTGGAATGCGTTGCCAGCGGAGGTGGTAGACGCAGGCACATTAGCGTCTTTTAAGATATATTTGGACAGGTACACGGATGGCAAGGGAGCAAATGGACACAGTCCGTTAGAGAAGAGATGACAGGTTCGACAGAGGATCTTGATCGGCGCAGGCTTGGAGGGCCGAAGGGCCTGTTCCTGTGCTGTAATTTTCTTTGTTCTTTATCACAGATATCAGTCTTTTGCAAATTCACTCCACATGGTAAGAAGAAACAGTTGGAGGCACTGTAAAGGTTATGATGATTTTCCAACAACAGTACTGAAGACTCATACTCCAGAAATTGTTGATACCCTAGCCAAGCTCTCTCAGTAGAGTTAGAAATCTGGCATTACCTGATAATGTGGAAAATTGTCCAGAGTTGTTCTCTACATAAAACATAGGACAAATCCAACTTGGCTAATTGACATCCCAAGTAGCAACAAGCAACACCAACTTAACAGTAACCTGCTCACTATCGTCTGAGTTCTGCCAGGGCCATTCAGCTCCTGACCTCATTACAACTTTGGTTCAAACGTGGACAGAACAGCTGAATTTCAGAGGTAAGGTGCGAGTGACAGCCCTTGACATCAAGGCTGCATTTGAACAAATGTGTTGTCAAAGAGCTCTAGAAAAAGTGCAATCAGTGGGTATCAGGCAGAAAACATTCCACTGGTTGGAGTCAAAATAAAAACCAAAAGAACTGCAGATGCTGTAAATCAGGAACAAAAACAAAAGTTGCTGGAAAAGCTCAGCAAGTCTGGCAGCATCTGTGGAGGAGAAAACATAGTAAATGTTTCGGGTCGGGTGACCTTTCCTCAGAAATATTTATTCATCTTTCTCGGTTTTCTCTGCAGTTGTCTAAAATGTTTTGCTTCAATTATTTGTCCAACTTCCTTTTGAGAATTACTACTGTATCAGTTTCCACTGAGGAAGGGTCACTGGGCCCAAAATGTTAACTCTGATTTTCTCTTCACAGATGCTGCCAGACCGGCTCAGCTTTTCCAGAAACTTCTGTTTTTGTTGTTGTGTATGTTCTAACTGTGTCAGGTGTTTTCAAAAGAGTAATGATGGGATGTTTCAGAGAATCTCACAGCTGGCATTCTCTGCTGCCACTGTGCATCAGTAATACAGGCAGTAAATGCTGAAGACGTTATGTGGGGTGCCATCTCTTCTTCAAAGAAAACAGGCTGACTTCTTCAACCTACCCACATAATTGAAGATTCTAATCCTTGGAGCCCTGACCTACCTGTTCTCTTTAATATAATGAAAATTTTGATCAAACCAACATTTAACTTTTCGTATTCCAGAGAATAAAACCCCAGTTCACGTAATACTCCTTTCATCTGGCTGTAAACCTTGGATCCAATTTACATGAAGGGTCTTGGGCCTGTCAAGACTTGTCTGTGTAAAAGCTGTGGTGGAAACAAAACACATACAGCATTTGTGCACATATTTGCATACCTGAGAAAAAACCTGGGACATTCGGACCACATGGCTCAGGTACAAAATTATAGGCCAGCAGGAAGGATCTTTAGTGTTTCTTGCTGCCTTAAAGAGAATGACCCAATAGGTGACTCTGTATAACGGGAAGTCAGGCTCCAAATTTTGTTGTAGAAAACTGCACTTTTCTACGTAATTGCTCAGAAAAGCCCATCACCTAGAGCTGGCTCTCGAAAAAGATTTATTCATATTTCTACTCTTTCTCTGCAGTACTGTAAAATGTTTCCCTTCAATTATTTATCCAATTTACTTTTGAAAATTACTACTGTAGTACTGTACTACTATATTCATTCAGGCAGTTCAATCCAGATCATAATTCCTCATCGTGTAAGAACAATCGTCATCTCACCTCTAGCCACTAAGCTTACTGCCATTAGAAAGAGTTTCTCTGTACTTATTCAAAACCATGCATAAAATGAACACCTCAGTTGAATTTTGCCTTAACTTCCCCTGCATTTAGGAGAACAATTCGAGCTTTTTTACCTCTCCATGTAATTTAATCCTCTCGTCCTTCCCTTGAGAGTTCAGTAGCAAATCGTGGGAACTCTAGTTTGAACCAGCCACAAATGAGGAGCAAACTGTATTCTACCTCCCAAAAATATGTCCTAAGAACACCCAAACTGTCAATGTAAACACCTTATCTTTCAGGAGATCCACATGGAGGAAATTTCTAAATTGACTTATTACTTCAAGCTGAAGTGTAATCCTCCCTGTCTCAAGGAAATGCAGACTGCAGGCTATTTCTTCAGGGCTGAAAATAAACAACAGGTGCTATTAATAGAACATGTAAACTTTTCAGTCTTTCCATTTAACTGTGGGGTCATGACACTTGATAAACTCCTTTCTTTGATGGAAGTCAATCAATTACTGAGATTACAAAGTGTAGAGCTGGATGAACACAGCAGGCCAAGCAGCATCTTAGGAGCACAAAAGCTGATGTTTCGGGCCTGGACCCTTCCCGAAATGTCAGCTTTTGTGCTCCTAAGATGCTGCTTGGCCTGCTGTGTTCATCCAACACCACACTTTGTTATCTCGGATTCTCCAGCATCTGCAGTTTCCATTATCTCTGATCACAATTTTAACTTCACTGCGAAGCCTCTTCCAGGATTCCTAACCTGAAGAAGTTACTCTCCCCTCTCCAGATCAACCTGAGGGGATCTCTCTCCCACTGCAACTCCGCGTCCCCCTCTCTCCCTATTTATTTCAGAATCCTCACCCCCATCCCCCTTTTCTGATGAAGGGTCGAGACCCAAACGCCAGCTTTCCTGCTCGGCCTGCTGTGTTCATCCAGCTCCACACTTTGTTATCTCGGATTCTCCAGCATCTGCAGTTCCCATTATCTCTGATACAATTATGGAGATTGTTTCTCTCTAAAACAAAGTGTTGTACATTTTACTGTTTGCAGAATAGGAGATGGATTGGAAATTCAGAGAATGGTGGATTTGAAATGTATCAAAAGATTATCTATTAAATGGATTCTGTTGCTCTCCTGTTCCCTCCTCAAGCTTGACCGACTTTTTTCTGATTTTCCCCATTATGTTACTGATAACCTGCTCTCAAAAGAGCAACAAGCCACAATAGGCTACTCTGTGCACAACAATACTGAGTTTGCAGTAAATCCAGATTGATTCTGCATTGCATGCATTGGATATGACACATACTGCTGTATCAACAAGAATCTTAAATCTTCAGATGGGTCCTGATATCCAGTCAGCCCCATGCTACCTATTCATCTGCCTTACAACTCCCACATGGAAATTTGCAATAACCAAGACACTGACAATCAACATGGCCTTAGGAAACCACATCAAAAATTTCAGACCAGGTAGCTTTCTCCCACAACATCACTTGCTGTTCTTTGCAGACTGTTTCCTCTGACATCAAACAAGGGCAGCATTTAGGTTCGCTGTGTGCTGCACTCATTAATTACTTCAGGGTTTGTAGCTATATAAAATTATAGAATAGAATTACAGGATTACAGCACAACCAACTATCCATGCCCTAGAACTCAACAAGACCTGCTCAGCTATTCTTTTCTTAAATTGGAATATCAGGGAGTACAGGATTATGACAAGCTGGCACAGTGGAGGAGTTAAAGCTTGGGGCAGAACAATCACAATCTTGTTGAATAGCATGGCAAGTTTGGAGGTCAAATGCCCTACTCCTGCTACTATTTCTTATGCTCCTCCTTTCCCCTGTACCTGAGCAAATTCTGTACTCTTCAGACAGATCCCCTTTTGGAAACCACAATTGAATCTGCCTCTACAACACTCTCAGGTCATGCATTCCAACCATTTGCTGCATGATTATACTTTTCCTCAAGTCACCTTTAGTTCTTTTGTTATTGATCTTAAATTGGCGACCTCTAGTTTATGAGCCTTCCACCAATTTCTCAGATTGTTGCTATCCATGCTTTGAATGTTGCTGAGAAAAGATACATTTCATTAAGTTGATTTGTCTTATTATTACTATATTATACAATATACTACTGAATTGGAAAACAAGCAGACACCTTATCCAACCAGCCTGTGCTTACAAAACTGAAGAGAGTGTCCAATGTTAGATGCAATTTCACATTTGGCCAACCAAACAACACTCTCCTCTCATTCAGTATAAATGTTGTTTTCTCTTACAAATTATCCAGAGGAGTTCAAGATGAAAATCATTTGTGAGGAATCATCATAACTTTGTCGCTTTCATAATCAATGCCTTGTGATCCTCCTCTTCCCTGTCTTTCCAATTTGGAAAGGCAAGGACTAATTAGGGATAGTCAGCATAGCTTTGTTTGTGGGAAATCGTGTCTCACAAATTTGATTGTTTTTTTTTGGGGTGACCCAGAAGACAGATGAAGGCAGAGCAGTAGATGTTGTCTACATGGGCTTCAGCAGGCCTTCAGCAAGGTTCTGCATTGTAGATAGGTTAATATGGTTCAGCCACATGGAATCCAGGGAGATCTGGCAAAATGAATACAAAATTGGCTTGATGCAAGTAGACAGAGGGTGGTGGTAGAGGGTTGTCATTCAGATTGGAGGCCTGTGGCCAGTGGTGTGCCGCAAGATTCAGAGCTGGGTCCACTGTCATTTATTTAACTGATTTGGATGAGAACATGAGAGGCACGGACGTCAAAATTGGTGGTATTGTGGACAGCGAACAATGTTATCTCATGGCACAACTGGATTTTGATCAACTAGGCCAGTGGACCGAGGAATGGCAAAGGAGTTTACTTCAGATAAATGCAAGGAGTTGCATTCTATTAAGGCAAGCAGGGCAGGACTTACACATTTAACTGCAGTGTTGTTGAAGAGACAGAACAAGGGTCCGTAATTCCTTGAAAATGGTGTCACAGATAGACAGGGTGGTGAAGGCGGCATTTGGCATGCTTGCCTTATCAGTCACAGCACTGAGTACAGGAGTTGGAAAGTCGTGTTAGGGCTGTACAAGATAGATCTAGATCACTGAGCATAGAATCCCTACAGTGTGGAAACAGACCCTTCAGCCCAACAAGTCCATACTGGAAGTCAGAGCATCCTACCCAGATCCATCCCCCTATAAACCCACCTAATTTACACATCCCTGAACACTACGGGCAATTTGCCATGGCCAATCCACCTATCCCGTCTTTGAACTATGGGAGGAAACCGGAGCACCCAGAGGAAACCCACACAGATGTGGGAAGAATGTACAAACTCCACACAGACAGTCAGCTGAGGCTGGAATTGAACCCAAGTCCATGGCACTATGAGGTAGCAGTGCTAACCACTGTGCCACCCCAAGATATTGATAAGGGCACATTTGGAGTACTGCGTATAATTCTGGCCACCCTGCTGCTATAGGAAGGATGTTATTAAACTGAAAAGGGTGCAAAAAAGGTTCACAAAGATGTTATTGAGACTGCAAGCTTTCAGCTATAAGGACAGGCGTGGGACATAGGATGCTGAGAGGTAACCTTATTGAGGTTTATAAAATTATGACAGGCAGAGATAAGGTGAATAGCCAAGGTCTTTTCTCCAGGGTTGGGGAGTCCAAAACTAGAGGATGTAGGTTTGACGTGAGACAGGTAAGATTTAAAAGGGATGTGAGGAGTGGCAGATGGATTTTAATTTGCATAAATGCAAGGTATTGCATTTGGTAAAGTTAGCAAGGGCAGGACTTATACCATTAAGTTTATAGTAGAGTCCTGGGAAACATTGTCGAACAAATAGGCCTAGGGGTTCAGGTACATAGTTCTTTGAAAGGTGCGTCACAGTTAGACAGGGTGCTCAAGGTGGCATTAGGCACGTTTGCCTTCATTGCTCACACCATTGAGTACAGGAAGTGGGATGTTGTGTTGAGAGTGAACAGTACTGGTGGAGAACTGTGTACAGTTCTGAATAAAAACTGAAAGAACCACAGATGCTTGAAATAAGAAACAAAAACTGAAATTGTTGGAAAAGCTCAGCAAGTCTGGCAACATCGCTGGACAGGAATCAGCGTTAATATTTTGGGTCCAGTGACGCTTCCTCAGAACAGACCTGCCCTAGAGAAGGATCATTGGACCTGAAATAGTCAGCCTGATTTCTCTCCAAAGATGCTGTCAGGCCTGCATTTTCTGGTTTCCTTGGTCTAGGAAAAATATTATTAAATTGGAGAAGGTTCAGATAAGATTTCCCAGGATGTTGCCGGTATTTAAGTGTTTGAGTTATAAGGAGAGGCTGGACAGGCTGGGAAATTTTTCACTGGAGCATAAGAGTTTGAGGGATGACTCTATAGAGGTTTATAAAATCACAAGGAGCACAGATAAGGTGAATAGCAAAGGTCTTTTGCTTATGGCAGGGGAATTCAAAACTGGGGGCATTTTTTAAGGTGAGAAGAGAAAGATTTAAAAGAGACATGAGGGGCAACTTTTTTTTTTACACAGAGGGTCATGCATGTGTGGAATGAGCTGCCAGAGGAAGTGGTAGACACTAACACAATTACAACATTTAAAAAGACGTCCGTACAGGTACACGAGCCGGAAAGGTTTAGAAGGATATGGGTCAAACACAGGCAAATGGGACTACTTTAGTTTAGGAAACCTGGTTGACATGAACTAGTTGGATTGAATACTTCATAAAAACCAGAAGAACTGCAGATGCTGTAAATCAGGAATAGAGACAAAGTTGCTGGAAAAACTCAGCAAGTCTGGCAGCATCTGTGAAGGAAAAATCAGAGTTAACATCTCGGGTCCAGTGATTGGAGGAAGGTATAGGAGAGATGTCAGAGGTAGGTTCTTCAAGCAGATAGTGGCGGGCATATGGAATGTGCTGCCGGCAGTGGCTGTGGAGTCAGATACTTTAGAGACTTTTAAATGACTCTTGGATAGGCACATGGAGGATAGTAAAATGTAGGGTATGCAGGGTAGTTTGATCTTAGTAGGATAATAGGTCAGCATAACATCATGGGCCAAAGGGCCTGTACTGTACTGTTCTATATACATACAGATGAGGAAGGACACCACTTTGATTGGGACAACACATCCATCCTAGGACAAGCCAAACAGAGACACGCACGAGAATTCCTAGAAGCTTGGCATTCCAACGGGAACTCCATCAACAAACACATTGGCTCCAAATCAATCTACCATCCCCTGAGAAAAAGAACAGGAAATGACATCACCAACCCAAGGAAACCTAAACAGATAAATAGAAAGCGGGGCATAACACCAGCGCTTCGTCGGAGGCTCACTGATGATGTTACCTAGAATGGTGACGAAACGTCTGAGAACTAACCTTCCAGCTCAGCGAGCAAACTCACATCCAGAACCTCAACCTGGGCTACAAATCTTCTCTAAACTTGCTGTACTGTTCTATGTTCTATTTGAATTTCTCATGTCACACAATAGTCCAATCATATTAAGAAAGCTTGGTCTAAGTTATGATACCAGGCAGACCATGCAGGAAATCTCTCACATTAAGTATTTTCTGGTTCTCCCTCTCTAGCCTTTCGCGATTCTTTCACTTATGAAAGGTCTGCTGTTAACCTTCTCTTTGCTGAGAAGAACAGACTTAACTTCTTCACTCTACCATCCCAGCCCTCAGACCTGGAAAAATTTCTGCACCCTGTCTGAAGCTTCCAAATCTTTCCCAGAGTGTGGTGTCCAGAAATGTAACGTACCAATTGAGGTTCACCGTGAGCTCTTGCCTTTTATACTCCATGCCCCTATTTATAAAGGACAGTTTCTGTCAGCCTTATTATTCATTTCCCAATCTGCCACCTGTCAATGCTTTGTGCACAGTTAACGTCAGATTACCTGGTTTTTCCTCTGTATTAAATTTCATCTGCCATGCATCTGTCAATTTCACTGACCTATGTTATGCCCTTGAAGTCTAATACCATCATCCTCACAGAATACTTCCAAGATTTGTGCCAGTTGCAAATTACAAAATTGTGCACTGTATACCGAAGTCTAGGTTATTAATATAGGTAAAGAAACGCAGTGGTCCTAATATCTATCTTTGGGGAACCCCATTAGATGGGGCCATAGGACTTAGAAACAGTTATAGACCATTCGGCCCTACAAGCCACTCCACCATGCAATGAAATCATGGTTGATCTGTCTGCAGTTTCAATTTCACTTTCCTGTTTGGTTCCCATAACACTTGACTCTCTCATCTATTAAAAATGTAACTTGGTCTTGAACTAATTTAAAGATTCAGACTCCATTACTTTCTGAAGAAAAGAGTTTCACACTTTGGTAGCTCTCCTTAGTTCTCCTTATCTCTGTCTTGAAAGGGGGACCTCTAATCTTTAAACAAAGGCCCCTACTTTTAGTCTCTCCAGCAATACCTCTGGGTATTCACCCTATCCAGACCCCTCAACATCTTATGTGTTTCAATTAGATCATCTCTGAATCTTTTAAACTCTAATGGATATAAGCCCTTCATTCCCAGGAATAAAATTTCTCCAGTCTGACAATCACCATTATACTTAGTTCCCTATCACTCAGCAAACTTTGCATTGATGGTGCCAGTGTTTCTTTCATCCATGGGATCAACATTAGCCATCTCGGTTACTTTATCAAAAAATACTCAAGCAAGTTAATTCAACACAATTTGCCGACAACACATCTGTACCGGTCTTTCTTAATTAATCCACGTTTGTTTAAATGATTATTAATTTTGTCCTGCATTATCATTTCTAAAAGCTTTCCCACCAGTGAGATTAAACTGACTGGCTTGCAGTTGCCAGGTTTAACATTACAATCTATTTTGAACAATGGCACAAACATCTGAAATTTTACAATCCCCCAACACAAACTCTGCATCAGAGGATTAACAAAAAATGTTTCAGTAACCACCTAATATCACATTAGGCTGGTGGCACAAATTCTAACAGAAGATATCAGAATGTCTAGCTAATTTTCAAAACCTGAAATCAACTAAGTGTACAGTGTGATTGGGCAGCGGAGAATTAAAAATGAAAACTATATTGTATTTACAACATAGAAACAGATCATTTGGACGCGTGCTTAAGCTTCAGATGAGCCACTTCTCACTTGACTTTAACTTGCTCTACTGCATTTAACTCTGTCAACATACAACTTATACATAAAAAGAAAACACAAAAAGTAGAAACAGGTGAAGACCATTTGATCCTTCAAGCTTGCTCTGATAGATTGTAGTTATACAATGCCTTTACAGACCACCAGACATCTCAAAAGCATTTTACAATTAATTCTTTACTTCTTTGAAGTGGAGTCAACTCTAGCCTAGACATCTGAAGGCATTGGTAGTAATGGTGAACTTATCAAAACTGGAATGCTCAACATTACCGGAATTAAATGAGCTCAGATATCTCAAATGGTAGGTAGAGATTACAAGAGATAGGGAGGGTTTAAAGTCAAGGAGTGATTCAAAAACAAGGATGAAGATTCTAACACCATACATTGCTTTTCTGGGAGTCAATGTAGTTCAGCGAGCTATGGAATGCTAGGGAACATAGTGCAAGTCAGACACAGGTAGCAGTGTTTTGGAGGGCCTTAAATTCACAGAGGGTAGAATGTTGAGGACCAGCAAAGAAGAATATGTTGGAATAATCAAAGCTGGAGATAACAAAGGCATGAATAGGGGTTTCAGCAGCAGATCAGCTAAGGCAGATGTGAAGTTAGCCGATGTTACAAAAGTGGAAATAATGGAATGAATCAGAAGTTCATCTCAGGTCAAATAATACATGCTGATGCCTGAGGCAAAGATGTTATGATGAAAGATTGAGCAGGTTGGGCTCTTCACTCATTAGTGCTTAGAAGAACAAATGATAATCTTATTGAAACATTGCAAATTTCAAGTCACCCAGCTCCTGCACGAGCAACTGCTTGCGGTACATTGTCTGTAACTGTGGTAGGAGTGGGTTTCGAATCCATGACTGGTTAGAGACTGGAGCTTAAATCCAGCACATTAGACCACTAGCCATAAGATTCTGAGATAGTAGGAACTGCAGATGCTGGAGAATCCAAGATAATCCTTCTTCTGGTGGGTTTTAAAGGGTAAATGTTACTTCCGGTCATGCAGGAATCTCACAGGATGGATCACAATTTAAAAATGAGCAGAGATAATAGGAACTGCAGATGCTGGAGAATCCAAGTTAACAAGGTGGAGAGCTGGATGACCACAGCAGGCCAAGCAGCATCATAGGAGAAGGAAAGCTGATGTTTCGGGCCTAGGAGTCTCAACAGAAACTTCAGAAAAAAAATGCATGTACAAGGTTTAAAGCAATATAGCATCACAGATGTAGTAATAAAACCAAGAACTACGAAAGTTCAAATTCTGAAACAAAAGTAGCGATTGCTGGAGAAACTCAGCAAGTCTGGTAGTATCTGTGGACAGAAATCAGACAATGTTTTGGGTCCAGTGACCGTTCATCAGAACATACAAATTGGCTAATGCTCTGACAGATGCTCAGGCAGATAGTGGTCCTCAGGTTGGAAATGATGTAGCCATGAGTCAGTTTTTTGTGTTTTTGTTCTGCATTTGCGATGTGGACTTGAACACATGAATCACTTGACTGTGACTGTCAAGCTGCAAGTTCAAACATGAAGCATTGACCGAAACATGAAACAGCAACATTTGCAAGTGTTCGGCTTTTGAACTCTGCATCAGATGGCAGGGGTCATTAGATATTTTTAAAAGAGAGATATTTGGATTGTTATTAAAGAGGGGAATCAGGGTAAATAAAAACATGGAATTTGAACTCACACGATCAGGCATAATCTTACTGAATGGCACAGCAAGCTCAAAAATGCTGAATTGTCTACTTCTGCTCCTATTTTATATGCTTGTAATGTAGACAGCACAATTTTTCATTGTTGTTTTTGAGTAGTGGAATGTTTTATTCAAATTATTTCTTACCTTGAATTGCAGACAAATAAACAAATGAGTCTTCGTGCTTCAGATTTTCCAGAAATACCTAAAATAATAAAACTTCACTGAGAATCAACATGAGGCAGGTAACACCCATTAACAGAATCAGAGATTGGAGCTATCCAGTTACATTATTTACAGCAACATCTACTGAAAACAACTTGTGATACTGCAGTAGTGTCCCCACCTCTGGATCAGAAAGTCTACCTTCAAGTCCTACCTGCCACATGTGTTACAAGATGTCTAAACAGGTTGATTAAAAATAATCCTCTGTGTAATCAAATTGCATTCTGAGAGTGCCTATGGAATCTGACACCATCACCTTACTAGGAATTGGAAGATCTATCTCAGCCCCTACCCGAGGTACCCACTATCACAATTCAATGCATAGCCTTTCAGTTCACTTTGGATAAAGTCAAGAAACAGCTGAGCATGCCGAGCAGTATAAAGGTCCTAACAACAGCCCCACAGTAGTATTTATAAGTAGTGCTTCAGAACTAGCCATACCTCTAACCAGTGCATGGTAACACTGGTAAGTACTCAGCAAGGTGGAAAATTGCTTGGCTATGGTTTGTCCCCAAAAGGCAGACAAATCTAATCTGGCTAATTAACACCCATCAGTCTATTGTTGTTCAAAGCGAAGAATGGTGTTGTTAACAGCGCTATCAAGCAGTGTTTACACAGCAATAATCTGTTCACCGACACTCAGTATGGGTTCTGCCAGTGCCACTTAGCTCACGATCTCATTATAGCTAAGATCCAGACATGGACAAAAGAGCTGAATTTCAGACGGGAGGTGAGATTGGCTGCCAATTGCCCCAATGAGGTAGCGTTTGACCAAATGTGGCATCAAAGAGCCCTAACAAAACTGAAGTTAAAGGGAATCAGAGAAAGCAACTGACTGTTTAGAATCACACCAAGCTGAAGGGAAAATGGTGGTGGTTCTTGGAGACCAATGAATTCAGCCCCAGGGCACCTCTGCAGGAGTTGCTCAGGATAGTGTTCTAGACAGAACCGTCTTTGGTTTGTGAATGTAGAAACAAGGAATAAGGGTAGGCCACTCGGCTCTTTCGACCTGCTCTGCCATTCGCAAGATCATGATTTTAACATCAACTCTAGATTCCCATGTACTACCAATAATCTTTCATTTCCATGGTATTCACAAACCTCTCTACCTTTGCCTTTAAAATACATAAAGATTCTGTATCCACTGCATTTTAGTAACTCAGATAATTTCATTTTTCCATCTCTGCCTAGGGGGGAAACTCTTATTTCTAAACAATGGCCCCTAGTTCCAGATCCTCCCGTAAGAGGAAACATCCTTTCAACATCCACACCACCAAGTCCCTTCAGGATCTTATATGTTTCAATTAAGTCAACTCTGACTCTTATAAACTCCAGAGAATAAAGGCCCAGTCTGTCTAGCCTTCACTCATTAGGCAATCTGCCCATTCCAAGGATCAGTCTAACAAATCTTCTCTGAACTACCTCAACAGAGTAACATCATCCTTCCATAAACATGGTGACAAGTATTTCAGGTGTGATCTCATCAATGTCTTGTTTAACTGAAGCATAACATCCCCACATTTTGCATTTAATTGCAAAAAAATGTAACATGCTTTTTCTTGATCACGTGCTGTGCCTACGTACATATTACCATCTACAATTCATGCACTAGGTCACCCAGACCTCTCTGCACCTCAGAGCTCCACAACCTCTCATCATTCAGATAATATACTTCCTTATTCTTTTTACCAAAAGTGCACAACGTACTCCATTTGCCAGATAGTGGCCTACTCACTTAATCTATCTATATTCCTTTGTAAGCTCCTTACAGACTATTTAAAACTCACTTGCTTACGAGATAACAAAGTGTGGAGCTGGATGAACACAGCAGGCCAAGCAGCATCTTAGGAGCTCAAAAGCTGACGTTTCAGGCCTCGACCCTTCATCAGAAAAGAGGAATGGGGAGAGGATTCTGAAATAAATAGGGACGGGGGGAGGCAGATTGACGATGGATAGAGGAGAAGATAGGTGGAGAGGAGAGTCTAGGTGGGGAGGTAGGGAGGGGACAGCTCAGTCCGGGGAGGAGGGACAGGTCAAAGGGGGGGAGGGGGGGGAGAATGAGGTTAGTAGGTAGGAAAATTGAGGTGTGGCTTGAGGTGAGAGGAGGGGATAGGTGAGAGGAAGAACAGGTTAGGGAGGCAGGGATGAGCTGGGCTGGTTTTGGGATGCGGTGGGGGCAGGTGAGATTTTGAAGCTGGTGAAATCCACATTGATACCATCGGGCTGCAGGGTTCCTCCCAAGTGGAATATGAGTTGCTGTTCCTGCAACCTTCGGGTGGCATCATTGTGGCACATCAGGAGGCCCAGGGTGGACATGTCATCCAAGGAATTGGGAGGGGGGGGGTGGCGTGGAGTTCAGATGGTTCGCGACTGGGAGGTGCAGTTGTTTATTGCAAACCGAGCGTAGAACCTATCACCTTCTGCAAAGCGGTCCCCAAGCCTCCGCTTGGTTTCCCTGATGTAGAGGTAGCCACACCGGGTACAGCGGATGCAGTATACCACATTGGTGGATGTGCACGTGAACATCTGCTTGATGTGGAAAGTCTTCTTGGGGCCTGGGATGGGGGGGTGAGGGAGGTGGTGTGGGGGGAAGCGTAGCACTTCCTGCGGATGCAGGGGAAAATACCAGGTGTGGTGGGGTTGGAGGGGAGTGTGGAGCGGACAAGGGAGTCACGGAGAGAGTGTTCTCTCCGGAAGGCAGACAAGGGTGGGGATGGAAAAATGCCTTTAGCGGTGGGGTCGGATTGTAGATGGTAGAAGTGTTGGAGGATGATGCGTTGTATCCAGAGGTTGGAGGAGTGGTATGTGAGGACGAGGGGGATTTTCTTTTGGCGGTTATTGTGGGAGCGGGACGTGAGGGATGAATTATGGGAAATGCGGGAGAAACGGTCAAGGGCGTTCTCGACCACTGCCGGGGGGAGGGGGGGGGGGATGTTGTGGTCCTTGAAGAACAAGAACATCTGGATGTACGGGAGTGGAATGCCTCATCCTGGGAGCAGATGCGGCAGAGGTGAAGGAATTGGGAGGAGGGGATGGAATTTTTGCAGGAAGGTGGATAGGCGGAGGTGTATTCTAGGTAGCTGTGGGAATTGGTGGGCTTGAAATGGACATCGGTTTCTAGGTGGTTGCCTGAGATGGAGACGGAGACAGAGAAGTCCAGGAAGGTGAGGGATGTGTTGGAGATGGTCCAGGTGAACTTGAGGTTGGGGTGGAAGGTGTTGGTGAAATGGATGAACTGTTAGAGTTGTTTGTGTGATCCCCTACATTTAGCTCCCCTTACATTTGCTCCCTTCATCCAAATTATTTATATAAATTGGATAAACAGTTGATGCCCCAGCACTGACCCATGTAGCACACCACTCATGACAATAATGCCAGCCTGAAAAAGACAGATTTATTCTTACTCCCTGCTTTCTGTTAGCCAGCCAATCTTCTCTCCAAGTCAACGTGTCACCCCCTACACTAACAGTTTTTGTTTTCTGCAATAACCTTTGATGTGGCACCTTATGAAATACCTTCTGGAAATTTAATCTATAGATTCCCCTTTATCCACAACACAAGTTAGAGTCATAGAGATGTACAGCACAGAAATAGATCCTTCAGTCCACTCGTCCATACCGACCCAGGTATCTCAAGTTAATCTAGTTCCATTTGCCAGCATTTGGCTCTTTGGTCCTTGTAAATCTTTTCTGAAACTTCCTATTCTTATCCTCATCCTGCTGCCTTTTAAATGTTGTAATTGCACCAGTCTCCACCATTTACTCTGGCAACTCAGTCAAACAAATAACACACTCGGCGTGAATACATTGCCCATGAAGTCCCTTTTAAATCTTTCCGCGTCATCTTAAATCCATGACCTCTAGTTTTCAACTCCCGTACCCTGGAGAAAAGACCTTGACCATTCACCCTATCCATGTCCCTCATGACTTTTTTAACCTCTATAAGGTCAGACCTTAGCCTCCGATATGAATAAAAGGCTTTGGGATTTTCCTTAACCATGATTGGTAAAGATATCTCTTGTCCCCTTTTAGCCCTCTTAATTCCTCCACGATCACTGTACAAAATTCTGAAACATCCTTCCTACAGCAAAATGGGTGCAACATTTACACCATACTACGCCACACAGTGATTCAAGAAGTGGCTTATCACCACTTGCCTAAGGGTAAATTTTTTTTTCTAATCATTTGTGGGATGTGGGCGTCGCTGGCTGGCCAGCATTTCTTGCCCAACTCATCGATGCCCTTGAGAAGGTGGTGAGCTGTCTTCTTGAACCACTGCAGTCTTCCTGCAGTAGGTTGACCCACAATGCCGTTAGGGAGCGAATTCCGGGGTTTTGGCCCAGCGACAGTGAAGGAATGGCGATATATTTCCAAGTCAGGAACAGTGGCTTGGAGGGGAATTTGGAGGTGGTGGTGTTGCCCTTTGTCTGCTGCCCTTGTCCTGGTTGTGGGTTTGGAAGCTGCTGCCTTAGCATCTTTGGCGAATTTCTGCAGTGCATCTTAGATAGTACACACTGCTGCTACTGAGCGTCAGTGGTGGAGGGAGTGGATGCTTGTGCATGCAGTGCCAATCAAGTGGGCTGTTTTGTCCTGGATGGTGTCAAGCTTCGTGAGTGTTGTTGGGGCTGCACTCATCCAGGAGAATGGGGAGCATTCCAATGCACTCCCGACTTGTGCCTTGTAGATGGAGGACAGGCTTTGAGGATTCAGGAGTTGAGTTATTTGTCACTTTATTCCTTGTTTCTGCCCTGTTCTTGTACCTACTGTGTTTATGTGGTGAGTCCAGTTGAGTCTTTAGTCAATGATAACACCCAGAACGTTGATGGCAGGGGATTCAATGATGGCAACACCATTGAAGGTCAAGGGGTGGTGGTTAGAATGTCTCTTAATGGTGATGGTCATAGCCTGGCATTTGTGTGGCACGAATGTCACTTGCCATTTGTCAGCCCAAGCCTGGATATTTTCCATATCTTGTTGCATTTGAACATGGACTGCTTCAGTATCTGAGGAGTCAGGAATGGTGCTGAATACTGTGTGTGTTCTTTCAGATTCCAGCATCAGCAGTTCCTACTATCTCCTGTTCTGTACTGTTTTATGTTCTAATGGGTAGATTTACATAAATGATTTGGATGTGAACTTAGGAGGTAGGATTAGTAAATTTGCAGATGACACCAAAATTGGTGGTTTAGTGGACAGCTAAGGCGGCACCATCACAGTACCAATAGGGTTTTGACCAGATGGGCCAAGGAGTAGCAGATGGAGTTTAATTTAGATAAATCTGAGGTGCTACATTTTGGCAAGGCAAACCTTTATTGGTCAGTGCATTGAGTATAGGAGTTGAGAGGTCATTTTGCAGCTGTACAGGGCATTGGTTAAGTCACTTTTGGAATACTGCATTAAATTCTGGTCTCCTTGTAATGGGAAAGATACTGTTAAACTTGAAACAGTTCAGAAAAGATTTACAAGGATATTACCAGTGTTGCAGAGCTTGAGCTATAGGGAGAGGCTGAACAGGCTGAGGTTATTTTCCCTGGAGCATTGCAGGCT
The DNA here is from genome assembly GCF_030684315.1 of Stegostoma tigrinum. Taxonomy (NCBI): domain Eukaryota; kingdom Metazoa; phylum Chordata; class Chondrichthyes; order Orectolobiformes; family Stegostomatidae; genus Stegostoma; species Stegostoma tigrinum. The sequence goes on along the minus strand of NC_081369.1, from coordinate 67,459,585 downwards.
GAGAGGTGACCTTATGGATGTTTTTAAAATCGTGAAGGGCATTGATAGGATGAACAGCCAAGGTTTTTCTCCCAGTGCAGGGGAGTCAAATATTGGAAGGCATAGGTTTAAGGTGAGGGGGAAAGATGTAAAAGGGACCTAAGGGGCAATGTTTTCATGCAGAGGGTGGTGCACGTCTAGAATGAACCACAAGAGGAAGTGGTGGAGGCTGGTACAATTACGACATTTAAAAGGCATCTGGATGGGTGCAAGAAAGGAAGGGTTGAGGGGGATTTGGCCCAAATGCTGTAAAATGGGACTAGATTAATTTAGGATACCTGATCAGCATTAACAAGTTGGACTGATGTGTCTGTTCCCGTGCTGTACAACTTTATGACAAGTGGCAAAGATAGTGTTTCTTGTCATGGTGAACAATGCTGGATACAAGGAAATTGACACTGATATCTGTCATTTCAAATTTGTTGACGAACTGGCAGTGACCGCAAAGCAATAAGTTCAATTTGTAATGAATCTTGCAAGCCAGTTTTGCTTGAACAATCTTCACAAGTGATCAGTGTAGGAAATAACGTAACTCAACCCTGAGAAGTGGATGATTGTTGACATTTGATTTATTTGAAACAAACAGCTTCTTCTCAAACTATCACCAAACAATGTCTATCACCACAACACCTTTACAGTGTTGGGTATATTGGATGGATATATCAGTTCTACTATTCAACAAGCCAATATCTGCTTGTACGGTTTGGAAGCTGAAACACTTCTTTCCTCGAGCAGTCATCTTACAACCATTTTCACTTCAATTTTTTTCACTTGTATTGAAACACAGAGCACCTGCGTGGTCTAGGAAATAACACAAAAAGAGGCAATGTGAAACCATTAAATTGTGTTCACAAAGTTTCCAGTCACTGTTGGCCCTAATTACCCTAGTTACGTAAATGTTTTCCACGATTGCAGTTTGGAGTCTTCCAAAAGCACATGGGATCAATTCTATCATTCTTTCCGAAGATTGCTATCCAACTTCAACACGCTACTGCTGCTGATAGAAGTCATAATGGTTTCCAAGGTAAATGCACTTGCAGCGCAGATTGAAACTGACAACTCATGTTGCGAGTATCACAAAGATGTGACTGCAAGGGAGCAGGGCTGGGAACTAAATATCCAAGGATACATGTCCTATTGAAAGGATAGGCAGATGGGCAGAGCTTTGAAGAGAGGTTGAGTAGAATAGGATTATTTACATTAGAAAGATGGACATTGAGTGGGGGGGGGGGGACCTGATTGAGGCCTACAAAATCATGAGAGGTATAGACAGGGTGGAGCAAGAAGCTCTCCCCCCATCCCCGAGTGGGGGACTCAATTACTAGGGGTCACGATTTCAAGGTGAGAGGGGAAAAGTTTAAGGGAGACATGCGTGCAAAGTTCTTTACGCAGATGGTGGTGGGCGCCTGGAACACGTTGCCAGCGGAGGTGGTAGAGGCAGGCATGATAGCGTCATTTAAGATGTATCTAGACAGATACAGGAATGGGCAGGGAGCAGAGGGATAGATATCCTTGGAAAATAGGCTCAGAGATAGAAGGAGCTGCAGATGCTGGAGAATCTGAGATAATAAGGTGTAGAGCTGGATGAACATGGAATGCATTGCCAGCAGCAGTTGTGGAAGCAAGGTCATTGGGGTCATTTAAGAGACTGCTGGACATGCATATGGTCACAGAAATTTGAGGGTGCATACATGAGGATCAATGGTCGGCACAACATTGTGGGCTGAAGGGCCTGTTCTGTGCTGTACTGTTCTATGTTCTATGAACACAGCAGGCCAAGCAGCATCAGAAGAGCAGGAAAGCTGACGTTTCGGGCCTAGACCCTTCTTCAACATTTCCGAAGAAGGGTCTAGGCCCGAAACATCTGCTTTCCTGGTCCTCTGATGCCGTTTGGCCTGCTGTGTTCATCCAACTCGACACCTTGTTATCTTGGAAAATAGGCGACAGGTTTAAGTTGAGGATCTGGATCGGCGCAGGCTCAGAGAGCCGAAGGGCCTGTTCCTGTGCTGTAATTTTCTTTCTTCTTTGTCATTCTAGAGGAGGTGGGGTTCTTTGTTAGTAAGAAGTGAAATTAAATCAATAGCAACAGCTGACATAGCATCAGAATCTGTGTGGCGGAGCTGAGGAACCACAAAGGGAAAAAAAAATACCCTATGAGCGTTGTGTACCAGCCTCCTATCAGTAATTAGGATAGGAGGGGAACAAAATAAATCATGAGCTAGAAAAGGCGTGTAAGAAAGGCACTATCACAATTATCACGGGGAATGTGCAATTTCAGGTGGTCTGGGAAGGTCCGATTGGTAGCAGATCTCAACAAAAATAATTTGCGGAATGTCAATGAGACTGGGGGCAGCTTGTGGCAAAGCCTACTAGGGAACAGACAATTCTAAATGAGGTGACGTGTAAAGAAGAGACTTGATTTGAGACCTTAAGACGAAGGAATCCCTTCGGGTGAGTGGCCATAATATGATAGAATTCATCCTGCAGCTAATAGAAGCTAGAATCAGATGTAACTGCATTACAGTTGCATAAGGATAATTACAAATACATACGGCAGAAGTTGATTGGAAGGGGAGCCTAGCAGGGAAGACAGTGGAGTGGAAATGGCAGGTGCTTCTGGGGGTAATTTGGGAGGCAATGGTCATTTTGAGGTAATGACCAAGAGCCAGTGGACATGATCTATTTGTATTGCCAGAAGGCCTTTGACAAAATGTGGCACAGGAGGCTCCTAAATAAGACAAGAGCCCATGAGGTGAGGGGCAAACTACTGGCACAGACACAGGATTGTCAGAAGGCAGAGAGTAGGGATAAAAGGGCCTTTTGCATGATGGCAGCCAGTGACCAGTGGAGTTCAGCAGGGGTCCACGTTGGGACCACAATTAATCATCTGGACAAAGGAATTGTTGCTAATTTTGCGGATGACATAAGGATAGCTAGAGGGACAGGTAGTGTTGAGGAAACAGGAGGCTGCAAAAGGAGTCGGACAGGCTGGGAGAGTGGACAAAGAAGTGGCTAATGGAATACAATGTGGGAGGTTATGTATTTTGCTAGGAAGAATAGAGATGTACACTATTTTCAACATGGGGAAAGGCATCAGAAATCTGAAGCTCAAAGGAACTTAAGAGAATTTGAACTAGGACTCCCGAGTTAACATGCAGGTTCAGCTGGCAGCTAGGAACGCAAACGTAATGTCTGCATTCATTTCAAGAGGGCTGGAATACAACAGCAGAGATGTACTGCTGAGGCTGTATAAGGCTCTGGTCAGACTGCTTTTGGAATACTGAGAGCAGTTTTGGGCTTTATATCTAAGACAGGATTTGCTGGTGTTGGAGGGGATCCAGAGGAGGTTTACAAGAATGATCCAGGAGAAGAAGGGCTTGTCTTATGAGATGTGGTTGAGGACACTGGGTCTGTACTTGCGGAGATTTAGAAGGATGAAGGTAATCTAAATAAAGGACAAAGAACAAAGAAAATAACAGCACAGGAACAGGCCCTTCGGCCCTCCAACCCTTGCCTATTGAGATCCTGTCTAAACCTGTCATCTATTTCCTAAGGGCCTGTATCTCTTTGCACCCTGCACATCCATGTGCCTATTCAGATATATCTTAAAAGACACTAACGTTTCTGCGTCTACCACTTCCGCTGGCAACGCGCTCCAGGCACCCAAGCACCCTCGGTGTGAAGAACTTGCCACGCATATCACCCATAAACTTTCCTCCTCTCACTTTGAATTCATGACTCCTAGTCATTGAGTCCCCCACTCTGGGGGGGAAAAAGCTTCTTGCTATCCACCCTGTCTATACCCCTCATGATTTCGTAGACCTCAAATCGGGTCCTCCCTCAATCTCTGTCTTTCTAATGAAAACAATCCTATTCTACTCAATTTCTTCATAGCTAGCGCCGTTCATATCAAGCAACATCCTGGTGGACCTCCTCTACACCCTCTCCAAAGCATCCACATCCTTCTGGTAATGTGGCGACCACAACTGTACATAGTACTCCAAATGTGGTCGAACCAAAGTCCTATACAACTGCAACATGACCTGCCAACTCTTGCACTCAATACCCCATCCAATGAAGGAAAGCATGCCGTATGCCTGCTTGACCAGCTTACTGACCTGCGTTGTCACCTTTAGGGAACAATGGACCTGAACACCCAGATCTCTCTGTACATCAGTTTTCCCCAGGACTTTTCCATTCACTGCACAGTTCGCTCTTGAATTAGATCTTCCAAAATGCATCACCTCACATTTGACCGGACTGAACTCCATCTGCCATTTATCTGCCCAACTCTCCAATCTATCTATATTCTGCTGTAATCGCTGACAGTCCCCTTCACTATCGGCTACTCCACCAATCTTTGTGTCATCTGTAAACTTGCTAATCAGACCACCTATACCTTCCTCCAAATCATTTACATATATCACAAACAACAGTGGTCCCAGCACAGATCCCTGTGGAACAATACTGGTCACAGGTCTCCAATTTGAGAAACCCCCTTCCACTACTACTCTGTCTCCTGTAGCCTAGCCAGTTTTTTATCCATCTAGCTAGCACATCCTGGACCCCATGCGACTTCAATTTCTCCAGCTGCCTGCCATGGGGAACCTTATCAAATGCCTTACTGAAGTCCAGGTATGTGACTTCTACAGCCTTTCCCTCATCAATCAACTTTGTCACGTCCTCAAGGAATTCTATTAAGTTGGTAAGACATGACCTTCCCTGCACAAAACTATGTTGCCTATCACTGATAAGCCCATTATCTTCCAAATGGGAATAGATCCTATCCCTCAGTATCTTCTCCAGCAGCTTCCCTACCACTGACGTCAGGCTCACCAATTGATAATTACCTGGATTATTTCTGCTACCCTTCTTAAACAAGGGGACAACATTAGCAAGTCTCCAGTCCTCTGGGACCTCACCCGTGTTTAAGGATGCTGCAAAGATGTCTGTTAATGCCCCAACTATTTCCTCTCTCGCATCCCTCAATTACCTGGGATAGATCCCATCCGGACCTGGGGACTTGTATACCTTAATGCCTTTTAGGATACGCAACACATCCTCCTTCCTTATGTCAACTTGACCTAGACTAAGCAAACATCTATCCCTAACCTCAATATCCGTCATGTCCCTCTCCTTGGTGAATACCGATGCAAAGTACTCGTTAGGAACGTCACCCATTTTCTCCGACTCAACTTTCCTTCTTTGTCCTTAAGTGGGCCAATCCTTTCTCTGGTTACCCTCTTGCTCTTTATATATGAATGAGAGAGTTTGGGATTTTCCTTAACCATGTTTGCTGAAGTGATTTCATGTTCCCTATTAATTCCTCTTTCAGATTCGCTCTACATTCCCGATATTCTTCCAAAGCTTCGTCTGTCTTCAGTCACCTAGACCTTATATATGCTTCCTTTTTCCTCTTACCTAGTCTCACAATTTTACCTGTCATCCATGGTTCCTTAATCTTGCCATTTCTATTCCTCATTTTCACAGGAACATGTCTCTCCTGCACGCTAATCAACCTCTCTTTAAAAGCCTCCCACATATCAAATGTGGATTTGCCTTCAAACAGTTTCTCCCAATCTACATTCCCCAGATCCTGCCGAATTTTGATATAGTTGGCCTTCCCCCAGTTTAGAACTCTTCCTTTAGGAACACTGTCATTTTTGTCCATGAGTATTGTAAAACTTACAGAATTGTGGTCAATATTTCCAAAGTAGTCCCCTACTGTAATATCAACCACCTGGCTGGGTTCATTCCCCAGCACCAGGTCCAGTATGGCCCCTTCCCGAGTTGGGCTACATACATACTGCTCTAGAAAACCCTCCTGGACATACCTTACGAATTCTGCTCCATCTTGACCCCTAACACTGAGTGAATCCCAGTCAATGTTGGGAAAATTACAATCTCCCATCACCACCACCCTGTTTCTCCTACACCTTTCCATTATCTGTTTACATATTTGTACCTTTATCTCACGCTTGCTTTTGGGAGGCCTGTAGTGCAGCCCCAACATTGTTACTGCACCCTTCCTATTTCTGAGTTCTACCCATATTGCCTCACTGCACGAGTCCTTGATAGTGCCCTCCTTCAGCATAGCTGTGATATCCTTTTTGACCAGTACTGCAACTCCTCCAACCCTTTTACCTCCCTCTCTATCCTGGGACATCCCGTTGCCAATCATGCCCTTCCCTCAACCAAGTCTGGGTAATAGCAATAACATCATGCACCCAGATGCTGATCCAAGCCCTAAGTTCATCTGCCTTATCTACTACACTTCTCACACGAAAACAAATGCACCTCAGATGACCTGTCCCTTTGTGTTCATCATCTGCTCCCTGCCTACTCTTCCCTTTAGTCAGGCTGACTTCATTATCTAGTTCCCTACAGGCTTTAGTTACTACCTCCTTTCTGTCCAATATTTGGCTCCCATCCCCCTGCCACATTATTTTAAATGCTCCCCAACAGCGTTAGCAAAAGCACCCCCAAGGACATTGGTTGCAGTCCAGCCCAGGTGTAGACTGTCCAATTTGTAATAGTCCCACCTTCTAGGTGTGAGTTTGCTCGCTGAGCTGGAAGGTTCGTTTTCAGACATTTCGTCACCATTCTAGGTAACATCATCAGTGAGCCTCCGATGAAGCGCTGGTGTTATGTCCCACTTTCTATTTGATTTGGAGCCAATCTACCACCCCCTGAGAAAAAGAACAGGAAATGACATCACCAACGCAGGAAATGACATCACCAACCCAAGGAAACCTAAACAGATAAATAGAAAGCGGGACATAACACCAGCGCTTCGTTGGAGGCTCACTGATGATGTTACCTAGAATGGTGACGAAATGTCTGAAAACTAACCTTCCAGCTCAGCGAGCAATCTCACACCCAGAACCTCAACCCGAGCTACAAATCTTCTCAAAACTCGCTAGTCCCACCTGCCCCAGAACCAGTCCCAATGTCCCAAAAATTCATCCTGGCTATTCTTTCATTTCTGCTCTGCTTAGCACGTGGCTTACAGAATACTCAGAGGCCTGGTTAAGTGTGGATGTGGACAAGATGTTTCCATTAGTAGGAGAGACTAGGACCTAAGGGCACAGCCTCACAGTGAAGGGCTGACCCTCAAGATGAGGAGAAATGTCTTCAGCCAGAGGGTGGTGAATCTGTGCAACTCAATGCCGCAGAGGGCTGTGGAGACCAAGTCATTGAGTGTATTTAACACAGAGATAGGTATTTAATTGGTAGTGGGACCATGGGTTCTGGGGTTGAGAAAATATCAGGCATGATTTGATAGTGAAGCAGACTTGATGGACCAAACGGTCTAATTATGCTCCTTTATCTTATGGCTTTATGCTACAAACTCAAAAGAGCTAACTGAATCAGAATATAAAATGACATAAAATGGCACGGTAGACTGATTGGTAAAGTTACTTGCATGGAATTCGGGGAAACTTTGCCAATCAGGTTGATGATAGGAATGGAGATCGTGGAGGGTTGTTTTTTGGACTGGCGGCCTATGAGAATGGTGTTCTGCAGTGATGGGTGTTGGGTCCACAGTTGTTTATCATTTATATTTGGAGAATTTAGCAGGCATGGTTAGCAAGTTTGCAGATAACATCAAAGCTCGTGGTATAGCGGTCTGTGAAGAAGGTAATCTAATTTTTAGGCCAACGGGCTGATGAGTGGTAGATGGAGATTAATTTGGATGAGACAGCAGTTGGCAATGAATACTAGATCATCAATTTCAGAAATCCAGGCATTGAATACAAAAGTAGGAATGTTGTATTGATTGTTTATAAAGCTCTGATTCAGCCACAACAAGAATATTGCTTTAGGAGATATGAAAGGGTTATTGAAACATTGCAGAGTAAAATAATTCCAGTATGAGGGATTTTATCCATGAGGTTGGCCTCAACCAGCTGGGGTTATTCTTCTTGGAATATTGGAGTTGTGGGCAAATTTGAAGGAAGTGTACAAAATGACCACAAACTTCGATTTGGTGGACAAAGAAACGTGGCCATCATGGGCTCATGCTACAAGGCCAAGGAGTCACATTGAGATTTTGGGTGAGAGAAGTGAGGAAGAACTTTTCTTCTGTGCAGCAAATATTGACAACCCAGAAGTTATTGATATAAGTTCAGAAGAATGATTGTAACAGGAAACTGCATGAGCACTTAAGCAAAGTAAATTTGCAGGGTTATGGGAATGCAGGTGAATGGGAATAATTGGATTGTTTTACAGAAAGCCAGCACAACTTCAAATGGGCCAAATGATTTTCCTCCATGGTAATGATTCCACCAACTGCTGGAGCCTAAAATTTTCCTGATCCCGAGTTGAATGTTGATTGTCATGGAATCCTTCTTCATTACATCAACGAAAAGCTTCTGCTTTTGGTACCAAACTTTATGCACAGCATTTCACAATGAATTCAGTCATTCACAATACAATTATAAAACTATCTGCAACAATCCCAACAGAACAATAGGAAAACTCACCAACAGAACCTTCTCTTGGTTGCTGAGAGCATCAGGGTTACGTTGTCGAACCATCTGGCTAATTGTCCTTAGAGCAGCGGCTCGTGTGGGGACCTCGGGATCAAAGGCAATCTGAAGAATCTGGTGGAAGTTCCTGGGTGAGTTGCCAGGGGTGGCCATGTTCCCGTGCTCCATCGCACCAACACTATGTGAAGTAGGTGACTGTCGTTGGCTTCTAGTCACTGGACAAGTTTCTTTTGGGTGGCTGGACTTTGTTGGTTTGTCATCCTGTTTATTTTGGTTGCCCATGGTGCTTTGTGCAGCTGTTACAACTGTTTCAGTGGAGAACGCTCCATGGGTAGCAACAGTAATGCGCAAGTCTGATGCCAACTCTTGTATAACAGGATCAGGATGTAACACTGCAATCTGCTCAAGTCTGGGTAACATTGGTTTCATGGCATCAAAATCTGTTGAGGTGAGCTGCAGTAAGACAGGGAGTTATGATCAGAGATCTCCCCACATTTACAGTACTGCCCCTCTTCTCCTTCCGTATATTTGTATCAATCCCAACGTGATCCCACTGTTCTGCTGCCTCACCCTACCCCTTCACTTTTCTCTTGGTCAAATGTTACACCAGTCTCCTTGGAAATGATGCAATGTTCTTAATTTCAACCATACTGTGTCAAGAAAATGATCCAAATTTCTCTCCTCATTCTGAGTGGCAGATTTAATGCAATGGTGCTTTGTCAATGAAGCCCCTGGTTACTCCCAAAGTCAGAGGAAATGCCCTTGCTCTACTGACTCTATCAAAACCTTTTGTTATCTTTTCAAAAAAATGATGAAACTTTCTCTTGGTATTTCTTGCTACAGTGGAAATTATCAAGTATATATAGAGCTTGGGCAGCAAGAGAGAGCAGCTAGCTGGGGTAAGGAATGGGGGTGGTAGTGGGAATTGTAAGAGAGGATAAAGGAGCATCAACAGGGTAAATAACAACAGGAAGACAAGGAGTGCAAGGAATAATTGAATGCTATGTCTGTAAACGTACAGCACAAGAACTTCTAACTGGAACCAACCCTGGGTTTTATGGACGATGTGCAGTCATATGATTTGGTACAATATTGCCCACTGATGTACAGAGTGAATCTTGCTTCAGCATAAATCATGGAGAACACTGCTACGCACTCTTTCTTCTTTTGGTCACTCACCTGAACAGCTCCTCCCAGCATGGATGCAATCAGACCCATTCCCATACTTAGTGTCTGTGCTTCAACAGTCTCCTCAGTTTGGTGCATCAAGTTTACGCAGCAACGATCCAATGTTGTAATGACGAATTCAATGACCTGCAGCACAACTACGTTAATAAAGATGATGCAGCAACAGAGTGTTATTTCTGATTCTTTTGGTTATTAACAGTAATCCAGGCATTTTACTGCAGGGAGCAACTCTCCCTTTCACAAAGGTGCTAAATCATCAATTTTCTCAAAATTCCAACAAATCTTCTCTCCCATGATGGAGCTCATAACAAATGAGAATCCGCATTTTGAAAACAAATACATATTGTTACACCAGGTGACACAGAATGCCAGTGCAGTCTCCCTGTGCTGGAAAACTTCCATTAAGCCAATGCAGTCCCACTTTTTCATCCTGGAGACCAGTTACTAATGGTGTACTGCAAGGGTCGGTGTTGGGTCCACTGCTGTTTGACATTTTTATAAATGACCTGGATGAGGGCGTAGAAGGATGGCTTAGTAAATTGGCAGACGACACTAAGGTTGGTGGAGTTGTGGATGGTGACGAAGGATGCTGTAGGTTGCAGAGAGACATAGATAAGCTGCAGAGCTGGGCTGAGAGGTGGCAAACAAAGAAACAAAGACAAAGAAACCTACAACACAGGAACAGGCCCTTCAGCCCTCCAAGCCTGTGCCGATCAAGATCCTCTGTCGAACCTGTCATCTACTTTCTAACGGTCTGTGTCCATTTGCTCACTCCCCATCCATGTACCTGTCCAAATATACCTTCAAAGATGCTAACGTGTCTGCGTCTACCACCTCCGCTGGCAACGCGTTCCAGGCACCCACCACCCTCTGTGTAAAGAACTTTCCACGCATATCTCCCTTAAACTTTCCTCCTCTCACTTTGAATTCATGACCCCTAGTAATGGAGTCCCCCACTCTGGGGAAAAAGCTTCTTGCTATCCACCCTGTCTATACCCCTCATGATTTTGTAGACCTCAATCATTCCCCCGTCAATCTCCGTCTTTCTATTGAAAATAATCCTAACCTATTCAGCCTCTCTTCATAGCTAGCACCCTCCATACCAGACAACATCCTGGTGAACCTCCTCTGCATCCTCTCCAAAGCATTCACATGCTTTTGGTAATGTGGCGACCAGAACTGTACACAGTACTCCAAATGTGGCCGAACCAAAGTCCTACACAACTGCAACATGACCTGCCAACTCTTGCACTCAATACCTCATCCAATGAAAGAAAGCATACCATATGCCTTCTTGACCACCCTATTGACCTGCGTTGTCACCTTCATGGAACAATGGACCTGAACACCCAGATCTCTCTGTTCATCAATTTTCCCCAGGACTTTTCCATTTACTGTACAGTTCGCCCTTGAATTTGATCTTCCAAAATGCATCACCTCGCATTTGCCCGGATTGAACTCCATCTGCCATTTATCTCCCCAACTCTCCAGTCTATCTATATTCTGCTGTAATTTCTGACAGTCCCCTTCACTATCAGCTACTCCACCAATCTTAGTGTCATCAGCAAACTTGCTGATCAGTCCACCTACACCTTCCTCCAGATCATTTACATAGATCACAAACAACAGTGGTCCCAGCACAGATCCCTGTGGAACACCACTGGTTACAGGTCATCAATTTGAGAAACTCCCTTCTACTACTACCCTCTGTCTGCTGTTGCCCAGCCAGTTTTTTATCCATCTAGCTTGCACACCCTGGACCCCATGTGACTTCATTTTCTCCATCAGCCTGCCATGGGGAACCTTATCAAACGCCTTACTGAAGTCCAGGTATATGACATCTACAGCCTTTCCCTCATCAATCAACTTTGTCACGTCCTCAAAGAATTCTATGAAGTTGGTAAGACATGACCTTCCCTGTACAAAACCATGTTGCCTATCACTGATAAGCCCATTATCTTCCAAATGGGAACAGATCCTATCCCTCAGTATCTTCTCCAGTAGATTCCCTACCACTGACGTCAGGCTCACCGGTCGATAATTACCTGGATTATCCTTGCTGCCCTTTTTAAACAAGGAGACATCATTAGCAAGTCTCCAGTCCTCTGGGACCTCACCCATGTCGAAGGACACTGCAAAGATATCTGTTAGGGCCCCAGCTATTTCCTCTCTCGCTTCCCTCAGTAACCTGGGATAGATCCCATCCGGGCCTGGAGACTTGTCCACCTTAATGTCTTTTAGGATACCTAACACTTCCTCCTTCCTTATGTCAACTTGACCTAGACTAAGCAAACATCTATCCCTAACCTCAACATCCGTCATGTCCCTCTCCCTGGTGAATACCGATTCAAAGTACTCGTTAAGAATGTCACCCATTTTATGTCACCCATGTCACTCCATCAAATGGAGTTTAATGCAGACAAGTGTGAGGTGATGCACTTTGGTAGGAGTAACCGGAAGGCAAAGTACTGGGCTAATGGTAATATTCTTAGTAGTGTGGATGAGCAGAGAGATCTCAGTGTCCATGTACACAGATCCCTGAAAGTTGCCACCCAGGTTGACAGGGCTGTTAAGAAGGCATACAGTTTTTTTAGCTTTTATTAATAGAGGGATCGAGTTCCGGAACCAAGAGGTTATGCTGCAGCTGTACAAAACTCTGGTGCGGCCACACTTGGAGTATTGTGTACAGTTCTGGGTCACCGCATTATAAGAAGGATGTGGAAGCTTTGGAAAGGGTGCAGAGGAGATTTACTAGGATGTTGCCTGATATTGAGGGAAGGTCTTACGAGGAAAGGCTGAGGGACTTGAGGCTGTTTTCGTTAGAGAGAAGAAGGTTGAGAGGTGACTTAATTGAGACATATAAAATAATCAGAGGGTTAGATAGGGTGGATAGGGAGAGCCTTTTTCCTAGGATGGTGACAGCGCGCACGAGGGGGCATAGCTTTAAATTGAGGGGTGAAAGATATAGGACAGATGTCAGAGGTAGTTTCTTTACTCAGAGAGTAGTAAAGGAATGGAACGCTTTGCCTGCAACGGTTGTAGATTCACCAATTTTAAGTACATTTAAGTCGTCACTGGATAAGCATATGGACGTACATGGAATAGTGTAGGTTAGATGGGCTTCAGATCGGTATGACAGGTCGGCACATCATTGAGGGCCGAAGGACCTGTGCTGTGCTGTAATGTTCTATGCTCTATGTACATTTCAGGGGAAATGAATGGTGCCCTTGGTTCAGAACTCTCAGAATGCTGTATGTGTACTAATACATCCAACACAGTAATGAGCTTGTCCTTTATTTGATCTAAAGTAGCCACAAGACAACTGTGGAAAAATGTGAAGTTGTTCATTTTGAAAGGGAGAACCAAAAATAAAATTATTTCAAGGCAGAAAAACTGCAGAAGGCTGCAACACAAAGGGACTTAGAGATACTTGTGGATGATACATAGAAAGCTAGCACACAGGTGAGCAAGAAATCAGGTACTTATTTCAAGGGAGATGGAGTATAAGTGTAGGGAAGTCTTACTGCAACTGTACAAGGTGCAGGTGAGATCACAGGTGGAGTACTACGAGCAGTTTTGATCCCATTTCTTAAGGCAAGTTATTTCATTGGAGGTAGTTCAGAGAAGGTTCAGAGAGGGTCGAGCTGTGGATGTGGTGTATATGGACTTCAGTAAGGCATTTGATAAGGTTGCCCATGGTAGGCTCATTCAGAAGGTCAGGAGGAATGGGATACAGGGGAACTTAGCTGCTTGGATACAGAATTGGCTGGCCAACAGAAGACAGCGAGTGGTAGTAGAAGGAAAATATTCTGCCTGGAAGTCAGTGGTGAGTGGAGTTCCACAGGGCTCTGTCCTTGGGCCTCTACTGTTTGTAATTTTTATTAATGACTTGGACGAGGGAATTGAAGGATGGGTCAGCAAGTTTGCAGACGACACAAAGGTCGGAGGTGTCGTTGACAGTGTAGAGGGCTGTTGTAGGCTGCAGCGGGACATTGACAGGATGCAGAGATGGGCTGAGAGGTGGCAGATGGAGTTCAACCTGGATAAATGCGAGGTGATGCATTTTGGAAGGTCGAATTTGAAAGCTGAGTACAGGATTAAGGATAGGATTCTTGGCAGCGTGGAGGAACAGAGGGATCTTGGTGTGCAGATACATAGATCCCTTAAAATGGCCACCCAAGTGGACAGGGTTGTTAAGAAAGCATATGGTGTTTTGGCTTTCATTAACAGGGGGATTGAGTTTAAGAGTCGTGAGATCTTGTTGCAGCTCTATAAAACTTTGGTTAGACCGCACTTGGAATACTGCGTCCAGTTCTGGGTGCCCTATTATAGGAAAGATGTGGATGCTTTGGAGAGGGTTCAGAAGAGGTTTACCAGGATGCTGCCTGGACTGGAGGGCTTATCTTATGAAGAGAGGTTGACTGAGCTCGGTCTCTTTTCATTGGAGAAAAGGAGGAGGAGAGGGGACCTAATTGAGGTATACAAGATAATGAGAGGCATAGATAGAGTTGATAGCCAGAGACTATTTCCCAGGGCAGAAATGGCCAGCACGAGGGGTCATAGTTTTAAGCTGGTTGGTGGAAAGTATAGAGCGGATGTCAGAGGCAGGTTCTTTACACAGAGAGTTGTGAGAGCATGGAATGCATTGCTAGCAGCAGTTGTGGAAGCAAGGTCATTGGGGTCATTTAAGAGACTGCTGGACATGTATATGGTCACAGAAATTTGAGGGTGCATACATGAGGATCAATGGTCGGCACAACATTGTGGGCTGAAGGGCCTGTTCTGTGCTGTACTGTTCTATGTTCTATGTTCTAAGGTTCATGAGGATGATCGCTGGTATGGAGGGATTATGAGTAAAGATTAAACAGCTTTGGACTCTACTCATTGGAATTTAGAAGAATGAGAGGCAGTGTCATTGAAAACGTTTAGGATTCTTCCGGGCTTGCCAGAGTAAATACAGATTGGATGTTTCCCCGATGAGAGAGTCTAGTACCAGAGGCAATTGTCTCAGAATAAAGAGGCACCAATTTAACATTGAGATAAGGAGAACGCTCTTCTCTCAGAGAGTTGAGAGTCTGTGGAACTCTCTGCCACAGAGAGCTGTTGGGGCATCGACCTTGTGGACACATCATGTTGAAGAAGTTCTTAAAATTAAGTTCTTAACGTTTTTAAACTAAAAGTTTTGATCAGAAGGGAAATCAAGGGTTACAGGGAAAAGGCAGGAAAATGGATGGGAAGAATGTCCAACTAGCCATGACCCTATTGAAAAGAACACAGGCTCAAGGTGCTGAATGGCCTACTTCTGTTCCTATTTCTTATGGCCTTAGAAGCCTGACATGAGTGACATGAGCCTTAGGTTGCCTGACATGAGTGTATTTAAGAGTTACTTCAGGAAACATTTTTCTTCACTTTGGTTCATACATGTTAAATAACGGATAGTCACCCAGTGAACACTGTATCCTGGTTATCCAACTTTCATGGAAATGCCTCTATATCCAGTAGCAGCCTCCTGAAACACTGTATGCAGGACTAGTGCCCTGCTTTTGCAGAGAGCAAATACTCAGCTCCCACAGAGAACCCTCTATTCAATGCCAGTACTGTTACCTCTCCCCACAGAGTAATGTTTTGAGTTCTTGGACTGCAGTGTTTCAACATAGAGTAGTTGTGATATTGTGGAACTCACGTGCACAGTGTTGTTGAGGATGAGATGACCAAATCTCTCGCATAACACAGCAATGAGTTGCAAGATGACCAACTGTTGTTCCCGCTGCTCCAATTCAGGCAAGCCATCACTGCGGCTTGTTGCAAGCCTGTCATCCGTCTCTCCTGCTAAACATGTAAGACCCTGAAAAAAAGATACATGCATTACCTTTCCCTCAGTCTGCACCTTTACGCCACATTGACCAAAACCATTCGCACAAATCACACCTCTCCAAAGCACTCATATCATTCATTCTCCTAACATTAACTGCTACCGCTGCACTCACTGAGGTTCCTCATTGCACTATCAGTGATGCTCCATTATCAGCCAATAAGAGAAGCACCTATGGGACACAGTTAGTTCCGACAACTTTCTGCTTTCTTTTCCTTTGCTGCTCTCCAACTGCTGGATCATTCTATTGGCTGCAGCCTAACATTACTGCTCATATCTGTGACAATTAACCTTTTTGTAAAGATCATGGCATATCCGGAGCCACCCAGGATTACAGCCAAGGACAGCATACATGACCACATTGTGAAGTGATGTAGGAGTCCAAGGATTATGGATTCCAAATAAATTTCTGAAGGACGCATGAAACATCTCACCTCAGGAAAGGGGCATATGAAATCATACACTTTGCTACCCAAGAATTTTGGGTGGCACAGTGGCGAGCACTGCTGCCTCACACTGCCAGAGACACAGATTTGATTCCACCCTTGGGCAAATGGTTGTGTGAAGTTTGCACATTCTCCCCATGTCTGCATGTGTTTTCTCTGGGTGCTCTGGCTTCCTTCCACAGTCCAAAGACGTGAAGGTTAGGTGGATTGGCCGTGCTAAATTGTCCGTAGTATTCAGGGATATGTAACTTAGGTGGGTCATAGGGGCATGGGTCTGGGTGGGATGTTCCAAGGGTCGGTGTGGACTTGTTGGGCCGAAGGGCCTGTTTTCACAGGATTCTATGATTTCAGGGAACCCAACAACCTGCTGCAATGGGGAACAGCCAAAGTGTGTGCATAGCTGAGGCACACTAACCAAGCAGCTCCAAGTTTTGTACCATTCGTTAATTTCAGACAATATTCAATGTTTGGGTTCAAACATTAAGACTACAATATGTATATTCTCTCCAGGAATAAGAAGCAAAGTTTGGTGGCTCATGTGTGTGGATGATCTCTGATGCTGGGTTACAGGATCAGGTTCTCAGTACCAATGGCCACTTGGGTAAGCAAAGGTTAACACCTTTAATAAAAAAAAACAAAACAGTTTCACCTGAAGATCAAACAGGCGATGGGGAGGCAATGGTATAGTGATATTGTAACTGGACTAGTAATCCAGAGGCCCAGGCAACATTTTGGGGATCCAGGTACAATCTCAGAAGATAATGGAAAGGAAATTCAATAAACTGTTGCTGATTGTTGTGAAATCACATTTGTTTCATTAATATCCTTACCAGATCCAGCCTGTGAGAGACTCCAGGCCCTCTGCAATGTTGTCAGTTTTTAACAGCCTTCTTAAACAGACATGCAAGCCACTCAATTGTATCAAAAGGAAAGGCAATGGCCTTACAGCATTCTCCCTGGATTAGTAATCCTGAGGCCAGGATAACTTTCTGGAGGAGGGTCTAGGCCCGAAATATCAGCCCTCCTGCTCCTATGATGCTGCTTGGCCTGCTGTGTTCATCTAGCTCTACACCTTGTTATCTCAGATTCTCCAGCATTTCCAGTTTCTACTACCACTGAAACTATTTTAACTTTCTAGGCACGTGGGTTTGAATCCCACTATGGAAGATGGTGAAATAGGAGTTCAGTAAAAACCTGGGATTCAAAATCTGGTCTAATGGTGGCCATGTAGCCACTGTTGATTGTTCTAAAAGTTCATCTGATTCATTAATGTTTTTCAGCGATAGAAATCTTTGTTTGGTTTAGCTTACATGTAACTCCACACCCACAGAAATGTTGTTGCTTGTTAACTGCCCTCCAGCATTGCCGATGGGCAGTAAATACTGGCTAAGTTAGAGATGCCTGCATCTCAAGAACAAATTTTAAAAAAGGCTGAAAATCCTTAAAAAGGAATGAAACCGAACAGAACAAAGACCCAGCAGTCATCTTTACTAACCTTCTAGTGCGAAATTTGAGCTATCTCACAAACTCTCTCACAGTCTTGCCAATTGGACAGGACGTATCCTGTGTAGGTGGTGGCAGTGGTATAGTCAGAAGGGAATTGCCCGGGGAAATCTCAGCATTGACTCTGGAGTCCATGATGTCCCATGGTATCAGGTCAAACAAGGAACCTTCTGTTTATTGCCACAAACCATCCCCCCTCAGCTGATGAATCAGTACTCCTCCATGGTGAACAATGCTAAGAATAAGCAGAATGCTGACCACCAAGAATGTTGTGGACCAAGTTGGTTGAGCCCAAAAGGTCATAGCTGTTACTCCGGGTCTGAGGCACTGGGGGTACCAACAAAAGGGAGAAACAAACTTGACCTTGACCTTACCAATCTGCCTGTTGCAGATTCATCAGTCCATGGCAGTATCAGTAGGACAGACCACCACAATAGACACAAAGTCCCATCTTCATATTAAAAATTCCATCCACTGTGATGCGGCATGATCAATGTGCTAAATGGGAGGTGGCATCTTGCTGGAGGTGGCAGAAATGGCACCATCATCATTTCCGCCACCTCTAGCAAGATGCCACCACCAGACATATGCCTCTTCCCTCCCTTGTCCGCCTTCCACAGGGACCGTTCCCTCCGGGACACCCTGGTCCATACTTCCTTTACCCCCGGCACTTCCCCACAGCCCTACGGCACCTTCCCCTGTAACCGACGAAGGTGCAACACCTGAGCATTTACCTCCTCCCTCCCCAGTATCCAAGGGCTCAAACATAGCTTCCAGGTGAAGTAACACTTCACCTGCACCTTGCAGTATCTAGTCTACTGCATTTGCTGCTCACACTGTGGTCTCTTCTACATTGGGGAAACGAAGTGTAGACTTGGCAACCGCTTCGCAGAACATCTACATTCTGCTCACAGACAAGACCCTGAACTATCTGTTGCCTGCCACTTCAAAACACCACCTTCCTCTCTGGCCAACATCTGTGTCTCCGGCTTGCTACGACGTTCCAGCGAAGCCCAGCGTAAGTTGGAGGAACAACACTTCATTTTCCACTTGGGGACAGCCTTCCGGACTCAGTACCGAGTTCAATCATTTTAGGGTCTAAACTCTCCCTTGTCTCAGCTCTCCATCCCACACACCAGGCCTTGTTAGCACATAGCCTGTCACTACACAGCCCCTGTTGTTAGTCACTAACTGTCCCCATTAACAACTATTCACCCTCCCAGCCTGATCGTTAGCAACTCCTTTGTCTGTCCAACTGCTCTTCTCTCTCTTTGGGCCCTATCCTATCGTTTACTCCCTACCCCACCCACCTCCCTATTTTCTGCATATAAACTGACGTTTCCCCAGACACCATCAGTTCTGAAGAAGGGTCACCGGACCCAAAACATTAACTCTGTTTTCTCCTTCACAGGTGTTGCCAGACCTGCTGAGCTTTTCCATGAACATTAGTGCAAAAGACAGGCTGAAGCCTTTGCTGCAATCTTCAGCCAGAAGTGCCGATTGGATGATGGACCAATCATGGTCTCCTCCAGAGGTCACCGGCATCACAGATATAAGGATTCAGCCAAATGGACTCATTCGGATTGATATCAAGAAACAGTTGGAGGCACTAGATACTGCGAATTCTACGGGCCCTGACGGTATTCTGACAACAGTACTGAAGACCTGTCCTCCAGAACCTGCCATGCAACTAGGCATGTTGTCAAACAGCATGGAAACAAACCCTTTGGTCCATGCTGAACATAATCCGAAACTAAACTACTCCCACCTGCGATAAACCTATTTCCACTCCCCCTCCCATTCTCTAGATGACATGTCCATCATGGGCCTCCTGCAGTGCCACAATGATGCCACCCAAAGGTTGCAGGAACAGCAACTCATATTCCGCTTGGGAACCATGCAGCCCAATGGTATCAATGTGGACTTCACCAGTTTCAAAATCTCCCCTTCCCCTCACTGCATCCCAAAACCAGCCCAGTTCGTCCCCTTCCCCCACCACATCCCTAAACCAGCCCAGTTCGTCCCCTTCCCCCACCACATCCCTAAACCAGCCCAGTTCGTCCCCTCCCCCCACTGCACCACACAACCAGCCCAGCTCTTCCCCCCCCCACCCACTGCATCCCAAAACCAGTCCAACCTGTCTCTGCCTCCCTAACCTGTTCTTCCTCTCACCCATCCCTTCCTCCCACCCCAAGCCGCACCTCCATCTCCTACCTACTAACCTCATTCCACCTCCTTTACATGTCCGTCTTCCCTGGATTGACCTATCCCCTCCCTACCTCCCCACCTATACTCTCCTCTCCACCTATCTTCTTTTCTCTCCATCTTCGGTCCGCCTCCCCCTCTCTCCCTATTTATTCCAGAACCCTCACCCCATCCCCCTCTCTGATGAAGGGTCTAGGCCCGAAACGTCAGCTTTTGTGCTCCTGAGATGCTGCTGGGCCTGCTGTGTTCATCCAGCCTCACATTTTATTATCTTGGATTCTCCAGCATCTGCAGTTCCCATTATCACTACTCCCACCTGCTTAGGCTTGGGCCATATCCCTCCAAACATTTCCTATTTACATACTTATCCAAACGTCTGTTATAATTGTAAAGTTGTAACTGTAGCCACACCCATCACTTCCTCCAGAATTCCACACATGAACCACTCTGTAAAAAAACTGACCATTATGGTTTTTTTAAAATCTTAAAAATATGCTCCTTTGTCTTGCAGTCCTCCAGCCCAGGGGAAAGACATCTGCCATTCACCTTATCTATACACCTCATGATTTTATGAACCTCTATAAGCTCAAACCCCTGCACTCCAGTGAAAAATGTCCCACCCTATTCAGACTCTCCTTATAACTCAAACCCTCCATTCCGGTAACATCCTGGTGAATCTTTTCTGAACTCTCTCACACATAATAATATTCTTTCTGTTGCAGGGTGACCCGAACTGGACACAATACTCCAGAAGAGGCCTCAACAACATCAACATGATTTTGTAAATCCTATACTCAGAGATATGAGTAATGAAGGCAAGCATGCCAAATGCCTTTTTAATCACCATGTCTACATGTAACGTAAACTTCAAAGAGAAGCTGTTCCAGTACAGCTACAGCACTGGCATCTATCGGACAACAAGAAAAGTTACCCCGCTATGTCCTGAAACATAAGTATGACTGTCCCAACCCAGCCAATTAACACCCCATCAGTGCACTTGCGATCATCTATAGTGCAATCAAGCAGCACGCACTTAGCTGGAAACAGTTCAGTGACATTCAATTTAGGTTCCGCCAAGGCCACTCAGCTCCTGGTCTCATTACAGTCTTGACTGAAATGTGGACACAGTTGAATTCCAGAGTCGAGGTGAGAGTGATAGCCCTTGACATCAAGGCTGTTTTCAACCAAGTGTGGCATCAAGGAGCTCTTTAAATATTATGGGAGTCAACAGGAATGAGGGGAAAATCTTCCCATTGCTTGCAGTTGTACTTCACACAAAGGAAAGTGGTTGCGGTTGTTGGAGGTCAAGAGTTCCAAAGGCCTAACATATCCGATTGTTTCCTCAATGACCTTTTCTCCATCATAAGATCAGACTTGAGAACATTCACTCATGTTCAGCAAAATCTGGACAATATCCAGGTTTGTACTTTCAAGTTGCAAATAACATTGCCAGGCAATGACCAACTCGAAAAAGAAAGAATATAGCCATCAACATGTGACATTCTACGGCCGAATCCTGGGGATTACCATTGACTATAAACTAAAATTGACCAGGCATATAAATATTCCAGCTACAAGAGCAGGTCAGAAACAAAGAAACAAACAAAGAAACAAAGAAACCCACAGCACAGGAACAGGCCCTTCGGCCCTCCAAGCCTACGCCGATCAAGATCCTCTGTCTAACCTGTCATCTACTTTCTAACGGTCTGTGTCCATTTGCTCCCTGCCCATCCATGTACCTGTCCAAATATATCTTAAAAGACGATAATGTGTCTGCATCTACCACCTCCACTGGCAACACGTTACAGGCACCCACCACCCTCTGTGTAAAGAACTTTCCACGCATATCTCCCTTAAACTTTCCTCCTCTCACTTTGAACTCATGACCCCTAGTAACTGAGTCCCCCACTCTGGGAAAAAGCTTCTTGCTATCCACCCTGTCTATACCCCTCACGATTTTGTAGACCTCAATCAAGGTCCCCCCTCAATCTCCATCTTTCTAATGAAAATAATCCTAATCTATTCAACCTCTCTTCATAGCTAGCACCCTCCATACCAGGCAACATCCTGGTGAACCTCCTCTGCACCCTCTCCAAAACATCCACATCCTTTTGGTAATGTGGTGACCAGAACTGTACACAGTACTCCAAATGTGGCCAAACCAAAGTCCTATACAACTGCAACATGACCTGCCAACTCTTGCACTCAATACCCCGTCCAATGAAAGAAAGCATACCATATGCCTTCTTGACCACCCTATTGACCTGCGTTGTCACCTTCATGGAACAATGGACCTGAACACCCAGATCTCTCTGTTCATCAATTTTCCCCAGGGCTTTTCCATTTACTGTATAGTTCGCCCTTGAATTTGATCTTCCAAAATGCATCACCTTGCATTTGCCCGGATTGAACTCCATCTGCCATTTATCTCCCCAACTCTCCAGTCTATCTATATTCTGCTGTAATTTCTGACAGTCCCCTTCACTATCAGCTACTCCACCAATCTTAGTGTCATCAGCAAACTTGCTGATCAGACCACCTAAACCTTCCTCCAGATCATTTACATATACCACAAACAACAGTGGTCCCAGCACAGTTCCTGTTACAGGTTACAGGTCTTCAATTTGAGAAACTCCCTTCTACTACTACCCTCTGTCTCCTGTTGCCCAGCCAGTTTTTTATCCATCTAGCTTGCACACCCTGGACCCCATATGACTTTATTTTCGCCATCAGCCTGCCATGGGGAACCTTATCAAACGCCTTACTGCAGTCCATGTATATGACATCTACAGCCTTTCCCTCATCAATCAACTTTGTCACGTCCACAAAGAATTCTATTAAGTTGGCAGGACATGACCTTCCCTGTACAAAACCATGTTGCCTATCACTGATAAGCCCATTATCTTCCAAATGGGAATAGATCCTATCTCTCAGTATCTTCCCTACCACTGACGTCAGGATCACCGGTCGATAATTACCTGGATTATCCTTGCTGCCCTTTTTAAACAAGGGGACAACATTAGCAAGTCTCCAGTCCTCCGGGACTTCACCCATGTCTAAGGGCACTGCAAAGATATCTGTTAGGGCCCCGACTATTTCCTCTCTCGCATCTCTCGCTAACCTGGGATAGATCCCATCCGGACCCGGGGACTTGTCCACCTTAATGTCTTTTAGGATACCTAACACTTCCTCCTCCTTTATGTCAACTTGACCCAGACTAAGCAAACATCTATCCCTAACCTCAACATCCGTCATGTCCCTCTCCTTAGTGAATACCGATGCAAAGTACTCATTAAGAATGTCACCCATTTTCTCTGAATCAGCGCATCAGTTTCCTTCTTCGGCCTTAGGTGGGCCAATTCTTTCTCTAGTTACCCTCTTGCTCTTTATTTATGAATAAAAGGCTTTGGGATTTTCCTTAACCATGTTTGCCAACAATATCTCATGTCCTCTCTTAGCCCTCTTAATCCCTCATTTCAGATTCGCTCCACATTCCCGATATTCTTGCAAAGCTTCATCTGTCTTCAGTACGCTGAAGCTGTCTTCAGAAGCTAGGAATCCTGCAGCGACTAACTCACCTCCTGACTTCCCAAAGTCTGTTTACCATCTACAAGGCACAAGCCAAACGTGTGATAGAATATTCTCCACTTGCCCCACTTAACTAGCACAACACACAAAATATTGACTCCCTCTGCCACCGATGGTTAGTAGCAGCAGAGTATACCATCTCAAGATGCACTGCAGACGATTCTTTGTTTTTAAAATGTTACCATCAATTTCATAAAATCTCTACAGTGTGGAATTCGGCCCTCTGGCCCAAAAAGTCAACAATGACCCTCACAGTATCTCACCCACTCCCATCCCCCATAACCCACCTAATCTACACATTACTGAAACTACAGGCAATTTAGCATAGCCAATCCACCTTGCCTGCACATCTCTGGACTGTGGGTGGAAATTAGAGCACCCGAGGAAACCCACGCAGGCACGGGGAGAATGCACAAACTTCACACAGACAGTCGCCCAGGGTGGAATTGAACCCGGGGTCCAGATGCTGTGAAGAAGCAATGCTAAACGCTGAACCACTGTGCCACCCCCTTCATCAAGGTTTCATGGGTAGCGTATTCCAAACCAACAACCACTTCCATCCAGAAGTATAAGATCCGCAGGTACATGAAACACCACCATCTGCAGGTTCCCCTCCAAGCCACTCACCATCCTGACTCGGATGGTTCCTTCAGCATTGCTGGCTTAAAATCCTAAAATTCTACCCCTAGCCAAATTGTGGGCTCACCACCACCTTCTGAGGGCAACAAGAGATGAGCAATAAGTGCTGGGCCTGTGAGAAACACCCACATCTCATGAATGAATTTTTAAAAACATGCTAATTCATCCCATATTGCAAGAACTGGCTGCATTTCATTTCAGGCAAAATCTGACAATTTCTGTTCACAGGTTCCATTTTGTTACTTTTATAACAGGGACTTGTGTCAGATGAGGCCTAACTTTTCCTTCTGCCTGGTTCCCAGCTGAACTGCCCCCTTGTACCCCTTCATCATGTAAAGGGAAGAGTTATCTTGATGCACCATGTCGCTGTCTCACTGACCTTCAAACACTCAATGAAGAAATCTCCTGTAAGGTTGTTCTCCTGAAGATTGCTCAGTAACTGTGCCAGGCACTCAATCCGCCACTGCTCCGAGGACACTTTCTTGTACAAAATCTCATCTTCATCACTGATTAAAGCAAAAACGTAGTTTCAGAGTTCAGCTTTGGACAGGTGGTGAGCCAGGTCTGGGTTCATCAGTGTTCTTGTAGAACCTGTTGGCATGTTCTGGAATGTGCTATTCAGGGGCACCACAAAGATAAGAAATAGAAAAGGGGCAAGGGTAGATTCTTTGGAGACAGCAGAAGTAAGACTGTAGAAGCAAGAAGAAAAATCATTACAAGTGATTGTCTGAAACCAACTAGATCGATAAGAGTGGAATCAGCTGATGCTGGAGAGCCAACAGAGGAAGATTGTGTGAGCAAGCATTGCAAAGGCTACAGGTGAATCAGCTACAGTAGAGTGCGTTCGCACAGTTATATGGGAAGTTGTTTGTGGCTGCGATTAGGACTGTTTCTGTGATGTGACAGGGATGAAGGCCTGATTCTGGGGATTCATAGATGGAATTGTGTCATACAGACTCTGATTTGGAAAAGAACGATACATTTGAGAACTTCAGTGGGGAAAGGGTGGAAACAGAACAATACTTTGCAGGAAAGGTGGGGGTTATCAAGAGTGAATTCTTGAGGAGGGGCTGATGATAGCATGTTGATGGGGAGATGGTCAATACATAAAGAGAGGACAGACTTTACAATAGGAGTGAACGCAATAATGAGTGGTCAACAACTTAATAGAAATGAGCTAAAGAGAACAGAAAGTGGTTCCCACGTGCTGATAGATTTGTAAAGGACCCACAAGGAAAGAGGAGGGAAACTATTGGAAATCATGTGATGTGTTAGGGCAGAGAACCATCAGAGAGGAATCATCAGAAACAGATGAATTATAGGTTTTGATTTTGATGCTTAAAAAAGTCTGCAGGTTCATTGTACTTCTGGGTGGCATTGGGTGTGCAGGTTTCAAGAAATCAGAAGTATCAATGTAGTGCCAATGGATGGTTTATGATGTTAAATGTGCAATAACAATGCCAGTTGTTGATTCTTTCAGGTACTATTGACTATCAGCAAATCCTACCTTACTGTCTCCTTCACAGTGAGCTTCACACCTCCCTCACTGCCTGCTGTAAAATGGTACAATGGGTGTATGATAGGACTTGATTGTGCCAGGCCTGCAAGTTGCTTCAACACCAACATAGCTACTGGAGGTTCAGATTTTTGCAGGAACCACAAAAGAATCTCCTGGCAACCAGAGCTGATAGACAAAAAAGAACAATTTTTAGCGAACAGCAAAAAAAGTCAATATCTTAAACAAAAAAGAAACACAGAAGCAGATAAACATAGTGGATGAGAGTGATATTTTAAGATGGTGCTGTGGAATGGCGACTTTGTACTCTTTTCACTGTACTCCCATCTTTCTGCACTTGAGTACATATAACAATAAAATCTAATAGAATATCCATCTGGAATAAGAAATTCCTTTACAGTTCAGTTTGAAATGAATCTCCTCATTCTAAATTTATATCCCCTTGTTCAAGGCTCCCCCACTAGTGGAAAGAATTTCTCACCAATTACCCTTGTCAAGCCTGCTCAGAATCCTCCAAGTTCAACAAGATCATCCCTCATTCTTATCGACCCGAATAAATAATGGCCTAACCGCCCTAGATGTTCTTGATAGGTCACCTCCTACACCTGAGGAATCAACCTCATGCATCACTTTTGAACTGCCGCAAATGTCAATGTATCCTTTCTTAAAGATGGAGACCAAGCTGTACACAATATTTCAGATGCGACCTCACCAATATCCTGTGTAGTTGCAACAAGCCTTATCTATTTTTAAATTGTAACCCTCCAGCAATAAATACTAAAATATCATTTGCTTTATTCATTACTTGCTGCACCTATGTGCTAACCTTTTGTGTTTGGATTCTTCTTCCCAAAATGTATATCATTGTATGTCATACTTTCTAAAATTAAATTCCATCTGCCAAGTTGTTGCCCACTGACTCAACTAATAACATCTTGTAAATTCCCTACTTACCCATTGCAACATGCCCTCTAATCTATTTTTACCATCAGTAAACTTAGATAGAGAGAACATAGGACATTACAGCACAGTACAGGCCCTTTGGCCCTTGATATTGTGCTGACCTGTCATACCGATCTCAAGCCCATCTAACCTACACTATTCCATGTACGTCCATATGCTCATCCAATGATGACTTAAATGTACCTAAAGTTGGCGAATCTACTACCGTTGCAGGCAAAGCGTTCCATTCCCTTACTACTCTCTGAGTAAAGAAACTACCTCTGACATCTGTCCTATATCTTTCACCCCTCAATTTAAAGCTATGCCCCCTCATGCTCGCCGTCACCATCCCAGGAAAAAGGCTCTCCCTATCCACCCTATCTAACCCTCTGATTATTTTATATGTTTCAATTAAGGCACCTCTCAACCTTCTTCTCTCTAACGAAAACAGCCTCAAGTCCCTCAGCCTTTCTCATAAGACCTTCCCTCCATATCAGGCAACATGCTAATAAATCTCCTCTGCACCCTTTCCAAAGCCTTCATATCCTTGTTATAATGCGGTGACCCAGAACTGTACACAATACTCCAAGTGTGGCCGCACCAGAGTTTTGTACAGCTTCACCATAACCTCTTGGTTCCAGAACTCGATCCCTCTATTAATAAAAGGTAAAACACTATATGCCTTCTCAACAGCCCTGTCAACCTGGGTGGCAACTTTCAAGAATCTGTGTACACGGACACCGAGATCTCTCTGCTCATCTACACTACCAAGAATCTTACCATCAGCCCTGTACTTTGCCTTCCGGTTACTCCGACTAAAGTGCATCATCTCACACTCGTCTGCATTAAACTCTATTTGCCACCTCTCAGCCCAGCTCTGCAGCTTATCTATGTCTCTTTGCAACATACAGCGTCCTTCGTCACTATCCACAACTCCACCGACCTTAGTGTCGTCTGCAAATTTACTAACCCCTCCTTCTACGCCCTCATCCAGGTCATTTATAAAAATGACAAACAGCAGTGGACCCAACACCGACCCTTGTGGTACATCACTAGTAACTGGTCTCCAGGATGAACATCTCCCATCAACTACCACCCTCTGTCTTCTTTCAGCAAGCCAATTTCATATCCAAACTGTTATATCTCCCACAATTCCATTCCTCCGCATTTTGTACAATAGCCTACTGTGGGGAACCTTATCGAACGCCTTGCTGAAATCCATATACACCACAGCAACCGGTTTACTCTCATCTACCTGTTTGGTCACCTTCTCAAAGAACTGTAAGGTTTGTGAGGCACGACCTACCCTTCACAAAACCGTGCTGACTATCCCTAATTATTCTTTTCTGGATGATTATAAATCCTATCCCTTATAACCTTTTCCAACACTTTACCAACAACTGAAGTAAGGCTCACTGGTCTATAATTACCACGGTTGTCTCTACTCCCCTTCTTGAACAGGGGAACCACATCTGCAATCCTCCAGTCATCTGGCACTATTCCTGTAGACAATGACGAGTTAAAGATCAATGCCAAAGGCTTGGCAATCTCCTCTCTGGCTTCCCAGAGGAACTGAGGATAAATCCCATCCGGCCCAGGGGACTTACCTATTTTCACACTCTGTAGGATTTCTAATACCACTTCCTTGTGAACATCAATCCCACCTAGTCTAGTAGCCTGTATCTCAGTATTCTCCTCGACAACACTGTCGTTTTCTAGAGTGAATACTGTTGAAAAATATTCATTTAGTGCTTCCCCTATCTCGTCTGACTCCACACACAACTTACCACTACTGTCCTTGATTGGCCTAATCTTACTTTCGTCATTCTTTTATTCCTTAAATACCTATAGAAAGCCTTAGGGTTTACCCTGAACCTGTCCGCCAACAACATCTCACGTTTCCTCCTGGCTCTTGAGCTCTCTCTTTAGGTCTTTCCTGGCTGCCTCGTAGCCCTCAAGCGCCCTAACTGAGCCTTCACATCTCATCCTAACATAAGCCTTCTTCTTCCTCTTGACCAGAGAGATTCCACCTCCTTCGTAAACCATAGCTCCCTCGCTCTACAGCTTCCTCCCTGCCTGACAGGTACATACTTATCTAGGACACACAGGAGCTTTTCCTTGAATAAGCTCCACATTTCTAATGTGCTCATCCCCTACTCCCTAAATTTTGCCTAATCTCATCGTAATTGCCTTTCCCCCAGCTATAACTCTTGCCCAGTGGTATACACCTATCCCTTTCCATCACTAAAGTAAACATAACAGAATTGTGATTGCTATCACCAAAGTGCTCACCTACTTCCAAGTCTATCACCTGGCCGGGCTCATTACCCAGTGCCAAATTTAACATGGCTTTGCCCCTTGTTGGCCTATCTACATACTGTGTCAGGAAGCCCTCCTGCACACAATGGACAAAAACTGACCGATCTGTAGTACTCAAACTATAGTGTTCCCAGTCAATATTTGGAAAATTGAAGTCCCCCCATGCCAACTACCCTGTCTCTCTCACTCCTATTGAGAATCATCTTTGTTATCCTTTCCTCTACATCTCTGGAACTATTCGGAGCCCTATAGATAACTCCCAGCAGGGTGACCTCTCCTTTCCTGTTTCTAACCTCAGCCCATACTACCTTAGTTGACGAGTCCCCAAGCATCCTTTCTGCAACTGTAATACTGTCCTTGATCAACAATGTCACACCTCCCCCACTTTTACCATCTCTGTTCTTACTGAAACATCTAAATCCCGGAACCTGCAACAACCATTCCTGTCCCTGCTCTATCCATGTCTCCGAAATGGCCACAACATCGAAGTCCCAGGTACTAACCCATGCTGCAAGTTCACCCACCTTATTCTGGATGCTCCTGGCGTTGAAGTAGACACACTTCAAACCAATTTCTTGCTTGCCGGTGCCATCTTGCGTCCCTGAAACTTAATTTCCGACCTCCCTACTCTCAACCTTTTCTATACGCGAACTACAATTTTGGTGCCCATCCCCCTGCTGAATTAGTTTAAACCCACCCGAATAGCCTTAGCAAATTTCACCCCCAGGATATCGGTCCCCCTCTGGTTCAGATGAAGACCATCCTGCTTGTAGAGGTTCCACCTACCCCAAAAAGAGCCCCAATTATCCAAGAATCAAAAACCCTCCCTCCTGCACCATCCCTGTAGCCATGTGTTCAACTCCTCTCTCTTCCTATTCCTCGCCTCACTAGCGAGTGGCACGGGCAACAAACCAGAGGCAACAACTCTGTTCGTCCTAGCTCTAAGCTTCCATCCTCGCTCCCTGAATTTCTGCCTCACATCCCTATCCCTTTTCCTACCTGTCGTTGGTGCCCATGTGGATCACAACTTGGGGCTGCTCCCCCTCCCCCTTAAAGATCCCAAGAACACAATCAGAGACATCACGCACCCTGGCACCTGGGAGGCAAAACACCAACCGTCTCTCTCGTCCCCACAGAACCTCCTACCTGTCTCCCTGACTATGGAGTCCCCAATGACTACTGCTCTGCACTCTGTACTCCCCCACTCTAAGTCATTAATTATAGATAGTGAATAATTGAGGCCCTAAGACTAATGTTTATGTATTCCAAAGGCTTGTGCCATTTCAACCTTAAAAAAACACATTGATCCCGACTCTTGTCTTGTGTGTGTTAATCAATCCTTAATTCATGCTAATACAGTATCCCAAATTCCATGAACTCCTATCTTATTTGTTACCTTACTGAATGGCTTCTACAGCTACTCATTCTCCTTTATGAAATCTGGTAACTATATCGAGGAACGCTATAAAATTTGTCATATGTTACTTCCCTTTCATAAAATGACATTGACTCTGTTCAACTGTGCTCAGCTTTTCTAGATGTCTTGCTATTTCTTCATCAATAATGGGCTCTACCACTTTGCCAACAACAGAAGCTAGGTTAACTGGCTTATACTTTCCTGCTTTCTGTCTCTATCCGTTTTTGACCAGGAGTGGGGGTCATATTGGCAGACATCCAATTTGTTGGAACTCTCTTGAAATCCAGTGAATTCAGGTATATTTCAACCAATGCTTCCATTATCTCTGCAGCCACTTCTAATAAAAAAAACCTTGGGCGCAGACCATCAGGTCCTGGTTACTTGTCTGCTTTAGTCTCATCAGTTTGATAAATACTTTGTCCCTTGTTACAAGTTATTCCCTTCGTTAGCACATTGTTTATGTTGTCTTTGCAATGTTTATACGGTTCCCCACTACGTAACATATTGGTTTGAACGATCTGACATTTCCTAGTTACCCCATTATCAATTCACAAGTTGCACCTTCCAAGGGTCCCATACTTACTTTCACTACATTCTTTTTCTTCATAGTTCTCAAACACTCAATACAATACTGTAAAGGAACAAGCCCTACCGCCCACCAAACTTGCATTGATTCTTAATCCCTATTCACACCCACTACCTAACAGCCATATGTAGTTTCTATGCCTCTGTTTGCCTCCCATTCACGTGTCTATCAAGATGGACCTTAAACGTTGCTAACATACCTGTTTCCACCACCCACAGTGGCAATGTGTTTCAAGCACCCACCACCCTCTGTGTGAAATATTTCCCCTGCACTTCTCCGCTAAACTTTCCCACTCTCATCTTGAACCTGTGTCCTCTTGTAGTTGACCTTTACACCCTGGGAAATAGCCTCTGACTGTCCAGTCTCTCCAAGCCCTTCATAATCTTGTAGACCTCTAACAGGTTTCCCCTCAACCTCCGTCATCTAGTGAGAACAACCCAAGTTTCTCCAACCTCTCCTCATAACTAATGCCCTCCATACAGGCAACATCCTGGTAAATCTTTTCTGTATCCTCTCCTAAGCCTGGAAGTATGGTGACCAGAATTGAACATAATATTCCAAACGCAGCCTAACGAAATATCTAGAAAGTTCTATAAAGCTGCAACATTAACTGACAAATTTTTAAACTCAATGCTCCAGCCAATGAAGGCAAGCTTGCCATATGCTTTGCTGACTATCTTCTTCACCACTGTTGCCACTTTCAGTGACCTGTATACCTATATACCCAGACACCATCTATCAGTACTATTAAGGGTTCTGCCATTAACTGTATATTTACCATCTGGATTAGACCTCCCAAAATATATTACCTCATATTTTTCTGGATTAAACTCCATCTGCCACCTCACTGCCCAAGTCACCAACCAATCCATATCCACCTGTATCCTCTGATGGTCCTCTTCACTATCCGCAATTCCACCAATCTTTGTGTCACTGGCAAACTTACTAATCAGACTAGTTACATTTTCCTCCAAGTTATTTGTATATATTACGAATAGCAAAGGTCCCAATGCTGCTCACTGAGCAAGGCCACTAGTTACAGCTCTCCATTCAGAAATGCATCTTTCCACTGCGACCTTCTGTCTTCTATGACCAAGCCAGTTTTTGATACATCTGTCAAGCTCACCTCTGACCCGGTGTGACTTTAAATTCTGTATCAGTCTGCCATGAAGGACGTTGTCAAAGGCCTTACTGAAGTCCATGTAGACAACAAGCACTGCCCTACCCTCATCGATCATCTTCGTCACTTCCTCAAAAAACACAACCAAGTTACTGAGACATGGCCTCCCCTTCACAAAACCATGTTGTCTCTCACTAATATGCCCATTGATTTTCATGTGGGAGTAAATCCTGTCTTGAAGAATCCTCTCCAATCATTTCCCTACCACTGATGTAAGGCTCACTGACCTGTAATTAGCTGGATTATCCTTGCTGCCTTTCTTAAACAAAGGAACAATATTAGCTATTCTCCAGTCTTCTGGGACTTCCCCTGTAGCCAGTGAGCATACAAAGATTTCCCTCAAGACCCCAGCAATTTCCTTCCTTGCCTCTCGCAGTATTCTAGGGTATATCCCATCATTCCCTGGGGACTTGTCTACCCTAATGTTTTTCAAGACTGCCAATACCTCCTCCCTTTTGATCTCAACGTGACCCAAACTATCTACACACCCTTCCCCAGACTCATCATCCATCAAGTCCTTCCCTGTGGTGAATACTGATGCAAATACTCATTTAATACCTTGCCATTTCCTCTGGCTCCTCATAAATTCCCTTCCCTTTACTTGAGTGGGCCAACCCTCTGCTTGACTACCCTCTATATTAATTCTGCTGGCCTATGACTTTTCATGACCCCTTTTAATGACTTGTCATTTCTCCCTCTATCGGCTTTTTAGTTATCCGCTGCTGGTTCACAAAAGATTTCTAATCCTTTGCCTTACACTCTTTATTGCCACTTTGTATGTCTTTGCTTTTAATTGGATACTCCCCATGTACTTTTGCTGACCATTGCTGGTCCATCCTTCTCATTAAATCCTGCTTTTTGATCAGAATACATTTTTACTGAGCATTATAAAATATCTGCTCACACTTAAATATCTGGTACTGATCATCCACTGGCCTTCCTCTTAGTCTATTTTTCCAGAATGCTTTGGACAGCTTGTTTTTCATACCTCTGTGTTCACATTTATTTAAGTTGAGGACACTGGTTTGACATTCCTGTTGCCTTCCTTCGAATTGAGTAAGAAGTTCTACCCTGTTGTGATTGCTACCTCCGGAGGATCCTTCACTCTTATTAATCTCTCCTCGTTACACATTAGGTCTAAAATCACCTGTTTCTGGATAGGCTGTGCAATGCACTGCTGTAGGAAACAACCCCTGATGAATTGTTCAAATTTGTCTTCCATTGTACCCTTGCCCATCTGATTTGTCCAAATTTGTCAATATGCAAATTAAAGTTATCCAGGACCACCGTACTGTCCTTTTTACACAACTTCATCATTTCCTGATTTATACAGTGAGGTAATTGCAAGAGGATTGCTGAATGCTTTTAAGTGATCTGCATTGCTTCTGATCTCCTGCATTTTATATAATGTTGAAGAATGTTTTACTTAGTTTTCGACAATTCTTTGTAAGCAGTTCTTCATACTCCCCTTTTTACAGTGCTTGCCATTGTATGTATGTCTCGCTTTGGAGTTTTCTGCATCTTTCCAAACTCCAAGATCTGTCTTGCACTTTTGAGTGCTTTTTCTTTTAGTTTTGTGTGATCTCTGGACTTTTCAGTCATCCACATCCGTTTTCTTATCCCATTAAGTAGATCTCTAAATCCATAGGGATATAAATTGGGATTGTATCACGTTGAATTATGTAATTAGCATCTTCCACCAATCTGTAATTCTACATTCATGGATCTGCCCAATTTACTGTGGACAGTTTGTGTCCTCCTATTTCAATTAACCTCACCTAAATACTTATACCATATGCTCATTCGAGCATCTCTGTTCTGTCTAATTGCTTTACTCTCACATTTACCAGTTCTCTTTTCTGACTGTCAATTTTACATCTTTTAGTTTTCCATTTACCTGTATGCCTAAAGCTCTGACTGTTGCTTTATTCTTCCCTTTTGTATATTTTGGTTATTTATATTATTTTTTCATCTGCACTCTCCCCTCAGGAACAGTTACTATATGTTGGTATAAACCTATTGGAACACAATGATTGAATCCTTCCTCTCTAAGTATCTCCAATACCCTTTCAAGCTGGCACGAGATGTCCCTGGAAGGCAACATTCCTTGTGTGAGTCTTGACCTTGTTTCCAAAGGATGCCATGTCCCCCACTTGAACTCTCTATAATTACCACATTATACATTCCGCCCCCTCCTCCTCCTCGTCTTCTTCCTCTTCACTTTTGCTGAATGAATTTCTGGCTGTCCTTCCGAAAGTATCATTAAAATAGTGAATATACAGTACCTGGATCTGTTTCTATGGATCCTTGATCAATTTGTGTTCTTATTCTGCACAATATTGGTCACATCATCTGTGTTATCATCAAATATTTTGAATATGCACCACTTTGAGTTGTGACTAGATTCCTCGTTCTATCGCTAACTCTTTTAATGTCTACTCCGTCCAACATCCAACTATAGTTATCAGCCTGCACTCCCTTAGCTCCACTTTTAACTACAAGAAGACTCTCAAATCTCCCTCCACTCTGTTAATTCCTCTTTTGTGTCATTTCAGCCCACGGAGCACAAAATGATAATACCTGACCAATGACTGTAACACATCAAGATAAAATAAGTTTCTCTCTCCTTTTCCAAAACCTCTCACTGCACCATGATAATTCTGGAAAGATAGCATCTTTTCAAAACCCATTTCCTTCTTTAAGGTGAATACGGAGGAAACAAGTGCGAGGAGTTTATGGACATTCGTTTATGAAAACTGAGATAATCCATTCACTACTCACATCCCTATCAAAATCCACACCCCATTTTCACACCTGAATCGCCCCAATTAGGTTCTGGCCTGCCACAGCATTGAAGCAGTCTCAAAGTCATCCAGGGCCTCTCTTGTGTTTGGAAGCCTTGTGACCTTTCCTTCCTTAACCATGCAACTCATTAGCTTTTGGAGTAGACAGTCACATCAACTCTGTTGAAATCGAATATTTCTAATAAATTGACTAGCAATAGACATAGGGTAGTTTGAGAGTAAATACAAACCGCAAATGTGAAACTCCGCGTGTTGTGAAGCAATAAAGACTAAAGATTGCTGGAATTACTGCCTTCAGAGATTCTAACAGCTTAGAACATGGGTCATTTCCAACCACATACACCTAAGAAGGAAAAAGCAGAAACACAAAAGAATTACTCCGGAATCTAAGCAATAACTTTTAATTAAAAAGCATCAAACATTATAGTACAAATGTGACATTAGAAAAATCTTTTTCACACAACGAATGGTTCTGGTCTTGAATGCATTCAAGATGGCATTAGATGGATAGTTGAATAGAAACAGTGTGCAGAAACTTGGGGAAAGTGTCACATAATGGTCTTTCAGACAGCTGGTGCAGACAATATGCGCCACTTGGTTCCATCTACATCATACAACTTAAGAAGAATTAGATGTGACTTTATTGAAATATACAAGATTCTGAGGAGGATTGGCAAGGTACATGTGGATATTTTGTTTCTCCCTGTGGGAGAGTCCAGAGTCAGGGCACATAAACTCAACGTAAGGCTGGACCATTAAGAGAGAGATAAACGGTGGGTCATTAAGTACAGGAAAGGCTGAGATAGCTGGATTTTTAATCAGTGTGGGAATCAATGGTTGTGATGAAAGTGCAGGAAAGCAAGGTTGAAGACTATCAGAGCAGCCATCATCTCATTAAATAGCACAGTAGACTTAATGGACTGAATAACCAACATCTGCTCCTATGTCTTAATAGTTGTCTGAAAAGTTCTGTGATTCTGTTAAATGTCACAAAAGCAGGATCAAGCTTTATTTTGTTCACTCAAGGGCCAGCATTTATTGCCCATCTCTAGCTGCCGTTGAGAAGGTGGTGAAGAGCTGTTTATGTGCTGTAGGTAGACCTACAGTGCCATTAGAGAGGGAATTCCAGGATTTTGACCCAGTGAGAGCGAAGGAATGGCAATATATTTCCAAGTCAGGATATGAGTGGCTGGTGCTCCCATGTATCTGCTACCCTTGTCATTTTAGATGGAAGCAGTCATGGATTTTGAAGGTGCTGTCTGAGGATCTTGGGTGAATTTCAAGACTGTATCTTGTAAATAGTACAGTCTGCAGCTACTGAGTCTCATTGGTAGAGGGAGTAAATAATTGTGGGGCTGGTCTCAAATCAAGCAGGCTGCTTTGTCCTGGATGGAATCAATATTCCTCATTGTTGTTGGCGCTGCCCTCATTCAGGTAAGTAGGGAGCATTCCATCACACTCCTGACTTAATCCTTGTAGATGCTGGACAGGCTTGGGGAAGCAGGTGGTCAGTGGGAATAGCTCCTCCATATCTGCTCTCAAGAGATTTTGAAAACCTTTATCAAATTTCGTCTCAGCTACCTTTTCTTCAAGGAGAACGTTCCCACCTAAAGTCATAAAGTTGCACTGCATGGAAACAAGCCCTTTGGTTCGATTCTTCCATGCTGTCCAGATATCCTAAATTAATCTAGTCTATCTGCCAGCAATTGGCCCGTTTCTCTCTAAACCTTTCCTAATCATGCAGACATTCAGATGGCTTTTAAATGCTGTAATTGTACCAGCCTCCACCACTTCTGATCAAGGTCCTGTTGTACTCTGGAGGTAACCTTCTTCACTGTCCACTACACCTCCAATTTGGTGTCATCTGCAAACGTGCCAACCATACCTCCTATATTCACATCCGAATCATTTATATAAAAGTGACAAAAAGCAGTGGACTCCATGCCGATCCTCGCAGCACACCGGCGGTCACAGGCCTCCAGTCTGAAAGCACCCCTCTACCACCACCCTCTTGTCTGCTACTTTCAAGCTAATTTTGCGTCCAATTAGCTAGCTCCCACTGAGTCCCATGTGATCTAATCTTAATAATCAGACTGCCATGTGGAACCTTGATGCACGCTTTGCTGAAGTCCAGAAAGACAATATCTACTTTGCCTTCATCAATCTTTGTCACTTTTTCAAAAAACTCAATCAAGCTAGTGTGACAAGATTTTTCACATACAAAGCCATGCTGACTATCCCTAATCATTCCTTGCCTTTCCAATTGCATGTTTTGCCATTAGCAGGCATCTGAAGGTGTAGATAAACAGGAAACATTTAGAGAGACAGTGACCAAATGCTGGAAAAATCACACGAGGTCGGATTGGGATATCTGGTTGGCATGCAGAAGTTGGACCAGAAGGTCTGTTTCTGTGCTGTATGACTCTATATCAGTGGAAAGTGCCTAAAGTAGAGCTGGTATCTCATTTCACATATCACAAGATATCAGAAGGTAATGGCAGGTTAGATTCCCCAAGACGAGCTGTTTCATTAACACACATTGTGGCAAGTGGACCCTCACTGTTTTGTAAGGATAGGAACCAAACACCACGTGTGAGGCAATTCCAAAGCAGAAAGTTGAAAGGATTGACTCCTGAACAGACTGGATCAAACTCTTCCAACCATTCTTATTCCCTACAGCCTTGGAAGTGCTAACTAGTTAGAGACAAAGGTTCCCCACCCATATCCTGTAACATTTAATGAAGAATGCTTCCTTCACCATCAACTTGCTTGAGCTTGTTAAGTGTCCCTGAGTCATTCTTTTATGCACATATGAGCAGCAATTACGCACTGAGCCTATCCTGACATGAAGAGTAAACATTAATATTAAATATTCAAAGAACAAAGTGTACAAAAGTTACATTAGGTATCTCATCAAGCACATGTATAATCAAGATATTTAAGTGGCCCAAAGCCATGAAATCATGATTCTGGGAACTGTGTAATATTATAACTGCTTGCAAAGGTTCTGTAGAATATGTCAAAATATCCAGAAGTTACTCATCCATACTTGAATTTCTCAACATCACATGACTTTA
Organism: Stegostoma tigrinum; assembly: GCF_030684315.1. Classification (NCBI taxonomy): domain Eukaryota; kingdom Metazoa; phylum Chordata; class Chondrichthyes; order Orectolobiformes; family Stegostomatidae; genus Stegostoma; species Stegostoma tigrinum. The sequence continues at coordinate 67,421,772 of NC_081369.1, read as the reverse complement.
GCATAAGCAGAAAGTCTTAAATCAAGTCCCATATGTTGACTACCCAATACTCAAATCACATTCAGATCTAAACTCTGTCCATCTCAATCTGACCCTCACACTATCCCTCCTAATCCAGCCCTGTGTCCATCCATTCCAATCCGACTCTGTGTCCACCCACCCCAATCTGGCCAAATGTCCGTCCTTCCAGAAGCATTGGTGAGAAGCAACCAAAAAGAATTCTGGGAGAAATTGTATCAGTGATAATGGGAACTGCAGATGCTGGAGAATCCAAGATAACAAAGTGTGAAGCTGGATGAACACAGCAGGCCAAGCAGCATCTCAGGAGCACAAAAGCTGACGTTTCGGGCCCAGACCCTCCCTAACCTGTTCTTCCTCTCACCCATCTCTTCCTCCCACCACAAACCGCACCTCCATTTCCTACCTACTAACCTCATCCTGCCTCCTTGACCTGTTCATCTTCTCTGGACTGACCTATCCCCTCCCTATCTCCCCACCTATCTTCTTTTCTCTCCATCTTCGGTCCGCCTCCCCCTCTCTTCCTATTTATTCCAGAACCCTCTCCCCATCCCCCTCTCTGAAGGGGGGTCTAGGCCCGAAACGTCAGCTTTTGTGCTCCTAAGATGCTGCTTGGCCTGCTGTGTTCATCCAGCTTCACACTGTTATCTAGGTTGCAGATTGTGTTGGGTACAATTCTGCTGCTGATGGCGGCCCAGAGTGCTTCATGGATGTACAGTCTCGCGTTGTTACATTTCTTTGAAGTTTGTCCCATTTAGGATCATGATAGTGCCACACAACATGGTGGAGCATGTTCTCAATGTGAAAGCCAGACTTCATCGTCACAAGAATTGTGCAGTGGTCGCTCTTATTGACCGCTGACAGCTGCATTTGCAGCTGACAGACTGGTGATGACCAGGTCAAAGATGAAGAGTCTAGGCCCAAAACGTCAGCTTTTGTGCTCCTCTGATGCTACTTGGCCTGCTGTGTTCATCCAGCTCTTCACTTTGTTATCTATGATCAGGTCAAGTATATTTTTCCCCTCTTGTTGCTTCTCTCACCACCTGCCGCAGACCCAATTCAGCAGCTATGTCCTTTACAGCACAACCACCTCGATTAGTAGAGCCGTTACTTAGCCACTCTTGGTGGTGGACATTGAAATCGACCACCACGAGTACATTTTGCACCCTTGCCACCCTCAGTATGACACCAGCAGGAGGTTTCCTTGACTAGGTTTACCTGAAGCCATGAGGTTCAAAATCTCCTAGGGCAACGCCCTCCTACCTATATATCACTGTGTCATCACCTCTATTAGAGGAATGGTGATGGTGCTGTCTAGGACATGGCTTTTAAACTATGATTCTGTGAGTATGATATCATTCTGTGAGTATGATATCATTCTGTGAGTATGATATCATTCTGTGAGTATGATATCATTCTGTGAGTATGATATCATTCTGTGAGTATGATATCATTCTGTGAGTATGATATCATTCTGTGAGTATGATATCATTCTGTGAGTATGATATCATTCTGTGAGTATGATATCATTCTGTGAGTATGATATCATTCTGTGAGTATGATATCATTCTGTGAGTATGATATCATTCTGTGAGTATGATATCATTCTGTGAGTATGATATCATTCTGTGAGTATGATATCATTCTGTGAGTATGATATCATTCTGTGAGTATGATATCATTCTGTGAGTATGATATCATTCTGTGAGTATGATATCATTCTGTGAGTATGATATCATTCTGTGAGTATGGCTATGTCAGGCTTTTGTTTGACTAGACATTGAGACTGTTTTCCCAATTTTAGCAACAACTGCCAGGTGTTAGTAAGGGGGACTTTGCAGGGTCAACATGACAATTTCTGCCATTGTTATTTCCTGTACCTAGGTCAATCCCTGGTGATTTGTTCAGTATTAAGTCTTCGTTGAGACTTCATTGTGATTGTTACAATTGAGTAACTCGCTAAGCCAACTCAGAGGGCAGCTGAGAGTCAACCACATTGCTCTGGATCTGGAGTGACATGCAGGCTAGACCAGGTACGGATTCTTTCTTGAAGAACATTACAGAGCGAGCTAAAACTTGTATCCTGCCCACATGAGCTTTCTGCTTTGCAATGCAAAAATCTGGTTTATATTTTGTATTGAGGTGGTTCTCTTTGCATGATTCACTGGCCTGACTCCTGATCTACTTAAATCACCATTGTAACTTGAGTGTTGACACGATAGTGATTATGTAACTTCCACGGTCATAAGTACAAGAACAGGAAAAGGAATGAGCTGCAAATGCTATTTAACCCAAGCACCTTGTTGGACCATTGCACTAACAGAGACCTCATGCAGCTTGGTTCCATAACATATCCTTAGCTAATACACAGTTCCTCTTCAATCAAGGCCCCGAGCAAAGCAAACTACTTTAGAAACAAATATGTCAGTCTTACCTTATATATATCATCCACACAACAGGTCAGCTCTGACTCTTCCACAATCACTGTGCCCACCTGTCTAGAACCCTCCACCATTTCTGAAAGGAAGGAACAGAACTGAGTTAAATACAGAGGCTGCTGGTCCATCCCCAGTTGCACAGCACACTAATGGAAGAATATGACTGCAGTAAGAAGGTAGCCCTGCTCAAAGATAACTACCACAGAAGCATAGAAATAATACAGCACTGAAGGGGTCCATCTGGCCCCATTTAGTCCATGCCGACCAAATGACACCCAGATGTCCTTTCTAATCCCAACTTACTGCACAAGCCACATAGAACATAGAACATAGAACGTTACAGCACAGTACAGGCCCTTCGGCCCTTGATGTTGTGCCGACCTGTCATACCGATCTCAAGCCCATCTAACCTACACTATTCCATGTACGTCCATAGGCTTATCCAATGACAACTTAAATGTACCTAAAGTTGGCGAATCTACTACCGTTGCAGGCAAAGCATTCCATTCCCTGACTACTCTCTAAGTAAAGAAACTACCTCTGACATCTGTCCTATATCTTTCACCCCTCAATTTAAAGCTATGCCCCCTCGTGCTCGCCGTCACCATCCTAGGAAAAAGGCTCTCCCTATCCACCCTATCTAACCCTCTGATTATTTTATACGTTGCAATTAAGTCACCTCTCAACCTTCTCTCTAATGAAAACAGCCTCAAGTCCCTCAGCCTTTCCTCGTAAGACCTTCCCTCCATACCAGGCAACATCCTAGTAAATCTCCTCTGCACCCTTTCCAAAGCTTCCACATCCTTCCCATAAATGCGGTGACCAGAACTGTACACAATACTCCAAGTGCGACCGCACCAGAGTTTTGTACAGCTTCACAATAACCACTTGGTTCCGGAACTCGATCCCTCTATTAATGAAAGCTAAAACACTGTATGCCTTCTTAACAGCCCTGTCAACCGGGGTGGCAACTTTCAAGGATCTGTGTACATGGACATCGAGATCTCTCTGCTCATCTACACTACTAAGAATCTTACCATTAGCCCTGTACTTTGCCTTCTGGTTACTCCTACCAAAGTGCATCACCTCACACTTGTCTGCATTAAACTCCATTTGCCACCTCTCAGCCCAGCTCTGCAGCTTATCTATGTCTCTCTGCAACATACAGCATCCTTCGTCACTATCCACAACTCCACTGATCTTAGTGCCGTCTGCAAATTTACTAACCCATCCTTCTACGCCCTCATCCAGGTCATTTATAAAAATGACAAACAGCAGTGGACCCAACACCGACCCTTGCAGTACACCACTTGTAACTGGTCTCCAGGATGAACATTTCCCATCAACTACCACCCTGTCTTCTTTCAGCAAGCCAATTTCATATCCAAACTGCTATATCTCCCACAATCCCATTCCTCCGCATTTTGTACAATAGCCTACTGTGGGGAACCTTATCGAATGCCTTGCTGAAATCCATATACACCACACCAACCGGTTTACTCTCATCCACCTGTTTGGTCACCTTCTCAAAGAACTCAATAAGGTTTGTGAGGCACGACCTTCCCTTCACAAAACCGTGCTGACTTTCCCTAATCTATCCATAACCTGTAGTTTACAGCAATTAAGGCACAGATTCAGGTACTTTTTAAAAAGAGCTTAGGGTCTCTCTCCCCACTATCAACCAAGGATAGGCAATACATGTTGGCCCATCCAGTGTCACCCACATCGCACGACTGAATAAAAACAGTGAAAAATACATCATAAGGAACTATAAGCTTCCCATTGTTTAGCAACAAATAGTATGAAATGAGCAGAAAACAGGGAGAAAGAATTAAGACTCTGGTCTAGGTTTACTTTTTCTGCGTAGGATCCCTGCCCTAATCTTACCCTTCTTTGTCCCATTCCTCCTCCCCAATCTTGTCTTCTGTTTTCCACTTTCTCCTGCTCCATGTATAGAAAGGAGATAAAATTCAAAGGATTAAGGATTCAGTTGCAGTGAACTGATGAAATTCTTAATAGTTAATTGTGGTTACTTGTTAAGTCCTTTTACTGGGTTCTTGGTAAAGGATGTGGTTGTGCTGACGGGCAGGTTAACAAAATCATCCTGATGAAATTCACCCACAAGGAACTAAAAGTAATAAGCATTTCTCAACCATGTTATTAAAATAAATTAAACCCATGAGATTAGTAGTCTAGTAAAATTTGGCAAGCACACCACTGGCTGAGAAAGTGAACAGTCAATAACATAAAAGCAATTCATCAAAATCACTGACTGACTCATGTTGAACAGTTTCATCTGGAACCATTTCACACCGTCTCATATTGCAAAGCCAGAGCAATGCTTTGTGATTCTTAGACTAAATCATTCCAGTCACTTCAACAATGTCCCCAATTCCACTTACAAAATAATAAAGTTACTGCCAATTTCCGAAAACCCACAATTTCTAAGCCCTTAACTGCTTTCTATCTTATATATAATCACAGATGTGTGGAGGAGAAAATCTGCCAGCATTTACAATCAAAGTGAATATCAGTGACTGCTGCTACGAGAGTAAGTGCATGTATCTAGTTTAAAGCCACAAATGGAGAATGCGAATTTCGGTGAAGTGTCAGAGGTCAACTAGGTATCCAAAATCAGTATCTCAGAAAGTAACCATGCCTGCTGCAGGGAAAGAGAATAGAGTGAATATAAAATGACACTGTTTTGTCTTTGAGTAAACTACTTAAAACAAAACACACCAGGTGCTACCTGTGGATGCACAAGGAAATATCAAACCAATCCCTAGTAAAATAATGAATTTTTTCCACACCAGGAATCTCATACTCCACAGTCCATCTCTCAAGTTTATAGACATGTCTGGACTGGAGGATGAGCAGGAAGAAATCTCAATTTTGAGTCTTTTGCTGTTCAGCTTCCCTGGATGTCAACAGTTAAGAGAACATGGAACATTCACCACAGCCAAACCTCAAAAGAAAGGGAGGGGAGAGACTGGGGGGGCATTGCCAACGACATATTAAACCAACCCCAGGCTGATGAATGAAATTCTCTACTCCCCTCTAATGAGTTCAGAGCAGTTTCAAGCCACAATTTTACAAACATAAAGAATTTATGGGCACAAGAAGGGGAGCCGATTTGTCAGTAAGGGTGATAATTGTCTGCTTTCTGTTAATCTACAGTTTAAGAGTTAACAGCACAAGTAAGCTTTTTTTGTTTGGCTTAAAGTTTGGTTAAAGCTCACCGGTTCAACCAGATTTTTGAGCATCATCTGGAGGTATAGCAGTACACCTGCAAGGCTGAGAATTATCTCAATAGCACATTTTTAGATATGGAGAGTCTGTAGTTTAAGGAAATACAGTCAGAGGATAGTAGCCATCAGTCAGAAGAACACAGGCAGGCAGACAGTCAAATAAAAAAGCATTCAAGAGTAGCTTTTCTGGAGAGTGCAGCTAGAGTCCAAATGTACAAGGCGGGGAAGAGAAAACAACAGCAATGTGGATCGAAGACTCAATTGGGAGGGGTACCTTCAGACGAGTCTGCAGGCACAGATGTGACTCCAGGATGGTGACTTTCCTGCCAGGGCCTATGGTCAATGATGGCACTGAACAGCTTCAAGGCATCCTGAAGGGGGAGGGCGAACAGCCAGATATGATACACACTGGTTCCAAAGACATAGGTAGAAACGGAGGGAGCTAAGTGGTAGATTGAAAAGCAGGAGCTCAATGGTTATAATCTGTGGATTACTCCTGGTGCCACATGTTCATGACTATAGAAATAATTGGACGGAGCAGATGAATACACAGCTGAAAAACTGTCGCAGGAGGGAGGGCTATAGATTCTTGGGTCACTGGGTCTGTCCTGGGGAACATGGGACTTTTACAAGTCTGACGGGTTGCACCTGAATGGCAAGGGGACAAACATCCTTGCTGGTTAGTGCTTTTGTGGGGATTAAACTAACTTGTCGGGAGGTTGGGTTATACAGAGTGAAGGTGCAACAGGGGCAGTGGACAGACAGGTGCAGGAGAAAAGCCATGTCAGTCTGGCAGGCGGAGTGTATATGGTCGAGCAATGGCACAAGAATCATGGCAAGGTTATATGGCATTAATTTTAACACAAGGAGTCTTGTGAGTAAGGCAGATGATTTGGTGGAGCTGGTTAACACCTGGGGGTGATATCATTGCAAACACAGAGACATGTCGGAGGCAGAGGTAGTACTGGGGTAAAAACTCTTCAGGCCAGGCAGGAAAAGACTCAGATGAGGAGGAGTTTCTTCTCTGAGGGTTGAGTGTCTTTGGAACTCCTTGCCATGGACAGCAATGGGGGCAGAGTCCTTATGCACATTTAAGGCTGAGACAGGCAGATACTTGATCAGTTGGGAAATCAAAAGTTATGGGGAAAGAGCAAGAAAGTGGGCGTGAGGAATGTTGGATCAGCTATGATTCTATTGAATGTTGGAACATGCTCAAGGGGCTTAACAACCTACTCCCGTTCCTATTCCACATAGTATTACGGCTATGTTAAAGAGGTGATGGTGTTAGAATATTGATCAAGGAGTCAATTAATGCAATCAAGAAGCATGATATCAAAGAATGTTCTTCACCATAGACCAAACGGGTAGAATGTAAAAACAAAAAGAGGGAAATCACATTGCTGGAAGTGTACAGAAATGCCCCACACAGGCAGAGAGATAAAATGGCAGATATCTGGGCAAATCTTAGAAGTGTAAAAATAATAATAGTCACAGGATCATCATGGCACAGAAGGAAACTATTCAGTCCATCATGCTGCACCAGTTCTATTACCTAGTGTCAATTTCTTGCCTGTTCCCCATATTTCTGCACACCACTCACAATAAGATAATATTAAAAGTGGATTTCAATTTCCCCAACATTTACTGGGATAGAAAAAAAATGTGAAAGGCTTAGAGGGGCCGAATTCTTAAAATGTATTCAAGCTTTTCAAAGTCCCACAAGACAGTGTGGGGCCTAATTTTAGGGAACAAAACCAGGCAATTGATTGAAGTGTCAATGAGAGCATTTCAGTAATCGTAAACATAACTCTATAAACATAGAAATGCAGAAGATAAGAGCAGGAGGAGGCCATTCAGCCCTTCGTCTGCTCTGCCATTTTTCATGATCGTGGCTGATCGTCCAACTCCATAGTCTAATCCTGCTTTCTCCCCATGACCTTTGATCCCACTTGTCCCAAGCACTATATCTAGTTGCCTCTTGAATACATTCAATGTTTTGGCATCAACTACTTTCTGTGGTAATGAATTCCACGGGCCCACTACGCCTTGGGTGAAAAGAATGTAGGTTCATCTCCTTCCCAAATCATCCACCCTGGATCCTTATACTGTGACTCCTGGTTCTTGACACACCCAACATCAGGAACATCCTTCCCGCATCTACTCTGTCCAGTCCTGTTAGAATTTTATAAGATTTGAAACAGTGGTTTATTGGAAAGGACAAAGTAGGGCAAGAACCAGGAACAAAGATTCTAAAGTGGGGAAAGACAGGCTTTTAGTACGATAAGTCAGGATCTGGCCAAAGTGGACAGGGTGAGAGGGTGAAGAAATAAACCCAGGGAACCCTGGATGTGAAGGGATGTATACGGTTGATTAGGAAAACAAAAGAAATTTACAGAAGTAGTCAAGGGCTAAAAATTAAAGTTCTGAGGAAGGGTCACCGGATCCGAAACATTAACTCTTTTTTCCTTCACAGATGCTGTCAGACCTGTTGAGCTTGTCCAGCAACTTTGTTTTTGTTCCTGATTTACAGCACACGCAGTTCTTTCGGTTTTTAATTAGAGAAAGTGCAGAGAAAAAAAATTGAGACTGAAGACGGAACACGTCAGAAAACACTGTTGGGTAACAAAAGGGAAATCCAAATGTTAAGTACTACAAAATGTTAAGTATATAACGAAGATAAAAAAGCAAGAGGATAACCAGAAAAATAGGAAGACCTAGTAAGGACCAAAGTGGAGATGTGTGCATGGAACTATAAGATATAGGTATGGTTATGTTTGAGAACTTTGCATTTCTATTCACTACAGAGGATGATGTAGGTTCAGAAATCAAAGAGGGAGACTGTGGCATACAGGAAACAAATCAACATTCAGATGGAGGAGATATTAGCGGTATTAGCTGGCTTAAAATTGGGTAAACTTCCAGGGTCAGATGAGATATAGTCCAAGTTAACTTTGGAGGCAAGGGAGGATATCGTAGGGGTCCTGGCATTCATTTCCAAATGGTCTCTGGCCAATGGACTGGAAGATACATAATATGATACAGCCATTCAAGAGGTTGGCACAGATAAACAGGGAACTATACTCTAGCGAGTTTAACAACAGCAGTGGGAAAACTTGGAAAACACTGAGCAGCAGAATTAACCTCCACTTGGAGAGACAAAGATTAATTGAGGATAATTTTGTTGCGGAGAGATCTTGTCGAACAAATCTGATTTAATTTTGAGATGATGACTAGCTTTGTAGATGAGAAAAGTGCAGTGATGGAGTTTGCATGGACGTCAATAAGGCATTTGACAACGTATCCATGGGATGCAGGGTAGTTTGGCAAACTGTATCCAAAACTAGCTTAGTGGCAGGAAACAGAGGGTGCTAGATTGAAGGTTGCTTTTGTGACTGAAAGTCTGTGTCCAGTGGCATACTGCAAGCTTTGATGCTGGATTTCTTGCTATTTGCAGTGTATATTAATAACCTAGCCACAAATGTAAGAAGCTTGAACAGTAAGTTTGCAGGTGACACAAAAATGGCGGTGTGGTAATCAGCAAGGAAGAAAACATTAGGGCGCAAGACCATTCAGATAGGCAGATTAGCTGAATAATAGCAAATGGAATTTCATCTGGAAAAGTGAGAGGTTATGCATGATGAATGGCAGGACCCTGGAAGGTACAGAGAATCAGAGGGACCTTGGTGTGCATATCCACAGATTCTTGAAGGCAGTATGATGGCTAAATAAGGTGGTTAAAGGAGGCGTATGGAATACTTGCTTTTATTAGTCATGGCATCGAATACAAGAGCAGGCGGTTTATGGAAGACCTGTATATCACATTAGTTTGGCCACAGCTGAAGTACTGTGTGCAGTTCTGGTCATCACACTATAAGAAGGATGTGATTGTACAGCGAGGGCAGAGAGGAAATTCACAAGGATTTCACTCGGGCTGGAGTTTTTCAGCTATGAAGAGATGGTAGATAGACTGAAGTGTTTTTGTTAGAGCAAAGAAGGCTGAGGGGGAACCTGACTGAGGTGTTCAAAATTATAAGGGGCACACATTGACAGGAAGAAATCTTTCCCTATTGTGGAAGAATTGATAACCAGGAGGCATAGATTTAAGGTAAAAAGGAAATTTGTTTTCACACAGAGGGTGGTGGCTTTCTGGAACTCACTGTCTGAAAGGATTGTAGAGACAAAACTATCAGTAGTTTAATGGATACTTTGCTGCGAAATAGGTGAAGGTAGATAGGTGCTTGATATATCCTTTCAGTGCCATAATACTCCGTGACACTCACTTGGGGATCTTAAGTCACTAACGTACACCTCACATTAATTTTGTGCACATTCAGAGAGACTACAAGCATAGTTAATGTGGTAGCATGGAAACATCACACTTGTGCACAAGACAAATCAGTTCAGGGGATACGAATGTGAATAGAGTTTGCTGGAAACATTCAACATGTCAGACAGTATTGGACACCAGTTTGATGAAAAGTCATTGATTCGATACTAAAATATATTTCTCTCTCGACAGATACTGCTTGGCATGCTGATGGCTGAGTGTTAGTTATTGGTTATAGTCAATTATAATTAAAATATTAAGTTCACTACCCACTTGTTTAATTTCACATTGCTGCAAATCTGTGTTCAATGAACAACTCCACACCCTTTACTTTGAGTCCACAGCACAGAAGCGGCCATTTTTAACAAGTGGTCTATACAAATGTTAATACCTAGTCTTATTGCAAATTTAGAGAGTATTGCTTTAGGCCACAGATGGAATACTGTCTGCTGTTCTGAACAAATAAACAAATGAAAAAGAACAGCACAGGAACAGGCCTTTCAGCCCTCGAAGCCTATGCCGACCATCATGCCCTAATTAATGTGAACACAAACCTGCCATTTTTTGATTTGTATCTCTCTATTCCCTCCCTATTCATGTACCCATCTAGGTGCCTCTTAAATGTCTTCAATGCGCCTGCTTCCACCACCTCTTCTGGTAGTGCATTCCAGCCTGCTGCCACTCTGAGTGCAAAACTTCCCTTGCACACCTCCCTTAAACCTTACCCCTCTCACCTTGAACCTGTGTCCCCTTGCAATTGAAACTTCAACCTTGGGAAAAAGCTTCCGACTGTCCACCCTATCTATACCACCCACAATTTTGTAAGCCTCTATCAGGTCTCCTCTCAGCTACCATCATTCCAGTGAAAACAATCCTAGTCTTTTTAACCTTCCCTCATGGTCAATGTCCTGGAGACTAGCCAACATCCTGGTGAACCTTCTCTGTACTCCCTTCAAAGCTTCCACATCCTTCTGGTAGTGTGATCCATCTGAACGTTAATGTTCCTAAGGGACCTGCCATTTACGATATAATTCACACCTAAATATAATCCTCTAAAATGCATCGCTTCACATTTGTCTGGATCAAACTCCATCTGCCATTTCTGTGCCGAAGTCACCAATCTATCTATATTCTGTTGTATACTTTCACAATTGCTGGCACTATCTGCAACTCCATCAATCTTTGTGTCATCAACAAACTTGCTCAACAGACCACCCACATTTTCCTCTACATCATTCATACATACTACAAGCAACAAAGGTCCTAACACTGACCCCCGTGGAACACCACTAGTCACCGGTCTTCATTCTGAAAAACATCCTTCCACCACTACCCTCTATCTTGTCTGGCCATGCCAGTTTTGTATCCATCTGGCCAGGCCACCCCAAATCCCTTGTGGTTTTAGTTTTTGTACCGTCCTGCCTTGTTCTAATTTATCAAAAGCCTTCCTAAAATCATATAAACTACATCTACAGCCCTTCCCTCATCAATCAGCTGTTCAAAAAAATTCAATCAGGTTGGTGAGACATAACCTTCCCCAGACAAAATCATGCTGCCTGTCACTAACTAGTCCACTTTCCTCCAAATGCGCATATATCTTGTCTCTCAGTATCTTCTAGTCCCCACACTGTTGGCAGAACATCATTGCACTGGAGAGGTGCAGAAGAGAATCACCAGGATATTGCCTGGGATGAAAAGTTTCAATTATGAGGAGAAATCGGATAGACTGGGTTTATATTCCCTGAGGCAGAGGAGGCTAAAGGAGATCTGACTGAGGTATACAAAATCCTGAGAGGCTTAGGCAGGGTAGATTGTTGGAATCTTTTCCCTATGGCAAATGTGTCTAAGACCAGATAGCAAGCTTCAGTTAAGGAGGAAAAATTTTGGAACCTAATGGAAACGTCCTAGGGAAAACTGATGAACAGAGAGATCTGGGTGTTCAGGTCCATTGTTCCCTGAAGGTGATAACGCAGGTCAATAGGGCGGTCAAGAAGGCATACGGCATGCTTTCATTCATTGGGCGGGGTATTGAGTACAAGAGTTGGCAGGTCATGTTGCAGTTGTATAGGACTTTGGTTCGGCCACATTTGGAGTACTGTGTAGAGTTCTGGTCACCACATTACCAAAAGGATGTGGACGCTTTGGAGAGGGTGCAGAGGAGGTTCACCAGGATGTTGCCTGGTATGGAGGGAGCCAGCTATGAAGAGAGGTTGAGTAGATTAGGATTATTTTCATTAGAAAGACGGAGATTGAGGGGGACCTGATTGAGGTCTACAAAATCATGAGGGGTATAGACAAGGTGGATAGCAAAAAGCTTTTTCCCAGAGTCGGGGACTCAATTACTAGGGGTCATGAATTCAAAGAGAGAGGAGGAAAGTTTAAGGGAGATATGCATGGAAAGTTCTTTGCGCAGAGGGTGGTGGGTGCCTGGAACGCGTTGCCAGCAGATGTGGTGGACCCAGACACGTTAGTGTCTTTTAAGATATATCTGGACAGGTACACGGATGGGTGGGGAGCAAATGGACACACACCCTTAGAAAATAGATGATGGGTTAGACAGAGGATTTCGATCGGTGCAGGCTTGGAGGGCCGAAGGGCCTGCTCCTGTGTTGTAATTTTCTTTGTTCTTTGTTCTAAACAGTGGTAGAAATGTGGAATGTGTCACCTAAGAGGGTGGTGGAGGCAGGTACTCTCAATATTTAAGAGGCATCCAGATGAATGCTTAAAATGCCAGTGCACAGTAGTCTATGGACCTACAGGTGGTATATGAGATTAGTGTCGTTCGCTATTTGTTGGTCAGCATAGGCACAGTGAGCCAAGGGACCTGTTTCTATGCTGTATGACTCAAGATGACAGCTCAGATCGCAGTGCCTGAAGCAACTAGGCAGGGAGCTGATAGGTTTGTAATAGTGGAGGGAGGTTACACTCCATGAACGCGGTTCAGGATCAAATCAGTTGGTGTAGATTTCATTTTTGTACTTAAGAACAAAGGAATACAGGAGTTCTTGTGGCACAATGGTAGTGTCCCTACCTCTGAGTTTGGAGACTGGATTAAAGTCCCACCTGCTTTAGAGATGTGTAGAATTGTCTCTAAACTGGTTGTTTCAAAAATAACTAGAAAACAAGGAACGATTAAAGGGCTGATCTGTTATCATTCTTGACACAAATGTGAGACATTTGTTCAAGGCTGTCAGTGGGCACACAACACCTACCTCACTGGAGGTAGAAATCTGACTACAGTCCAATTAGGAAATTACAATGACAGAACGGTTAACAGACAGCACAATGTCATGCACACACCCCATTCCATTGTAACTTCCTTTTTTAACCCCAGATTGTAAGAGTTACAAGAGATCAAATATTATACCATTAACATTTTTGCAATATTCTATATAAACAAACTAACGCTCAGACATTAGAATGATTTTGAAACTTTTACCTGTGTGATCTGTAGGGATTGTGTTTTAATTTATAACAGGTTAAGTCCCAAGAAATGGTGCATTTTTTGAGTTAGTATGAACCAAGTCATTGTAAAGTAGTCTTTGAAGGAGGGTCTAGGCCCGAAACGTCAGCTTTTGTGCTCCTGAGATGCTGCTTGGCCTGTGTTCATCCAGCTTCACACTTTGTTATCTTGGATTCTCCAGCATCTGCAGTTCCCATTATCATTGTAAAGTTATACTTGAAGAGTCAATTATTGACCTATTGCATGCAATTGGAGTTTTAAGATAATGTTAGATTTAATTTTAAGCTTTTCCTGTCATTGTGATGAAATTGTTTCATTCACTGCATTAGCTAAGAAACTTAGTCAAACATACGCACATGTTCTATGAACTGCTGCCTTAAAAATGGGAGGTGAGGTAGGCAGAGGGGAGAAGGACTTTCAGCACTTTTACAACTATGATTGTCAATTCTGAAGGTTAAATTCTTTTGAAAAGGTGAAAAGATTCTCTTATTCTAACTCCCACTCTCACTCACCACAACCTTTGTCTCCCTACTTTCAGCCAATGCCCATAGTTCAAGTGGGCACCAGCAATTCAGCTAACAGATCACCTTCAAATGCATGGTGTTTGTCTATCTCTGTACCTTTGTTTTCCAAGCAGCAGATCAGAGGAGCAAGTAGAGGCTTCAGGAGATACTTATCAGCAAGTTCAGGTTGTTCCTTTACCATCGAGAGGAAAGTCATTGTTGCCACTCTCTGAAACTGACAAGCTGTCAGCTTGTCCTTGATGTGAAACAGGTCAAGAACCTAGTAAGAAGCAGAAACAGGGAAATATCAAAAACAACATCAAACTAACTGAAACAAAAACAGAAGTTGCCAGAAAAATGTCACGGATCTGGCAGAATCTGTGAAGCCTAATCAGAGTTAACATTTTGGGTCCAGTGACCCTTCCTCGGATGAACAGCATCCGCAGTTCTTTTGATTTTTATCAAACTAACTGCCTTTAGGATTCTAGAGAGAGATCAGATAATGTAGACCACAACAAGCAGTTTCACCCTGTGTACAACAGAGAATATGAGAACAGATCTTATGCTAAAAGGAGAAAAATATATTAACGTAATGAACAGTCATTCATTTCACAGGTGCTGAAACCGTGTCCAGAGCGAAAAAATGCCACTTCCAGGATGTGATTATGTACTGGCTATGTTACTGGGTACAAAGAATATGAGGAACACTTAAGAAAACATGTTCAAACCCCGCCGTGGATCATTTGACAACTTAAATTTCCTAAAGAACAATTGGGAAATAAAAGAATGACTTGCGTCCGTATAAGTGACCACAAAGCTGTTAAATTGCTTCAAAAACCCAACAGGCTGCGTTGGATCCTCCAACACTTCCACCATCTCCAATCTAACCCCACCACCAAAGACCTTCATCCCTCCCCACCCTTATCTGCTTTCCGGAGGGACCACTCTCTGTGACTCCCTCTTCCGCTCCACACTACCCCCAAGCCCCACCATGCCCGGCAGTTTTCCCTGCAACCGCAGGAAGTGCTACACCTGCCCCTACACCCTCATCCCAGGCCCCAAGAAGACTTTCCACATCAAGCAGATGTTCACCTTCATATCTACTAAAGTGGTATACTGCATCCACTGTCCCTGTTGTGGTCTCTTCTACACTGGGGAAACCAAGCGGAGGCTTGAGGGCCGCTTTGCAGAAGACCTATGCTCGGTTTGCAATAAACAACTACACCTCCCAGTTGCGAACCATTTCAACTCCTCCTCCCATTCCTCAGACGACAGGTCCATCCTGGGCCTCCTGCAGTGCCACAATGATGCTACCCGAAGGTTGCAGGAACAGCAACTCATATTCCGCTCGGGAACCCTGCAGCCCAATGGTATCGATGTGGACTTCACAAGCTTCAATATCTCCCCTCCTGCTACTGCATCCCAAAACCAGCCCAGCTCGTCCCCGCCTCCCTATCGTGCTCTTCCTCTCACCTACCCCCTCCCCCCACCTCAAGACCCACATCATCTCCTACCCGCTAACCTCATCCCTCCCCCTTGACCTGTCCGTCCTCCCTGGACTGACCTATCTCCTCCCTACATCCCCACCTACACTCACTTTTACTGGCTCCATCCCCGCTTCTTTGACCTGTCTCCTCTCCACCTATCTTCTCCTCTATCCATCTTCTATCTGCCTCCCCCACTCTCCCTATTTATTTCAGAACCCCCTTCCCCTCCCCCATTTCTGAAGGAGGGCATAGGCCCAAAACGTCAGCCTTCCTGCTTCTCGGATGCTGCTCGGCCTGCTGTTTTCCTCCAGCTCTACACCTTGTTATCAAAGGTACGCACAGCCCCATCAATACTGAAAAACTCCTTCAAAACATCTAGGGCTAGTAGCCTGGAAGTGAATCAAGGTGTGAATGTTGCTCATCAATGCACCAAGTGCAAGTGACTCACCAAAACAGATAGTCCACATTGTCACACAGACTGATCATGGAATATTCCCATTAAACTGAAGTTAGGAAAGCAATAATGAAGGACAAGCTCCGACACCAATACATCATTTCACAGTTGAAATAGCAATTTATTTCATTCTAAACACAAAGTGTAAAAGTTAACACAGGAACAAAAACAAAGTTGCTCGGAAAGCTCAGCAGGTCTGGCAGCAAGTATGAAGGGAAAAAAAACAGAGTTGTTAACATCTCGGGTCCAGTGACCCTTCCTCAGAACTGAAGGTAGCTGGGAAAACATCAGTTTATACGCAGAAAAAAGGGAGGGGCATGGGGTAGGGAGTAAATGATAGGATAGAGATAGAGAGAAGAGCAGTTGGACAGACAAAAAGTTGATGATGATCAGGCTGGGAGGTGGGGTGTGTAATGACAGGCTATCTGGTACTTGGGCCTGGTGTGTGGGGTAGGGGGCTGGGACATGGGAGAATTTAGGCCCTAAAGTTATTGAACTCAATAGAGTCCGGAGGTCTGCAGAGTCCCCAAGCAGAAAATGAGTTGTTCATCCAAATTGCGTTGAGCTTCGCTGGATCACTGCAGCAAGCCAGAGTCAGAGATGTTAGCCAGGGAAAAGGGTGGTGTGTTAATTGCAAGCAGAACATAGATGTTTGGTGAAGCTGTCACCCAGTTGACGCTTTGTTTCCCCAGCGTACAGGAGACCACATTGTGAGCAGTGAATACAGTGGATTAGATTCTGGGAAGTGCAGGTGCAGTGTTGCTTCACAGGGCCCTTGGATACTGGGGAGAGAAGGGATACATGGGCAGGTGTGGCACCTTTGCCAGTTACCAGAGAGTGTGAGTGTGAGTGTGAGTGTGAGTGTGAGTGTGAGTGTGAGTGTGAGTGTGAGTGTGAGTGTGAGTGTGAGTGTGAGTGTGAGTGTGAGTGTGAGTGTGAGTGTGAGAGTGAGAGTGTGAGAGTGAGAGAGTGAGAGAGTGAGAGAGTGAGAGAGTGAGAGAGTGAGAGAGTGAGAGTGTGAGAGTGTGAGAGTGTGAGAGTGAGAGGGGTGAAGGAGTGTGGACCAGGGTGTCTAGGAGGGAATGGTCCCTGTGGAAGGTGGACAAGGGATGGGAGGGGAGGGGAATGTGTGTCATGTGGTGGCACCTTGCTGGAGGTGATGGAAATGGCATCTGATGATCTTCTGGATGCTGGAGGGAAGAGAAGCGGTGACGTCAGAAGTGTGGGAGATGGGGCTGACCTGGTTGAGTGTCATGTCGATAACAGAGCTGGGGAACACTTGGCTGAGGAAGAAGGTGGACATTTCAGAGGCTCCCTTGTTGAAGTTGGCCTCATCTGAGCATATACGATGGAGATGAATGAACTGAGAGAATGGGATGGAGTCTTTCTAGGAAATGGTGTGTGAAGATGTATAGTTCACGTAGCTGTGGGAGTCAGTGGGTTTGTAATGGATATTAGTGGCCAGTCTATCCCCAGAAATAGAAACAGAAATGTCAAAGGAAGGGAAAGGAAGACTCAGAGATAGACCAGATGAAAGTGAGGGCAGGGTGTAAATTGGAGGCAAAATTGATTAACTTTTCCAATTCCAGACAAGAGACGGAAGCAGCTATCATCAATGTACTGGAGAAAGAGCTGTGGGGTGGGGGCCTGAATAAGACTGGAACAAGGCATGTTGCAAGTACCCCATTAAGAGACAGGTATAACCGGGGCCCACATGGGTACCCCTGGCCACCTCTCTTACCTGAAGAGAACGAGAGGAGTTAAAAGAGAAGTCGCTCAGGGTGAGGACAAGCTCAGCCAAGTGGAGGAGCATGTTGGTGGATAGGGATGGTTCAGGTCTTTGCTCCAGGATGAAGCAAAGACCTAAGATCCTCCTAGTGTGGAATGGATATGTAAAAATTAACTCTGTCCTTCTCTAAAGTGGCAGCCTGGCCTGCAGAGCGGTTCCATAATTTTCTATTTTTGGTTCAAATTTCAAAAATCTGCAATATTTTGCCAGTCTTAATTTCAAGATTCCAGTAAGTTGTTAACATGTATCCTAATTCTTTTCTATCTAGAATTGAATGCTCTCTCCATAACTACCTAAGTGAGGACTCAACACTTGTGGGTGAAACAGAACCTTCCGAGTGAAAGGAATGAGAAGGAGCAGACAGCAAATATTATTTTCTATAATGTATGTGTCAGGACCTTGCTGTCCCCAAACCCTGGGAACATACTAACCAACATTTACGTTTGGAAACTTTGTGCAGGCAATACTCCATGAGCATGAATGATATTTTCAACGTTATACTTCATGGAACAGTCTGATCCTGCCTCTTACCATATGCCAGAAATTGAACTTTCTCATGTTCTAAATATGAATAATAAACACCCAGCCCCCTCCCTTCCCTACCCTCTTCAACACACCTTCAGAAATGGAGGGAGATCTTCTATCATTGCTGTCTGGAACAGATTTATAGTCACAGAGTCCTACAGCATGGAGACAGGCTCTTCAGTCCAAACTGGTCCACACTGACCAAAACATCCAACCACATGAACCCCAATCCCTTGCACTTGACCCATATCCCTCTAAACCTTTCCTATCTATGTATTCTTCAAAATGCCCTTTAAACGTTGTTAATGTACCTGCCTCAACCACTTCCGCTGGCAGCTCATTCCATATGTGTACCACCCTCCGTGTAAAAACAAAATTGCTCCTCAGGTTCCATGTATTCTTTCCTCTCTTACCTTAAAATGATGTCCTCTGGTCATCGATTCCCCAACACTGGGAAAAAGACTGAGTGGATTTAGCCTATCCATGTCTTGCATGATCTTCTACACTTGTATGAAATTCTTAATGAGTGCTTTGCGTCGGTATTCACCAAGGAGAGGGACATGTCGGATGTTGAGGTTAGGTCAAGTCAGTAAAAGGAGGAGGGGATGTGTTGGGTATTCTAATAGGCATTAGAGTGGACAAGTCCCCAGGTCCAGAAGGGATCTATCCTAGGTTACTGAGGGAAGTGAGAGGGGAATTCGCTGGGGCCTTAACAGATAACTTTGCAGCATCCTCCAGCACAAGTGAGGTCCCAGAGGACTGGAGAATTGCTAATGTTGTTCCCTTGTTTAAGAAGGGTAGCAAGGGCAATCCAGGTAATTATAGACCGGTGAGACTGACGTCAGGGGTAGGGAAGCTGCTGGAGAAGAAACTGAGGGATAGGATCTATATACATTTGGAAGAAAATGGGCTTATTAGTGACAGGCAGCATGGCTTTGTGCAGGGAAGGTCATGTCTTACCAACGCGATACTATTCTTTGAGGAAATGACAATGTAGTTAACTCAACCACATTAGGGGCATTTAAACAGTCCTTGGATAAGCATATGGATAATGATGGGTTAGTGTAGGGGGAGGGGCTTTGATTAGTTCACAGGTTGGCGCAACGTCGAGTGCCGAAGGGCCTGTTCTGTGCTGTATTGTTCTATTCACGGAATTCAATCCAGGCAAATGCGAGGTGTGGCATTTTGGAAGATCCAATTCAAGAGCGAACTATGTGGTAAATGGAAAAGCCGTGGAGAAAATTGACGCACAGAGAGATCTGGGTGTTCAGGTGCGTTGTACCCTGAAGGTGGCAACGCAGGTCGATAGTGGTCAAGAAGGCATACGGCATGCTTTCATTCATTGGGCAGGGTATTGAGTACAAGAGCTGGCAGGTCATGTTGCAGTTGTATAGGACTTTGGTTCAGCCACACGTGGAATACTGCGTACAGTTCTGGTTTCCACATTACCAAAAAGATGTGGATGCTTTGGAGAGGATGCAGAGGAAGTTCACCAGGATGTTGCCTGGTATGGAGGGTGCTAGCTATGAAGAGAGGTTGAGTAGATTAGGATTATATACATTAGAAAGACAGACATTGAGGGGGGACCTGATTGAGGTCAACAAAATCATGCCAGGTATAGACAGGGTGGATAGCAAGAACCTTTTACCCAGTGGGGGACTCAGTTACGAGGGGTCACAATTTTAAGGTGAGAGGGGAAAAGTTTAAGGGAGAAATGCATGGAAAGTTCTTTACGCAGAAGGTAGTGGGTGCCTGGAACGTGTTGCCAGTGGAGATGGTAGAGGCAGGCATGATTGTGTCATTTAAGATGTATCTAGACAGATACACGAATAGGCAGGGTGCAGAGGGATGCCCTTAGAAAATTGACGATAGGTTTAGATAGAGGGTCTGAATCGGCGCAGGCTTGGAGGGCCAAAGGGCCTGTTCCTGTGCTGTAATTTTGTTTGTTCTATAAGATCTCCCCTCAGTCTTCTACACTTTCAATAAAAAGTCCTAGCCTAGTGAGTTTTGAGAAGATTTGTAGCTCAGGTTGAGGTTCTGGATGCAAGTTTGCTCGCTCCAGCTCAGCGAGCAAAATTACATCCAGTCTTAGCCTATCCAACCTCTCTGTATAACTCAATTCCTTGAGTCCTGCCAACATCCTTGTAAATTTCTTCTGCACTCTTTCCAGTTTAATAACATCCTTCCTACAGCAAGGTAACCAAATCTGAACACAATACTCCAAGCGTGGCCTCACCAACGTCCTGTACAACTGCAACATAACTTCCCAAATTCTGTACTCAATGCCCTGACTGATGAAGGCCAGTGTGCCAAAAGCCTTCTTCATTGCCCTATCTAACTGTGCCTCCACTTCCAGAGAACTGTGCACCTGAACTCTAAGGTGCCTCTGTTCCACTACACTCATTAAGGCCCTACCATTCACCATGAAACTCCGAACTTGATTTGACTTTCCAAAATGCAACAGCTCATACTTATCTATATTAAACTCCATTTGTCATTTCTCAGCCCACTTTCCCAACTGATCAAGATCCTGCTGCAATTTCTGACAATCTTCCTCACTGTCCACCATACCACCTGTCTGAATCCAACAGAATAAAGGACTGGATTCCAAGATGCAGGAGCACATACAATAGCTGTATGTTTATGGCACACACACACACACATATATATATGTTTAGACCATAAAACCATTAGATGTAGGAGCAGTAGACCATTCAGCCCACGGAATGCTCCACCATTCAATGAGAACATGGCTGATCTGAAAATCCTCAAATCCACTTTCCTGGCTTTTCCATATAACCTCTGAATCTCATACTGATTAAAAATCTGTCTATCTTAGCCTTGAATATACTTTACATTTCAACCTCAACAGCTGACTGTGGTGAAGAAGAAATTTGGCCTCATTTCCATCCTAAATATGCATCCCCTTAATCTGAGGTTATCCCCTCAGGTCCTGGATTCTCCAAAATAAGGGGAAACCTTTCCACATCTACCTTGTCATGTCCTGGAAGAATCATATCCATTACAATAATGTCACCTCTCATTCTTCTAAATTCCAGCAAGTACAGACCAAACCTACAGAATCTTTCCTCATAAGACCATTTTTCCATACTTGGTATCAATGAATCTTCTCTAGACCTTATCCAATACCTGAAATCTTTCTTTCGATAAGGTGCCCATACTCCAGCAAGGGTTTGTCAATGCTTTGTATAGTTTTAGATTAATCTTTTACACTCCACTCCTTTTGAAATAACAGTGAACAGTCCATTTACATTCACTATTAGCCAGTGCACTTGGATGCTAGCTTGTTGTGAGGCATGCACAAAGACTCCCAAATCCCTTTGTTCTGTAGCTTTCTGCAGTCTTTCTCCATTTGGGCCAACTGTGGCTCAGCGGTTAGCACTGCTGTCTCACAGAGCCAGGGACCTGGGTTTGATTCTAGCCTTGGGCGACTATCTGTGTGGAGTTTGGACCTTGTCCCAGTGTCTGCATGGGTTTCCTCCCAAAGTCCAAAGATGTGCAGGGTAGGTGGATTGGCCATGCTAGATTGTCTATAGTGCCCAGAGATTATTTAGCTTACGTGGGTTAGATGTGGGAAATCAGCGGTAGGGGAATGAGTCTGGGTGGGATGCTCTTCAGAGGGGCTGTGTGGACTTGTTGGGCCAAATGGCTTGTTTCCACACTGTAGGGACTCAGATTAAATAATATACAGCTCCTCTATTCTTCCTGCCAAAGTGCATAAACTCACCTTTTCCTTTAGATTTTTGTCTGTTCGTTTAACTTATCCATATCTCTCTGTAAATTCTTTGTATCATCCTTACCTTTTGCCTTTCCACCAATTTTTGAGTCAGCCACAAACTTGGCTAGTCCATTTACTTTCCTCATCCTGGTCATTATATATATTGTAAATAATTGTAGCCCCAGCTCTAATCCCTGTGGCACTCCACTATTTGTGGATTGTCATCCTAAAAATGTCTCCTTTATCAGAACTCTTCTCTTTGATTACTTAACCGATCCTCCATCAATGCTAATATACTATCTCCAACACTGTGGGCTTTTATCCTATGAAGTAATGTGTGGGACCCTATCTAACACCTTTTGAAAATCCAAATATATTACATCTACTGCTTCCCTTTACCTATCCTGCTTGTTACTTCCTCAAAGATTAGATTAGTTTAGATTTCCTGCAGTGTGGAAACAGGTCATCGGCCCAACAAGTCCACACTGCCCCTTGCAGCATCCCACCAAGAGCCATCCCACTATAACCCACCCATCCCTGAACACCACGGGCAATTTAGAATGGCCAATCCACATTGCCTGCACATCTTTGGACTGTGCAAGGAAACCGGTGCACCCGGAAGAAACCCACGCAGACACGGGGAGAATGTGCAAACTCCGCACAGACAGTTGCCTGAGGCTGGAATCGAACCCGGGTCCCTGGCGCTGAGAGGCCACAGTGCTAACCACTGAGCCACTGTGCCGCCCCCAAAGAATTCTTGTAAATTTGTCAGGCCTGATTTTCTCTTCATTAAGCCAAGCTGACTCTGCTTGATCATATTAAAGAAACGTTGACAATAGGCAATTCAGCCTTTTCAGCCTGTTTCACCATTCACTATGATCATGGCTAGTAATATGGATGATCAGAACTATGTTCCCACCTTCGTCACATGGCCTTTGATCACTTAAGACCGAAGAATTACATTCATCTTCTTCTTGAAACTATTCAATGGCTGGCCTCAACTGCTTTATAGAACATAGGACGTAGAACATAGAACAATACAGCGCAGAACAGGCCCTTCGGTCCCCGATGCTGCGCCGACCTGTGAACTAATCTAAGCCCCCTCCCCCTACACTATCCCATCATCATCCATATGCTTATCCAAGGACTGTTTAAATGCCCCTAAATGTGGCTGAGATAACTACATTGGCAGGCAGGGCGTTCCATGCCCTTACCACTCTCTGAGTAAAGAACCTGCCTCTGACATCTGTCTTAAATCTATCACCCCTCAATTTGTAGCTATGCCCCCTCGTACAAGCTGAAGTCATCAGAATCTTCTGCCATTATGTGGAGAAGATTCCACTGTCTAGTTGGAGAAATTTCTCAACTCAGGTCCTAATGTTTTATCCAATTTCCTTTCTGTAATTTTGTTAATAACACAAATGCATGCTTTGATTTACATACTTCTCTACCTTTATATGTGTGTGTTTAAGAGGAAATGAATATGGTTTGTTAGGTTTAGATTTTAGGGTGTGGTTTAAATAAACAGAAGATATTCTTCCAATTTAAACATACTAAATCCTGCCTTATGCTTATTATTGAAAATCACAATATTCTAAACACTCCCTCTAAATCATAGATAACAAGATGTAGAGCTGGATGAACACAGTAGGCCAAGCAGTATCAGAGCAGCAGGAAGGCTGACGTTAAAGGCCGAGACCCATCTTCACAAAGGGTTTCTGAAGGGTCTAGGACCAAAACGTCAGCCTTCCTGGCCCTCTGATGCTGCTTGTTTTCGCAGATTCTCTAGCATCTGCAGTTCCTACTATCCCTCGAAATCATACTTTAAGGATAGCCAACAGTGGAGCAGGAAGGGGAAAAGTTATCCCATCACCTTTTCCCCATCCATAATTTTACGTATTCATTCACACACACATATATATGTGTTGTAATGTGAATTAATTACTTCAATTCATAGTTTGCACCATTGTGATTAATGTGAATTGAGGGGGATAGAGTTTGTAGTAAAGATGTAGAGTTCCTGACAGACAACAAACACAATGGATTTGAACTTTCCAATGTTTAACTGGAAGAAATTAAGACACATTCAGCTATAGACAGCCTGATAGCAGAGTGGAGGGCAGATAGAGGTGGTGGAGATTTGAGCTGGATGTGGTCAGGGTGAAAAGCTAATCCCACATTTTTGGATAATGATGCCAAAGGAAAAGAAAGGACCAAGGAACGATCAAGGATGAAATAGACAACCACATCACAGCTGTGATAACAAAGTGTGGAGCTGGATGAACACAGCAGGCCAAGCAGCATCTTAGGAGCAAAAAAGCCGACGTTTTGGGCCTAGACCCTTCAACAGGAAAAGCTGATCACATCACATGACAGCTGTACTGTTTGATCGGATTTCAGCCATCTGAGTAACAACAAATTTGAGGACTTTAGAAAAGCAAGACGTGCTATGAGGGCTAGCAGGTAAGGAAATTTGAGGACAAGATCAGATTAGCTACGATATTAATGAATAATGCAACAGGTCCAGGAAGCATATGGCCTACTCCTGCTCCTATTTCTCATGTTATGTTTTAGCGGTTGATCAAACTCGGAACAAAGAAAGCGTGGGTCACAATAGAGATTCAGATTGTTTCTAACAGTTGAATGGTCATAAATACAAGATTAAATGTTGGAGACAATTGGAAAAATTTCTTCACATTGAGCTGAAAGGCTATGAAATTCACTTATATGGTTAATGATTTAGTACAAGGAAAATATTCTGCCTGGAAGTCAGTGGTGAGTGGAGTTCCACAGGGCTCTGTCCTTGGGCCTCTACTGTTTGTAATTTTTATTAATGACTTGGATGAGGGGATTGAAGGATGGGTCAGCAGGTTTGCAGACGACACAAAGGTCGGAGGTGTCGTTGACAGTGTAGAGGGCTGTTGTAGGCTGCAGCGGGACGTTGACAGGATGCAGAGATGGGCTGAGAGGTGGCAGATGGAGTTCAACCTGGATAAATGCGAGGTGATGCGTTTTGGAAGGTCGAATTTGAAAGCTGAGTACAGGATTAAGGATAGGATTCTTGGCAGCGTGGAGGAACAGAGGGATCTTGGTGTGCAGATACATAGATCCCTTAAAATGGCCACCCAAGTGGACAGGGTTGTTAAGAAAGCATATGGTGTTTTGGCTTTCATTAACAGGGGGATTGAGTTTAAGAGTCGTGAGATCTTGTTGCAGCTCTATAAAACTTTGGTTAGACCGCACTTGGAATACTGCGTCCAGTTCTGGGCGCCAAATTATAGGAAAGATGTGGATGCTTTGGAGAGGGTTCAGAGGAGGTTTACCAGGATGCTGCCTGGACTGGAGGGCTTATCTTATGAAGAGAGGTTGACTGAGCTCGGTCTCTTTTCATTGGAGAAAAGGAGGAGGAGAGGGGACCTAATTGAGGTATACAAGATAATGAGAGGCATAGATAGAGTTGATAGCCAGAGACTATTTCCCAGGGCAGAAATGGCTAGCACGAGGGGTCATAGTTTCAAGCTGGTTGGTGGAAAGTATAGAGGGGATGTCAGAGGCAGGTTCTTTACGCAGAGAGTTGTGAGAGCATGGAATGCGTTGCCAGCAGCAGTTGTGGAAGCAAGGTCATTGGGGTCATTTAAGAGACTGCTGGACATGTATATGGTCACAGAAATTTGAGGGTGCATACATGAGGATCAATGGTCGGCACAACATTGTGGGCTGAAGGGCCTGTTCTGTGCTGTACTGTTCTATGTTCTATGTTCTACTCAACTGTTCACATTCTAATTAGATTGGAGAGTTGGATGATAGAAGGGGGATTAAAGCAAAATGGAATACTGCAAATTAATATGATTAGGGCAATATATTTGCAGGAAACAAAATCCAAAACTAGACCAGTGGGACTGTATAGCCTACTATATGCCATACTGCATGGTTATGAAGCTATGGAAAGCTCAGGCTGCAGGTTAGATGTGCAGTTTAACAGCTCCATCTACTGGGAAAGGAGAAGCGACTGCCAAGTTGGCAAATCTACTTAAGAATGAAAAATGCCATTTTGAAACAACCCAAACATGACAGGGGGGCAATTTTACAATATACTAAGAAAATGAAATATTTTATGCACCTATTTTGATGAATTTTGAGAGATTACATCCATTCATTTGCTCATTTTTCTGGATAACCACCTAACCAATCACAGTCAACATTCCTGGAGCAGGAGAGCTTCAAAGCATGAAAGACAGAAGTCAAAACAGTGCAAGGGGAATAGAAATAAGTATATACTTCGAGATACCCTTGTAGCCTTAATGGGAAAGTAAATAGTTTCCTTTCATGTTTAAAAATTTTTTTTTGCAATTGGATTGAAGTTCTAATGGCGATGTCAAAATTTCACTGTTTTCTGCAGGCAGCTTTGTACAGAACTGTTATACTACTTTTACGTACTTATAGGTAATTTATGGATTTAAAATAAACTCAGGAATGTGAAGTGACTCATCGAGCAGCTGTTCTTAGGAATTGTAGAGACTGTAACAAAGTCAGTCAGGTAGAACTCATAGAATACAAGTTCTCTGATTGGGACTGTTCATCTGGTCCAATAAGGTAGATCTGGCTGACACAAAATGGGGGAGGGGAAGGGGATTCTGAAATAGATAGGGAGAGAGGGGGAGGTGGATAGAAGATGGATAAAGGAGAAGGCAGGTGGAAAGGAGACAGACATGTCAAAGAGGTGGGGGTGGAGCCAGTAAGGGTGAGTGTAGGTGGGGAGTTAGGGAGGGTATAGGTCAGTCTGGGGAGGACGGACAGGTCAAGAGGGTGGGATGAGGTTAGTGGGTAGGAGATGGGGGTGGGGCCTGAGGTGGGAGGAGGAGGCAGAAGGTCTAGGCTCGAAACGTCAGCTTTCCTGCCCCTCTGATGCTGCTTGGCCTGCTGTGTTCATCCAGCTTTACATCTTGTTATCTCAGATTCTCCAGCATCTGCAGTTCCTACTATCTCTAGCCATAAAAGGGTGAATGTCAGGATTACTGGGCCCCCGAGTGCCTGACTCAGTAAGAGGCAGTGCTATTATCAAAGGTTATGCATTTGTGAATACGAGGCAATTTGTGATGGGATGCTGGCCTCTGAAAAGTTAAGACAGGCAACAAGAGGAAAGCACAATCTTGAAGAAATATGCTTACATCAGTTGTTCTGAAGTTGGGCATCAGCATTTTCTTACATCTTGCCTCTGTTTAGGAAACTTGACTCATTTGGCCTTGCTGTTGAGGACTGGGCCCAGTACATGGAAAGAATGCATTTTTTTTCCAGGCAAATGACATTGTGGCAAACAAATAAAATGATAAATAATTCTCCTGACAAACTACGGAGCTGCAGCTTTTTCTTCATTAGGAGCCTAACTCTTTCTGCGGCATCAGATACTAAAACCTTTCAAGATTGCTTGACATAGTTAAGGAATATTACAACCCAAAGTCTGCTTTAATTTTGAGACGGTATCGCTTTTACTCAGCAAATCGAGAACTGGGGAATCCGTATCAGGGTTTTTGGCTATGTTAAGACAAAGGTTTAACTGTTAATGAGATGGTTACAGGCCATCTAGTAGGTGGGATTAATGATGTGATTGTGCTTAAGCTTAAGCTCAATTTGACTTCAAATAGGCGCCTTGACTGGCTTTATCATTGGAGAATGTGGCAAACACAGCATGTCAGTTGCAAAGTATTCCAATAGAAGTGGACACTCACCAGCCTGTGTTAGCTTAAGAAACAGTGCAGGCAACTGCATAGTCTCACTCAGGAAATATCTCAATAAGATAAGAGCCGCGAGGTTATGCTGCAGCTCTACAAAACCTTGGTGAGACCACACTTGGAATATTGTGTCCAGTTCTGGTTGCCCTATTATAGGAAAGATGTGGAGGCTTTGGAGAGGGTGCAAAGGAGGTTTACCAGGATGCTGCCTGGATTGGAGGGCTTGTCTTACGAGGAGGTGTTGTCTGAGCTCGGACTTTTCTCTCTGGAGAGGAGGAGGAAGAGAGGTGACCTGATCGAGCTGTACAAGGTAATGAGAGGCATGGGTAGAGTCGATAGCCAGAGACTTTTCCCCAGGGCAGGACTGACTGCCACGAGGGGTCATAGTTCTAAAGGTGTTAGGAGCAAGGTATAGAGGAGACATCAGAGGGAGGTTCTTCACCCAGAGAGTTGTGAGTGCATGGAATATTTTGCCAGTGGTAATCATGGAAGCGGAGTCATTAGTGACATTTAAGTGACTGCTGGACATGCACATGGACAGCAGTGAATTGAAGGGTTAAGTTATTTTATTTTGGATTGGGATTATTCCACGGCACAACATAGTGGGCCGAAGGGCCTGTCCTGGGCTGTACTCTTCTACGTCCTATGTAAGAGTAACTCTAGGTCAGTCCACAGAGAAACCCCAAAACAAAGCCAAGTCTCGGCCAGTTATAATCTTCGCCAGGATCCTGCCTAGTAAGATATTGTAATTGTTGTTCCTATGCAGATTCAGGACAACAACGGAGTCATACTAGACTTCAACCTTGGACCAGTGTCCAGGAGGATGTCTTGGAGAGTTCATACCCTGGAATTTGGACCTGCGTTTGGCTTGGAATAGTTAAGTTGCTTATCAAGATAAACATCTGGTTAAATGGGCATCCAGTTCAAATGGAGGTGGATACTGATGCAGCCATATTAGTGATCACAGAACCTGGTCCTTATAAAATATGCTCTGAACCCCAGCCCCTAAATTTATGCAAGACTTCAGTTAGGCTGAAAACCTATAAACAGGGAACTTTTACAGATTAAAGGATGCAACTTCTGTTTCGGTCTCTTATGAAAGGCAACTTGTTCAGTTGCCACTGATTGCGGTAGAAGGCTTTGGCTAAAGCTTGACATTCACCTAGATTGGCTCAACACTGATCAATTAGAAAATGGCTGAGTGAAATCATATTTGAATACCTGGAAATTTTCCAGGAAGGTCTAGGGACTATGGAGAAGAGCCAAAGTGACTTTGCACGCTCACCAGGAAGCAATTTTATAATTCTGCAAGGTCTGTCCAGTGGCATTTACCTTACAGGCAAAAGTAGGAGGAGAATTCAGAAAACTGGCAAGTGAAGGAGTCATCACATCAGTCTGATTTGTGGGATGGGCAGCACCGGTCATACCTAATTTTGAAGGCAATGGGTCAACTCCCCATCGTGGGGATTTTAAACAAACAACAAACTGTTTCTCAAAGCTGGATAAACACCCAATCCCTCAGAGGATTTGTAAGGAAAGCTGGAAGAAGGTTTGTCCTTCACAGAGCTTGACATGAGCAATGCTTACTTGCAATTGCGTTTAGACCAGGGTTCCCAGAAGTATGCTACAATTAATATCCATAATGGTTTGCACCAATACATAAGACTGCCATTCGGCATGCAGTCAGCCTGTTCAATTTTTCAGTGGATGATGGAGAACATTTTACGAAGTCGTCCTCAGTTACCTAGATGACATCTTGATAACAAGAAAAACTAATGAGGAACACTTAGAGAACTTGGATATAATCCGAAGGCATTTTTCCTGAGGCAGGTGTATTCCTAAGAAGGGAAAACTATGTTCCAGGTCCCCTAAGTGACCTACTTGGGCTACAAGGTCAACAAGACCAGGTTACATCCATTGAAACACAACGTAAGAGTGATCAAAGGTTCCCTGGCTCCACATCTGGTCAAGAGCTTAGTTCATTTCTGAGTCTGGTATATTATGACAAATTTTCTCAGAGTGGGGGGACTCAATTACGAGGGGTCATGAGTTCAAAGTGAGAGGAAAGTTTGTGGGAGATGTGTGTGGAAAGTTTTTAAACGCAGAGGGTGGTGGGTGCCTGGAACGCGTTGCCAGCGGAGGTGGTAGACATAGACACACAGTGTCTATTAAGATGTATCTGGACAGGTACATGGATGGGCAGGGAGCAAAGGATACAGATCCTTAGAAAATAGATGACAAGTTTAGACAGAGGATCTCGATCGGCGCAGGCTTGGAGGGGCGAAGGGCCTGTTCCTGTGTTGTAATTTTCTTTGTTCAGTCACAACTGAGGAGAGGGGACCTAATTGAGGTATACAAGATAATGAGAGGCATAGATAGAGTTGATAGCCAGAGACTATTTCCCAGGGCAGAAATGGCTAGCACGAGGGGTCATAGTTTCAAGCTGGTTGGTGGAAAGTATAGAGGGGATGTCAGAGGCAGGTTCTTTACGCAGAGAGTTGAGAGCATGGAATGCGTTGCCAGCAGCAGTTGTGGAAGCAAGGTCATTGGGGTCATTTAAGAGACTGCTGGACATGTATATGGTCACAGAAATTTGAGGGTGCATACATGAGGATCAATGGTCGGCACAACATTGTGGGCTGAAGGGCCTGTTCTGTGCTGTACTGTTCTATGTTCTATGTTCTACAACGTGCATCCATCCTGGTACACTTGTTCAACTCCTTAAAAAAGGTCAGCCTTGGAAATGGTCTCAGGCCCTAATGTTTTATGAAGTAAAGAAACAATCATCATCCTTTAATGTGCTGGCACACCATGATCCCAAGAAAGATCTGGTATGACTTGCAATGCCATCCCATTTGGCACTGGGGTGGTATTAGCTCACTGAGGAGGTGACCCACTGGGGAGAAGTGGCCAAAAGCTTGTGCATCCAGGTTTTTAAGCTAATGCAGAGTGTAAATACATCCAGAACGGATAAAAAGATGATTGGCCATAATATTTGGAGTCAGAAAACACCACCAATTCCTTAATGGGCCAAAATTCATGATAATCATAGACTGCAAACCCCTGCTTGGTCTTCTTAATAAGGATAAAGCAGTGCCGCCCATAACTTCAGGCCACATACAGCAGTGAGCGCTAATATCTAAGTGCTTATAATTATGTATTGAGATGACCATCCAGGAAGACAAGGAGCGAATGCAGGTGGATTGAGCCACCTTCCATTATCAGATAAACCACCTGTGGTACTCCCAATGGAATAGCAGGTTCAATTTTACGAACACGCTATGAGACACAGCTAATAATATCAGACTTTGGACACAAAGCACCAGTCCTTTCCAAACTGAAACAATTGATTTTAAGGGGGGAAACCAAAGGGTCATTGCAACCAGAATTGAAATCTTTTTGGACCCAGCGAGACGGTAGAGGACAACATTGTTAAGGGGGAAAGAGAATGATTGTCCCAAGGTCTCCATCAAATACTGACTAAACACCACCAGGGTCATCCAGGAGTTACAAAATGAAGACTTTAGCAAAGAGTTTTATCTGGTTGCCAGGCTTGAATGCAGGCATAGCTGCGTTGGTGGGACAGAGCCCAGAGTATGAACAAGGCCAAAAATGACCATCAGCAGCTTCCCTATATCTGTGGGAATGGTTGGGTAAACCTTGGACTTGGCTGCATGTCGAATATGTAGACCTTTCTTGGATTTAATGTTTTTAGTCATTGTAGATGCCCTCTCATCATCCAATGGCTCCACAAAAATAGCGGTCCAAACTTTGAAGGGTGGCTGAAGAAATAGCCTACAGCCTCACTAGATACCAAGTTGTCACAGTCTTTGTTTGATTACATAAAGGGAGGAAAGTCTACCAAGGCACTCGAGGTGCAAGTGTCAAGCTCCCATTTGTTACACACCTCCTGTGTCAGAAGCTGACCTAGTGTTAAAAGGCCTCAGGAGGCTCTCAAAGGAATCAGACTGCCCTGTGTCCATGGACTCGGAATGGGGACGGATGTAGTGATTGTAATGAGGTCAACCAACTGGACCTCATTAAATGAGTCCCCGATTCGTCCAGATTAATAGCCCCAATCAGATAGACTTTGCTGACATAAAAGGATGAATGTCAGTGTTACTGGTCCCCGAATGCCTGACTCTGAGATGCAGTGCTATTGTCAAAGGTTATGCATTCGTGAATAAAGGGTGATTGGTGGTGGGATGCCAGCCTGAGAATTATTTCAACATGTTTCAACTTCAACAATTTTGAAAAAACAAATTTCTAAACGAGCGCAGTGAAAAAACATTCACAGGCACAGGAGAGAGCTGTTTTGTGATTGAGTGAAAAATTTCTACTTCTTACTTATCTCCCATTCCTATTTAACAGTACTACAGTAAGGTCAAAATAATTATAGTTCCAGAAAGTAAAATGACTTAAAAGTACAACTTAAAGTCCGGCAGAACAGCTGGGCCAATCAGAATGCCCACACTGTGACATCTGAGGAATTGTGGGTAGTTGTTGTGATAGCCCATGTGCAGAAAGTGTCACCTGCTGTAAAACCTCGTGCAATGAGTTTCAGAGGTTGAATGGTGGCTAGAATGCACCCATGAGTCAAGGAACTACATAGATAGCACATTCATTCCAAGAAGTGATCACAGTACAAGTTAGGGACAAGCAAAGAGAATGGGATGGGCGGCTACTAGGCAACTGAAGAGAAACAGGAAATGCAGGAATCCCTCAAGAACCTGCTCACTGGCCAATTTTCCTCGGTGACCAATCCTTGAAGGAAGGAGGACATGCTCCTTCAATCAGAAAATAGCAAACAAGACCTCAAACATTCTCTCCCTCTACCCCCCCAATACTCAGTAGCAGCAGTGTGTACGTTCTACAAGATGCACTGTAGAAATTCACCAAGAATCCTTGGGGTTCACCTTCCAAACGCATGATCACTTTCATCTAGAGGACAAGGCAGAGCTACATGGGAATTCCACCAACTACAAGTTCCAAAGAACAAAGAAAATTACAGCACAGGAACAGGCCCTTCGGCCCTCCAAGCCTGTGCCGATCGAGATCCTCTGTCTAAACCTGTCATCTATTTTCTAAGGGTCTGTATCCCTTTACTCCCTGCCCATCCACGTACCTGTCCAGATATATCTTAAAAGACACTATCGTGTCTGCATCTATCACCTCCACTGGCAATGCATACTAGGCACCCACCACCCTCTGCGTAAAGAACTTTCCATGCGTACCACCCATAAGACATTGGAGTGGAAGTAAGGCTATTCGGCCCATCAAGTCCACTCCGCCATTTAAATCATGGCTGATGGGCATTTCAACTCCACTTCCCTGCACTCTCCCCGAGCCCTTGATTCCTTCTGAGATCAAGAATGTGTCGATCTCTGCCTTGAAAGCATCCAACGTCCCAGCCTCCACTGCACTCCGTGACAATGAATTCCACAAGCCCACCACTCTCTGGCTGAAGAAATGTCGTCTCATTTCCGTTTTAAATTTACCCCCTCTAATTTTAAGGCTGTGCCCACGGGTCCTAGTCTCCCTGCCTAACGGAAACAACTTCCTAGCGTCCACCTCTTCTAAACCATACATTATCTTGTAAGATTCTATTAGATCTCCCCTCAACCTTCTAAACTCTATTGAGTACAATCCCAGGATCCTTAGCCGTTCATCATACGTTAAACCTACCATTCCAGGGATCATCCGCGTGAATCTCCGCTGGACACGCTCCAGGACTAGTATGTCCTTCCTGAGGTGTGGGGCCCAAAATTGGACACAGTATTCTAAATGGGGCCTAACTAGAGCTTTATAAAGCCTCAGAAGCACATCACTGCTTTTATATTCCAACCCTCTTGAGATAAACGGCAACATTACATTCGCTTTCTTAATTACGGACTCTACCTGCAAATTAACCTTTCAAGAATCCTGGACCAACACTCCCAGATCCCTTTGTACTTCTGCTTTATGAATTTTCTCACCATTTAGAAAAATAGTCCATGCCTGTATTCTTTTTATCAAAGTGCAAAAACTCACATTGAAATTGATCAGCCATTTCCTGGACCACACTCCTAAACTGTCTAAATCTTTCTGCAACTTCCCCACCTACACAGTACTACCTGCCTGTCCACCTATATTCACCAGAATGCCACCCACAAGCTTTCCACCTCTCGCTTTGAACTCAGAACACAGAACAATACAGTGCAGAACAGGCCCTTCGGCCCGCGACGTTGCGCCGACCTGGGAACTAATCTAAGCCCATCCCCCTACACTATCCCATCATCATCCATATGCTTATCCAAGAACAGTTTAAATGCCCCTAATGTGGATGAGTTAACTACATTGGCAAGCAGAGCATTCCACGCCGTTACCACTGAGTAAAGAACTTGCCTCTGACATCTGTCTTAAATCTATCACCCCTCAATTTGTAGCTATGCCCCCTCGTACAAGCCAACGTCATCATCCTCAGAAAAAGATTCTCACTGTCCACCCTATCTAATCCTCTGATCATCTTGTATGTCTCTAGTAAATCCCCTCTTAGCCTCCTTCTCTCCAATGAGAACAGACCCAAGTCCCTCAGCCTTTCTTCGTAGGGCCTGCGTTCCACACCAGGTAACATCCTGGTAAATCTCCTCTGCACCTTTTCCAATGCTTCCACATCCTTCCTGTAATGGGGCGACCAGAACTGCACACAATATTCCAAATGAGGCTGCACTAGCATTTTGTACAGTTGCAGCATGACATCACAGCTCCAGAACTCAATCCCACCACCAATAAAACCTAACACACCGTATGCCTTCTTAATAGCACTATCAACCTGGGTGGCAACTTTCAGGGATCTATGTACACGGACACCAAGGTCTCTCTGCACATCCACACAACCAAGAATCTTTCCACTGACCCAGTATTCTGCCTTCCTGTTATTCCTCCCAAAGTGAATCACCTCACATTTATCCGTATTAAACTCCATTTGCCACCTTTCGGCCCAATTCCACAGTTTATCGAAGTCTCCCAGCAACCTACAACATTCTTCCAAGCTGTCCACCACTCTACCAACTTTAGTGTCATCTGCAAACTTACTAACCCATCCACCTACGCCTGCGTCCAAGTCATTTATAAAAATGACAAACAGCAGTGGTCCGAAAACAGGTCCTTGAGGCACACTACTAGTAACTGGACTCCAGGCTGAATATTTTCCATCAACCACCCCTCATTGCCTTCTTATAGAAAGCCAGTTTCTTATCTAAACTGCTAAATCTCCCTCATTCCCATGCCTCCGCATTTTCTCCAATAGCCTACCATGTGGAAGTGCCGTAGTAATGACCCATAGTAATTGAGTCCCCCACTGTGGGGAAAAGCTTCTTGCTATCCACCTTGTTTATACCCCCCATGATTTCGTAGACCTCAATCAAGGTCCCCCCTCAATCTCTGTCTTTCTAATGAAAATAATCCTAATCTACTCAACCTTTCTTCATAGCTAGCACCCTCCATACCAGACAACATCCTGGTGAACCTCCTCTGCACCCTCTCTAAAGCATCCACATCCTTTTGGTAACGTGGCGACCAGAACTGTATGCAGTACTCTAAATGTGGCCAAACCAAAGTCCTATACATCTGCAACATGACATGCCACAACTCTTCTACTCAATACCCCGTCCGATGAAGGAAAGCATGCCGTATGCCTTCTTGACCACTCTATTGGCCTGCGTTGCCACCTTCAGGGAACAATGGGCCTGAACACCCAGAACTCTCTGTACGTCAATTTACCGTAGGATTTTTCCATTCATTGTATAGTTCACTCTTGAATTAGATCTTCCAAAATGCATCACCTCGCATTTGCCCAGATTGAACTCCATCTGCCATTTATCTGCCCAACTCTCCAATCTATCATATTCTGCTGTAATCTCTGACAGCCCCCTTCACTATCTGCTACTCCACCAATCGTCATGTCATCAGCAAACTTGCTGATCAGACCACCTACACCTTCTTCCAAATCATTAACATATATCACAAACAACTGTGGTCCCAGCAGATCCCTGTGGAACAGCACTGGTCACAGGTCTCCAATTTGATCTTCCACTACTACCCTCTGTCTCCTGTTGCCTAGCCAGTTTTTTATCCATTTAGCTGGCATACCCTGGACCCCATGCGACTTCAATTCCGTGCCACGACACTTTCCCGTTTTGGAAGTGAATTATCATTCCTTACTGTCACTGGGTCAAAATCCCGGAATTCTCTCCTTAAGGGCACTGCAGGTCTACTTACACAGGTGGTTCAAGAAGATTTAGCTCACCATCTTCTCTGGGGTAACTAGGGATGGCCATGACACCCACATCGCATGAGCGAATATTAAAAAAAGTTATAATTTCTAGATTATTCCCATGATTCACGAGCTAGGAAGATAAATGATGAATGGAACAGATGAAAGTCAACGACTCTAGCTGCTGCTCAAGCTCAAGCCTACACGGCTAATGACATGTCTCATCTAGATCATCAAGAAATGTTCTCAACTCCCAACATGAGTAGTATTCTGTTTGGGTGAGCAGCCGTCATACCTCAAACTAAGAGCCGGGCCCGAGTGCCCTGTGGGACATTATGCTAGTGCTTTTGGAGAGGGTTTAATCTAACTAACTAGGTGTGTGGTAACCACGAAAGAATATTAGAAAATAATACCAGTGTTAATGAAATGCTGGGAGAGGCAGGAATCCCTCAAATAGCAAATAGGAAGTTAATAGGAGTTGGAGTAAGGGAGAAGGCAATGAAATCTAATCAAGGTTATATCGAATGTGAATGCACACTGTATAGTTAATAAAATTGTGGAGTCACAAGCACAGTTGCTTTGTAGTTTGCAAAAAAAAAGGAAATGTGATGTGAGAGAACTGTTTCACAGTGAGTACTTAGGGCTTGGAATGCATTGCCTGGAAGTGTATGTGTGAAAGGCTCGATGGAGGTATTCAAGAGGACACTGTATAATTATTTAAGCAGAAACAATTTGCAGGATTAAGGGGAAACAGCAGGAAATTAGCACGACATTCAAATGCTCAGAGCCAACAGAGCTATAATGGGTTGAATGGCCTCCTTCATGAATCTGTGAAAGCTGGGCTGTTAACTGTCAATCATTAACAGGTATGCTTTCCATAGCAATATCTCTACTAGCCAGAATCCACTTGCTAATCAGTTAGCACTCTTGCAGCATGAATATCGGTTTCTCCTTGAATTGGTATTCTTACAAATTGTCCAAATGAGTGCATGGCAAAAAGTTTCAACAAGGTGTCCCATTTGATACTAAAGCACTGCATGACCAAATTGCAAATTACAAAAATTTGTCATGACTGCATTACTTTATAAATAAGTTAGTGACAATGACAAAAGCAGCCTCTGGAAACAAAACTATTTTGACCCCTACTACAAGGGCTCTTGTAGGTCGATAATTTCTTATCTGTCCGTTCAGAGATGGTATTGCATACCTTTAGATCAGGTGGAACTAGAACACAGGCCTCCTGGTTCAG
The DNA here is from genome assembly GCF_030684315.1 of Stegostoma tigrinum. Taxonomy (NCBI): domain Eukaryota; kingdom Metazoa; phylum Chordata; class Chondrichthyes; order Orectolobiformes; family Stegostomatidae; genus Stegostoma; species Stegostoma tigrinum. The sequence goes on along the minus strand of NC_081369.1, from coordinate 67,384,549 downwards.
AGGTGGGGATACGACCACTATGTTAGAAGATCCCTCAAATTCCTCAGATTAGTGTCCAAGGCACAATTATCTCCAAGTGCTTCATTACCGCCTGTCCTTCTTTAGAAAATCAGAAGTGGGGACGTTTGCTGATGGTTACATGATGTTCAGAACAATTCTCAACTCCTTCAGATACTGGGGCAATACACATCAACAGCAGCACACAGGTGCTGCAGGAATTCAGGGAGGCTAATGGAATGTTGGTTTTTTTCCAAGGGGTAAAGAGTAGGGAAGTCTTACCGCAACTGCACAAGGTGCTGGTGAGAGCATGTGTGGACACAGAAGTTTTTGTCCCCTTATTTAAGAATAGATATTTCATTAAAGACAGGTCATAGACAGTTCACTGGGAAGATCCCTCATTTGGATGGAGCAAAGATTAAACAGGGTAGGATTCTACTCACTGGAATTTAGAAGAATGAGGGGTGATCTTATTGAAACATATAGGATTCTTAAAATTCTTATTGATAGGGTAAATGCCAAGAGGATGTTTCCCCTCATGAGAGAGTCTAGGACCAGAGGGCACAGTTTCAGAATAAAGGGGGCACCAATTTAAGACTGAGATAAGGAGGAATTTCTTCTCACAGAGGGCTGCTAGTTTGTGGTACTCCTTGCCATGGAAAGCTGTGGGAATTCTTGTGTGTACAGCAAACATTATATTAACCAGCACCTATGGGACTAGGAGTGTGCCAGTTAGTCAAATATTCCAGATATTCAACAGGTACAGAAAGCCACAGTAAATCCTGACCAAGCAAAGCTTCGAGAGATAAACATTCCTCAAAAATCTATATATAAACATCAACACACCTGCTAAAATCAATGTAAAAACACACAGTAAGTAACTGAAGCATAATGTAGGGGGTATACACATCATGGTTATACTTTATTTACAGCATATATACTCTGACATTGCAGGTGGATTTCAGTATTCAAAGTATATAAATTTTGCCCATTTATTAAGAGTGCTGATTGATAAGGTGCTGGTTAAAATAAAGTTTGCTGTATTTAAACAGAAATTGCAAAAATAAGAAGTCCAGCCAGCAGCATCTATGGAGAGATATCAGAGTTCATGTTACAGATTTCTCTCCACAGATGCTGCCAATTTCTGATTTTGTGTTTCTGATTGCCAGCATTTGAAGTTCTTTTGTTTTTTTTAAAATCTGTTTAAAGCTAAGTTATATTTTTGATCAGTAGGGGAATCAAGGGTAATGGGCAAAGGTCAGGAAAGCGGACATGAGGCTCAGCAGTGAACATGCTCGACAGGCACAATAACAACTCACTCGCTCCGTCAACAGCCTCTTCCAAACCCACAACTCTACCATCTACAATACTGGAGGCAAATGCATGGGGGAGCTCTATCATCTGCAAGTTCCCCAAGCCACTAATTGACTCTCACTGGATAAAAATCCTGGCACTCTCTTTTTAATAGCACTGGCAGAATACCTACATCGAAGCAAGGTCATTGGGGTCATTTAAGAGACTGCTGGACATGTATATGGTCACAGAAATTTGAGGGTGCATACATGAGGATCAATGGTCGGCACAACATTGTGGGCTGAAGGGCCTGTTCTGTACTGTTCTATGTTCTATGTTCTATGTTAGTATACTAAAACTACTTGACCTCACAGATAATCAGGGAATAAAACAAAAGTGTTTAAACATTGGTTACATTTATCATCATGTAAATTTGGATTGTCATATTTGCGTTGGTAGCAGGGGAAGAATTCATAGATGTATTTGGAACATTTCCCAGAACAATATTGAAGCAAATTAATGCAGACGCTGGAAACTGTGCTGAAAACAACAAGTGTTGGAGATCACAGATTAGATAACACCCACAGACAGAGAGCAAACTAACATTTCAAGTCTTGATGTCTCTTCAGAGCTGATGTGAAGTGTGGAGGGGACAGTATTTATGCAAGGAGGGAGGTGGAGCGCTGGGGGAGAAAGGGTATCGATAGGGCAAATTAAGCAATTGAAATGTGAGAATGGCAGCACAATGGTGTGTCTAACTGCCAGACAAGAAAGACAGTCCCACTTGATTAAGGGGAGGCAGGAGGGGAGAGAGGACATGGTAACACAGATTACAACCAATAAAACGAAAAGAAAGGGAAGGAACAGGATTGGGTTCATAATCTGAAGGTGCTGAACTCATTATCAAGTCCAGAATGTTGTAAAGCATCTAGTCTGAAGATGGGATAACAAGGTGTAGAACTGGATGAACACAGCAGGCCAAGCAGCATCAGAGGAGCGGAGAAGTTGATGTTTCGGGTCTGGACCCTTCCTCAGAAAAAATTCACTCAATCTCAGCTGTCCATACCTTACATATGCCTCCTCCTTTTTCTTGACCTGAGCCTCAATTTCTCTGGTCATCCAGCATTCCCTACAGCTACCAGCCTTGCTCTTCATATTAACAGGTACATACTGTCTCTGAACTCTATTTTAAAGGCTTCTCACTTCCTAACTGTCCTGTGAATAGCTCCTGTCTGATATCATGAAAACTGGCTTTACTCCAATTTAGAACTTTAACTTTTGAATCAATTCTATCCTTTTCCATAACTGTTTTGAAACTAATGGAATTATGATCCTTGCCCCAAAGTGCTTCCACACTGACACCTGCCCTGCCTTATTTCCTAACAGAAGGTTATGTATTGCTTCTTCTCTAGTATATATATCCATGTTGTAATTGAGAAAGTTTTCTTGTACAGACTTAAATTCCTCCCCATCTAAGCCCTTAACACTACGACAGTCCCAGTCTACGTTTGTAAAGTTACAATCCCCTACCATTACAACCCTGTTATTCTTAGAGGTATTAGAGATCTCCTTATAAATTTGCTTCTCAATCTTCCAGTGACTATAAGGGGACCTATAATACGATGCCAATAAGGTGATCATTGCTTTCTTATTTTTCAGTTTGTGCCTAAACGATCACCCACCCCCACACAATGTACCTCCACCTATACTGGCCCTACTTACGCGTTCTCTGATTTCTGAATGAACACTTAATTTGAAAAGTTCCCTGTCTTTACCTGAGGGCACACCTGCCTGTAGTATTCTTCAACAGACAGACATTGCTGAGGACAGGAAGCCAGGATCCTGGCAACAACATCACACTTTCTCCAATCAGCAGCTGCTGCTTCTGCACTCTGACCTCCAGCAATTCCAGCTGTAAACATATAAGAAAGAAAATGAGAAGTGGCCTCAAAGTGGGAGATCAACACACAAATCCAAGCTCTCACTCCCTGTCAAACCTGAACAATACTCCCAAATCAGTATACATAAACCCCAAGCAGACAACATCTGACTCATCTTCCACGTACAACCTGTCACAGCCCAAACCAGAAAACACAACTCCCAAACACACATCCAACTCCTCTCCAAAAATCACTCCACCTTAAATTTGTGTACATGAACTCGCAAATGAGTCCATATGACTGAACACTAAACTCCTAAAACCCCCACCAAAAGTATGAATACATTCTTTCAACATATAACTCCTAACTGCACCACCTCCCTAAAGCACGTGTGCATCCACTGAAACTTGTACACTCCTAACATCTGAACAAAAAATTTTTGCAAAATGTTCTGTCTAAGGTTTGAAGTCTTGTGTACAGCAACCAGCACCAACATGCTGATCAAAGCATTGACTTTTGGTTTTGGAAGTAACTATCATACAAATGACAAGAGTAGGCAAGAAAATGAGAGGAAATGCTGCTCTTGCACCCCCTGAACCTGTAAAAAGCCCCACATACACAACATCTACACCCCAAACCTGTGCACAGCCCCTAAAACACAGGTCCTAACCCCCAAATGTATATGTTCCTTTGCAATGTGTATATCTCCCTCAGAAACCTGTGTACACCCCATTCTGCCTCATCCCTCCACTGAAGGTACAACTTCTATATATCTCAACAGGGGTAAAATAATTTTATGGTTCGATGACTCCAATTCATATGTTCATAACAACTACCGTTTGACTTAGAGGCTCCTTTTTCATCTCATTAACTACATTACTAGGTGATCTAGTAATTTAAAATGATATCATCTGCATTTGTGTTGATTTGCGGGGTATTTGAACTCAAACAGAATTAGAAGAAATCTTCAATATTCTCAAAAATCATAAACTCTCCATTAAATTCATAATACACAATGAAAATATCCTAGACACCACAGGATTTAATTTGGCATAAGACAACACATGTAAGGTAGCAACAAAGGTTATCAAAATAACACGCCCTTCAACAAAGAAAAAGCTATCACTTTAAACAAGCCCTCGGCAGACTAATGAAATCACAACTAATGTGTTTCCATTGCATAAACGCAAATCTGGAAGATTTTAATTGACAGAACTATTCTTCTGTTGCATTGCAAAAACAGATTTGCACTTAATAACTAAGAGCATTCAAGACAACAGTAACTACTGCATCTTCCCAGATATTGTAGTACCTTTTGGATCCATGCAGCCTTCAGCTACTGACAACATAGGGTATTTAGACTCTCACAGAAGCAGAATAAGAATAATTTATCAATATCCTTAATGATCATCACTGCTCCAAAGAAATTAAAGCTGCAGCGTACGAGAATTGCATTAACTTCTTAGACACCACAATAATTAAACTGACCCAAAGCATAAGTCAGTAAAAATGTTACTTTTTAAAATAACTAACACACACTTCTATACAGAAAAATCCCATCACTTATAAACATGCTTACCAAAGACTGGTCTGATTCCCCACTCAGAGCATGAACACTACCTGTGAAACCTCAATCACCCCAAGCCTAAACATAGCCCAAAAACCCATTCACCCTGAGCTCCAGTACTACTCGATAAACCCTGACTATTCTGAGCTCCAACACCATTCAGGGGACTGATGAGGGCAGAGCAGTGGACGTGAACTACATGGACATCAGTAAGGCGTTCAACAAGGTTTGTCATGGTAGACTGGTTAGCAAGGTTCGATCATATGGAACACAAGGAGAGCTGGTTACTTGGACACGGAACTGGCTCAAAAGGTAGAAGACAGAGGGTGGTGGCGGAAGGCTGTTTTTCAGACTGGAGGCCTGTGACCAGTGCGGTGCCACAAGGATCGGTGCTGGGTCCACTACTTTTTGTCATTTATATACATGATTTGGATGTGAAGGCAGGAGGTATGGTTAGTAAGTTTGCAGATGACACTAAAATTGGAGGTGTAGAGGACAGTGAAGAACGTTACCCCAGAGTACAACAGAACTTGATCAGGTGGGCCGACGGGCCAGGGAATGACAGATGGAGTTTAATGCAGATAAATATGAGATGCGGCACTTTGGAAAGGAAAATCAGGGGAGGTTAATACACTTAATGGTAAGGTCCTGGGGAGTGTTGCTGAATAAAGAGATGTTAGAATGCAGGTTCATAGTTGGTTGAAAGTGGAGGTGCAGGTAGATAGGATAGTGAAGACGACGTTTGGTATGATTGCTTTTATTGGTCAGTGCACCGAACATACGAGTTGGGAGGTCATGGTGCGGCGCTACAGGACATTGGTTAGGCCACTTCTGGAGTATTGTGCGCAATTCTGGCTCTCTCCGAAACATGTTTGTGAAACTAGAAGGGGTTGAGAAAAGATTTACAACAATGTTGCCAGGTTTGGAGGGTTTGAGCTACAGGGAGAGGCTGAACAGGCTGGAGCTATTTTCCCTGGAGTGCTGGAGGCTGAGGAGTGAACTTAAAGAGGTTTATAATATCATTAAAGACATGGATAGGGTAAATAGTCAAGGTCTTTGCCGCAGGGTGGAGGTGTCCAAACCTAGACGGCATTGGTTTAAGGTGAGAGGGGAAGGATATAAAAGGGGCCTAAGGGGCAGCTTTTTCATGCAGTGGGCGGTGGTTGTATGGAATGAGCTGCCACAGAAAGTGATGGAGGCTGGTATGATTACAACATTTAAAACGCATCCGGATTGTTACATGAATAGGCAGGGTTTTGAGGGATATGGACCAAATACTGGCAAATAGGGCTAGATTTAGGTAGGACATCTGGTCAGCATGAATGAGTTGGACTGAAGGATCTGTTTCCATTCTGTACATCTCTGCAACTACCCGAGAAACCCCAATCACCCCGAGCCTGAACACAACCCAAGAAACCTCGAACACCCCGAGCCTGAACACTGGCCAAGAAACCCCAATCACCCCGAGCCTGAACACTGGCCAAGAAACCCCAATCACCCCGAGCCTGAACACTGGCCAAGAAACCCCAATCACCCCGAGCCTGAACACTGGCCAAGAAACCCCAATCACCCCGAGCCTGAACACTGGCCAAGAAACCCCAATCACCCCGAGCCTGAACACTGGCCAAGAAACCCCAATCACCCCGAGCCTGAACACTGGCCAAGAAACCCCAATCACCCCGAGCCTGAACACTGGCCAAGAAACCCCAATCACCCCGAGCCTGAACACTGGCCAAGAAACCCCAATCACCCCGAGCCTGAACACTGGCCAAGAAACCCCAATCACCCCGAGCCTGAACACTGGCCAAGAAACCCCAATCACCCCGAGCCTGAACACTGGCCAAGAAACCCCAATCACCCCGAGCCTGAACACTGGCCAAGAAACCCCAATCACCCCGAGCCTGAACACTGGCCAAGAAACCCCAATCACCCCGAGCCTGAACACTGGCCAAGAAACCCCAATCACCCCGAGCCTGAACACTGGCCAAGAAACCCCAATCACCCCGAGCCTGAACACTGGCCAAGAAACCCCAATCACCCCGAGCCTGAACACTGGCCAAGAAACCCCAATCACCCCGAGCCTGAACACTGGCCAAGAAACCCCAATCACCCCGAGCCTGAACACTGGCCAAGAAACCCCAATCACCCCGAGCCTGAACACTGGCCAAGAAACCCCAATCACCCCGAGCCTGAACACTGGCCAAGAAACCCCAATCACCCCGAGCCTGAACACTGGCCAAGAAACCCCAATCACCCCGAGCCTGAACACTGGCCAAGAAACCCCAATCACCCCGAGCCTGAACACTGGCCAAGAAACCCCAATCACCCCGAGCCTGAACACTGGCCAAGAAACCCCAATCACCCCGAGCCTGAACACTGGCCAAGAAACCCCAATCACCCCGAGCCTGAACACTGGCCAAGAAACCCCAATCACCCCGAGCCTGAACACTGGCCAAGAAACCCCAATCACCCCGAGCCTGAACACTGGCCAAGAAACCCCAATCACCCCGAGCCTGAACACTGGCCAAGAAACCCCAATCACCCCGAGCCTGAACACTGGCCAAGAAACCCCAATCACCCCGAGCCTGAACACTGGCCAAGAAACCCCAATCACCCCGAGCCTGAACACTGGCCAAGAAACCCCAATCACCCCGAGCCTGAACACTGGCCAAGAAACCCCAATCACCCCGAGCCTGAACACTGGCCAAGAAACCCCAATCACCCCGAGCCTGAACACTGGCCAAGAAACCCCAATCACCCCGAGCCTGAACACTGGCCAAGAAACCCCAATCACCCCGAGCCTGAACACTGGCCAAGAAACCCCAATCACCCCGAGCCTGAACACTGGCCAAGAAACCCCAATCACCCCGAGCCTGAACACTGGCCAAGAAACCCCAATCACCCCGAGCCTGAACACTGGCCAAGAAACCCCAATCACCCCGAGCCTGAACACTGGCCAAGAAACCCCAATCACCCCGAGCCTGAACACTGGCCAAGAAACCCCAATCACCCCGAGCCTGAACACTGGCCAAGAAACCCCAATCACCCCGAGCCTGAACACTGGCCAAGAAACCCCAATCACCCCGAGCCTGAACACTGGCCAAGAAACCCCAATCACCCCGAGCCTGAACACTGGCCAAGAAACCCCAATCACCCCGAGCCTGAACACTGGCCAAGAAACCCCAATCACCCCGAGCCTGAACACTGGCCAAGAAACCCCAATCACCCCGAGCCTGAACACTGGCCAAGAAACCCCAATCACCCCGAGCCTGAACACTGGCCAAGAAACCCCAATCACCCCGAGCCTGAACACTGGCCAAGAAACCCCAATCACCCCGAGCCTGAACACTGGCCAAGAAACCCCAATCACCCCGAGCCTGAACACTGGCCAAGAAACCCCAATCACCCCGAGCCTGAACACTGGCCAAGAAACCCCAATCACCCCGAGCCTGAACACTGGCCAAGAAACCCCAATCACCCCGAGCCTGAACACTGGCCAAGAAACCCCAATCACCCCGAGCCTGAACACTGGCCAAGAAACCCCAATCACCCCGAGCCTGAACACTGGCCAAGAAACCCCAATCACCCCGAGCCTGAACACTGGCCAAGAAACCCCAATCACCCCGAGCCTGAACACTGGCCAAGAAACCCCAATCACCCCGAGCCTGAACACTGGCCAAGAAACCCCAATCACCCCGAGCCTGAACACTGGCCAAGAAACCCCAATCACCCCGAGCCTGAACACTGGCCAAGAAACCCCAATCACCCCGAGCCTGAACACTGGCCAAGAAACCCCAATCACCCCGAGCCTGAACACTGGCCAAGAAACCCCAATCACCCCGAGCCTGAACACTGGCCAAGAAACCCCAATCACCCCGAGCCTGAACACTGGCCAAGAAACCCCAATCACCCCGAGCCTGAACACTGGCCAAGAAACCCAAAACATCCTGAGCTCCAATACTACCCGAGAATCCCTGAGCTCTAACACCACCTGATAAACTCCAAACACCCTGAGCTTCAACACTACCCAATAAACTCCCATCAGCTCTATTACTACCCAATAAACCCTGATCACCTTGAGCCTGAGCACTAACCAATCCCCGATCATGCCAAATCCTGATGCTGCAAAAGAAATTGTTTCCAAAGCTCCTCCCAAACAGTGACAGTTTGGCCGGTCAGATCTTCATGTTGGCCTGATTGCTTACTTCCAGCTCCTTCTACTATTCCTCTGACCACTGCCTGAATACCATTCGGCTTCATCAATCTCTCGGACAGCAGCTGCCCACAGCGGCGTCGCAGCCATGAAGGGGTTTGTGAAAATGTTCGTGTTTTTCCAACACACGCAGGCGCCATCTGCAAGAACAAGCAAAGTTCAACAGTATGTTAAAAACACACAAGCATTCCATGACCCCTAGCCAAATATCTCTCTCCTACAGAGAAGTGTTATGACAGAGACAAAGAGCCAAATCAAATCAACCTCATTGTATTTGCAAAACAGTAAAATTAAAATATTCAATGACGCTCAAAAGTGATCCAAACAATTCTTAACCAGACTTTTTGAATATCTAGTAGCAGACTTAGTGAACAACTATACCAAACACCAAGTAATAGCTTAAGCAGAAGAGTTAACAATTTATGAATAATGCAAAGCTTATGGAGAGCAAAGACAAACAACAAGGGAACCTAATTAATGTCTATGATTTAAACCCAACCTATTTCCATTCATACTCCCAATCTCAGAAACAGGAAGGATGCAGTAACAATGTTGGGGCTGTACAACAGGCCACCCAACAGCAAGCGTGAGATAGAGGTACAAATATGTGAACAGATAATGGAAAGATGTAGGAGAAACAGGGTGGTGGTGGTGATGGGAGATTTTAATTTTCCCAACATTGACTGGGATTCACTCAGTGTTAGGGGTCGAGACAGAGCAGAATTTGTAAGGTGTGTCCAGGATGGGTTTCTAGAGCAGTATGTATGTAGTCCAACTCGGGAAGGGGCCATACTGGACCTGGTGCTGGGGAATGAACCTGGCCAGGTGGTTGGTATTACAGTAGGGGACTACTTTGGAAATAGCGACCACAATTCTGTAAGTTTTACAATACTCATGGACAAGGATAGGAGTGGTCCTAAAGGAAGACTATTAAACTGGGGAAAGGCCGACTATACCAAGATTCGGCAGGATCTGAGGAATGTAGAAACTGTTTGAAGGTAAATCCACATTTGATATGTGGGAGGCTTTTAAGGAGAGGTTGATTAGTGTGCAGGAGAGACATGTTCCTGTGAAAATGAGGAATAGAAATGGCAAGATTAGGGAGCCATGGATGACAGGTGAAATTGTGAGACTAGCCAAGAGGAAAAAGGAAGCATACATGAGGTCTAGGCGACTGAAGACAGATGAAGCTTTGCAAGAAAATCAGGAATGTAGAGCGAATCTGAAATGAGGGATTAAGAGGACTAATAAAGGACATGAGATATTGCTGGCAAACATGGTCAAGAAAAATCCCAAAGCCTTTTATTCATATATAAAGAGCAAGAGGGTAACCTGAGAAAGGATTGGCCCACTTAAGCACAAAGAAGGAAAGTAATGCGCTGAGTCAGAGAAAATGGGTGACATTCTTAACGAGTACTTTGCATCAGTATTCACCAAGGAGAGGGACATGACCGGGTGTTGAGGTTAGGGATAGATGTTTGCTTAGTCTAGGTCAAGTTGACATAAGGAAGGAAGTGTTAGGTATCCTAAAAGACATTAAGGTGGACAAGTCCCCAGGTCCGGATGGGGTCTATCCCAGATTGCTGAGGGAAGCGAGAGGAAATAGCGAGGGCCTTAACAGATATCTTTGCAGCATCCATGAGCACAGGTGAGGTCCCAGAGGACTGGAGACTTGCTAATGATGTCCCCTCGTTTAAGAAGGGCAGCAAGGATAATCCAGGTAATTATCGACCGGTGAGCCTGACGTCAGGGGTAGGGAAGCTACTGGAGAAGATACTGAGGGATAGGATCTATTCCCATTTGGAAGAAAATGGGCTTAATCAGTGATAGGCAACATGGTTTTGTACAGGGAAGGTCACGTCTTACCAACTTAATAGAATTCTTTGAGGACGTGACAAAGTTGATTGATGAGGGAAAGGCTGTAGATGTCATATACATGGACTTCAGTTGGGCGTTTGATAAGGTTTCCCATGGTAGGCTGATGGAGAAAGTGAAGTCACATGGGGTCCAGGGCTAGGCAACAGGAGGCAGAGAGTACTAGCAGAAGGTAGTTTCTCAAATTGGAGACCTTTGACCAGCGGTGTTCCACAGGGATCTGTGCTGGGACCACTGTTGTTTGTGACATATGTAAATGATTTGGAGGAAGGTGTAGGTGGTCTGATCAGCAAGTTTGCAGATGACACTAAGATTGGTGGAGTAGCTGATAGTGAAGGGGACTGTCAGAGATTACAGCAGAATATAGATAGATTGGAGAGTTGGGCAGATAAATGGCAGATGGAGTTCAATCTGGGCAAATGCAAGGTGATGCGTTTTGGAAGATCAAATTCAAGGGCGAACTAAATAGTAAATGGAAAAGTCCTAGGGAAAATTGATGAACAGAGAGATCTGGGTGTTCAGGTTCATTGTTCCCTGAGGGTGACAACGCAAGTCAATAGGGTGGTCAAGAAGGCATATAGTATGCTTTCATTCATTGGGCAGAGTATTGGGTACAAGAGTTGGCAGGTCATATTGCAGTTGTATAGGACTTTGGTTCAGCCACATTTGGAGTACTGTGTGCAGTTCTGGTCGCCACATTACCAAGAGGATGTGGATGCTTTGGAGAGGGTGCAGAGGAGGTTCACCAGGATGCTGCCTGGTATGGAGGGTGCTAGCTATGAAGAGAGGTTGAGTAGATTAGGATTATTTTCATTAGAAAGATGGAGATTGAGGGGGGGGGGGGAACCTGATTGAGGTCTACAAAATCACGAGGGGTATAGGCAGGGTGGATAGCAAAAAGCTTTTTCCCCCCGCAGAGTGGGGGACTCAATTACTAGGGGACATGAGTTCAAAGTGAGAGGAGGAAAGTTTAAGGGAGATATGCGTGCAAAGTTCTTTACACAGAGGGTGGTGGGTGCCTGGAATGCGTTGCCAGCGGACGTGGTAGACGCAGACACGTTAGCATCTTTTAAGATATATTTGGACAGGTACATGGATGGGCAGGTTAGACAGAGGGTCTTGATCGGCGCAGGCTTGGAGGGCCGAAGGGCCTGTTCCTGTGCTGTAAGTTTCTTTGTTCTTTGTTCACATAGAGAGGCAAACAAATGCAATTAAGGGACAAGTAAAAAGAAAAGGGAGGTGTAACTAGCCAGTTCTTTTAATCAGGCTCCATAATTCATAACCTCGCAGGTACAGAGGATAATATCTCGCTTGATTTCTGAATATATTAAGGCTCTGGGGAAAGAAAAGTCATTTAAATCAAAGATTCTCATCTCTGAATTTTCAATCAGTTGTTAATGAGGAGATAACCAGGGAGCAATCAAAACTGCATCTTATACTTGCTCATGTACAATCCTTCTGACTCACACACAAATAAAAAAACCCATTTCAACTTTTGGTTTCTCTTTGTTCGTCTGATTGTCTCCCTATGAGGCCCCAGTTAATATTCAAACATCTCCCAGCTTTTTGGGTGCAATTCATCTTTGGAGCCGAAACATCTGAAGTGTTCTCTGGACGAGAATCAACCCGCAGTTAACTGCAAAGCCTGGTCTCAAACAAAAAATCAGGTTGCTCTTTTCTTTCCTAAAAGGAAAAAAGCAAGCTACAGCTTAGAGTCCGAAAGTCTCACTTAGCTCTCAGTTCAAAGCCCCAAACCACACAAAAAATAAACAATACCTTAGCAAGGGTTCTCATGCTATGAATGGCTTCTCACTTCTTGCAGCAATAAGCCTTTCCCATGCAACCGACTCAGCAGACTATCCCAACTTTCCCCTACTGTAACACCATCCCCTTTCTTTCCTAAGCTTACCCAACTCCATATCCTTCTTATAACATTCCGTCAGCTTCCACATTGCCCACATCCACTCAAACCTTCACCATTACAACATGACTAAATGTGAAGTCATACACTTTGCTGTTAAACAAAAACAGAAATGAAGAGTGTTACTTTAATAGTGATATATTGGGAACTGTGGACGTAACAAAGGGATCTAGGTATCTTTGTACACCAGTCAATGAAAGTAAACAGGAACAAAAACAAGATAAAGTGTGAAGCTGGATGAACACAGCAGGCCAAGCAGCATCTTAGGAGCACAAAAGTTGACATGTCGGGCCTAGAGCCATCAGAGTTCTGATGAGGGGTCTAGGCCCGAAACGTCAGCTTTTGTGCTCTTAAGATGCTGCTTGGCCTGCTGTGTTCATCCATCCCCACACTTTGTTATCTTGGAATCTCCAGTTCCCATCATCTCAGGATGAAAACCAAAGTTGCTGGAAAAGCTCAGCAGATCTGGCAGCATCTGTCGAAGAGAAAACAGAGTTAACGTTTCGGGTCCGGTGACCCTTCCTCAGAACTGGCAAGTAAACACAGACAGATGTAGCAAGCAATTGGGAAGGCAAATGGTATTCTGACCTTCATTGCAGGAGGATTTGTTCAGAAGTAGGGATTTCTAACCACCTCTATATAAAGTTACCATTGTTCTTAAGGACTTATACGGATGTTCTCTCATTAGATAGACAACTAGTGGAGACTTTAACCCGAGGGGCACCAAGAGAGGTACAAGGTTGAAAGAGCGGGATCTTCATAATAACCCCAACTGGTAGCGAGTTTTGAGAACATACCACCTGGCTTCACCGGAGGCTCACTGATGATGTTACCTAGAATGGTGACGAAACATCTGAAAACGAACCTTTCAGCTCAGTGAGCAAACTCACATCCAGAACCTCAACTGGTGCAGGCACTGAACTGTTGTTTTTTGGCATCACTCTATGGCAAATCAGCAATCCAGCCAACCTACTGCAGCTGCATTGCGCTGCATACAGATTTGGTCTCCCTATCTTCGAATGGATATACTTGCCAATGAAAGAATACACCGTAAGTTTACTTAGCTGGAACTGAGGAAGACAGAACTGTCCTGTCAGGAGCGATTAGATCTGTATTCACTGGAGTTTAGAAGGATCCGGGGGCGGAGAGAACCCAATTGAAATACATAAAATTCTAACAGGGTTGGACAGACTAGATGCTGAAAGAATATTTTTCCTGGTTAGGGAGTCTGTAACCAGAGAACACTATCATTTAGAACTGAGGTGAGGAAAAATTTCTTGATTCAAAGTGTAACGAACCTACGGAATTCTCCATCACAGAAGGCTGATGAAGCCAAGTCACTAAATATATTCACAAAAGAGATAGGTGAATTTTTAGATTTTAAAGGCATCAAGGGATATGTGGTGAAAGTAGAAAACGACATTGGGATGGAGGATTAGTTATGATCATATTGAATTGCAACCCAGGCTTGAAGGGCCAAGTGACCTATTTCTGCTCCTAGTTTCTACGTTTCTAATCCGAACGCAATTACTCTAAAGATCTCTTGCAGTCCCTCATGCTCCATCAATTCATCCTAAGCTCTGCAGCCAGCATAATAACCAGTCCAGGACTGACTGCCTCATCACCCCGGTAGTAAACCAAAATTATAATTCCCAATGTTGTGTATAAGAACATAAGAAATAGCAGCAGTAACACATCATTCAGTAATTTGAATCTAGTCCACCATTCAACAAGATCATGGCTGATCTCCTATTTCAACACCATCTTTCTGTACTATTCCAACTCCCTTGCTGTTTATAATCTGTAATAATCTAGTGATCTCAGATTTGATTATATTCAGTGCCTAAGCCTCAACAGCTCTTTGGAACAAATAACTCAGGATTCTGAAACTTGAGTGAAAAAAAATGTGTCATCTTAGTTCTAAATGGCTTGCCCCATAACTGGGAGAGGGTCCTGTGATGTTGATAGCACACCTCACCACAGCCAGTGGAAACATCCTTTCTGAATCTACCCTGTTGAACCCTTTAAGGGTTTTGTATGTTTGAACAACATAGCATCTCGTTCTTCTAAGCTCCAGAGGATACAGTTCCAGTTTGTTTAATCTTTTCTCACAGGACAATTACTCCAGCCCAGAAATCAGTTTGGTGAATGTTTGTTACACTCCTTCAATGACAAGTATATCGTTCCTTAACCGAGGAGACCAAACTATACACACAACATGCCAGCACACCAAGGCTCTCTACAGTCGCAGTAAGACATCTTTACTTCTATATCCAAATTCTCCTGTTTAGGTGGTCAACACACATTTGCGTTTTTAATTGCTTGCTAAACCACAAACTAAATCACAGTATCTCGTGAACATGGGCACCCAAGTCCCTTTAAAGTTCAATACATCCCAGCCTCTCACCATTTAAGAGATACTCTGTCATGATGTTTTTTTTAAACCAAAGTGGATAATTTCATGTTTATCCACACTGCATTCCATCTGGAAAAACCTCTTCAAATATTGCACCCTCCTCACAACTTCCACTTCCACCTGGTTTTGTGTCATTTGCAAACTTGGAAATATTACATTTAACCCCCACATCCAACTCATTCAAAGCTGGGGCCCAAGCTCTGATATTGCAGTACCCCACAAGTCACAGCAAGCCAACCTGAAAAGTTTCCATTTATTCCCACTGTTTGCTGTGCATTAAACAGTTCTCAATCCAAAGCAGAATATTCCACTTCATCAAAATAGAAAATGTTGCAGAAACTTGGCTGATTTTCAGCATGTGTAGTATTCTGCTTTTATTGTCCAAACCACTTGTGTTCCAATTTTGTTTGCTAACCTCTTCAAACCTGTGCTCACATCATTGAAAGCTTTCAAAACAAAATCTAAGTGGCCCAACTTAAATAACAAAGTATAGAGCTGAATGAACACAGCAGGCCAAGCAGCACCTTAGGAGCACATAAGCTGATGTTTCGGGCCTAGACCCCCCATCAGAAAAGGGGGAGGGGGAAGAGGGTTCTGAAATAAATAGGGAGACGGGGGAGGCAGATCAAAGATGGATAGAAAGGATAGGTGGAGAGGAGACAGACAAGTTAAAGAGGCGGGGATGGAGCCAGTAAAGGTGAGTGTAGGTAGGGAGGTAGGGTGGGGATAGGTCAGTCCAGGGAGGATGGACAGGTCAAGGGGGCAGGATGAAATTAGTAGGAAGGAAATGGTGGTGCGGCTTGAGGTGGGAGGAGGGGATAGATGAGAGGAAGAACAGGTTAGAGAGGCGGGGACAAGCTGGGCTGATTTTGGGATGCAGTAGCGGGAGGGGAGATTCTGAAGCTTATGAAATCCACATTGATACCATTGGGCTGCAGGGTTCCCAAGTGAACTATGAGTTGCTGTTCCTGCAGCCTTCGGGTGGCATCATTGTGGCACTGCAGGAGGCCCAGGAAGGATATGTCTTCTGAGGAATGGGAGGGGGAGTTGCAATGGTTTGCAACTGGGAGGGTACAGTTGTTTATTGCGAACTGAGTGTTGGCGTTCTGCAAAGCGGTCCCCAAGCCTCTGCTTTTTTGAAGAAGGGTCTAGGCCCAAAACATCAGCTTTTGTGCTCCTAAGATGCTGCTTGGCCTGCTGTGTGCATCCAGCTCTACACTTTGTTATCTCAGATTCTCCTGCATCTGCAGTTCCCATTATCTCTAAGTGGACCACCTTGTCCAGTTTCCCATTATCTATTCTGTTCATTTATTTGTCAAATACATAACAGATTGTTAAATAAGATAATAAACATAATACATATTTATAACATAGTGGTGACTCATGTTATTTTGCTAGTGTGCATTTTCCTTCCAACTATTAGGTCTGTAAGTGTATGTTTACTTTCTCTCTCCTTTCTTAAATAATGAGGTTTTTACCACCATTCTATTTTCTAGAACCATTCCATACTCAATAGGCTTTTGAAGGATAATAACCAACTTAACGGCTAGTTGTACAGTCACAGCTTCCAACTTTCTGCAATCAGGTCCAGGGTATTTATCTACTTTAAGTCCCATTATTTACACAAGGATATTCAGTAATATTAATATGTTGCAGTTTATTGTTTACACTAGGGCCAAGATGCTCTAAATTCCTTTCAGGAACACCAGGACTTTTTTTTTAAGATAGTACTGAACAGCGAAGGAGTGGAAATGGGGTAGACATGACGAGACCCGAGTATCCTTGTATACAAGTCACTGAAAGTAAGCATGGATCAGGCAGTGAAGGCAAAAATGGTACGTTGGCATTCACAGCAAAATGATTTGAGTGAGAATCTCAAAAATCCATAAAATCCTAAACAGGACTAAACTCAAAAAGGATGTTCCCAATGACTGAGGAGTACAGATTCAGGGATTGTCGGCCATTTGGGACAGTGGAGAAATTACTTCACTGAGGGGTGAACCTGAGAAGTCTGTGCAAAAGAAGGTGGTTGAGGCCAAAACATTGAATATTTTCAAGGCATCAGATATAGTCCTTAGGGCTAAAGGGATCAAAAGGTTTGGAGAAAGTAGAAACAGGTTACTGAGTTGGATGATCAGTCACGATCATACTGAATGGCAGACTAGGCTCGAAGGACTGAATAACGTATTGCTGCTGCTACTACTTTCTATGTTTTATAATAGCAAGGGCAGTCACTCATTTTGCTACAGGAGTTGAGCTATTTTGTCCAAGTTTGGATCAAAGTTGTAATGTGGTCAGGTGCCAAGTGGCCCAAGAGTATGTTGCCCATAACTTAGGGGTGGCACGGTGGCTCAGTGGTTAGCACTGTTGCCCCATAGCATCAGGGACCCAGGTGCAATTCCACCCTCAGGTGACTGTGTGCGGAGTTTGCACATTCTCCCTGTCTGTATGGGCTTCCTCCTCCGGGTGCTCCGGTTTACTCCCACACTCGCGGGTTAGGTGAACTGGCCATGCTAAATTGCCCATAGTGTTCAGGGATGTGCAGGCTAGTTGGGTTAGCCAAGGGAAATGCTGGGTTACAGGGATAGGGTAGTGGGTTGAATCTGAGTCGAATGTTCTTCGGAGGGTTGGTGTGGACTCAGTTGTCTGAATGGTCTACTTCCACACTGTACGATTCTACGATCAGTGCTAGCCTATCTGTAGACTGCAATCTCCCATGACCACTGTATTAGCCTTACGTGCACCTTTGATTTCCTGATTTATACTATGATTTACATTATCACTGCTTTTTTGTAGCCTTTAAACAAGTCCCACCAAAGTTTTGCCCTGCTTTTTTCCTTGTTGCACTCAACTGACATTATGAATTCTCACTGCTAATGCCTCTTTAATTAGGAGAGGTACCCCAATACCATTTCCCTGCTCCCTGTCCTTCATAAATGTCACTTTGGATATTCAGAAGACAGTTTTGGTTGCTTTGTAGCCATGTTTTTGTAATGGGTATCAGGTCACAAGTATAATTTCTACTTAAATTGACAATTGTTTGTTTTGTAGTTAGTGCTGCAGATATTCAAATACATGCCCCCTTTCAATTTTTTTTAAACACTTACTGTGAACTCTGGTTGCACATGCTGAAGTTTTACTTATAGTCCCTTCCTATCATACTCTGATTCTCATTACCTTTTATTGTTACCTTGATCTATTTTCTTTGTACTTCTCTTGAATTTACTCAATCTTCCCTGAGATGACATTCTCACTATTTTACTGTTCGTATAAGTGACTAGAAAAGCAGCCTCAGCCATACAGCCCAATGGTACAGCCCCCAATTTCCCCTGTCCCCAGTGCCCTTTGAATCAAACCCATCTTCCCAAATCAAATTTTGGGGTATCTTTGCATCTTACCTTATGCCAATTTGCATATGGCTCATGTAATAGTCTAGAGTTAATTATTTTTGATGCTCTGCTTTTCAATGCAGCATCTAGTTCTTCATACTGCTTTCGTGGGACCACCTCCACTGTCTTACCCATTGTTTCAGCCTGCTCCTCTCTCCACCCCCCGCCCCCGGTCCATTACATCCATAAATCCTCGGACACTATAACAGTTTCGGCTGGCGCCACCTCCTCTTTATCATGGACATGCAAACCCTTTACACATTCATCCCCCACCACCATGGTATCAAGGCTCTCTGCTTGTAATGCTGGTGTCAGTTACTAAGAATGTAATAACTGAACATTTGGAAAGGGGTGACAGATGTGGTCCAAGTCAGCAGGGATTCACTAAAGGAAAATCATGCCTGACACATCCTTTGAAATTTTTTGAGGATACGACCAGTAGAGTGATAAGGGTGAATCAGTAGATGATGTGTATCTCCACTTTCAAAAGGCTTTTGACGAGGTTCCACACAACAGATTAGTTAGGAAAGTTAAAGCTCATGTTTTCAGAGGTAATGTATTGATATGGTGAGAAAACTGGTGGACAGGCAGGAAGCAGGCGACAGGAATAAACAGGTCCTTTTCAGAGTAGTAGACTGTAGATGAGTCAGTTGGTGCAGGGTCCAAATGCTGGACCCCCAGCTGTCCACAGTAATACATTAACCATTTGGATGAAGGAATTGAAGGCAATATTTCCATATTTGCAGATGACACTAAGCTGGGTGGCAATGTATGCTGTGAGGAGGATGCTAAGAGGCTGCAGGGTGACTTGGTCAGGCTGACTGAGTGGGCAAATACTTGTCAAATGCAATATAACATGGGTAAATCCACATTGATCACAAAAACAGGAAGGCAGATTATTATCTGAATGGTGGTAGTTTAGGAAAAGGTGAGGAGCAATTAGATGTTGATTAGACCTGGATGACATGATGAAACGGTTGCTGAAGATTGGCATTCAGGTGTAGCAGGCAGTGGGGAAAGCTACTGGCATGCTGGCCCTTATAGCAAGAGGATGAGCATCGGAGTAAGGATGTCTTGTTGCAGTGATGCGGGACCTTGGTAAGGCCACACCTTGAGTAATGTATGCAGTTTTGTTCTCCTAGTCTGAGGAAGGACTTTCTTGCTATTGATGGAATCCAGAAGAGGTTCACCAGACTGGTACCTGGGGAGCCGGAGGGACATGAGGGAAGACTGGATCGACTGGGCTTGTATTGGCTGGAATTTGGTAGAATGAAGAGGGATCTCGTAGAAACATATAAAATCCCATGGAACTGGATAGGTTAGATGCGGAAAGAATGTTTCCAATGTTGGGGATTATCAGGGCTAGGGGTCACAGTCTAAGATAAGGGGTAAGCCATTCTGGACTAAGATGAGGAAGAATTTCTTCACTCCCACGTTGTGAATCTATGGAATTCTCTCACACAGGAAAGCTGGTGGGACCAGTTCATCAGATATATTCAAAAGGGAGCTGGACGTGGCCCTTGCGGCTAAAGGGGTCAAGGAGTATGGAGAGAAAGCAGGAGTGGGATGTTGAGATTGCATGGTCAGCAATGATCGTATTGACTGGTGATGGAGATTTGAAGGGCCAGATGGCCTACTCCTGCATCTATTTACTGTTTTGTTATGATATTACCCGAAGACTGACTTAGAACTTCTGTATTTGTCCTGGGAGTATTTGATTGGGATGGTGTAGAGGAAGCTTTAGCTCCAGTTAAGAGTTAAGGAAGTTTTGCTTTCAAACTACGAGTAGAGAAGGTTTTACCTTGTGTTGAACCCTGTGCTGTCCCTGTCCTGGGAGGGTTTGATGGGGCCAAGTGTAGAGGAGGCACTGTAGCTCAGTAGTTAGCCCTGCTGCCTCACAGCGCCAAGGACCCAGGTTGGATTCCACCCTTAAATGACCGTGGAGTTTGCACGTCTCCCTGCATCTGTGTGGGTTTCCTCCGGGTGCTCCGGTTTCCTCCCACAGTCCACAGATGTGCAGGCTAGGTGGACTGCCACGTAAAATTGCTCATAGTGTCCAGGGATGTGTAGATTCAGTGGGTTCTAGGGAGATGGGTCTGGGTAGGATGTTTTGAAGGTCAGTGTGGACTTGTTGGGCCAAAGGGCCTGTTGTCACACTGTTGGGACTCAATGAGTCCTGCACTGTATCTAAAGGCCTGAAATGTTGCCACCCACCACCACTTTCGCCCTCAACTTCTCTTTTAAGTTGTTTCATTTTCTTCAGGTCAAAGTGGTGGCCATAGGTACCCGCATGGGTTCCACTTATGCCTGTCTCTTCATGGGTTACATGAAACATTCCTTGTTTAAGTCCTATACCGGCCCCCACGCACAACTCTTTTTCCGATATATCAATTATATCATTGGTGCTGCTTCCTTCTCGCATCTGGAATCTGAAAAGTTCAATTTCATTTCCAATTTCCATCTGACTATCACTTTCTAATGCTCTGCTTTTCTGCTGGCATCTAGCTCCTCTTATTGCATATTTAGGACCACTTTCATGGTCTTACCTAGAATAGTCGCCTCTCTGGTCTATCTCCGACTCCTTCCTTCCTCGACATCTGTTTCGATTTCTGGGAATAGGCTGGCCACTAATAGCCACTACAAACCAACTGACTCCCACAGCTTTTTGGACTACACACCCTGCCTCCTGTAAAGACTCCATTCCATTTTCCCAGCTCCTCCATTTCCGTTGTACGTGTTCCAACGGGCCACCTTTGACAGCACAGCATCCGAAACTGCCACCTTTTTCCTCAACTGAGGATTCCCCAGTACAGTTGTTGATAGAGCCCTCAAATGGGTCTGAACCATCTCCTGCACTTTTGCTCTCACCCCCGCCTTCCCTTCTACAACAGCGATTGGGGTCCCCTCGTCCTTACTTATCATCCTAACAGCATTCACATCCAAAAGATCATCAATTGTCATTTCTGCCACTTCCAGCGAGATGCCACCACCAGACATATATTCCTTTCCCCTCCCTTGTTTGCCTACTGCGGGGAAACACTGGCCCACTCTTCCTTCACTGCCACCCCCTCAACTCCGAGGCACCTTCCACTGCAACCACTTAAGGTGTGACTCCTGCCCATTTACCACCTCCCCCTTCAGTATTCAAAGGCCCAAACATACCGTCCAGGGAAACCAGCACTTTATCTGCACTTCTCACAATCTAGTCTACTGCATTCGCTGCTCACAATGTAGTTTCTTGTTCATTGGGGCTGTGAAGTGTAGACTGGGTGACCGCTTCGCAGAACAACTATATTCTGCCTGCAAAAAAGACCTTGAGCTTCCAGCTGCCTTCCATTTTAATACGCCATCCTGCTCCCTGGGCAAGTTCCAAACATCAAGTTCCTCAGAGCGATGATAACCGACGACCTATCCTGGACTTCCCATGTAAATGTGACAGTCAAGAAGGCACAGCAACACCTCTTTTTCCTCAGGCGGCTTAGGAAATTTGGCATGTCCATAAGGTCCTTCACCAACTTCTGCAGATGCGTCATTGAAAGCATACTGTCCAGATGCATATGGCTGGTATGGCAACTGCTCTGCCCAGGACCATAAGAAACTAGCGACCTACTGAAACTACAGACCAGACCATCACAGAAATCAACCTTCCATCCATGGACTCTATTTACATAGCTCGCTGCAGTGGAAAGGCAGTCAACATTATCAAAGACCCATTGCACCCTGGCAACGATCTCTAACGACCGCTTCCATCAAGTAGAGGATACAGAAGTCTGAGCATGCACGAGCAGGTTCAGGAACAGCTTCTTCCCAGCCAATACCAGTACTTTGAACTGATTCCAGCCTCAAATAATATAACCTGGATGCACCTAGGTCTTTTTCATTTGTACATCCTTTGCATACTGTGATCTGCCTGTACTGCTCGTAAACAAAGCTTTTCACTATATTTCAGTATATGTGACAATAAATCAATCAATCCATATCTCTACCTCAGTCTTGCTACAGTAATCCAGCAAAGCTCAGTGCAAGCTGGGAGAACAACATCTCACTTTCCTCCTGGACCCTGCAGACCTCCTGATTCAATACTGACTTCAGTAATTTTAGGGCCTAAACTCTCCCCTGCCCTAGCCATTAATCACAGATGTCAGGCCTCGTAATCACAACCTGCCATTACACAATACCAATTGCTGGCCAATACCAGTCCCTACTGACAGCTATTCACCATCCCAGGCAGATCATTAGCCACTCTTGTCTGCCCAACTATTCTTCTCTCTCTTTGGGCTCTATCCCCACCTACTGTTTACTCCTGATTTCCCCCCCACCCACCCATCCTATCTTCTGCATACAAATCACCATTTTCCTATCTACCATCAGTTCCGAGGGAGGGTCACCAGACATGAAATTCTGATTTTTCTTCACAGATGCTGCCAGACCTGCAACTTCTGTTTTTGTTTCTGATTTACAACACGTGCAGTTCTTTTGGTTTTCATTCCCCTGACTCTGGTCTCTTGCAAAAGGCTATCCTTCCTACCATCGCCAATTAGGCTCTGAGCTGTTTCACTAGCATAAGGTCAGGGACAATTACCTGTTTTGTTCCTCCCTGTAAGATCAGCAACTCCTTGACAACAATTGGTTGATACACTCGATCCAGAAGGTTCCGTAAAGCCTGTTGGCAGCTGTGCTGCTCAGCATCCGTAAGGCCCTGTCAATGGTACACATGTTACACAAAACAACTTTGAGGACTTGAGTATTACAGTTTTACCATTAAGTTGATGAGGGGTGTCAAACTCAGTTTCAATCCTAGGATTCTAAATGAGACAGCTGTAGAAATAGTGGATACTTATGATTATCCAAAACTCCCTATATTTTGGAATGATCCTATCAGATTGGAGGTTAGCAAATATAACATTGCTGTTCAAGCAAGGATGGAGGGGCAAAACAGGGAATAACAGGCCAGTTACACTGACGTCAGTCACGAGGAAAAGGCTGGGATTGTCTAGTGCACTGGTGAGGCCATACCTGAAATCCTATGTGCAACGTTTAAGAGAGAATATACATAACTGGAGACTGCATAGTAAAGCTTCATTAAATTAATTCAGGGGATGAGGGGTAAAGGGCTGAGTAAATTCAGCCAATACATTCTAGAGTTTAGAAGAACATGACATAATCCCATTAAAAGCCAAAATTCTGTAAAGGCTAGACATGAGAAATACGGAGAGGGTTGATTATATTGGTTCGAGAATCTAGAATACTGAGGCATAATTTTAGGATTAGGGACCAATTAGTTAAGATTGAGATGAGGAAAAACTTCTTAACTGAAATTATTGTGAATCTGAGATGGAGCATTTCAGCCACAAGGAGAGGCTGGATAAGCTTGGGTTGTTTTCCCTGGAGCAGAGAAGGTTGAGGGGGCATCTGCTAGAGGTGAATAAGACTACGAGGGGCATTTGCAGGGTGAACAGAAAGCAGCTGTTTCCCTTAGTCACAGGGTCAAGAACAAGGGGGCACACTTTCAAAGTGAAAGGCAGAAGGTTTAGGGAAAAAGAGTTTCACTCATAGGGTGAGGAGAGTCTGGAATGCATTGCCTGGGAGGGTAGTTGAGACGGGTAACGCCATAACCTTTAAAAAAGTCCATGAATGCGCACTTAAAATATCATAACATTTAAGGTGATGGGCCTAGTGCAACAAAGTAGGTTTACTGTAGTTATGTATTTTTGATGGTACAGACTATATGGGCCAAAGGACCTCTTCTGTACTATACGATTCAATGAGGAGCAGACCAGAAAATAGAACTAAGGTAGATGATTAGACATGCGTGGAGCAGATTTGAGGTGTCGAATTGTCTGCTGCACATATATCATGTGGTTTATTGTTTCCTTGCTTGAAGTGATAACGCCAGGTTGCTGACAAATATTAGAATCGGTTACTGTACCTTCTGTTTTTCTCTGTCCTCTTGATGCGAATACTCCTCTGATGTCAGGTTCAAATGATACTTGTTTGGTGAATATGCCAGCTGGCAGAGACTGGCTAACAAATCTCCAAGATGCCTGGTGAGGATCAGGCTCTCTAAGGAAGAGTGTTGAGCGACGTCGAGGAGTGCCATAGTGACAACGTGAAGCCTCCACATTCCTCTGGGAGATGCCAAATAACAAACCAGTTTCTCCACAGTTGCTGCAAAATCTGATCTGCATCTAAGAGGAGTTCCCACTCCTGGTAGAAGGTATGGGCAGATGCCAAGAATGACAACAAACTGCAGTGCAGTCTGGACTATTTTCTGTTGTGAGATGCTCAGAGTATCTGGAGGTAATGCAGGAGCACATTCTGGAGACTTTGGATTTGGTTTTGGGGGTACGAACTGCACTAACAACTCGATCATCGTCTGCTTTAAACACAAAAGCTGTACTAGAACCTCAGAAACAAAGTTCCAGACTACATCATCTGACCTCACTGCCCACGTTAACTGAGATATCACCTGTTCCCTCAGCTGCTGTAAAGTTGCCCAGTTAGAATCCTGCTGCAGCTTCTGGTCGAGGGCTAACAGATTGTGACACAGTGTCTGCCGTAGCACATTCTCTTGACTGCTCTGTGCCGTCCATGCTTCTGAAACCAATAAAAACAAAGTACATCAGGAAAGAAACTACCTGTTTAGTGTTTGTTCCAGACCAGCTCTCCCTAACCAGGAGGTTTCTGTTCCACACTAATGAAGAGCTGGCTTTTATCATTCAAAGCTTCCATTCCAATGTTTTAACTTCCTTGATGTTCTTGAAGAATTTCTCCTACCTCCCTCATTACTGACAGTCCTGTCCACAGGCCACTCTTCACCACTAACCAAACCCCATCCCGCACCCCAGGACATCTTTCTCCTTCCCTAGCCCACCCCAGGGTGCCTATTCTTCTCCCCTTTCTCTCGCCTAACCTGTCACGTCCTCCAGCCTGCCCTGGTCGACCCATCGTCTCAGCCTGCTCCTGCCCCACCGAACTCATCGCCACCTATCTGGACTCCATTTTCTCCCCTTTGGTCCAGGAACTCCCCACCTACGTCCGTGACACCACCCACGCCCTCCACCTCCTCCAGGACTTCCAATTCCCTGGCCCCCAACACCTCATTCACCATGGACGTCCAGTCCCTGTACACCTGCATTCCGCATGGAGATGGCCTCAAGGCCCTCCGCTTCTTCCTGTCCCGCAGGCCCGACCAGTCCCCCTCCACCGACACTCTCATCCGCCTAGCCGAACTCGTCCTCACACTCAACAACTTCTCTTTTGACTCCTCCCACTTCCTACAGACTAAGGGGGTGGCCATGGGCACCCGCATGGGCCCCAGCTATGCCTGCCTCTTTGTAGGTTACGTGGAACAGTCCCTCTTCCGCACCTACACAGGCCCCAAACCCCACCTCTTCCTCCGGTACATGGATGACTGTATCGGCGCCACCTCTTGCTCCCCAGAGGAGCTCGAACAGTTCATCCACTTCACCAACACCTTCCACCCCAACCTTCAGTTCACCTGGGCCATCTCCAGCACATCCCTCACCTTCCTGGACCTCTCAGTCTCCATCTCAGGCAACCAGCTTGTAACTGATGTCCATTTCAAGCCCACCGACTCCCACAGCTACCTAGAATACACCTCCTCCCACCCACCCTCCTGCAAAAATTCCATCCCCTATTCCCAATTCCTCCGCCTCCACCACATCTGCTCCCACGATAAGACATTCCACTCCCGCACATCCCAGATGTCCAAGTTCTTTAAGGACCGCAACTTTCCCCCGCACAGTGATCGAGAACACCCTTGACCGTGTTTCCCGTATTTCCCGCAACACATCCCTCACACCCCGCCCCCGCCACAACTGCCCCAAGAGGATCCCCCTCGTTCTCACACACCACCCTACCAACCTCCGGATACAACGCATCATCCTCCGACACTTCCGCCATTTACAATCCGACCCCACCACCCAAGACATTTTTCCATGCCCTCCCCTGTCAGCTTTCCGGAGAGACCACTCTCTCCGTGACTCCCTTGTTCGCTCCACACTGCCCTCCAACCCCACCACACCCAGCACCTTCCCCTGCAACCGCAGGGGATGCTACACTTGTCCCCACACCTCCTCCCTCACACCTATCCCAGGCCCCAAGATGACATTCCACATTAAGCAGAGGTTCACCTGCACATCTGCCAATGTGGTATACTGCATCCACTGTACCCGGTGCGGCTTCCTCTACATTGGGGAAACCAAGCGGAGGCTTGGGGACCGCTTTGCAGAACACCTCCGCTCAGTTCGCAACAAACAACTGCACCTCCCAGTCGCAAACCATTTCCACTCCCACTCCCATTCTCTAGATGACATGTCCATCATGGGCCTCCTGCACTGCCACAATGATGCCACCCGAAGGTTGCAGGAACAGCAACTCATATTCCGCCTGGGAACCCTGCAGCCATATGGTATCAATGTGGACTTCACCAGTTTCAAAATCTCCCCTTCCCCTTCTGCATCCCTAAACCAGCCCAGTTCATCTCCTCCCCCCACTGCACCACACAACCAGCCCAGCTCTTCCCCCCCACCCACTGCATCCCAAAACCAGTCCAACCTGTCTCTGCCTCCCTAACCGGTTCTTCCTCTCACCCATCCCTTCCTCCCCCCCCCAAGCCGCACCCCCAGCTACCTACTAACCTCATCCCACCTCCTTGACCTGTCCGTCTTCCCTGGACTGACCTATCCCCTCCCTACCTATCTTCTTTACTCGCCATCTTCGGTCCGCCTCCCCCTCTCTCCCTATTTATTCCAGTTCCCTCCCCCCATCCCCCTCTCTGATGAAGGGTCTAGGCCCAAAACGTCAGCTTTTGTGCTCCTGAGATGCTGCTTGGCCTGCTGTGTTCATCCAGCCTCACATTTTATTATCTTGGATTCTCCAGCATCTGCGGCTCCCATTATCACTGATACTACGTCCTCCAGCCCCTCTTGTCTTGCCTCCACAACAGCGGGACACATCCTTTCCCTGTTGCTCTCCCCTCGCCCACAGGTCACTCGTGGTCACTCACGTCCCCAGGTCCCTCACCCCCAGGCTGTGTGAGCTCAGTCAGAGCCTCTACCACTCTCTTCAACGGCGGCGCCATGTCGGTGACTCTGCGCAAGCGCGGAACTTAAGCTCGCGCGAGATTCCCGCCGTTTATAAAGCTGCCACGTGACATCAACGGCTGCCCATTCAGCCGGAAGGTCACGCTGTAAGTGCTGCTTGGCCTGCTGTGTTCATCCAGCTCCACACTTTGTTATCTGCATCTGCAGTTCCCATCATCTCTGTAAAGTCACACCAATCTGATCAACCCCATTCAGTCAAATACAGCGCAGAGGATAGGACTCAGCACGCATCTTGACTGAGCCCGGGGCCTGGCATCAGAATCGCAGCTGCTGTATTGGTGGAGGCGACCACGGTGAGGTAGGCCCAGAGGCAAAGATGGTGCCTGAGGATCGGCAACTTCGTCGTTGGTTGGGTCCAGTGCAGATGGTGACAAAGCGGTGGAGGAGGGATGGTAGCACAGGCTTTCTTGGTTGTGATGAGCTCACTCAGGGCTGATGGACTCTCTTTAAACTATATCCTTATCTTCCCTTATTCATAAACTATTCAAAATGGCACCGAATCATGGCGAGAAATGAAAGCTTTTCATTATCCTACGGTATTCTTACTGTATAATTCACATGACAATAAAATCATTCATTCATCCGTTATGCTGTTTCTCAGCCACTGATTACGTGAGGTTTGCTGCAGTCTGTGTCTATTTTACATATTTCCAACAGCCACAATATTTGTTGCAGTGAGGGAAATAACATTTAAGATTACACAAAAAGAGATGATAATATTGCGGTACAGGGTTACAGAACTGATAGGCTGAATAACCTCTGACCACGTCATTTTGATTGCCATGCTTCACTTAAAGACCCCAACATCATGCCTTAAGTAGGATGATCAGAACTTGATGGTAATCCTCCAACTGTGCTCCAACCAGAATTTATAAAGGTTCAGAACATCTTCTGTAACTGCTTTTGTACAGTTTTCTTATCTCTGAAGCTCCCATATCATTTGCTAATTGCTCTCAATATAACCTGTCACCTTCAAATCTCAATGTAACATGAAAGCCTAGGTCTCTGAGATCTGAAGAGTGTTCAGGGGCAATGTTTAGTCTATAATGCCTTTTCCACGTATATAGTGAAATCTTGCACTGTTACATATTTAAATTTAATCTGGCACTTGTTTACCCTGCTAGTTATCCATATCCAGCTGCAATCACTAAGTATCACCTTGATTGTTTATTATATCTGCAAATTTGGTACAATCAGCAATTCTGAAATTTAATTCTATATTCCAAAATTCAAAGTCATATATGTAATTAAACAACAGTGAATACTGACCTCTGATGAACCTGAGAGTTGAAGAGCCATGTGACACAGAAGCAGACTTTTTGGCCCAATTCGTCCATGCTGACCAGGTTTCCTAACCTGAACTAATCCTACTTACCTGCATTTGACCCATATCTCTCTAAACCTCTCCTATCCATGTA
Organism: Stegostoma tigrinum; assembly: GCF_030684315.1. Classification (NCBI taxonomy): domain Eukaryota; kingdom Metazoa; phylum Chordata; class Chondrichthyes; order Orectolobiformes; family Stegostomatidae; genus Stegostoma; species Stegostoma tigrinum. The sequence continues at coordinate 67,355,452 of NC_081369.1, read as the reverse complement.
CCTGTCCAAATGTCTTTTACATATTGTAATTGTACTTGCTTCTACCACTTCTAGCAGCTTGTCCAGTATATGCACAACCATTTATGTGAAAAAGCTGCCCATCAGATCTCTGTTAAATCTTTCCACTCTCAGCTTAAACCTATATCCTCTAGTTTTGGACTATGCTACCCTGGGGAAAAGAACTTGGCTGTATATCTTATCTGTGCCCACTCATTATTTTATAAGGTCACCCGTCAGCCTCTGACACTCCAAGGGAAAAAGTCTCAGCCTAACCAGTCTCCCCTAATAACCATTTCCAGTTTCATAACATTCTTCCTATAGCAGGGCAGCCAGAATTGTATTCAGTACTTCAAATGTGGCCTTACCAGCCTCTTGTAGAAGTGTAACATGACGTCCTAACTTATGCGCTCTATGATCTGACCGACAGAGCCAAGCATGCCAAATACCTTCTTCAACCACCTGAGATGCCACTTTCAAGGAAATGTATACTGCCACCCCAGACCTCTCTGTTCAACAACACTCCCCAGGGCCCTACCAAAAACTGTATAAGTCAAGCCCTAGTTTGTCTTACCAAAATGCAAAACCTTGCATTTATCTAAATTAAACTCCATCTGCCGTTCCTCAACCCACTGGCCTAGTTGTTCAAGTCCCCGTTGTACTCTTAGATGACCTTCGTCACTTGTCGAATACCCCACCAATGTTGGTGTCATCTGTAAACTTGCCTTTTATGTTCTCATCCAAATTGTTTATATAAATGACAAACAACAGTGAACCCAGCACTGAACCTTGTGGCACACTGCTGGTCACAGGCTTTCAGTCCGAACAACAATCCTCTACCATCACCCTCTGTATCCTTCCATTAAACCAATTTTGTATGCAGTTGGCTAGCTCTCCCTGGATCCCATGTGATCTAACCTTACTGAGCAGTCTATTATGTGGAACTTTGTCCAAGGCCTTGCTAAAGTCCATGTAGACAATATTTTCAAAAATTTCAATCAAGTTTGTAAGACACAATTTCCCATGCACAAAGCTATGCTGACTGTCTTTAATCTGACATCGCCTTTCCAAATTCTTGTAGACCCTGTTTCTCAGAATCCCATCCAGCAATCTATCCACCACTGACGTCACACTCACCTGTTTGTAGAATGTCGAAGTTGGGTAGCTTGCCGAGCTCGTTCGTTGTTCTGCAGATGTTTCGTTACCATGCTGGGTAACATCGTCAGTGCAGCCTCTGACGAAGCGTCGGTGTGATTTCCCTCTTTATTTCAGAATCCTCTCCCCAACCCCCTTTTCTGATGAAGAGTCTAGGCCCGAAACGTCAGCTTTTGTGCTCCTAAGATGCTGCTTGGCCTGCTGTGTTCATCCAGCCCCACACTTTGTTATCTTGGTGTGATTTCCTGCCGGGTTTTTAAACTCTGGAGTCCGATGAGCTGGATTGCATCACTTCTGGTTTTCCTTCATGGTGGAATGTATATGGGGTCAAGTTCTGTGTGTTTATTAATGGCTTTCTTCGTGGAGTGCCAGGCCTCTAGGAATTCTCGTGCCTGTCTCTGCTTAGCTTGTCCCAGAACTTTGGTGTCCCAGTCGAATTGGTGGTTCTCCTTGTCCATGTGGATTGAGATGAATGAGTACTGGTCGTGTCTTTTTGTAGACAGTTGGTGTCTGTGTACTCTTGTTGTTAGTTTCCTTCCTGTTTGTCTGATGTTGTGCTTCTCGCAGTTTCTGCAGGGATCTTATAGATGGTATTGGTCCTGTCCATGGCGGGCAGTGGGTCTTTAGCTCGGGTGAGCCGTTGTCATAGGGTCGATATGAGCTTGTGTGCCACTTTGATGCTCAGTGGTCTTAGGAGTCTTGTGGTTAATTCCGATGTGTTCCTGATGTAGGGTGGTGTGCTGAGTGTGTCGGGGCGTGTAGTATCTTCCTGATGTTGTTTGTGTAGGCATCTTCTAACGCAGTTTTTTGGATTTCCATTCTCCTTGAAAACCTGGAAGAAGTATTCTTCTTCCTCTTGGCGTAGTTCTGTGTTGCTGCAGTGTGTTTAAATTGTGTTCGCATGCAGCTTTGTTTGTGTGTGTTGGGATGATTATTGTTGAAGTTCAGTACCTGGTCCATGTGTGTGACTTTTCAGCGTACTTTCGTTTGCAGTTCCCCATTTGTCTTGCACTCTACCATGACATCCAGGAATGGGAGCTGTTTGTTCTTCCCGCTGGCAAATTTTATTCTGGTGAGGGCATTGTTTATATGTTTGTGTGTCTCCTCCAGTTTTGTCCATTTAATGACATGGACGACACCTTTGTCATTGTTTGTCATTTATACAAACAGCTTGGATGAGAACGTAAAAGGCAAGTTTACAGATGACACCAACATTGGTGGCTGGCCTCTAGGAATTCTCGTGCCTGTCTCTGGTGTTGTCCCAGTCAAATTGGTGGTTCTCCTTATCCATGTGGATAGAGATGAATGCGTACTGGTCGTGTCTTTTTGTAGCAGTTGCTGTTTGTGTACCCTTGTTAGTTTCCTTCCTGTTTGTCCGATGTAGTGTTTCTCACAGTTTCTGCAGGGATCTTATAGATGACATTGGTCCTGTCCATGGTGGTGTACTGGACAGTGACGAAGGTTATCTATGAGTACAACAGCATCTTGATCAACTAGGCCAGTGGGCTGAGGAACAGCAGATGGAGTTTAATTTCGATAAATGCAAGGTTTTGCATTTTGGTAAGACAAATTCGGGCTTGACTTGTATAGATACTTGTAGAATCTCTTTGGATTCTGCTTAACCTTATCTGCCAAAGCTAACATGTCCTTTTATCGCCCTCCTAATTTCCCTCTTAAGTGTACACCTCACACCCCTTCCGCTCAAGAAATTCACTTGATCCAGCTGCCTATACTTGCCATATTCCCCCTTTGTCTTGATTAAAGCATCAATATCTCTAGTCACTCAGTTTTCCCTGCTCCTGCGATATGCTCTCCCTGAACTCTTGCAGTCCCACTTTTGAAAGCCTCTCACTTGCCAGATGTCCCTTTACCTGTGAACATCCTCCCCCAGTCCTAACACCATCGTAATTGGTCATACTCCAGTTTAGATCTTTAACATATGGACTAGGCCTATCCTTTTGCGTAACTGTTTGAAAATGAGTAGAATTATGATCACTGGTCATAAATTACTTGGTCACTTGGTCCCAAATTACTCCCCCACTGACACCTCAGTCACTTGCACTGCCCTATTTCCCAACAGGAGGTCAGGTTTTGCTCCTTCTCCAGTAGAGTCATTACATATTGATTGAGGAGGTTTCCTTGAACAAACTTAACACTATGGCAGTCCCAGTCTGTGTTTGGAAAGTTAAAACCCCTACTATTACAACTCTATTATTCTTGCTTCTGTCCACGATCTCCCTACATGTTTGCTCTTCATTTTCCCCGCTATCATGGGACCTACTGTACAATCCCATCAAAGTGATCACCCCCTTCTTATTTCTCAGTTCCTTATCAAAAGCTTTGTTAAAATCCATATAAACTACATTAACTGAATTTACTTCATCCATGCTCTTGATCACATTTTTTTAAAATTCTAACAAATTTCTTTTGCATAACCTCCCTCTGACAGCATGACAAAGCCATGCTGATTATCACTAATTTTCCAAGTAGATGTTAATTTCCTTCTTCAGTATTTTCTCCCTTAGTTTCCCTACCAATTTGAGGCTGACCAGTCTCTTAATTTCCTGGTTCATCTCTCCCACCTTTTTTGAAAAGAGGAACCACATTAGCTGCCCTCCAGTCTAAGAGGAATTAAAATTTTATGTCAGAACCCCCACAATTTCCTGCCTCACTTCCCACAGTAGCCTGGGATGCAATTCATTCAGGCCAAGGGATTTTAAGCCCTTCAGCACCTCTACTACCTCCCCATTTCATAAGTCAAACTGAGCAAGTTCCTCACAGTCCCTTTTCCTGAATTCTGTACCTACACTGTCCTTTTCCAGAGTGAAGACCAAAGTATTCATGCAACATCCTTCCAATATCCTGTGACTTCACACAGATTGTCCTTTTGGATTCTACTCTTGCCCTCATAAAAGTTTTTAATATATTAGATAGCAAAAGTTTCTACAAATATGTAAAAAGAGTGGCTAAGGTAAACATTGGCCCTTTAGAGGACAAGAAGAGGGATTTAATAATGAGGAAATACTCAAGGCTCTGTACAGGTATTTTATGTCGGCCTTCACAATGGAATACACAAATAACATGTCAGTAACTGATGACAAAGACCCTATGGCAGGTGAGGATCTAGAAATTATCATTATCACTAAACAGGTACTGTTGGGCAAGCTAATGGGGCTAAAGATAGACAAGTCTCCTAGCCCTGATGGAATGCATCGCCGGATACTAAAAGAGATGATGGGCGAGATAGCAAATGCACCGGTGGTAATTTACCAAAATTCATTCTGAGGTGATTATAGTGGATTGGAAAACAGCAAGTGTGATGCCACTGTTTAAAAATGGAGTTAGAGAAAAGGCGTGTATCTATAGGCCCATTAGCTTAACCTAGTGGAGAAAATTCTTGAATCTATCATTAAGGAAGAATTAATGAGACATCTAGATAGAAATTGTCCTATTGGGCAGCCACACTATGGGTTCAGGAAAGGCAGGTTGTGTTTACCTAATTTATTGGAATTCTGAGGACATCACAAGTGCGATGGACAGCAGGGAACTAGTGGATGTCATGTATCCAGATTTCCAGAAGACTGACATGGTACCACATAAAATGCAACTGTATAAGATAAAGGTACACAGCGTTATGTGTAATTTTCTAGTTGGCAGTGGCTAGTTGGGTACCTCGGGGATCAGTGTTGAGACTGCAAATGTTTACAACTTACATAGATGATTTAAGTTGGGGACAGAGCGTAGTGTGTCAAAGTTAGCGGGTGACACTAAGGTGAGTGATAGGGCAAAATGTGCAGACAATACTTTCAGGTTATGAGTGGGCAGGGGTTTGGCAGATGGAATGACAGCAAAATGGACTATTATTTAAATGATGAAAATTTGCAGCATGCTGCCATGCAGAGGGACCTGGGTGCCCCTGTGCATGAATCACAAAAAGTTGGTTTGCAGGTTCAGCAGATAATTAAGGCAAATGGAACATTATCCTTCATTGCTACAGGGATGGAGTTTAAAAACAGAGAGGTTATGCTGCAGCTGTGCAGCATGCTGGTGAGGTCAGTCTGGTGTATTGAGTACAGTTTTTGTCTTACTTGAAGGAAGCACTAGAGGGGGTGTGGAGGAAATTCACAAAGTTGATTCTGGAGTTGAGAAGGTTGGCTTATCAGAAGACATCGAGTAGACTGGGACAATACTCATTGAAATTTAGAAGAATAGGGATGGAATCTTACAGAAACATAAAGTTTTGAAGGTAATAGATAATATAGAAGCAGGGAGGTGGTTTACGCTGGCAGGTGAAACTAGACCTAAGGGGCATAGCCTCAAAATAAGGGTGAAAATCAGATTTAGGACTTCTTCACCTAAAAAGTTGTGAAACTGGAATTCCCCACCCACTGAAGCAGTTGAGGTTACCATGTTGAATGTCTTAAAGCAAATCTAGGTTTTTGAAGAGTAAGAAAATTAAGGTTATGGTCAGCAAGTGGGTAAGTGGAACTGAGTCCACAGAAAGATCAGCCATGATTTATTTAATGGCTGAGCAGGCTTGAAAGGCCAGCTGGCCTACCCCTGCTCCTACTTCCTACATTCTTCTGTATTTATAAAGTATCTTAGAATGCTCCCTAATCTTTTTCGCAGTTCCTTTCTCGTGCCTCCTTTTTTTGCTCTTCTAATTGTTTTAAGTTCCCTCTTGTCCTTCTGGGTGGTCTTTGCCTTTTTTGCAACAGGATTGTAGTATGGAAATGAAGTATTGCTCCAATTATAAAGGACTTTGGTGAGACCACATATCAAATATTACATACCTTCATTTTTCAAAATGAAGTAGGGATATGCTTGCATTGAAGACAATACCAGCAATGACTTACTAAATTTACCCCTGAGAGATGGTGGTTCTCCTATGATTGGAGAAGGTCAGAAATCACATGACACCAGGTTATAGTCCACCAGGTTTTTTGAAAACACAAGCTTTTGGAGGAGAAAGGCTCAGAAAGCTTGTTTTTAAATAAATCCGTTGGACTGTAACCTGGTGTCGTGTGAATTTTGACCTTGTTCACCCCAGTCCAACATTGGCACCTCCATGATAGAATACTGAGTAAATGGAATCTGTTCTCTGGAGTTGAGAAGACTGGAAGGCAATATCAACAAGGTGGAAACAATCTCAGAACAAAGGGCTGAAAATCCACCAGAGGAGAGGAAAAAGCAATCAAATCAAAGCATTCTGGACCTATGGAATTCTCTTTAGGTTGTGGACGTTCCATCATTGAATACAGTTCACACTGAAGTAGACAGATTATTTGGCTTCAGCAAATTAAGTACTACGGAAAATAGGTGAGAAAGTGGAGTTGATGAAAACACTTGTAGATTGTGGGCAGGCTCTGGGGAGTCAGATAAATTACTCACTGCAGATACCCAGCCTCTGATCCACAGGCCTGCAGATTCCTAGAGAGTTTAGTAAGTACGAGATTATGTTTCCGTGATGTCAGCTTGTCCTCAATATAGGCAGGAAGCATCACACACACAGCACAGCTTCCAAAAGTTTTTTTTAATTAGGTCTTAGATAAAACTCAAATAATTATTTCCAAACATTAAAGCATTAAACTGAATTATTTTATAAATTTTAACATAAATTAAAATCTTTTAAGCACAACAGTATGAACCAAACTTTAAATAACACTAAATCCTGATTTAGCATCACTGTCTTCATTTGCAGATTTTGAGAATGTGATGAGGTGTATGAAACAGTTCGGGTATAATCTAGTTTGTGACATTAAATACAAAAATCATCACTTCCTTCCCATTCTATCCCTCTCCAAACATAATAAAAAGTGAATATGTTCAACAATTTATAACAAAATTAAAAGGCAAAGTCCCTCAGAACCGCTCAATGAACCATCGTTTGCTCAGTGTACAGCAAAGCTTCATTTAATCATCATCCCATCTTTCATGCTAATGCACAAGTGAGCACTGGTGTTTTCCACACTCCCATCTACATTGCTTTCTCTGCTCAGTCCACGAAGGCAGCTCTGAAAAACTTTTTGCGAAATCGTTGCAGCAATTTTACCTTCGGGTAGTAGCTCAGGTGAGAAAAGGTTGGGGTTAAGGTGAGGAGCAGGCGGTATGCAGTTCTGGCAACTTCAAAACACCAGGCTTTCTTTCCAAAGTGCATGCTTTAGTGGACATGGGAAGGGACTGCTTCACACAGCTGTGATTTCTCTGAAGTGTAACATATCATTCCCCGAGAGCTGACATTAGTCAGGACGTCCATGATTGCATACTCTTAAGCATCAATTCGAAAGCTTCTCTGAAAGGAGCTTGGGCGCTTCTCAGTGAGTCTTCAATCCTGCTGTATAAACTGAAGGATTTCAGGTCCAGCCAGATGAAGCCGAAACACTGCTCATCAAATAGGACAAAAAGTCCAGGTGTCCTTTCGGGGCTGGTGAATCCGTGACCTGCAATCAGGCCAGTGCCATAAAAACTGATAATGAAGCAGAGAGACAACAATATTCAGAATCACTAAACAAAACGGTGGGAAAAAAAAACTAGCAGGCAAAATGTTAGTCATTTATAGGCATTCATCACAATTAAACTGATCTTACAGAATAGTCCAGTTCTGACAGACACATTTAATACAACTTAGATCCAAGTTCTTCACACACCTCACCCATTATGAAAGCTATCATTTTTTTCTGTAAATTTATGTTAATGAGAAGAGCAGAACAGTCACAGGAAAACTTGCTCTTCATTCTTAAAGAGGCTAATGAGGGTCACACTTGATTTTTTTTAAAGCTAATTACAACACTCGACTATCTGAAAGCTTTGAACAACTTTCAATGTCTTTAATGTAGAAAAAGACTGTCTTACAAAGATCAAGATAATATTAAATAAGCCAGCATCATTCTTCATAAGATGCAGGTCCAGATCTGCTCAGTATTCCAAATGTGCTCCAAATAGGGTTTTGTATGACTCAAGCATTAGAGTACAAGTGTGTAGAAGTAGATTAGATTCCCTACAGTGTGAACTCAGGCCCTTCGGCCCAACAAGTCCACACCGTCCCTTGGAGCATCCCAGTAGATTTTAAGCAGTTTTCTATTCCTCTTTTAGATTGTTTCCCGTACTTCACTAAACAGACTCAAATGTAAGCCTTAATGATGACCACAAATCTATTGTCAATTCTTCGATAAAAAAACCTACCTGGCTCACTGATGTCATACTGGGAAGAAATCTGCCGTCCATACTTGGTCTAGCCTACATGTGACTCCAGACCGTGGCAATATGGTTGACTCTTAATTGCCCTGTGGGCAATTATGGTAGGCAGTAAATGCTGGTCTAACTAGTGACACCCTCATCCCATGTGGGAGTATTAAAAGTGTGTAAAGATGTTTAGTTAGGCCGTATGGGGAGGTAATGGCAATGGCTTAGTGGTATAATCATTGGACTGTTAGCAGATGGTAGAATTTGAATTCAGTCAGTATTTGGAATTAATAGTCTAATCCATTGCCGACTGTCAGAAAAACACATCTGGTTCTCTAATGCCCTTTAGGGAAGGAAACTGCCATCCTTACCTGGTCTGGCCTACAGCAATGTGATTGACTCATAACTGCCCTCTGGACAATTGGGGATGGGCAATAAATGCTAGCCGAGCCAGTGATACCCTCATCCCATGAATGGATGAATAAAGTAAAAAGAATTTGGAACACTGCATACAGTTCTGGTTTCCACATTACCAGAAGGATGTGGAGGCTTTAATGGGGGTTCAGGGAAGGTTTATTAGAATGAAAGAGATAATGGGAACTGCAGATGCTGGAGAATTCCAAGATAATAAAATGTGAGGCTGGATGAACACAGCAGGCCAAGCAGCATCTCAGGAGCACAAAAGCTGACGTTTCGGGCCTAGACCCTTCATCTCTGATGAAGGGTCTAGGCCCGAAACGTCAGCTTTTGTGCTCCTGAGATGCTGCTTGGCCTGCTGTGTTCATCCAGCCTCACATTTTATTATCTATTTATTAGAATGAAGTCTGGTTTGGGGGTTATTAGCTATGAGGAGTGATTAGTCAAACTTGGTCAGAAGCTGAGGAACGACCTGTTAGGAGATTACAAAATTATGAGAGACATGGATAGAATGCATAGTTGGAGTCTTTTTCTCAGACAGAAATGTCAATTACATAGGTTAAGGATAAAAGGGGACAGGTTTAAAAGAGATGCGAAAGGCAAGTGTTTTTTTACCCTTAGGGTGCTAAATACCCAAAATGCGCTGCCTCAGAGTTGACAGTGGTGGAGGATACAACAACATTTAAGAGGCATCTCGACAGATATACAACTAGACAGGGAATAGTGGGAATCAGACCATGTATGTAGAGGCAAAAGGCTTTTAGTTTCGAAAGGAGTCGTGCTTTGGTGGGTCTTGTGCTGTACTATTCTTTGTTCAAACTGATCAAACAGCATGTAACTGCATTCTAACTGTAAAGCAAATGACTTCACATTGAAATGAATCTGTCACAGTTTGCCCATTTACAATGTACTGTTTCTGTCATGTGTCTACCTATTTGGCAAGTTTGTCTAAATTCTCCTTTATCCTAGGATATCCCAGGACACACTTAGGCCCAATTTCAAGATGTTACCTTTGACTTCTTGAAAAATTTGTTGGTATTTAGCCCACGCACTCAACGGTTTCTTACCAGGCCCTACACATCCTCGGATACACTTCGTTTCGAGCCATCACTCCCACAGGTAACACAAAGGGTTGCCCAGGCACCGACGGTGCTGGTGACCCTCCTGCAGTTGCTCCCTCTGATCCTCCTGTCTCAGGCGGTGAGCTCATCCCAGCAGCTTTTGTTTTGTGGTCTTTTGGTTCTTGGACACCATTACAGGCAGGCTGCAAGCTGCCTGTGTTTTGTTGAGAGCTCTCTTGCCAGTGCTCCTGGTTCTGTTGGTCACATTGCACTTGTTGGTGAACCTCCAGCACAATTTGGGAAAGTTTGTCAAAACTTCGAAGGTGCTCGATGTCAGGAAACTGGACAGGACGAGTGACATCGATGTGCAAAGTCAGCTGACCAGCAGGTACATTAGGGTCTCCCTGTACTCAATGTTCAAAACAAAACAGAAACAAAAGGTTAGTTTTCATCATTCTGTCCCACCCATAAGTCATTGCTTTGTTCAGTACTATACTAGAGTATTAAAATTGTGTCTTGATACATTTTCATTTCAGTTTCACTGAAAGTCTACTAAGTGCTTAATATGATGAGGTGATAGTCCAGTGTTAATTATCACTAGGCTATGAATCCAGACACCTGTTTGTCCAAATTCTTCTTTATTCTAGGATATCCTAGCACACACTTGTCTCCAGTCTCGAAATAGCTGAGACTTCTTGAAAGACTTGCTGGTAGAGACCCCCCACACTCTATAGTTCCTTACCAGTATGCTGGGACCAGGGTTTCAAATTCTACCCTGGCAGGTGGTAGAATGTGAATTCAATAAAAATGCGGAAAAACATTGGCTTTTAAAATTATTTAGTCATGGGATGAGAGTGTTGCTGGCTAGGCCAGCATTTATTGCCCATCCCTAATGCCCAGGGGGCAGGTTAAGAGCCATCCACATTGCTGTGGGTCTGGAGTCACATGTAGGCCAGACCAGGTAAGGATGGCAGTTTCCCTCCCTGAGGGACATTAGTGAACCCGGATGGATTTTTCCAACAAGTGATAATGGATTCATGCTTATTACTAGACTTTTATAGTTTTTTTTTACTGATTTCAAATTCCACCAACTGCTGTGGCAGGATTCAAATGTGGGTCCCCAGAAGATTATCTGGGTCTTTGGATTAACAGTCCAGCATTAATACCACCAGGCAATGCACCATTCTTTGGAAAAACTCACCTGGTTCATTTGAAAAATTTGACTTACACATGCAACTGCAGACCCAAGGCATTGTGGTTGACTTTTAACTGCTCCCTGAAATGGCCCAGCCACTCAGTTGTGGAGGGAGACAAAAACTGACAATGAAAGCTTCTTCAATTAGATTAAAAAGAAAAAAAAGAGCAGCCAAAGTGAACATACACCCCTTATAACATGAATCTAAGGAGGTGGTTATAGGGAACAAAGAAATGGCAAGGGAAGTTGCAGCTATTTTGCATCAGTCGTTATGGTGAAAGATACCTTGAAAGGGGATCGTGTTAATATTAAATAATACATGGGAGGAATTAAGTACTACAAAAGTAGTTGTATTAAACATATTAATGGAGCTAAAGGCAGATAAGACTCTGGCACTGATACCTTATATCCTAGGACCTGAAAAGAATTAGCTTTTTAAATTCATTTGTGGGAAGTGGGCATTGCATGCTGGCCAGCATTTATTATCCATCCCTAGTTGCCCTTGAAAAGGTGGTGATGAGCTGCCTTCTTGAACCACTGCAGTCCACCTGCTGTGGGTTGACTCAATGCCATTAGGGAGGGAATTCCAGGATTTTGACCAAGGCAACAGAAAAGCAATGGCAATATATTTCCAAGTCAGGATGATGAGCGATTGGAGGGGAACTTGCAGGTGGTGGCGGTCCCATCTGTCTGATGCCCTTGTCCTTCCAGATGGAAATGCTCGTGGGATTAGAAGGTGCTGTCTGAGGATCTTTGGTGTATTTCTGCAGTGCATCTTGTAGATAGTACACACTGCTATTCAGAATTGGCTGACCCTTAGAAGACAAAGGGTGGTATTGGACGGAAAGTATTCAACAAGGTGCTCAGTTACGACTGGTGTACCCCAAGGATCTGTTCCGGGTCCTCTTCTATTTGTGATTTTTGTAAATGATGTGGATGAAAGAGTGGAAGGGTGGATTAGCAAGTTCATGGACGATACGAAGGTGGGTCGCGTTGTGGACAGTGCAGAGGGCTGTTCTAGCTTACAAAGGGACATTGATAGAATGCAGAGCTGGGCTGAGAAGTGGCAGATGGAGTTTAACCCTGAAAAGTGTGAGGTGATTCATTTTGGAAGGACAAACTTGAAAGCAGAATACAGTGTTAACAGAAAGATTCTTGGCAGTGTGGAGGAGCAGAGGAATCTTGGGATTCATAGTTCCCTGAGAGCTGCCACACAGGTGGACAGAGTTGTTATTCAAAAGCCTGGTTCGGCCACATCTGGAGTATTGTGTCCAGTTCTGGTCACCTTATTACAGGAAAAATGTGGAAGCGTTAGAAAAGGTGTAGAGGAGATACACCAGGATGTTGTCTGGAATGGAGGGAACGTCTTATGAGGAAAGGTTGAGACAGCTAGGGCTTTACTCTTTAGAACGACGAAGGATGAGAGGTGACTTGATAGAGATGTACAAAATGATCAGAGGTATAGATAGATTGGACAGCCAGAGACTTTTTCTTTGGGCGGAGGCAGCTTTAACAAGGGGACATAGTTTTAAAGTGTAAGGAGGTAGATGTTGGGGAGATGTCAGAGGTAGGTTCTTTACTCAGAGAGTGGTAGGGGGTGTGGAATGCATTGCCGGAGAGGATAGTGGAGTCGGCCTCATTACGTGCATTTAAGCGGCTATTAGATAGGCACATGGATGATAGTATAAGGTAGCGGTGGAGATTAGATTAACCCTAGATTTAGAGTAAAAGTTCAGCACAACATGGTGGGCCAAAGGGCCTGTACTGTGCTGTACTGTTCTATGCTGCCATTGAGCGTCAGTGGTGGGGGGAAATGGATTCTTGTGGATGTGGTACCAATCAGACAGGGGCTGCTTTGTCTGGATAGTGTAAAGCTTCTTAAATGTTGTTGCAGCTTCACTCATCCAGGCCACATTCCTGACTTATGCCTTGTAGATGGTGGACAGGCTTTGGGAGTCAGGAGGTGAGTTACTCACTGCAGTTCCTAACCTGTGACCTGCTGTTGTAGCCAGTGTTTTATGTGGTGAGTCCGGCTGAATGTCTGATCAATGATAACACCCAGGATGTTGACAGTGGAAGATGTGGTGATGGTCATAGCCTCGCATTTGTGTGGAATGCATGTCACTTGCTACTTGTCATCCCAAGCCTGGATATTGTCCACATCTTGTTGCATTTTAACATGGACCTCTTCAGTATCTGAGGAGTCGCGAATGGTGCTGAACATGGTACAATCATTGGTGAACATCCCCACTTCTAACCTCATGACGGAGGGAAGGTCATTGATGAAGCAGCTGAATAGGATTATGCCAAGGACACTCCCCTGAGGAACTCCTGCAGAGATGTCCTGGAGCTGAGATGATTGACATCCAACAACCACGACTATCTTCCTATGCGTCAGGTATGACTCCAACCACCCCCCAATACCCATTGATACCAGTTTTGCTCGGGCTCCTTGATGCCACAACCAGTCAAATGCATCCTTGACGTCAATGCTGTCACTCTCACCTCACCTCTGGAATTCAGCTCTTTTGTCCATGTTTGAGCCCAAGGCTGTACTGAGGTTAGGAGCTGAGTGGCCCTGGCAGAACCCAAACTGGGTATCACTGAGCAGGTTATTATCGAGCAGATGCTACTTGATAGCACTGTCGATGACACGTTCCATCACTTTACTGATGACTGACAGTAGACTGATGGGGTGGTAATTGACTGGGTTGGATTTATCCTGCCTTTTATGTACAGGGCATACCTGGGCAATTTTCCACATTGATGGGCAGATGCCAGTGTTTTAACTGTAATGGAAAAGCTTGGCTAGGGAAGCAGAAGGTTTTGGAGCAGAAGTCTTCAGTACTACTGCCAGAATATTGTCAGCACCTATAGCCTTTACAGTTTCCAGTGCCTCCAACCGTTTCTTGATATCATGTGGAGTGAATCAAAATGTCTGAATAATCTGTAATGCTGGGGATCACTAGAGGGTGCCGAGATGGATAATCTATTCAGCACTTCTGGATGAAGATAGAATTCTGCAAAAGCTTCAGCCTTATCTTTTGCATGGATGTGCTGGGCTCTTCCATCGTTGAGGATGGGGATATTTGCTGAGCCTCCTCCTCCAGTGAATTATTTCATCGTCCACCACCGTTGCTGGAGAAACATGTGGCAGAATTGCAGAGTTTAGATCTTATCTGTTAGCTGTGGAATTGCTTAGCTCTGCCAAATACTTTGGATTTGTCTTCACTAAGGAGGACACAAATAGCCTTCAGCTAGGGGACAGAGGGTCAAGCATGAAGGAAGAACTGAAGGGGATCCTTATTAATCAGGAAATCGTATTGTGAAAACTGATGGGATTAAAACCTGATTAGTGCCAGGGCCTGATGCTCTGCATCCCAGAGTATTTAAGGAAGTGGCCCTTGAAATAGCAACTGCTTTGGTGATCATTTCCCAGTGTTCTGTAGACTCTGGAAGCCTTCTAATGGACTGGAGAGTAACTAATGTGACCCCACTCTTTGAGGAAGGAGGGAGAGAGAACATGGGGAATTATAGGCCAGTTAGCCTGACATGGGTGGTGGGGCAAATGCTGGAGTCAATAATCAACAAAGTAATAACTGAGTATTTGGAAAGCGATGACAGAATTGGCCCTAGTCAGCAAGGATTCACTAAACTGAAATCAAGCTTGACACATCTTCTGGAATTTTCTGAGTATATGACCAGTAGAGTGGACAAGGGTGAATCAGTAGATGATGTGTATCTCCACTTTCAAAAGACTTTTGACAGGTTCCACACATGAGATTAGTTAGGAAAATTAAAGCTGATGTTTTCAGAGGTAATATATTGATATGGTTAGAGAACTGGTGGACAAGCAGGAAGCAGAGAACAGGAATAAACGGGTCCTTTTCAGAGTGGTAGATGAGTCGGTTGGTGCAGCGTTCAATGCTGGGACCCCAGCTGTTCACAGTAATACATTAACCATTTGGATGAAGGAATTGAAGGCAATATTTCCATATTTGCAGTTGACTCTAAACTGGGTGACAGTGTGTGCTGTGAGGAGGATGCTATGAGGCTGCAGGGTGACTTGGTTAGGCTGATTGAGTGGGCAAATACTTGACAACTGCAATATAATGTGGATAAAGGTGTGGATAAATCCACTTTGATTGCAAAAACAGGAAGGCAGATTATTAGATAATTAAATGTGAGGCTGGATGAACACACCAGGCCAAGCAGCATCCCAGGAGCACAAAAGCTGATGTTTCGGGTCTAGACCCTTATCAGATGAAGGGTCTAGACCCGAAACGTCAGCTTTTGTGCTCCTGGGATGCTGCTTGGCCTGCTGTGTTCATCCAGCCTCACATTTTATTATCTTGGATTCTCCAGCATCTGCAGTTCCCATTATCACTAAGGCAGATTATTATCTGAGTGGTGGTGGTTTAGGAAAAGATGAGGTGCAATCAGACCTGGGTGTAAGGGTGGAACAGTCACTGAAGGTTGGCATTCAGGTGCAGCAGGCTGTGGGGAAAGTTAATGGCATGCTGGCTTTTATAGCGAGAGGATTTTGGGTATCGGAGAAAGGATGTCTTAGGCAGTGATACAGGGCCTTGGTGGGGGTCAAGCCGAATATGGGGTGAAGTATGGTCTCCCACTCTGAGGAAGGACATTCTTGTTATTGAGGGAGTCCAGCGAAGGTTCACCAGAATGATTCCTGGGATGGCAGGACTGTTAGTTGAGGAAAAACTGGATCGACTGGGCTTGTACTCGCTGGAATTTAGAAGAATGAGGGGGGAGTGTCATAGAAACATATAAAATCTTGACGGAACTGTGGGAACAATGTTCCTGATGTTGGGGATGTTGAGAACTAGGGGTCACAGTTTAAGGATAAAGGGTAAGCCATTCAGGACTGAGATGAGGAAGAATTTTATCACTTCCAAGTTGTGAGCTTGTGGAATTCTCTCCCATAGGAAGCTTTAGGGGCCAGTTCATGAGATATATTCAAAAGGGAGCTGGACGCAGCCCTTGCGGCTAAAGGATCAAGGAATATGGGGAGAGGGTGTGAATAGGATACTGAGACTCCGTGACCATATTGAATGCAAGCTTGAAGGGCCAAATGGCCTAGTCCTGTACCTATTTTCTATGTTTCTATCACTCACTGCTTATGCTGTTTGGCATGCAAATAGTTCTGTTTTTGTGGCTTCACCAGGTTGACAAATCAGGTTGATGGTATAAGTTGAGTGGGGAATATACCAGGCCATGGGGTTGGTGATTGTGGAGTACAATTTTGCTGCTGTTGGTGGCCGACGGTGCCTCACAACATGATGGAGGTTATTCTCAATGTGAAGACAGGACTTTGTTTCTATAAGGACCAAGCAGTGGTCACTCTTACTGATATTGTCACAGACAGATACCAAACTGCCAGCTGCAGATGCTAGGATCAGGTTAAGTATGTTCTTCCCTCTTGTTGGATCTCTCACTATCTGCTGCAGACCCAATCTAGCAGTTATGTCCTTTAGGATTTGACCAGCACAATAGCCGCAGAGATACTGGAATACATTGGTTGTAATTTTCAAAAATCCTCAGATTCTGGAGTACCACTGGAAGATTGGAAAATTACCAATGTGACACCCCTATTCAAGAACGTAGAGGCAAAAAGTAGGTAACTATGGCTGATTAGCCTAATGTCTCTTGTTGGAAAAGTAATGGAATTCTCAAGAGCCATAAGTGTCCATGGTGTTGGAGGTAGCATATTGTTTTGAATACAGAATTGGCTAACAGGCAGGAAACAGCGAGTGGGATAAGGAGTTATTTTTTGGACTAGCAACCTGTGAGCAGTGGGCTTACAGAAAATGTACTGTAATTAAATTTGCAGAAAACACATAAAATTGTTTTTAAAAAGTACATTGCAAGAAGGATGCAAACAGTTTACAAAGAGACATTAATTGGTTAAGTGAATGGGCAAAAGTTGCCAAATGGCGCATAATGTGGAAAGATGTGAAACTGTTCATTTTGGAAGGGAGATCAAAAGAGCAGTATTATTTCAAATGGAGGAAAACTCAAGAAATCTACAACTCAAAGGAATCTGGGATCCTTGTGCACAAAATATAAAGCTCGAGCACAGGTACAGCAGGTAATCAGGGAGGCTAATGGGATGTTGGCCCTTATTTCCAGGAAGTTGGAGTATAAGGGTAGAAAAGTCTTAGTGCAACTGAACAAGGTGTTGGTGAGACCACATCTGGAGTACTGTGAGCAGTTTTAGTCCCGTTATTAAAGGAAAGATAGTATTTCATCAAAGGCTGTTCAGAGAAGGTTCACTAGGATGATTCCCTGGTATGAAGGGATTGTCTTATGAAGAAAGGTTAAGCAGGTTTGGACTCTGCTCCCTGGAGTTTAGAAGAATGAATTGTGATCTCATTGAAACATATGGGATTCTCAAGAGGTTTGGCAGGGTAAATGTCGAGAGGATGTTTCCCATCATGGGAGAGTCTAAGACCAGAGGACACAATCTCAGAATAAAGGGACACCAGTTTTGGACTGCGATGAGGAAGAATTTCTTCTGAGAGTTGAAAGTCCTTGTAACTTGCTGCCACAGACAACTGTGGGGGCAGAGTCCTTATGTATATTTAAGACTGAGATAGACTCTCGATCAGTAAGGGATTCAAGAGTTGCGGGGAAAGGCAGGAAAGTCGACACGAAGAATGCCATATCAGCCATGATCCTATTGAATGGCTGAACTCGTCCAACCTACTCCTGTTACTATTTCTTAAGGACTTGTGGCAATCACTAAAACATCCAAAAAAAAGAATGAAATCAGATAGACCACCTGGCATCATTCTGGGCATTAGAAATGACCCTGCAGAAGGACAGAATAGTGAACAAAAATACATACCTCCCTATTGCGCTCAATGCATTCTAAGCTTGGTTCCAACAGGATGTCAGTGGAACAGTGAGACCTGTCCTGACAGCGTTGGATGAATCTGTTCTCTCAGTCACTACTGCAGATGTCAGATCGGCCGCCTTAAATGAATCCCACTGAAAGCAACTGGCTCAGATGGAGTCTCTAGCTGTGTACACAGATACTGTGCAGACCAGCTGATGGAGTATTCTTTCACATCTTTGACCTTGTCTTGCTATAGTCTGAAGTCCCCAATTCCTTCGAGAAGTCCACCCTCCACACAGTACCAAAGAAAACACATGCCCCATTTCTCAAATGACTACTGCCTGGTGGCTCTGACCTTCATTATTAGGAAGTGCTTCAAGAGGTTAGTCATGGCCCACATCAATTCCAGCCTCCCAGCCTGCATCTAACCTTTGCAATTTGCCTACTGGTCATCAGGTCCACAGCAGATGCCATCTCCCATATCCCTACACTCATCCCTGGAGCATCTGGTTAATAAACAGCTCTGCCTTCAACACCATAATCCCAAACAAACTATTCTCCAAACTGTGAGATCTAAGTCTCTGCTCCACCCTCTTCAACTGGATCCTCAACTTCCTGACCTACAGATCACTGTCAGTGAGAATAGGCAACATCTCATCTTTGACAATCCTCAACACTGCATAATGGTAGGATGCATACTCAACCCCTACTGTACTCCTTGTACACTCAACTGCGTGGCCAAATTACATCTGAACCATATCTACATGTTGGCTCAAGTGGTTAACACTGCTATCTCAGAGCATCAGGGACCTGGGTTCAATTCCAACCTTGGGTGACCGTCTGTGTGGATTTTGCACATTCTTTTCATGTCTGCGTGGGTTTCCTCCCACAGTCCAAAGACGTGCAGGCTAGGTGGATTGGCCATGTTAAATTGCCCACAGTGTTGACGGATGTGTAGGTTAGGGTGGGTTACAGGGGGATAGTTCTGGGTGGGATGCTCTGAGGGTCACTGTGGACTTGTTGGGCTAAAGGGCCTGCTTCCACACTGTAGGGAATCTAAACTATGATGGTTTGCTGACAACACCATCGTTGTAGGCCAGATAATAAACAGTGACGAGAAAGAACACAGGAAAGAGAGACTGCTTGGCGGCGTGGTGTAAAGATAACAAGCTCTCTCTCAACATCAGCAAAACTAAAGAGCTAATGACTGACTTCAGGAAGCAAGGTGGAGGGCATGTCCCCATCTACATCAATGGAGTACAGTGGAGATGGTAGTGAGCTTCCAGTTCCTAGGAGTGACGATTACCAACAATTTGTCCTGGACTACACACATTAATGTGATGGTCACGGCAGTACAACAATGCCTTTTCTGCCTCAGGAGGCTAAGGAAATTTGGCATGTCCATAAGGACTCTCACCAACTTTTTATAGACACACGATAGAAAGCATTCTACCTGGATGCAACATGGCTTAGTATAGCAACTGCTCTGCCCAGTACTGTAAGAAACTACAGAGAATTGTGAACATAGCCCTGTCCATCACACAAGCCAACCTTCCATCCATTGACTCCAACTACACTTCTTGATGCTTCAGTAAGGCAGTCAACATCAAAGACCCCTCCCACCCCGGTTATACTCCCTTCCCTCCTTTACCATCAGGCAGAAGATACAAAAGCTTAAACACATGCACCAACAGGTCCAAGAACAGCTTCTTCCCCACTGTTGCTGGAATTCTGAATGGAACACTCAAATTTCAAAGCTAATGTTGATCCTGCTTTTTGTGCACCTTCTCTGCGGCCAACAACATTGTATTTCTTGCTCTGCTCAATCACCCTATGATCTTTGTATGTTATGATCTGCTTGTACTGCACACAAAATGTTTCACTGTACTTCAGTATATGTGACAATAAATCAAATCAAACGAACATCAGGAGGCTAGTGCCAGAAATAGGACGGGTGTCTCACAGACTAGTCATATTTATGTAACCACACTTTAATGTCACTATAATCCACTGTCACAAGACCACCGTGGGAAACATCTGGGAGGCTGCAACATAGTCTACGGACACCATGGCATATATCATAGTACTAGTCAAATACGGATATGTAAACCTGCTGGTTACCGAGTCCCACCCCAACCTTGGCTGATGAATCAGTACTCCTCCATGACGAACATAGTTGGAAGAAGCACTGAGGCTGGCAAGGGCACACAATGTACTCAAGGTGGGGGACTTCAATATCTACTGAGTGTGGCTCAGCTGCAGCACTAGTGACCAAGATATTCTGAGTCGTAAAAGACATGGCAGATAGACAAGGTGTGCAGCAGGTGGTGAGTGAACCAACATCAGTCTGCCAGCTGCAGCTGCATCCGTGCGACTCTGTGTCAGTAAGAATGAATACTGCACAGTCCCTGGGGAAACAAAGTCCTGCCTTAACATTGAGAATACCTTCCATTGTGTTATGGCAATATCACAGTTTTAAATGGGACAGACTTTGAACAGATCCAGTAACTCAAGACTGGTAGTGAATGCCGCAGGTTCACCATCCTCTGGGTGAAGAAACTTTTCCTCTTAGTCTTAAAGGTTTCATCCCTTATCCTTAAACAATGGCCCTACCACGAGGAACATCCTAAATAAAAACCGAAAGAACTGGGAATGCTCTAGATCAGAAACAAAAATAGAAGTTCTGGAAAAGCTCAGCAGGTGTGGCAGCATCAGTGAAGAGAAATCAAAGTTAATGATTCATGTCCGGTGACCCTTCCTTAGAACATCCATGACGAACATCCTTCCTGCATCAATCATGTCTAGTCTTGTTAGAATTTTGTAGGTTTCTGTAAGATTGCCTTCCCCTCATTTTTCTTGACTCTAGCGATTACAATCCAACAGACTCAATTTCTCCTCATATGTCAGTCCTGCAATCCAAGCAATAAATCTGCTAAATCATGACAGATGCTAGTTTTCAATCAATTCAATTCACTCCATGTGATACCAAGAAATGGGTGGAAACTTCGGACACTGCAAAGGCCATGGTTCCTGACAATATTCCAGCAACAGTATCAAAGACGTTAGAAGGGTCTAGGCCCGAAATGTCAGCTTTTGTGCTCCTGAGATGCTGCTTAGCCTGCTGTGTTCATCCAGCTTCACACTTTGTTATCTTAGCTCCATAACTTGTCTAGGGGTGTGGCAAGCTGTGCCGGTACAGCTATAACACTGGCATTTATCTGATGTGGCAAACTGCCCAGTACAAGAACAAAATAGGGCAAATTCAACCCCATCAACTAATGCCCCAACAGTCTGCTCTCAATCAGTAAAGTTATGGAACATGTCACCACCAGTGGGGCAGCACGGTGGCTCAGTGGTTAGCACTGCAGCCTCACAGCGCCAGGAACCTGGGTTCGATTCCAGCCTTGGGTAACTGTCTGTGTGGAGTTTGCACATTCTCCCCATGTCTGCGTGGGTTTCCTCCAGGTGCTCCGGTTTCCTCCCACGGTCCAAAGATGTGCAGGCTAGGTGGATCGCCATGCTAAATTGCCCGTAGTGTTCAGGGATGTGAGAGTTATAGGGGGATGGGTCTGGGTCGGATGCTTCAAGGGGCAGTGGGGACTTGTTGAGCCGAAGGGCCTGTTTCCATACTGTAGGGAATCTAATCTAACCTAATCTAACCTAAATCTATCAAGCAGCAACTGCTCAGTGATGCCCAGTTTGGGTTCTGCCAGAGCCATTCAGCTCCTGATCTTATTTACAGCCTTGGTTTAGAAACGAGCAAAATAACTGAATTCCAGAAGGGAGAGTGACAGCCCTTGATGTTGAAGCTATACTTCACTGAGTGCAGAACTAAGGAACCCTCGCAGCACTAGAGCCAATGGGAATCAAGGAGAAAAGTGCTGTTGGATCATACTTTGCACAAAGGAAGATGGTTGCAGTTTCTGGACATCAGTCATCTCAGCTCAAGGACTTTTCTTAACAGTGGCTCAGTGATTAGCACTGCTGCCTCACAGCGCCAGAGACCCGGGTTCAATTCCACCCTTGGGCGACTGAGTTTGCACATTCTCCCCCTGTCTGCGTGGGTTTTTTCCAGGAGCCCTGGTTTCCTCCCACTGTCCAAAGATGTGCAGTTTAGGTGCACTCACCATGCTAAATTGTCCATAGTATCAGGGATGTGCAGATTAGGAGGCTTAGTCATGAGAAATGCTGGGTCATAAGTGGAAGGTGGGTATGATGCTTTTCAGAGGGTTGATGCAGACTCAATGGGTTGAATGTCCTTCTTCCACACTGCAGGGAATCTAGGAGTTCCTCAAAAGAAATGTCCTAAGCCTACTGTTCTCAACTGCTTCATCAATGACCTTCCCTCCATCATAAAACCAGAGGAAGGGATGTTCGCTCATGATTTCACAATGTTCATAACCATTTGCAACTTTTCGGATACTGAACCATCCGTGTTCAAATGCAGCAAGATTGAGACAAAATCCAGGCTTCTGCTGACGAGCAGCAACTAACATTCATGTCACACAAATGTCAGACAATGTCTCTTTTTGAAGATTGTGAATCTAACCATTGCCCATGACATTCAATTACTATTACTAAACCCCAACCATCAACATCCTGGGGGTTACCACTGATCAAAAACTGGACTGGACTAGCCATATAAATACAGCAGTTACCACAGTGGGTCAGGGGCTAGGAATCCTGCAGCAAGCAGGCTACTTTTGGAATACTGTGTTGTTAAACTGGAAAGGGTTCAGAAAAAAATTACAACAATGTTGCCAGGATGGAGGTTTGAGCTGTAGGGAGACGCTGAATAGCAGGGGGCTATTTTCTGTGAAGCGGAAGCTGAGAAGTGACCTAATAGGGGTTTCTAAAATCACAAAAGGCACAGATAGGGTGAATTGTCAAAGTCTTTTACCCAGGGTAGAGAAGTCCAAAAAAAGGTGAGATAAGAAAGATTTTAAAAGGGACCTAAAGAGCAAATTTGCACACAGAGTGGTGCATGTATAGATTAAGCTGCCAGAGGAAGTGGAGGAGACTTTGAATATTTGAAAGGCATCTGGAAAGGTATATGAATAGGAAGGATTTAAGAGGATCATGGGCCAAATGCTGGCAAATAAGAATAGATTAATTTAGGATATTTGGTCGGCACGGACTCCATCACTAACTAATTCACCTCTTGACTCCACAAAGCCCTTCCACCATCGAAAGATGAAGTCATGGGTGTGATAGAATATTCCCCACATACCTAGATCAGTGCAGTCCATCAACACAAGAAGTTTGACAACATCCAGGATAAAGTAGCATGCTTGATTGGTAACACATCCCCGAACATTCACTCTCTCCACCACTGACCCTTAGTAGCAGTAGTACATACTATGTACTATTTACAAAATGTCTGCAGAAATTCATCAAGGTCCCTCAGACAACAGCTTCCAAACCCAAGACTACTACCATCTGGAAAGGGCAGGACAGTATATACATGGGAACACCATTATCTGCAAGTTCCTCAGAGTCACACACCAACAAAACATGGAAATGCGTCCTCTTCCTTCATGTCACTAGGTCAAAATCCTGGAACTCCCTACCTAATGACATACTTACACCAAATGGACAGCAGCATTTCAATGCAGCAACTCATCACCACCTTCTCAAAGGGCAACCAGGGATGGGCAATAAATGCTGGCCCAGCCAACAACACCCACAAGCTATGAATGAATTTTGATTGTGCAAAGCAAGATGCCATAAATAGAAAATGAATAATTAGATGAATGGTTTGTCACGATGCTAGATGAGAGATGCATGTTGAATAAGATCATGGGGGACATACCTAAGGAAATACCTAATGACCCGCAAACTAGTAAGCAAAGTCCCTATGCAGCTTTGAACCACTGCGATGTAATATTTTATGGCCCTTTAATAGGTATGGGTTAATATCTCAGTGAAAGAAGTCCTTGCCTATTTGGCCTTTCCTTATAACTGAAACCATCCTTTGCTGGCAACATCCTGGTAAAACTCTTCTGAATACTTTCAAGCTTAATAATATCCTTCCTGTAACAGGGAGACCGGAACTGGACAGAGAAGAGGCCTCATCAATGCTTTGTACAACTCAATTCAAAACTACAGTGTGGATCCAATTCATAACAATTAAGCTGAGAGGTACACTGCCACCAACTGAGCCAAGCACGATCTCATTTGTCCCTGCACACAAGTAATTTCCTAATATTTCCATAATTACCAGTAAAAGTAATAGGCTGTCAAGACAACTTAACCTAGGAAAGTAAATCAATCCTTTCACTTGACTCCCCAGAAGAAGGGAGCCCTCCACACAAGAAATAGTCTCTCAGCATACATTTGCCCAAAAGAGTTTGTTGGTTTCTGCTCTGGGCTGTGATCTCCATCACTACTTAAAGAATTTTCACCACCTGCAAACATCCCAAGGCCAAAACTGGGGGTGCTGTAGGGAAGGCTGGCCAAGACAGGGTAGTATCATGGGGCACCCTACTGGAAGTAGGGATGTTCTGAGGGACTACTGCCACAGATCTGAGGATTGTATAATATTTCAGGAAGGAACAGAACATACAGTCACTTACCGTGATTTTTGTTACTTTGATATGGGTTCCATGGAAGCTCAGCATTACTATCTCCAGCCCGTGGCTCCCATATGTTCCTTTAAAGAGACCAGGTGGTATCAAGTCTTCTGGAGCAGATGGCGGTAAGTAGATCCTACGATATGTCAGACAGTTACTGAAACATAAACATAAGACATCAGAACACCTCATTCTCCGGTTGAAAGATGAACCCACCTTCCCGAATTCCTGATCATCAACACCAACAATACTAACACCAACAATACTGACACCATGCCCTGACCTGCTTGTTACCTGCTCACCTGGTGGAGCTGCACTGAGCACATGCCAAAAAATCTGTCAAAGTGATTCCATTCAGAACAGTAGCATGGACCTTTTTCTTGGAGAGGCTATATTTTAGTTTTACTTCCAACACTCAAGAGGCTGATGAGCAAATTTCAAAAAGATATGATTTGATGCAAATTAAAAGAATGGTTACATGGAAGCTCTAAACCATCAAAAATATAACTAAACAAAACTTTTTCGGGATGGGCATCTTTGGGTCTTCTTCTGTCCCTCGCCGGCCAGACCCCACTCCCTCCCCAATCACATCCTGGGCCCAGGCTAATTATTGAAGGTTCCAGAAGATACTCAACAGTCACTCACTCATATTGGCTGGTGTAGATAAACTTCATAAGGATCAGCTCCTGCATGTGCTCATGGAAAATATCCTCCAGGGTTCGACCCCACTCCTCTGCTAGCCAAGTCCGGAATTCCTGTTAGCCAAACATAATTGTGTCAAAAGAAATTAAATGTTTTCAAAGAGACCATTATACAAACCTTGCTGTGAGTGTACAGAACGTTATTCCCACCCTGACTGTTTGTGGCTTTGGATCTGAACTCAGGAGCTGCTGCTGGCCACTGACTCCATCAGAAACCTTACTGGGAGACTAGGAGCAGCCGCTACAAAAACTGGAAATACAATAGTAAATGCTGGATGTCCAGCATACCTTAATCAACAGGGAAAGAGAAAGGACAGGTGAATGCATTGGTGACAGTCACGACAGAAACCACTAGAATTGGATTGGGTCCAAGTTTAAGTATACGTTGTAAATAACTACAGCCCCAGCACAGATCTCTGTGGCACCTCACTAACTATAGGTAGCCAACCTGAAAATATTCCTGCTTTCTTAACGCTGTCTTCTTTTAAGTTAACCAAACCTCTAGTCAAACCAATATACTACCTTCAACACCACAAATTACGAAGTAAACTTACATGCAATAATTTATCAAAGGCCTTTTGGAAATTGCCTTAAATCTGTGCCCCTAGTAACTGATCCCTCTGCTAGGGAGAACACTGTATCCAACTCCCTCATTGTTTTGTATGCCTTGATTAAGTCAACCCTCAGCGTCCTCTATTCTAAGGAAAAACACACCCTAGCCTATCCAATCTTTCCTCAGCTGCAACTTTCAAGCCCTTAGCACATTTACACAAATCTCCTCTGCTCGGTCTCTAAAGCAATTATGTCCTCCCTGTCATATGCTGACCAGAATTGTACAAAAAATTCCCAGTTGTGGCCCAACCCGTGTGTTATATTGTTCCAGCATTACGTCTCCACTCATATAGTCAAGACTTTAACCAAATGAATGAAAACATCCCACATGCCTTCTTTAACACTTATCTACCTGTCCTTCCATCTTCATGGACCTGGGAAGGTGTCTCAATTCCTACACTTCTGTTAATTGTATATTCCTTTATTTTGTTTACACTCCTCAAATGAACAGCCTTGATTTCCCCAAATTGATTTCAATTTGCCTTCTTCCCGCCCATTCAACCAAACCACTGGCATCATCCTGAAGTAGTATGATTGGTTCTGATTCAGGGCTACAGTAGCACATTAACATAACCAATGTACAAATTAGCCTGAGGTGCAGAGCGATGCATCAGAGGCATACGTTCAAAGAGATCACTTCAGCCAGGATAATTTTAATTTAATTAATCAAATAAATTGGTATCCAACAGCTAGTGTCATTAGTGGGGTCTATGAAATCATCTTTTGTGACACAATATTCCACCTTGTTCTCTAATAAGCTAAGGGACAGATCCAGACCCCAAAGCAGTCAGGTTGTCATTTAGGTACCCCTGCCATACTGCAGCATCAAAATACTGCAAAGTCAAAAATGAATCAAAAACAGGAAAGACCAAATGCTATCACCAGGAATCATTACAACAAACTCAATCAACTCTGCCAAGTCCTCCTCACCTGGGCACTTGTGCCAAATCAGTCTCAGATTCAAAGTCAAACAGTGACTTCACATCAAGAAAATCACTGCTTTAAGTCAGTGTCCCAAATTCCTCCATCATATGTCCACTAACAGGACAGACTCACCAGAAGTGGCAATACTTTGGTACACTGTTGGGAGGGAATGTCTTTTAACATTAATTCTGGACAAAATTAAATCTCATAGCAGAACAAAAGTAGGCAAGGAACTTCCTACAGGTCTCTTCTCAAGATCCCCAACATCACAGATGCCAACCTTCAACTATTTTGATTCAGTCTACATGATACTGAGGAACAGCTGAAGGCACTGGGCATTGCAAAGGTGGTGGGGTTCTGACAACATTCTGGAAATAGTACAAAGATATGTGCTCTAGAATTAGCCTTGTTCCTAGCCAACAATGGCATCTACCCAACAATGTGAAAAATTGCCCAGCATTGTCCTGCAAGTAAGAAGCATGATAAATATGACCCAACCAATTACAGCTACATCCTCCTGCTAATTATCATTAGTGAAATGATAGAAAGGTTTGTTGTCAGTACTATCACTGCAAAGGAATATCCTGCTCATCGATTCTTAGCTTGGGATACTGACAAGGTCACCTAGCACCTGATCTCATTCCAGGCTTGCTAGAATGACAGGTTACTAGAGGAGGGATGTAGTTGCATTGGAACAGTTCACAGGGAGTTTCACTGGATTGATTCCAGAGAGGCCTTATGAAAAGATTGAGCAGTTTAGGCCTAGACTCTGTGGAGTTTAGAAGAATGACAGGAAATCTAGTTGAGGGATGTAAGATACTAAAAGGCAACTAACAAAATAGACAGAGAAAGGATGTTTCCTCACGTGGGGCAATCTATAACAAGAAGTTTTAGTTTTAGGATAAGGGGCAGCAGAAAGAAAACAAAGACAAAGAGAAATTACTCCTCTCGTGACACTGTCAATCTGTGGAATTAAATACCCTACAGCATGGTGGATGCCAGGACACTGAGTAAATGCAAGGAAGAGGTAGATTTTAATTAGTAATGGATTGTAGGGTTATTGAAAGCAGGCAGGAAAGTCAAGTTGAGATAAGATTAGCCATGATCTTATTAAATAGTAGAGCGGGCTCAAGGGGCCAAGTTATCTTCTCCTGCTCCTTATGTTCTCATGCCATTCAGCAAGGGCAATGTCATTGCGTGTCAAGGGGATATGGCTAGATTCTCTTACTGGTGACGGTTATTGCCTGACACTTGTGTGATGAATACTACTTGCCACTTGTCAGACAAGCTGGATATTGTCCAGGTATTGCTGTTATCAGACATAGTCTACTTTAGTATCCAAAGAGTCACAAATGGTGCTGACACTGCTAAAAACATTTGTGTCTGACCGGTATTGCAGGGAAGGTTACTGATGAAACCTGAAGATGAGTGGGCTTAGGACATCACCCTGAGAAGCTCTGCAGGGATGTCCTGCAGCTAAGATAATTAATTCCCAACATGTAAAGAAATTTGATTGAGAAGGGGGGTGGGAACCTGAGCTGTATACCGGAGGTGAGAGTTGATGCAGGTGAGAGGCAATAGCAAGAGGTAGACCAGCTAGTGGGAAGGAACCAAGGGATCAGTTAAAGTGTGTTTGCTTTAATGCAAGGAGTAACAGGAATAAAAGTGATGAACTTAGAGCATGGATCAGTACCTGGTGCTATGATGTTGTGGCCATAACACAGACATGGGTTTCTCATGGGCAGGAATGGTTGCTGGATCTTCCAGGGTTTAGAACATTTAAAAAGAATAGGGAGGGGGGAGAAAGAGGAGGGGGTGTAGCACTACTAATCAGAGAGGGTATCACAGCTACAGAAGCTTGCATTGTCGAGGAAGATCTGCCTACTGAGTCAGTGTGGGTGGAACTTGGGAACAGCAAGGGAGTAGTCACCTCGTTAGGGGTTCAAGAAAGCATAGGTCGACGGATTTTGGAAAAGTGTGGACGCAGTAGGGTTGTTGTAATGGGTGACTTTAACTTTCCTAATATTGATTGGAACCTCCTTCGAGCAGAAGATTTGAATGGAGCTGTTTTTGTAAGTTGTGTTCAGGAGGGTTTCCTAACGCAGTACGTTGACAGGCCGACGAGGGGAGAGGCCATTCTAGACTTGGTGCTCGGAAACGAGCCGGGGCAGGTATCAGATCTTGTGGTGGGAGAGCATTTTGGTGATAGTGACCATAACTGCCTCACATTCTACATAGCTATGGAGGAGGAGAGGATTAGGCAAAATGGGAGGATATTTAATTGGGTAAGAGGAAACTATGATGCGATTAGACATGAGTTAGGAAGCATGGACTGGGAGCAATTGTTCCATGGTAAGGGAACTATAGACATGTGGAGACTGTTTAAGGAACAGTTGTTGCGAGTGATGAGTAAATATGTCCCTCTGAGACAGGCAAGAAGGGGTAAGATAAAGGAACCTTGGATGACGAGAGCGGTGGAGCTTCTTGTGAAAAGGAAGAAGGTAGCTTACATAAGGTGGAGGAAGCTAGGGTCAAGTTCAGCTAGAGAGGATTACTCGCAGGCAAGGAAGGAGCTCAAAAAAGGTCTGAGGAGAG
Organism: Stegostoma tigrinum; assembly: GCF_030684315.1. NCBI lineage: Eukaryota > Metazoa > Chordata > Chondrichthyes > Orectolobiformes > Stegostomatidae > Stegostoma > Stegostoma tigrinum. The sequence goes on along the minus strand of NC_081369.1, from coordinate 67,326,182 downwards.
CCAGGAGGGGGCACGAGAAAGGCTTGGCAGAAGGAATCAGGGAAAACACAAAGGCATTTTACACTTACGTGAGGAATAAGAGAATGATCAAAGAAAGAGTAGGGCCGATCAGGGATAGCATAGGGAACTTGTGTGTGGAGTCTGAGGAGGTACGGGAAGTCCTAAATGAGTTTTTTGCTTCTGTCTTTACGAAAGAAACGAACTTTGTAGTGAATGAAACCTTTGAAGAGCAGGTGTGCATGCTGGAATGGATAGAGATAGAGGAAGCTGATGTGCTGAAAATTTTGTCAAACATTAAGACTGACAAGTCGCCAGGCCCGGACCAGATTTGTCCTCGGCTGCTTTGGGAAGCGAGAAATGCAATTGCTTCGCCACTTGCGAAGATCTTTGCATCCTCGCTCTCCACTGGAGTCGTACCTGAGGACTGGAGAGAGGCAAATGTAATTCCTCTCTTCAAGAAAGGAAATAGGGAAATCCCCGGCATTTACAGACCAGTAAGTCTCACGTCTGTCGTCTGCAAGGTGTTAGAAAGGATTCTGAGGGATAGGATTTATGACCATCTGGAAGAGCATGGCTTGATCAAATACAGTCAACACGGCTTTGTGAGGGGTAGGTCATGCCTCACAAACCTTATCGAGTTTTTTGCGGATGTGACTAGAAAAATTGATCAGGGTCGAGCTGTGGATGTGGTGTATATGGACTTCAGTAAGGCATTTGATAAGGTTCCCCATGGTAGGCTCATTCAGAAGGTCAGGAGGAATGGGATACAGGGGAACTTAGCTGCTTGGATACAGAATTGGCTGGCCAACAGAAGACAGCGAGTGGTAGTAGAAGGAAAATATTCTGCCTGGAAGTCAGTGGTGAGTGGCGTTCCACAGGGCTCTGTCCTTGGGCCTCTACTGTTTGTAATTTTTATTAATGACTTGGATGAGGGGATTGAAGGATGGGTCAGCAAGTTTGCAGACGACACAAAGGTCGGAGGTGTCGTTGACAGTATAGAGGGCTGTTGTAGGCCGCAGCGGGACTTTGACAGGATGCAGAGATGGGCTGAGAGGTGGCAGATGGAGTTCAACCTGGATAAATGCGAGGTGATGCATTTTGGAAGGTCGAATTTGAAAGCTGAGTACAGTATTAAGGATAGGATTCTTGGCAGTGTGGAGGAACAGAGGGATCTTGGTGTGCAGATACATAGATCCCTTAAAATGGCCACCCAAGTGGACAGGGTTGTTAAGAAAGCATATGGTGTTTTGGCTTTCATTAACAGGGGGATTGAGTTTAAGAGTCGTGAGATCTTGTTGCAGCTCTATAAAACTTTGGTTAGACCGCACTTGGAATACTGCGTCCAGTTCTGGTCGCCCTATTATTGGAAAGATGTGGATGCTTTGGAGAGGGTTCAGAGGAGGTTTACCAGGATGCTGCCTGGACTGGAGGGCTTATCTTATGAAGAGAGGTTGACTGAGCTTGGTCTCTTTTCATTGGAAAAAAGGAGGAGGAGAGGGGACCTAATTGAGGTATACAAGATAATGAGAGGCATAAATAGAGTTGATAGCCAGAGACTATTTCCCAGGGCAGAAATGGCTAGCACGAGGGGTCATAGTTTTAAGCTGGTTGGAAGAAAGTATAGAGGGGATGTCAGAGGCGGGTTCTTTACACAGAGAGTGGTGAGAGCATGGAATGCATTGCCAGCAGCAGTTGTGGAAGCAGGGTCATTGGGGTCATTTAAGAGACTGCTGGACATGCATATGGTCACAGAAATTTGAGGGTGCATACATGAGGATCAATGGTCGGCACAACATTGTGGGCTGAAGGGCCTGTTCTGTGCCGTACTGTTCTATGTTCTATATGTTCTAGAAGTCCAATCAGCAGAAAGTTCCTCCCCTTTCCCCTGATTCCCATCCACTCTACATTTATGTATAAGAACAGTTGATATCTATTCTTTTATGAAAGTACTTTGCTGGCTGTGAAGCACTTTAGGATGTCTTGACATTGTTTTTATTCCTGAAAGGCGTTCAAATCAAGTATGCATAGGAAATGCAGGGTTACAGGAATCGGGTAGAGGGATCGGTCTGGATGGGATGCTCTTTGGAGAATCAGTGTGGGCCTAATGACCTGCTTCCACTGTGTAGGGATCCTATGATCCCAAGGTCACAGTTCAAATATCAGGGCAGAAAGTTGGCTAAAAAAAACTTAAAAACAAGAGTGCAGGGTCAAGGCATTTGTATCCGTGCAATGTAAAACAAACATTCAAAAACATGACTGATATAGCTTTACTGTCAGTAGCACCAAGAATGATGTATCCTAAGGTTGGACATCAATGATAATTTACAACTCCCCAGAACACACAGCAACTGAGCATCATTTCAAAGCAGGTTCATCAACAGAATGCCAGCTTACTCCTTGAGAAACGTTTTGTCCTGTCAGTGACCTGGATCCGCAGGCTGCCAGACCCTCACCTTGACTTACCTCCTGTCTCCCTCCTGCCATCCGGTGGAAATCAGTCTGATTACACTTGGTTGAAAACTCATCCTTCTTTACAATCTGCAAAGAAAAAAAAACTCTTAACTGCAGAAATAGCAAGAACTGCAGATGCCGGAATCTGAGACAACAAAGTGTGGAGCTGAATGATCACAGCAGACCAGGCAGCATCAGAGGAGCAGGAAAGTTGACATTTCAGGTAGGGACCTGTCTTTAGAAATGGGGAGGTGGAAGGGAACTCAGAAATAAAGAGACAGAGGAGGGCTGGGGCTGGGGAAGGTAGGTGGGATGGTGATAGGTGAGTGCAGGTAGGCAATGGTGGGTACTGGTTAGTGAGGTGGGAGTGACGGATAGGTGGGAGAGAAGATGGACATTTGGTGGCAGGCCAGGGAGGTGGAGATAAAAGGGAGGGTTGGATATGGGATGAGGCCAGATGAATTCCAGCTTTAAAATCTCCCCACCCCGGTCTCATCTGATGAAGGGTCACCAGACCTGAAACGTTAATTCTGTTTTCTCCTTCACAGATGCTGCCAGACCTGCTGAGCTTTTCCGCAAACTTTGTTTTTGTTCCTCCCTCTCATCCTGCCTCCTTGACCTGACACAACCTGTCCATCTCCTCTCCCACCTATCTGTCACTCCCACCTCACTGACCAATCCCCACCACTCCCTACATGCACTCACCTATCACCATCCCACCTACCTTCTCCAGCCCCACCCCTCCACTATTTATTTCTGACCTCCCTTACCCCTCCCCATTTCTGAAGAAGGGTCCCGACCGGAAACGTCAACTTGCCTGCTCCTCTGATGCTGCCCGCCCTACTGTGTTCTTCCAGTTCCATGCTGTTATCTCTTAACTGCAGAACCCTGTACCTATCAAAGAACGCAACGAGCTTTCACAACGATCCAGTTCAAAGTTTAAGACCATGATGTAGGAGTAGAATTAAACCATTCAGCCAATCAAATCTGTTCCACCATTTGAATATGGCTGATGCGTATCAACCCTATTCTCCAGCCTTCTCCAGTAACCCCTGATCCCCTTACTAATCCAGAACCTAACTCCATCTTAAATTTACTCAATAACTTGGCATCCACAGGCCTCTGTTTCACAGATTCACCATCATCTGGCTGAAGGAATCCCTCATCTCAATTCTAGAGAATTGCCCCTTCACTCTGAGGCTGAGCCCTTGGGTTCTAGTTTCGCCTACTAGTGGAAAAGTCTTCTCCATGTCCACTCTATCCAGGCCTCTCAGCATTCTGTAAGTTTCAATCAGATTCCACCTCATCCTTCTAAACTCTGAGTACAAACCAGAGTCTTCAACTGTTCCACATATGACAAGAGCTTAGCATAGGATCATTCTTGTAAACCTCCTCCTGACTCCCTCCAATGCCAGCACATCTTTCATTAGATACAGGGCCCAAAACTGCTTAGAATATTCCAAATGTGTTTTGACCAAAGCCTAGTATAGTTTCAGTAATATATCTTTGCTCTTGTATTCTAGTCCTCTTGAAATGAATACTAACATTGCATTTGCCTTCCTAACTGCTAACTGAACCCGCATTTTAAGCTGAAGAGAATGTGAACTATGACTCCCGAGTCTCTTTGCACTTTAGGCTTCTTAAGTTTTTCTGCATTTGGAAAATAGTCTGTGCCTCTATTCGTCCTACCAAAATGCATAGCCTCACACTTTCCCACATTGTATTCCATCTGCCACTTCTTTGCTCAGTCTCCTAACCTATCCAAGTCCTTCTGCAGCCTCCTTACTTCAGCACTACCTACCTGTCCCTCTATCTATCTTTCTGTCTCCCATGTTGAATCCATAGTAGTAAAGGACACCATTAGTGGGTCAGTAAAATTGCAAATAGCTGCCAAAAGAGAACTGAAAAGGAATCAGTTTCAAGATTTGCACAGGCTATGTCCCTTCATGTTTCCTTTCAGTGTGTGGCCTGTTTGCCCTGTAGTCCTTCTAGGATGATTCCAAAATAAAGCTCCTCACCTCAACAGATATTCTGCCCTGCATCCCAATAGGACGTCACCATTTACTGAAACACACCAAAAATGTGACTGCATGCTGCACACAGCAATTTGTGTACCCAGAACATGGGGTGGCGACATGATTTTGACTCAGACCAGGATGCGGGGACTTCAGGGAAGACAGAAGTCAGTACATTGGGCAAGATGGGGACAAGGATCCCAGGGATGTCAGCAATTTACAATTTGTATCGATGACTTAGACGAAGGACTGATTGAACGATTGCCAAATCTATGGAGGACACAAAAATAGCCACAGGACTAACTAGTGAAAAAGACAGAATCTGCAAACATAAGTCAGGTTAAGTGAGTGAGCAAATCTTGGTAGATGGTCTCTAAACATAGTAAATCGTGAACTTATCCATCTCGGCAGAAAGTATGAAAAAGTAGTTTCTGATTAATTGGACAAAGATTGCAGCTCTGAGATCCTGGAGGATCTGGGTGTCCTGCCACACAAAACACAAAAGACTAGTGAGTGGGTACAGCAAGTGATTAGGAAGGCAAATTAAATGTGATCTATTGAAAGAGAAATGGAATATTGAAGTTGGGAAATTTAAGTGTGTATAAAAGTGTTGTAAGACCACATCTAGAAAAGTGGTTTCACTTTCCTTCCAGAGTAATGGATAGAAATGCATTAGAAGCAGGGCACAGAAAGCTCATTTGATGCTTCCTTGGGATGATGGAGTTACCTTGTAAGGAAGGTTTGAACAGATTGGACCTGCATCCATTGGAATTTAGAATCTCACAAGGTGATTTTCTTGAAGATCTCAAGTACACTTGAAAGGGACTAGAACTATGTGACAGCTTTAAAATAAGGGATTCCCCTATTTAAGATGAAGTCAAAAATCACATGACACCAGGTTACAGACTAACAGGTTTATTAGGAGATTTCCACTTTCCCAAAATAAATTGGTATTGTCATAGTGTGAAGAGTTTAGAGGAGGCAGATTTCTTGAAATTTATCTGGGGAGCTTTTTTGTACCTATGCATAGAATGCCCAACAAGTGGTGGTGCAGTGCTGGATCCGGTTCTGGGGAAAGAAGCCAGATGAGTGTTCAATGTGGGAGCAGGGAATGTTTTAGCAGTAGCGACCACTTCATGGTATGGTTTAAACTTTTGCAGTATAAGGAAAGAGATGGCCGGCAAAAGGTGGTTTTGGATTGGGGGAAGGCAGATTTTATTTGAAGATATCAACCTGTTGGATTGTAACCTTTTGTCACATGATTTTTGACCTTGTCCACCCCTGTCCACCTCCACATCATATCTCCCATTTAAGACAGCAATGATGAGAATGCTTCTTCCCCATAGGTTCATCAGTGTGTGGAATTTTCTTGAAGGCAGGTAGGTCGTTGAATATTTTTAAGACAGATCAGTTCCTGATTGAAAAGGGAACCAAGGATAAACAGAGAAATAAAGGTGTCATTGCAATCAGATCAACCACAATCTTACTGGATAAAAAACTGGCTGGGCAACAGGAGACAGAGGGTAGTAGTAGAAGGGAGTTTCTCAAATTGGAGACCTGTAACCAGTGGTGTTCCACAGGGATCTGTGCTGGGACCACTGTTGTTTGTGGTATATGTAAATGATCTGGAGGAAGGTGTAGGTGGTCTGATCAGCAAGTTTGAAGATGACACTAAGATTGGTGGAGTAGCTGATAGTGAAGGGGACTGTCAGAGATTACAGCAGAATATAGATAGACTGGAGAGTTGGGCAGATACATGGCAGATGGAGTTCAATCCAGGCAAATGCGAGGTGATGCATTTTGGAAGATCAAATTCAAGGGCGAACTATACAATAAATGGAAAAGTCCTAGGGAAAATTGATGAACAGAAAGATCTGGGTGTTCAGGTCCATTGTTCCCTGAAGGTGACAACGCAGGTCAATAGGGTTGTCAAGGCGGCATATGGCATGCTTTCCTTCATTGGGCGGGGTATTGAGTACAAGAGTTGGCAGGCCATGTTGCAGTTGACTTTGGTTTGACCACGTTTGGAGTACTGTGTGCAGTTCTGGTCGCCACATTACCAAAAGGATGTGGATGCTTTGGAGAGGGTGCAGAGGAGGTTCACCAGGATGTTGCCTGGTATGGAGGGTGCTAGCTATGAAGAGAGGTTGAATAGCTTAGGATTATTTTCATTAGAAAGACTGAGATTGAGGGGGGACCTGATTGAGGTCTACAAAATCATGAGGGGTATAGACAGTGTGGATAGCAAAAAGCTTTTTCCCCCCGCAGAGTGGGGGACTCAATTACTAGGGGTCATGAGTTCAAAGTGAGAGGAGGAAAGTTTAAGGAGATATGCGTGGAAAATTCTTTACACAGAGGGTGGTGGCCGCCTGGAACGCATTGCCAGCGGAGGTGGTAGACGCAGACACATCAGCGTCTTTTAAGATATATTTGGACAGCTACATGGATGGGCAGGGAGCAAATGGACACAGACCATTAGAAAATAGATGACAGGTTAGACAGAGGATCTTGATCGGCGCAGGCTTGGAGGGCCGAAGGGCCTGTTCCTGTGCTGTAGGTTTCTTGGTTTCTTTGTTTAAATGGCAAAACAGACTCAAAGAATTTAATACAAGAGATGGGGATTTGTGACTGGCAGAGAAGCTTGTTCACATAGCTTCAGAAGACATCTTTGAAAGGGGCGATCATTGCTGTTTTTTTGGGGATAAACTTATTTCTACGGAGGACAAATAATCAAAAGAAAAAGCATTTCCTCGTACCTGAATATCACCCTTGTGAGGCCCCTTGTGACCATACATGCATTCCACTTCTGCCTTATTCTTATCACACAGGTAAATTTGGAACAAAGGCTTGCAACGCATGGCATCATTGACTCGAGGATCATGAGGGGGCAGGTACATCCAGCCAATAATAAACAACCCGTCTACCTATGAGTCAACACAGACACCAGTGAACGTTGCATCACATCACCATGGAGAGGAACTCAAGACACTCACTGCACATGCTCAATTGTACAGTAACTCTCACAATCCAAAGCGAGATCTCAAGCAACAGAACATATCACAACAATAACTCATTTATACATGGCAAACAACTCCAAAGTTTCAGCAAACCATTAACAAATCTTGGCATGCAACCATACAACAGGATGTTACAGCAGATAACTAAATGTTTGGTCAAAGGGCCAGGTTTTGAAAGAATATCTTAAAGGAAGTAAGGAAAGCAAAGTGATGGAGAAGTTAGGGACTTCCAGATATTAAGGCCTTAAGCAACTGAAGACACAATCACTAACAGTGATGTAATTAAGAACATGGATACTAAACACCAGGAGTGAAGAACCATAGAGATCAGATGGTTGTGGTGAAAGAGGTGGTAAGAGAGAGATTGGGAGGACTGAGGCCCAGGGAGCACTTGAAAACAGGGAACAGAACCTTTGTGATTGAGGCATTGCTGGACCAGGAGCCAATACAAGTCTGCAAATGTGGAAGTGATGTGTGAATTAGGAGAATTTAAATTAATCTGGCAGGGGGAGGGTACACAGTATTGATTAAACAGTCACATCATGCCACAACAAACTGAGCAAGTCACAATAAGTTCTGCTATGTTGAGCATCAAGAGAGTAAGGCTGGATGGTCTTTACTTTAATGCTAGGACTGTAATTCGTAAGACTGATGAGTTAAGATATTGTCATCACAGAAACATGGTTGAGGAGAGGGCTGGACTGGCAACTCAAAATTCCGAGGGACAGAATTTTTAGGCGGGATAGAGGAGGCTGTTAAAAAGGGTGGTGGAGCACTATTGATTCAAGAGTCAACTGCTGCAATAAGGAGAGATGATACCTTGGAAGGGTCATTAAACAAGGCTTTGTGGGTAGAACTTAGGAATGTTAAGAGGGCAGCTAGTTTACTGGGGGTATATTATTGGCCCCCAAACAGTCAGCAAGAAGTAAAGAAGCAAATGTGTAGACAGTTCAGAAGTGTGATATAGTAATTGGGTTATTTATTAGGGAATTTCAATTTTCCCAACATAAATCAGGGCAGTCATAGCGTGGAGGGTTTAGAGGAGGCGAATTTCTTGAAATGAATCTGGGGAGTATTTTGTACCTACACATAGAAGGCCCAGCAAGGGGTGATGCACACTTTTCGACCCAGAAAAGCATGAAGTCATTTTGGAAGGTTAAATTTGAATGCAGAATACAGGGTTAATGGCAGGATTCTCAGCAGTGTGGAGGAACAGCGGGATCTTGGGGTCCACATCCTTAGATCCCTCAAAGTTGCTACCCAAGTTGATTGGGTTGTAAAGAAGGCGTATGATGTGCTGGCTTTCATGGCAGGGGAATTGAGTTTAAGAGCCGTGAAGTCATGCTGCAGCTCTATAAAAGTCTGGTTAGGCCACACTTGGAATACTGTATTCAGTTTTGGTCACTCATTATAGGAAAGATGTGGAAGCTTTAAAGAGGGTGCAGAGGAGATTTACCAGGATGCTGCCTGGACTGGAAGGCAGGCAGGATAGATGAGGAAAGGTTGAAGGAGCTAGGGCTTTTTTCATTGGAGTGAAGAAGGGTGAGAGATGACTTGATAGAAGTTTACAAGATAATGAGAGGCATAGATAGCGTGGATAGTCAGGGACTTTTTCCCTGGGTAGAAATGACTATTATGAGGGGGCAAAATTTTAAGGTAATTGGAAGAAGGTGCAGGGGAGATGTCAGAGGTAGGTTCTTCACACTGAGAGTGGTTGTTGTGTGAAATGCGCTGCCAAAAGTGGTAGTGGAGTCAGATACTTTAGAGACTTTTAAGCGACTCTTGGATAGGCGCATGGAGGATAGTAATATGCAGGGTACACAGAGTAGATTGATCTTAGTAGGATAATAGGTTGGCACTACATTGTGGGCCAAAGGGCCTGTACTGTGCTGTACTGTTCTGTGTTCAGTGCTGGATCTGTTTCTGGGGAAAGAAGCCAGATGGGTGTTCAATGTGGCAGTAGTGAATGTTTTAGCAGTAGTGACCACAACACTGTATGGTTTAAATGTTTACTCTTCAAGGAAAAAGATGGCCTGCAAAAGATGGTTTTGGATTTGAGGAAGGCAGATTTTATTATAAAAATAAATCAGGATCTGGCCACAGTAGACTGGGAACAATTCCTTGCAGGTAGGTCTGCAGTGGAGTAAAGGAGGGCATTCATAAAAGAGCTAGGGTAGAGAACAGGTCCAACATATAGCCTTTAGAGGGAGATGTAGGAACAATAAGCTCATCGAACCCTGGCTACCCAGGACAATTCAGGACTGGATAAGGAAGAAGAAAACAGCATTTAGGAAATTCAAAGGGAGCAATTCAGCTGTGGCCCTAGAGGGTTATAGGAAGTGGAAGAGGGAACTTAGAACAATCAGAAGAGCAAAAAGGGGCATGAGAAAAGATTTGCAAACAGGATTACGGAGAATCCCAACATATTTTACAAATACAAGAATGGGAAGAGGCTAACCAGGGAAAAAAGTAGGGCCTTTAGGGACTAAAGGGACAATCTTTGTTTGAAGCCGCAGGGTATCGGAAGGGAGTTGAATGATTAATTCTCCTCAGTCTTCACTCTGGGAAAGGAGAACCTAGGTACTGTACAGAATTCAGGAAAAGGGATTGTGACCAACTCGCACAGTTTGACAAAGGAAATAGGAAGGTATTGGAGCCTCCATCAGGCTTAAAAACTGACAAATCCCCTGGCCCGGATGAATTGAATCCCAGACTGCTACAGGAGCGAGGCAGGAAACTGCTGGGGTCCCGACAGAAAAATTTAATTCCTGTTTGTTTGTGGGGTAGGTGCTAGAGGACTGGAGAATGGCTAATGTGATACTGTCATGCTTAAAAAGTGGAAGAGATGAACCAGAAAATTACAGACAGGTGAATCTCACATCAGTGGTAGGCAAACTATTCAAGAAACCTCTGAATGAGCAAACTAATACCCACTTAGAAAAGCATAGGTTAAATAGGGATAAGGAGCATAGCTTTGTCAGGGGGAGTTCACGCTTAACAAATTTGTTAGGTTTTTTGGAAGTGTGATCAAGTGTGTGAATGAAGGAAGTTCAGTTGAAGTAGCTTATATGGACTTTAGTAAAGCTTTTGACAAGGTCTGACATGGGAGTTTACTGAGAATGTTAAAGCACATGGAATTGAGGAAAACTTGGAGAGATGGATCAGAAACTGGCTCAGTAATAGGTCACCAAGGGTAATGGGAGAAGACTGCTTGTTTGAAGGCCAGTGTCCAGCGGGGTACCACAAGCATCAATACTGGGACCTTTACTGGATAGCTTAGAGGAATAAAGGGGTCTTGGGTTAATTATTCACTGACCCCTGAAGTCGGCAGAGCACATGAACAGGATAGTTAAGAAGGATATGAGACACTTGCTTTCATCAGTTGTGCATAGCGTATAAGAGCAAGGAGGTATGTTGGATTTTACAGAGCATTGGTCAGGCTATAGCTAGAGTACTGTGTGCAGTTCTGTTTGCCTCATGATTGTACTGGAGGGTGTGCAGGAGGTTCACCAGGATGTTGCCTGGGAGGAGAAATTGGGCTGTAAATAAGAGACTAGACAGGCTTGGATTGTTTTCTTTAGATCAGAGAAGACTTGGAGGGGTGGGGGGGAGGCGTGACTGAGATGTAAAAGATTATGAGGCATATGAACAAACTGAATGAAGAGAAAACAGCTGTTCCCGTTGGTTGAGGTGTCAGCCATGAGTGGGCATAGTTTTAGGGCATGAGGCAGGAGGTTCAGATAGAATTCAAGGAAAAAAACATTTTCATGCAGAGGATGAGCACTTCAAATCTCATAACACTCAAGGCTATGGGAAAAATGGAGGATTAGCATGCCTTTAGTGGTAGTTATGTTGGTGTAGACTCATTGGGCCAAAAGGCCTCTTCTGCACTGTATGAATCTATGATGGAGTTGGTAGTAACCATGGAGTTTACAGTCGGGACCAACAGCAATGGTTTTGACAATGTGAGAACATATGCTGATTGACTTGTATTAGAGTTGCTGACTCATCACATTAACTTAACCAGTGAAGTTTTCCTGGCATGGGCTCAAGGGAATTACATTGTTCTAAAAACAGGTGACCACCAAGCTTCTGGTAACTTGTCTGGTAACTGCCATTGTTAGCCAACACTCCCTCTTTTCCCAAACAACTCTCATCAATTCACAACTTAATGAGGAAATCGAATCACTCAATGGACTCATTACTGGGAATGTTCCAGGTTTGCTGCACAAGGGAAGATACACCTTACAGATATCCTGTTCACACAGTTGTCATTTAATACCTTCCTTCTTTGAATGTGAACTGGTTTATAATTGGAAATCATGTAAGAATTGTTATTTTAAGAAATATTATGCCTAGTTTCTTCATCCAATTCCTAAAACCTAACATCAGATATTTGTTCAAATCAATAGCCTGGATTTCATAGATAGATCATCATTGAATCCCTAGTGTGGAAACAGGCCCTTCGGCCCAACAAGTCCACACCAAACCTCAAAGCATCCCACCCAGACCCATCCCCCTGGACACTGTGGGTAATTTAGCATGGCTAATCCATCTAACTTGCACATTGTTGGACAGTGGGAGGAAACCAGAGTACCCAGAGGAAACCCGCGCAGACACAGGAAGAATGTGCAAACTCCACACAGACAGTCGCCTGAGGGTGGAATCGAACCTGGGTCCCTGGTGCTGTGAGGCAGCAGTGCTAACCATTGAGCCACCGCCCCACCAATAGTGAATTGGCAATAGTGAACTTGGATAGTTGCACTGTTGTTCCTATTTGGAACCTTAGGCGTCTGTAGAGTAATGAGTAACTCTTGAAAGCTGAAAACAAACCAGTAATGGTGAGGGAAATCAAGGTTTACAAGAGGCCACAGCTGGAGGAGCTCAGCTTTCTTAGCAAGAAAATGAATGGAGGGGGTTACAAAGATAGGGAGAGGTTTGAAAACATGAACTGAAATTTTAGAATTGAGGCAACATCAAACTAGGAGTTACTGCAGGTCAGCAAGCACAGGGATACTGAACCTTCCTCAAAGGTTGGACAACAGTTTCTCCACGCAGAACAGCATAATCATACAGGACTTCAAAGCAACTTTTCTAAAAATTTCAAATTTAACTGCGAACAAGAGTCTGTGTCTCTCAGACTCTGATATAGGAATAGGATAAAGAGCAGACTTCACAAAACTTGAAATAAAACCAGAATGTTTAGTTCAAAGAACCAAACTGCAATATATAACCATAAAGTCTATTACTTACAACCACATTAAGCAGTCCGCCGTAGGGTCCAATGTCCGGTTGCCACAAGCCCAGAATGTTCCGGTAAGGGTGCAGCACTGTAGCAAACATCAGAGCCACTTTCAGTTTCTTACATTGATACTAGGGTCAGACCGAGCTGCTAGCCCCAACACAAGTTGCATGTCAACTAAATTGGATCTGGTAAAGTTGATCAAATGGAAATAGGAAGGAGGAAGGAGGAAAGGAGAAGTTGGGAGGGAAGGAATGAACACAGTCAAGTAGTCTGATGGTATACAGATTTATGAGCCAAACAGTCCTCCTGGCAACATAGTGCATAGTTAATCACAATCAATAAAGTGCAATTAGTCCCATTCCAACAGCACAAGTAAAACTCAACACCTGAGTTGTGTCATGCACCTCAGTACTAATAGCCTCTGCCAAACAGCTAATATGGCGCAAAATTACCATCAATCTGATGTTGAGACAGCCAATGTTTAAGTATGTCTTCTCTTTATTACTAACTACAATTTCACAGATATTTCTGGTCATGGGTGAAGTCCCAGAAGCATGGAGAATAGTCAATTTTATCAGGGTAACAAAGTGTGAAGCTGGATGAACACAGAAGGCCAAGCAGCATCTTAGGAGCACAAAAGCTGACGTTTCGGGCCTAAACCCTTCATCAGAGGGGGGGATGGGGAGAGGGCTCTGAAATAAATAGGTAGAGAGGGAGAGGCGGACCAAAGATGGATACAGGAGAAGATAGTGGAGTGGACAGTCAAGGTGGGGAGGGGATAGGTCAGTCCGGGGAGGACGGACAGGTCAAGGGGGCGGGATAAGGTTAGTAGGTAGGAAATGCAGGTGCGGCTTGAGGTGGGAGGAGGGGATAGGTGAGAGGAAGAACAGGTTAGGGAGGCGGGGATGAGTTGGGTTGGTTTTGGGATGCAGTGGGGGGTGGGGACGAGCTGGGCTGGTTCCCAGCCTCGTCTCCTCCCCCCACTGCATCCCAAAACCAGCCCAGCTCATCCCCGCCTCCCTAACCTGTTCTTCCTCTCACCTATCCCCTCCTCCCACCTCAAGCCGCACCTCCATTTCCTACCTACTAACCTCATCCCGCCCCCTTGACCTGTCCGTCCTCCCCGGACTGACCTATCCCCTCCCTACCTGCCCACCTATACTCGCCTCTCCACCTATCTTCTTTTCTCTCCATCTTCAGTCCGCCTCTCCCCCTCTCCCTATTTATTTCAGAACCCTCTCCCCATCCCCCCCTCTGATGAAGGGTCTAGGCCTGAAACGTCAGCTTTTGTGCTCCTAAGATGCTACTTGGCCTGCTGTGTTCATCCAGCTTCACACTTTGTTATCTTGAATTCTCCAGCATCTGCAGTTCCCATTATCTCTGAGCCAATTTTATCAGATTCTTTAAGGGTAGCAGGGTTAATCCAGGAAATGACAGGCCTGTGAGCCTCACATCAGTGGTAAGGAAATTATTGGAAAAGATTCTCAGGAACAAAATTTGAGTGCATTTAGAAGCAAATGGGCTTAGTGATGTATAGCATGGTTTTATGTGGGGAAAATTGCATCTCACTAACTTGATCAAGTTCTTTTGAGGTAAAGATTATGATTGAGAAGGGAAGTGTGGTTGATATTGTCCACATGGACCTCACTATAACCTTTGACAAGGCCCTTCATGGCAGGCTGGTACAAAAGGTGAAGGCACACAGTATCGGAGTGAGCTGGCAAGATGGATAGAGAACTGGCTTAGTCATAGCAGCAAGGGTAATGGTCAAAAGATGCTTTTCAGGATGTGGGCTGTGGCTAGTTTTTTTTGTATTCATTCATGGGATGTGGGCATCGCTGGCTGGCCAACATTTCTTGCCCATCCCTAGTTGCCCTTGAGGAGATGGTGGTGAGCTGCCTTCTTGAACTGCTGCAGTCCTCCTGCTGTGGGTTGACCCACAATGCTATTAGGGAGGGAACTCCGAGATTTTGACACAGCAAACAGTGAAGGAACAGCAATATATTTCCAAGTCAGGATGGTGAGTGACTTGGAGGGGAACTTGCAGGGGGTGGTGTTCCCATACGTCTGATGGCCTTGTCCTTCTAGATGGAAATGGTCGCGAGCTTGGAAGGTGCTGTCTGAGGATCTTTGATGAATTTGGTGTTCCACAGGGATCAGTGCTGGGACCTCTGCTGTTCATGGTCTACATAAATGATTCGGTGGAAAACACAGACGGTCTAATTAGTAAGTTTGCGGACAATACAAAGATTGCTAGAGTTGTGAATAATGAAGATTATCAGAGGATACAACAGGATATTGATCAGTTGGATGCATGCGCAGAAAAGTGGCAGATGGAGTTTAATCCAGGCAAATGTGAGATGATGCATTTTGGAACATCAAGTACAAGTGGAGACTATACAGTGAAAGACAACCCTTAGGAGTACTGATATGCAGAAGGATCTGGGTGTGTAGGTCCACAGATCACTGAAGGTGGCAGCACAGGTAGATAAAGTAGTAAAAAAGGCCCATGACAAGCTTGCCTTCATTGGAAGGGGCATCGAGTATAAAGATTGGCAAGTTATGCTACAAGTTATGCTTATATTTACAGGCCTTTAGTTAGGCCACACTTGGGAATATTGTGTAGTTCTACAGTACCAGAAGAATGTGGATGTTTTGGAGAGGGTACAGAAAAGGTTTACCGAAATGTTGCCTGGTATGGGGGATTTTAGCAATGAGGAAAGATTGCATGGACTGGGTTTGTTTTCACTGCAATGCAGGAGGTTGAGGGATGACCTGGTAAACAGTGAATGACATAGAGAGAGTGGAAAGTGTGAGGCTTTTTCCTTATGGTGGAGGGGTCAATTACTAGGGGATATAGGTTCAAGGTGCAAAGGGGAAAAGTTTAAAAGAGATGTGTGAGACAAGTTAGTCACACAAAGGGTGATGAGCACCTGGAACGTGTTGCCAGAGGCAGTGGTAGAAGCAGACACAAAAGCAGCATTCGAGAAAAACCTGGACATATAGATGAATAAGAAGGAAATAGAGGGATACGGGATCTTCTAAGTGAAGACAGTTATAGTATGGAAGGACAAAATGTGTTGCCACAGGCTTGGAGGTGCAAAGGGCATGTTCTTGTGCTGCACTGTTCTTTGTTCTACAATCTTATCTGAATCGTTTCATTTATGTAAAATGACAAATGCACTAAATCCACTGGCAAAGGCACAGTTTTAAGAAGTATATTTGTGCTGATGGCTGAACAGCCCAATTCATGAGGCACAGATTTTGTCAAGTGGTAATCAGGCATTGATTGTGGGTTGTTGTTGGCACCCGTTTCCGTAACCAATGATCATCATAGCTCACAGCAGTCCAGAGGTAACAGAACCATTTCTGTCCATTTTTGGTCTGTGCCCCCAGGTTTGAAAATCAATGTTTAGGACCTTTGTGTTTGTTTGAAAGAGTTTTTGAAGCAGAGCTTTGAGTGTCCCACTAACCTTCCAGGTCTGGCTGTCCTATCTTATGGAAAATCTGTGGTAATGCATCCATCTTCCATTCTGCCAATGTACCTGATAGTGAGTTATCTCCGCTAGGTGAGTGCTAGCATTCTTGAGGAATTTGTCTTTACTTCAACAGATACTATGGAATAATGATGAAGCTTAAACCATCAGATTGTAAGGTAATATTTCACACAAACTGCTCTGCAATGCAGGCAAGGCATCAATGTTCCCAGGCATACGAAAGATTAAGAAGTGTCATACACTGAAATAAAAAGGATGGACAACAAGAAAACTGAGAAAATGTTGCACATGATCTTCTTATATTCTCCAATAATTACTCGACTTTCACTCAGCCAAAAGCTTTGATCCTCAGTCTAAATCTTTTACCTCAAGTAGTCAGCTGCAATAGAGTATAGCCTACAACTTTGGACTTTCCTTCAAACAAAATATAAGCAGCCTTTTGAACCAGTCTCAATAGAGTTCAAGGGCATCAAAAGATGGGCAACGAATGCTGGGCTAGCCAATAGCACCAAGTCCCCTGAATGAATCAAAGGGAAGTCTGTGAATGTCTGGGACAACACAACATCCAACTTAAAAAAAACAACAGAATTGCGATGCTGTAAATCAGGAACCAAAACAGAATTGCTGGAAAAGCTCAGCAGATCTGGCAGCATCTGTGAAGGAAAAAACAGGATTAATGTTTCGGGTCCGGTGACCCTTCCTCAGAACTCAATATCCAACTTGCACCTCTTCACCGGTCAATCCACTCCTAGCTCATTCCGAGTTAGCCCCCCTGCTGATATCCATTTCACTGAGTCAGTTCAGAACCCTCTGGATTGTGTTTTCTCCCTGCAGCACCACTTTCCTACAGTAATAAACAGATTAGAACTTCGCATTAGGCCAGTGCCCCCAAAGGAAACATGTTGCAGATTAACAGGTAAATGCAGGGGTCCTGAAGGCGTTTCACTGCCAGACAACGGAACATTCAATTGGACCGCTTTACAGAACACCTACGCTCGATTTGCAATAAACGACTGCACCTCCCAGTCACGACCCATTTCAACTCCCTCTCCCATTCCTCAGACGACATGTCCATCTGGGCCTCCTGAGGTGCCACAACGATGCCACCCAAAGGTTGCAGGAACAGCAACTCATATTCCACGTGGGAACCCTGCAGCCCAATGGTATCAATGTGGATTTCACAAGCTTCAAAATTTCCCCTCTCCCCACTGCATCCCAAAACCAGCCAAACTTGTCCCAGCCTCCCTAACCTGTTCTTCCTCTCACCTAGCCCCTCCTCTCACCTCAAGCCGCACTAACCTCATCCCGCCCCCTTGACCTGTCCGTCCTCCCTGGACTGACCTATCTCCTCCCTACCTCCCCACCTACACTCTCCTTTACTGGCAGAATTCCCGCCTCTTTAACTTGTCTGTCCCCTCGCCACCTATCTTCTCCTCTATCCATCATCAATCCGCCTCCCCCCTCTCCCTAGTTATTTCAGAACCCTCTTCCTCTTCCCCATTCCTGATGAAGGGTCTAGGCCCAAAACATCAGCTTTCCTGCTCCTCAGATGCTGCTTGACCTGCTTTGTTCATCCAGCTCCACACTTTGTTATCTTGGCTTCGCCAGCATCTGCAGTTCCCATTATCTCTGGAATATTCAATTTAACAGGATACAATGAAATAAATTGGCAAAAAGACCTTCAACCTCAAAGGAACTGAAATGTACTTTTCTTCAACAAATGCCCCAAAAACACAAGTAGACAAATCTGCAGTTCTCGGTAGCGCAGATGGTCAGTCTTTGCAAATGGTCTCAGCAATTTTCTTTCAAACTGGGAGGGGCTGGGGATGGAAATTTGTCATGTTATCCCATCCCCATCCTAGCTAATTCCTGACCAATAGCCAGAGATCTTGTTGGAAAATCTGTGTGGCTGGCAGTAATTTCTTTTCTAATTCCTTCATGAGATGTGGATGTGGTTGGCTGGATCAGCACTTATTGCCTATCCCTAATTGCCCAGAGGGCAGTTAAGAGTCATCCACATTGCTGTCACATGAAGGCCAGACCAGGTAAGGATGACAGTTTCCTTCCCTGAAGGACATCAGTGAACTAGATGGGTTTTTATTGACAATCAGCAATGGTTTCATGGTCATCATTAGATTCTTAATTCCAGATTATTATTGAATTCAAATTCCACCACTGCCGTGGCCAGATTCGAACCCAGGTCCCCAGAACATTATTCAAGTGTCTGGATTAATAGTCTAGCGATATTAGCACTAGACCATCACCCACCCTATGTTCCAATACAGCCCAATAACCAGACACAGCTCCAGCTGATGTGAAGAACGGCCAACTAGATGACACTTGGAGGAGACTGTCGTCTTGTCACCATATCAGCATTTCCTATGGGTTAGGAGAATCTCTCAATATTTCTCTTCTCCACCTCTGTCTTTCAACTTATGCCTCCTGCTACCACAGCAATAAAGAAAGCAGGCACAGGAGACAGACACTTCACTCTAATCATGCAGTGCTCCAGTTATTACATCTAATCAACATCATACATACAGCTTGTGTACACATCACGATGCTCCACGTTGTAGTAGTCAGGAAGCAACTTCACAAATCTTCCTGATTTGAAGCGAGGATTAATACCTAAACAAACAAGTGAGACCAGGCTTGGAAACTGTTCCAACAGTGCTCCAAGATCCCCATTCAATCTACTGACAATCCTTGTATTCAGGACAATTTTAAAACGAGCGCCTGACAAATTCAGTTGGATGTGCTGAGGTGAAACATGTCCCCATCATTCAGGATTATTCATTACACCATTCACACCTTTGGCATTCTACAGGCAGACAATGCCAACAGTACAAGGTTACTGCAACGGCTGTCCAATATTCCTTCAATGGCACCTTACAAATCCACAAATTCTGCCACCTGAAGCTCAAAGGGAACAGATATATGGGAACACCACCACCTGCAAGTTCCCCTCTAAATCACTCACCATCGTAACTTGGATATACATTGCCGTTCCTTCAGTGTGGCTGGATCAAAATCCTAGAATGCTCTACCTAACAGCATTGTGGGTGGCCCTGCACCTGAGGGACTAACAGCAGTTTAAAGTGGCAGTTTACCATTACTTACTCCAGGACAATTAGGGATGAGCGATTAATGTCAGGCTACCCAATGCTGGCCGCATTTCGTGAGCCTTGGGAAAATAAATCTCAAGATTGACTTGCAGATAGGAAATGACTCTGGGTTTGGCTACTTTGTTCAAGACATTCAGTTCAGTCCTTACTGTGTCTACAGCAGAGTCAACAAATCTTCCTTTACCGATCCAATCAGGTAAGGCATATAACCTGCAGAAAATCTTGGCATCAAGATGTTGTTGACTATCCTATAATATTATGAAATTTTCACCGTGACCAGAGAGGATGCTATGATTTATAAAGTGACTGGTACAGCACAGGGTAAGATACAGAGCAGAACTCATCGAATCCCGACAGTGTGGCAGCATGTCCTTTGGCCCAACAGGTCCACACTGACCCTCAGAGCATTACACCCAGACCCATCCCCCTATAACCCACCTAATCCACACATTTCTGGACACTATAGGCAATTTAGCACTTCGAATCCACCTAGCCTGCACATCTGTGGACTGTGGGAGGAAACCGGAGCACCCAGAGGAAACCCTCAGGGAGACGTGCTACCTCCAGTCACTTGAGGGTGGAATCAAACCTGGGTCCCTAGTGCTGTGAGGCACCAGTGCTAACGACTGAGCTACAGTGCCTCCTCTACACTGACCCCATCAAACCTTCCCAAGACAGGGACAGCACAGGGTTCAACACAAGGTAAAACCTTCTCTACTCTTAGGTTGAAAGCAAAGCTTCCTTAACTCTTAAACTGGAACTAAAGCTTCCTCTACACCATCCCAATCAAATACTCCCAGGACAAATACAGCAGTTCTGAGTCAATCTTCAGGTAATATCATAACAAAACAGTAAATAGATGCAGGAGTAGGCCATTTGGCCCTTCGAATCTCCACCACCAGTCAATTCCATCATGGCTGACCATGCAACCTCAACATCCCACTCCTGCTTTCTCTCCACACTCCTTGACCCCTTTAGCCGCAAGGGCCACATCCAGCTCCCTTGTGAATATATCTGATGAACTGGTCCCAACAGCTTTCCTGTGTGAGAGAATTCCATAGATTCACAACTCGGGACTGAAGAAATTCTT
The DNA here is from genome assembly GCF_030684315.1 of Stegostoma tigrinum. Taxonomy (NCBI): domain Eukaryota; kingdom Metazoa; phylum Chordata; class Chondrichthyes; order Orectolobiformes; family Stegostomatidae; genus Stegostoma; species Stegostoma tigrinum. Next base: position 67,305,742 of record NC_081369.1, on the reverse strand, counting down.
CCTCATCTTGGTCCAGAATGGCTTACCCCTTATCTTAGACTGTGACCCCTAGCCCTGATATTCCCCAACATCGGGAACATTCTTCCTGCATCTAACTTATCCAGTTCCATCAGGATTTTACATGTTTCTATGAGATCCCTCTTCATTCTTCCAAATTCCAGCCAATACAAATCCAGTTGATCCAGTCTTCCCTCATGTCACTCCTGCCATCCCAGGTACCAGTCTGGTGAAACTTTTATGGATTCTATCAATAGCAAGAAAGTCCTTCCTCAGACTAGGAGAACAAAACTGCACACAATACTCAAGGGGTGGCCTTACCAAGGTCCCGCATCACTGCAACAAGACATCCTTACTCCGATGCTCAGATCCTCTTGCTATAAAGGCTGGCATGCCATTAGCTTTCCCCACTGCCTGCTACACGTGAATGTCAATCTTCAGCAACCGTTTCATCATGACACCCAGGTCTAATCAACATCTAATTGCTCCTCACCTTCTCCTAAACTACCACCAATCAGATAATAATCTGCCATCCTATTTTTGTGATCAAAGTGGATAACCTCATTTATCCACATTATATTGCATTTGCCAAGTATCTGCCCACTCAGTCAGCCTAACCAAGTCATCCTGCAGCCTCTTGGCATCCTCCTCACAGCACATGCTGCCACCCAGCTTAGTGTCATCTGCAAATATGGAAATATTGCCTTCAATTCCTTCATCCAAATGGTTAATGTATTACTGTGAACAGCTGGAGTCCCAGCATTGAACCCTGCACCAACCGACTCATCTACTACTCTGAAAAGGACCCGTTTATTCCTGTCGCCTGCTTCCTGCCTGTCCACCAGTTCTCTAACGATATCAATACATTACCTCTGAAAACATGAGCTTTAATTTTCCTAACTAATCTGTTTTTTCCAATGTTGTCAAAAGCTTTTTGAAAGTGTAGATACACATCATTTACTGATTTACCCTTGTCCTCTCTTCTGGTCACATCCTCAAAAGCATGCGTCAGGCACGATTTCCCTTTAGTGAATCCCTGCTGACTTGGACCACATCTGTCACCCCTTTCCAAATGCTCAGTTATTACATCCTTAGTAATTGACACCAACATTTCCCCACCACCACCCATGTCTATAATTCCACATTTTTTCTCTCCCTCCTTTTTCAAAGAGTGGGGTTACATTAGTTACCTTCCAGTCCATTGGAACTCTTCCAGGGTCTACAGAATACTGGAAAAAATGACCATTAACGCATCTGCTATTTCTTGGGCCACTTCCTTAAATACTCTGGGATACAGAGCCTCAAGCTCTGGGGACTTATTGAGTTTTAATGCCATCAATTTTCTCAATACTATTTCATGACTCATAAGGATCTCCTCCAGTTCCTTCTTCATGCTTGGCCCTCTGTTCCTGAGATTTTCCAGAAGCTTATTTGTGTCCTGCTTAGTGAAGACAGATCCAAAATATTCATTCAACTGATCTTCCATCTCTCTGTTATCCATTATGAATTCACCTGATTCTAACTGCAAGGGACCTACATTTGATTTCACCAGTCTCTTTCCCTTCATATATCTATAGAAACTTTTGCAGTCAGCTCTTATGTCTTCCACAAGCTTATTTTCATATTCTATTTCCCCTTTCTAAATTAAGCCCTTTGTCTTCCTCTACTGAATTTTAAATTTCCCCCAGTCCTCAGGTTTGCTGCTTTGCCCTGGGCAATTTATATGCCTCCTATTTGGCTTGAACACTATTCCTGTGTTCCCTTCTTTGCCATGGTTGAACCACCTTCCCTATTTTACTCTTATGCCAGACTGGGATGTACAGTTGTTGAAGTTCATCCATGTGTTCTTAAAATGTCTGCCATTATCTATCCACCATCAATCCCTTAAGTATCCTTGGCCAATTTATCCTAGCTAAAGCAAGCCTCATACCATCAAAGTTAGCTTTCTTGAAGTTCAGGACCTTAGTTTCAGATTTAATTGTGTCAATCTCCATTTTAATGAAGAATTCTACCACATTATAGTCACTCCTCCCCAGAGGATCTCGCACCACAATGTTGTTAATTAATCCTTTCTTATTACACGATACCCAGTCTAGGATAGTGTGCTCTCCGGTTGGTTCCTCGATATATTGGTCGAGGAAACCATCCCTCACATGTTCCAGGAAATCCTCCTCCATCATATTGCTACCAGTTTAGTCCAATCAAAATGTAGATTGAAGTCACCCATAATAACTGTCATACCCTTACTGCATGCATCTCTAATTTCCTGTTTGATACAGTCCCCAACGTCACAACTGTTGTTTGGTGGTTTGTACACAACTCCCACTAACATCTTTTTCCCTTGGTGTTCCTCAGCACCACCCATACAGATTCCACATGTTTCAAGCTAACGTCCTCCCTTGCTATTGTTTTAATTTCTTTCTTAAGCAGCAATGCTACCCTACCTCCCTTTCCTTTCTGTCTATCCATCTTTCCTGAAAACTGGATAACCCTGGACATTGAGCTCCTGTCCTTAGTCGCCCTGGAGCCAGGTGTCTGTGATGCCAATTACATTGTATCCATCAATTACAATTTGTGCAGGTAATTCATCCACCTTATTACAAATGCAACTTGCCTTAGCTATAATTTCTGAAAACAATCACCAATTGCAATAGATTTTACTGTTCTCTTTTCTGTAGCAACTATCCTTCTGACTTCCCTGGTTTTGTGCAGCTTCTTGGTGCTTCAACCTGCATGTAATTCACTGATTCTTGGAAATAATGTACCTATTCACAAAAGCACATTTGTTACAGTGCAGAAGGAAACCATTTAGCCCATCATGTCAGCATCAGTTCTTTAAACGAGCATCATTACCTAGTGCCAATCTCCTAGTTTTTCCCCCATACCCTTGCTCACCATTTCTATCTAAATAACCACCCAATGCCCTCTTGAACCTGCCTCCACCACATTTACGGGCAATTCATTCTATAACCTAATAACTCGCTGAGTGAAAAATTTATTTTCTCACATCATCCTTGCTTCTTTTGTACATGAATTTAAATCTATACCCTCCTGTTCTTGTCTCTTTTACAAGCAGGAAAAGCTTCTCTCTATCTTCTCTATCCAGCCAGCACACGATTCTGAAAACTTCTGCCAGATTTATTCAATCTATCCTCATTACTCAAGTCTCTCACTCCTGAAACCATTTTTAATAAATCACTTCGATACTCTTTCCAATGCATTTGAATCTTTCCTGAAATGTGGAAAATATTCCGGCTGAGGTCTAACAAGTATCTTATACAAGCTCAACAGGACTCTTTGCTCTTATACTCTCTATTAATAAAGCCAAGGACACTATCTTTTTAAGCTAACTCTCTACCTGTCCTACCAAATTCAATGACCTGTCCACATATACATCCAGATCCCTGCACCCCATATGGAATCATATCCAGTATTCTACCTTCTGACATTTATCTAACAAAATGCATGGGGCTAGATTAGACTTTAGCTAAGTGACTTACCTTTCAATGGGACTACATTTTGGTAACAGTGATCACAACTCCTTAAGTTTTAAAACCGCTAGATATAAGGATAATTCAGGACCTTGCAGTAACATACTAAATTGGGGGGACAGCAAATTACTTCAGAATTAGGCTGAAGCTAGGGAATGTTAATTGGGAGGAGTTTTTGATCAGGCAAGTCTACATTGAATATGTGGGAATTGTTTAAAGACCTGCTGGGAAAGTTCAAGACTGACACGTTCCAGTAAGGAAGAAGAATAAGGATGGCAAGGTAAAGGACCCTTGGATAACAAGGCAGGTTATGAATTTATCCAAAAGGAAAAAAGAAGCACATGTAAGGTTTGGGAAGCTAAAATTGCACATGGCCCGTGAGGAATAAAAGAAATGTAGAAAAATACTCAAGAAGGAAATTAGGACAGCAAGAAGGAGGCGTGAAACAATCTTGGCAAGTCGGGTTAAAGAGAAGCTGAAGGCATTCTATTGACACATTAAAAACAAGAGGATAACTAGGCAGAGTGTAGGACCACTCAAAGTTAAAGGAGAGAACTTGTGCTTGGAGGTAGAGAATGTGGGAGAGATTCTAAATGAGTACTCTGCATCACTTTTCACCCAGGAAAAAGATATGGAGGATGGTGAGATTTGTATGGAGCATGCTAATATGCTAGGGCATTTTGAGATCAAGAAAGAAATGGTGTTGGATCTCTTGAGCAGCATTAAAGTGAATAAGTCCTCAGGGCCCGATGACATCCACCCCAGGTTGAGAGATGCAAGAGAGGAGATTGCTGGAGCCTTGACCAAGATCTTTGTATTCTTGCTAACCATTGGAGGGGTCCTGGAAACTGTCAAGTATAGCTAATGTTATTTCTCTGTTCCCAAGGGAAATAAGGATAATCTGGGAAACTAAACAACTTAGGTAAAAACAGAGAGGGGTGAGTTATTAAGTTTGCAGACAACACAATGATAGCTGGGGTTGTGGATAGTGTAGAAGATTGTCAAAGGATACAGCAGATATAGATCAGTTGCAGATGGAGTTTAATCTTGGTAAATGTGAAGTGCTGCACTTTGGGAGATCAAATGTTAAGGAAAATAACGGCAGGACTCTGAACAGCATTGTGGATGATCAGCCATGATCATAATGAATGGTGGTACTGGCTTGAAGGGCCAAATGGCCTACTCCAGCACCTATTGTCTACTGACATACAGAAAGATCTTGGAGTTCAAGACCCTAGATCCCTGAAAATAGCCACACAAGTAGATAGGATGGTAAAGGTGGCATAGAGCATGCTGCCCTTTAATGGGTTGGGGAATTGAGTACAAGAGTCAGGATGTCATGTTGCAGATTTTGGTTAAGGCCACTTTTAGAGTACTGCATTCAATACTGTTCGCCACATTACAGGAAGGATGTGGAGATTTTGGAGATGGTGCAGAAGGGGTTTACCAGGATGCTGCCTGGATTGGAGGGTATGAGCTATTAGGAGAGGCTAGAAAAACTCAGGTTGTTTTCTCAAGCAAGACAGGCTGAGGGGAGATTTGATAGAAGTTATGACTTGATAAAATTATGACATGCATAGATAGGGTTGACAGTCAGAATCTTTTTCCCAGAGCTGAAATGTCTAACACTAGGGGTCATGCATCTAAGGTCAGAGGAGCAAGTTCAAAGGAGATGTCAGGGGCCTTTTTTTTTAAAGCATAGAGTGGTGGGAGCCTGGAACACACTGCCGGGGTGGTGCTGGAGGCAGGTACAATAGGGAACATTTAAGGAACTTTCAGAGAAGAACATGAATATGCAACAAATGGAGGGGTGGGGGAAATACGGAACAATGGCAGGCAGAAGGGATAAGTTTCATTTGGCTTCATGTTTGGCATATCATCATGGGCCAACGGGCCCGTTCCTTTGCTATACAATTCTACGTTCTATCACCTCATACTTATCTGCACTGAACCTCATCTGTCATCTATTGACCTTACTCCACAACTTTTCACTGTCCTTTTGGAGTTCTACATTGTCCTATTTACACTTTACAATTAGAACATAGAACATTACAGCACAGTACAGGCCCTTCGGCCCTCGATGTTGTGCCGACCTGTCATACCGATCTCAAGTCCATCTAACCTACACTATTCCACGTACGTCCATATGCTTGTCCAATGACGACTTAAATGTACCTAAAGTTGGCAAATCTACTACCGTTGCAGGCAAAGCGTTACATTCCCTTACTACTCTCTGAGTAAAGAAACTACCTCTGACATCTGTCCTATATCTTTCACCCCTCAATTTAAAGCTATGCCCCCTCGTGCTCGCCGTCACCATCCTAGGAAAAAGGCTCTCCCTATCCACCCTATCTAACCCTTTGATTATCTTATATGTCTCAATTAAGTGACCTCTCAACCTTCTTCTCTCTAACGAAAACAGCCTCAAGTCCCTCAGCCTTTCCTCGTAAGACCTTCCCTCCATACTAGGCAACATCCTAGTAAATCTCCTCTGCACCCTTTCCAAAGCTTCCACATCCTTCTTATAATGCGGTGACCAGAACTGTACACAATACTCCAAGTGCGGCCGCACCAGAGTTTTGTACAGCTTCACCATAACCTCTTGGTTCTGGAACTCGATCCCTCTATTAATAAAAGCTAAAACACTGTATGCCTTATTAACAACCCTGTCAACCTGGGCGGCAACTTTCAAGGATCTGTGTACATGGACACTGAGATCACTCTGCTCATCTACACTGCTAAGAATCTTACCATTAGCCCTGTACTTTGCCTTCCGGTTATTCCTACCAAAGTGCATCACCTCACACTTGTCTGCATTAAACTCCATTTGCCACCTCTCAGCCCAGCTCTGCAGCTAACCTATGTCTCTGCAACCTACAGCATCTTTCGTCACTATCCACAACTCCACCGATCTTAGTGTCGTCTGTAAATTTACTAACCCCTCCTTCTACGCCCTCATCCAGGTCATTTATAAAAATGACAAACAGCAGTGGACCCAACACCGATCCTTGCGGTACACCACAGTAACTGGTCTCCAGGATGAACATTTCCCATCCACTACCACCCTCTGTCTTCTTTTAGCAAGCCAATTTCTGATCCAAACTGCTATATCTCCCACAATCCCATTCCTCCGCATTTTGTACAATAGTCTATTGTGGGAAACCTTATCAAACGCCTTGCTGAAGTCCATATACACCACATCAACCGGTTTACTCTCATCTACCTTTTTGGTCACCTTCTTAAAGAACTCAATAAGGTTTGTGAGGCACGACCTTCCCTTCACAAAACCGTGCTGACTATCCCTAATCAATTTATTCTTTTCTAGATGATTATAAATCCTATCCCTCATAACCTTTTCCAACACTTTACCAACAACTGAGGTAAGGCTCACTGGTCTATAATTACCAGAGTTGTCTCTACTCCCCTTCTTGAACAGGGGAACCACATTTGCTATCCTCCAGTCATCTGGCACTATTCCTGTAGACAATGATGAGTTAAAGGTCAATGCCAAAGGCTCGGCAATCTCCTCCCTAGCTTCCCAGAGGATCCAAGGATAAATCCCATCCGGCCCAGGGGACTTATCTATCTTCACCTTCTGAAGGATTTCTAATACCTCTTCCTTCTGAACCTCAATCCCACCTCGTCTAGTAGTCTGTATCTCAGTATCTTAGTATCATCTGCCAACTTTGAAATTGTCCCTTGCACACCAAGATCCAAATCATTAACATGTCAAAAGAAAGGGTCCCAATATCAGCCTCTGGGGAACGCCATTAAAAACTATTTCTAGCCTGAAAAATATCCACTGACTATTACTGTTTCTTATCACTCAGTCAATTTTCATATCCACATTGTTACTGCCCTTTTGGGCCATGACTCAAAACTTTCCTCGATGTGATACTGTATCAAATTTTAGATATCCAGCGTGCAAGTATTGTTAGCATTATCCTCAAGTCTGTTACCAGTTCAAAAAAAGTCCAGCAATTTAGTTAAACATATTTCCCCCGGTCGAAATCCATGTAGACTCTTCAAAGTCCTTAGAAGTACTTTATCTGGTCCCAGTACCCTATCAATTTTAACTAACAATAATTCATCCAAAACTTCATCCATTTTAATTTTGAACACTTCTAGTGTCACAGTTTCTTCCTCTGTCACCATGGGCTGGACAGTATTCTCCTCGTTTTCAAAGACTGTCTTGCTTTCTATCCAGTGTAATATCATTGGGTCTTCCGGTGCTACAGCCAATGACATTCAGATTGTCAAAATTCTGGTCAACCAGAAACTATAGCTAGGACACTGCCTCATCGCCAGGGCATCACATATTTCAACCAATAAAAAGGATACAAGCTCAACCGCACTCCCTAGTAGCTCACTAGTGGTCCTGTCATCCAGGGTCAACATCCTCCCAGCCTCCTCACCCAGAGGCGTTGACAGTTCAACCCTGTTCCCCACATACGACATCCCTTAACAAATCAAAGGGGCAGCTTCTTGGTTAAACAAGCAGCTCCAAACTGTTGAACAGTTTGCAGAGAAATCAATGTTTAGAAGAGAAGGTATTGCTACTTACGTTTAACGTACAAATCACGACACCCGATCCCCACCATTTCTAAACGACGGTTTTCTGAAACTCCATATTCTATGAAAGAAACCGTTTGCTCAGAAGTTTTGTCAAAATTGTCAAAAGCTATCGACTCGTTTTCTTACCTTTCTGCCTACATTTCCCCCAATCCCTCAACAAAACTTTCCATAATCCTCACCCGCCAACTCCAGCCTCTCACCAACACCTACCATAATCCCTTCCTCTCCCAACCCCCAACCCCTCTCCAACACCTACCACAGTCCCCCTCACCCTCATACCACATTCTTACCCAAACCTGGCCCTTCACCAGCCTTGCTGCATTGTTCACGTGCCCCTAAACTCATTCCTCCCGAAGGCTCCTTGTTACCCCTGCCGCATTGTCTATGGTCCCCTTCAACCTTATTCCACAATCTTCCCCAACCCCGGTGACTGCATGCCCCAGAGCAAATTGCACCTCATAGTCCACTGCACGCCCCCCTCCCCGGACCGATCGGCCCCTCACAACCTCCCTCCCCCTGGACCGATCGGCCCCTCACAACCTCCCTCCCCCTGGACCGATCGGCCCCTCACAACCTCCCTCCCCGGACCGATCGGCCCCTCACAACCTCCCTCCCCGGACCGATCGGCCCCTCTCAACCACCCTTCCCCCGGACCAATCGGCCCCTCTCAACCACCCTTCCCCCGGACCAATCGGCCCCTCACAACACCCTGCGCAGCCCCCTCCCCCCCCGGACATCGGTCCCCTTTCACAATCTCCCTGCCCGTTCCTCCTCCCCAGCCCATAACAGGCCCCCAACACTTCTCTCCCTCTAGCCCCCGGCCCCTCACCCAGGCGGCAGCGCCGTTTCCAGATGGTGTCGGTGTTGAGGATTTGATGGAATTTCTTGCAGGCGGCAGCCAGGCTGGGCAGGCTCACCCCGGGAAGGAAGCAGAAAATCTCAACCAGCAGCTCAGGGGGAAGGTCCAGGAGATTCCGGGGCCTCCCGGGACCAGAGGCCGAGGCCCGATCTTCAGCACAGGCTGTGGTGGAGGATATAGAGGGTCCCGGGCCCGCTGCAATGGCTCTCCGCTCCATCACCGGCCAACCTGGGGGAACGCACCCGCCCGTAGCGCCATTACATCATCACTACCGTGAGCGAGCGTGCCCGTAGCGCCATTACATCATCACCACCGTGAGCGAGCGAGCCCGTAGCGCCATTACATCATCACCACCGTGAGCGAGCGTGCCCGTTGCATCCCTGCATCATTGCCTGAGGTGCGGTGAGTCACTGCGCAGGCTCGGAGTCGTTCCCGCTCTTTCCCTCGAAGTTGTCCGCTTGGCGTCGACGCCACGAGCAACGTAAGTTTGAGTGGTGCAGGCTCCAAGTACGATGCAAACACAGAGGTAATTAAGGACGTCCAAAGGGGTTTAGGCAAGGAATCAGTACAAAGCAGCAGCGCGAGCGGGAGCTTGGACCAGGGGCCTGTCGGGAAGGCAGCGAGTCAGAGATTTTAAATCTTTAAAAAGCTTACCTCAAGCGATGGAGTCTTCCATTTCTTTGTGAAGCAGCAGCGCGAGCGGGAGCAGAGGCTTCTGGGAAGGGAGTGACTTTTTTTTTCATCCCTCAGCTATATAACTGATCGTAGGGGGATGGGAAACTGATGTGTAGTCCTAGAACACAGGAGGATGAGCGTAGGGAGGACATGGTCAGGACCTCGCTGTCACAGGAGTGTGCTGGCAGACAGCAAGCTGGATTGAAGTGTGTCTACTTTAATGCCAGGAGTATCCGGAATAAGGTAGGTGAGCTTGCAGCTTGGATAGGTACCTGGGACTTTGATGTTGTGGTCATTTCGGAGACATGGATAGAGCAGGGTCAGGAATGGATGTTGCAGGTTCCAAGGTTTAGATCTTTGTTAAGGTCAGGGAAAGTGGTAAAAGAGGGGGAGGTGTGGCTTTGTTAGTCAAGGACAGTATAATGGTGGCTGAAAGAACTTTTGATGAGGACTCGTCTACTGAGGTTGCCGAGGAAGGTTTGTCAACTGAGTCAGTATGGGTGGAAGTTAGGAACAACAAGGGAGCAGTCACCTCATTGCGGGTTTTCTACAGACCCCCAAGTAGCAGTAGGGAGACCAAAGAACTCATAGGCAGGCAGATTGTTGAAAAGCGCAAACGTAGCAGGGTTGTTGTTGTGGGTTGATTGGAACCTCCTTAGTGCAGATGGTTTGGATGGAGCCGTTTTTGTCAGGTGTGTTCAGGAGGGTTTCCTTACTCAGGATGTGGACAGGCCGACGAGGGGGAGGCCATTTTGGATTTGGTGCTCGGCACTGAGCCGGGACAGGTGTCAGATGTCGCGGTGGGAGAACACTTTGGCGACAGTGACCACAACAGCCTCACATTTACCATAGCCAGGAAAAGGGAAAGGAGCAGTTACCAGGGGAAGATATTTAACTGGGGAAAAGGAAACTATGACCCCATCAAGCAGGAGTTGGGAAGTACAGATTGGGAGCAATTGTTCCACAGAAAGGGCACAACAGACATGTGGAGACTGTTTAAGGAGCAGTTATTGCGAGTGATGCATAAATTTGTTCCTCCGAGACAGGTAAGAAGGGGTAAGATTAAAGAGCCTGGATTACAGGAACAGAGGTGCTTCTTGTCAAAAAGAAAAAGGCAGCTTACGTAAGGTGGCGGAAGCAAGGGTCTAGCACAGCTTTAGAGGATTACAGGCTTGCTCAGAAGAAGCTCAAGAGTGGACTGAGGAGAGCCAGGAGGGGGCACGAAAAAGACTTGGCAGGAAGCATTATGGTGTTTTGGCTTTCATTAACGGGGGAACAAGTTTAAGAGCCGTGAGGTTATGCTGCAGCTCTACAAAACCCTGGTGAGACCACACTTGGAATATTGTGTCCAGTTCTGGTCGTCCTATTATAGGAAAGATGTGGAGGCTTTGGAGAGGGTGCAAAGGAGGTTTACCAGGATGCTGCCTGGACTGGAGGGCTTGTCTTACGAGGAGAGGTTGACTGAGCTTGGACTTTTCTCTCTGGAGAGAAGGAGGAAGAGAGGTGACCTGATCGAGCTGTACAAGGTAATGAGAGGCATGGATAGAGTCGATAGCCAGAGACTTTTCCCCAGGGCAGGACTGACTGCCACGAGGGGTCATAGTTTTAAAGGTGTTAGGAGGAAGGTATAGAGGAGACGTCAGAGGGAGGTTCTTCACCCAGAGAGTTGTGAGCGCATGGAATAGATTGCCAGTGGTAGTCGTGGAAGCGGAGTCAATTAGTCACATTTAAGCGACTGCTGGACATGCACATGGACAGCAGTGAATTGAGGGAATGTAGTTTAGGTTATTTTATTTTTGGATTAGGATTATTCCACGGCACAACATAGTGGGCTGAAGGGCCTGTACTGTGCTGTACTTTTCTATGTTCTATGTTCTGTGAAGCAGTAATAACCATATAACTGTCACTGCTGGAAATCAGTAACAGAAAATGTTGGAGAAACATAGCAGGTCTGGCAGCATCTGGGCAGAGAAAGTGGATTTAACAGTTAGGTCCTGTGACCCTTGCTCAGGGCAGCAGTTTAACTGAACAAATATAATGAGTTTGTTGAACTGCTCACCGAGCTGGCTGTTTGTAGTTTATACATTTTGTCACCATGCTAGGTAGCATCGTCAGTGCGGCTTCCACTGAAGCTATGTTGTTCTTCTCTGCTTAGTATTTATATGCAATGTTTTGTCTCATTTCCAGTTCTTTCTGCAAGGGTTTGTATATGGGGTCTAATTTCACATGTTTATTGATTGCATTCTGTGTGGAGAACCAGGCCCCTAGGAATCCCCGTGCATGTCTGTTGTTGGCTTGAGCTAGGATGGTCCTGTTGTCCCAGTTAATTTGATGGCCTTTGTTGTCCATGTGTACTGAAATGGGGGGGAAGTTTGTCATGTTGTTTTGCTGCTAATTGATGTTTGTGTATCCTGATGGCTAGTTTCCTTCCTGTCTGGCCGATCTCATGTTTTTGGCAGTCCTTGCAGGGTATTTTGTTCACTGCGTTGGTCTTGCATGTCCACAATAGGTATGTTGTCCTTGGTTTTTGTGAGTGCTACCCCTGAACAATTTAATTTTCTCCACAAATGACAATAGAATGGTGACAAAATATCTGAAGTACAACCAGCCAGCTTGGCAAGCAAGTCAACAAACTCACCCACACCCTAAGCTACAAATTGTCGCAAGAACCTTAAACACCTATGGTGCAACATGCTCAAAATCACCTGATAATGGGAAACCTTTGCCACCTGACTGAGTGCTACTTGCGAACAACTGAATTTTCTCCACGAATGCTTCAGAAACCAGTGGGTAATGCCCCGCAGCATGAAATACAAATCTCCCCTCAACGATCCACAGATTTACAAAACAGTTGAACAAAATGGCCACAGAATGCTTTGGTTAATGATTAACAATGCCCATAACCAGCTCCACAAGAATTTTCAAGCCAAAAATCATTATACCAAAATGCTACTCAACAGCAATGGACTACAACCCTAGAACAGGTCATCACATCAAACAATGAAGGACCATAACTGAGAAGAGAAACAAATTACAGGAGAAGCTGACCAAACTGATCTGCCACAAAGACAAGTCAACAACAAACCAGACTCATGGGTAAGAAACCTATCCAACAGACCACTCAGAAAAACTGAGAAAGCTGTCCTAATTTATGGATTAAACTATAACCACAGAGATGCGAACAGAACAGACTTTGTAGCCACTCTGGAAGCTATGCCAGAAAACAATGGACTCACAGATGAAACTCAACGAGTTATCCAACAGACTATAATCCTTGCGTTGAACCAGAGGAGTGATTGGAACACCCTGAACACGTCAAAGCACTTGAAGGACTCGAGAAAGACAGGAATGTCATAATCCTACCAGCAGACAAAGGGTGCATGACAGTCAGAACTACCAGACTACATTGTAAAAGCACAGGCACTGCTTGCAGATACAGACGCTTACCAACAGGTGGAGATACACCCAACACCACAGCTCAGAAATAGGATCACCCAAACACTGAGGGTGATTAAAAGACAGACTACATAAAAATGAAACCGGAAGGCTCGCAGCTCCCCCCCGCCCACTCCTACAGACTCCCCAAAGTACACAAACCAGACATCTCCCTCAGATCCATTGTCCTTACCGGGCACTCCTACATACAAGCTAGCCAAGGACCTGCAATGAAGACTGAAACACCTGGTCAACAGATCACCCCACTCCATCCACTCAACTCAGGAATTTCTTAATAATCTCAAGGACATCAAAATTAATGATGATGAGATTATGGTATCCTTCGATGTTACAATGCTATTCACATAGAGTTGTGAGAGCATGGAATGCGTTGCCAGCAGCAGTTGTGGAAGCAAGGTCATTGGGGTCATTTAAGAGACTGCTGGACATGCATATGGTCACAGAAATTTGAGGGTGCATCCATGAGGATCAATGGTCGGCACAACATTGTGGGCTGAAGGGCCTGTTCTGTGCTGTACTGTTCTATGTTCTATGTTCTACATCCATTAATGTCCTACTAGCCAAAGGAACACTGGCCACATTATTACAGGAAACAGGAACACTAACCAACAGCTCCATCAGCAGGGACAACATGCTCAGGCTACTGGACCTATGCCTTACCACACACTTCACTTTTATGGGTCAAGTATGCAAACAGACACACTGTGACAAACACTCCGAAGGACCAAAGACCCCATACACACACCATGCAGGACCAACGTAGTGTACAAAATATCCTGCATTCACTACTAAAAACAGCACATTGGCCAGACAGGAAGGAAACTAGGCATCAGGTTACCGAACACCAGCTAGCAGCAACACAACACGGCAAATGTTCCCTCATTTCAATACACTCAGACAACAAAGGTCATCAATTTAACTGGAATGATAGGACCATCCTAGCTCAAGCCAGCCATAGGCATGCATGTGAATTCCTAGAGTCCTGGTTCTCCACTCATAATACAACCAATAAACATGTGGAATTAGACTTCATATACAAGCCTTTGCAAAAAAGAACTGGAAATGACACAAAACAACTCAATAAACTGGATTGTGTAAATAATAAGCGGAATAGAACAACATCGCTTCATCGGAGGCCACACTGATTATGTTACCTAACATGGTGGCGAGATGTCTAAATTACAACCAGCCAGCTCAGCAAGCATGTCAACAACCTCACCCACAACCTGAGCTACAAATCTTTGCAAGATGAACATGATGCTGTCTGTGCCACAGTGAAAGAGGAGGCAATTGTTTGGAATGGCCATTCACTGAAAGTAGACCAGTCGTCAAAGCCAAATGAGATGCATCTATGGGATATAATGGAGTAAAATTTGGGAGGCAAGGTGCAGTTTTCAATTCTCTTTCGATATACAGACAACACCAGAGGACTGGAGAATTATGCAAAACTCTACCGTTCACCTTAGACTCTTTTCCAAAACTACCAACGACATTTTAATCTTAGTAGTGGAGTACCTGTCAGAAACAATAATTCTGTGGAATATTAACAGCTGCTTGGATAAAATGTGGATTTATTAAGTAAAGCCACACTGTTAAAGGAATGATGTGACGATGCTGGTGTTGGACTGGAGAGGACAAAGTCAGAAGTCACACGATACTAGGTTATAGTCCAACAGGTTAATTTAAAATCACCAGCCTTCTGCGCTCTGCTTCTCCGAAGTGGGGGAAGGTGCATAGGCACAGAATATAAAGACAGAGAGATAATGGCAACATAATTCCAGGTAATTAAGAGTGTCAACAGTTAAGTATAGATAGTGTGAGTAGAGTGTCAACAGGTTGAATAACAAGTCTTTGCAGGTAACTAAGAGTGTCAACAGATTAAACCAAATGGTATGAGTAAAGTGTAAGTAGCTTAACAACAATTGAGGGATGACCTGTGAACCGATTAATTATGGCAGAGATAATTACAAATAATCAAAAATAAGATAGTGTTAGGGACAAACCACATGGCTAGACTAACATGAGTGGGTATCAGACACTAATGTAAGAAGCAATCAAAAACTGTGCAAACTAATAAGGTAGAGAGATAATCACAAGTAATCAAGGTAATGGTGAAAAGGCAGAACAGTAAGGAAGATTTTACAACCACAGAACAGTATGTTGGAGTTACATGTAGCGCAACAGGAACCTAAAGTCATGGTTGAGGCTGTTGTTGTGCGTATGAAACATACAGTTTCTGCTCGGTGATTCTATATTGTTGTGTATCTTGAAGGCTACCTTGGAGGACACTTAGCTGAAGATCAGAGGTTGAATGTCCTTGACTACTGAAGTGTTCCCCTACTGGGAGGGAACCCTCCTGCCTAGCAATTATTGCGCAGTGTCCACTCATCCATTGTCATTGCATCTGCATGGTCTCGCCGATGTATCATGCCTCAGAGCATCCTTTCTTGCAGCGTATGAAGTGGACAACATTGACTGAACCACATGAGTACATACTGTGTACCTGGTAAGTAGTGTTTCCTCGTGTGATGCTAGTATCCATGTCAATGATCTGACATGTCTTTCAGAGCTTGGTATGTCATTGTAGTGTGGTGTCGTGGTTGGTGTTCTCCTGAAGGCTGAGTAGTTTGCTGCAGATAATGGTCTGTTTGAGGTCAGGCAGCTGTTTGAAGGTGAATTGTGGAGGCACAGCAAGTGTAGCCCCAAAAGGACTATAAATCATGAACCCACTCAAACCGACCTACAATACAGACTAGGCTGAGAGACTCTGAGTCGCATCGCCCACACACTCCTCAACTATCTTGTACACCAGCTTTACAGCAAATGCCGTGACCTTGAAATCAAGGAAGACTCCATATTCTCAGTTTGTGATCAGGACACAGCGGACCAGCTACAAGATGATGCCAAGCAGATGAGGCAATAGAACTATGCCATCTACTTGCAAATGAAGAACAGGAAACTTCAGAAACTTGGCATCACCACCAGCGTCTGCCGTGTGTTTTCCCACTGACTAAAGTTGGCTAAATCACCTTGAAGCCTCTTTGCATCTTCCTCCCACCTCTCAATCATGTCCAGTTTTATATCACTGGCAAACTTGGAAGTGTGGCATTTGGTCCTGTTATCCAGTTTCTCTCCATCTGTCATGAATAGGTAGGGACCATGCATGGATTTTTCAGCACTGCCTGCTGCACTGAAAAAGACCCATATCCCATTCTCTACTTTCTATCTGTTATTTACATCACTATTCATACTAATATATTATTCCCTATCCCATGTGATTTAAGTTTGCCCACTAACCTCTTTTCAGAGACCTTATCAAATGCTTTCTGAAAGTTCAAATAAACCACAGTTATTGAATCAATGGATGTGAGTAATAGGTAGACCAAAAGGAATATTAGTCAGTAAACATGTCTTTTTATTAATTCATGGAATGAGGGTGTTGCTGGCTAGGCCAGCATTTATTGCCCAGAAGACAGTTATAAGTCAGCCACATTGCTGTGGTCTGGAGTCACATGTAGGTCAGATCAGGTAAGATAGCAGTTTCCTTCCTTAAAGGACATTAGTGAACCAGATGGTTTTTTCTGACAGTGACAATGGATTAATAGCCATTATTAGACTCTGAATACCAGTTTTTTTAAAAAAGTCAAATTCAGATCTAGTTTGGGAACATTCCTTTCAGGGCGAGCCAGCAGCAGGAGCCTATACTGGGACTTCTTAAAATTGAGTGTGGGGATTCTTGGGCCTAATTCTGGTTCAGGCATATCTCCTTCAGGATGAGTTGGCAGCCATCCATTCTGGGGAAGCATCTTGCTGATATCATGGGGAAAAGGGAGCACAGTTTCTGTTGTTCAGGTGTTGGTTCATGTTAACCCATTCATTCCTTTGGTGCTACAGGTGAAGGAATCTCAGTACATTACAGGGTAAGTGTGTCCATAAAACCATAAAACGTAGGAACAGAAATTAGGCCATTTGGCCGATTGAGTTTTTTCCGCCATTCAATCATAACTGATAAGTTTTTCAACCCCATTCTCCCGCTTCCTTCCCATAACTCCTGATCCCCGTGATAATCAAGAACCTATCTATCTCAGTCTTAAACATACCCAATGACCTAGCCTCCACAGCCTTCTGTGGCAATGAATTCCATAGATTCACCACTCTGTGGCTGAAGAAGTTTCCCCTTATCTCTGTTCTAAAGGATCTTTGCCGTAAGGCTGTGCCCTCAGGTCCAAGTCTGTCCTGCCAGTCGAAACGTCTCAATGTCCTCTCTGCCCAAGCTGTTCAGTATTCTGTAAGTTTCAATTAGATCCCCCCCCATATCCTTCTAAACTCCATTGAGTACAGACCCAGAGTCCACAAACGGTCCTCATATGTTAAACCCTTCATTTCTGAGATAATTCTCAGGAATCTCCTCTGAACCTGTTCCAAGGCCACTATATTCTTCCTGAGGTATGGGGCCCAAAATTGCTCACAGTACACTAAATTTGTTCTGACCAGAGCTTTATAAACCCTCAGAAGCCATCCCTGTTTTTATATTCTAGTCCTCTCAAAATAAATGCCAACATTGTATTTGCCTTCCTAACTGCTGACTCGACCTGCAAGTTTACCTTAAGAGAATCCTGGACTAGGACTCTGAAGTCTCTTTGCACTTCACATTTCTGAATTTCCTCCCCATTTAGAAAATAGTCTATGCCTCTCTTCTTCCTACCAAAGTGCATAACCTCACGCTTTCCCACATTATATTCCATCTGCCGCTTCTTTTCCCACTCTCCTTACCTGGCTAAATCCTTTTGCAGCCTCCCCACCTCCTCAATACTACCTGTCCCTCCTTCTATCTTTGTATCATCTGACAACTGAGCTAGAATACTCTCAGTTCCTTTATCTTGATTATTCATGTATAAAGTGAAATGCTGTGGTCTGAACACTGACCCTTGTGAAACACCACTAATAACTGGCTACCATCCTAAGAAGGACCCTTTTATCCCCACTGTCTGCTTTCTGCCAGACAGCCAATCTTCTACCCATGCTAGTACCTTGTTTCTAACACCATGGTCCCTTATTTTACTCAGCAGCCTTCTAGAAATCCAGGTACATAACATCCATTGGCTGTCCTCGGCCTAACCTCCTTGTTAACTCCTCAAAGAATTCTAACAAGAATTTTTCAGGCATGACGTCCCCTTGATGAAACCATGCTGACTTTGCCCTATTTTACCATGCACTTCCAAGCATTCAGAAGTCTCATCCTTTATAATGGACTCCAAAATCTTACCAGCGACTGAGGTCAGGCTAATCAGGTTGTAATTTCACCACTAAATCACTAACACCTCTATCTCTTCAGCTATCTCCTCCAGAATTCTGGTGTGCAGTCCATCTGGTCGAGAGAATTTATGTACCTTCAGCCCTTGCAATTTTTCTAGCATTTTCTCCTTGGCGATGCCAACCACACTGCTGCAGATTCTCTTGAATTTTTGGGATATTCCTCATTCTTACACGATGTGAACTGATGCAAAGTACTTATTCAGTTCCTCAGCCATTTCTTTGTTCCCCATTTCTGAAAAAAAACTTCTCCAGCATCAATTTCCAGTGGCCCATTGCCTTCTTTTGCCCTTTATATATCTAAAAAAAGCTCTTGCAGTGTTCAAGAATTAAGAATATAATGATGAACCATGAATCCATCGTCAATTGTTGGAGAAACCCAACTGGTCACATGTCCAGTAGGAAAGAAAACTGCCATCTTTACCTGTTATGGCCTATGTGTGACTCCAGACCCACAGCAATGTGGTTGATTCTTAACTGTCCTCTGGCCAATTAAGGATGGGCAATAAATGCTGCTTAGCTAGCAGTGCCCTCATCCAGTGAATGAATAAAAAAATTCTCCAGTGTCATTTTCCAGTGGCCCAAATTCTAATTTTGCCTCTTTATTGCCCTTTATATATCTAAAAAAAACGCTTGCAATCTTCTTTATCACTGACTAGCTTACCCTCATATTTAACCTTCTCCCTCCTTATTTCTTTCTTCATTGTCCCCTATTGGTCTTTTGCAGGCTTCCCAATCCTCTGGCTTCCTGCTGCTCTTTGCCATGTTATATGCTTTCTCTTTTGCTTTTCTGCTGTCCCTGACTTTCCTTGTCCACCATTGTTGCCTCATCTTACCTTTAGTATCCCTCTTTTTCCTAAACAGGAATTTTTGCTGTGTTCCCCAAATTACTCCCAGAAAATCCTACTGTTGTTGTACCACTGTCTTTTCAGCTAGGCTCCTCTCCCAGTCAGTTCTGGTTAGTTCCTCCCTCTGCATTTGCCTTTATTCAACTCTAGTACCGTTACATGTCATTCCAACTTATCCCTCTCAAATTGCAGAGTAAATTCTATCATATTATGGCCTCTGCCACCTCAGGCTCCCTTCACTTTAAGCTCCCTTATCATGTCTGCCACATTGCACAACTTTAAATCCAGAATTTCCTGTTCCCTAGTGGCCTTCACCACAAGTTGCTCCAAAAAGCCATCTCGCAGGCATTCCACAAATTCCTTTTCTTGTGATCCACTACAGACCTGATTTTCCCAGTACATCGGCCTTTTGAAATTCCCCCATGATAACTGTAACCTTGCCTTTCTTACTCATCTTTCTATCTCTTGGTGAATCTTGTTCCCCAAATCTTGACTACTGTTTGGAAGCCTGTACATAACTCCCATTATGGATTTTTTTTTTACCTTTGCGGCTCCTCAGTTCTACCCACACAGACTCTTCTAGCCCTACTTCATTTCTTGCTATTGATTTAATTTAGTTCTTTACTAATAAGGCAACCCCACTCCCTCTGCCCACCTGCTTATCCTTTTGATAGGATGTATATCTTTGGATATTTAGCTCCCAGTCTTGATCCCCTTGCAGCCAAATCTCTGCCCACCTGCTTATCCTTTTGATGTATATCCTTGGATATTTAGCTCCCAGTCTTGATTCCCTTGCAGCCAAATCTCCATGATGCCCACTGCATTATACCTGCCAATTCTAATCTGCCTCAGTCTCAGTTTTTCTAAAGGGTTAGTACAATTAATTCATCTTCTGGTCAGTACAGGGAATTCAGATAATAAATTGGGGGTGTGCTATCTGTTAGACAGTAATAACTAATTTGTGGGGTGTGTTAGTAGTGATATGGTAATAACTGCAATTCTTTGGTAGCTAATTAAAATTTAACTTGTAAAGTAACAACCACCAATAGAGGGTTGTTTATTTTAGTTGGTGGGATTTAGTATTCTGCCTGTGAGATTTGACCACTCAAGGACACAGAGCATCCCTGATAATTATATCTGAAAGATGTATACCCAGCTTCAGCTGCTCATCGAACAAATGGCTCAGCTTGACTGCCACTTGAAGACACTAAGTTGCACATGAATGGCAGAGAGCATCATAGACAAGTTATAGAAACATGGTCACACCCAAGGTACAGGAAGATAAATAGGTGACCACTGGATGGGGCAGGCAATCAGTGGAGAAGTCCCCTGTAGCTGCCCCCCCGTCAAACAAGTATTCAGTTTGGGATACGAAAGAGGGGGATGACCCATCACGTGACAGCAACAGCAGTCATTGCCGTGGTGCCACAGCTGGCCTCACTCTACAGAGGGAAAGGACAAAGCATAGTAGAGTAATAGTAATTGGAGATTCTGTAGGCAGGGGCGCAGATCGGTGCTTCTGCGACAACAAGAGAGACTCCAGGATGATGTGCCACCTCCCTAATACCAGGATCATGAACATCTCTGAGCGGGTACAGGGTATCCTGAAATGGGAGGGTAAACAGTCAGAAGTAATTGTCCATATTGGCACAAATGATGTGGGTAGGAAGACTGGCAAGGTCCTGCAATGACAGTTCAGCAAGTTAGGTAGTAAACTAAAAGGCAGGACCTCTACGATAGTAATATCAGGATTATTCCCCGTACCGAGTACTTCTGAGGCTAGAACCAGAGACAGAGTACAATTGTGCACGTGGCTAAAGAACTGGCTTAGAGGTAGGATCTTTGGGATGTCTTCCAGGGAAGGTGTGACCTGTACGGGAAGGACAGGTTGCACCCAAACTGTCAAAGCACCAGTATTGTGGCAGGGAGGTTTGATAGTTCCACTTGGTTTGGAACTAATGTGTTGGGGAGTGGGAACCAGAGCAGCAGGTTGGTAAGTGAGTCATACAGCAAGTAAACAAAACCTTCAGTCTAACCTGCCCATGCTGACCATGTTTCCCAAATTAAGCTAGCCCCACTTGCATATGGGAGACGGTCCTCCCTTGACCACGACCTCAGCATAGCCCATTTAGCCACCGCCTCCAGCGTTATAGTCCCCCAGCCCCGCGCTGCCTGGTTCTACCTGCTCCCCAAGATCCACCAACACATTTATGCTGGCCAGCCCATCGTCTCCTCATGATACTGCCCCAGCAAACTCATTGCTTCCTATCTCGACTCGATTCTTACCCCACCCCCGGCACACCCACCTACATCTGGGACAGAAACCACACCCTCCACCTTTTCAGAAACTTCCACTTCCCTGGCCCCCAGTCCTTCATTTTACCATGGATGTGCAATGCCTCTCCATACCCCACAAGGCCCTCAGTTATTTCCTCTCCAACAGACTCATCCAGTAACTCTCCCCCCACCAGCACCTTCCACCACCTTGCTGGACTTGTCCTCACCCTTAAATTTTCCTTCAATTCTTCCCACTTTCTCCAAATCCACTGGTTTGCCATGCGCATTTACATGGACCCCTGCCTTTCTTCGTTTATGTTGGGCATTTCTTCAGTATGTACACCGTATAGTTTTCCACATCTTCCACCGTTACATTGATGACTGCATTGGTGCTGCATCCTGCACCCAGGCTGAACTGGAGCAGTTCATCAACTTTGCTAACAACATCCACCCGACCCTCAAATTGTCTTGGTGTATCTAAGACACCTCCCTTCCCTTTCTTGACCTCTCTGTTTCTATCTCTGGCGACAGTTTACAGACCAACATTTACTACAAACCCACAGACTCCGATAGCTACCTAGAGTACACCTTCTCTCAACCTGAATCCTGCAAAAACTCCATACTGTTTTTCCATTTCCTCCATCTCCTTTGCATCTGCTCTGACAAGGAAACATTCCACTCTCAAGCATCCTGGATGTCCTCTTTTTCAAACAACTTTCTTTTTCCCCCTCCGTCATTGAGACAGCCCTCCACTGCACTTCCTCCAGTTCCCTCTCTACAGCTCTAAGCCATCCCCCTCAAACATATTAAAGATAGGACACTCTGTTCTCATTTTACACCCCACCAGCCACCGCCTTCCAATGTATCATTCTTGAACACTTCTACCAACTGCAATTAGACCCACAACTCAGAACATCTTTCACTCTCCACCCTCCTCTGCCATTTGCAAGGACCATTCCCTTCACCACTCCTAGTTGGCATGACACTCCCCACCAACCTTCATCGAACCAGGGTTGATCCCCTGGCTTGATGGTAATGGTTGAGTCGAGGATATGCCGGGCCATGAGGTTACAGCTGGAGTACAGTTCTCCTGCTGTTGACAGCCCACAGTGCCTCGTGGATGCCCAGTCTTGAGTTGCTGGGTTTGTACAAAGTCTGTCCCATTTAGCGCGGTGATAGTGCCACCCAATATGATACTGTTAAGAGACAGATGCACCTGCAGCTGGCAGATTGGTGAGGATGAAGTCAAGTATGTTTTTCCGTTTTGTTGGTTCTCTGACCACCTACCACAGACCCAGTCTCACGACTATGTCCTTTAAAACTTGACCAGCTCAATCAGTATTATTGCTGCCGAGCCACTCTTTGTGGTGGACATTGAAATCCCCGATAATAATAAAATGTGAGGCTGGATGAACACAGCAGGCCAAGCAGCATCTCAGGAGCACAAAAGCTGACGTTTCGGGCCTAGACCCTTCATCAGAGATGAAGGGTCTAGGCCCGAAACGTCAGCTTTTGTGCTCCTGAGATGCTGCTTGGCCTGCTGTGTTCATCCAGCCTCACATTTTATTATCTTGGAATTCTCCAGCATCTACAGTTCCCATTATCATTGAAATCCCCCATCCAGTTTACATTTTGTGCCCTTGTCACCCTCAGTGTGGAAATCAGCAGGAAGTTTACTTGCCCATGCTTAACTTGAAGCTATGAGACTTCATGGGGTCCAGAGTCAATGTTGAGGACTCCAGAGCACCTCCCTCCCAACTGTATACCATTGTGCTGCTACCTCTCCTGGGTCTATACTGCCGGTGAGACAGGATACATCCAGGGATGACGATAGTGGTGTCTGGGACATTGTCTGTAAAGTATGATCCTGTCAATATGACAATGTCAGGCTGTTGCTGGTGAGACAGCTCTCCCAATTTTGGCACTAAATCCTAGATGTTAGTGAGAAGGACTTTGCAGGATAGATAGGGCTGTTTCTGCCATTGTCTTTTCAGATGCCTCAGTTGATGCCAGGTGACCCATCCAGTTTAATTTTTTTGAGACATTGTAGCGATTGGTACAACTGAATGGTTGCTAGGCCATTTCAGAGGGCACTTGAGTGCCAACCACATTGCTGTGGTCTGGAGTCACATGTAGGCCAGACCTGGTGAAGATGGCAGATTTCCCCTTATTCATACACAGGATGAGGGCATTGCTGGCCAGGCAGCATTTATTGCCCATCCCTAATTGCCCAGAGGGTAGTTTCGAGTCAACCACATTGCTGTGGGTCTGGAGCCACATGTAAGCCATATCATAAAGATGGCAGTTTCCTTCCCTAAAGGGCATTAGTGAACCAGATCAACAATGGATTCATGGTCATCATTAGACTCTTAATTCCTGATATTTATTGGGTTCAAATTCCAACACGTGCCATGGCTGGATTCAAGTCCCCAGAGCATTATCTGGGTGCCTGGATTAACAGTCCAGCAATAATACCACCAGGCCATCACCTCCCCCCAAGGACATTACTGAACCAGATGGGGTTTTCCGACAATTGACAATGGTTTCATGGTCATCAGTAGATTCTTAAGATTCAAAATATATCGCTTTCTTTGCCATTAAATCGTGCAACCATCCTGGTAAATCCCTGTTTTATTTTAATTAAACAGTATTTTTCTCTTTGCGGTCCACAGTTTTTACAGACACAAAAAGACATAGTTCTTACATGGACAAGACAGTAGAGAAAGCTATAAACATCACAAAGATAACAGATAAGCAAAGTTTTAATGGGATGGGATGAAACAGCTTGTGATAGTATCTATCATAAGGGATAAAGTATTTAACAATCTAATGGGATTGAAGGAACGCCTATCACCATGACCTGATGGCTTTCTTGATTACATACTATAACCACAGATTAATTTTTTATGACTCATGCATCAGACAGTCTAAATCCCTGTGCACCTCTCTCACTCAAGATATCTTTATCTGTCTGCAAACTCCTTATGTCTACTTCACAAAATAATTTCCTACTTATTTTGATATCTGTGAATTTAGCAAGTATTTCTTTGTTCTTTTTGTCTAATTAATTGGTGTGAATTGTAAAATGTTAAGATCCTAGGACAGACTGGGATCAACCCTGTTCCAATAAAGAGTGTGGGAAGGCATTCCAGGCACCGGCGTCTAAATAGTATAAACAGCAAGGGATAGACAAAGCAAAGTGAACCCACAACGAACAGATCAGATCTAAGCTCTGCAGTCCTACTCGTCCAGACGTGAATGGTGGTGGACAATTAAGCAACTCACTAGTGGAGGAAGCTCCACAAGTATCCCCATCCTTAATGATGGAAGGGCTTAACACATCACTACACATGATAAAGCTGAAGCATTTGCAATAGTCTTCAGCCAAAAGTGCCAAGTAGATGATCCATCTGAGCGGCCTTCATAGGTTCCCAGCGTCACAGATGCCAGCCTTCAGACAATTAATCATAGATGGAGTGAATCAAAGAATCAGCTAAAGGCAATGAATATTGACAAGGCTGTGCCCCCTGACAACATTTTTTTAAATTCATGCTTGGGACATGGGTATTGTTGGCTGGTCAGCATTTATTGCCAGTTCATGGCTGCTCTTGAGAAGGTGAGCTGACTTCATGAACAACTACAGCCTGTCTTTTGTCAGTTGACCCCCAGTGCCCTGACAGTGCAAATTCCAGGATTTTGACTGGTATCATTGTTTCTTCACTGTCGCTATTTCCAAGTCAGGACAGTGAGTGGCTTGGAGGCAAACTTGAAGATGGTGATTTCCCCATGTATCTGCTGCCCTGTCCTTCTGGATGGAAGAGGTTGTGGGTTTGGAAGAGGCCACCTAAGGAACTCTAATGAATTCTTGACAACACTCTGTGCTATCAGATCTAACCCTGACTATGTCAACAGGACCTGCTAGTAAGGGATGTTGTTTTCTGACACACTGACCTCTACATTGCAGAGGCTGAGCGCCAGCTGTACACACTCTCTTATCTCCCCCGGACCACGATGCCACCATCAAATATCAGGTTATTATTGTCCACAACAGCCGCTAATCCCATTTTATCTGGTGACCTCTTCCTCCATCCCAACACACACAGCCTGCAAGTTTATAGAATTCCAAACCCCATCTGGTCTGCTTCCACCTTCTTCCCAAAATCCACAAACAGGACTGCTCAAGTGGATCTATTGGTTCTGTCTGCTCATGCCCTATGGAACTCATCTCTTCCTTCCCTGCCTCAATACTTTTTTCTTTTTCTTTCCTTCTCCAGTCCCTTCCCACTTACATCCATGATTCATTTAACATTTTATGGCAGTTTGCAGGTGCCACTTTGCTTATAATGAATGCCCAATCCTTATACACATCCATTCCCCATCCGGAAGGCTCTCAGCTGCTTCCAAGAAAAGACCTGAACCATGCCCCACCATTATCACTCTCCTCTGTCT
This sequence comes from Stegostoma tigrinum, assembly GCF_030684315.1. Classification (NCBI taxonomy): domain Eukaryota; kingdom Metazoa; phylum Chordata; class Chondrichthyes; order Orectolobiformes; family Stegostomatidae; genus Stegostoma; species Stegostoma tigrinum. The sequence continues at coordinate 67,279,802 of NC_081369.1, read as the reverse complement.
GGCCAAGCTCATTTTCACATTGAACAACTGCTCTTTGTTCTTCTGATCAAATGCATGGCCATATGCATCCTCATGGACCCCAGTTAATCTCTGGAATTGGAAAATTTGATCAGTTTTGCTTCTAATTTCTGCCCTGCTCTCACCTTCACCTGATCCATCTCTGACTCCTTCCTTCCCTTTCTCAGCATCTCTGTTTCCATTTCTGGAGATAGGCTGGCCACCAATATCTCCTACAAACCCACTGACTCCCACAGTTTTCCTGGTCTGTACGTCTTCACATCATGTTATAAGGGATAGGATTTATAATCATCTAGAAAAGAATAAATTGATCAGGGATAGTCAGGACGGTTTTGTGAAGGGAAGGTCGTGCCTCACAAACCTTATTGAGTTCTTTGAGAAGGTGACCAAACAGGTAGATGAGAGTAAACCGGTTGATGTGGTGTATATGGACTTCAGCAAGGCGTTTGATAAGGTTTCCCACAATAGACTATTGTACAAAATGCGGAGGAATGGGATTGTGGGAGATATAGCAGTTTGGATCAGAAATTGGCTTGCTAAAAGAAGACAGAGGGTGGTAGTGGATGGGAAATGTTCATCCTGGAGACCAGTTACTAGTGGTGTACTGCAAGGGTCGGTGTTGGGTCCACTGCTGTTTGACATTTTTATAAATGACGTGGATGAGGGCGTATAAGGATGGGTTAGTAAATTTGCAGACGACACTAAGGTCGGTGGAGTTGTGGATAGTGATGAAAGATGCTGTAGGTTGCAGAGAGACATAGATAAGCTGCAGAGCTGGGTTGAGAGGTAGCAAATGGAGTTTAATGCAGACAAGTGTGAGGTGATGCACTTTGGTAGGAATAACCGGAAGGCAAAGTACAGGGCTAATGGTAAGATTCTTAGTAGTGTAGATGAGCAGAGAGATCTTGGTGTCCATGTACACAGATCCTTGAAAGTTGCCACCCAGGTTGACAGGGCTGTTAAGAAGGCATACAGTGTTTTAGCTTTTATTAATAGAGGGATCGAGTTCCGGAACCAAGAGGTTATGCTGCATCTGTACAAAACTCTGGTGCGGCCGCACTTGGAGTATTGTGTACAGTTCTGGTCACCGCATTATAAGAAGGATGTGGAAGCTTTGGAAAGGGTGCAGAGGAGATTTACTAGGATGTTGCCTAGTATGGAGGGAAGGTCTTACGATGAAAGGCTGAGGGACTTGAGGCTGTTTTTGTTAGAAAGAAGAAGGTTGAGAGGTGACTTAATTGAAACATATAAAGTAATCAGAGGGTTAGATAGCGTGGATAGGGAGAGCCTTTTTCCTAGGATGGTGACGGCGAGCATGAGGGGGCGTAGCTTTAAATTGAGGGGGTGAAAGATACAGGACAGATGTCAGAGGTAGTTTCTTTACTCAGAGTAGTAAGGGAATGGAATGCTTTTCCTGCAACGGTAGTAGATTCGCCAACTTTAGGTACATTTAAGTCATCATTGGATAAGCCTATGGATGCACATGGAATAGTGTAGGTTAGATGGGCTTGAGATCAGTATGACAGGTCGGCATAACATCGAGGGCCGAAGGGCCTGTACTATGCTGTAATGTTCTATGTTCCTGTATACACTCTATTTTCTTTTCCTAGTTCCTCTGTTTCTGTCAATGCCACCTTCCATAGGGAACCCTTAAAAATGTCCACTTTCGTCCTCAACCAAGGATTTCCCCACCACCATGGTTGACAGGCCTTCAGCTGTGTCTGACTCATTTCTACCTTCATCTCTTCTCTTCCCTCCTATTACACTGATTGTGTTGCTCTGGTTCTGTCTTTCCACTCCACCAATATTTACATCCAAAGGATCATAAGCTACCATTCCCACCACCTCTACAGAATGCCCCTGACAAAAACATATACCCCTCCCTTCCTTTGTATCCCTTCTGCAGCGACAGTTCTCACCAGGACATTCTGGGCCACTTCACCTCCAACAGCTCCCTACACCTTCCCATGCAATCGCAGAAGGTGTAACACTGAAACCTTACTTCATATGTCCTCACTATCTAAGGCCCCAGACACATCTTCCATGTGTACTTCACTCAATCTAGTCTGTTGTATTCATTTCTCACAATGTGGTTTCTTGTATATTGGGGAAATGAAATGCGGACCGGAAGACTGCTTTGTGGAACACTTACATGCCATCCACAAAAATGACCCAGAGCTTCTGGTTGCGCACTACTTTGACACATTGTCATGTTCCCTGGCCAGTGTTTCTTTTGTGCTCCAACAAGGCTTAGTGCAAGCTGGAAGAATAGCATCTTATTTTCCACCTAGGGACCCTGCAACCGTCAGGACTCAGTATTGAGTTCGGTAGTTTTAGGGCCTGAACATCTCCTTCTTTGTCCTTTCCCCACCCACATATCCCTGGTCCCATCATCACATTGAGTCATATAGCACAGAAGGAGACCCTTCGGTCCAACTAGTCCATGCCGAACATAATCCCAAACTAAACTAGTCCCACCTGCCTGTTCCTGGCCCATATCCTTCTAAACCTTTTCATGTACTTATCTAAGACAACAAGGTGTAGAGCTGGATGAACACAGCAGGCCAAGCAACATCTTAGGAGCAGGAAAGCAGCTGTTTGGGGCCTAGACCCTGCTGTGTCCTAAGATGCTGCTTGGCCTGCTGTGTTCATCCAGCTCTACATCTTGTTGTCTTGGATTCTGCAGCATCTGCAGTTCCTATTATTTCATGTAATTATCTAAGTGTTTTTTAAACATAACCATGCCCGCATCCACCACTTCCTCAGAAAGTTAATTCTACATGTGAGCTACTGTGTAAAAAATTTGCCCCTCATGTCTTTTTAAAAATCTCTCTCCTCTCACCCTAAAAGTACGCTCTCTAGTCTTGAAATCCTGGGGAAAAGGTACCTACCATTAACCCATTCTTTACCCCTTGTGATTTTATAAACCTCTGTAAGGTCATCTCTCAACCTCCTACATTCCAGTGAAAGAAGTCCCAGCCTAGCCGGACTTTCTTTATAATTCAAACATACCATATCCCGCAACATCCTGGTAAGTCTTTTCTGAACCTTCTCTTGCTTAATAATATCCTTCCCACAGCCAATCCGTTTTCACCCACTAATGGTCCCTATTATTAGCTTTTCTTTATCCCTAGCTCACCGTTATCCATCCTTTTGTCCAATTGCTCATCTCTCTCTCTCTCTCTCTCTCTCTCTCTCTCTCTCTCTCTCTCTCGGCTCCATCTCCATCTCATTCATTCACTCATTTACACCTTTCACTCATCTTCAGCACATATATCATCTTTTCCTAGCTACAGTCAGTTTTGAAGAAGGGTCACAATACTCAAAACATTGACTCTGCCTTCTGTCCATAGATGCTGCCAGACCTGCTGCAATTCTCCATCAATTTCAGTTTTTATATGGGAATGTGCTGGAGTTGGAGTTAAGACGAATGTTAGTTATTATTGTATTGTGTGACAGAGCAGGCTGTGCTCCATCTGTATTTCATTGGTGATTTTGCCATCTCTTTGATAAAACACCAACGCTGAACTGACCAAAGATCTATTGTAGCATTATACATGGTTTGGCCAGGATTTCAGACCCTTTGCCATTGGATACAAATGGCAAGATCAGGAGGGTGAGTTATACAAGAAGATGACTTATCCTGGTCAAATCTGGAAGATGTTAAGTGGACAGCAGAAGAATCAATTTAGGATGGGAGGGATTGTACAGCAGGACATGTGTTCCAATTCCAAAGCTCCCACATCCTGACATAAATATGTCAGGCATCTGGACAGCAAAGATCGGAGAGTCTAGAGTTACCGGATTGAATCCAATGCCGGCAGCTGGTAGAGGTCAAGAATGTATACAGGAATAACACATTCCAACATGCTGATATCAAGCAATAATCATTCAGCACAGAGTCACCGTGAAATTTCAGTGGACATGCCCTATTTGCCTGCTGCAGTAGACTTGATCTCTTCTAGCTGAGAGTCGCAGTTCAAATTGGGCAGTAACTGTAAGAAGTGACAAATAAAGTTGAGACAATGAATAATTTTTGGATTGCTAAGGGGGCTTTAAATGAAAGAGTTGGAGGCAGGGACCAAGTGAGGGGAGTTATGGTTAAAGAAAAGGAAATAACTGAATAATTGAGCCAGTACCACATTGGCTGATAATACCCCAGACGGTGATATGCTGCATATAACGACCTTGTGCTCCCTGGCATACTTAATGTTCAAAAACCAGCTGAGACCCTTGTTTAAAATACTGTGGCCAGAAGAGACCAGAAAACTGGTAGAATGAAATCAAGAAGTACCGATTGTCAGAAGAACGGAAACCTCATCGTCAAGGATATTCCAAAGAGGAGAGACTGTATTGGCCAGGAATTAAGTAGCTGAGGAAAAACAGATCCTGGCAGGGGTGGTGGCTGAAACAAGACCATTGTCAGATACAGCATAGACCAGGGATGAACTGGCCCAGAGGAGAGACATGGATCAACTGGTTGCTGCACTTCACCCCCATGAGGGATGTTTGGTTTGTGGGAAGCCCCTCAGAACAGTAAGCCGTCCACATGGAACCAGTGGCGTTGACTGAGTCATATGTCTCTGAGCCAGGGTTGGCTGTACCCAGGGAGAAAACAACAGCAGTGTTACAGGGTAAAAACTGCCAATCACTGGGGGACATACCTGCAGAACAACAGGAGCTTCCGGAAATCTGGGAGACTGTACCAGAAAACTTTCCTCAGATGAGGAGAAGGTCTTCCAAGGAATCTTCATCCCCTGAGAGATTCATCATGTCAGATTTATGGAAATCTATAGAAGATTTATTTTGTAAATATTTCTGAAAATATACATACGTTAGCTACAATGACTGTCTATTGGATGTATATTTATAGAGTTAACTTTTGATATAAATGGGGAGGGCTAGTACGCATGTAGTTGGGTGCGTGTTGCCTATTTAAGAGAGTGGGTCAGCTGACCTGGACGTGGGAGCTAGAAGAGACAGTCTAAAACCAATTTGGGAGTTAAAAGGATGCACAATAAAGTATTCCCTGTTCAAGTTTACCATCCCTTTAACTTGAGTTCTATTTATGGTATGAATGAACCACAAACACAATACTGTACAGCTGTACCACAAACCGCCCCCCCCCCCCCCCCCCCCCTTGCTGGTGTAATCTATGCCTTTTAACTACTCTAATAGCCTCTATGACTTTTTACTACTGTAATAACCTTTCCTGCCACCTTCGGAGAACTCTGGACAAGCACCCCATGATCCCCGTGTTCCTCTGAGTATCCTGTTCTGCCGTTTATTGAGTACTCCCTTATCTTGTTACTTCTACCGAAGTGCATTAGTTCATGTTTGTAAGGGTTAAATTCCATCAGGATCTGACCAATTAGTTTATTAAAGCAAGCGGTTTCCAGAACGTCAGTAGAAAAGCATCAAAGACGTCTTCAAAGTCGCACTGATCTCCATGCATGGAACCTTGGATTGGCTGTGCATGCAGCTTAGAGGGGATGTTGGCTGTGACTATTACAAAATTTAAAGTATTTTGGAGGTTTAGAAACAATTTTTTTGCTTTGATTTATTGTTGTCACACGTATCTAACTACAGTGAAAAGTTTTGTTTTGAGAGCAGTACAGGAGTATAACTTACAAGGACATACAGATCATAAGGGTATGTCAAGCGAGCGAGGCATATAAGGTTACAAAAAATGAAAGAACTGCGGATGCTGTAAATCAGGAAACAAAAACAACGGAGGCTTGGGGACCGCTTTGAAGAACACCTACGCTCAGTTCGCAGTAAACAACTGCACCTCCCAGTTGCGAACCATTTCAACTCCCCCTCCCATTGCTTAGACGACATGTCCATTCTGGGCCTCCTGCAGTGCCATAATGATGCCACCTGTAGGTTGCAGGAACAGCAACTCATATTCCGCTTGGGAACCCTGCAGCCCAATGGCATCAGTGTGGATTTCACCAGCTTCAAAGTCTCCCCTCCCCTCACTGCATCCCAAAACCAGCCCAGCTTGTTCCCTGCCTGCCTAACCTGTTCTTCCTCTCACCTATCCCCTCCTCCCACCTCAAGCAGCACCTTCATTTCCTACCTACTAAACTCATCCCACCCCCTTGACCTGTCCGTCCTTCCCGGACTGACCTATCCCCTCCCTATCTCCCCACCCATACTCTCCACTCCACCTATCTTTTCCTCTATCCATCTTCAGTCCGCCTCCCCCTCTCTCCCTATTTATTTCAGAATCCTCTCCCCATTCCCCTTTTCTGATGAAGGGTCTAGACCCGAAACGTCAGCTTTTGTGCCCCTAAGATGCTGCTTGGCCTGCTGTGTTCATCCAGCCCCTCACTTTGTTATCTTGGATTCTCCAGCATCTGCAGTTCCCATTATCTCTGATCACAGGAAAGAGAAAGAGAGCTTAGTTACATGGCGTAAAGACAATTGTCTCTTCCTCAGTGTCAACAAAATGAAAAAGCTGGTCATTGAGTTCCGGAAGCGGAGTTGAGGGCATGCTCCTCTCTGTATCAATGGTGCTGAGATGGAGATGGTTGAGACTTTCAAGTTCCTAGGAGTAAATATCACAATCTGTCCTGATCCATCAATGTCAGTGCTGCATTCAGTAAAACCCACCAATGCCCTTACTTCCTCAAGAGGATAAGGAAATTCAGCGTGTCCACAAGGACACTTACCAATTTTTATAACTGCACCATAGAAAGCATCCTCTCTGGATGTGTTACAGCTTTGTATGGCAACTATTCTGTCCAAGACCAGAAGAAATTACAGAGAGTTTTGAAAGCAGCCCAGTCCATCACAAAACTAGCCTTCTTTCCGTTGACTCCATCCATATTTCCCACTGCCTCAGGAAAGCGGCCAACATAATCATAGACACCTCCCATCCCAGTTACAATCTCTTCCAACAATGGAAGATACACGTGTTTGAAAACATGTACCAGATTCTTGCCCACTGTTATTAGAACATTACAGCGCAGTACAGGCCCTTCGGCCCTCGATGTTGTGCCGACCTGTGAAACCAATCTGAAGCCCATCTAACCTACACTATTCCTTTATCATCCATATGTTTACCCAATGACCATTTTAATGCCCTTAAACTTGGCGAGTCTACTATTGTTTTAGGCAGGGCATTCTATGCCGTTACTATTATCTGAGTAAAGAACCTACCCCTGACTTCTGTCCCATAGCTATCACCCCTCAATTTAAAGCTATGTCCCCTTGTGCTAGCCATCACCATCTGAGGAAAAAGGCTCTCACTGCCCACCTTATCTAGTCCTCTGATCATCTTGTATGTCTCTATTAAGTTGCCTCTTAACCTTCTTCTGTCTAACGAAAACAGCCTCAAGTTCCTCAGCCTTTCTTCATAAGGCCTTCCCTCCATACCAGGCAACATCCTGGTAAATCTCCTCTGCACCCTTTCCAATGTTTCCACATCCTTCCTATAATGCGGTGACCAGAACTGTACGCAGTACTCCAAGTGTGGCCGCACCAGAGTTTTGTACAGCTGCAACATGACCTCATGGCTCCGAAACTCAATCCCTCTACCAATAAAACCTAACACACCGTATGCCTTCTTAACAACCCTATCAACCTGGGTGGCACCTTTCAGGGATAAAGACTTATGAACAGGACCTCTCACATACTAAACCTGATTTTCCTGCACCTTCTCTGCAGTTGTAACATTACATTCTACATTCTGTTCCATAACCATGATGTACTTGTAAGGTATGATACGTCTGGATAGCATGCAAAACAATACTTTTCTGAAGAAGGGTCCCGATCTGAAACATCAGCTTTCCTGCTCCTTTGCTGCTGCCTGGCCTGCTGCGTTCCTCCAGCTCCACACTGTATTATCTAATACTTTTCACTGTATCTTGACACATGTGACAATAATAAATCAAACCAAATCTCTGCTCTTTTGTCCCAAGACATTTGTAGCTAATTCGTAACAGTCTGATAAGCCTTCTCCAAACTACTTCCAATATATTTACATTCTTCCTTAATAAAAGGTAGCTAGTACTACACAAAGTACACTAACTCCTCATTATCCATAGATTTGCTATCCGTACACTTCCAAACCAGCCCAAAATCTCTTTTTCTATTTAGACTTGTCCTGTCTGATCGCATGGTACTTTGCATTAGGAGAGTTACGTAGTAGCGATATCTGCATTTTATGTTATTTACGAGAAATTTGTGCTCCTATCCCCAGTGAATTATAAGGATTTTGTGTAATCCAGATGTGGTTTCATCTGTGCTACATATGACTGAAGTGTAACCTCCCTGTTTTTGTATTCAATCCCCTTACGATAAATGATAATATTCTGTTAACTGTGCTAATTACATGCTGTATGTACATGTTAATATTTTGTAATTCATGGACGAGGACATCCAAATTCTTCTGAACTCAGAACTCAGCAATCTCTTTTTGTTTAGATAATATGCTTTTTTATTCTTCCTGCCAAAGTATTGTCAAACACTTCTTCCACCGTCTTCGCCTCCATGCTAATTTTTTTGGACAAGAGTCCTCTTCCCGTCCCACAGACCCCTTTGCCCGACTCCAACACTCTTACTGCACCTGGACCCCTCCTTCCGGCCTTTTACCTGCACTCAATCTGTTCATTAAGAACTGTCGATGTGACATTAGTCACCTCAATTGCGCTGCCCTCTCACCAAATCCAACCTATCTCCGTCCAAACTGACTGCACTCCATGCACTCAGATATAACCCTGGCTTTGTCATTAAGCCTGCTGATAAGAGTGTGCTGTTATCGTCTGATGTACTGATCCCTACCTTGCAGAGGCTGAGCACCAACTCTCCGATATCTCCTCCTACCTTCCCCTGGACCATGACCCCACCATGGCACATCAGGCCATTGTATCCACTATGGTAACTGATCTCATTTCATCTGGTGATCTCCTCCCGCCTCTGCTTCCAAACTGATTGTCCCCCAACCCTACACAGCTTGTTTCTACCTCCTGCCAGAAATCCATAGACAGCACTGTCTGGGCAGACCCATTATTTTAGCCTGCTTATGCCTCACATAACTCATCGCTTCCTACCTTGACTCAGTCTTCTCTCCCCTGGTCCAATCCCTGCCCATATATGTCCATGGTTCCTCTGATGCCTTACATAGGTTCCAAAACTTCCAGTTTACCTGTTCCAGCCACCTCCTCTTTACCATGGATGTGCAATCTCTTTACACGTCCTTTCCCCACTAGGAGGGTCTTAGGGCTGTCCACTTCTTCCTAGAGCAAAGATTTGAAATATCCCCACCCTCCTCTGCTTGGCCAAGCCTGTCCCCAACCTCAACAACTTCTCTTTCAACTTCTCTAATTTTCTTCAGGTAAGAGCTGTTGCCGTGGGTACCCACATGGGCCCGAGTTATGCCTGTCTCTCTGTGGGGTACATGGAACATTCCTTGTTCTGGTCCTCTTCCGGCCCCAACCCCCAATTCTTTCTCTGATGCATCAATGGTATCATCGGTGCTGCTTCCCTGTCTCATCTGGAACTGGAAAACTTCATCAATTTCGCCTCCAGTTTCCATGCTGCCCTCACTTTCAGTTGGTCTATCTCTGACTCCTCCCTTCCCTTCCTCGACATTGCTGTTTCCATTTCTGGGGATAGGCAGGCCACTAATATCCATTACAAACCCACTGACTCTCACAGCTACCTGGACTATGCATCCTCACAACCCACTTCCTGTAAAGACTCCATCCCATTCTCTCAATTCCTCCATCTCCGTTGAATATGTTCAGATGAGGTCAGCTTTGACAAGGGAGCCTCCAAAATGTCCATCTCTTCCTCAACTGAGGATTCCTCAGCTCCGTTGTTGACAGGGCCCTCAACCAGGTCTGACCCATCTCCCTCACTTCCATCCTTACCCCTTCTCTTCCCTCCCGCAACAGCAATAGGGTTCCCCTTATCCTTACCAACCATCCCACCGGCATCAACATCCAGAAGATCATCAGACGCCATTTCCACCACCTACAGCAAGATGCCACCACCTGACACATATTCCCCTCCCCTCCCTTGTCCGCCTTCTGCATGGACCTTTCCCTCCAGGTCACCCTGGTCCACACTTCCTACAACCCCCCGACAGCCCTACAGCACCTTCCCCGTAACTAGGGAAGGTGCAACACCTGCCTATTTACCTCCTCCCTCCCCAGTATCCAAGAGCCCAAACGTACCTTTCAAATGAAGCAACACTTCGCCCGCACTTCCCAAAGTCTAGTCTATTGCATTCGCAGCTCACAATGTTGTCTCCTCTACATCGAGGAAACGGAGTGTAGACTTGGCGACCGCTTCACAGAACATCTGCCTTCTGCTCATAAAAAAGACCCTGAACTACCTGTTGCCTGCCATTTTAACACACCACCCTGCCCCTGATGGAAAATAAAAATATAGGGACAGACGAAGGGTTAAATCTTACAGTGATCAGTAGGATGATGTACTGAATCATGGAATGTTGCAATAATCAATGAAATGCTGTACCTTAATAGAATGAGGTGCTTGAACAGGTAAAGGGAATGTAGAACAATGGTAGTATAACTAGGCTAGCTATTAATGGCAGCTTAATTAGGTTGATTATAGCATGTAACTTAGAAGCAAGGACTAGCATGATGTAATGAGGTCAGCTTGAGCCGAAGGACCGTTGTGGCAGATGTAGTAATGAATAATCACTATCTTGTAGGCTAAGTTTACAGTAGAAGAGACCATTGTGGCAGATGTAGTAATAAATAATCATTATCTTAGTTTGAAGAAGAAACAGCCATAGTGGCAGAAACAGAAAGATAACATAAACTAACAGCATTGACTTGCTGCCTAAGTGTGGAAAGATAACCCTTACTGACACCATTGGGCATGCTGGCAACCTGAGAAAGAGCATGATAACTGAAAATGTATAAAGGATAACAAGCTCTGAGGATCGGGGGCGATCGGGAAACCACTTTCTGATAGTCACAGCTTGTTTCCTGAAGAATTCTCCACGTCTCCTGGTAGTTTCTCCACTACACTCCCTGGCCAACATCTCTGTCTCTGGCTTGCTGCAGTGTTCCAGCGAAGCCCAATGCAAACTGGAAGAACAACACCTCATTTTCTGCTTTGGCACCCAAAGCCCTCTGGACTCAATATTGAGTTCAGTAATTTTAGGGCCTAACTCTCCCATGTCCCAGCACCCCACCCCACACACCAGGCCTTGTTACCAAATAGCCTGCCATTACACACCACCTGTTGTTAGTCAATAACAGTCCCCATTAACAACTTTTCTCCTACCCAGCTTGATCGTTAGCAACTCCTTTGTCTGTCCAACAGTCTTTCTGTCTCTTTAGGCTCTATTCTATCGTTTACTCCTTACCCCACCCACCTCCCTCTATAAACCGACATTTTCCCAGCCACCATCAGTTCTGAGGAAGGGTCACCGGACCCAAAATATTAACTTTTCTTCACTTCACGGATGCTGCCAGACTGGTGGGCTTTTTTAGCAACTTTGGTCTTGCTATTGCCTCATCTTGTTTCTGCTAGGAAGTAATCAGAATTTGTGGGAAAGACAAAGGTATCACACTAGGACAAGGAAATGATGAATGGGATAGCAAAAATTGCAGATTCTGGAGTCAGAAATAACAGTGTAGAGGTGGAGGAACACAGCAGGCCAGGCAGCATCAGAGGAGCAGGAAAGTTGACATTTTAGGTCAGGACCCTTCTTCAGAAATTGGGAGGGTTAAGGGAGCTCAGAAACAAATAGAGCCGAGGGGTGAAGCTGGGAAAGGTGGGTGGGATGGTGATAGGTGAGTGCAGGTAGGGAGTGGTAGGGATTGGTCAGTGGGATGGGTCGGCTGGATAGGTGAGAGAGAAAATGGACAGGTCGTGTTGGGTCAAGGAGGTGGGGATAAGAGGGAGTGTTGGTCATGGGATGAGGCGGAGGGTGGGCAGATTTTAAAACTGGTAAAATCCACGTTAAGGCTATTAGGCTGTAGGGTTCCGAATGGAATATGATGTGCTGCTCCTCCAGTTTGTTGGTGGTGTCATTGTGACACTAGAGGAGGCCCAGGATGGACATGTGACCTAGGGAGTGAGGGGGGAAAATTAAAATGATAGGCGACTGGAAGGTGTTGTCGTTTGTCACAGCGCAGATGCTCTATGAAATAGCCTCCAAGTCTATGCTTGGCCTCACCAATGTCGAGGAGGCCACATTGGGTGCAGCGGATATAGTAGACCAAGTTGGCGTATGTACAGGTGAACCCCCACCTGATATGAAAATTTTGTTGTGGCCTTGAATGGACGTGAGGGGAGAGGCATAGGGGTAGGTTTAGCATTTTGTGTGGTTGCAGGGAAAGGCGGTGGGGCTAGTGGGCAGTGTGGAGCGGACGAGGGAGTCGCAGAGTGAGCGGTCCCTATGGAAGGTAGATAGGGGTGGCAAGGGAACTATCTCTTTGGTCATGGGGTCAGATTGTAGGTGGCAGAAGTGTTGGAATTGGGAGTAGGGGATTGCATTCTTGCAGGAAGGTGGGCAAGAGGAGATATAGTCCAGTAACTGTGTTAAGGTGGTTACCAGAGATGGAGACAGAGAGGTCCAGTAAGGAGAGAAAGGTATCGGAGATGGTTCAGGTAAATTTGAGGTTGGGGTGAAAAATATCCTGGGGTTGAAGGTTCTGTGTTGGAACCAGAGCAGTTTCTAAATGATAGAAATTGAACGGTAATGAAGAACAAAGAAAATTACAGCACAGGAACAGGCCTTTCGGCCCTCCAAGCCTGCGCCAATCCAGATCCTCTATCTAAACCTGTCACCTATTTTCCAAGGATCTGTATCCCTCTATTCCCTGCCCATTCATTTATCTGTCTAGATACATCTTAAATGATGCTGTCATGGCCACCTCTACCACCTCCACTGGCAACGCGTTCCAGGCACCCACCACCCTCTGCATAAAGAATTTTCTCCCTTAAATTTTTCCCCTCTCACCTTGAAATCATGACCCCTAGTAATTGAGTGCCCCACTCTGGGGAAAAGCTTCTTGCTATCCACCCTGTCTATACCTGTCATGATTTTGTAGACCTCAATCAGGTCTCCCCTCCGCCTCCGTCTTTCTAATGTAAATAATCCTAATCCACTCAATCTTTCTTCATAGCTAGCACCCTCCATACCAGGCAACATCCTGGTGAACCTCCTATGCACCCTCTCCAAAGCAACCACATCCTTTGGTCATGTGGCAACCAGAACTGTATGCAGTATTCCAAATGTGGTCAAACCAAAGTCCTATACAACTGTTACAGAGATAGTAGGAACTGACGATGCTGGAGAATCTTGGCATAACACGGTGTGAAGCTGGATGAACACAGCACGCCAAGCAGCCTCAAAGGAGCAGGAAAGCTTGCCGTTTCAGGTCGGGACTCTTCTTCTGAAGAAAGGTCCCGACCTGAAATGCCAAGCTTTCCTGCTCCTCTGATGCTGCTTGGCCTGCTGTATTCATCCAGCTTCACACCGTGTTATCTCCTATACAAATGTAACATGACCTGCCAACTCTTGTACTCAGTACCCCATCCGATGAATGAAAGCATGCCATATGCCTTCTTGACCACTCTATCAAACTGCGTTGTCACCTTCAGGGTACAATGGACCTGAACACCCAGATGACTCTGTGCATCCATTTTCCCCAGGGCTTTTCCATTTATCACATAGTTCGCTCTTGAATTGGAACTTCCAAAATGCATCACCTCACATTTGCCTGGATTGAACTCCATCTGCCATTTCTCTGCCCAACTCTCCATTCTATCTATATTCTGTTGCATTCTCCAACAATCCCCTTTACTATCTGCTACTGCACCAATCTTAGTGTCATCTGCAAACTTGCTAATCAGATCATCTCTCCCTTCCCCAGAACTTTTTCACATAGAGCGTGGTGCATATATGACATAAGCTGCCGGAGGAAGTGATAGAGACTTGTACAATTACAACATTTAAAAGACATTTTGACATGAATAGGAAAGGTTTAGAGGGATATGGGCCAAATGCCGGCAAATGGGGCAAGTTCAGTTTAGAAAACTTGGTGGCCTGGACCTGTTGAGCTGAAGAGCCTACTTTTGTGCTGTATGAATCTATGTGGATTCAGAAACCAAAGATGACTGTTCACATTTGCAGATAATACCAAATCAGAACACACCAAAACCAGGGCTTTACAAAATAAACTACACAAAGTTTGAGAATTGGCAAAATGAAAGGCCAATGAAATTTAATACTAGAGGCATTAAGGATAGTTCACAGGAAAGAAAACTCAGAAACTTATGGTCAGCATAAAAATTTCTGAAATAGTTACAGGTACAATGGAAACTTATCAAGTCAGTCAGCTCAACACTTAACATTTTAATGTTGATCCATAAACAAGGCAACAAAAATAATATCAGGTCAAGATCAAACCTGACTACGAGCTCTGCCCCACCTGGCATTGGCTGCATTGACACACAGTATTCTATCTACCTCCTCCCCACCTTCTCCCCCATCCAACTCATCCTCTTTTTCACCGTGCCCATCCTTTAAAATACATTATTCCTGTCCAATTTCCCACCCTCTATCAAATATACAGCACCCCATCCAATTTGGCAACTAGTTAAACACTGGCATTGTACTGCAAGTTGCTTCTGAGTATTTAACACAGTGTTCTCCATCCACTGTCTTACTCCTTTTCTTGTTCAATTTTCCTGTCTTGCTAGATCTCCCTCGCCATGTCCTACTTTGTCTTTTTCTCTCATTTCCTTGCTCATTCCCTCTCTTTTTTCCCTTCTAGCATACCCTATTTCTTTCCCTCTCTCTCTCTCTCTCTCTCTCTCTCTCTCTTGCTCTCACTCACTCTCTTACCTTTTAATCTTCTAATGTTTTGATTATTAGCAGGATATGGAATGCCTGTGTGACAGACTGAGTTTACAACACACTCAACATGATATCACCCTTACCCACTGACCCCTAAGATGAAAGTTTGACTATTGTGTCCCGTATCAGAGTCATGGCTCAGAATTCAGATGAGAAACCATACAAGTTATTGGCAAAGAACAATAATAATTTCAGACATTTAGTGATTCAGTCAGAATAATACATTTCCTCAGATCGAAGCTGTGGAAATCTCAGTTGGGCTGAGAATTAGTGATCACCATACATGTCAGCCAGCTTCTTGAATCGAGGGCCCCAGTTACTAAGGTAGTCATAATCCTGGTCTGAGTCAGAAGCTCTGGATGTGATAGAACTCAGAGTCTCAGCTAGAGAACCCTCACCCTCATAGTCATAAATCAGAGCAGTGTCATATGGGGGTGCATTTGGATCGTTATCAGCTGCATCCAATCCCTGCAACACAGATTAAAACGAGTTAATAGCGAGTTTAATGACAAAGCACACAGCACTAACAAGAGCACATGGTACTTACTTGGGAAGAGAGTCACCTAAGCACAGCACATATGACATATGGTTGATGTAGCTCTATTCTGGTAACTTTAATATCGGTATACAGAGCGGAATACGCTTGTATAGAGAATACTATTAGAGGATGGCTTATATTTATGATTTAATTTTTTACTGCATTGTGTTCTGAAATCCATAAGATACTAGCTGTCGGCATCAAGTGTTGCACATTTTTAAGTATACGGTGCCTGCAATAAGACTCATCAAATAGAGGTTACACAAATATCAGTTCACAGTTGATGGGATCAAAGAAACTCAGTTTTGTTCTCCACACAGGTGGATCAATCTTTCTGAGTTGTAGTTGCCACCACTTATATATTTTTCTTGTTGTGTGTCTATGACAATTTCTGTCTGGCATAGTGAGATGAAAACTGCTTGCACTTATAATGATATGGTAACAAAACACAAGTGCAGTAATTAGTTAATAAACCACTATTGTTTACTTAACGAGGTCTTTCACCATTGGGCTAATTGTGAGCAGTACAACTCCCTTAATAGTGTGTGACTGCCTATAATAACTTCACCCATCTCTTTATAATTAATCACAACAAAATCTGTAAATAACTGCTGTGTTTCTATTATCTCTGAGTTGCATCTTTGGAAACCCACCTCATTGATGAAGTCCTTGATGTCATTGGGGTTAGCAGGTAGCCTTTTCGGATACTGTGGTTGCCCATAATTGAATGGTGCATCTCTTCTGATTGGCTGTTTTCCTCTGGTTGGGGTTGAGGGCAGGACCTCATCTGGGTTCCTTAATTGGTCAATGTTATAGGCATCCTTGGGGGATAAAAATCAACCATAAGCAAGTGGTATTGTGGTGATGCTTGAAATTTCAAAATAGATTTCCAAGGCAAAATGTATTAAAAACAGGAATTGAACAGAAACTCTTCCCAATGTATTTTGATGACTGGTTATTTTGCATGTTATCGTACAATCTTTCTTGATTTCAGAAAAGCAAAACTATTCAATCAATAACTGACCAGTAAATTGATAATACACAAGTGATTGAAGCAATCACACTTGAGATATGTAGCAGTGTAGTGATTGGAACGAGGTTAGCCAAGTGAACATCATGGAATATGAGTTCCCCGATTGGGGCTGTTAGATGAATTTAGGAATGTCAGACATCCTGTTCAGTCGAAGAACTGGATCAGTGTCAAGGACTTGCCACATGTAAATAAAGGGTGACTTAGTGACAGAAGACTGGTCTCTGTAGAGTTATTTCAGTGGTGGTGAAAGAAAAGCAAGCTGCTGAAGACATTCTCTCACAACAGTTGTCTGAGTTGGGGGTAAACATTTCTGGCATCATACTCTTATTCAGAGGCATAATTTGTTTCATCCTGCTGTCAAATACTGGGGTTTTTTTTTCCAGGCAAATGGGATTTGGCAGGTGGAAAGCAATGAGTAGTTCTGATAGCTTGAGGACCTGCAGTTTTTTTTCTGTTATTAGGCATCTAACGTTCCCTTGGGCACCAAATATTAAAACTTTTCAAGAGTTGATGGATTTAATTAAGGAATATTATCACCCCAAGCTTCCTCTAATTCTGAAATGCTATTGGTTTTACTTGTAAATTCAAAAACAAGGGGAATCCATATTTAGATTTTTGACTACGTTAAGATGACTGGCACAGGCATGTGACTTTGATTTAACCCTTAATGAGATGCTGAGAGCATTTGGTATGCAGTATTAATGAAATAACCATGTAAAGGTGCCTACCTAGCTAAAGCCCACCTGGACTTCAAACAGGCACTACAACTGGCTCAGAGATAGTAGGAACTGCAGATGCTGGAGAATCTGAGATAACAAGGTGTAGAGCTGGATGAACACAGGAGGCCAAACATAATCAGAGGAGCAGGAAAGCTGACATTTCAAGCCTAGCCTATTTCAGAAGAAGGGTCTAGGCCCAAAACATCAGCTTTCCTGCTCCTCTGATGCTGCTGTGTTCATCCAGCTCTTCACCTTGTTATCTCTTACTACAACTGGCTTTAGCATTGTAAAATGAGGGAAGTGGAGCATATGAATTGTAGGGTATTCCAATGGAAGTGAACACCCTCAGCAGTCTGACCATCGCATGAGTGCAGGCAGTTGTATGGCCTCACTCTAGGCCAGCTGACAACTAGAATGCTAGTATCACCCAGTCCTCCTCCTTCTCTCTCTTTGTCTGATCTCAGTCTCTCAGGTGTACTGTCCCTATCTTTCTCTTGGCCTGTCTATCTCTTTCTGACTCTCACTTTCACTGATTAGTTCTCTGATCACTCATGGAAACACAGCAAGGGGAGGAGATAATAGGAACTGCAGATGCTGGAGAATCCGAGATAACAAAGTGTGGAGCTGGATGAACACAACAGGCCAAGCAGCATCTTAGGAGCACAAAAGCTGACGTTTCGGGCCTAGACCCTTCAGGCCCGAAACGTCAGCTTTTGTGCTCCTAAGATGCCACTGGGCCTACTGTGTTCATCCAGCTCCACACTTTGTTATAAGGGGAGGAGATGATTATCTCCTCAAACCACACAATGAAATCTGTGACCTTCTTCCAACCACCTGCATTTTTTACATATGCCTGAATACCTCTGTTAATAAAAATGTATCAATCTCAAATTTTAAATTCTGTTGAATACAGAGGAGGAGGATTACATGTTAAGAATATGTATTATATAGAAATAGGGATTATATATGGGATTGGAGGAAGTTTACATAAAATGGGGATTTTATATGTAATGATAAGGATTATATATGGCATGTGGATTACTTGTGAAGAGGGGAGATTACGATCAGAGGGTAGGGTTTATATACAGAAGGACTGGGGTGATATACAGATGAGGTGGGGATTATATATGGAGAGATGAAGATTATATATGGAGGGAGGGGCAGAGATGTATAGGGGTGTGGATTAGATTCAAAGATAAGTGCAGCCTGCAGTTGTCCTGCATATGGCAATGTTGCTTAGAACATTATTTACTCTCATTTGTGAATTGCTCACTGACCTGATCTTCCTCTCCTCCTCCCTGCTCGTCATAGTTTAAAATGTTGTCCCGAATGTCATCTTCAGAAGCAGTCAGGAGTCCCTTGTGATGGAGGCGGCGGTGAAGAAAGTCAAAAACTGCCACAAGCAGAATGAGAACTGGTATAGTGATAGTGTGAAAGAAAGAGAGAGAATATATGTCAGTATGATCATCAAAATGGACTGCAAAATGGAGCTAGGAGATTTTCCTGGGCCTAAGGGAAGTGTTACTGTCTTTCTTTTTGGATTTCTAACCAGATGAAGATTTCATTTGTTCACATGATGCACGTGTTGCATTTTGGGCCAGCATTTGTTTCCCATTTAATTCCTTGAGAAAGCAATGATGTGCTGCCTTCTTGAATCATGGCACAACATCTTGGGCCGAAGGGCCTGTACTGTGCTGTACTTTTCTATGTTATATGAATCCTGCAGTTCTTTTGGTGTAGAGACACTAAAGATGGTAACATTCATTTTTCTGTCTCTTCAATTGTGCACTGAAAGGGAATATATCTAGAGAAGATCAGGGCACATAGAAAAGGCAGTACATTAATTGCAGGTCAGTTTAATCTTCACACAGATTGGGGAATTCAAATTGGCAGAGGTAGCCACAGGAGGAACTCTTTTTGTTTGGCCGTTTGAGTTGCATTATGTTTTTGGAGGAATTCTTGACACAAGGCCCAATGAGATGTTCTGAGGAACGGTCGCCAGATCCGAAACATTAATTCTGTTTTTTCATTCATAAATGCTGCCAGACCTGCTGACCTTTTCTAGCAAATTCTGTTTTTGTTCCTGATTTACAGTATCCGCAGTTCTTTCGGTTTTTATCCAATGAGGTGTCTCACCATATCTTACTAAATGCATTTCATTAACTTCCTAACTATTCTCTGATATTCCTCAAGTTCTGTTCTGTCCACATCATACCACATGCCAGGTTCCTGTAGGGAATGCTGCCTGGTTTGTTGTTCATCAGTTCCCTGATTCTGGCACTGGGATGATGCAGTGGAATGTGGTATGGTGGAAAAACACAGGAGGCAGATGTTTCAGAGGCAAAGAAAACACTGATTTTATTGAATGAACACGCAAATTGAATATATTTACAGAAAACAAGAAAGTGAATATTAAAACTTGCCTATCTCTGACCTCTACCTTGTCTCCCAGATGACTTAACTCCCAGTTAAGCCTTGCAACTTATAGTTGATACAGTGGTATGGCTGTTACTTATGCTAATAGGGAAGAGAGAGAGAGAGATGGAGGGAGAGAGAGAGAAATTACCTGCTGATCCCAAGCCTTTTTCCACTTGCCTTCCTAAGAGGTGCCCTATGCCGTTAGCCCCAAACCATTCTTTCTCCCTGTCAGAGACTAGCCAGGCTGGGTAAGTGAGTCTCGATGACCTTAGGTTCACCCCTGGTGTGAAGACACAATTTTGACTGGCTGTCATCCATAGTCTCTTGCCATGGCTCAGACTCAGCGAAGGGCTGCAAGTACCTGTAACGATACTTGACCTGATGTACCTGATGTGATTCGACACGTGGGACCAGACCAGTGAGTACCTTGGGTTTCTTTCTTTTCTGGTGGTTGTTGGTGTGGATGGTGGTGGATATTGCTGGTGTTGCCATGGTTGGTGTTTCGTGTCTCTGGATGCCTTCAGTAGCCTCCAAACGTTGAGTGAAAATTCATAGTTAGTCGCTGGTGTTCAGTGATTGGTAATGCAGTGCTGGTCTCACAAAGCCCAAACTTGCAGTGCCCCACTTACACTGCAGGAGTCTTGTTATACTCACGCTCTTTCTCTCCTCCTTTTCTTTCTCTTCTTCGTTCACTCACTTCACTTTCCTTTACTTTTCCACTTTCCTTCACTCCTGTACTGGGCTTGGGATCTCCAGTTATACCCAACTGCAGGCCCCCCATATCTTCCACCAAATTTGTTGTGCTATTGTTCCTTCTCTTGGGGCTGAATGGGCTTGCTGCACACTGGAGTAGGTGTGAATGGTTTTTCGATTGACATGAGTGGTTTTGATGGGTTTGGAATGTCCAGCATTTCCCTTGGATGGGTATCTGTTCCGTTTCACATAGTGGTTTTTTATATCCAAGGTGAAACAGGTTTGCACGTAGCACAATGGTGTAGAATGTTCAGTATTCTTGTGCATGAGCATGTGCATGATTGGGAATTGATACCTCTATAGACCCCAAAGGGCCTGAAATTTTTGAAGTTGCTTGTTTCCTGCAGGCAAGCCCGCATTGTTTTTAGCTGGGCCATGAATAAAGGTCTTCCTTTAGTTTCTGCAAGCTAACCCCTGTTCCAGACATCTCCCCCTGGGCTTGTATATTTCCCAATCTGTCCCAGCCAGCCTGTTCCTGGCTCAGTTGCAGCCCATGGTTCCTGGAGTCCCAGAAGTTCAGTGAATTTAATTTCCACAACTTCTGCCTTCCGGGGCTTTTAAATCCACGGAATGTCCATAAACTGATGGGGATTTTTGCCCCACCTTACAGTCCCAGAATACCTCTGCAGTCACTGAATATCTGCTAAAAGACAACAAGCATCCTCACCATGGAGTGGCTGATGACTAGAGCTGAGTGGTCTGGAGGCCTGAGCGGAGCAGGGATGGCCATCATGTCTGGAGCAGAATGGCTACAGTTGTTGGACCAGTGCAGATAGATGGTCAGCAACTTGCAAGTCCAGTCAGACCATGTGTTGAGGCCTCCTGCATTAATCTACTGCAGGTCCTTTATAGGAAGGCTATATTGTTTATCTTGTTAACTTTTTTTTATAACTTATACCAAAAATAATTGTAAGGTAATGTCACCTCTTTTTTCTTTATTTCTCTATTTTTTATGTAAGATTTGTGTCTAGCTACTTTGTACCTAAGATGGTAACACGTGGAGTGACGTTGTAAACTTTTCACTGTACTTCAATATATGTGACAATAAACCTAATACTAATTCTTTTAATTTTTTCCCCTGGCCTCAACGTCCAAAAGTGTTGATGTAGATGAGATGGCCAGGGAGGTGTACAGTTTACAGGGAGCCAATGCATTAAGATGGCTAAGGACTAGGGACCTGCAGATCTGTGTCCTGTACGTTGCATGTAATTATATGTCCTGCAACCACTTCTCTTTCACTGGCCAATATACTTTACCCACCCACTTTAAGTATGGTTGAAAACATTTCTTTCTCATTGCATACTGTCAATTTTCAGCCTGATGGAAGGCTACAGTCAGCACTCTTCAGGTGGTAGCTTCCAGTTTATACCTTTACAGTGTCAGTGAGACTGAGCAACCAGATTTCCTTCCTGTGAACTCCATTGGCTTTGCACCTCCCCAGGAC
Organism: Stegostoma tigrinum; assembly: GCF_030684315.1. Taxonomy (NCBI): domain Eukaryota; kingdom Metazoa; phylum Chordata; class Chondrichthyes; order Orectolobiformes; family Stegostomatidae; genus Stegostoma; species Stegostoma tigrinum. The sequence continues at coordinate 67,258,022 of NC_081369.1, read as the reverse complement.
CCCACCCACCCACCCCATCTACATGAGTCTGTAGCTTTCTATCTTCCCCTTCCCCAATGCCCCTTATACACTGGCCATTCCTTGAAGCCTAACTATGATGAACTCCCGCTACCACATGACTTTTCTTCCCAACTATGCTTTCATGTATCACAATTGTGCAGATACTGTTGTCCCCTTTCATAGTTTGTCTTCCCCTCCTGGCCTGTAGCTTCCAATCCTGAAGAATTGGTTTCTGAATCGCTCTGCCACAGCAGCAGCCTCCCTTGTCACACCCTTCTTGTCATGTAGTTTCTGTGGATGACTGTATTTTCCACAGCTCATCTCCCTGAGCAATCTAATCAGACAACCCAGAGAAGAATTGTCCAGACCCTTTGCCAGCGATCACATATCCCTCCGATCTCACTAGCCCTATCAGCCAGACTGGATCCTATAGCACCATATAACTGAGATAATAAAATGTGAGGCTGGATGAACACAGCAGGCCAAGCAGCATCTCAGGAGCACAAAAGCTGACGTTTCGGGCCTAGATCCTTCACCATATAACTGACTGTTACACTGTCTGTAAAGTGCATAAGTATGGATTCCCTGACCTAGATCACACGACCTGATGTCTGACAATCCCCTGGACTGGTCTTGAAGGCTACTCTTGATGTACTGTACAAGAACCCTATGACTGACAAGTGCCTCTTTTGCTGAAGACTAGTTGCCTAACTCTTTCAGACATGGCTACCTGCTTGTTGTACATGCAATGTGTTTGCCACAAAAGCTGATGTCACACAGTGCAGGTGGAAGATTGACAAAGAGCAAAATGTTCACCAGTTTGACTAAGGACTAATGAGCAACAAGGCAAACTGCTGGTTATGTGGCCATGCAAGGCACAGAGGCTGTGATTGTGCAGGCAGGCATAAAGTGAGTGAACACAAAGAGAGCAAATAAGCAGACTTCAGATGCAACCTGATCCAATCTATAACCTGGCTGTTTGACCCTAAATGCTAGTGTCCCTGCTACAGCCTTTCACTGCTAGTTGCCCGGCAATGCAAATCATGCTGCCTAAGAGAGAAGTGTCAGAGAGGTGCCACGATGATCATGAGAGTTTGGCAAATGCAAAATATAAATGTCAGTGGGTGATGGATAATTGCAGCTGGCGGCCATAGATCATGTCCTGAGATGCTGTTTAATTCTCAGCGACATGGAAACTCTTTACAGCCAGTGACAAGCTAAAGTCACTAGATACTTGCTCTGAATTCCATTTTGAGTTTTCTCGATTTCTAGCTTGTTTGACACACTTGGTAGTATAGGAAGCTGAATATCAGTGAAACAAGTTAAGCCATTAGTGAGGCATTCAACAAGTTATAATCCCTTTTATTTGACAACATGCTATTGCCTAAAGAAAAATGCACCTTGCAACTCAGCAAACGCATGAAAGATGCTCCCAACATTGATATTGGCCTTGTCGGACCCCTCATCTAGTTCTGCCACCTTCCACTGGAGATTATCTCAGTTGTGTCAGATCACTGTAAGACTTTGCCCATAGAGTGTATTCGGGGCAGTTTTTTGGTGCAGTATGCTGTGGAGCCAATCAGGGATCAGGCTATTTTGGATATTGCAATTTGTAATGAGGCAAGTTTAACAAATGATCACAGAATAAAAGACCCCTAGGAAACATTGACCATAACATAGTAGAATTTAATCATCAGTTTAAGATTAAGAAAGCTGGATCAGAAACGACTGTTGCAAACTTAACTTATTTAGCTTATTTAAATATATCGAAAGGAAAAGAGAGGCCAAAATGAACATTAATACCTCAGAGAATGAAGCTGGGAAAATAATAAAGGGGAACCAGGAAATGACAGAGGAGTTGAATAAATACTATGCATCAATCTTCATGGTATAAAATACTACTAACATTCTGCAAATACTAAATAATCAAGGACCAAAAGGAGGAAAGAGGAAATAAATACAATCACCAGAGAAAAAGTATTAGGGAAACAAATGGGGCTAAAGGCAACAAGTACCCGAGACTTGATTAGATGTATAAATAATAGGATATCAAAAGAAGTGCTATAGAAATAATGGAAGCACTATTAGTAACTTTGCAAGAATTTCTGGATTCAGGAAAACGTTCTAGAGGATTGGAAAACTGCCAGTGTAAGAGTCTTATGCAAACAGGGGAGATAAAAAAACAAGTAACAATAGACCAGTTAGCTTAACACCTATTTTTGGAACATAATAGCAGAGCACTTAGAAACATAAAATATGATCAAGCACAGTTAGCATGGGTTAATGTAGGGGAAATCATGCCTGATAAATTTATTAGAATTCTTTGAGGAAATAGCAAGAATGATAATAAAGGGGAACTAGTGGATGTCATAGTTATTTTAAAGTGTTTGGCATTCTTCACCACAGAACGCTATAGAGGCTGGACATTCAGTATATTCAATTTTTAAATTGGTAAGAGAATTGAGTGCTGTAGGGAAAAGGCATGAAAGTGGAATTGAGGATTATCACATCATGATCTCAGAATGATGAGCACAGACTTGATGGGTTGAATAGGATACTTCTGTTCCTCCATCTTCTGATTTTTTTTGGCCTAAACACTGTAACTGGAAGGCATAATGCCATGGACAATATGTGAAACAAATGCTATGGGAAGGAATAATTGGAAATGTAAGGAAATTGTGATACTCACAAAGTAAGAGCAGCACGCTGCCGAGAATAACCATTGCAGCTCCAAAGCTCAGACCCACATGGGTACCAAGAATTGCAGCTACTCCTGGTGTACAGTCCCCTTTCATACTGCACAAACAAATGGTCACATTCAGGACATGGTCCTGACTTAGACGTGGCTGGCCCGAGTCACTCACACGAATCTGGAGGCTGTAAGTTCCTTCACTAATATCCTGCCGAGCTCTCAGTTTAGAATGTGTGTCTGTCGGTGAGAACAAAGAAAAATTGAAATCTCTCGAGTTGCCAAATTCTGCACTGCATCAGCAACATCCCCTTGATAATTTTCAGTGTTCCAAACCTATTATCACTTAATCCAGTGACAAAATAAAAATTCTGGAAACACACAGATTTGGATTTTGGGTCTAGGTGGTGTTGTGGATGGGGTTGGTCAGGATTTAGGTTTAGGATCAATCCTCTTCTTTAGAGGCTGCGGGTAAATAAATTCCAATGGACTCACCAGGCTAATATTCAGCTGTTATTTGCAGATGAGTAACTTCTTGCCTCAGGCATGTGCTCATGTAACTCTAGGGGCCGGCACGGTGGCTCAGTGGTTAGCACTGCAGCCTCACAGCGCCAGGGACCCAGGTTCGATTCCAGCCTTGGGCGACTGTCTGTGTGGAGTTTGCTCATTCTCCCTGTGTCTGCGTGAGTTTCCTCCGGGTGCTTCAGTTTCCTCCCACAGTCCAAAGATATGCAGGCTAGGTGGATTGGCCATGCTAAATTGCCCATAGTGTTCAGGGGTGTGTGGGTTATAGAGGGATGGATCTGGGTGGGATGCTTCAAGGGGCGGTGTGGACTTGTTGGGCCAAAGGGCCTGCTTCCACACTGTAGGTAATCTAATCTAATCTAATTTTAGTAGCAATGGGGCAGCACAGTAGCTCAGTAGTTAGCACTGAGGCCTCACAGTGCCAGGGACCTGGATTTGATTTCAGCCTCGGGTGACTGTTTGTGTGGAGATTGCACATTCTCCCCATGGCTGTGTGGGTTTCCTCCAGGTGTTCTGGTTTTCTCCCACTGTCCAAAGATGTGGAGGTTTAGTGGATTTCCATGCTAAATTGGACCTAGTGTTCAGGGATATGCAGAGTAGGTGGATTAGCCATGGGAAATGCTGGGTTACAGGGATAGGGTAGGGGTAGGATGCTGTTCAGAGGAATGGTGTGGACTTGATGGGCCAAATGGCCTGCTTCCACACTGAAGGAATTCTGTGATCATCCATGTGGACATTTTCAGTTTAGATGCAAAGTAAACCTCCCTGTACTACTTAAAATTGAAAGTTAAGCTTCTTCTATGCTGTCCCCATCAAAAATTCCCAGGACGGGGGGCAGCATGTAGTTAGATATCGAGCTACACTGTTCCCACCAAACATTCCCATCATAGGATTCAGTACAGAGAAATTCTCATTCTATGGTGACCCTGTGAAACACTCCCAGGACAGGTACAGCTTGCAATGAGACACAGAGTGAGCTGTCTCTACACTGTCCTTGGTAAACCACATGCAGGACAAGTACAGCTCAGGTTTAGGTACAGATTAAAGTTTCTCCCTATGAACAGTGACTGGCAGTGGACCATCCTTATTGCATGTGATGTTTCCTAACTCATTTCACCCTCAGACTGCACCCACCATTTAAATGGCCAATTGTCCAGTTCTGGGAATATTCAGAATCATCAGGAACAATCTCAAAATGAAAGGGGTCAGCATGAGGCTCAAGGTCTCCGTCCATTGCCCAGAGGAGGACTCCTTCATCCTTGTCCCACTGACTGCACAAGAAGCCATGTTGTGGGTACAGAATAGGAGGGAAATCATTGACCTCAGTCACGTTAATCTCCAGGGTTCCTGTCGCAGTATATGGTGGCTCTCCTGTCATTACAAACATCACAAGTTAAAGAATTAGAAGAATTCCAAACAAGCATAATTCTCCTTCAGTACAGACATTCTATTCCGACAAAACAATGTAGCACTGACAGCATACCCCACTTCTTCCACAAGCAATACAACAAGAATAGATTCCCTGGCCTGAGGAGTTAAGTGATGAGGAGGGAGCATATTGAACAGATACCACAGTGTAGAATGGTCCCAATCCATCAAAAAGGGGCAGAAGGGAGAGAGAAAAATAAAAAGTGGAGGAGTGAGGTGGAATGGGCAGAGAAAGAAGGGATAGGGCAGGTGGTTGACAGTAAGGGTAGAGAATAAAAATGAGCAGAGGGATATAGTATTGGAGAAGAGAGAGGGTAAGAGAAGTGGGAGGAAAAAATATGTTCAGGAGAGGAGAGGATTGTTGTTTAATGCAACCCATTCTAGAAGCTGGTCACTTGTCTAATGATTTTTATAAAGCTGCCCATTTCTTCACTATAAAGCATCACCATGTCACTTGTAAGTCATCATCTAATGCAATTCCCTAAATGCCATATTTCCCATTCTGGGAAGTAAGTGCACCTCAAATTGGTGCAGAAGTGAAAAATGTATGAGCCGAGTATCACTGAGAACAATTATGTGTCCTCCTTTGCAACCACTGTGGAGCTAAACATCTGCAGTAATACAGATAAAATATTGGGAGGAATCTGAAACAATTAGGATCAGTGTGAAATAGACGGAGAAGTGCATGAAGCAAATAAGAATCAATGTAGTAGGTCAGGACCATTGTGAAGCAGACAAGGAGGAGTGTGAGCAAGAATTATATTAAATTAGGTCAGGATCACTGAAATGAGATAGAAGGTGAATGTGAGTTGATTGCCTGGTGATTACAGTGGTGCTGTTTCCTTGTCTCCAAAAATAGTTTAAGGACTGGGGAAATTAAAACTTCCAATTTTTTATTTAATTATAGGTATTAAGTAAAGTTTAGGAATTGATAGTAAACTAGAGGTCTAGATTAGGCTAAGTCTTAGGGCTTGACATTAATGTACTGACATGTATCGGGAAACAAAGAGCAGGAATAAACAGGCCTCTCTTCAATTGGCAGGCAATGACTAATACGACAGGGATACCACAATGATTGGTGCTTGGACCCCAGCTATTCACAATATAAATGATTTAGATGAGGGAACTAACTGTAATATCTCTAATGTTTGTAGATGACACAAAGTTGGATGGGAGGGTGACCTGTGAAGTGGATGCTGAGATGCTTCACTATTATTTGGATGAGTTGAGTGAGTGGGCAGATATATGGCAGATGAAGTATGATATGGATAAATGTGAGATTATCCATTTCAGCTGAATCCTAACTGCCCTCTGGGCAATTAGGGATAGGCAATAAATGCTGCCCTCTTCCTGTGAATGAATAAAACAAAAACAATCACTGGAGGAATAGGTGTCACAAATAAGCCCATTCTCAATGAAGGGGACCCGAACACATCAGTGCATTGGCTGCATTTTCCTCTAATCTTAGAAGTTACATCAGACTAGTATAAAATACTGATTCTGCCTCATCTGAAGTATTGCATCTAGTTCTGTGCAACACACATTGGAAAGATTGTGAATATATTTTGGAGGGAAAGATTCACAAAAATATTTCCAAGTATGAGGAACTTCAGTTATGTGGATAGATGAGAGAAGTTGGGCAATTCTCCATGGAGGAGAGAAGGTCGAAAAAAGATTTAATAGAGTTCAAAATCTTGATTGTCTGGATGTAGTGGATAAGGAGAATCCGACTTTCCGTTGTTGGATGAATTGTCAGAGGTCACAGAGTTAAGGTGATTGCAAAATAACATATTGAGTCATATAGTAATACAGCATGGAAACGGGCCCTTTGGCTAAAACTGGCCCACCCTAATCATGATGCCTGCTCAGCTAGTTCCAATTACCCACATTCGGTCCACATCCCTCTAAACCCCTCTCATTCATGTACCTATCTAAAATTTTTTTATATGTTGCTCTTGTACCTGCCTCAATCGCTTTCTCTGGCAGCCATACCACACATGCATCACTGTCTGTGTGAAGAAGTTGCCCCCCAGGCCCTTCTTAATTCTTTGCCCTCTCACCTTAAACCTATGTCCTCTAGTTTTCAGTTCCCCATCCTTGGAAATAAGATTATACACATTCATCCTATCTATGCCCCTCATGATTTTCTATGCCTCAATAAGGTCACCTACAATACTTACATTCTTACGTTCCAAGGAATAAAGCCCTATCCTGTCCAACCTCTCCCTGTAAATCAGGCCTATTAGCCCTGGCAACATCGTCAAAAATCTTCTTTGCACACTTTCCAGCTTAACTATAAGAAGGTGACCACAACTGTACACTGTACTACAAGTGTGCCCTCACCAACACCTTATATAGCTTTAACATAACGTCAGAACTCCTACACTCGATATCTTGACAATGAAGGCCAACATGCTAAATGTTTTCTTCACCACCCATTCTACCCTACATTGGAGACATGAAGAGAACATTATCATATAGAAAGTGGTTAGGATCAGAAAGTCACTGTGAGAGAATGTGGTTCAATTAATGCTTTCAAAAGACAATTAGATCACAGAATTGTTATGGTTCAGTATGAGACCATTCAGCCCATCATGTCTGCATTGATGCTGTGAAGATTTTGACTTATTACCAAACTCCAGTGTTTTCCCTGTAACCCTAAAAGTTGTTTTTATTTAAATAACCATCAATAGCACTCTTGAATGCCTCAATTGAACCTTACTCCAGTACATGCTCCAGACAGTGCATTCCATACCAGAACTATTCACCACGTGAAAAGGTTTTTTTCTCACCTCACATTTACTTCTTCTGCAAAACCCTTTGCCCTCTGGTTCTTGATCCTTTTACAAGCAGGAATAATTTCTTCCCGTCCACCCTATCCAGGCTTCACATGATTTTGAAAACTTCTATCACATCTCCTCTTGAACTTTATCTCTTCAAGGAGGTCCCAACCTCTCCAATCTATCTTCACACTGAAGTTTCTCATCCCGTACTCACCTCTACAGGCTCCATCCCCGCCTCTTTAACTTGTCTGTCTCCTCTCCACCTATCTTCTCCTCTAACTACCTTCAGTCCGCCTCCCACTCTCTCCCTATTTATTTCAGAACCCTCTCCCCATCCCCCTTTTCTGATGAAAGGTCTAGGCCCAAAATATCAGCTTTTGTGCTGCTAAGATGCTCCTTGGTCTGCTGTGTTCATCAACTGCACATTTTGTTATCTAGGATTTAGAGGGATATAGGCCAAATGCTGGTAAATGGGACTAGATTTATCTTGGATATCTGGTTGGCATGGACGAGTTGGACCAAAGGGTCTGTTCCATGCTGTACATATTGACTCTATGACTCTAAGTGCTGACACAGACAGGGCAGGTTGAATGGCCTCCTACTCTTACCTACATAGAACATTACAGCACACTACAGGCCCTTCAGCCCTCGATGTTGTGCCGACCTGTCATACCGATCTGAAGCCCATCTAACCTACACTATTCCATGTATGTCCACATTCTCATCCAAAGACAGCTTAAATGTACCTAAAGTTGGCGATTCTACTACCGTTGCAGGCAAAGCGTTCCATTCCCTTACTACTGTCTGAGTAAAGAAACTACCTCTGACATCTGTCCTATATCTTTCACCCCTCAATTTAAAGCTGTGCCCCCTCGTGCTCGCTGTCACCATCCTAGGAAAAAGGCTCTCCTTATCCACTCAATCTAAACCTCTTGATTATTGTATATGTTTCATTTAAGTGACCTCTCAACCTTCTTCTGTCTAACGAAAACAGCCTCAAGTCCCTCAGCCTTTCCCCGTAAGACCTTCCCTCCATACCAGGCAACATCCTAGTAAATCTCCTCTGCACCCTTTCCAAAGCTTCCACATCCTTCTTATAATGCGGTGACCAGAACTGTACGCAATACTCCAAGTGCGGCCGCACCAGAGTTTTGTACGGCTGCAGCATAACCTCTTGGTTCCGGAACTCGATCCCTCTATTAATAAAAGGTAAAACACTGTATGCCTTCTTAACAACCCTGTCAACCTGGGTGGCAACTTTCAAGAATCTGTGTACATGGACACCGAGATCTCTCTGCTCATCTACACTGCTAAGAATCTTACCATTAGCCCTGTACTTTGCCTTCTGATTACTCCTACCAAAGTGCATCACCTCACACTTGTCTGCATTAAACTCCATTTGCCACCTCTCAGCCCAGCTCTGCAGCTTATCTATGTCTCTCTGCAACCTACAGCATCCTTCGTCACTATCCACAACTCCACTGACCTTAGTGTCGTCTGCAAATTTACTAAGCCATCCTTCTACGCCCTCATCCAGGTCATTTATAAAAATGACAAACAGCAGTGGACCCAACAGCGACCCTTGCAGTACACCACTAGTAACTGGTCTCCAGGATGAACATTTCCCATCAACTACCACCCTCTGTCTTCTTTCAGCAAGCCAATTTCCGATCCAAACTGCTATATCTCCCACAATTCCATTCCTCCGCATTTTGTACAATAGCCTACTGTGGGGAACCTTATCGGACGCCTTGCTGAAATCCATATACACCGCATCAACCGGTTTACTCTCATCTACCTGTTTGGTCACCTTCTCAAAGAACTCAATAAGGTTTGTGAGGCACGACCTTCCCTTCACAAAACCGTGCTGACTATCCCTAATCAATTTATTCTTTTCTAGATGATTATAAATCCTATCCCTCATAACCTTTTCCAACACTTTACCAACAACTGAGGTAAGGCTCACTGGTCTATAATTACCATGGTTGTCTCTACTCCCCTTCTGGAACAGGGGAACCACATTTGCTATTCTCCAGTCATCTGGCACTATTCCTGTAGACAATGACGAGTTAAAGATCAATGCCAAAGGCTCGTCAATCTCCTCCCTGGCTTCCCAGAGGATCTTAGGATAAGTCCCATCCTGCCCAGGGGACTTATCTATTTTCACCCTCTGTAGGATTTCTAATACCTCTTCCTTGCGAGCCTCAATCCCACCTAGCCTAGTAGCCTGTATCTCAGTATTCTCCTCGACAACATTGTCGTTTTCCAGAGTGAATACTGTTGAAAAATATTCATTTAGTGCTTCCCCTATCTCCTCTGACTCCACACACAACTTACCACTACTATCCTTGATTGGCCCTAATCTTACTTTTGACATTCTTTTATTCCTTAAATACCTATCGAAAGCCTTAGGGTTTACCCTGATCCTATCCACCAACAACCTCTCATGTCTCCTCCTGGCTCTTCTAAGCTCTCTCTTTAGGACTTTCCTGGCTACCCCGTTGCCCTCAAGTGCCCTAACTGAGCCTTCACATCTCATCCTAACAGAAGCCTTCTTCTTCCTCTTGACCAGAGATTCCATCTCCTTCGTAAACCATGGCTCCCGCGCTCTACAGCTTCCTCCCTGCCTGACAGGTACATACTTATCTAGGTCACACAGGAGCTTTTCCTTGAATAAGCTCCACATTTCTAATGTGCCCATCCCCTGCAGTTTCCTCCCCCATCCTATACTCCCTAAATCTTGCCTAATCTCATTGTAATTGCTTTTTGCCCAGCTATAACTCTTGCCCAGTGGTATACACCTATCCCTTTCCATCACTGAAGTAAACATAACAGAATTGTGATCGCTATCACCAAAGTGCTCACCTACTTCCAAATCTAACACCTGGCCAGGCTCATTACCCAGTACCAAATCTAATGTGGCTTCACCCCTTGTTGGCCTATCCACATACTGTGTCAGGAAGCCCTCCAGCACACACTGGACAAAAACTGACCCATCTATAGTACTCGAACTATAGTGTTCCCAGTCAATATTTGGAAAATTGTAGCCCTCCATGACAACTACCCTGCCTGTCTCACTCCTATCGAGAATCATCTTTGCTATCCTTTCCTCTACATCTCTGGAACTATTCGGAAGCCTGTAGAAAACTCCCAAAGGGTGACCTCTCCTTTCCTGTTTCTAACCTCAGCCCATACTACCTCAGGTGACGAGTCCCCAAACATCCTTTCTGCATCTGTACTACTGTCCTTGATCAACAATGCCAAGCACCGCCCCCCCCCCCCCCCCCCCCCCCCCCCCACCGCTTTTACCATCCTCTCTGTTCTTGCTGAAACATCTAAATCCTGGAACCTGCAACAACCATTCCTGTCCCTGCTCTATCTATGTCTCCGAAATGGCCACAACATCGAAGTCCCAGGTACTAACCCATGCTGCAAGTTCACCCACCTTATTCCGGACACTCCTGGTATTGAAGTAGACACACTTCAAACCAACTTCTTGCTTGCCAGTGCCATCTTGTGTCCCTGAAACTTTATTTTGGACCGCCCTACTCTCAAGCTTTTGTATAGTCGAACTACAATTTTGGTTCCCATCCCCCTGCTGAATTAGTTTAAATCCACCCGAATAGCCTTAGCAAATATCCCCCCCGGGATATCGGTACCCCTCTGGTTCAGGTGAAGACTATCTTGCTTGTAGAGGTCCCACCTACCCCAGAAAGAGCCCCAATTATCCAAGAATCCAAAACCCTCCTTCCTGCACCATCCCTGTCGCCACGTGTTCAACTCCTCTCTCTCCCTATTCCTCTCCTCACTAGCATGTGGCACGGGCAACAAACCAGAGACAACAACTCTGTTCGTCCTAGCTCTCAGCTTCCATCCTAGCTCCCTGAATTTCTGCCTTAAATCCCCATCTCTCTTCCTACCTATGTCGTTGGTGCCAATGTGGACCACGACTTGGGGCTGCTCCCCCTCCCCCTTAAGGATCCCAAAAACACAATCAGAGACATCACGCACCTGGGCGGCAACACACCAACCGTGAGTCTCTCTCGTCCCCACAGAACCTCCTATCTGTCCCCCTAACTATGGAGTCCTTAATGACTACTGCTCTGCTCCTCTTCCCCCTTCCCTTCTGAGCAGCAGGGACAGACTCTGTGCCAGAGACTTGTGCCCCACTGCTTTCCCCTGGTAAGTCGTTTTCCCCCCCCCCAACAGTATCCAAAATGGTATACTTATTGTTGAGGGGAATGGCCACAGGGGATCCCTGCACTGCCTGCCTGTTCCCTTTCTGTCCCCTGACTATAACCCATCTGCCTTTTTCTTGTACCTGAGGAGTGACTACCTCCCTGTAACTCCTCTCAATAACCCCCTCTGCCTCCTGAATGGTCCGAAGTTCATCCAGCTCCAGTTCCCTAACGCGGTTTTCAAGGAGCTGGAGTTGGGTGCACTTCCCGCAGATGTACTCAGCAGGGACACTAGTGGTGACCCTTACCTCCCACATTCTGCAGGAGGAACATTCAACTGCCCTGACCTCCGTTCCCATTATTCTAAATTCCCAAGACTGTTAAAAAATAAAGAATAAAAAAAAACTTGTTACCTTACCAATAAGGCACACAGAACCTTTTTTTTTGGTTACCTGCTGTAACTTTTACAACAATTTGGTGTTCACAAACCATAAACCTAACGCATTGAAAAACTGAGAGGAGCTTGCTACTCCAAATTGCAATAGAAATTACAATGTAAGCTGTTTTTATTCTAAAGGCAACTAGGGACAGGCATTAAATACTGGCCAGCTAGCAATATCCACATCCCACAAAATGAATAGATTAAAAAATATTTTGTTTCATTGCTGTATTTCTGCGGTCTTTCTACTAATTATGACCATGGATTCCATTTATTACCTTATTTATGTTTATGATAGTAATTATTATTTCAATTTTTACTGTTCTTTTACTCTATCATTCCCTGTTTATTCCCATCAATATGTAACTCATTATTCATTGCTTACCACTGTCTGTGGCTGTGATGACAGCTGTGTAGCGATGTTTGAACAGGAATGGAGAGCCACGCTCAATCTTCTGCTGAACAAATATCTCTCCTGTGTTCATGTCCACCATCAGCCAATCAGCAGGATCATACTGAATCCCATAACTGGAATACAGGAAAAGATGGGGTTAGTGGCCCAGGAGGAAAAGACCTGAAAAATGGGTTGCACTTTAAACCTAGATAAGATGCAAAAATCCAGACACCAGAGGAAAAAGTGCAGACAGTAGGCATAAACACTCCAAACGGTAGGAGTAAACACACCAGACAATGGGGTAAACATGCAGACACCACGGGTGAACACTGCAAACACAAAGGTTAAACACCCAGTCTGTGAGGGTAAACGTCCAAACCAGAGGGGAAAATACCCAAACAAGAAATGAACCCAGACCGAAAAACAAAAAGATATGGTCATTCTGAGAATTGAACAATTAACTGTCATCATCACCTGATATTTTGTTGTTGTTTAGTGTCAGGGTCGGTGGCGGTGTAGACTGTTAAAAAGCTTCCTGCTGTTAACCCTTCAGGCACATTCAATTTTTGGGGGTCTTCCACAAACCTGGGGGCTTCATTCACATCAGTAACTATCACAATGACTTTAGCTGAGGAACGGAGAGCTTGAGGTGCTCCAAGACTGACAGCTTCCTTGTTCTTCACCTCGACAGTCAGGATATGTTTGTCGGCCTTTTCGTAATCCAGACCCTGAAACAGGTGGCAGCAAAATAAACCCTGATGGATAACTCCTTGGTTTCTCTATTTTTTTGGCCCTTTACCTCAACTGTTCTCCCCTTGTACACTGGTAGTTTGACCATTGTCCTGGCATGTGTCTAAAATACACTGAAGTCAATTGTACAACAACAACTTACATAGAACATTACTGCACAGTACAGGCCCTTTGGCCCTCGATGTTGTACCGACCTGTCATACCAATCTGAAGCCCATCTAACCTACACTATTCCATGTACGTCCATGTACGTGTCTGATGACAACTTAAATGTACTTAAAGTTGGAGTATCTACTACCATTGCGGGCAAAGCGTTTCATACCCTTACTACGCTCTTGAGTAAAGAAACTACCTCTGACATGTGTCCTATGTCTTTCACCCCTCAATTTAAAGCTATGCCCCCTCGTTCTCGCCATCACCATCCTAGGAAAAAGGCTCTCCCTATCCACCCTATCTAACCCTCTGATTATCTTATATGTCTCAATTAAGTGACCTCTCAACCTTCTCTCTAACGAAAACAGCCTCAAGTCCCTCAGCCTTTCCTCATAAGACCTTCCCTCCATACCAGGCAACATCCGAGTAAATCTCCTCTGCGCCCTTTCCAAAGCTCCCACATCCTTCTTATAATGCGGTGACCAGAACTGTACGCAATACTCCAAGTGCGGCCACACCAGAGTTTTGTACAGCTGCAGCATAACCTCTTGGTTCCGGAACTCGATCCCTCTATTAATAAAAGGTAAAACACTGTATGCCTTCTTAACAACCCTGTCAACCTGGGTGGCAACTTTCAAGAATCTGTGTACATGGACACCGAGATCTCTCTGCTTATCTACACTACCAAGAATCTTACCATTAGCCCAGTACTTTGCATTCCAGTTACTCCTACCAAAGTGCATCACCTCACACTTGTCTGCATTAAACTCCATTTGCCACCTCTCAGCCCAGCTCTGCAGCTTATCTATGTCTCTCTGCAACCTACAGCATCCTTCATCACTATCCACAACTCCACTGACCTTAGTGTCATCTGCAAATTTACTAAGCCATCCTTCTACGCCCTCATCCACGTCATTTATAAAAATGACGAACAGCAGTGGACCCAACAGCGACCCTTGCAGTACACCACTAGTAACTGGTCTCCAAGATGAACATCTCCCATCAACCACCACCCTCTGTCTTCTTTCAGCAAGCCAATTTCCGATCCAAACTGCTATATCTCCCACAATTCCATTCCTCCGCATTTTGTACAATAGCCTACTGTGGGGAACCTTATCGAACACCTTGCTGAAATCCATATACATCACATCAACCGGTTTACTCTCATCTACCTGTTTGGTCACCTTCTCAAAGAACTCAATAAGGTTTGTGAGGCACGACCTACCCTTCACAAAACCATGCTGACTATCCCTAATCAGTTTATTCTTTTCTAGATGATTGTAAATCCTATCTCTTATAACCTTTTCCAACACTTTACCAACAACTGAGGTAAGGCTCACTGGTCTATAATTACCAGGGTTGTCTCTACTCCCCTTCTTGAACAGGGGAATCACATTTGCTGTCCTCCAGTCTTCTGGCCCTATTCCTGTAGACAGTTACGAGTTAGAGGTCAGTGCCAAAGGCTCGGCACTCTCCTCCCTGGCTTGCCAGAGGATCCTAAGATAAATCCCATCTGGCCCAAGGGACTTATCTATTTTCACCCTCTGTAGGATTTCTAATACCTCTTCCTTGCGGACCTCAATCCCACCTAGTCTAGTAGCCTGTATCTCAGTATTCTCCTCGACAACATTGTCATTTTCTAGAGTGAATACTGTTGAAAAATATTCATTTAGTGCTTCCCCTATCTCCTCTGACTCCACACACAACTTACCACTACTGTCCTTGATTGGTCCTAATCTTACTCTTATCATTCTTTTATTCCTTAAATACCTATAGAAAGCCTTAGGGTTTACCCTGATCCTATCCACCAACAACTTCTCATGTCTCCTCCTCGCTCTTCTAAGCTCTCTCTTTAGGTCTTTCCTGGCTACCTTGTAACCCTCAAGCGCCCTAACTGAGCCTTCACATCTCATCCTAACAGAAGCCTTCTTCTTCCTCTTGACCAGAGATTCCACTTCCTTCGTAAACCATGGCTCCCGCACTCTATAGCTTCCTCCCTGCCTGACAGGTACATACTTATCTAGGACACACAGGAGCTTTTCCTTGAATAAGCTCCACATTTCTAATGTGCCCATCCCCTGCAGTTTCGTTCCCCATCCATACATTTATATGTTATCTTTAACCTAGCGAAAAACTACATTATGGCTCATAGGAGCTTTATGAATCACAACTTGACACTAAGGAATATTGGATACATTATCAAAAGCTTCACAAATATAATAAGGGTCATCTTCAAGGAGGTGCACAAGGTGCAGGGGATACAAGTTTGGACAAAATTTTTGAATTTAATTTGATGACTCTTGTGTTCTGGGAATATCATATTTTCACTTTGTCTGTTGTCCCTTTAAGACCAAAATAGGTTGGGAAGTATTCTGAAAGAGGACTAATTGGATTGCTGATTGTGATATAATTCGGTTTCAAGAAATATTTGTGTGACTGCAGGTTGCCACGTGGATGAACAACTGAGGAACAAAGACTAAACAGAGAGTTAGGTTTCAGAGATAACACGGTGTGAAGCTGGATGAACACAGCGGGCCAAGCAGAATCAGAGGAGCAGGAAAGTTGACGTTTCAGGTCGATACCCTTCTTCAGAAAAAAAAGCAGTTCCTACTATCTCCGTAACAGTTAGGTTTCAGCCTTTGTTTTGTGGCAGTTCAAAACGTACTGAAAATTCCAGTGGCAAGAAACAAGAATGGTTTTAGTGGCATCCAAATGAAAGTTTTCTACATGATAGTTTTAAATCACATCCTGATGTTGAAGCAAATGTCTAAGCAGTGGCTGTGTTACTGTTGGTGGGTTAAACAGTTGGAAAGGACGGGAAGTGTAAGGGACAATTCACATTCCCACTGTTTGAATAATGCCTGTATTAGTAGGCCATTTACAGGAATTGAGTTGCAGGAATGGGCCATTTAATCTCAGAGCCTGTTCCACCTGGATTAGATCATCATGCTTCAACTCCAAATTCTCACTTATCCCTGTTAACCTGTGGCTCTGTTGTTAGTCAAGATATATTTAAATTCCACGAGCTGCTATGATATGATTTGAACTTGTGTTGACTGAGCATTAGTTCGGGCTTTTGGCTTACAAATTCAATAGCATTAACACTATGATATCACTTCCCCTCTGAGGGAGCTGTAGAAGGAAGGGAGTTTCTGGGAAGTCTGAATTATCTAGACTGTTGGGACCCAAATGAGAGGATGTTTACAGATGTGCATCTTCTTGATGGTAATCTGTGTCTGGGATATTGCATGGAATACTACTGCGGTGAATGTGACTCTTAGGCCTAAATGATTGAATGAGAAGTGAAAGATCCTACAAAACAATGGTTGAATTGGACATGTGATACTACATTTGGCAAGGATGTGAAAGAAGTGATTAAAACAATGTCAGGCATGAAATTGAGATAACAAAGTGTGGAGCTGGATGAACACAGCAGACCAAGCAGCATCTTAGGAGCACAAAAGCTGACGTTTCGGGCCTAGACCCTTCATCCTTTTTTCTGATGAAGGGTCTAGGCCCGAAATGTCAGCTTTTGTGCTCCTGAGATGCTGCTTGGTCTGCTGTGTTCATCCAGCTCCACACTTTGTTACCTCAGATTCTCCAGCATCTGCAGTTCCCATTATCTCAGGCATGAAATTGATTGATTTATTTGAAATAGCCTTCACCCATTAATTAATGTTCAAATTATGATAATTTGATTTGGTTTGTTATAGTAAATGTTTATAAAAGTTAAATTAATTTGAGCAGTTTTGCCATTGATGTCATGGGGATTCCTCTCTTTTTAAAAATGATTGGCCTCTATCAATGACCAGCAGCAGTAGTGGAAAGATTAAAAAGTTGAGGCTTTGGTAGAGACCAGAACTGTAGGAGTGCAAATATTGTAGACTGTTGAGGTGCTGGAGGAGATAGGGAAGGGCTGAGACCCAAAGAGATTTGCTAAATGAAGGTAAGAATTACAAGCTCAGGCTCAACATTCTCCCTGACATTGCAGAGTGAGCAATGGTTCTGCAAGGTTCATCTTAGCGTCAATGAGGAATAATTCAGTGATAAAGACAAAAATGTTGGTGATAATCAACAGAAACTGAGATGGTAGGATTGGTTAATGTCCATGGAAGATGCTTCAACAGGTCTTTATCAATTTGAACATTCAACAAGACTCAGCCAATCTGACTCCCGAAATAAGACTCTGGCTAACCTAATGATTTCACTTATAGACTGTTAGCTGTTGGGAGATCACTATCTAATGGCCAGGCCCCAGCTGAAGAATTATCTCCAGTTGGGAGCACATTTGACCATTCAGCCTCCCTATTGATCTTTCTTGAGGACATCTTTTAGCTGCTAAGAGAGAGAAAAGAGCCCATCTCCCCTCTCACCAGCCTGGGTTGAGTTTGTATAGCACTCTATAAAAGAGCGGCTCAGTTTTCTCAACATAAATCTGATAGCCAAACTGCATTTTGTTTGGTTGTATCCTTTTACTTTTTCAACAAATAAGATGCCTTTGTTGGTCTCTGGCTCAGTCTTCATGCTAAAAAGTCCATGGTCATTGCCATCAATAATTGTGTAGTCCACAAGCCAGTTTGGTGTTCCAGGTTGATCCTTGTCCACCACGCTGATGTGGCCAATCTCTGATCCCACCATGTCCTCTGATACTTCAACAGTGAACTGCAAAAACCAAATTCAGAGATTATTAGAAATTGCAATTAACAGTTATTCTAAAATTTTACACTTTTGTGCTTCATAGAGAATTGAGTCTGAGCAAAGTTTGCTAAATGCCTTGACCCAAAAATCTGTAGTACGTTTAGTGGAAACAAAGCAGAATATTGAGAATTAGGCTGGCATTAGTTATACCAAATTAGTCTCAACCTCATAGATAACAAAGTGTGGAGCTGGATGAACACAGCTGGCCAAGCAGCATCTCAGGAGCACAAAAGCTGACGTTTCGGGCCTAGACCCTTCATCAGAGATCATCACTCTGATGAAGGGTCGAGGCCTGAAACGTCAGCTTTTGTGCTCCTGAGATGCTGCTTGGCCTGCTGTGTTCATCCTGCTCCACACTTTGTTATCTTGGATTCTCCAGCATCTGCAGTTCCCATAGTCTCAACCTCATGTTGACATTTCCAGTGTAATGATGGGGCAGAGGTTGGACTTGAAATAGACCTGCCTTCTAATCAGCCTTTCCACAGAATCAAGAGAAAGATATGGAAGCCAAGATGGATTCTACTCTTGGATGAAGATATAGACCTCCGAAAACAGCCGTTTTGTATAAGAGGCCATAGGAAGGAACTGAAGGTTCTTTAAGGCAGTTCAAACAACTCATCATGGTTCCTTCATTGGGAGAACCTCTCAGGTTCACTAAAGGCATTTAAATCCCGACAGCACCTCCAATTCTGTGACGTTTAATAGGGTCAACAGTGGATGCCCAGATTGTATTTATCTTCGTAATGACACTTCAAAGCACTGCACTCCCTTTACCTTTGATAATGTCTTACACTTTGACCCTTCACCTTGATGATATCCAGCACTAAATCATGAGTTTGAACTTTCACCCTAATTATTACATGACATTACGTTACAGAATTACATTATGTTACTGAATTACAGTACAAACCTCGGTGGCAGTGAATTCTGGGGCATTATCATTGATGTCATCAATGAAGATAACTGCAGTGGCGGTGGTGGACAGTCCTTCACCTGACAGATCTGCCACTTGTAGAGTCAGATTGTACACAGAAATATTCTGCAAATACAAAAGTAACATTCAAGGAAGAAGAATCACTCACGCGAGTTGCTGC
Organism: Stegostoma tigrinum; assembly: GCF_030684315.1. Taxonomy (NCBI): domain Eukaryota; kingdom Metazoa; phylum Chordata; class Chondrichthyes; order Orectolobiformes; family Stegostomatidae; genus Stegostoma; species Stegostoma tigrinum. The sequence continues at coordinate 67,238,891 of NC_081369.1, read as the reverse complement.
ATGCACTGAATTGGAACTAACGGTAAAATTTAAGGAGCTGGAAAGCATAATAGGCTCAAAAAGTCTTTAGGTATCTCCATCATCTGCCCATAATCTTCGAACAAGTCTCCATATTCCCTGATCCTGTCTCCTCAAATTATTTCTCTCCAAATACCTTGATTCTGTTTCTCCGTATACCTTGATCTTGTCTCTTCAAACTCCCAAATCTCATCTCTCCATGATTCATTTTAGGAATGGATGTGACCGTAATCATTTCGCATCAAAATTTTTAAAATCAAAGAATTGCATAGTACTGATGGAGATTATCTGATCTACTGCACCTTTAGCGTCCAATTACTCTTGCTTTCCTGCTCCTTTTCCGTAATCCTCCAATTGTTTGTTTCGATCTTTAACATTTCTGTTTGAATCTTATTATTGAATCTGCTTCCACTGCCCAGTCAGACAATGTGTTGTGGATCACAACAACTTAACTGAGTAAAAATATGTTTATGCATGTCACCTCAGGATATGTTACAATCAGTTCAAATCTGTGTTTCCTGGTTAGTGATTCTTCCTCAAGTTTCTGTTATCTACTTCATCAAAACCCTTCAATATTTTGAATGCATCTGTCAAATTTCCTTCTTTGCACAAAGCTGAACCTCATCTTTCTGAGTCTCCTCCAGTAACAGATCGTTCATCCTTGGTACCATTCCAATTCTTGTCAAAGGTTTGTTCTTGAGTTCTATTCCACTGTTAGTGAAGACAAGGCTCTCATAAGCTTTTAAACAGTATTCTCATTCTATCCTGCAAACCTCAAAGTTTTCTGTATGCACAACTCTGGGTCCCTGCAATTTCCAATTAGTCTCTATAATGCAGTCAGAAAATGCTCATTAGCTAGCATCTGTGGAGCGAGAATCAGAGTTCACATTTCAAGTCTGACTTCTCATTACAACTGGGAAAAGCTAAAGATGCAACAGATTTTAAGCAATTGAGAAGGTGGAAAGAACCAAAGAACAGTGATAGGCTGGAGGACAGGAGAGGCTGCCTGACCACATGTCCCATTTCTGGTGAAAGGCTCTGAAATATTTACTCAGTTTCCATCCGCAGAAGGGGAGGTGGTGGCTGAGTGGTAGCTGAGATAATCATTGGACTGTCAACATGCTGTGAATAAATTCTTAAATGAAGATGCTGCCTAACCTGCTGGGCTTTTTCAACACTTCTCTTTATTTCAGATTTTCAGCATCAGTATTTGACTTTGGCTTGAATTTGTATTAGTATAAACTGATTTCACCTCCTCAATGCCCAGGACTGGTGCAGGGTGGGGAATGGCAACAAGTGATGAGGAAGAAAGACTGAAGAAGAGAGAAATAGATAGAGAGAGAGAGCACAAGAGGTTATTAAAATGAGGTGTGAAAACTCTCATGTAACATGTTTATTTATAAAGGAAAAGAGTCAAGAAAAAAACAGGTAGCTGCAGGCTAGTTTGCACTTGTTTGCGTTTGTTATTGGGGAAATGTTAAAAACTATTATAGCAGAGCATTAAGAAATACATAACATAATCAGGCAGAGTTAGCGTGGCTTCATGAAGAGAAAATCATAGAACACAGAAAAGAACATAGAAAAGTACAGCACAGTACAGGCCCTTCGGCCCACTATGTTGTGCCGTGGAATATTCCTAATCCAAAAGTAAAATAACCTAACCTACATTCCCCCAATTCACTGCTGTCCATGTGCATGTCCAGCAGTCGCTTAAGTGTCACTAATGACTCTGCTTCCATGACTACCACTGGTAAACTATTCCATGCACTCACAACTCTCTGGGTGAAGAACCTCCCTCTGACGTCTCCTCTATACCTTCCTCCTAACACCTTAAAACTATGACTCCTCGTGGCAGTCAGTCCTGCCCTGGGGAAAAGTCTCTGGCTATCGACTCTATCCATGCCTCTCATTACCTTGTACACCTCGATCAGGTGACCTCTCTTCCTCCTTCTCTCCAGACAGAAAAATCCGAGCTCAGTCAACCTCTCCTCGTAAGACAAGCCCTCCAGTCCAGGCAGAGTCCTGGTAAACCTTCTTTGCACACTCCCAAAGCCTCCACATCTTTCCTATAATAGGGCGACCAGAACTGGACACAATATTCCAAGTGTGGTCTCACCAGGGTTTTGTAGAGCTGCAGCATAACCTCACAGCTCTTAAACTCAATCCCCCTGTTAATGAAAGCCAAAACACCATATGCTTTCTTAACAACCTTATCCACTTGGGTGGCAACTTTGAGGGAGCTATGCACTTGAACACCAAGATCCCACTGTTCCTCCACACTGCGGAGAATCCTGCCTTTAATCCTATATTCAGCATTTAAGTTCAACCTTCCTAAATGCATCACTTCGCATTTATCCAGGTTGAACTCCATCTGCCATTTCTCAGCCCAGCTCTGCACTCTGTCAATGTCTCGCTGAAGCCTGCAATAGCCCTCGGCACTATCAACGGCACCTCCAACCTTTGTGTCATCAGCAAACATACTAACCCACCCCTCAACCTCCTCATCCAAGTAATTTATAAAAACTACAAAGAGCAGAGGCCCAAGAACAGAGCCCTGCGGGACACCACTCAGCACTGACCTCCATGCAGAATACTTACCATCTACAACCACTGTCTGCCTCCTGCCAGCCAACCAATTCTGAATCCAGACAGCCAAGTCACCCTGTATCCCATACCTCCTGACTTTATGAATGAACCTACTGTGGGGAACCTTATCAAATGCCTTGCTGAAGTCCATGTACACCACATCCACTGCTTGACTCTCGTCAACCTGTCTCGTGACTTCCTCAAAGAACTCAATAAGATTTGTAAGGCATGACCTGCCCCTCACAAAGCCATGCTGACTCCCTTTAATCACGCTATGCTTTTCACTATATATGACTTATATAGTCATAAATCCTATCCTTCAGAATTCTTCCCAAAACCTTGCTGACCACGGACGTAAGACTGACTGGTCTGTAATTTCCAGGGATTTCCCTATTCCCTTTCTTGAAAAGAGGAATAACATTTGCCTCTCTCCAATCTTCCGGTATGACTCCCGTGGAGAGTGAGGAAGCAAAGATCTTTGCCAGCGGCTTAGCAACCTCTTTTCTCGCTTCCCGGAGCAACCTAGTATAAATCTGGTCTGGCCCTGGGGACTTATCAATCTTAATGTTTGCCAAAATTTCCAGCACATCAACGTCCTCAATCTTGATCTGTTCAAGCCTGTTTTCCTGCTCCTCAAAGTTCTCATTCACAACAAGGTCCCTTTCCTTAGTGAAAACCGAAGCAAAAAACTCATTTAGGGCTTCCCCTATCTGCTCAGACTCCACACACATGTTCCCTACGCTATCCCTGATCAGCCCTACCTTCTCCCTGATTATTCTCTTATTCTTTACATATGAGTAAAATGCCTTCGGGTTCTCCCTAATCCTTCCTGCCAAGCCTTTTTCGTGCCCCCTCCTGGCCCTCCTCAGTCCACTTTTGAGCTCCTTCCGAGCAAGCCTGTAATACTGTAAAGCTGTGCTAGACCTTTGCTTTCTCCATCTAATGTATGCTGCCTTTTTTTTGACAAGAATCACCTCTGTACCCGTCATCCAAGGCTCCTTAATCTTACCCCTTCTTACCTGTCTCAGAGGAACAAATTTATACATCACTCGCAACAGCTGCACCTTAAACAGCCTCCACATGTCTGCTGTGCCCTTTCTGTGGAACAATTGCTCCCAATCTGTACTTCCCAACTCCTGTCTGATAGCATCATAGTTTCCTTTACCCCAGTTAAATATCTTCTCCTAGTAACTGCTCCTTTTCCTTTCCACGGCTATGGTAAATGTGAGGCTGTTGTGGTCACTGTCGCCAAAGTGTTCTCCCACCACAACATCGGACACCTGTCCTGACTCATGCCAAGCACCAAATCCAAAATGGCCTCCCGCCTCATTGGCCTGTTCACATACTGAGTAAGGAAACCCTCCTGAACACACCTGACAAAAATGGCTCCATCCAAACCATCTGCACTAAGGAGGTTCCAATCTATATTGGGAAAGTTGAAGTCACCCATAACAACAACCCTGCTACGTTTGCACTTTTCAACAATCTGCCGGCCAATGAGTCCTTCGATCTCCCTACTGCTATTTGGGGGTCTGTAGAAAACTCCCACTGAGGTGACTGCTCCCTTGCTGTTCCTAACTTCCACCCATACTGACTCAGTCGACAAACCTTCCTCGGCAACCTCAGCCCATACCACCTCAGTAGACGAGTCCTCAAAGGTTCTTTCACCCGCCGTTATACTGTCCTTCACCAACAAAGCCACACCTCCCCCTCTTTTACCACCTTCCCTGACCTTAATGAAAGATCTAAACCCTGGAACCTGCAACATCCATCCCTAACCCTGCTCTATCCATGTCTCCGAAATGGCCACAACATCAAAGTCCCAGGTACCTATCCAAGCTGCAAGCTCACCTACCTTATTCTGAATACTCCTGGCATTAAAGTACCAGTCAACAGTAAAGAAGGTTATTAAGATTACAAAAGGATCTTGGTCAATTGGGTCAGTGCGCTGAGGTGGCAGATGGAATTTACTTTGGATTAATGCAAGGTATTGCATTTTGGTAAAATAAACAAGCAGGACTTGAATATAAGAGTCAGGATGTCATGTTGCAACTTTTATAAGACTTTGGTTAGGCCACTCTTAGAGTATTGCATTCAATTCTGGTCACTACATTACAGGAAGGATGTGGAGGCTTTGGAGAGGGCGCAGAAGAGGTTTCCCAGGATGCTGCCTGGATTATGGGGTAATGAGCTATAAGACAAGGCTAGAAAAACTCAGGTTGTTCTCTCTGGGCGGCGGGGGGGTGCAGGGGCTGAGGGGAGACTTAATCGAAGTCTATAAAGTTATGAGATACATAGTTGGGATTGATGGTCAGAATCTTTTTTTCAGAGTTGAAATGTCTAATACTAGTTGGTATGCATTTAAGGAGCCAGGGGAAAGTTCAAAGAATTTGTGAGGGGCAAGTTTTTTTTACACAGAGTGTTAAGAGTCTGGAATGTGCTGCCAGGAAGTGGTAATGGAGGCAGATACAATAGGGGCATTTAAGGGACTTCCAGATAAGCAAATGAATATGCAAGGAATGGAGGGATATGGACCAAGGCCAGGCAGAAGGGTTTAGCTTAACATCGTGGGCCAGGGGTCTGTTCCTGTGCAGTACTCTTGTATGTTCCATGAGTTATACAGCTAATGGTAGGGATTTGGGTAGTGTTGTTAAACAGAGTGACCTAGGGGTTCATGTACATAGTCCTTTGAAAGCTGCATCACAGCACGTGGTTAAGGCGGCATTTAGCATGCTTGCCTTCATTGCTCAGACTATTGGGTATAGCAATTAGAACGTCATGTTGAGGTTGTACAGGACACTAGTGAGGCAACGCTTTAAGTACTATGTGCTGCTGTCGGAAGGACATTATTAAATTGGAGACAGTTTGAAAAAGGTTTCCCAGGATGGTTGCCAGGACTGAAGGATTTGAGTTATAAGGATAGAGCATAGGAGGTTGAGGGGTCATCTTACAGAGGTTTATAAAATCATGACGAGCACAGACAGATGATTTGATGAAAAAGTATTTTCCCTGTGATAGGTGAAATCAAAACTTGGGGCATATTTTTAAGCTGAGAAAGTTTTTAAAGGAACTGATGGGCAACTTTTTCATACAGAGGGTATCATTAACTGCCTGATGAAGTGATAGATGCAGGTACAATTACAACATTTAAAAGACATTTGGATAAGTACATGAATAAGAAACACTTAGAAGGATATGGGCTGAACAAAAGCAAGTGGGTCTAGTTTAGTTTGGGAAACTTGGTCAGCATGTACGAGTTGGACTGAAGGGTCTCTTTCTGTGACTCTATAGTTAATCTTGGATATGCATGGACAGTCTTATGAAGAGAGGTTGAATAATTTGGGCCTATACACAATTGAGTTAGAAGAATGACAGGAGACCTCATTGAAACACAAAATTATTAGGTGGTGTGACTGACAAGGTGTGGAAAGATTGTTTCCCCTCGTGGGAAAATCTAAGGCCGGAGGGCATAATCTCAGAGTAAGGGATGTCCAGTTAGGACAGAGATGAGGATGAATTTCTTCTCTCAGATAGCAGTGAATATTTGTGGAATTCTTTCCCACAGAGGGCCATCGAGACTGGGCCATTCGGGGCTCAGTTTTTAACCAGTAGGGGAATCAGAGGTTATATGAAAAGGCCAGAAAGTGGAATTGAGTATTATCAGAACAGTCGTTTTCTTGAATGACAGAGCAGATATAATGGACTGAATGGGATACTTCTACTCCTATATCTTATAGCTTTATGGAATGTATTGAATACATTGTCCTGACTTATTCAACTTGAATGTGAGAAAGAACTGCCAAAGACTCCATCAATTAGGCACGAAGCTGAAATCTCACACTTCTGTACAGATTCTGGAAGAAATCTAGGAAGTCTGCATCAGACCAAACCCATACCAGCTAAGACAAAACCTCAATCATAAAAACATAGAATGTAGAACAATTTGCACCATACAATGAGACCATTTGGCTCCTTGAATCCACTTTTGGTCAAATAACCCCAAGCAGGGCCAAGCAACATCTTAGGAACACAAAAGCTGACGTTTCGGGCCTAGATCCTTCATCAGAAAAGGGGAGGAGGAGAGGGTTCTGAAATAAATAAGAAGAGAGGGGGAGGTGGATCAAAGATGGATAGAGGAGAAGATAGGTGGAGAGGAGACAGACAAGATAAAGAGGCGGGGATGGAGCCAGTAGAGGTGAGTGTAGGTGGGGAGGTAGGGAGGGGATAGGTCAGTCTGGGGAGGACGGACAGGTGAAAGGGGTGTGGGATGAGGTTAGTAGGTAGGAAATGGGGGTGCAGCTTGAGGTGGGAGGAGGGGATAGGTGAGAGGAAGAACAGGTTAGGGAGGCGGGGACGAGCTGGGCTGGTATTGGGATGAAAAAGGGAGAGGGGAGATTTTGACGCTGGTGAAATCCACATTGATACCATTGGGCTGCAGGGTTCCCAAGCAGAATATGAGTTGCTGTTCCTGCAACCTTCGGGGCCCAGGAGGACATGTCTTCTGAGGAATGGGAGGGGGAGTTGAAATGGTTCGTGACTGGGAAGTGCAGTTGTTTATTGCGAACCGAGCGTTGGTGTTCTGCAAACGGTCCCCAAGCCTCTGCTTGGTTTCCCCAGTGTAGAGGAGACCACAAGGTGTACAGCGGATACAGTATACTGCATTGGCAGATGTGCAGGTGAACATCTGCTTGATGTGGAAAGTCTTCTTGGGGCCGGGGAAGGAGGTGAGGGAGGAGGTATAGGCAAGTGTAGCACATCCTTTGGTTGCAGGGGAAAGTGCCGTGTGTGGTGGGGTTGGAGGGGAGTGTGGAGTGGACAAGGGAGTCACGGAGAGAGTGGTCCCTCTGGAAAGGAGACAAGGGTGGGGATGGAAAAATGTCTTTGCTGGTGGGGTCGGATTGCAGATGATGGAAGTGTTGGAGGATGATGCGTTGGATCCGGAGGTTGGTGGGGTAGTACATGAGGATGAGGGGGATTCTCTTTTGGCAGTTACTGCAGGGACGGGGTGTGAGGGATGAGTTGTGGGAAATGCAGGAGACACGGTTGAGGACGCTCTCAACCATTCGGTTGGGGTGGGGGCGTGGGGAAGTTGCGGTCCTCGAAAAACGAGGACATCTGAGATGTACGGGAGTGGAATGCATCATCCAGGGAGCAGATGCGGCAGAGGTGAAGGAATTGGGAATAGGGGATGGAATTTTGTGGGAAGGTGGGTGGGAGGAGGTGTTTTCTAGGTAGCTGTGGGTGTCGGTAGGCTTGAAATGGATATTGGTTTCCAGGGGGATGCCAGACTTGGAGACAGAGAGGTCCAGGAAGGTGAGGGATGTGTTGGAGATGGTCCAGGTGAACTTGAGGTTGGGGTGGAAGATGTTGGTGAAGTGGATGAACTGTTCAAGCTCGTCGTGGAAGCATGAGGCGGCGCCAATACAGTCATCAACGTAGCGGAGGAAGATGTGGGGTTTGGGGCCAGTGTAGGTATGGAAGAGGGATTGTTCCGCGTAACCTACAAAGACGCAGGCATAGCTTGGGTCCGTGCGGGTACCCATGGCTACCCACTTTGTCTGTAGGAAGTGGGAGGAATCAGAAGAGTTGTTGAGGGTGAGGACGAGTTCAGCTATGTGGATAAGGGTGTCAGTGGAGGGGGACTGGTCGGGCCTGTGGGTTAGGAAGAAGCGGACAGCCTTTAGGCCATGCATGGGGAATGCGGGTGTAGAGGGACTGGACGTCCATGGTGAAAATGAAGTGTTGGGGACCGGGTAATTGGAAGCTGTGGAGGGTGTGGGAGGTGTTACGGATGTAGGTAGGGAGTTCCTGGACCAAGGGGGAGAAAATGGAGTCCAGACAGGTGGAGATGAGTTCGGTGGGGCAGGAGCCGGCAGAGACAATGGGTCAACCATTGCAAGCAGGTTTGTGGATTTTGGAAGAAGATAGAAGCGGGCGGTGCAGGATTGGGGCCAATGAGGTTGGAGGCTGTAGGTGGAAGGTTACCTGAGGTGATGAGGTTGTGGATGGTTTGGCGCTCAGGGGTGGGGTCATGATCCAGGGAGCGGTAGGAGGAGGTGTCGGAGAGTTGACGCCTGGCCTCATTTCAAGTGCTTATCTGAACATTTTAAAAAAATTTTAGGAGGGTTTTTAAGTCTACTACAATTCCAAACGATGAAATTCAGATACCCACCACCCTCTGTGTGAGAAGAATTTTCATCGAATCCCCTCTAAACCTCCTACACCTTACTCTAAAACTGTGTCCATTGGTTTTGAGATAATAAAATGTGGGGCTGGATGAACCCAGCAGCATCTCAGGAGCGCAAAAGCTTCAGGAAACGTCAGCTTTTGTGCTCCTGAGATGCTGCTGAGTCTGCTGTGTTCATCCAGCCTCACACTTTATTATCTTGGATTCTCCAGCATCTGCAGTTCCCATTATCACTGATCCATTGGTTTTCACTTGTCTGTCAATGAAAATTGGTCCTATTTACTGTCTCCCACATAGTTTTTAATATAATTCTTCTGACTAAAGTGGACCCTGTTGCCTGCATTAAGCTTCATCTTCCAAATTATCCAGTATGCTGAGAAGGAATGCGCAGACTCTGCACCTCCAGTTCTATTAAAAATGCAGGAATAAGGGTCAGGCAATTAAGGACTGAGAAGGAGTGGTATCTGTTCACTCAGTGATTAATCTTTTAAATTCTCCTCCCTAGGTTGTGGAAGTTCAGTCATTGAGTAAATTAGAGAGGTTTATTAACTTCTAGTTACTAGTGGCATCAAAGGATATAAGGACAATAAGGGAATATGGTGTAGAGGTAGATGATCCACTATGATCTAGAATGGCAGAACAGGCTTTAGGGGCTGAAAGGCCTGTTCCTGTTTCTATGTCAAACATAGATTTAAGACTTGCAATAAATTCACACTTGGGATAAACTGGATCACATTCTTTCTAACACGCAAAATTCCCTTTGCAACCACCATCATATTCTGAAATTTTCATAAGTGAGCCAAAATATCATGTTTGTTAAATATAATGCCATTTCTAAGCATCATGCTATCATTCTTAAATTCACAGCAGCACATTTTTCAGCGACTGAACATTTTTGAGATTGACTACCCTTCCTGTTTATTGCAAGCTTCCTTGCTTTATTTGGAACAAATCTTAAGGGATGAGGAGAACACTGAAGCATTGAAGAACATTTCTACATTAAATCCTATCGATGCACATCTTTCATTGATGTCGCTAATGTGCTAGTTTCTTCACTGTGCTGTCATTGTGGCTAGATTCTATGAACTCTTTCCTTACCTCCCGATCCAGACCCACTCCAACAGTACGAATCTCTCCAGTCACAGGATCAATTCGGAAAATTCCTCTTCCATCACCCACTATTGAGTAGCCTAGAGCCGCATTATCAGTCTGAGGGTCATCAGCATCGGAAGCAGTCACTCGCATAACCAGCGTGCCTGGAATTTTCCACACCGAGATCAGCCAGTGTTAACATTCTGATTTTGCCCAAACATGGTCAATCTGAAGCCAGTACTTGGGTGTACGGTGGACTCCAGTTCCCACAAATTTTTGAGGAGGCTTCTGTCCACCAATTAGACCATAACTGATTTATATCTTTAATCCATTTACCTGCCTAGGTTCTCTATACATTTATGTAACAAAAAAACTGGCAATCTCAGTTTTAAATTGATACACATAGGCTGACGTTTTTTCGGGGAGAGAATTGCAGATTTTCACTCCCCTTTGTGTGAAGTAGTCTTCCCCTATATCACCCTTCATTAATTTTAAGATTCCCGCCAGCCATTCTGAGATCTCCTACCTGAGGAAATTATTTCCTGTTTGAACCTGTATAGCATTTTTATTATTCTAAATGCTGCAATCAGATCATTGTTTAATCTTCAAAATGCAAGGAAACACAGGTCTAGTCATCCAAACGTGCATGCGCGCATGTGTATGTGTGTGTGTGTGTCTATGTTAAACCCGTGTAGAATAGATGAATATTTGATGACTGGCACAGACATGATGAGCCAAAGGTTGTGTTTCCATGCTGTAAAAACCCTGTGATGCCATGGCTGTACGGCTGTTCATATTGATACATCTAACAGGAATCTTTAATCCTGTTGTGTACTGGGAAGGAGAGGATTATATGACTGGATACACGATCAACTGCTGGGAGATTGGTCAACTATCATCTTCATCCATTAATATCATTCCATCTGTCAAAGATAACAGACATGCAGTGAAGAATCCATTTCAGATTTGGATTGAGATCTTAATTTGGTGCATCTTTGCTGATGGCTCAAGGGAGCAAATTGTTAGAGGCAAGTTCTAACAGAAGCACCGCACTTTGAGCAGTTGAATGGTGTATGGTGCGTTGTTTCCAGTATTTGCAGCAATTACCAAACTGCTGTACTTATTAGTTATTGGTGTGGTGCACACCATCCGACAGGAGGGGATTTTCCTCTATCATTAGCCAATGATTTTTGTGTGCGATTATCAAGATCTAGGGCCCTCATGCCACATTTGGAAACATCCTTGAAGTAGAGCTTTAGGTGTTCCATCGGGCATCTGGATCCACACATCTCTGCTTCAACACATTGAAATCTCTTCTCTGTGGGATCATTTTTCCAATCTGGGGACATACCCAAGCCAACTGAATTCATCTCTGTTTGACAAGGAACAACATATTTGGGAATTCTGCCTTTCATAGGACTGCTAAAATTATCCATCCTGTCTTCACAGTCTTTCCCTATCTTTTGCACAGCTGCCTTGGCTTCTTTTAAGTCATGCAGTCTTTCTGAAGAAGGGTCTAGGCCCGAAATGTCACCCTTCCTACTCCTCTGATGCTGCTTGGCCTGCTGTGTTCATCCAGCTCTAAACTTTGGTATCCCAGTCTTTCAACTGTTGGGTTCATGTTGTGCATCATATAGGCTTTGTTTTTTGTATCAGTGACAGAATTAATCACAGCTGTACTCAGTCTCAAGCCAGTCCTTACTACAGGTTCTGCCTTTACCAAATGATGCCTCTGCTGCTTCATTGATGATCAAGTTTAATGACTTTCAAGATCAGTCGATACCAGCACCAACACTTCCTGGTGCGTAGTATTTATTCAAGAAACACTGCAACCAGCTGGGACTCGGTATCTTTGGTTGTGGCAGGGATACTGATAAGTGGCAGGTCATCATGTTTGAAACTGTGAAATGTTCAATGGTGTTCCCTCATTCAGCTTCTGATGACAGAGTAGCCAGGAAGAGTTGCAGTCTACACAGTGGTAGGTGTGGAGAAATGAACAGATCACACTTTGTCTTGATGATCAGATCATTTGGAGACTAATTGCTGGAAAATATTTGTGTAGATTTATAATTCTTTGCAAATCCTAGTCTCTGAGGTTATCACAGTCGGAGAAAAATAGGCAGAAAATGAATGGTTTCTGTTTTCTCAGTGTGAAACTTGGACAAGGGGCAAGACTTCTAAAAATACTCATTTGAACCACTTTAGTTTGTGTCAACACAGTAACCCCTTCCATCCCATGGTACTTACCTGGAGGTGATCCCTCGAGAACATGTCCAATGAAATATTGCTGGTCGAAGGTAGGTCTGTTATCATTCTGATCAATAACAATGATCTCTAGATCTGTAGGCTCTTCCAAAGGCATTCCAGTCTCATTGACAGCATATGCTTTGATCTATGTAAAACGAATACAAGCAATTACCCTTAGTTTTCAGGCCTCTCATGGTGTCTGCTAATTTTCTCAGGTTTCCTACCTTGTAGCTGCTCTTCTCCTCACGGTCCAGCACCGTGGTCAGGAAGACAAATCCAGAGTCAGGATCGATGGTAAAGATTCCCTTTGGGTCTTCATCCACACCAGGTCCCTTAATGCTATAGATCACCTTGCTAGGAAGCTTGTCTGATTTAATCTGTTCACAAAACAACATAAAGTTACCTACATCCTCAATCTGCTTTTATCTTTCTCCATTTCCTCCTTGTGAATCTCAGTTCTATTCTCTTCACTACTGTTAAGATGATTCTTTGAACATTGCCCAAAAATTATTAGTAACAAACTCTGAGCCTCACACTCTAAAATTTTCTCCTGAAACTTTTTATTGTTCTACTTCCCTTTCCTCCTGTAAAAGCCCACGTCTTTCACTGATCTTCAGTTCCTACTCCAATATTCCTTTTCCAGTTTGTTGTTCAATTTTCCTTATGTCTCTAAGAAATACATTAGAACATTTCTCTACATGAAAGATGCTATATAAATGCAATACAGCGCAGCATTCCCTCAGTATTGATCCTCTACCACTGTGAGATTCTCTCAGCACTGACCCTTTAACAATGTAATGCTCCCTCAGCACTGGCCCTCTGACAGTGCTGCACTTCTTCATTTCTGACCCTCCGCTACTACAAGGCTTCCTCAGTACTGAGCCACCATTAATATAGTGTCCCCTCATTACTGACCCTTGAACACTCACAGATTCATAGCGTTTTTACAACAAGGAATGATGCCCTTTGGCTCATCATGCCCACACTGGTCAAAAACATCCACCTGTTCTAATGACAACAAGGCCTAGAGCTGAATGAACACAGCAGGCCAAGCAGCATCAGAGGAGCAGGAAAGCTGGCCTGTAGCCTTGTCTTCTAGGTGTTTCAAGTGTTCATCTAAATGCTTTATAAAAGCCTTGAAAATTCCTGCCTGCACCTTCCTTTTAGTTATTGATCTCCACGTACCCACAAATCTCTGGGTGAAAACAGGTTTCCTCAAATCCCTTCTAAACCTTCTGCTCAGTACCCTAAAACCATGATTGTTAGTTTGTGACCCTTCTACTGAGGGGAGAAGTTTCTCCCTATCAACCCTGTCTCTGCACCTCAGAACTTTGTACGCCTCAATCAGATCCCTCCCTCAGGCTTGTGAACTGCTTCAGTGCTGACCTTCCAGCAGTGCAGCAGAAGCTATTCCTTCAGTAGTCAACTTCTGACAATTCGACGCTGCAAAGAGTGAGAGATGAGCCTAATGAGAAATTCACATTTCGTTTGATGGTGTTCTTGGGATCATTCTGAAAGCACTGTCTACTAAACAAAGTTAACACAGGAAAGTCAATACACGTCTGGCTGTACTCACATTCTTTTCATGATGATGCGCCCCATACCTGAACTAGCTGGAATGGGATCTTCCTGCTGTTCTCAGAGACTGCAATAGGAGGAATGACCCAGGCTCTTCTTACTCTTGCCAACCCTTCAGTTGCTGCTTTCAGCCTCCATGGATACAGAACCTGGACGTTTTCTGACTGGCTTCTAGCGATCATGGAAATCTGGAAAGAATAATGAAAAAATGTAACAATTAAATAATCAGCAGTTCCTGTCAACAGGAGCAAAGAAAACTGGAGGATTGTAATTCCAAACAATTTAGTTTAACTTTGTGATGGGGAAACTTCTAGCAACAATTATTTGGGAATGGAATTAATAATTAAATAGAAAAAGATGGGTAAATTAGCAACAGTCAGCATGGATTTCTAAAGCGGAACTCATATTATTTCATTTCTGTAGTTGACAGAAAGGCTTGATGAGCATAACGTTAATGTGATGTACATAGATTTCTAGAAGGTATTTGATACAGTGCCACTCAGCAGATTTGTGAGGAAAGCTATAGGTCATGGTGTAAAAAGGGACAGTAAAAACATGGATATAAAATTGGCTGAGTGATAGGAAACAAAGAGTAATGCTCAATGAATATTTTTCAGGCTGGAGGAAGGTTAATTGTGGAATTCCACAGGGGTTGGTACTTGGACACTTGCTTTTCTTGATCTGTATTTGTGATCTGCATCTTGGTATGCAGGGGACAATTGCAAAAGTTGCAGAAGACAATAAACTTGGAAGAATTGTAATCACTGTGGACAAAAGTATGGAACTTCAAAAGGCCATTGCCAAGTTGGTGGAGTGGGTGGATAGGTGGTAAGTGAGGTTCAATGCAGAGAAGTGTGAGGTGATGTAGTTTGGCAGGAAGAACATTGGAAGACAATATAAAATAGGTATGGAGGTGCCAGTGTTGAGGTGGGATGGACAAAGTCAGAAGTCACATGACACCAGGTTATAGACCAACATGTTTATTTGAAATTACAAGCTTTCGGAGCAATGCTCCTTCAGGTGAAGTGTATAAAATAAGGGATAGAATTCTAAAGGAGTGCAGAAACAAAGCAACTGGTGTATATGTCCACAGGTCATTGAAGGTGGCAGGACAGGTGGAGAGAGCACTTAATAAAGCCAAGAGTACTGGATGCTTATTAACAGGGTCACAGAGTACAAGAGCAAGGAGGTGATGGTGAACTTGTACAAGACGCTTGTTAGACCTCAGCTGGAGTATTGTGCACAATTGTGGGTGCCATATTATAGGAAGGATGTAAATGTATTGAACAGAATGCAGAAATGATTTACAAGAATGACTGAAAGGAGATCTGGTAGAGATTTTCAAAATCATGAGCAGGCTGATAGATTTGATAGGGAGAAACTGTTTTGGCTTGTAAAAGGAACAAGAATGAAAGGGCATAGACTTACAGTGATAGGAAGATAAATCAGGCTGTTCTGAGAAAACCTTTGCACTCAGTGAGTGGTTAGGCTGTGGAGTACACTGCCCGGAAATGTGGTGGCAGCAGGTTGAATTCAACCATTCAAAAAGGCATTGCACGGTTATTTGGACAGAAATATTATGCAAGGGTACTTAAGAGCCAGTAGAGGTACAATGGGTCAAATGGCTCCCTTCTGAAAGTTATGTAGTCTTTTAGTTATTGTACAAAAGCTGAAGCTTCCAGCAATTAATGAGGGAAGGTATACCAACTTTCTGAAGGCTTTAGGTATTTTTTACTGTAGAGAAAAAAGACGTTACATCCCCTTTTGGAATTTGAAGGTTTCTGGCCACATTGTTCGCCGCACAAGCTGTTCGGCTACCCAAGAGCCAGTCACATAGTTGTGAGGAAGCGGTTGATTTTGTCATCAACAACTAGTCACCACTCCACAAGCTAATCATCGACTAGTTGCAGACCAAATCTCACTTTGCACACACTCCCTGGTACCAAGTCCCTGGTAACTAACTTACCCCACCAGTTGAACAAAGCATTCTTGTAAACAGTGATTAAATCAATGTTGGTAACTTCTTTTAGAAAGTGCAGTATCTTTTCCACAATCCTTGATTTTAAAACAGTCCGTTTTCCATTTCAGTCCAGAATCAAAAATACAGAAACTTAGAAGAAATGGTCTTTACACATGTTCAAAAATCACTTGAATAAACTTAGCCAAAGCAGTTGGAGTTCTCTGGTGGTAATAGTTCTTAAACGTGATGGGTCCACTAGATTCCAAATTACTTACAGGATTGCAAATACCATAATGAAAACAGATTCATTCCTAATTCCTTGGTTATTGTGTATCGATTGCGCTGCAGTGCCTCACTTTTTTTTAATAAAAATTGATTTATTGAAGGGGTTCTAGCAAGTGCCATCAACATTAAGAGTTAAGGAGATATTAGCTTTGGTTACATCAAAAGGATTATATAAATGTTGAGTCATGATGAATGCACATTGAGTAGGGTTCAAAAATGTTTCGGCTATAATCTAAAGATTTATGATGCAACTTGTAACTAGTATACAGCTGTTATCTCCGCGACAGACCACAACAAGAAGACACAACACGGTCAGACACACTATTCACTTTACTGTACAGGGGATGACCACAGACTACTCAGACCTCTACGTAAAAACCAAAAGGACTTCTGATGCCGTAAATCAGGAGGAAAAACCGAAGTTGCCAGAAGCACAGCAGGCCTGGCAGCACCTGTGAAGAAACAAACATGACTTAACGTTTCGGGGCAGGTGACCCTTGCTCAGAACTGATGGTAGCTAGGAAAACGTCAGCTTATATACAGAAAATAGTGAGGTGGGGGTGGGTAAAGGATAGGCTAGAGCCCGAAGAAAGAGAAGAGCAGTTAGACAGATAAAGAAGTTGATAACGATCAGGCTGGGAGTGTGAATAGTTATTAAGTAGCGTGTAACAGCAGGCTATGTGATAACAAGGCCTGGTGTGTGAGGTAACGGGCTAGGACAGGGACAGTTATTGAACTCGATGTTGAGTCCTGAGGGCTGCAGGGTCTCCAAGCGGAAAATGAGGTACCCTCCGGATACAACGTATCATCCTCTGACACTTCCACCGTCTCCAATCCGACCCCACCACTAAAGACATTTTCCAACCCCACCCTTGTCTGCCTTCCGGATAGACTACTCTGTCCGCAACTCCCTTGTCCGCTCCACACTCCCCTCCAACCCCACCACACCCGGCACTTACCCCTGCAACCGCAGGAAGTGCTACACCTGCCCCCACACTTCCTCCCTCACCCCTATCCCAGGCCCCAAGATGACTTTCCACATCAAGCAGATGTTCACCTGCACATCCACCAATGTGGTATATTGCATCTGCTGTACACGGTGTGGCTTCCTCTACATTGGGGAAACCAAGCAGAGGCCTGGGGACTGCTTTGCAGAACACCTGTGTAATAAACAACTGCACCCCCTAGTCGCGAACCATCTTAACTCCCACTCCCATTCCTTAGATGACATGTCCATCCTGGGCCTCCTGAGGTGCCACAATGATGCCACCCGAAAGTTGCAGGAACAGCAACTCATATTCCGCTTGGGAACCCTGCAGCCCAATGGTATCAATGTGGATTTCACCAGCTTCAAAATCTCCCCTCCCCCTACCGCATCCCAAAACCAGCCCAGCTCATCCCTTCCCCCCACTGCATCCCAAAACCAGCCCTGCTCGTCCCTGCCTCCCTAACCTGTTCTTGCTCTCACCTATCCCCTCCTCCCACCTCGAGCTGCATCTCCATTTCCTACCTACCAACCTCATCCCGCCCCCTTGACCTCCCCGGACTGACCTATCCCTTCCCCACCTATCTTCTCTTCTATCCATCTTCAGTACGCCGCACCCTCTCTCCCTATTTATTTCAGAATCCTCTTTCCATCCCCCTTTTCTGATGAAGGGTCTAAGCCCGAAACGTCAGCTTTTGTGCTCCTAAGATGCTGCTTGGCCTGCTGTGTTCATCCAGCTCCACACTTTGTTATCTCGGATTGTCCAGCATCTGCAGTTCCCATTATCTCTGTTGTTCTTCCAGCTTGCGTTGAGCTTTGCTGGAACACTGCCGCAAGCCAGAGACAAAGATGTTGGCTAGGGAACAGGGTGGTGTGTTAAAGTGGCAGACAACAGGTAGCTCAGGGTCATTTCGCGAGCAGAATGTAGATAGGAAGCTCACAAACCAATAGCCATTCTGTGACAGCTACTGATGAACGTAAAGGATCCCATATCCACAACCAATAAAACTAACGTACTATACAAAAATACACGCAAGGACTGTGAGAAACATTACATAGGCCAAACTGGAAGAAAACTGGTAATAAGGATACACAAACATCAACTAGCCACTAAGAG
This sequence comes from Stegostoma tigrinum, assembly GCF_030684315.1. Taxonomy (NCBI): domain Eukaryota; kingdom Metazoa; phylum Chordata; class Chondrichthyes; order Orectolobiformes; family Stegostomatidae; genus Stegostoma; species Stegostoma tigrinum. The sequence goes on along the minus strand of NC_081369.1, from coordinate 67,220,836 downwards.
ACATGATCAATTCTCTCTGGGCTCAATACACATGGATAAAGAAGGACATGAGTTTGACTGGGACAACACATCCTTAATTGCACGGACCAAACAGAGACACACTAGGGAATTCCAGAAGGCCTGGCATTCCAACCAGAGCTTCATCAACAGGCACATTGAATTGAACCCAAAACACAAACCTCTGAAAAACAGAACCAGAAGTAATGCCTATCACTCCAAACTCAGACATAAAATTACAAGTGGGACAGAAAACCAGCATTTCACCGGATATTACACCACATTGACGATATTACCTAGCACGGTGATGAAACATCTGCAACCAAACCCACCAGCTTAGCAAGCAAGTGTACAACCTCATCCATAACCCAAACTACAAATCTTCTCCAAAACTGTAACTACTGTACCTAATTATGTGGTTTACTCAGATAATGCATTAATACATTGTAATAATCGAGAAAAACATGTAAAAAAGACTTATTTCAACAGTCAAAGCTGGTAATATAATTTGCCAAATGTTAATTCATGAATCCATGGGTAACCTACTTAGAACACATTGTAGGGCAAGGATAAATGGTAAATGTTGACCAGTAAAAGTAAAGGCTTTGATAGAATTCCCTAGTCCTAAAGCTAGTGGCAAATAAGAGATTTTTAGGATGTGTGGTGTCTTTTGGAAAGTCGTGCAAAACCTCAGCACAACAGCTGCATCTTTAACAGATCCATTAAGAAAACTTGCAGAAGAAATACATTCAAAATAATGCCAAATGGCATTTGAGAAGCTCTAGTCAATTCTAACTAATAAGCTGATGTTGACTGTTCATTAAGCCTTTTAAAATCAATGCTAGTGACTAAAGGGTCGATACAGCCCAGTTGCTAGATAATGAATCATACATACACAAGCCAGAAGGATACTTTTCTGAAAACTAAATCAACAACAAAATAAATAAATATTCTGCACTGGAAGAAGAAACTTTGGGATTGTCACTAGCTCCTAGACATTTTGGAATTTGTATTTGTCACAATTTAAAGAAATGCAAATAACATACTGACCATAAGCTCTTGGTATTTACAGAGAAATTTAAAACTTAAAATGCTAGACTATTTGGATGAAACTTCATAACTCAACCTTGAAAACTGTTCATATGGCTGGAAAGAGACAGTATAATTATAAATGCAGTCTTAAGAATGAATGATATTGGCATAGTTTGAAGATTTAACAAAAAGGTGTCAAGAACAGAATAAAGATGAATGAATTTTTTTGCATTTTGTCGAAAATACATCATTTTTGCATTGTAATGAAACACATTTTGAAACTTTAAAAGCAGTTTAAAAACTCTTATTCTTCTCATGAACTCCAAAAAGTGACCTGTTAATTCAATCCAAGGATCTGGGTCTAACTGATCTTCCACCTGACTTGAGAGTCTTTCATCCCTCTGCAACAGACAGCAATTAGCAATCAGTCAACAGGAAATCAAAAGGAACTGTGAGATAGGTTTTATCTCTACCTTTTACATTTGAACCATGGACCACTGGGGCATTGTTCCTTTTTGCTGTGTATTCCTGCATCACAGCTTAATTGATCACTGGTTTCTGTCACATTGTTTCTACTTATAATTTTTTTTGAGTTCATCGAAGAAACCTGGATTATGCCACTAGGCCATTGCCTCCCCATTTACCAGCTGGTGGCAATCTAAGATTATTTGCCCATTGCTGTCTGTTCTCAGGTTATTTCCTGGATGGTGCTCATCCCAGGCTATCTTTGGGTTACTTCCATAAAAGGTTTTTATCTCAGGTTACTTAACTGATTGCTGTCTCAAAGTTTTTGAGAAGATTTGTAGCTTGGGTTGTGGATGAAGGTGTAGACTTGTTCGCCGAGCTGATGTTTTTGTTTGCAGATGTTTTGTCACTCTGCTAGGTAACATCGTCAGTGTGCCTGAATTGAGGTGTTGGAGTTCTGCCCTGCTTGTTATTTATATGTCTTGGTTAGCTGGGGTGATTGGCATTACTTCCAGTTCTGTTTTTCAGAGGTTTGTGTATTGGGTCCAGTTCAATGTGCTTGTTGATGGAGCTCTGATTGGAATGCCAGGCCTCCTGGAATTCCCTGACATGTCTCTGTTTGGCTTGTGATATTGTGAATGTATTGTGTCAGTCAAATTCATGTCCTTCTTTACCCGTGTGTATGGAGGACAGTGAGAATTGATCATGTCTCTTAGTGGCTAGTTGGTGTTTGTGTATCCTTATTGTCAGTTTTCTTCCAGTTTGGCCTATGTAATGTTTCTCACAGTCCTTGCATGGTATTTTGTAAATTACGTTAGTTTTATTGGTTGCGGATATTGGATCCTTTACGTTTATCAGTAGCTGTCACAGGGCAGTTGTTGGTTTGTGGGCTACCCTGATACCTAGGGGTCTGAGTAGCCTTGTGGTCATCTCTGAAATGTCCTTGATGTACAGTAGGGTGATTGGTGAGTCTGGCCGTGTTGTGTCTCCTTGTTACAGCCTGTCACAGAGGTAGTGGCGGATTGTGCTTTCTGGGTATCCGTTCCTTTTAAAAACTCTGTATAAGTGCTCCTGTTCTACTTTGTGCAATTCCAGGTTGCCGTAGTGTGTTATGGATCATTTGAACAATGTCCTGATGCAGCTCTGTTTATGGGTGTTAGGGTGGTTGCTGGAGTAACTAAGTGTCTGGTCTGTATGTGTGGCCTTTCAGTATACGCTAGTCTGGAGTTCCCCATTATTCTTACATTCTGTCATTATGTCTAAGAAGGGTATTGGTTATTGTTCTCTTCTCCTTGTGTGAATTTTATTCTGGTGAGGATGTTGTTTTTGTGTCGCTGCGGTTTCTTCTAGTCTCGTGTGTTTGATAATCACAAAGTTGTCATCTACATTGCGGACCCAGAGTTTGGGCTGTATCGTGGGGAGCGCTGTTCATTCTAACCTTTGCACTACTGCGTCTGCAATCAGTCCTGATCTTGGGGATCCCATTGATGTTCCGTTGATTTGGTTGAATATACGGCCGTTGAAGGTGAAGTGGGTTTATGAGGCACAGATCCAGTAGTTTCAGGGTGCTGTCCTTGTTGATGCTGTTGGTGTTGTGGGGTGCCTGTCTTCCTGATTCATCCAGCAGTGTGGCAATTGTTCCTTTGGTGAGGTCAATGTTTATGGATGTAAGTAGTGCTATTACATCAAAGGTTATCATTATCTGTTGAGGGATTCTCAGGAGGAGTGAGTGGAATGGGTAGTGTTGTCAACTAAGTATCTTAATTTCTGTTGGAGTTCTTTGGCAAGTCTGTACATCAGTGTACTTGACAGTGAGACAGTGGGTCTGAGGAGGACCCCTAGTTTATGTACCTTAGCGAGCCCAGAGAAACAGGGTTCCTCTGGCTTCATCTTTGGTAACCTGTCTTGCTGATATCTCTTGAGCTGTGTAATTTCTTCAGGGTTGTTGTAATCTGGTTCCCTAACTGAAGCATTGGGTCTATTGCCATCTGTTGGTAGGTGTTGGTATCTGCTAGTAGTGCATTATTTGGTCCTGTTAAGGATTACTGTCATACATCCTTTGTCCACTGGCAAGATTACTATGTTTTTGTCTTTCTTGAGTCTTTCCAGGGTTTATCCCAAAAAAGAAAGATTATCCGGGGTGGGGGGAGCGGGGAGATTAGACAGCCATGGCTGACAAAGGAAGTCAGGAAATGTATCAAAGAAAAAGAGAGCCTATAAAGTGGCCAAGAGCTATGGGAAATCAGAAGATTGGGAAGGCTACAAAAACAAATAGAGGATAACAAAGAGAGAAATAAGGAAGGAGAGGATCAAATATAAAGGTAGGCTAGCCAGTAATATTAGAAATGATAGTAAAACTTTCTTTCAATAGGTAAGAAACAAACGAGAGGCAAAAGTAGACATTGGGCCGCACCAAATTGCTGGAAGGCTAATGATGGGAGATAAGGAAATAGCTGAAGAACTTAATAAGTGCTTTGCATCAGTCTTTACAGTGGAAGACAGGAATAATATCCCAACAATTAAGGATAGTCAGGGTGCGGAATTAAGTATGGTAGGCATTACAAAAGAGAAAATGCTAGAAAAGCTAAAAGGTCTAAAAGTTGATAAATCTCCTGGCCCTGATGGGCTACATCCTAGAGTTCTGCGGGAGGTGGGTGAGGAAATAGCAGAGGCGTTGGTTGTGATCATTCAAAAGTCACTGGAGTTAGGGAAAGTCCCCGATGATTGGAAAATCGCTGTTGTAACCCCCTTGTTCAAGAAAGGATCAAGACAAAAGATGGAAAATTTTAGGCCGATTAGCCTAACCTCAGTTGTTCGTAAAATTGTAGAATTCATCGTTAAGGATGAGATTTCTAAATTCCTGGAAGTGCAGGGTCCGATTAGAACAAGTCATCGTGGATTTAGTAAGGGGACGTCGTGCCTGACAAACTTGTTAGAATGCTTTGAAGAGGTAGCAAGTAAGTTAGACCAGGGAAACCCAGTGGATGTTATCTGTCTAGACTCCAAAAGGCCTTTGATAAGATGCTTCACGGGAGACTGCTGTGTAAGGTGAGGGCTCATGGGGTTCGAGGTGAGCTACTGGCATGGATTGAGTATTGGCTGTCTGACAGAAGGCAGAGAGTTGGGATAAAAGCCTCTTTTTCGGAATGGCAACCAGTCTCAAGTGGTGTCCCGCAGGGTTCAGTGTTGGGGCCGCAGCTGTTCACCTTATACATTAATGATCTGGATGAAGGGACTGGGGGCATTCTGGCGAAGTTTGCTGATAATACGAAGTTAGGTGGACTGGCAGGTAGTACTGAGGAGGTGGGGAGGCTGTAGAAAGATTTAGACAGTTTAGGAGAGTGGTCCAGGAAATGGCTGATGACATTCAATGTGAGCAAATGCGGGCTCTTGCACTTTGGAAAAATGAATACAGGCACAGACTATTTTCTAAACGGTGAGAAAATTCATAAAGCAGAAGTACAAAGGGATCCCGGAGTGCTAGTCCAGGGTTTCCTAAAGGTTAACTTGCAGGTTGAGTCTGTGATTAAGAAAGCAAATGTAATGCTATCGTTTATCTCAAGAGGGTTTGAATATAAAAGCAGCGATGTGCTTCTGAGAATTTATAAAGCTCTAGTTAGGCCCCATTTAGAATACTGTGTCCAATTTTGGGCCCCACACCTCATGCAGGACATACTGGCACTGGAGCATGTCCAGCGGAGATTCACACGGATGATCCCTGGAATGGTCGGCCTAACATACGATGAACGGCTGAGGATCCTGGGATTGTATTCATTAGAGTTTAGAAGGTTGAGGGGAGCTCTAATAGACACTTACAAGATAATGCATGGCTTAGAAAGGGTGGACGCTGGGAAGTTGTTTCCATTAGGTGGGGAGACTATGACCCGTGGGCACAGCCTTAGAATAAGAGGGGGGTCAATTTAGAACGGAAATGAGGAGACATTTCTTCAGCCGGAGAGTGGTGGGCCTGTGGAATTCATTGCCATGGAGCGCAGTGGAGGCCAGGATGCTAAATGTCTTCAAGGCAGAGATTGATAAGTTCTTGATCTCGCAAGGAATTAAGGGCTACGGGGAAATTGCGGGTAAGTGGAGTTAAAATGCCCATCAGCCAAGATTAAATGGTGGAGTGAACTCGATGGGCTGAATAGCCTTACTTCCACTCCTGTCTTATGGTCTTATGCTCATTGATGGGACTATTGTCTGTCTGTCTGATGGTCTGTTGTATTTCCTTCATGAGTCTGTTGCTCTTTAGTGTTGATTCCAGTGCAGCCAGGAATTTTGGTTTTTTGGCATCCCTGTAGTCATAATTCAGTCTGCATACTAGGACAGTCTTCTCTGTGTCTGTAAGCAGTCAGTCTGAGATGTTCTTAATCCATGAATCTGTGTTGTCCATGTCATTGTTGCGGGTCAGTTTAGATAGTTATTCTTGTAGGGCTATTCTTTTCTTTGTTCAGGTCTTTTGATGTTGTATGGTGATGGCTTGTTTCAGTGTGGCTGTCTATTCCTAGTTGGTTCATTGGAATTTAAAGATTTTTGGTGCACAGTTTCCCACTCATATTTGTGGAGGTGGTTGTGGGCATCATTGATCATAACCCTTAACATTCTGCAGCCATTCTATGCAGCTGTTCTCTGTGCCTGTGGATTGTTGATCAGTGGTTTATATTTTAAACTTTGTTTTCTGAGGCATTCATGCAGGAAGTGTAGTTGTTTGCGGGTTGCACTCAGACGGATGACATTTGTCTCCCATCTATTGCTGTCTATTCTCAGTTTATTTAGAATGTTCATTCTACTGAAATTATTGAACTTTAATATTTCAGGAATAATACTGAACCATTAGGAGATCAGAGCCTGGTCAAAGAGGCTGGAAACTTTTCCATGAAATGGAACCCATCTTCAAACCAAGGCAATTGTCCAGCAAGTACCAAGGTTAATGTAGAAAATTGGAACTTCCCACACCTCCCTTCCTCCCCTGTACAGTTGTTGAAGCTGGGATCAATTAAAACTTTTCAAAACTGAGTTAAATAAATTCTTGCTATGTAAGCATGTTAATGATTAATCTTCAAACTGGAATATAGATTTATTATGGAGATTGGCCACAATTTAGTTGGATTGAAGAAGAGGTTTGAAGTGTTGAATGGCCTCCTCTGACTGTCTCCCTATTATGTCAAGGATGCAGAACACCACATTGTCTCACATACAGGGAGTTGGTACACAAACTATTTGCAAGCCAGACACCACAGGCATGCTGGAATGCAGAGTGAGGCCAGGGGTACGGGGCGAGTAGAAGGATACAGTCAGTTAAGAGAGTTGTGGAAGGGGTGAGTCAGCAGAGGGGGCGCATTGGGGCAGGAGAAGTTCAGGGAACTGTGAGTTGGGGACAGGAGATTTGGGGAGACTGTAATGGAAGTTTAGTGAGAATCCAGCATTTGGAATGAAGGTACTACAAACTGAGAATTAAATGGAACATTCTTTAATTCTCCATGGGATTAGAGGCAACATTGGTTGTGGTGGGGTTGCTGACAGGTAGCAGCTGAAATAATGACAGGTGTTACTGAGTTATGCCTTTATGATGTCTAAATGTGTCCCGGATTATTAACACAAGACATATTTCCTCCTTATCACTTTATTAATACTTACATCTTGAGGGTTTCCTTTCTCAGCCTGTGCAGTTTTGTCACCTTTTCTTAAAATAACAGCCAATAGATAATCCCACAGTGTATCCATCTGCCCAGGGCAGATTTTTCCACACATTATTTCAAGCTTGCAATTTCCAAGGATTTGGGGGAAGAGAAGGATACAAAGTTAGTGACAAGGAACAAAATTGAATGTGAGAGAGAGGGGGAGAGGGAGAGAGAGACAGAGTCAGAGACAGACAGGGAGATCAACGGTAGCCGTAGGGCTATACAACATGGAAACTGACCACTCAGTCCAAATAGTCCATGCCAACCAGATATCCTAAATGAATCATCCGGGAGAGAGAGAGTGTGAAGTAATTTTAAATCTGTTTACGCTGTTGAGGAAACACATTCCTGATCACACTAATGATGTAAATAATGTTCTCCTCATTACCTCTGCTGGTTCTTTTGTCAAAACCCTTAAAGCTTGATGCATTATAATTCACTCTCTAGCCATTAGAAACAGCTTTCCCTTCTTTATTCTATGAAAACCCTTCTTTATTTTGAAAACCTCCATTAAATTTCTTGTTAACTATTTCTGCTCTGAGGATAATACCCTCAGCTTCTCCACTCTGAAAATCCTCATCCCTGGAACCATTCCAAATAATCTCCTTTGCTCTTTCTCCAATCCTGAGTTGGACCCAATCCTCCAAATGTGGCTGTGTTTTATAAACATTTTGAAAAACTTACTTGCTTTTTTACTCTCTTAATTAAAAAGCCAATGATGCCTTTCCAATAACCTTCCGAACTTATCCTGCCACTTTCAATAATTTGCTTATATACACCCTGAGGTTCTTCTGTTCCTGCACCTGCCTTAAAATTAGACTTTTTAGTTTATATTCACACTAAATTAATGGATTTAGACTGTAAGAGCAGGGGAATCATGTTAGAGCTGTACAGCTGTATTTTCTTTAGGCCAGCGCAGGAGAGCTATATGTAGTTCTGGTCACCACACAATAGAAAGAATGTGATTGCACAGGAGTGAGTGCAGGCGAGATTCACCTAGATGTTGCCTGGAATGGAGTGGTTTAGCCACAGAGAGAGGCTGGACAAGATTGGATTGTACCTTTTGGAGCACAGAAGGTTGTGGGGAGGGGACTTCATAGAAGTGTGTTGAATTGACAGGGCGAGAAGATATCAGCTGTACTCCTTAACTGAAGGGTCAATAACAAAGGAGCATATATGTAAAAGTGGAAGGCAGGATGTTTAAAGGAGATTTGGGAAAACCTTTTTACCCAGAGGGTGGTGGGCATCTGGTTTACACTGGAAGGGGAGTTGAGATGGGAAATGTCACAACATTTTACTAAGTACTTTGATAAGCTTTTGGCTCATACCATTCAAGACGATGGCCTCATGTGGGAAGATGTGACTAGCTTAGATAGTAGTTTAATTTTGGTGGCACAGATTTGGTGGGTCAAAGAGCCTTTTCTGGACAGTATAATTCTAACATTTTACCCCCTCAGGACTCAGTGCCAGCGAATACAAGAATTAGGAAGAGGAGGAGACCCTTTCAGCTGTTCCAGCTTGCAGTGCTTTTCAGTGAGATTCTGGTTGACTGATTGCCACTTCAATCCCACATCTCCACCTAACCCCAATGTTATTTAACTCTTTACTGATCAAAAATATTTCTCACACAGCCTTCAACAGACTAACCGTGTTTGAGAGGAAACATTTCTCCTTAATTTTGTCTTGAATAGGAGATCTTTTAGTTTTAAACTGTGTCCCCTGCTTCTAGGTTCCACTATGAGGGAAACATCCTCTCAGCATTTACACTATCCATTTCGCTCTGTTAAATAAGAACATGTCTTATTCTCCACAACTCCAATGGATGTATGCAAATCTGCTCAACCTTTTCTCACAAGATAACTCTTTCAATCCAGGAATCAATCAATTGAATCTTTTTGAACTATTTCTAATATGTTCTAGCCATTCTTCAGTAAGGCAATCAAAACTGTGCAAGTATTCTCAAGAGATAACACGGTGTAGGGCTGGATGAACACAGCAGGCCAAGTGGCATCAGAGGCGCAGGAAAGCTGACGTTTCTCACGCTCTGTCCCCGTAATAATAACCAAAACAGAATCCCCCTCGTCCTCACGTACGACCCGACCAACCTCTGGATCCAACGCGTCATCCTCCGACACTTCTGCCATCTGCAATCTGACCCCACCACCAAAGACATTTTTCCCTCCCCACCCTTATCTGCTTTCCAGAGGGTCCACTCTCTCCATGACTCCCTTGTCTACTCTATACTCCCGTCCAGACCCAGCAGTTTTCCCTGCAACCGCAGGAAGTGCTACACCTGCCCCTTCACCTCCGCCCATTCCCCATCCCAGGAAGACCTTCCACATCAAGCAGATGTTCACCTGCACATCTGCTAATGTGGTGTACTGTATCCGCTGTTCCTGTTGTGGCCTCCTCTACATCAGGGAAACCAAGCAGAGGCTTAGGGGCTGCTTTATGGAACACCTGCGCTCGGTTCGCACTAAACAACAGCACCTCCCAGTCGTGAACCATTTCAACTCTCCCTCCCATTCCTCAGATGTCATGTCCATCCTGGGCATCCTGCAGTGCCACAATGATGCCACCAGAAGGTTGCAGGAACAGCAACTCATATTCCGCTTGGGAACCCTGCAGCCCAATGGTCTCAATGTGGACTTCACAAGCTTCAAAATCTCCCCTCCCCCTACCACATCCCAAAACCAGCCCAGCTCATCCCCGCCTCCCTAACCTGTTCTTCAGAACCCCCTTCTCCTCCCCTATTTTTGAAGAAGGGTCGAAGGCAAAACGTTAGCTTTCCTGCTCCTCTGATGCTGCTTGGCCTGCTGTGTTCATCCAGCTCTACACCTCATCTCAGATTCTCCAGCATTTGCAGTTCCTACTATCTATGAAACATTGAGAATACTATGTGTTCTCACTAATGCATTGTACAACCACAGAAATACTTCCATGCTTTTGTACATGAGTCTGCTTGCAATAAAATCTAAAACTCTCTTTGCTTTCCCAAACACTTGCTGTACCTGCATACCAAAGTTTTGTGATTGATGCACTAGGACACACAAATACACCTTGCAGTTCTGCAAACTCTTTCCATTCAGTTGGTATATTCTTTTCTACTCTTACTGCCAACATAAATCAGTTCACATCTTAACACATTCTATTTCAGCTGTCATATTTTTACCCACTCAATTAACATATGCAAATCCCTTTATAGGATTTCTTTTGTAACAGCTTACTTTCCTACTTATTGTTTTGTCATCAGCTTCTGCTGTCACAACAGAGAGTGCAGCTGTGAATAAAAAAAACTTGCATTTATATATCAAAAAAACATATTTCAAAAGCTTTGGACATCACAAAGTACTTGATAAGCAATTAAGTACTTTTTTTGAAGAGGTTTTTGGGACCACTGTTGTTTGTGATATACATAAATGATTTGGAGGATGGTATAGATGGTCTGATTAGCAAGTTTGCAGATAACACGAATACCGGTGGAGTAGCAGATAGTGAAGGGGAGTGTCAGAGATTACAGCAGAATATAGATAGATTGGAGAGTTGGGCAGATAAATGGCAGATGAAGTTCAATCCGAGCAAATGCGAGGTGATGCATTTTGGAAGATCTAATTCAAGACCGAACTATACAGTAAATGGAACAGCCCTGGGGAAAATTGATGGACAGAGAGATCTGGTTGTTCAGGTCCATTGTTCCCTGACAGTGGCAACGCAGGTCAATAGAGTGGTCAAAAAGGTATATGGTATGCTTTCCTTCATTGGGCGGGGTATTGAGTAGAAGAGTTAGCAGGTCATGTTACAGTTGTATAAGACTTTGGTTCGGCCACATTTAGGTACTGCGTACAGTTCTGGTCGCCACATTACCAAAAGGATGTGGATGCTTTAGAGAGGGTGCAGAGGAGGTTCACCAGGATGTTTCCTGGTATGGAGGGTGCTAGCTATGAAGAGAGGTTGAGTAGATTAGGATTATTTTAATTAGAAAGACAGAGATTGAGGGGGGAACCTGGTTGAGGTCTACAAAATCATGAGGGGTATAGACAGAGTGGATAGCAAGAAGCTTTTTACCAGAATGGGGGACTCAATTACTAGGGGCCATGAGTTCAAAGTGAGAGGAGGAAGGTTTATGGGTGATATGTGTGGGAAGTTCTTTACGCAGAGGGTGGTGGGTGCCTGGAACGTGTTGCCAGCGGAGGTAGTAGATGCAGACACGATGGCGTCCTTTAAGATGTGTCTGGCCAGGTACATGGATAGGCAGGGAGCAAATGGATACAGACCCTTAGAAAATAGATGACAGGCTTAGACAGAGGATCTCAATCAGCACAGGCTTGCAGAACCGAAAGGCCTGTTCCTGTGCTGTAATTTTCTTTGTTGTTTAGGTTTTGTGTAGGAATTATGGCCACCAAATTATGAACATCAGGCTCCAACAAACAGCAACACAGTAGTACACAGGACATCCACTTGTGTGATGTTTTTTGAGAGTTAGGTATTGGTCAGGAATTCAGAGAAAATTCTACTGTACTTCTTTAAAATAATACCATAAAACCACTACAGCAGAGGTATGGGGCTTTAGTCAAGCCTCAAATCCAAAAGACACTACCTCAAACAGTGGTACACACCCAGAGTGGGATTTGAAAACACAATCTTCTGAACCAGAGAATGTGTGCTTTCCACTAATTCACAGTTTGCCCTATGATAACAAAAATAGGTTTCGAACACTCAGTGATTGCATTATCTGTACTTGTTCAACTAAAGCCCAGAATCACAGAATTGTTATCATGCAAATGGAGGCCATTTGATCCATCATGTCTGCACAAGTTCTCTGAAAAACAATATGACGTGGTACCTTTCTTCCACCCTTTCCCTGTAACCTTACGGACTGTTTCTGTTTTCATAATCATCTAATGCTTTTAAGCTTTGATTGAACCCGCCTCCACAGTACTGTCCAGAGCCAAACCATTCACATGAAAGCTTTTTCTCACATTGTATTTACTTCCTTTGCAAATCACTTTAAATTTGTGCCCTCGTGTTCTTAATCCCTTTACCAGTGAGAACAGTTTACTCTGAGATACAGAGTGATCAGAGACTACACCAGTTAGAAAAGAAGCTGAAATATGCACAATGCTGGAGAGACCCTGCAAAAACTCTGGGAATTCTAGAAATGGACTGAACTATTGCAGCAAACCCTTGCCAGGCCAGGACACAGCCCTGGTCTAAATATATACTAAGCATCTGTCAAAGGAAATGATCCAAACCTGCAGGTAGGGTATACACTGTGTCATATAACCAAGCTTGAGGACAGCAATTTGGGGGAAGGACAGGGAGCAGGAACAGTGATCAAAAATCAGAGAACTGAAAGAGATGCAAAGAGAGAAAGAAAGACAGAGATGTGGATAGTGTGTGAGGGAAAAAGAGAGAAACAAAGAGTTATTGAGGAGGCACACAGAAGGAGAAAAAAGCACAGAGAGAGAAAGATTTAATTTTTACTGCCAAGGTAGGTGGCTGGGGATTAGGTTCAAGTTAGTGGGGATTAATTCTCAAAGAAATGTTTGACATGTTGGAGATACACCATGATCACATTCACTTCGTTATACTACTGTAGGTGAAAGGTGAGATTCCTGTGGAACTGTTGACTAGTTATTGCAACAATTAACCAACTGAATCTTCAACCAAGGATTCTGGCCATAATCAATGAAACTGTCAAGCTGGAAAGAGTTAACTATTGAAACTGCATAGCTTCTGGCCTGTCTACGTGAAAGGCTTTCAGTCAATAGCATCTGTTCTGTGAGACTGATTTCAAACACTTCGAAACTACTCAAACTCTTCTCATAAGACAGTTTCTCCAAATGTGGGATCAACATTGTGAACCTTCTCTAGACCTGCCTCCAACATCAGTATATCTTTTATAAGTGAACCAAAACAGTTCACAGTATTTCAGCTGTAGTCTAACTGTGCCTGGTGTCACAATATTCTCCTATTTTTATTCCATTTCCTTTGAAATAAAGGCCAACATTCCATTTGCCTTCCCCATTATCTGCCGAACTTGGATGCTAGTTTATATTGTCTACATTGTTTATATTGCTCTCCAGGCTGTTTGTGTCATCCTCATCAAACCCTTCCCTTTGTTTTGGCATCTGCAAAATACATTTACTTCCCTCATATGTAGTGTAAATGTCCGTAAGTTAACCAATCCTCGACACGTACTATTATTCTACCACCAATTTAATGAGCTATTATTTTATCAAGTAGCACAATGTGTGGTCATCTATCAAAATCCTACTGCAAGTCTAATATATTGTATGATATATATGGATGATAGTATGAGGTAGAGGTTAGATAGACCTTAGGATTAGAGCAAATGTTTGGCACAACATCATGGGCCGAAGGGCCTGTACTGTTCTATGTTATATGTATTCTCTACTTACCCCTTATCCACCCTGCTTGTTACCTCCTCAAATAATTTTAATATGTATATCGGCCATGACTCTGTTCATGAAGCCATGCTGACTGTGTTTGATCATATGTATTATGTATTTAGAACAAAGAACAAAGAAAATTACAGCACAGGAACAGGCCCTTCGGCCCCCCAAGCCTGCGCTGATCAACATCTTCTGTCTAACCTGTCATCTATTTTCTAACGGTTTGTGCCCATTTGCTCCCTGCCCATCCATGTACCTGTCCAAATATACCTTAAAAGACGCTAACATGTCTGCGTCTACCACCTCCACTGGCAACACGTTCCAGGCACCCACCACCCTCTGTGTAAAGAGCTTTCCACGCATATCTCCCTTAAACTTTCCTCCTCTCACTTTGAACTCATGACCCCTGGTAACTGAATCCCCCACTCTGGGAAAAAGCTTTTTGCTATCCACTCTGTCTATGCCCGTCATGATTTTGTAGACCTCAATCAGGTTCCCCCACAATCTCCGTCTTTCTAATGAAAATAATCCTAATCTACTCAACCTCTCCTCATAACTAGCACCCTCCATACCAGGTAACATGCTGGTGAACCTCCTCTGCGCCCTCTCCAAAGCATCCACATGCTTTTGGTAATGTGGCGACCAGAACGGTACACAGTATTCCAAATGTGGCTGAACCAAAGTCCTATACAACTGCAACATGACCTGCCAACTGTTGTACTCAATATCCCGCCCAATGAAGGAAAGCATGCCGTATGCCTTCTTGACCACCCTATTGACCTGTGTTGTCACCTTCAGGGAACAATGGACCTGAACACCAAAATCTCTCTGTTCATCAATTTTCCTTAGGACTTTTCCATTTACTGTACAGTTCGCCCTTGAATCTGATCTTCCAAAATGCATCACCTCGCATTTGCCCGGATTGAACTCCATCTGCCATTTATCTGCCCAACTCTCCAGTCTATCTATATTCTGCTGTAATCTCTGACAGTCCCCTTCACTATCTGCTACTCCACCAATCGTCATGTCATCAGCAAACTTGCTGATCAGACCACCTACACCTTCCTCCAAATCATTTACATATATCACAAACAACAGTGGTCCCAGCACAGATCCCTGTGGAACAGGTCTCCAATTTGAGAAACTCCCTTCTACTAGTACTCTCTGCCTCCTGTTGCCTAGCCAGTTTTTTATCCATCTAGCTAGCACACCCTGGACCCCATGTGACTTCACTTTCTCCATCAGCCTGCCATGGGGAACTTACCAAACGCCTTACTGAAGCCCATGTATATGACATCTACAGACTTTCCTTCATCAATCAACTTTGTCACGTCCTCAAAGAATTCTATTAAGTTGGTAAGACATGACCTTCCCTGCACAAAACCATGTTGCCAGTCACTGATAAGCCCATTTTCTTCCAAGCTTCCCTACCCCTGACGTCAGGCTCACCGGTCAATAATTACCTGGATTATCCTTGCTGCCCTTCTTAAACAAGGGGACATCATTAGCAAGTCTCCAGTCCTCCAGGACCTCACCTGTGTCTACGGATGCTGCAAAGATATCTGTTAAGGCCCTGGCTATTTCCTCTCTCGCTTCCCTCAGAAACCTGGGATAGATCCTATCCAGACCTGGGGACTTGTCCATCTTAATGCCTTTTAGGATACCCAACACTTCCTCCTTCCTTATGTCAACTTGACCTAGAGTAAGCAAACATCTGTCATGCCCCTCTCCTTGGTGAATACCGATGCAAAGTACTTGTTACGAATGTCACCCATTTTCTCTGACTCAGCGCGTAACTTTCCTTCTTTGTCCTTAAGTGGGCCAATCCTTTTTCTCGTTACCCTCTTGCTCTTTATATATGAATAAAAGGCTTTGGGATTTTCCTTAACCATGTTTCCAGCAATATCTCATGTCCTCTCTTAGCCCTCTTATCCCTCATTTCAGATTTGCCCTACATTCCCTATATTCTTGCAAAGCTTCGTCTGTCTTCACTCACCTAGACATCATGTATGCTTCCTTTTTCCTTTTGGCTAGTCTCACAATTTCACCTGTCATCCATGGTTCCTTAATCTTGCCATTTCTATTCCTCATTTTCACAGGAACATGTCTCTCCTGCACACTAATCAACCTCTCCTTGAAAGCCTCCTACATATCAAATGTGGATTTACCTTCAAACAGTTTCTCGCAATCTACATTCCTCAGATCCTGCCGAATCTTGGTATAGTCGGCCTTCCCCCAGTTTAGTATTCTTCCTTTAGGACCACTCCCATCCTTGTCCATGAGTATTGTAAAACTTACGGAATTGTGGTCGCTATTTCCAAAGTAGTCCCCTACTGTAATATCAACCACCTGGTCAGGTTCATAACCCAACACCAGGTCCAGTATGGCCCCTTCCCGAGTTGGACTACATACATACTGCTCTAGAAAACCCTCCTGGACACACCTTACAAATTCTGCTCCATCTTGACCCCTAACACTGAGTGAATCCCAGTCAATGTTGGGAAAATTAAAATCTCCCATCACCACCACCCTGTTTCTCCTACACCTTTCCATTATCTGTTTACACATTTGTACCATCTCACGCTCGCTGTTGGGAGGCCTGTAGTACAGCCCCAACATTGTTACTGCATCCTTCCTATTTCTGAGTTCTACCCATATTGCCTCACTGCTTGAGTTCTCCATGGGGCCCTCCTTCAGTACGGTGGTGATGTCGTCTTTGACCAGTACTGCAACTCCTCCACCCCTTTTACCTCCCTCTCCATCCCGCCTGAAGCATTGATATCCTGGGACAACTAGTTGCCAATCATGCCCTTCCCTCAACCAAGTCTCAGTAATAGCAATAACATCATACTTCCTGGTACTGATCCAAGCCCTAAGTTCATCTGCCTTATCTACTACACTTCTCGCATTAAAACAAATGCACCTCAGACCACCTGTCCCTTTGTGTTCACCATCTGCTCCCCGACTACTATTCCCTTTAGTCACACTGACTCCATTATCTAGTTCCCTACAGGCTTTCATTTCTACCTCTTTTCTGTCCAATATTTGGTTCCCATCCCCCTGCCACATTAGTTTAAACCCTCCCCCACAGCATTAGCAAAAGCACCCCCAAGGACATTGATTCCAGTCTGGCTCAGATGTAGACAGTCCAATTTGTAATAGTCCCACCTTCCCCAGAACCGGTTCCAATGTCCCAAAAATCTGAACTCCTCCCTCCTACACCATCTCTCAAGCCACGCCTTCATCCTGGCTATTCTTTCATTTCTGCACTGACTGGCACGTGGCACTGGTAGCAATCCTGAGATTACTACCTTTGATGTCCTACTTTTTAACTTGGCTCCTAACTCCTTAAATTCTGCTTGTAGGACCTCATCCTGTTTTCTGCCTATATTGTTGGTACCTATATGCACCATGACAACTGGCTGTTTCTGAATACTCTGCTATTATATCCTTTATAATAGGAGCATAGGAATTAGGAGTGGGAGAAGGCAATTAAGCTCTCCGAGCCTGCTCGGCCGTTTATAACGATTGTGGCTGATCTTATCCTGGTCTCAACTCTCCCTTCCTGCCTGCTCCCCATTGCCTTTTATGCTGCTTTTCATCAGAAACATATCCATTTCTTTCTCGAATCTGTTAATTGATTCTGTCTTCGCTGCACTCTGGGGCAGTGATTTCCACAGATTCACAGCCTTCTGAGTGAACTAGTTTCTCCAAATCTCAGTTTTGAATGTACCTCCTCTCACTCTATATTTATGAGCTGTTGTTCTAGACTGTTCTACAAGGGAGACATTCTGCTCAATTTCCACCTTATTAATCTTGCTCTTAATGTACTTGTAGAATCTCTTTGGATTATCCTTAACTTTATCTGTCAAGTTTATCTCATATGCCCTCTTTGTCTTCCAAATCTCCCTCTTAAAACACCCCTGCTCTCTTTATACTGTTCAAGAGATTCATTTGAACCCAGTTGTCTATATCTGATATATAATTTTTTTTATTCTTGACCAGAACCTCAATAACTTTATTCATCCATCGTTCCCTAATCCTACCAGTGTTACCTTTCATCTCAGCAGGAACATAATGACTCTGAACTTACACTTTTGAAAGACTCCCACTTATCAGACCTTTACCTGCAAACAGTTTACTCCAATCAGCTTTTGAAAGTTCTTGTTTTAGACTATTTAAAAGCTGCCTTTATTAGTTTATTCAGTTGCTTGCAGGACTGTATTGAGCTGTGTAGAATAGCTATGCTGCTGTTCACAACCTCAGCACCCATTTCCCCTAGAGCAAGGAGCACAGACAAAAGAGAAAAGATGTCCATGATTCAAGGCGTCTGGATTAATCTTTGACATTTATTATGCAGTATGGATTTCTCTTTTAACACAGCTCTCTTATTGAGTGATAAGTAGGTTTGGCTCAAAGACTTCCTATTCACTCTGTCTCTCCCACTGTCTAATCTCCTGACAGCGATTTATCAAATTAAAA
This sequence comes from Stegostoma tigrinum, assembly GCF_030684315.1. Taxonomy (NCBI): domain Eukaryota; kingdom Metazoa; phylum Chordata; class Chondrichthyes; order Orectolobiformes; family Stegostomatidae; genus Stegostoma; species Stegostoma tigrinum. Next base: position 67,202,763 of record NC_081369.1, on the reverse strand, counting down.
GGAGATTAACCTCTTGTCATTAAAACTGGCCTCAATCCGCATAAAGAATTCACACTGGCTACAGATCAGGTTGTTGCTGTTTTATAAAATTAAAATTATTTCAAAGTTACATTTTCTACTACATTGATATGATATTTGACAACAGGCAGATTAAATCCATCAGAACTAAGTGCTCTCAATAAATATGAATTTTGAGACACATTCTCCATCACCAAGATTGTATGGTTCCAACTCTATAACATTACCCATCTTTGATTCTTTTATTCATCAGCTGCTGAACCTCTTATCTCCACCTTTGTTATCTTCAGACATAAGCATTCTAAATAAAAACGAAAGATGCTGTAAATCAGGAACAAAAACAAAGTTGCTGGAAAAGCTCAGCAGGTCTGGCAGCATGTGTGAAGGAGGAAACAGAGTTAATGTTTCGGGTCTGGTGACCCTTCCTCCGAACGATTCTGAGGAAAGGTCACCGGACCCGAAATTTTAACTCTGTTTTCTCCTTCACAGATGTTGCCTGACCTGTTGAGCTTTTCCAGCAACTTTGTTTTTGTTCCTTATAACCATTCCAAAGCTCTCTTGGCATTCTGCTATAGTCTGCCCTTCATAAATTTCAGTACATCCAAAAATTCCATGTTTAAATGGAGTAAGATCTGAACAATGTTCTGGCTTGGGCTGACAAGTGGCAAGTAACATAAATGCCATGCAATCGCTATTTCCAATAAGATACATACAATTCAACCACTGCCCTTGACATTCAACGATTGAATCATTGGTTGCCCCAGTATCAACACCCTGGGGGGTTACCATTGACGAGAAACTCAACTGAGCTCATCAAATTCAGAGATTAGGAATACCATGGCAAGCAACTCACCTGCTGACTTCCTAAAGCCTGTCCACCATCCACAAGGCATAAGTCAGGAATGTGATGGAAAACTCCCAATTTTCCTGAATGGGTGCAGCCCCAACAACACTCAAGAAGCTTGACACCATCCAGGACAAAGCAGCCGCTTGATTGACACCACATCCACAAACATACCGCGACACTCAGCAGCAGCAGTGTGTACCATCTACACAATGCACTGCAGAAATTCACCAAAGATCCTTGGACAGCACCTTCCAAACCCATAACCAATTCCATCTAGAAGGACAAATTGTTAGTCCCGTTTTTAGTCACTAACAGTCCCCGTTAAATAGCCATTCACCCTTCTAGCCAGATTGTTACCCATTCCTTTGTCTGCCATCTGTCTTCTCTCTTTGGGGTCTATCCCCACCTATCATTTACTCCCTACCCCCTCCCCCGCTCCCCATCTTCTGCATATAAACTGACATTTTCCAAACTCATCAGTTCTGAGGACAGGTCATGCGACGAAAAATGTTAACTCAGATTTCTCTCCATAGACATTGCCAGACCTGTTGAGCTTTTCCAGCAATTACTGTTTTTGTTTCTGATTTACAGCATCCACAGTTTTGTCGATTTTCAAAATTTCTCCAATTTGTTTTCCAATTTCTTCTGGCCAAGCTCTGACCATCCATCTGTGGACGCACATCCTTGCCACAAGTCTTTTGAGTTCTCTGTGCCCCTTGGACAAGTTGGATGACTGCATTTATAGAAGATCTTTAGTAAAGTAAAATGTCCTTGGGAGCTTCATGGAAAGGATACCAGTGCTCTTGTACTTCCCCAATTTCCATCATTCCACCATCGGCAAATGTACCTTCACTTGCCTTTGTCCTAATCTCTGGAATTTCTTCCCTATACCCACCTCTCTACTTTCTTTTTTAAGATACCTCTTAAAACCTACCTAATCATGAAGTGCTTCAAGAGGCTGGTCATGACCCACATTCACGCCAGTCTCCAAGCCTGCCTCAATGCCGCACAATTTGCCTAAGTTGGTGAGGGTCGAGCTGTGGATGTGGTGTATATGGACTTCAGTAAGGCATTTGATAAGGTTCCCCATGGTAGGCTCATTCAGAAGGTCAGGAGGAATGGGATACAGGGGAACTTAGCTGTCTGGATACAGAATTGGCTGGCCAACAGAAGACAGCGAGTGGTAGTAGAAGGAAAATATTCTGCCTGGAGGTCAGTGGTGAGTGGTGTTCCACAGGGCTCTGTCCTTGGGCCTCTACTGTTTGTAATTTTTATTAATGACTTGGATGAGGGGATTGAAGGATGGGTCAGCAAGTTTGCAGACGACACAAAGGTTGGAGGTGTCGTTGACAGTATAGAGGGCTGTTGTAGGCTGCAGCGGGACATTGACAGGATGCAGAGATGGGCTGAGAGGTGGCAGATGGAGTTCAACCTGGATAAATGCGAGGTGATGCATTTTGAAAGGTCAAATTTGAAAGCTGAGTACAGGATTAAGGATAGGATTCTTGGCAATGTGGAGGAACAGAGGGATCTTGGTGTGCAGATACATAGATCCCTTAAAATGGCCACCCAAGTGGACAGGGTTGTTAAGAAAGCATATGGTGTTTTGGCTTTCATTAACAGGGGGATTGAGTTTAAGAGTTGTGAAATCTTGTTGCAGCTCTATAAAACTTTGGTTAGACCGCACTTGGAATACTGCGTCCAGTTCTGGTCGCCCTATTATAGGAAAGATGTGGATGCTTTGGAGAGGGTTCAGAGGAGGTTTACCAGGATGCTGCCTGGACTGGAGGGCTTATCTTATGAAGAGAGGTTGACTGAGCTCGGACTCTTTTCATTGGAGAAAAGGAGGAGGAGAGGGGACCTAATTGAGGTATACAAGATAATGAGAGGCATAGATAGAGTTGATAGCCAGAGACTATTTCCCAGGGCAGAAATGGCTAACACGAGGGGTCATAGTTTTAAGCTGGTTGGAGGAAAATATAGAGGGGATGTCAGAGGCGGGTTCTTTACACAGAGAGTTGTGAGAGCATGGAATGCGTTACCAGCAGCAGTTGTGGAAGCAAGGTCATTGGGGTCATTTAAGAGACTGCTGGACATGCATGTGGTCACAGAAATTTGAGGGTGCATACATGAGGATCAATGGTCAGCATGTACTGTTCTATGTTCTATGACTTAACAGGTCCACAGAGGATGCCACTGCCCTGCACTCATCCCTGGAACATTTAGACAACAAAGACACCCACATCACACTCCTACTCGATGACTACAGCTCCACCTTCAACACCTTTATCCCTTCCGGACTAATCCCAAAACTGATTCACCTTGGTTTTGGCTCCACCCTCTGCAACTAGATCCTCTACTTTCTGATCCATAGACTGCAATCAGTGAGGATAGGTAACCGTACCTCCTCCACAATAAAACCCAAGGATGTGTCCTCAGCTCCCTACTGTACTCCCTGTACACTACAACTGCGTTACCAGATTCAAAATGAATGCCATCTACATGTTTACTGTAGGGGTATGGATATCAACAACGAAGAGTCAAAATACAGAAGGGAGATAGAGGGCTTGGTGACATGGTGCAATGATAACAATTTGTCTCATTGGCAAAACTAAAGAACTGATCATCGACTTTAGAAAAAGAGGAGAACATGCCCCCATCTACATTAACGGAACTGACGTTGACAGGGTGAAGAGCATCAAGTTCGTCGGTCGGAGTGACAATAACTGATGACCTGTCCTGGACTTCCCACGTAGGTGTGATAGTTAAGAAGGCACAATGACATTGTTTTTTCCTCAGGTGGCTCAGCAAATTTGGCATGTCCACAAGGTCCCTCACCAACTTCTGCAGACGCACCATTGGAAGGGTACTGTTCAGGTGAATAACAGCCTGGTATGGCAACTGCTGTGTCCAGGACTGTAAGAAACTACAGAAGCCCAGACCATCACAGAAATTAACCTTCCATCCATAGGAGTCCCCATTTACACGGCTCACTGCTGCAGAAAGGCTGCCAACATCATCAAAGACCCATCACAACCCCTGTATTGATCTCCTTCAACCTCTGCCATCAGGCAGAAGATACAGAAGCCTGAACACATGCACAAGCAGGTTCAGGAACAGCTTCTTTCCTGCTGTTATCTGGCTGTTGAATGGACAGTAGCCTCAAATAATGTAACCTGGATGCCTCTCAGAATTTTTGATCTGTACATCTTTTCCTTGCTGTGATCTGCCTGTAACACACGTAAACAAAGCTTTTCACTGCATTTTGGTACATACGACAATAAAATCAATCAATCTTTCAACCATACTTTTGGTGATATGATCAACAACCTCCTTGTATATTTTAGTGTCAAATTTTGTTTAATATTTGAAGCACCTTTACTATGTTGAAGGAACTATATAAATCTAATTTGTTATTCACATAATTTTATTACATTTAAATACTTTAAACCTAAGGTGGAAGATTGAAAGCAGAACTGTGTCAATCTGAGAGATGGGTGTGGTACTTAAGGCTACAAGGAGAGATATGTAGTCAGTCAGTGACATGTTTCAACATTGGGGACATTACACAACGTACCAGAGGGAATTTAATACTCACTAGAAACAGAGGCAACATTTTTTCTGAACATGAAGCACTAATAAATGTTTTAAATTTAGTTTAATAAGACTTTTTTTCATCAGAGTCCAGTATTTTTAGATGAAGAATCAGGCCACCTCCCACAGGCTGTAATATAAGAATTTCACGCTGCGTTCCACACTGAGCAATACAAGACAGCAGCTGTCACAGACGGATCTCCTCCACCTCCCTTGAAACATTCATGCATAAAGTGTTTGTATTGCTGTCATACAACCCCACTGCAGAGTATTTTTCTAGTTTTGGTGAAAGACAATAGACAGAATTCTTAGCCTTAATCTGAAGGATGAACCAGTTTTGGAAACTGCACACAATGCTGAGATGATTATTGGTTGGCCGGAAAATTGGCGATACTTGAGGAGCTAGCAAACGATAACTGAGAACAAAGAAAACAATATAAACATTTGGCTGATTGAAAAGAATTTGAATATTACTGAAAAGAGAGCAATGTTGACAAAGCTTTTCATCGTGCACACATCAGAACACACACAAGAATGTTAAATTCCAAATGATCTCAATAATTTATATGATTGGAGGAAAGGGTACTGATTGGTTGGCAAGAGATAGTAGGAACTGCAGATGCTGGAGAATGTGAGAAAGCAAGGTATAGAGCTGAGATAACAAGGTTGAAGGCTGGATGCACACAACAGGCCAAGCAGCATCTTAAGAGCAGGAAAGCTGACGTTTCGGGCCTAGACCCTTCATCAGAAATGAGGGAAGGGACGAGGGTTCTGAAATAAATAGGGAGAGAACGGGAGGCAGATAGAACATGGATAGAGGAAAAGGTAGATGGAGAGGAGACAGACAAGTTAAAGAGGCGGGGATGGAGCCAGTAAAGGTGAGTGTAGGTGGGGAGTTAGGGAGGAGATAGGTCAGTCCAGGGAGGACGGACAGGTCAAGAGGGCGGGATGAGATTAGTGCGGCTTGTGGTGGAGGAGGGGATAGGTGAGACGAAGAGCAGGTTAAGGAGATGGGGTGAGCTGGGCTGGTTTTGGGATGTGGTAGGAGGAGGGGAGAGTTTGAAGCTTGTGAAATGCATATTGATACCATTGGGCTGCAGGGTTCACAGGCGGAATATGAGGTGCTGTTCTTGCAATCTTCTGGTGGCATGTTGTGGCACTGCAGAGAGGCCCAGGATATACATGTTGTCTGAGGAATAGGAGGGGGAGTTGAAATGATTCACGACTGGGAGGTGCAGTTGTTTATTGCGAACCGAGCCTAGGTGTTCTGCAAAGCAGTCCCCAAGCCTCTGCTTGATTTCCCCAATGTAGAGGAGGCCACAACGGGTACAGCGGACACAGTATATCACATTAACAGATGTGCAGGTGAACATCTGCTTGATATGGAAAGTCTTCTTGGGGCCTGGGATGGGCGTGAGGGAGGAGGTGTGGCACTTCCTGCGGTTACAGGGAAAAGTGCTGGGTGGTGGGGCTGGAGGGGTGTGTGGAGTGGACAAGGGAGTCACGGAGAGAGTGGTCTCTCCGGAAGGCAGACAAGGGTGGGGAAGGAAAAATGTCTTTGGCGGTGGGGTCAGAGGATGATGCATTGGATCCGGAGGTTGGTGGGGTGGTACGTGAGGATGAGGGGGGTTCTTTTTTGGTTGTTATTGTGGGGACGGGTTGTGAGGGATGAGTTGCAGAAAATGCGGGAGACACAATCGAGGGCATTCTCGACCAGTGTGGAGGGGATGTTGCGGTCCTTGAAGAACGAGGACATGTGAGATGTACAGGAGTGGAATTCCTCATCTTGGGAGCAGATGTGGTGGAGGCAAAGGAATTGGGAATAGGGTTTGGCATTTTTGCAGGAAGGTGGGTGGGAGGAGATGTGTTCTTGGTAGCTGTGGGAGTCAGTGGGCTTGAAATGGATATCGGTTTCTAGGTGCTTGCACGAGATGGAGACAGAGAAGTCCAGGAAGGTGAGGGAGGTGTTAGAGATAGTCCAGGTGAACGTAAGGTTGGGTTGGAAGGTGTTGGTGAAGTAGATGAACTGTTCGAGACCCTTGTGGGAGCACGAGGCAGTGCCGATACAGTCATCAATGTAACGGAGGAAGGGTGGGTGTTTTAGGGCCAGTGTAGGTATGAAAGGGGGATTGTTCCATTTAACCTACAAAGAGGCAGGAATAGCTTGGGCCCAAAAACAAAGTTTCTGGAAAATCTCAGCAGGTCTGGCAGCATCCGTGGAGGAGAAAACAGAGTTAACGTTTCAGGTCTGGTGACCCTTGCTCAGAATTGGGCCCATGCGGGTACCCATGGCCACCCCATTTGTCTGTAGGAAGTGTGACGAAGTGAAAGAGAAGTTTTTGAGGGTGAGGACGAGTTCAGCTGAGCAGATGAGGGTGTCAGTGGAGAGGGACTGGTCAGGCCTGCAGGACAGGAAGCAGCGGAGGGCCTTTTGGCCATCTGCATGTGGAGTGCAGGTGTCTAGGGACTGGACATCCATGGTACAAATGAGGTGTTGGGGACTGGGGAATTGGAAGCTCTGGAGGAGGTGGAGGGCATGGGTGGTGTCACGGATGTAGGTAGGGAGTTCCTGGACCAAGGGGGAGAAAATGGATTCCAGATAGGTGGAGATGGGTTCGATGGGGCAGGAGCAGGCGGAGACAATGGGTAAACCAGGGCAGGCAGGTTTGTGGATTTTGGGAAGGAAATAGAAGCGGGCGGGGTGAGGTTGGGGAACAATGAGGTTGGATGCTGTGGGTGGGAAGTCACCTGAGGTGATGAGGTTGTGGATGGTTTGGGAGATGATGGTTTGGTGCTTGGGGGTGGGATCATGATCCAATGGCGGTAGGAGGAGGTGTCGGAGAGTTGGCGCTTGGCCTTAGCAATTTAGAGGTCAGTGTGCCATATTACAACTGCACCTCCCTTGTCCGCGGGTTTTATGCTGTGGTTGGGATTGGAGCGGAGGGCTATACGTTTTGCTGGGGAGAGGTTGGAGTGGGTGAGAGGGGTTGAGAGGTTGAGGCGATTGATGTCTTGACGGCATTTAGAGATGAAGAGGTCGAGGGAGGGTAGGAGGCCTTGGGGTGGTGCCCAGGAGGAGGGCTTGTGTTGGAGGCGGGAGAAGGGGTCAGTAGAGGAAGTGTTAGGCTCACGGTTAACGAAGCAAGCGTGGAGGCGGAGGCAGCGGAAAAACTGCTCAATGTCCGAATGTGACCGGTATTCGTTAATATGTGGGTGAGGGAGACAAAGTTGAGCCCCTTACTGAGGACTAACCGTTCATCCTCAGTCAGGGGGAGGTCTGCGGGGATGGTGAAGACTCGGTAGGGCTCAGTGTTGCTGACTCCTCTGGAGCTGGTGGCTGTGGGCGGAGTTGCGTCAGTGTCGGCTGTGGGTGGGGCTGCGTCGGTGATGGTGGGCGTAGAGCTGGATGAACACAGCAGGCCAAGCAGCATCAGAGGAGCAGGAAGGCTTATGTTTCAGGCCTAGACCCTTCTTCAGAAATACTGGAGGGGAAGAGGGTCTGAAATAAGTAGGGAGAGTGTGAACCGAGCTATGGTGTTCTGCAAAGCGGTCCCCAAGCCTCCACTTGGTTTCCCTGATGTAGAGGAGGCCACAACGGGAAAAGCAGATGCAGAATACCACATTAGCAGACTTGCATGTGGAAGGTCTTCTTGGTGCCTGGGATAGGGGTGAGGAGGACGGTGTGGGGCAGGTGTAGCACTTCTGCTAACTTAGATATGGCGGAGGCAAAGGAAGTGGGAAAATGGGATGGCATTTTTGCAGGATGGCGGGTGCGAGGAGGTGTGTCCTAGGTAGCTGTGGGAGTCAGTGGGCTTGAAATGGATATTGGTTTCCAAGTGGTTGCCAGGCATGGAAACGGAGAGGTCCAGGATGGAGAGAGAGGTAGCAGAGATGGTCCAGGTGAATTTAAAGTTGGGGTGGAAGGTGTTGGTGAAGTGGATGAACTGTTCGAGCTCCTTGTTGGATCACGAGGCAGCGCCAATACAGTCATCAATGTAATGGAGGAAGAGGTGGTGTTTAGGGCCCACGTTGCTACGGAAGAGAGATTGTTCCAGTACATCCTGTACATTGGGGAAACCAACCGAAGGCTTGGGGACTGCTTTGCAGAACACCTACGCTCGGTTCGCACTGAGCAACTGCACCTCCCAGTGGCGAACCATTTCAATTCCTCCTTCCATTCCTGAGATGACATGTCCATCCTGGGCCTCCTGCAATGCCACAATGATGCCACTCGAAGGTTGCAGCAACAGCACCTCATACTCTGTTTGGGAACCCTGCAGTCCAATGGTATCAATGTGTACTTCACAAGATTCAAAATCTCCCCCTCCCCGACCACATCCCTAAACCAGCCCAGCTTGTCCCAGTGATAATGGGAACTGCAGATGCTGGAGAATCCAAGATAATAAAATGTGAGGCTGGATGAACACGGCAGGCCCAGCAGCATCCCAGGAGCACAAAAGCTGACGTTTCAGGCCTAGACCCTTCATCAGAGAGGGGGATGGGGTGAGGGTTCTGGAATAAATAGGGAGAGAGGGGGAGGCAGACCGAAGATGGAGAGAAAAGAAAATAGGTGGAGAGGAGAGTATAGGTGGGGAGGTAGGGAGGGGATAGGTCAGTCCAGGGAAGACGGACAGGTCAAGGAGGTGGGATGAGGTGAGTAGGTAGGAGATGGAGGTGTGGCTTGGGGTGGGTGGAAGGGATGGTTGAGAGGAAGAACAGGTTAGGGAGGCAGAGACATGTTGGACTGGTTTTGGGATGCAGTGGGTGGAGGGGAAGAGCTGGGCTGGTTGTGTGGTACAGTGGGGTGAGGGAACGAACTGGGCTGGTTTTGGGATGCGGTGGGGGAAGGGGAGATTTTGAAGCTTGTGAAATCCACATTGATACCATTGGGCTGCAGGGTTCCCAAGCAGAATATGAGTTGCTGTTCCTGCAACCTTCGGGTGGCATCGTTGTGGCACTGCAGGAGGCCCATGATGGATATGTCATCTAAAGAATGGGAGGGGGAGTGGAAATGGTTTGCGACTGGGAGGTGCAGTTGTTTGTTGCGAACCGAGAGGAGGTGTTCTGCAAAGCGGTCCCCAAGCCTCTGCTTGGTTTCCCCAATGTAGAGGAAGCCACACCGGTACAGTGGATGCAGTATACCACATTGGCAGATGTGCAGGTGAACCTCTGCTTAATATGGAAAGTCATCTTGGGGCCTGGGATAGGGGTGAGGGAGGAGGTGTGGGGACAAGTGTAGCATTTTCTGCGGTTGCAGGGGAAGGTGCCAGGTGTGGTGGGGTTGGAGGGGAGTGTGGAGCGAACAAGGGAGTCACGGAGAGAGTGGTCTCTCAGGAAAGCAGACAAGGGTGGGGATGGAAAAATGTCTTGGGTGGTGGAGTCGGATTGTAGATGGCAGAAGTGTCGGAGGATGATGCGTTGTATCCGGAGGTTGGTGGGGTGGTGTGTGAGAACGAGGGGGATCCTCTTTGGGCGTTTGTGGCGGGGGCGGGGTGTGAGGGACGTGTTGTGGGAAATGCGGGAGACGCGGTCAAGGGCGTTCTTGACCACTGTGGGGGGAAAGTTGCGGTTCTTGTCCATCTCAGGCAACCAGCTTGTTACTGATGTCCATTTCAAGCCCACCGACTCCCACAGCTACCTAGAATACACCTCCTCCCACCCACCCTCCTGCAAAAATTCCATCCCCTATTCCCAATTCCTCCGCCTCCGCCACATCTGCTCCCACGATGAGGCATTCCACTCCCGCACATCCCAGATGTCCAAGTTCTTCAAGGAAGCAGAGTCATTAGTGACATTTAAACAACTGCTGGGCATGCACATGGACAGCAGTGAATTGAGGGGAATGTAGGTTAGATTATTTTAGTTTTGGATTGGAAATATTCCACGGCACAACATCGTGGGCCGAAGGGCCTGTACTGTGCTGTACCTTTCTATGTTCTATGTTCTATGAATCACTGAAGTCAGGGAGAGTCCCAGAGGACTGGAAAATCATAAATGTTTAAGAAGGCAAAAACAGGAAATTACAACCTGGTTAGCCTGACCTCGGTCATTGGTAAGATTTTGGAGTCCATTGTGAAGGATGAGACTTCTGAATACTTGGAAGTACATGGTAAAGTAGGGCAAAGTCAGCATGGTTTCATCAAGGGGAGGTCATGCCTGACAAATCTGCTAGCATTCTTTGAGGAAGTAATGAGCAGGGTAGACCAAGGAAAGCCAATAGATGTTATCTACGTGGACTTCCAGAAATCCCTTGATAAGGTGCTGTGCAGGAGGCTGCTGAGGAACATAAGGGCCCATGGTGTTAGAAGCAAGGTACGAGCATGGATAGAAGATTGGCTGTCTGGCAGAAAGCAGAGAGTGGGGATAAAAGGGTCCTTCTCAGAATGGGAGCCAGTGACTAGTGGTGACCTACAAGTGTCATTGTTGGGACCACAACTTTTCACTTTATACATTAATGATCTAAATGAAAGAACTGCGGGCATTCTGGCTAAGTTTGCAGATAATACAAAGATAGATGGAAGGACAGGTCATATTGAGGAGGCAGGGAGGCTGCAGAAGGATTTAGACAGGTTAGGAGAGTGGGCATAGAAGTGGCAAATGAAATATAAGGAATATAATGTGGGAAAGTGTGAGGTCATGCACTTTGGTAGGAAGAATAGAGGCATAGACTATTTTCTAAATGGGGTGGAAATTCAGAAATCTAGAGTTCAAAGGGATTTTGAAGTCCTAGTTCAGGATTCTCTTAAGATAAACTTATAGGCTGAAAGGGTAGTTAGGAAAGCAAATACAATGTTGGCATTTATTTCGAGAGGACTAGAATATAAAAGCAGGGATGTACTTCTGAGGCTTTATAAAGCTCTGGTCAGACCACATTTAGAGTACTGTGAGCAATTTTGGGTCCCATACCTCAGGAAGGATATGCTGGCCCTGGAACAAGTCCAGAGGAGGCTCACGAGAATGATCCCAGGAATGAAATTTGAGGAACGTTTGAAGACTTATGTCTATGCTCAGTGGAGTTTAGAAGGGTGAGTGGGGAATCTAATTGAAACTTACAGAATGCAGAATGGCCTGGACAGAGTGGATGTTGAGAAGATATTTCCATTGTTAGGAGAGACCAGGACTCAAAGGCACAGCCTTAGAGTAAAGGGAAGACCCTTTAGAACAGAGATAAGGAGAAACTTCTTTTAGCCAAGAGTGATGAATCTATGGAATTCACTGCCACAGAAAGCTGTGGAGGCCAGGTCAGTGAGTATATTTAAGATGGAGATAGATAGGTTCATGTTATCATGGGGGTCAAGGGTTACAGGGAGAAAGCAGGGGAATGGGGTTGAGAAACGTATCAGCAATGATTGAGTGGCAGAGCAGACTCAATTGGCCAAATGGCCCAGTTTCTGCTCCTGTGTCTTATGGTCTTATGGAAACCACACAAACCATTACTCATCCTTTCCTATCCCATGACACCTTCTTCAGTCCTCCAGGGAATCATTTGCAGTTGTGTTTACAGCAAAAGCCCTCAAGTCTGTCACTGCCCGTCAATTGGGTGATCATGCATGAACAACGATCTAGTTGTTCAAATATCAAAGTCTCCAAAAGTTTGAGTACTGGGATCAAAAGGTAGTAAAAGGTACAATGGAGCACATCATGTGAAGTATAGTTGCAATAATGAATTTTATATGACACAGGTTAGGGTACAGTTAGACACTGAATGCAGATCCAGGCCTCATTCTTCTTTAGTTTTACATGACTGCTGATTCTCACCTGCAGCTCATCTTTGAGTTTTCAATTGGAAGCAGGTGATGGTTAGATTCTCTTGAAGGAGATGGTCATTGATTGGCATTTGTGTGGTACAGATAGTACTTGCCAGTTGTCAGGCCAAACCTGGGTATTGTTCAGGTCTTGCTGCATTTGGACATGAACTGATTCGGTACGTGAGAAATTGAGAAATGGTGCTGAAGATCACGCAAACGTGAGTGAACATTCCCACTTCTGATCTTATAATGAAGGAAAGATTATTGATGGTGGAAGATGGTTGCACCTAGGACAATACCCTGAGGAACTCCTGCAGAGATATCCTAGAGCTGTGATGACTGACCTCCAATAACCACAACCATCTTCCTATTTGCCAGGTATGACTCCAAACAGTGAAATGTATGCGTGGCCTCCTCTACATCAGGGAAAGCAAATGGAGTCTTGGGGACAGCTTTGCAGAACACCTAAGCTCGGTTCACACCAAACAACTGCATCTCCCAGTCGTGAAACATTTCACCTCCCCCTCCCACTCCTTGGGCAACATGACCATCGTAGGTCTCCTGCAGTGCCACAATGATGTCGCCCAAAGGTTGCTGGAACAGCAACTCATATTTCGCGTTGAAACCTTGCAGCCCAATGGTATCAATGTGGACTTCACCAGCTTCAAAATCTCCCCTGCCCCCACTGCATCCCAAAACCAGCCCAGCTCGTCTCCGCCTCCCTAACCTGTTCTCCTACCTATCCACTCCTCCCACTTCAAGACACACCCCCATCTCCTACCTACTATCCTAATCCTGCCTCCTTGACCTATCTGTCCTCCCTGGACCAATCTATCCCCTCCCTACCTACACACACCTTTACTGGCTCCAATTCCACCTCCTTGACCTGTCTGTCTCCTCTCCACTTATCTCCTCCTTTATCCATCTTCTATCCGCCTCCCCTCTCTCCCTATTTATTTCAGAATCCCCTTCCCCCTCTCCCATTTCTGAAGAAGGGTCTAGACCCGCAACATCAGCCTTCCTGCTCCTCTGATGCTGCTTGGCCTGCTGTGTTCCTCCAGCTCTCCACCGTGTTGTCTCAGTGAAATGTTTGTCCCTGATACCCACTGATTCCATTTTGCAGGGGCTCATTGATGCTACATTTCACAAAGCCCGGATGTTAAAGTCTTGTCACCCTCACCTCACCTCTAGAATTCAGCTCCTTTGTGCATGTTTGTACTAAGATCAGGAGCTGAGTGGTTCTTACAGAACCCAAATTGGGTGTCACTGGGTAGGTTACTGCTGAGCAGGTGCTGCTTGCTAGCACCATTGACTTTCCATCAATTTACTAATGATCAAGAGTAGATTGATGGAATGGTAATTGGCTGGGTTGGATTTGTCCTGCTTTGTGTGAGTGCCTGAGTGACTTGATACAGTGAAAAGTATTATTTTGCGTGCTAACCAGACAAATCATACCTTACATAAGTACATCAGGGTAATAGAACAGAATACAGTGTTACTGCTACAGAGAAGGTGCACAGAAAAATCAACTCTAATATATGAGAAGTTCTTTTAAAAGTCTGATCACAGTGGCATAGAGATGTACAACATGGAAACAGACCCTTCAGTCCAATTCATCCATCCTGACCAGATATCCTAAATTAATCAAGTCCCATTTGCCAGCATTTGGCCTGTATCCCTCTAATCCTTCCTGCTCATATACCCTCTAGGTGTGTTTTAAATGTATCAATCTTCTGACAGCTGATTCTATACATGCACTACCCTCTGCATGAAAGAATTGCCCCTCAGGTCCCTTTTATATCTTTCCCCTCTCACATTAAAATCTTTGCCCTCTAGAGCTTTGGACTCCCACATCTTGGGAAAAGACCTTGGCTATTCATGCTATCCATGCCCCTCATGGTTTTATAAACTTCTATCAAATCACCCCTGAACCTCTGACACTCCGAGAAAAATAGCCCCAGCCTATTCAGCCTCTCCCTACAGCTCAAACCCTTCAACCCTGGAAACGTCCTTGTAAATCTTTCTCTACACCCTTTAACCTTTAACAATATCTTTCCTATAGCAGGGAGACCTGAATTGAATGCAATATGTCAAAAGTGGCCTAACCAATATCCTGTAGAGCTGCAACATGAAATCCAAACCCCTATGCTCAATGCACTGACCAGTAAAGTGGCACATGTTTTCAAATTTCTAAATGTTCTTCCTATTGGAAGACGGTGGAAGAGAGTATAACCGGGGTGGGACGAGTCTTTGATTAGATGAGCTGCTTTCCCCAGACAGCAGAAAGTGTAGACAGAGTCAATGAAGAAGGTTAATTTGTGTGATGTACTGGGCTGTGTTCACAACTCTGTGTAATTTATTGTGGTCTTGGGCAGAGCAGTTGCTGGACCAAGCTGTGATGCATCCGGATAAGTACAGTTAGTAGTTGTAGCTAAACTGCAACAGCTGGGTAGGGGGGGCAGCAAATTCTGGAGCACAAGACATCATTACCATTATTGGAATGTAATCAGGGCCATGAAATAAGGAGTGAAATCCTGCTTCTCACTTTCATATCTTCAGGAATCTGACTTTTCTCCAATATGCTACATTTTCCTTGTTCTTAAAGTTCTATCAGAGAGATGGATTTGTAATTTACATCTCTAAAGGAATCTGTCGATAATTGGCTTCACTAATGGCAATTAAAATAAAATTGTGGAGAGATGGAAAAATACCAGAATGACTATATTTCATTTTGCAATATTGTACAAAGATATTTCCACGACAAGGAAGTGAACAGATAAAATATTAGAATAGATTGATCACAATCACAAACTCTATGAGGAAACTCCAGCAACATCCTCTGGTACAAGTTCATATACACCACATACAGCCGTCCTTAGCACTCGCACACTCATAAAACATTACCATCGGTAGCTTTTAAACAAAAGTGCCTCCCTACAGAACACTTGCCGTCAGAATACGCACCCACCCATCCTGAAAACACCCACATTCCCCGAAAAATGTGTACACACACATCTAACAACTTCTGTTTGTATTGCACATTTAACATAATGAAAAATCCAAAAGTAATTGCATTGGTAATATAACACAAAACATGAGAGCGAGCCACATAAGGATGGCCAAAAAGCTTGGTCAAGTAAGCAGAGGTTTTAAGGAGTGTTTAAAGGAGGAAAGTGAAGCAGAGATGTTTAGGAAGGGAGTTTACAGAGTTTAGAGCTGAGGCTGCGTAACGCGGGACCACAAGTTGTCGGGTAATTGCTCACGAGACCCGAATAAGAGGGGCGCAGATCTCTGGAAAGGCCGTGATGTTGAAGGAGAAAACCAAGATATGGAGGGGGAAGACCACAGACGAACCTGAAGACAAGGGTGAGAGTGTTTTTATTGAAGCATTGCATGACCAGGAGCCTATGTAAGTCAGTGAGCACAGGGGAATATCAGGGAAACACACTGTATGGCACATATTCCTTAATGCACACAATTAAACGCACATAGAGCACATACCTCAAGGAGTGCAAGGACTGTTGTCAGAATAATGTAGTTCTCGGTCCACATTCCCAACACTGGAGAGACAGAACAGTAGAGCAGACGACAGAAAGTGCCACAGAAACAAAGTGAGTTGGAGCTGCTGTATGTGATCTGCTGTCTCTACGATGCCAAGTAACTGACAGCTGACGAGCTGCCCAGGCTCTAGGAAAACCAATTGACTGACAGCACATGTGCTTAGCAGAGAGAAAAGGCAGACTGAAATATTAGTGTCCTGACACTGAGCAACTGTGGAGGGAAAGACAGACAGAAAACAGCTGCTCTCATCAAAGTGCCCCTGGCCCGATCCACACCCTCCCCAATTCTAAACTCCCCACGGAATTCAGGATTAAGTCATGCACATCGTAGAATTTTAACTCGGCGAGCAAAAATTATAAATAATTATTAACGCACAAATGGATAATGACACAGTTTCTGTTGGTTAACTGTACAGTCACAGCGAGTTGACTGGGAGTAAAATACGAGATCATCATCTTGTGTAAATTAATATATGGAAAGGATGTTACAGAATTGATATCAGGCTTCACAAACCAAACAGGGAACTTCTGAAAACTGAGATAAAGAAAACATTTAGATTGAAATTCGGAAGCAAAACAAAACTTGCTAAAACAGAGAGTCTAAAGAGACAACTTGTCCTTCGAGTTGAAAAGCTCAGAGTCAGCACAATACAAGTATGAAACAAAAAGCAACAATTTAAAGGATGTTGGGTTGTGTCTGTTGTGGGCCAAGGCAGATGTGGCTGCTCACAGAGTTATTATTGGTGGACTGATGAAAGTTTATATAAAACTGCATATGCATTGGCCCTTTCGTACTGGACTTATCAGCCCTTCTTACTTGGTCTGGTCGACACTTCACGGACTGATTCTCCATCACTTCACAGGGATTCCCCAACACTTCAGTTAGTAATTCCCCAACAGTTCACACAGTGATTCCCCAACAGTTGATAGAGTGATTCCGTAATGCTTCACAAAGTGATTCCCCAAAGTGATTGCCCCGACAATTCATATAGTAATTCACCAACACTTCACACCGTCATTCCCGAACACTTCACACAGTAGTAGTTCCACAAAAATTCACACAGCAATCCCCCACCGCTGCGCAAAGTAATTCCCCAACGCTGCACACCGTCACTCCCCAACACTTCACACCATCATTGCCCAACACTTCACACCATCATTGCCCAACACTTCACACAGCAATTCCCCAACACTTCACACAGTAATTCACCTACACCATACAATGTAAATCACTAACAATTTACAATGTGGGCTGAAGGGCCTGTACTGTGCTGTAATGTTCTATGTTCAATGTAATTCACCAACACTTCACGGAGTAATTCCCCAATACTTCACACAGTAATTCCCGAACGCTGCACAAAATAATTCCACAACGCTTCACACAGTAATTCACCAACACTTCCCACAGCAATTCCTCAACAATTCGCACAGCAATTCCTCAACACTTCCCACGTTAATTCCCCAACACTTCACACAGCAGTTCACCAACACTTCACACAGCGGTTCCCCAACACTTCACACATCGATTCCCCAACACTTCACAAAGCGATTCCCGAACATTTCACAAAGCGATGCCCCAACACTTTCTACAGCGATTCCCCAACGCTTCCCACAGCAATTCCTCAACACTTCCCACGTTAATTCCCCAACACGTTAGAGAGTAATTCACCAACACTTCACACAGTAATTCAACAACGCTACACACAGCGATCCCCAACACTTCACACAGTGATTCCCCAACACCTCACACAGCCATTCCTCAACAATTCGCACAGCGATTCCTGAACACCTCACACAGCGATTCCTGAACAACTCACACAGCGATTCCCCAACGCTTCACACAGCGATTCCCTCATGCTTCACACAGCGGTTCCCCAACGCTGCACACAGCGGTTCCCCAACGCTTCACACAGCGATTCCCCAACAATTCACACAGCGATTCCCCAACAATTCACACAGCGATTCCTGAACACTCCACGCAGCGATTCCCTAACGCTTCACACAGCGATTCCCCAACCCTTCACACAGCGATTCCCCATCACTTCACACAGCAATTCCCTCATGCTTCACACAGCGATTCCCGAATGCTTCACACAGCGGTTCTCTCACTCAACACACAGCAATTCCGTCACGCTTCACATAGCGGTTCCCCAACGCTTCACACAGCGATTCCTGAACACCTCACACAGAGATTCCACAACGATTCACCCAGCGGTTCCCCAACACATCACACAGTAATTCACCACCACTATACACAGCAATTCCCCAACGCTTCACACAGCGATTCCCCAACGCTTCACACAGCGATTCCCCAACGCTTCACAGAGCGATTCCCCAACGCTTCTCACAGCGATTCCCCAACGCTTCACACAGCGATTCCCCAACACTTCACACAGCGATTCCCCAACGCTTCACACAGCGATTCCCCAATTCTTCAGACAGCGATTCCCCAATGCTTCACACAGCGATTCCGCAACAATTCACACAGCGATTCCGCAACAATTCACACAGCGATTCCCCAACGCTTCACCCAGCCATTCCCCAACGCTTCACACAGCGATTCCCCAACGCTTCACACAGCAATTCCCCAATGCTTCACACAGCGATTCCGCAACAATTCACACAGCGATTCCACAACAGTTCACACAGTGATTCCTGAACACCTCACACAGCGATTCCCCAACGCTTCACACAGCGATTCCCCAACACTTCACACAGCAATTCCCCAAGACTTCACACAGCGATTCCGCAACAATTCACACAGCGATTCCGCAGCAATTCACACAGCGATTCCTGAACACTTCAAACAGCGATTCCTGAACACCTCACACAGCGATTCGCCAACACTTCACACAGTAATTCACCAACACTATACCCAGCGATTCGCTCACGCTTCACACAGCGATTCCCCAACGCTTCAAACAGCGATTCCCCAATGCTTCACACAGCAATTCCCCAATGCTTCACACAGCGATTCCCCAACGCTTCAAACAGCGATTCCCCAACGCTTCACACAGCAATTCCCCAACGCTTCACACAGCGATTCCACAACAATTCACACAGCGATTCCCTAACACTGCACACAGCAATTCCCTCATGCTTCACACAGCGGTTCCCCAACGCTTCACACAGCGGTTTCCAAACACTTCACCCAGCGATTCCCCAACACTGCACACAGCGGTTCCCCAATGCTTCACACAGCGATTCCCCAACAATTCACACAGCGATTCCCCAACAATTCACACAGCGATTCCTGAACACTCCACGCAGCGATTCCCTAACGCTTCACACAGCGATTCCCCAACCCTTCACACAGCGATTCCCCATCACTTCACACAGCAATTCCCTCATGCTTCACACAGCGATTCCCGAATGCTTCACACAGCGGTTCTCTCACTCAACACACAGCAATTCCCTAACGCTTCACATAGCGGTTCCCCAACGCTTCACACAGCGATTCCTGAACACCTCACACAGAGATTCCACAACGATTCACCCAGCGGTTCCCCAACACATCACACAGTAATTCACCAACACTATACACAGCAATTCCCCAACGCTTCACACAGCGATTCCCCAACTCTTCACACAGCGATTCCCCAACGCTTCACAGAGCGATTCCCCAACGCTTCTCACAGCGATTCCCCAACGCTTCACACAGCGATTCCCCAACACTTCACACAGCGATTCCCCAACGCTTCACACAGCGATTCCCCAACTCTTCAGACAGCGATTCCCCAATGCTTCATACAGCGATTCCGCAACAATTCACACAGCGATTCCGCAACAATTCACACAGCGATTCCCCAACGCTTCACCCAGCCATTCCCCAACGCTTCACACAGCGATTCCCCAACGCTTCACACAGCAATTCCCCAATGCTTCACACAGCGATTCCGCAACAATTAACACAGCGATTCCACAACAGTTCACACAGTGATTCCTGAACACCTCACACAGCGATTCCCCAACGCTTCACACAGCGATTCCCCAACACTTCACACAGCAATTCCCCAAGACTTCACACAGCGATTCCGCAACAATTCACACAGCGATTCCGCAGCAATTCACACAGCGATTCCTGAACACTTCAAACAGCGATTCCTGAACACCTCACACAGCGATTCGCCAACACTTCACACAGTAATTCACCAACACTATACCCAGCGATTCGCTCACGCTTCACACAGCGATTCCCCAACGCTTCAAACAGCGATTCCCCAACGCTTCACACAGCAATTCCCCAATGCTTCACACAGCGATTCCGCAACACTTCACACAGTAATTCACCAACACTATACCCAGCGATTCGCTCACGCTTCACACAGCGATTCCCCAACGCTTCAAACAGCGATTCCCCAATGCTTCACACAGCAATTCCCCAATGCTTCACACAGCGATTCCCCAACGCTTCAAACAGCGATTCCCCAACGCTTCACACAGCAATTCCCCAACGCTTCACACAGCGATTCCACAACAATTCACACAGCGATTCCCCAACACTGCACACAGCAATTCCCTCATGCTTCACACAGCGGTTCCCCAATGCTTCACACAGCGGTTTCCAAACACTTCACCCAGCGATTCCCCAACACTGCACACAGCAATTCCCTCATGCTTCACACAGCGATTCCCCAACATTTCACACAGCAATTCCCTCATGCTTCACATGGCGGTTCCCCAATGCTTCACAGAGCGGTTCCCCAACGCTTCACACAGGAGTTCCCCAACGCTTCACACAGCCGTTCCCCAACGCTTCACACAGCAATTCCCCAACAATTCACACAGCAATTCCTGAACATTTCACACAGCGATTCCTGAACAACTCACACAGAGATTCAAACAACGCTTCACACAGCCATTCGCCAACACTTCACACAGTAATTAACCAACACTATGCCCAGCGATTCCCTCACGCTTCACACAGCGATTCCCCAACGCTTCATACAGCGATTCCCCAACGCTTCACACAGCGATTCCCCAACGTTTCACACAGCGATTCCCCAACGCTTCACACATCGATTCCCCAACGCTTCACACAATGATTCCCCAACGCTTCACACAGTGATTCCCCAACGCTTTACACAGCGATTGCCCAACACTTCACACAGCGATTCCCCAACACTTCACACAGCGATTCCTGAACACCTCACACAGCGATTCGCCAACACTTCACACAGTAATTCACCAACACTATACCCAGCGATTCCCTCACGCTTCACACAGCGATTCCCCAACGCTTCACACAGCGATTCCCCAACGCTTCACACAGCGATTCCCCAACACTTCACACAGCGATTCCCCAACACTGCAACAGCAATTCCCTCATGCTTCACACAGCGGTTCCCCAACACTTCACACAGCGATTCCCCAACACTGCACAAAGCAATTCCCTCATGCTTCACACAGCGATTCCCCAATGCTTCACACAGCGGTTCCCCAACGCTTCACACAACGATTCCCCAACACTTCACACAGCGATTCCCCAACACTTCACACAGCGATTCCCTCATGCTTCACACAGCGGTTGCCCAACGCTCCACACAGCGGTTCCCCAACGCTTCACACAGCGGTTCCCCAATGCTTCACACAGCGATTCCCCAACAATTCACACAGCGATTCCCCAACAATTCACACAGAGATTCCTGAACACCCCAAACAGTGATTCCCTAACGTTTCACACAGCGATTTCCCAATGCTTCACACAGCGATTCCCCAACGCTTCACACAGCGATTCCCCAACACTCCACACAGCAATTCCCTCATGCTTCACACAGCGATTCCCCAATGCTTCACACAGCGGTTCTCTCACTCTACACACAGCAATTCCCTCACGCTTCACATAGTGGTTCCCCAACGCTTCACACAGCGATTCCCCAACGCTTCACACAGAGATTCCCCAACACTTCACACAGCAATTCCCTCATGCTTCACACAGCGATTCCCGAATGCTTCACACAGCGGTTCTCTCACTCTACACACAGCAATTCCCTCACGCTTCACATAGCGGTTCCCCAACGCTTCACACAGCGATTCCTGAACACCTCACACAGAGATTCCACAACGCTTCACCCAGCAGTTCCCCAACACATCACACAGTAATTCACCAACACTATAGACAGCAATTCCCCAACACTTCACACAGCGATTCCCCAACAATGCACAAAGCAATTCCCTCATGCTTCACACAGCGATTCCCCAATGCTTCACACAGCGGTTCCCCAACGCTTCACACAACGATTCCCCAACACTTCACACAGCGATTCCCCAACACTTCACACAGCGATTCCCTCATGCTTCACACAGCGGTTGCCCAACGCTCCACACAGCGGTTCCCCAACGCTTCACACAGCGGTTCCCCAACACTTCACACAGCGATTCCCCAACAATTCACACAGCAATTCCCCAACAATTCACACAGAGATTCCTGAACACCCCACACAGTGATTCCCTAACGCTTCACACAGCGATTCCCCAACGCTTCACACAGCGATTCCCCAACGCTTCACACAGCGATTCCCCAACACTTCACACAGCAATTGCCTCATGCTTCACACAGCGATTCCCCAATGCTTCACACAGCGGTTCTCTCACTCTACACACAGCAATTCCGTCACGCTTCACATAGCGGTTCCCCAACGCTTCACACAGCGATTCCCCAACGCTTCACACAGCGATTCCCCAACACTTCACACAGCAATTCCCTCATGCTTCACACAGCGGTTCTCTCACTCTGCACACAGCAATTCCCTCACGCTTCACATAGCAGTTCCCCAACGCTTCACACAGCGATTCCTGAACACCTCACACAGAGATTCCACAACGCTTCACCCAGCGGTTCCCCAACACATCACACAGTAATTCACCAACACTATACACAGCAATTCCCCAACGCTTCACACAGCGATTCCCCAACGCTTCACACAGCAATTCCCCAACGCTTCACACAGCGATACCGCAACAATTCACACAGAGATTCCACAACAATTCACACAGCGATTCCCCAACGCTTCACCCAGCCATTCCCCAACGCTTCACACAGCGATTCCCCAATGCTTCACACAGCGATTCCCCAACGCTTCACACGGCAATTCCCCAATGCTTCACACAGCAATTCCGCAACAAGTCACACAGCGATTCCGCAACAATTCACACAGTGATTCCTGAACAGCTCACACAGCGATTCCCCAACGCTTCAAACAGCGATTCCCCAACGCTTCACACAGCAATTCCCCAACGCTTCACACAGCGATTCCACAACACTTCACACAGCGATTCCCCAACACTGCACACAACAATTCCCTCATGCTTCACACAGCGGTTCCCCAATGCTTCACACAGCGGTTCCCGAACACTTCACCCAGCGATTCCCCAACACTGCACACAGCAATTCCCTCATGCTTCACACAGCGATTCCCCAACATTTCACACAGCAATTCCCTCATGCTTCACACAGCGGTTCCCCAATGCTTCACACAGCGGTTCCCCAACGCTTCACACAGCGGTTCCCCAACGCTTCACACAGCGATTCCCCAACAATTCACACAGCGATTCCTGAACATTTCACACAGCGATTCCTGAACAACTCACACAGAGATTCAAACAACGCTTCACACAGCGATTCGCCAACACTTCACACAGTAATTAACCAACACTATGCCCAGCGAATCCCTCACGCTTCACACAGCGATTCCCCAACGCTTCACACAGCGATTCCTCAATGCTTCACACAGCGATTCCCCAACGTTTCACACAGCGATTCGCCAAAACTTCACACATCGATTCCCCAATGCTTCACACAGTGATTCCCCAACGCTTCACACAGTGATTCCCCAATGCTTCACACAGCGATTCCCCAACACTTCACACAGCGATTCCCCAACAATTCACACAGCGATTCCGCAACAATTCACACAGCGATTCCTGAACACTTCACACAGTAATTCACCAACACTATACCCAGCGATTCCCTCACGCTTCACACAGCGATTCCCCAACGCTTCACACAGCGGTTCCCCAACGCTTCACACAGCGATTCCCCAACGCTTCACACAGCGATTCCCCAACACTTCACACAGCGATTCCCCAACACTTCACACAGCGATTCCCCAACACTGCACACAGCAATTCCCTCATGCTTCACACAGCGGTTCCCCAATGCTTCACACAACGGTTCCCCAACACTTCACACAGCGATTCCCCAACACTGCACAAAGCAATTCCCTCATGCTTCACACAGCAATTCCCCAATGCTTCACCCAGCGGTTCCCAAACGCTTCACACAGCGGTTCCCCAACGCTTCACACAGCGATTCCCCAACATTTCACACAGCGATTCCTGAACATTTCACACAGCGATTCCTGAGCAACTCACACAGAGATTCACCCAATGCTTCACACAGCGATTCGCCAACACTTCACACAGTAATTCACCAACACTATACCCAGCGATTCCCTCACGCTTCACACAGCGATTCCCCAACGCTTCACAGAGCGGTTCCACAACGCTTCACACAGCGATTCCCCAACAATTCACACAGCGATTCCTGAACACCTCACACAGAGATTCCCCAACATTTCACACAGCGATTCCCCAACACTTCACACAGCGATTGCCTCATGCTTCACACAGCGGTTCCCAAACCTTCACACAGCGGTTCCCCACCGCTTCACACAGCGGTTCCCCAATGCTTCACACAGCGATTCCCCAACGCTTCACACAGCGATTCCCCATCACTTCACACAGCAATTCCCTCATGCTTCACACAGCGATTCCCGAATGCTTCACACAGCGGTTCTCTCACTCAACACACAGCAATTCCGTCACGCTTCACATAGCGGTTCCCCAACGCTTCACACAGCGATTCCTGAACACCTCACACAGAGATTCCACAACGATTCACCCAGCGGTTCCCCAACACATCACACAGTAATTCACCAACACTATACACAGCAATTCCCCAACGCTTCACACAGCGATTCCCCAACGCTTCACACAGCGATTCCCCAACGCTTCACAGAGCGATTCCCCAACGCTTCTCACAGCGATTCCCCAACGCTTCACACAGCGATTCCCCAACACTTCACACAGCGATTCCCCAACGCTTCACACAGCGATTCCCCAACTCTTCAGACAGCGATTCCCCAATGCTTCACACAGCGATTCCGCAACAATTCACACAGCGATTCCGCAACAATTCACACAGCGATTCCCCAACGCTTCATCCAGCCATTCCCCAACGCTTCACACAGCGATTCCCCAACGCTTCACACAGCAATTCCCCAATGCTTCACACAGCGATTCCGCAGCAATTCACACAGCGATTCCACAACAGTTCACACAGTGATTCCTGAACACCTCACACAGCGATTCCCCAACGCTTCACACAGCGATTCCCCAACATTTCACACAGCAATTCCCCAAGACTTCACACAGCGATTCCGCAACAATTCACACAGCGATTCCGCAGCAATTCACACAGCGATTCCTGAACACTTCAAACAGCGATTCCTGAACACCTCACACAACGATTCGCCAACACTTCACACAGTAATTCACCAACACTATACCCAGCGATTCGCTCACGCTTCACACAGCGATTCCCCAACGCTTCAAACAGCGATTCCCCAACGCTTCACACAGCAATTCCCCAATGCTTCACACAGCGATTCCGCAACACTTCACACAGTAATTCACCAACACTATACCCAGCGATTCGCTCACGCTTCACACAGCGATTCCCCAACGCTTCAAACAGCGATTCCCCAATGCTTCACACAGCAATTCCCCAATGCTTCACACAGCGATTCCCCAACGCTTCAAACAGCGATTCCCCAACGCTTCACACAGCAATTCCCCAACGCTTCACACAGCGATTCCACAACAATTCACACAGCGATTCCCCAACACTGCACACAACAATTCCCTCATGCTTCACACAGCGGTTCCCCAATGCTTCACACAGCGGTTTCCAAACACTTCACCCAGCGATTCCCCAACACTGCACACAGCAATTCCCTCATGCTTCACACAGCGATTCCCCAACATTTCACACAGCAATTCCCTCATGCTTCACATGGCGGTTCCCCAATGCTTCACAGAGCGGTTCCCCAACGCTTCACACAGGAGTTCCCCAACGCTTCACACAGCCGTTCCCCAACGCTTCACACAGCAATTCCCCAACAATTCACACAGCAATTCCTGAACATTTCACACAGCGATTCCTGAACAACTCACACAGAGATTCAAACAACGCTTCACACAGCCATTCGCCAACACTTCACACAGTAATTAACCAACACTATGCCCAGCGATTCCCTCACGCTTCACACAGCGATTCCCCAACGCTTCACACAGCGATTCCACAACGCTTCACACAGCGATTCCCCAACGTTTCACACAGCGATTCCCCAACGCTTCACACATCGATTCCCCAACGCTTCACACAGTGATTCCCCAACGCTTCACACAGTGATTCCCCAACGCTTTACACAGCGATTGCCCAACACTTCACACAGCGATTCCCCAACACTTCACACAGCGATTCCTGAACACCTCACACAGCGATTCGCCAACACTTCACACAGTAATTCACCAACACTATACCCAGCGATTCCCTCACGCTTCACACAGCGATTCCCCAACGCTTCACACAGCCGTTCCCCAACGCTTCACACAGCGATTCCCCAACACTTCACACAGCGATTCCCCAACACTGCAACAGCAATTCCCTCATGCTTCACACAGCGGTTCCCCAACACTTCACACAGCGATTCACCAACACTGCACAAAGCAATTCCCTCATGCTTCACACAGCGATTCCCCAATGCTTCACACAGCGGTTCCCCAACGCTTCACACAACGATTCCCCAACACTTCACACAGCGATTCCCCAACACTTCACACAGCGATTCCCTCATGCTTCACACAGCGGTTGCCCAACGCTCCACACAGCGGTTCCCCAACGCTTCACACAGCGGTTCCCCAACGCTTCACACAGCGATTCCCCAACAATTCACACAGCGATTCCCCAACAATTCACACAGAGATTCCTGAACACCCCAAACAGTGATTCCCTAACGTTTCACACAGCGATTTCCCAACGCTTCACACAGCGATTCCCCAACACTTCACACAGCAATTCCCTCATGCTTCACACAGCGATTCCCCAATGCTTCACACAGCGGTTCTCTCACTCTACACACAGCAATTCCCTCACGCTTCACATAGTGGTTCCCCAACGCTTCACACAGCGATTCCCCAACGCTTCACACAGCGATTCCCCAACACTTCACACAGCAATTCCCTCATGCTTCACACAGCGATTCCCGAATGCTTCACACAGCGGTTCTCTCACTCTACACACAGCAATTCCCTCACGCTTCACATAGCGGTTCCCCAACGCTTCACACAGCGATTCCTGAACACCTCACACAGAGATTCCACAACGCTTCACCCAGCAGTTCCCCAACACATCACACAGTAATTCACCAACACTATAGACAGCAATTCCCCAACACTTCACACAGCGATTCCCCAACAATGCACAAAGCAATTCCCTCATGCTTCACACAGCGATTCCCCAATGCTTCACACAGCGGTTCCCCAACGCTTCACACAACGATTCCCCAACACTTCACACAGCGATTCCCCAACACTTCACACAGCGATTCCCTCATGCTTCACACAGCGGTTGCCCAACGCTCCACACAGCGGTTCCCCAACGCTTCACACAGCGGTTCCCCAACACTTCACACAGCGATTCCCCAACAATTCACACAGCGATTCCCCAACAATTCACACAGAGATTCCTGAACACCCCACACAGTGATTCCCTAACGCTTCACACAGCGATTCCCCAACGCTTCACACAGCGATTCCCCAACGCTTCACACAGCGATTCCCCAACACTTCACACAGCGATTCCCCAACACTGCAACAGCAATTCCCTCATGCTTCACACAGCGGTTCCCCAACACTTCACACAGCGATTCCCCAACACTGCACAAAGCAATTCCCTCATGCTTCACACAGCGATTCCCCAATGCTTCACACAGCGGTTCCCCAACGCTTCACACAACGATTCCCCAACACTTCACACAGCGATTCCCCAACACTTCACACAGCGATTCCCTCATGCTTCACACAGCGGTTGCCCAACGCTCCACACAGCGGTTCCCCAACGCTTCACACAGCGGTTCCCCAACGCTTCACACAGCGATTCCCCAACAATTCACACAGCGATTCCCCAACAATTCACACAGAGATTCCTGAACACCCCAAACAGTGATTCCCTAACGTTTCACACAGCGATTTCCCAATGCTTCACACAGCGATTCCCCAACGCTTCACACAGCGATTCCCCAACACTCCACACAGCAATTCCCTCATGCTTCACACAGCGATTCCCCAATGCTTCACACAGCGGTTCTCTCACTCTACACACAGCAATTCCCTCACGCTTCACATAGTGGTTCCCCAACGCTTCACACAGCGATTCCCCAACGCTTCACACAGAGATTCCCCAACACTTCACACAGCAATTCCCTCATGCTTCACACAGCGATTCCCGAATGCTTCACACAGCGGTTCTCTCACTCTACACACAGCAATTCCCTCACGCTTCACATAGCGGTTCCCCAACGCTTCACACAGCGATTCCTGAACACCTCACACAGAGATTCCACAACGCTTCACCCAGCAGTTCCCCAACACATCACACAGTAATTCACCAACACTATAGACAGCAATTCCCCAACACTTCACACAGCGATTCCCCAACAATGCACAAAGCAATTCCCTCATGCTTCACACAGCGATTCCCCAATGCTTCACACAGCGGTTCCCCAACGCTTCACACAACGATTCCCCAACACTTCACACAGCGATTCCCCAACACTTCACACAGCGATTCCCTCATGCTTCACACAGCGGTTGCCCAACGCTCCACACAGCGGTTCCCCAACGCTTCACACAGCGGTTCCCCAACACTTCACACAGCGATTCCCCAACAATTCACACAGCGATTCCCCAACAATTCACACAGAGATTCCTGAACACCCCACACAGTGATTCCCTAACGCTTCACACAGCGATTCCCCAACGCTTCACACAGCGATTCCCCAACGCTTCACACAGCGATTCCCCAACACTTCACACAGCAATTGCCTCATGCTTCACACAGCGATTCCCCAATGCTTCACACAGCGGTTCTCTCACTCTACACACAGCAATTCCGTCACGCTTCACATAGCGGTTCCCCAACGCTTCACACAGCGATTCCCCAACGCTTCACACAGCGATTCCCCAACACTTCACACAGCAATTCCCTCATGCTTCACACAGCGGTTCTCTCACTCTACACACAGCAATTCCCTCACGCTTCACATAGCAGTTCCCCAACGCTTCACACAGCGATTCCTGAACACCTCACACAGAGATTCCACAACGCTTCACCCAGCGGTTCCCCAACACATCACACAGTAATTCACCAACACTATACACAGCAATTCCCCAACGCTTCACACAGCGATCCCCCAACGCTTCACACAGCAATTCCCCAACGCTTCACACAGCGATACCGCAACAATTCACACAGAGATTCCACAACAATTCACACAGCGATTCCCCAACGCTTCACCCAGCCATTCCCCAACGCTTCACACAGCGATTCCCCAATGCTTCACACAGCGATTCCCCAACGCTTCACACGGCAATTCCCCAATGCTTCACACAGCAATTCCGCAACAAGTCACACAGCGATTCCGCAACAATTCACACAGTGATTCCTGAACAGCTCACACAGCGATTCCCCAACGCTTCAAACAGCGATTCCCCAACGCTTCACACAGCAATTCCCCAACGCTTCACACAGCGATTCCACAACACTTCACACAGCGATTCCCCAACACTGCACACAACAATTCCCTCATGCTTCACACAGCGGTTCCCCAATGCTTCACACAGCGGTTCCCGAACACTTCACCCAGCGATTCCCCAACACTGCACACAGCAATTCCCTCATGCTTCACACAGCGATTCCCCAACATTTCACACAGCAATTCCCTCATGCTTCACACAGCGGTTCCCCAATGCTTCACACAGCGGTTCCCCAACGCTTCACACAGCGGTTCCCCAACGCTTCACACAGCGATTCCCCAACAATTCACACAGCGATTCCTGAACATTTCACACAGCGATTCCTGAACAACTCACACAGAGATTCAAACAACGCTTCACACAGCGATTCGCCAACACTTCACACAGTAATTAACCAACACTATGCCCAGCGATTCCCTCACGCTTCACACAGCGATTCCCCAACGCTTCACACAGCGATTCCTCAATGCTTCACACAGCGATTCCCCAACGTTTCACACAGCGATTCGCCAAAACTTCACACATCGATTCCCCAATGCTTCACACAGTGATTCCCCAACGCTTCACACAGTGATTCCCCAATGCTTCACACAGCGATTCCCCAACACTTCACACAGCGATTCCCCAACAATTCACACAGCGATTCCGCAACAATTCACACAGCGATTCCTGAACACTTCACACAGTAATTCACCAACACTATACCCAGCGATTCCCTCACGCTTCACACAGCGATTCCCCAACGCTTCACACAGCGGTTCCCCAACGCTTCACACAGCGATTCCCCAACGCTTCACACAGCGATTCCCCAACACTTCACACAGCGATTCCCCAACACTTCACACAGCGATTCCCCAACACTGCACACAGCAATTCCCTCATGCTTCACACAGCGGTTCCCCAATGCTTCACACAACGGTTCCCCAACACTTCACACAGCGATTCCCCAACACTGCACAAAGCAATTCCCTCATGCTTCACACAGCAATTCCCCAATGCTTCACCCAGCGGTTCCCAAACGCTTCACACAGCGGTTCCCCAACGCTTCACACAGCGATTCCCCAACATTTCACACAGCGATTCCTGAACATTTCACACAGCGATTCCTGAGCAACTCACACAGAGATTCACCCAATGCTTCACACAGCGATTCGCCAACACTTCACACAGTAATTCACCAACACTATACCCAGCGATTCCCTCACGCTTCACACAGCGATTCCCCAACGCTTCACAGAGCGGTTCCACAACGCTTCACACAGCGATTCCCCAACAATTCACACAGCGATTCCTGAACACCTCACACAGAGATTCCCCAACATTTCACACAGCGATTCCCCAACACTTCACACAGCGATTGCCTCATGCTTCACACAGCGGTTCCCAAACCTTCACACAGCGGTTCCCCACCGCTTCACACAGCGGTTCCCCAATGCTTCACACAGCGATTCCCCAACGCTTCACACAGCGATTCCCCATCACTTCACACAGCAATTCCCTCATGCTTCACACAGCGATTCCCGAATGCTTCACACAGCGGTTCTCTCACTCAACACACAGCAATTCCGTCACGCTTCACATAGCGGTTCCCCAACGCTTCACACAGCGATTCCTGAACACCTCACACAGAGATTCCACAACGATTCACCCAGCGGTTCCCCAACACATCACACAGTAATTCACCAACACTATACACAGCAATTCCCCAACGCTTCACACAGCGATTCCCCAACGCTTCACACAGCGATTCCCCAACGCTTCACAGAGCGATTCCCCAACGCTTCTCACAGCGATTCCCCAACGCTTCACACAGCGATTCCCCAACACTTCACACAGCGATTCCCCAACGCTTCACACAGCGATTCCCCAACTCTTCAGACAGCGATTCCCCAATGCTTCACACAGCGATTCCGCAACAATTCACACAGCGATTCCGCAACAATTCACACAGCGATTCCCCAACGCTTCATCCAGCCATTCCCCAACGCTTCACACAGCGATTCCCCAACGCTTCACACAGCAATTCCCCAATGCTTCACACAGCGATTCCGCAACAATTCACACAGCGATTCCACAACAGTTCACACAGTGATTCCTGAACACCTCACACAGCGATTCCCCAACGCTTCACACAGCGATTCCCCAACATTTCACACAGCAATTCCCCAAGACTTCACACAGCGATTCCGCAACAATTCACACAGCGATTCCGCAGCAATTCACACAGCGATTCCTGAACACTTCAAACAGCGATTCCTGAACACCTCACACAACGATTCGCCAACACTTCACACAGTAATTCACCAACACTATACCCAGCGATTCGCTCACGCTTCACACAGCGATTCCCCAACGCTTCAAACAGCGATTCCCCAACGCTTCACACAGCAATTCCCCAATGCTTCACACAGCGATTCCGCAACACTTCACACAGTAATTCACCAACACTATACCCAGCGATTCGCTCACGCTTCACACAGCGATTCCCCAACGCTTCAAACAGCGATTCCCCAATGCTTCACACAGCAATTCCCCAATGCTTCACACAGCGATTCCCCAACGCTTCAAACAGCGATTCCCCAACGCTTCACACAGCAATTCCCCAACGCTTCACACAGCGATTCCACAACAATTCACACAGCGATTCCCCAACACTGCACACAACAATTCCCTCATGCTTCACACAGCGGTTCCCCAATGCTTCACACAGCGGTTTCCAAACACTTCACCCAGCGATTCCCCAACACTGCACACAGCAATTCCCTCATGCTTCACACAGCGATTCCCCAACATTTCACACAGCAATTCCCTCATGCTTCACATGGCGGTTCCCCAATGCTTCACAGAGCGGTTCCCCAACGCTTCACACAGGAGTTCCCCAACGCTTCACACAGCCGTTCCCCAACGCTTCACACAGCAATTCCCCAACAATTCACACAGCAATTCCTGAACATTTCACACAGCGATTCCTGAACAACTCACACAGAGATTCAAACAACGCTTCACACAGCCATTCGCCAACACTTCACACAGTAATTAACCAACACTATGCCCAGCGATTCCCTCACGCTTCACACAGCGATTCCCCAACGCTTCACACAGCGATTCCACAACGCTTCACACAGCGATTCCCCAACGTTTCACACAGCGATTCCCCAACGCTTCACACATCGATTCCCCAACGCTTCACACAGTGATTCCCCAACGCTTCACACAGTGATTCCCCAACGCTTTACACAGCGATTGCCCAACACTTCACACAGCGATTCCCCAACACTTCACACAGCGATTCCTGAACACCTCACACAGCGATTCGCCAACACTTCACACAGTAATTCACCAACACTATACCCAGCGATTCCCTCACGCTTCACACAGCGATTCCCCAACGCTTCACACAGCGATTCCCCAACGCTTCACACAGCGATTCCCCAACACTTCACACAGCGATTCCCCAACACTGCAACAGCAATTCCCTCATGCTTCACACAGCGGTTCCCCAACACTTCACACAGCGATTCACCAACACTGCACAAAGCAATTCCCTCATGCTTCACACAGCGATTCCCCAATGCTTCACACAGCGGTTCCCCAACGCTTCACACAACGATTCCCCAACACTTCACACAGCGATTCCCCAACACTTCACACAGCGATTCCCTCATGCTTCACACAGCGGTTGCCCAACGCTCCACACAGCGGTTCCCCAACGCTTCACACAGCGGTTCCCCAACGCTTCACACAGCGATTCCCCAACAATTCACACAGCGATTCCCCAACAATTCACACAGAGATTCCTGAACACCCCAAACAGTGATTCCCTAACGTTTCACACAGCGATTTCCCAACGCTTCACACAGCGATTCCCCAACACTTCACACAGCAATTCCCTCATGCTTCACACAGCGATTCCCCAATGCTTCACACAGCGGTTCTCTCACTCTACACACAGCAATTCCCTCACGCTTCACATAGTGGTTCCCCAACGCTTCACACAGCGATTCCCCAACGCTTCACACAGCGATTCCCCAACACTTCACACAGCAATTCCCTCATGCTTCACACAGCGATTCCCGAATGCTTCACACAGCGGTTCTCTCACTCTACACACAGCAATTCCCTCACGCTTCACATAGCGGTTCCCCAACGCTTCACACAGCGATTCCTGAACACCTCACACAGAGATTCCACAACGCTTCACCCAGCAGTTCCCCAACACATCACACAGTAATTCACCAACACTATAGACAGCAATTCCCCAACACTTCACACAGCGATTCCCCAACAATGCACAAAGCAATTCCCTCATGCTTCACACAGCGATTCCCCAATGCTTCACACAGCGGTTCCCCAACGCTTCACACAACGATTCCCCAACACTTCACACAGCGATTCCCCAACACTTCACACAGCGATTCCCTCATGCTTCACACAGCGGTTGCCCAACGCTCCACACAGCGGTTCCCCAACGCTTCACACAGCGGTTCCCCAACACTTCACACAGCGATTCCCCAACAATTCACACAGCGATTCCCCAACAATTCACACAGAGATTCCTGAACACCCCACACAGTGATTCCCTAACGCTTCACACAGCGATTCCCCAACGCTTCACACAGCGATTCCCCAACGCTTCACACAGCGATTCCCCAACACTTCACACAGCAATTGCCTCATGCTTCACACAGCGATTCCCCAATGCTTCACACAGCGGTTCTCTCACTCTACACACAGCAATTCCCTCACGCTTCACATAGCGGTTCCCCAACGCTTCACACAGCGATTCCCCAACGCTTCACACAGCGATTCCCCAACACTTCACACAGCAATTCCCTCATGCTTCACACAGCGGTTCTCTCACTCTACACACAGCAATTCCCTCACGCTTCACATAGCAGTTCCCCAACGCTTCACACAGCGATTCCTGAACACCTCACACAGAGATTCCACAACGCTTCACCCAGCGGTTCCCCAACACATCACACAGTAATTCACCAACACTATACACAGCAATTCCCCAACGCTTCACACAGCGATTCCCCAACGCTTCACACAGCAATTCCCCAACGCTTCACACAGCGATTCCCCAACACTTCACACAGCGATTCCCCAACGCTTCACACAGCAATTCCCCAATGCTTCACACAGCGATTCCGCAACAATTCACACAGAGATTCCGCAACAATTCACACAGCGATTCCCCAACGCTTCACCCAGCCATTCCCCAACGCTTCACACAGCGATTCCCCAATGCTTCACACAGCGATTCCCCAACGCTTCACACGGCAATTCCCCAATGCTTCACACAGCAATTCCGCAACAAGTCACACAGCGATTCCGCAACAATTCACACAGTGATTCCTGAACAGCTCACACAGCGATTCCCCAACGCTTCAAACAGCGATTCCCCAACGCTTCACACAGCAATTCCCCAACGCTTCACACAGCGATTCCACAACACTTCACACAGCGATTCCCCAACACTGCACACAACAATTCCCTCATGCTTCACACAGCGGTTCCCCAATGCTTCACACAGCGGTTCCCGAACACTTCACCCAGCGATTCCCCAACACTGCACACAGCAATTCCCTCATGCTTCACACAGCGATTCCCCAACATTTCACACAGCAATTCCCTCATGCTTCACACAGCGGTTCCCCAATGCTTCACACAGCGGTTCCCCAACGCTTCACACAGCGGTTCCCCAACGCTTCACACAGCGATTCCCCAACAATTCACACAGCGATTCCTGAACATTTCACACAGCGATTCCTGAACAACTCACACAGCGATTCAAACAACGCTTCACACAGCGATTCGCCAACACTTCACACAGTAATTAACCAACACTATGCCCAGCGATTCCCTCACGCTTCACACAGCGATTCCCCAACGCTTCACACAGCGATTCCTCAATGCTTCACACAGCGATTCCCCAACGTTTCACACAGCGATTCGCCAAAACTTCACACATCGATTCCCCAACGCTTCACACAGTGATTCCCCAACGCTTCACACAGTGATTCCCCAATGCTTCACACAGCGATTCCCCAACACTTCACACAGCGATTCCCCAACAATTCACACAGCGATTCCGCAACAATTCACACAGCGATTCCTGAACACTTCACACAGTAATTCACCAACACTATACCCAGCGATTCCCTCATGCTTCACACAGCGATTCCCCAACGCTTCACACAGCGGTTCCCCAACGCTTCACACAGCGATTCCCCAACGCTTCACACAGCGATTCCCCAACACTTCACACAGCGATTCCCCAACACTTCACACAGCGATTCCCCAACACTGCACACAGCAATTCCCTCATGCTTCACACAGCGGTTCCCCAATGCTTCACACAACGGTTCCCCAACACTTCACACAGCGATTCCCCAACACTGCACAAAGCAATTCCCTCATGCTTCACACAGCAATTCCCCAATGCTTCACCCAGCGGTTCCCAAACGCTTCACACAGCGGTTCCCCAACGCTTCACACAGCGATTCCCCAACATTTCACACAGCGATTCCTGAACATTTCACACAGCGATTCCTGAGCAACTCACACAGAGATTCACCCAATGCTTCACACAGCGATTCGCCAACACTTCACACAGTAATTCACCAACACTATACACAGCGATTCCCTCACGCTTCACACAGCGATTCCCCAACGCTTCACAGAGCGGTTCCACAACGCTTCACACAGCGATTCCCCAACAATTCACACAGCGATTCCTGAACACCTCACACAGAGATTCCCCAACATTTCACACAGCGATTCCCCAACACTTCACACAGCGATTGCCTCATGCTTCACACAGCGGTTCCCCAACGCTTCACACAGCGGTTCCCCACCGCTTCACACAGCGGTTCCCCAATGCTTCACACAGCGATTCCCCAATGCTTCACACAGCGATTCCCCAACAATTCACACAGCGAATCCCCAATAATTCACACAGCGATTCCCCAACACTTCACACAGCCATTCCTCAACAATTCGCACAGCAATTCCTGAACACCTCACACAGCGATTCTTGAACACCTCACACAGTGATTCCCCAACGCTTCACACAGCGATTCCCCAAAGCTTCACACAGCGGCTCCCCAACGCTTCACACAGCGGTTCCCCAACACTTCACACAGCTATTCCCCAACGCTTCACACAGCGGTTCCCCAATGCTTCACACAGCGGTTCCCCAACACTGCACAAAGCAATTCCCTCATGCTTCACACAGCGATTCCCCAATGCTTCACACAGCGGTTCCCCAACGCTTCACACAACGATTCCCCAACACTTCACACAGCGATTCCCCAACACTTCTCATGCTTCACACAGCGGTTGCCCAACGCTCCACACAGCGGTTCCCCAACGCTTCACACAGCGGTTCCCCAACGCTTCACACAGCGATTCCCCAACAATTCACACAGCGAATCCCCAATAATTCACACAGCCATTCCTCAACAATTCGCACAGCAATTCCTGAACACCTCACACAGCGATTCTTGAACACCTCACACAGTGATTCCCCAACGCTTCACACAGCGATTCCCCAAAGCTTCACACAGCGGCTCCCCAATGCTTCACACAGCGGTTCCCCAACGCTTCACACAGCTATTCCCCAACGCTTCACACAGCGGTTCCCCAATGCTTCACACAGCGGTTCCCCAATGCTTCACACAGCAAATCCTCAATGCTTCACACAGCGATTCCAAAACACTTCCGACAGCCATTCCTCAACAATTCACACAGCGATTCCTGAACACTTCACACAGCAACTCCTGAACACTTCACACAGCGATTCCTGAACACCACACACAGAGATTCCCCAACGCTTCACACAGCGATGCCCCAACACTTCACACAGTAATTCACCAACACTATACACAGCGATTCGCTCACGCTTCACGTAGCAATTCCCTCACGCTTCACACAGCTTTTCCCCAACACTTCACACAGCGGTTCCACAACGCGTCACACAGCGGTTCCCCAATGCGTCACACAGCGGTTCCCCAACGCTTCACACAGCGATTCCCCAACGCTTCACACAGCGGTTCCCTCACTCTACACACAGCAATTCCCTCATGCTTCACACAACGGTTCCCCAATGCTTCACACAGAGATTCCCCAACACTTAACACAGCAACTCCCTCATGCTTCACACAGCGGTTCCTCAACGCTTCACACAGCGATTCCCCAATAATTCACACAGCGATTCCGCAACAATTCACACAGTGATTTCCCCAACAATTCACACGTTGATTCCTGAACACCTCACACAGCGATTCCCCAACGCTTCACACGATTCCCAAACATTTCACACAGCGATTCCCCAACACTTCACACAGCAATTCCTGTACACCTCACACAGAGATTCCCCAAACCTTCACACAGCGATTCCCCAACACTTCACACAGCGATTCCCCAACACTTCACACAGCGATTCCCCAACGCTTCACACAGCGATTCCCCAACACTTCAGACAGCGATTCCCCAACGCTTCACACAGCGATTCCCCAACACTTCACACAGCAACTCCCTCATGCTTCACACAGCAGTTCCCAAACACTTCACACAGCCATTCCTCAACGCTTCACACAGCGATTCCCCAACGCTTCACACAGCGATTCCCCAACGCTTCACACAGCGATTCCACAACGCTTCACACAGCGATTCCCCAACAATTCACACAGCGATTCCCCAACGCTTCACACAGCGATTCCCCAACGCTTCACACAGCGATTCCCCAACACTTCACACAGCGATTCCCCAACAATTCACACAGCAATTCCCCAACGCTTCACCCAGTGATTCCCCAACGCTTCACACAGAGATTCCCCAACACTTCACACAGCAACTCCCTCACCCTTCACACAGCGATTCCTGAACAGCTCACACAGCAATTCCCCAACTCTTCACACAGCGATTCCCCAACACTTCACACAGCGATTCCCCAACACTTCACACAGCAATTCCCTCATGCTTCACACAGCGATTCCCCAATGCCTCACAAAGTGATTCCCCAACAATTCACACAGCGATTCCTGAACACCTCACACAGCGATTCCCCAACGCTTCACACGATTCCCCAACATTTCACACAGCGATTCCCCAACTCTTCACACAGCGATTCCTGAACACCTCACACAGAGATTCCCCAACGCTTCACACAGCGATTCCCCAACACTTCACACAGCGATTCCCTCATTCTTCACACAGCGGTTCTCCACCGCTTCACACAGCGATTCCCCAACAATTCACACAGCGATTCCTGAACACCTCACACAGCGATTCCCCAACGCTTCACACAGCGATTCCCCAACACTTCACACAGCGATTCCCCAACACTTCACACAGCGATTCCCCAACACTTCACATAGCAATTCCCTCAGTCTTCACACAGCGGTTCCCTCATGCTTCCCACAGCGATTCCCCAACGCTTCACACAGCGATTCCTGAACACCTCACACAGAGATTCACCAACACTATACACAGCGATTCGCTCACGCTTCACATAGCAATTCCCTTACACTTCACACAGCGATTCCTGAACACCTCACACAGAGATTCACCAACACTATACACAGCGATTCGCACACGCTTCACATAGCAATTCCCTTACGCTTCACACAGCTTTTCCCCAACACTTCACACAGCGGGTCCCCAACACTTCACACAGCGGTTCCCCAATGCGTCACACAGCGGTTCCCTCACTCTACACACAGCAATTCCCTCATG
Organism: Stegostoma tigrinum; assembly: GCF_030684315.1. Lineage (NCBI taxonomy): Eukaryota > Metazoa > Chordata > Chondrichthyes > Orectolobiformes > Stegostomatidae > Stegostoma > Stegostoma tigrinum. The sequence continues at coordinate 67,163,374 of NC_081369.1, read as the reverse complement.
CTTCACATAGCGATTCCCCAATGCTTCACACAGCGATTCCCCAACAATTCACACAGCGATTCCTGAACACTTCACACAGCGATTCCTGAACACCTGACACAGAGATTCCACAACGCTTCACCCAGCGATTCCTCAACACATCACACAGTAATTCACCAACACTATACACAGCGATTCCCCAACTCTTCACACAATGATTCCCCAACGCTTCACACAGCGATTCCCCAACACTTCACACAGCGATTCCCTCACCCTTCACACAGCGATTCCTGAACAGCTCACACAGCAATTCCCCAACTCTTCACACAGCGATTCCCCAACACTTCACACAGCGATTCCCCAACACTTCACACAGCAATTCCCTCATGCTTCACACAGCGATTCCCCAATGCCTCACAAAGTGATTCCCCAACAATTCACACAGCGATTCCTGAACACCTCACACAGCGATTCCCCAACGCTTCACACGATTCCCCAACATTTCACACAGCGATTCCCCAACTCTTCACACAGCGATTCCTGAACACCTCACACAGAGATTCCCCAACGCTTCACACAGCGATTCCCCAACACTTCACACAGCGATTCCCTCATTCTTCACACAGCGGTTCTCCACCGCTTCACACAGCGATTCCCCAACAATTCACACAGCGATTCCTGAACACCTCACACAGCGATTCCCCAACGCTTCACACAGCGATTCCCCAACACTTCACACAGCGATTCCCCAACACTTCACACAGCAATTCCCTCAGTCTTCACACAGCGGTTCCCTCATGCTTCACACAGCGATTCCCCAACGCTTCACACAGCGATTCCTGAACACCTCACACAGAGATTCACCAACACTATACACAGCGATTCGCTCACGCTTCACATAGCAATTCCCTTACACTTCACACAGCGATTCCTGAACACCTCACACAGAGATTCACCAACACTATACACAGCGATTCGCACACGCTTCACATAGCAATTCCCTTACGCTTCACACAGCTTTTCCCCAACACTTCACACAGCGGGTCCCCAACACTTCACACAGCGGTTCCCCAATGCGTCACACAGCGGTTCCCTCACTCTACACACAGCAATTCCCTCATGCTTCACATAGCGATTCCCCAATGCTTCACACAGCGATTCCCCAACAATTCACACAGCGATTCCTGAACACTTCACACAGCGATTCCTGAACACCTGACACAGAGATTCCACAACGCTTCACCCAGCGATTCCTCAACACATCACACAGTAATTCACCAACACTATACACAGCGATTCCCCAACGCTTCACACAATGATTCCCCAACGCTTCACACAGCGATTCCCCAACACTTCACACAGCGATTCCCCAACAATTCACACAGCAATTCCCCAATGGTTCACCCAGCGATTCCCTCATGCTTCACACAGCAGTTCCCCAACGCTGCACACAGCGATTCCTGTACACCTCACACAGAGATTCACCAACACTATACACAGCGATTCGCTCACGCTTCACATAGCAATTCCCTTACGCTTCACACAGCTTTTCCCAAACACTTCACACAGCGGGTCCCCAACACTTCACACAGCGGATCCCCAATGCGTCACACAGCGGTTCCCTCACTCTACACACAGCAATTCCCTCATGCTTCACATAGCGATTCCCCAATGCTTCACACAGCGATTCCCCAACAATTCACACAGCGATTCCTGAACACTTCACACAGCGATTCCTGAACACCTGACACAGAGATTCCACAACGCTTCACCCAGCGATTCCTCAACACATCACACAGTAATTCACCAACACTATACACAGCGATTCCCCAACGCTTCACACAATGATTCCCCAACGCTTCACACAGCGATTCCCCAACACTTCACACAGCGATTCCCCAACAATTCACACAGCAATTCCGCAACAGTTAACACAGCAATTTCCCCAACAATTCACACAGTGATTCCTGAACACCTCACACAGCGATTCCCCAACGCTTCACACAACGATTCCCCAACACTTCACACAACGATTCCCCAATGGTTCACCCAGCGATTCCCTCATGCTTCACACAGCAGTTCCCCAACGCTGCACACAGCGATTCCTGTACACCTCACACAGAGATTCCCCAAACATTTCACACAGCGATTCCCCAACACTTCACACAGCAATTCCTGTACACCTCACACAGAGATTCCCCAAACCTTCACACAGCGATTCCCCAACACTTCACACAGCGATTCCCCAACACTTCACACAGCGATTCCCCAACGCTTCACACAGCGATTCCCCAACACTTCAGACAGCGATTCCCCAACGCTTCACACAGCGATTCCCCAACACTTCACACAGCAACTCCCTCATGCTTCACACAGCAGTTCCCAAACACTTCACACAGCCATTCCTCAACAATTCGCACAGCAATTCCTGAACACCTCACACAGCGATTCCTGAACACCTCACACAGTGATTCCCCAACGCTTCACACAGCGATTCCCCAACGCTTCACACAGCGGTTACCCAACGCTTCACACAGCGGTTCCCCAACGCTTCACACAGCTATTCCCCAACGCTTCACACAGCGGTTCCCCAATGCTTCACACAGCGGTTCCCCAATGCTTCACACAGCAAATCCCCAATGCTTCACACAGCGATTCCAAAACACTTCTGACAGCCATTCCTCAACAATTCACACAGCGATTCCTGAACACCACACACAGAGAATCCCCAACGCTTCACACAGCGATGCCCCAGCACTTCACACAGTAATTCACCAACACTATACACAGCGATTCGCTCACGCTTCACGTAGCAATTCCCTCACGCTTCACACAGCTTTTCCCCAACACTTCACACAGCGGTTCCCCAACGCGTCACACAGTGGTTCCCCAATGCGTCACACAGCGGTTCCCCAACGCTTCACACAGCGATTCCCCAACGCTTCACACAGCGGTTCCCTCACTCTACACAGTGCAATTCCCTCATGCTTCACACAACGGTTCCCCAATGCTTCACACAGAGATTCCCCAACACTTCACACAGCAACTCCCTCATGCTTCACACAGCGGTTCCTCAACGCTTCACACAGCGATTCCCCAATAATTCACACAGCGATTCCGCAACAATTCACACAGCGATTTCCCCAACAATTCACACGTTGATTCCTGAACACCTCACACAGCGATTCCCCAACGCTTCACACGATTCCCAAACATTTCACACAGCGATTCCCCAACACTTCACACAGCAATTCCTGTACACCTCACACAGAGATTCCCCAAACCTTCACACAGCGATTCCCCAACACTTCACACAGCGATTCCCCAACACTTCACACAGCGATTCCCCAACGCTTCACACAGCGATTCCCCAACACTTCAGACAGCGATTCCCCAACGCTTCACACAGCGATTCCCCAACACTTCACACAGCAACTCCCTCATGCTTCACACAGCAGTTCCCAAACGCTTCACACAGCGATTCCCCAACGCTTCACACAGCGATTCCCCAACGCTTCACACAGCGATTCCCCAACGCTTCACACAGCGATTCCACAACGCTTCACACAGCGATTCCCCAACAATTCACACAGCGATTCCCCAACGCTTCACACAGCGATTCCCCAACGCTTCACACAGCGATTCCCCAACACTTCACACAGCGATTCCCCAACAATTCACACAGCAATTTCCCAACGCTTCACCCAGTGATTCCCCAACGCTTCACACAGAGATTCCCCAACACTTCACACAGCAACTCCCTCACCCTTCACACAGCGATTCCTGAACAGCTCACACAGCAATTCCCCAACTCTTCACACAGCGATTCCCCAACACTTCACACAGCGATTCCCCAACACTTCACACAGCAATTCCCTCATGCTTCACACAGCGATTCCCCAATGCCTCACACAGTGATTCCCCAACAATTCACACAGCGATTCCTGAACACCTCACACAGCGATTCCCCAACGCTTCACACGATTCCCCAACATTTCACACAGCGATTCCCCAACTCTTCACACAGCGATTCCTGAACACCTCACACAGAGATTCCCCAACGCTTCACACAGCGATTCCCCAACACTTCACACAGCGATTCCCTCATTCTTCACACAGCGGTTCTCCACCGCTTCACACAGCGATTCCCCAACAATTCACACAGCGATTCCTGAACACCTCACACAGCGATTCCCCAACGCTTCACACAGCGATTCCCCAACACTTCACACAGCGATTCCCCAACACTTCACACAGCAATTCCCTCAGTCTTCACACAGCGGTTCCCTCATGCTTCATACAGCGATTCCCCAACGCTTCACACAGCGATTCCTGAACACCTCACACAGAGATTCACCAACACTATACACAGCGATTCGCTCACGCTTCACATAGCAATTCCCTTACACTTCACACAGCGATTCCTGAACACCTCACACAGAGATTCACCAACACTATACACAGCGATTCGCACACGCTTCACATAGCAATTCCCTTACGCTTCACACAGCTTTTCCCCAACACTTCACACAGCGGGTCCCCAACACTTCACACAGCGGTTCCCCAATGCGTCACACAGCGGTTCCCTCACTCTACACACAGCAATTCCCTCATGCTTCACATAGCGATTCCCCAATGCTTCACACAGCGATTCCCCAACAATTCACACAGCGATTCCTGAACACTTCACACAGCGATTCCTGAACACCTGACACAGAGATTCCACAACGCTTCACCCAGCGATTCCTCAACACATCACACAGTAATTCACCAACACTATACACAGCGATTCCCCAACGCTTCACACAATGATTCCCCAACGCTTCACACAGCGATTCCCCAACACTTCACACAGCGATTCCCCAACAATTCACACAGCAATTCCGCAACAGTTAACACAGCAATTTCCCCAACAATTCACACAGTGATTCCTGAACACCTCACACAGCGATTCCCCAACGCTTCACACAACGATTCCCCAACACTTCACACAACGATTCCCCAATGGTTCACCCAGCGATTCCCTCATGCTTCACACAGCAGTTCCCCAACGCTGCACACAGCGATTCCTCAACACATCACACAGCGATTCTCCAACAATTCACACAGCGATTCCCCAAGAATTCACACAGCGATTCCTGAACACCTCACACAGCAATTCCACAACGCTTCACACAGTGATTCCCCAATGCTGCTCACAGCGATTCCTGAACACCTCACACAGAGATTCACCAACATTATACACAGCGATTCGCACACGCTTCACATAGCAATTCCCTTACGCTTCACACAGCTTTTCCCCAACACTTCACTCAGCGGGTCCCCAACACTTCACACAGCGGTTCCCCAACGTGTCATGCAGCGGTTCCCTCACTCTACACACAGCACTTCCCTCATGCTTCACACAGCGATTCCCCAACAATTCACACAGCGATTCCGCAACAGTTAACACAGCAATTTCCCCAACAATTCACACAGCAATTCCTGAACACCTCACACAGCGATTCCCCAACGCCACACACAACGATTCCCCAACAATTCACACAGCGATTCCCCAACGCTTCACACAGCGATTCCCCAACGCTTCACACAGCGATTCCCCAACACTTCACACAGCGATTCCCCAACAATTCACACAGCAATTCCCCAACGCTTCACCCAGTGATTCCCCAACGCTTCACACAGAGATTCCCCAACACTTCACACAGCAACTCCCTCACCCTTCACACAGCGATTCCTGAACAGCTCACACAGCAATTCCCCAACTCTTCACACAGCGATTCCCCAACACTTCACACAGCGATTCCCCAACACTTCACACAGCAATTCCCTCATGCTTCACACAGCGATTCCCCAATGCCTCACACAGTGATTCCCCAACAATTCACACAGCGATTCCTGAACACCTCACACAGCGATTCCCCAACGCTTCACACGATTCCCCAACATTTCACACAGCGATTCCCCAACTCTTCACACAGCGATTCCTGAACACCTCACACAGAGATTCCCCAACGCTTCACACAGCGATTCCCCAACACTTCACACAGCGATTCCCTCATTCTTCACACAGCGGTTCTCCACCGCTTCACACAGCGATTCCCCAACAATTCACACAGCGATTCCTGAACACCTCACACAGCGATTCCCCAACGCTTCACACAGCGATTCCCCAACACTTCACACAGCGATTCCCCAACACTTCACACAGCAATTCCCTCAGTCTTCACACAGCGGTTCCCTCATGCTTCACACAGCGATTCCCCAACGCTTCACACAGCGATTCCTGAACACCTCACACAGAGATTCACCAACACTATACACAGCGATTCGCTCACGCTTCACATAGCAATTCCCTTACACTTCACACAGCGATTCCTGAACACCTCACACAGAGATTCACCAACACTATACACAGCGATTCGCACACGCTTCACATAGCAATTCCCTTACGCTTCACACAGCTTTTCCCCAACACTTCACACAGCGGGTCCCCAACACTTCACACAGCGGTTCCCCAATGCGTCACACAGCGGTTCCCTCACTCTACACACAGCAATTCCCTCATGCTCCACATAGCGATTCCCCAATGCTTCACACAGCGATTCCCCAACAATTCACACAGCGATTCCTGAACACTTCACACAGCGATTCCTGAACACCTGACACAGAGATTCCACAACGCTTCACCCAGCGATTCCTCAACACATCACACAGTAATTCACCAACACTATACACAGCGATTCCCCAACGCTTCACACAATGATTCCCCAACGCTTCACACAGCGATTCCCCAACACTTCACACAGCGATTCCCCAACAATTCACACAGCAATTCCGCAACAGTTAACACAGCAATTTCCCCAACAATTCACACAGTGATTCCTGAACACCTCACACAGCGATTCCCCAACGCTTCACACAACGATTCCCCAACACTTCACACAACGATTCCCCAATGGTTCACCCAGCGATTCCCTCATGCTTCACACAGCAGTTCCCCAACGCTGCACACAGCGATTCCTCAACACATCACACAGCGATTCTCCAACAATTCACACAGCGATTCCCCAAGAATTCACACAGCGATTCCTGAACACCTCACACAGCAATTCCACAACGCTTCACACAGTGATTCCCCAATGCTGCTCACAGCGATTCCTGAACACCTCACACAGAGATTCACCAACATTATACACAGCGATTCGCACACGCTTCACATAGCAATTCCCTTACGCTTCACACAGCTTTTCCCCAACACTTCACTCAGCGGGTCCCCAACACTTCACACAGCGGTTCCCCAACGTGTCACGCAGCGGTTCCCTCACTCTACACACAGCACTTCCCTCATGCTTCACACAGCGATTCCCCAACAATTCACACAGCGATTCCGCAACAGTTAACACAGCAATTTCCCCAACAATTCACACAGCAATTCCTGAACACCTCACACAGCGATTCCCCAACGCTTCACACAACGATTCCCCAACACTTCACACAACGATTCCCCAACACTTCACACAGCGATTCCCCAATGGTTCACACAGCGATTCCCTCATGCTTCACACAGCAGTTCCCCAACGCTTCAAACAGCGATTCCTCAACACTTCACACAGTGGTTCCACAACGCTTCACACAGCGATTCCCCAACGCTTCAAACAGCGGTTCCCCAATGCTTCACACAGCGATTCCCCAACATTTCACACAGCGATTGCTGAACAACTCACACAGAGATTCCTCAACGCTTCACACAACGATTCGCCAACACTTCACACAGTAATTCACCAACACTATACCCAGCGATTCCCTCATGCTTCACACAGCGATTCCCCAAAAATTCACACAGCGATTCCGCAACAATTCACACAGCGATTTCCCCAACAATTCCCACAGCGATTCCTGAACACCTCACACAGCGATTCCCCAACGCTTCACACAGTGATTCCCCAACACTTCACACAGCGATTCCCTCATGCTTCACACAGCGATCCCCCAACAATTCACACTGCCATTCCCCAACAATTCACACAGCGATTCCTGAACACCTCACACAGCGATACCCCAACGCTTCACACAGCGATTCCCCAACGCTTCACACAGCGATTCCCCAACACTTCACACAGCGATTCCCCAACACTTCACACAGCAATTCCCTCAGTCTTCACACAGCGGTTCCCTCATGCTTCACACAGCGATTCCCCAACGCTTCACACAGCGATTCCTGAACACCTCACACAGAGATTCACCAACACTATACACAGCGATTCGCTCACGCTTCACATTGCAATTCCCTTAGGCTTCACACAGCTTTTCCCCAACACTTCACACAGCGGGTCCCCAACCCTTCACACAGCGGTTCCCCAACGCGTCACACAGCGGTTCCCTCACTCTACACACAGCAATTCCCTCATGCTTCACACAGCGATTCCCCAATGCTTCACACAGCGATTCCCCAACAATTAACACAGCGATTCCTGAACAATTCACACAGCGATTCCTGAACACCTCACACAGAGATTCCCTCATGCTTCACCCAGCGATTCCTCAACACATCATACAGTAATTCACCAACACTGTACACAGCGATTCCCCAACGCTTCACACAGTGATTCCCCAACGCGTCACACAGCGATTCCCCAACGCATCACACAGTGAATCACCAATGCTTCTCACAGCGATTCCCCACCGCTTCACCCAGCCATTCCTCAATGCTTCACACAGCGATTCCCCAACGCTTCACACAGCGGTTCCCAAATGCTTCACACGGCAATTCCCCAACGCTTCACACAGCGATTCCGCAACAATTCACACAGCGATTCTGCAGCAATTCACACAGTGATTCCTGAACACCTCACACAGCGATTCCCCAATGCTTCACACAGCGATTCCCCAATGCTTCAGACAGCGATTCCCCAACCCTTCTCACAGCGATTCCCCACCGCTTCACCCAGCCATTCCTCAACGCTTCACACAGTGGTTCCCCAACGCTTCACACAGCGGTTCCCCAACAATTCACACAGCGATTCCTGAACATTTCACACAGCGATTCCTGAACAACTCACACAGAGATTCACCCAACGCTTCACACAGCGATTCGCCAACACTTCACACAGTAATTCACCAACACTATACCCAGCGATTCCCTCACACTTCACACAGCGATTCCCCAATGCTTCACACAGCGATTCCCCAATGCTTCACACAGCGGTTCCCCAACAATTCACACAGCGATTCCCCAACACTTCACACAGCAATTCCCCCATGCATCACACAGCGGTTCCCCAATGCTTCACACAGCGGTTCCCTAACGCTTCACACAGCGATTCCCCAACACTTCACACAGCGATTCCCCAACACTTCACACAGCAATTCCCTCATGTTTCACACAGCGGTTTCCCAATGCTTCACACAGCGGTTCCCAAATGCTTCACACAGCAATTCCCCAACAATTCACACAGCGATTCCTGAACATTTCACACAGCGATTCCTGAACAACTCACACAGCGATTCCCCAACACTTTACACAGTGATTCCCCAACACTTCACACAGCAATTCCCTCATGCTTCACACAGCGGTTCCCCAATGCTTCACACAGTGATTCCCCAACAATTCACACAGCGATTCCTGAACATTTCACACAGCGATTCCTGAACAACTCACACAGCGATTCCCCAACAATTCACACAGCAATTCCCTCACGCTTCACACAGCAATTCCCCAACGCTTGACACAGCGGTTCCCCAACGCTTGACACAGCGATTCCCCAACGCTTGACACAGCGATTCCCCAACGCTTCACACAGCGATTCCCCAACGCTTCACACAGCGATTCCCCAACGCTTCACACCGCAATTCCGCAACAATTCACACAGCGATTTCCCCAACAATTCACACAGCGATTCCTGAACACCTCACACAGCGATTCCCCAACGCTTCACACAGCGATTCCCCAATGCTTCAGACAGCGAGTCCCCAACCCTTCTCACAGCGATTCCCCACCGCTTCACCCAGCCATTCCTCAACGCTTCACACAGCGGTTCCCCAACGCTTCACACAGCGGTTCCCCAACAATTCACACAGCGATTCCTGAACATTTCACACAGCGATTCCTGAACAACTCACACAGAGATTCACCCAACGCTTCACACAGTGATTCGCCAACACTTCACACAGTAATTCACCAACACTATACCCAGCGATTCCCTCACACTTCACACAGCGATTCCCCAATGCTTCACACAGCGATTCCCCAATGCTTCACACAGCGGTTCCCCAACAATTCACACAGCGATTCCCCAACACTTCACACAGCAATTCCCTCATGCATCACACAGCGGTTCCCCAATGCTTCACACAGCGGTTCCCTAACGCTTCACACAGCGATTCCCCAACACTTCACACAGCGATTCCCCAACACTTCACACAGCAATTCCCTCATGTTTCACACAGCGGTTTCCCAATGCTTCACACAGCGGTTCCCCAACACTTCACACAGCGATTCGCCAACAATTCACACAGCAATTCCCTCATGCATCACACAGCGGTTCCCCAATGCTTCACACAGCGGTTCCCAAATGCTTCACACAGCGATTCCCCAACAATTCACACAGCGATTCCTGAACATTTCACACAGCGATTCCTGAACAACTCACACAGCGATTCCCCAACAATTCACACAGCAATTCCCTCACGCTTCACACAGCAATTCCCCAACGCTTGACACAGCGGTTCCCCAACGCTTGACACAGCGATTCCCCAACGCTTCACACAGCGATTCCCCAACGCTTCACACAGCGATTCCCCAACGCTTCACACGGCAATTCCGCAACAATTCACACAGCGATTTCCCCAACAATTCACACAGCGATTCCTGAACACCTCACACAGCGATTCCCCAACGCTTCACACAGTGATTCCCCAACACTTCACACAGCGATTCCCTCATGCGTCACACAGCGATTCCCCAACAATTCACACAGCCATTCCCCAACAATTCACACAGCGATTCCTGAACACCTCACACAGCGATACCCCAATGCTTCACACAGCGATTCCCCAATGCTTCACACAGCGGTTCCCTCACTCTACACACAGCAATTCCCTCACACTTCACACAGCGGTTCCCCAACGCTTCACACAGCGGTTCCCCGACGCTTCACACAGCGATTCCCCAACGCTTCACACAGCGATTCCCCAACGCTTCACACCGCAGTTCCCCAACGCTTCACACAGCAATTCACCAGCACTACACACAGCGATTCCCCAACACTTCACACAGCGGTTACCCAACACTTCACACAGCGGTTACCCAATGCTTTGCACAATGATTCCCCAACACTCCACACAACGATTCCCGGACAAGTCCCACAGCGATTCCCCAACACTTCACACAATGATTCCCCAACACTTGACACAACGATTCTCCAACACTGACCACAATTATTCCCCAACACTTCCCACAACAATTCCCCAACACTTACCACAACGATTCTCCAACACTTCACACAACGATTCACCAACGCTACACACAGCGATTCCCTCATGCTGCACACAGTCATTCCCCAACACTGATAATGGGAACTGCAGATGCTGGAGAATCCAAGATAATGAAATGTGAGGCTGGATGAACACAGCAGGCCCAGCAGCATCTCAGGAGCACAAAAGCTGACGTTTCGGGCCTAGACCCGTCATCAGTAAGGGGGATGGGGTGAGGGTTCTGGAATAAATAGGGAGAGAGGGGGAGGCGGACCGAAGATGGAGAGAAAAGAAGATAGGTGGAGAGGAGAGTATAGGTGGTGAGGTAGGGAGGGGATAGGTCAGTCCAGGGAAGACGGACAGGTCAAGGAGGTGGGATGAGGTTAGTAGGTAGGAGATGGAGGTGCGGCTTGGGGTGGGAGGAAGGGATGGGTGAGAGGAAGAACAGGTTAGGGAGGCAGAGACAGGTTGGACTGGTTTTGGGATGCAGTGGGTGGAGGGGAAGAGCTGGGCTGGTTGTGTGGTGCAGTGGAGGGAGGGGACGAACTGGGCTGGTTTTGGGATGCGGTGGGGGAAGGGGAGATTTTGAAGCTGTTGAAGTCCACATTGATACCATTGGGCTGCAGGGTTCCCAAGCGGAATATGAGTTGCTGTTCCTGCAACCTTCGGGTGGCATCGTTGTGGCACTGCAGGAGGCCCATGATGGACATGTCATCTAAAGAATGGGAGGGGGAGTGGAAATGGTTTGCGACTGGGAGGTGCAGTTGTTTATTGCGAACCAAGAGGAGGTGTTCTGCAAAGCGGTCCCCAAGCCTCCGCTTGGTTTCCCCAATGTAGAGGAAGCCACACCGGGTACAGTGGATGCAATATACCACATTGGCAGATGTGTAGGTGAACCTCTGCTTAATGTGGAAAGTCATCTTGGGACCTGGGATAGGGGTGAGGGAGGAGGTGTGGGGGCAAGTGTAGCATTTCCTGCGGATGCAGGGGAAGGTGCCGAGTGTGGTGGGGTTGGAGGGCAGTGTGGAGTGAACAAGGGAGTCACGGAGAGAGTGGTCTCTCCGGAAAGCAGACAGGGGTGGGGATGGAAAAATGTCTTGGGTGGTGGGGTCGGATTGTAGATGGCAGAAGTGTCGGAGGATGATGCGTTGTATCCGGAGGTTGGTAGGGTGGTGTGTGAGAACGAGGGGGATCCTCTTTGGGCGGTTGTGGCGGGGTCGGGGTGTGAGGGATGTGTTGCGGGAAATGCGGGAGACGCGGTCAAGGGCGTTCTCGACCACTGTGGGGGGAAAGTTGCGGTCCTTGAAGAACTTGGACATCTGGGATGTGCGGGAGTGGAATGCCTCATCCTGGGAGCAGATGCGGCGAAGGCGGAGGAATTGGGAATAGGGGATGGAATTTTTGCAGGAAGATGGGTGGGAGGAGGCGTATTCTAGGTAGCTGTGGGAGTCCGTGGGCTTGAAATTGACATCAGTTACAAGCTGGTTGCCTGAGATGGAGACTGAGAGATCCAGGAAGGTGAGGGATGTGCTGGAGATGGCCCAGGTGAACTGAAGGTTGGGGTGGAAGGTGTTAGTGAAGTGGATGAACGTTCGAGCTCCTCTGGGGACCAAGAGGCGGCCAACACCTCATTTTCACCATGGACGTCCAGTCCCTATACACCTGCATTCCGCATGCAGATGGCCTCAAGGACCTCCGCTTCTTCCTGTCCCGCAGGCCCGACCAGTCCCCCTCCACCGACACCCTCATCCACCTAGCCGAACTCGTCCTCACCCTCAACAACTTCTCTTTCGATTCCTCCCACTTCCTACAGACTAAGGGGGTGGCCATGGGCACCCGCATGGGACCCAGCTATGCCTGCCTCTTTGTCGGTTACATGGAACAGTCCCTCTTCCGCACCTACACAGGCCCCAAACCCCACCTCTTCCTCCGTTACATTGATGACTGTATTGGCGCCGCCTCTTGCTCCCCAGAGGAGCTCGAACAGTTCATCCACTTCACCAACACCTTCCACCCCAACCTTCAGTTCACCTGGGCCATGATGATGAAGGGTCTAGGCCCGAAACGTCAGCTTTTGTGCTCCTGAGATGCTGCTGGGCCTGCTGTGTTCATCCAGCCTCACATTTTGTTATCTTGAATTCCCCAACACTTCCCACAACGATCCCCAAACACTTCCCACAACGATTCCCCAACACTTCACACAGCGATTCCCCATCACTTCACACAGCGATTCCCCAACACTTGACACAGCAGTTCCACAACGCTTCACACAGCGGTTCTGCAACGCTTCCCACAGCGGATCCGCAACACTTCACAGAGCGGTTCCCCAATGCTTCACACAGCGATTCCAAAACGGTTCACACAGAGATTCCCCAACACTTCACACAGCGATTCGCAAACGGTTCACACAGAGATTCCCCAACGCGTCACACAGCGATTCCCCAATGCTTCCAACAACGATTCCCCAACGTTTCACACAGCGATTCCCCAAACGCTTCACACAGTAATTCACCAACACTACACACAGCAATTCCCTTCACGCTTCACACAGCGGTTCCCCATCACTTCACACAGCGGTGCCCCAACGCTTCATAATAGCGGTTCCCCAAGACTTCACACAACGATTCCCCAACACTCCGCATAGTAATTCCCCAACACTTCACAGAATGATTCCACAACACTTCACACAACGACTCCCCATCACTTCACACAGTAACTCACCAACACTATACACAGCGATTCGCTCACGCTCCACACAGCTTTTCCCCAACACTTCACACAGCGCTTCCCCAACAATTCACACAGCGCTTCCCCAACAATTCACACAGCGATTCCCCAACGCTCCCCGTGGCCATTCCCCAACACTGCCCACGGTGATTTCCCAGCACTTCATGGAGCAATTCCCAAACGCTGTGCACAGTACTTCCCTAACGCTTCACACGGTAATTACCCAAGACTTTACATTCTAATCCCAACACTTCACAACGTGATTGGTTTGCCTTCTTAGCATCTTTCTCTGGTTGCGCCCAGACTCTTTGGAATCACAAACGTTTTGCTCCCAAGTGTCCCTACGAAACCCTTTAACAGCATGTCTTCACCCACCTTACCTGCTTTGAAATATACATCAAGACAAACATGTACATTTTCCAACATCCTTTCTTTCCAAATTCTGTTTGATTCACATTGATTCCCGATTTTGTTTTCCTGCTGGTTGGAATTGAGTCTGATAGCTGTTCATAGCCCGAGTACCTTTGATCAATGTTTTCTCTGCTGGCCGCTCCATCACTGGCTCTGCTAACACACTGTTCTTCCCTGGCATCCCCATAGCCCATGTCCCCTCGCAACTGCTCTCTGTGATGACTTTAGTAAACTCCAGGGTGGTACTGCTCTCTTTAGCTGTTGGCAATGGCACGAGTCCTCCCATGACCGCTGGTCTTGGCCTGCTCCCTGGTGTGTTCTGTTCTTCCCTGGCATTGACCGCAGCTGGAATCCCTTCATAACCGCTTCCCTTGACATTACCACCACAATCCCACACTTTTCGCGAAGCCCAGGTGACGTCTTTCATCCCAACAAAAATAACTTGCTTGCACATAATTTGTGCTTGAATCCCATTCTCATCACGAATTATTGTGTTTGTAGTTCCGTTGGAGCCATTAAATGGAACACGAGATAGACCGAGTGTAAATGTAAACAGAGAAAACTTTATTGTGAGTCCTCTCAGCTCCAATCTCAGCTTTAGACTTCGTCTACTCACCTGTCCTGCTCTCTAAAGGGACAACACCAAACAACCATATACAGAACATGTGGGACCGTCTTTTTCTAAAGAACAGTACCATCTGCCCTCAAGAGGGAGCTAAACTGGTTTCTGACTGAGCCAGAGACCACGCAGATGGAAACTTCGTGTCTTTAGTGATCTCATGAGAACAATGTCATTTTTGGACTAATTTTTATCGCTTGGGAGATTGGAATGAAATTTTCCAAAATATTTTCTCTTATTGCCTGTATTTCTTTCCTTGTTTTTGTCTCCTTCTGCAAATAATACCGTTGTGGGGTGAATTTATGCAAATTGGAGGAAGACTTATGGTTCTGCCATTGTGTTGTGAGTCAGATTTGCAGTCCCATTGGATTTGCATGTTTGAGGAACATAGAACACAGAACTGTACAGCACAGTACAGGCCCTTCAGCCCACGATGTGGTGGTGACCTATTATCTAATAATATCCTATTATCTACCCTGCATATCGTACATTTGACTATCCTCCATGTGCCTCTCCAAGAGTCACTTAAAAGTCTCTCAAGTATCTGACTCCACTACCACTGCTGGCAACGCATTCCACATGCTCACCATAAGAACAGGAATAGGCCATTTAGCCCCTTGAGCCTTTTCCACCTTTCAAAGAACAAAGAACAAAGAAACCTACAGCACAGGAACAGGCCCTTCAGCCTTCCAAGCCTGCACCAATCAAGATCCTCTGTCTAACCTGTCATCTATTGTCTAAGGGTCTATGTCCATTTGCCCCCTGTCCATCCATGTACTTGTCCAAATATATCTTAAAAGACGCTAACGTGTCTGCGTCTACCACCTCCGCTGGCAACACGTTCCAGGTGCCCACCACCCTCTGTGTAAAGAACTTTCCACGCATATCTCCCTTAAACTTTCCTCCTCTCACTTTGAACTCATAGCCCCCAGTAATTGAGTCCCCCACTCTGGGAAAAAGCTTTTTGCTAACCACCCTGTCTATACCCCTCATGATTTTGTAGACCTCAATCTCCGTCTTTCTAATGAAAATAATCCTAATCTACTCAACCTCTCTTCATAGCTAACACCCTCCATACCAGGCAACATCCTGGTGAACCTCCTCTGCACCCTCTCCAAAGCATCCACATCCTTCTGGTAATGTGGCGAACAGAACTGTACACAGTACTCTAAATGTGGCCGAACCAAAGTCCTATACAACTGTAACATGACCTGCCAACTCTTGTACTCAATACCCCGCCCAATGAATGAAAGCATGCCATATGCCTTCTTGACCACCCTATTGACCTGTGTTGTCACCTTCAGGGAACAATGGACCTGAACACCCAGATCTCTCTGTTCATCAATTTTTCCTAGGACTTTTCCATTTACTGTATAGTTCGCCCTTGAATTTGATCTTCCAAAATGCATCACCTCGCATTTGCCCGGATTGAACTCCATCTGCCATTTATCTGCCCAACTCTCCAGTCTATCTATACTCTGTTGTAATTTCTGACAGTCCCCTTCACTATCAGCTACTCCACCAATCTTAGTGTCATCAGCAAACTTGCTGATCAGACCACCTACACCTTCCTCCAAATCATTTACATATATCACAAACAACAGTGGTCCCAGCACAGATCCCTGTGGAACACCACTGGTCACAGGTCTCCAATT
This sequence comes from Stegostoma tigrinum, assembly GCF_030684315.1. Lineage (NCBI taxonomy): Eukaryota > Metazoa > Chordata > Chondrichthyes > Orectolobiformes > Stegostomatidae > Stegostoma > Stegostoma tigrinum. Next base: position 67,146,508 of record NC_081369.1, on the reverse strand, counting down.
TGAGAAACTCCCTTCTACTCTCTGTCTCCTGTTGCCCAGCCAGATTTTTATCCATCTAGCTAGCACACCCTGGGCCCCATGTGACTTCACTTTCTCCATCAGCCTGCCATGGGGAACCTTATCAAACGCCTTACTGAAGTCCATGTATATGATATCCACAGCCTTTCCCTCAGCAATCAACTTTGTCATGTCCTCAAAGAATTCTATTAAGTTGGTAAGACATGACCTTCCCTGCACAAAACCATGTTGCCTATCACCGATAAGTCCATTTTCTTCCAAATGGGAATAGATCCTATCCCTCAGTATCTTCTCCAGGAGCTTGCCTACCACTGACGTCAGGATCACCGGTTGATAATTACCTGGATTATCCTTGCTGCCCTTTTTAAACAAGGGGACAACATTAGCAAGTCTCCAGTCCTCCGGGACCTCACCTGTGTCTAAGGACACTGCAAAGATATCTGTTAGGGCCCCGGCTATTTCCTCTCTCACTTCCGTCAGCAATCTGGGATAGATCTCATCCGGACCTGGGGACTTGTCCACCTTAATGTCTTTTAGAACCGATGAGACTATGGATGATCTGTGGCCCAACTCCATAAACCTGAAAAGTTGGAGAAACACAGAAGGCCAGGCAGCATCAGAGAAGTAGGAAAGTTGATGTTTTGGGTCAGGACCCTTCTTTAGAAATGGGGAGGGAGAAGGGACCTCTGAAAGAAATGGAGAGAGGAGGGGTGGGGCTGGGGAAGGTAGGTGGGATGGTGATAGGTGGGTGCAGGTGAGAGGTGGGAGAGATTGGTCAGTTGGATGGGTCGGGTGGATAGGTGAGAGAGAAGATGAGTGGGTTATGTCGGATCAAGAAGGTGGGGATGAGAGGGAGGGTTGGTCATGGAATGAGGCAGAGGGTGGGGAGATTTTGAAACTAGTAAAATCTAAGTTGAGGCCATTAGACTGTAGGCTCCCAAGGCAGAATATGAGGTGCTGCTCCTCCAGTTTGTGGATGGTGTCACTGTGACACTGGAGGAAGCCCAGGATGGACATATTACCCGGGGAGGGGGAGGGGTAATTAAAATGATTGGCGACCAGAAGATGTTGTCATTTGTCATGTACAGAGCACAGATGCTGCACAAGATGGTCTCCGAGCCTACATTTGGTCTTACTGATGTAGAGGAGGAATTCATCAGGAGCAGCGGATACAGGCTAGGTTGGAGGACATACAGGTGAACTCCTGTCTGATATGAAAGGTTTGTTTTGGGCCTAGAATGGAGATGATGGGGGAGGTGTAGAGACAGGTGTAGCACTTCCTGCAGTTGCAGGGAAAGATGTCGGGTGTGGTGGGGCTAGTGGGCAGTGTGGAGCAGACGAGGGACTCACGGGGAGAATGGTCCGTATGGAAGGCAGACACGGATGGGGAGGGAAGCTTATCTTTGTTTGTGGGGTTGGATTGTAGGTGGTGTAAGTGGTAGAGAATGATACATTGAATGTGGATGTTGGTGGGATGATATGTGAGGACAAGGGGGATTCTGTTTACATTTTTGCTGGGGGAAGGGATGTGAGGGCAGAAGTGCGGGAAATGCAAGAGATGCAGTTGAGGGCCTTTTTAATCACTGGAGGGGGGAGGTTGCGGTCCTTGAAATAGGAGGACTTCTGGGGCATCCAGGAGTGGAATGCTCCATCATGGGAGCAGATGCAGCGGAGGCGGAGGAATTGGGAGTAGGGGATCGCATTCTTGCAGGAAGGTGGGTGAGAGGAGGTGTAGTCCAGGTAGATGTGGGAGTCGGTGGGCTTGAAATAGGTTTCAGTGTTGAGGCGGCTACCAGAGATAGAGACAGAGAGGTCCAGGGAGGAGAGGGAGGTATCGGAGATGGTCCAGGTGGGTTTGAGGTTGGACTACCTGGACTACACCTCCTTTCACCCACTCTCCTGCAAGAATTCAGACTATGGCCCCTAGCTCTAGAATCTCCGATCCGTGGAAATTGTTTATCTTTATCTATCCTGTCCTTTCCTGTTATCATCTTGAAGATTTTGATTCAATCATACAGTTACAGAAGAGGGTCTTCAGCCCATTAGACCTGTGCTGCCAAGATACACTACTACCTACATTGATTTCACTTTCCTATACTAGGCTCAGCCTTGAACAGATCACTGATTAACCTTCTAAATTTCACAGAAAGCAGACCTAATTTATGTAATCTGTCCTCATAACAACCCCTTAAGTCCAGGATTCTTGTTTCTAAACCTACATTGTACTCCCTCCAAAGCCAATAAATCCTTCCTAAGGTATGGTACCCGGATGTGCTCACAATGGTTCAAGTGGCGTCTAAAAAAGGTTTTGCATAATTTCTTTATCCAGTTCTGTAGATATAAAGGCCAATTGGCTTTACGTCACCTGGTTTTCCTGTCTTATTTTCTTTGAGGTGTTCTATCAGTAGTTGGATATATTCAGCGATAATAAAATGTGAGGCTGGATGAACACAGCAGGCCAAGCAGCATCTCAGGAGCACAAAAGCTGACGTTTCGGGCCTAGACCCTTCATCAGAGAGGGGGATGGGGGGAGGGAACTGGAATAAATAGGGAGAGAGGGGGAGGCGGACCGAAGATGGAGAGTAAAGAAGATAGGTGGAGAGGGTGTAGGTGGGGAGGTAGGGAGGGGATAGGTCAGTCCAGGGAAGACGGACAGGTCAAGGAGGTGGGATGAGGTTAGTAGGTAGCTGGGGGTGCGGCTTGGGGTGGGAGGAAGGGATGGGTGAGAGGAAGAACCGGTTAGGGAGGCAGAGACAGGTTGGACTGGTTTTGGAATGCAGTGGGTGGGGGGGAAGAGCTGGGCTGGTTGTGTGGTGCAGTGGGGGGAGGGGATGAACTGGGCTGGTTTAGGGATGCAGTGGGGGAAGGGGAGATTTTGAAACTGGTGAAGTCCACATTGATACCATATGGCTGCAGGGTTCCCAGGCGGAATATGAGTTGCTGTTCCTGCAACCTTCGGGTGGCATCATTGTGGCAGTGCAGGAGGCCCATGATGGACATGTCATCAAGAGAATGGGAGGGGGAGTGGAAATGGTTTGCGACTGGGAGGTGCAGTTGTTTGTTGCGAACTGAGCGGAGGTGTTCTGCAAAGCGGTCCCCAAGCCTCCGCTTGGTTTCCCCAATGTAGAGAAAGCCGCACCGGGTACAGTGGATGCAGTATACCACATTGGCAGATGTGCAGGTGAACCTCTGCTTAATGTGGAATGTCATCTTGGGGCCTGGGATGGGGGTGAGGGAGGAGGTGTGGGGACAAGTGTAGCATTTCCTGCGGTTGCAGGGGAAGGTGCCGGGTGTGGTGGGGTTGGAGGGCAGTGTGGAGCGAACAAGGGAGTCACGGAGAGAGTGGTCTCTCCGGAAAGCAGACAGGGGTGGGGATGGAAAAATGTCTTGGGTGGTGGGGTCGGATTGTAAATGGCGGAAGTGTCGGAGGATAATGCGTTGTATCCGGAGGTTGGTAGGGTGGTGTGTGAGAACGAGGGGGATCCTCTTGGGGCGGTTGTGGCGGGGGCGGGGTGTGAGGGATGTGTCGCGGGAAATGCGGGAGACGCGGTCAAGGGCGTTCTCAATCACCGTGGGGGGGAAGTTGCGGTCCTTAAAGAACTTGGACATCTGGGATGTGCGGGAGTGGAATGTCTTATTGTGGGAGCAGATGCGGCGGAGGCGGAGGAATTGGGAATAGGGGATGGAATTTTCAGCGTGTGTGTTAACTCCATCCAGTCGTACATCACAGAAACTCCTTGAAGTTTGTCTCTGAATTGTAAGTTTGGCAAGGAAATGCCGAGAGCCTGAGTTTAGCTCCAGCAGCGATTCGTATTTGTAGCAGTTGCACCGTATTGGTGAGGTTCAGGGAGGGATGAGGGTAGGTGGCAGCACATTCAGGAGCAAGTGATTGATGAATAGGAGTTGATTGAATGTACAGGTGACTGTTTTTTTCTTGCTTTTCATTGGAATAATGGCTTTAACCTCAGAGTTTAATTATACTTCACTCTTGGAATAACAAAGCCAGTATCAAAACCCAACAAAAAGATTGCTAGGCCTTTCCTCACCTGTCAATAGCACCAACATGGAGTGGTGCTGGATGGATTTCTCTAACAGAGTGTGCATATGGCCAGCGAAAATGAAAAACAGAAACTGCAAATACCTGGTGAAATAATTGCAGAGAGACCAGTGTCCCATTACCAAGACACTCTTTACTACTTGTGCACAGTACACTAGCTGTGACAATCCAGCTCAGAATCTGTCACTGAACTGAGGTGATTCTAAATCCCCTGTTATATTGGTCAGCCAAGGCTTTCCTGATCGGCCCAGGTTAACAAACCGAATCAAGGGTCTTGTACTCAACAAGATCCACCTGATTCCAATCACTACACCTGAATTACAGAAGAGGTGGTCAGCATTGTTACATGACATGTGCCTGGTCTGGCAATGGAGCCAGAGACTCCTGGTTACAGCTGGCCCAGAGCGGAGACTCCTGGTATTGGTGACACAGCAGTGGCAGCATGGTAGGCCTGGAGCATTGATGCAGCAGTGGAGCCAGGAACTCCTGGTTACGGTAGCAATAGGCCCGGAGCAGGGATTCTTGATTATCAGCAAGGCAATGTCAGCAGTGCTGCTGGGGACTCCTGGTTGCAGGGCGAGTGTGGGTTCAGCATGAAATCTGGGATTGGTGGTGACATCGGCAAGTTGAGCCCAGTGGCAAAAAAGATGATGCCTGAAGAGTGGCAACACCTATGTTTGTGGGTCCAGTGGGAAGGAAGAAATGGTGTCAGATTGCCTGGTGTCAGGCAATGGTTGAAGCTTTTTACTGTATTTTACTGTATTATTCACTGTAAAATGCAAGTGACAATAAATCATTCAATTTCAAGAATCAATCAATGGTGTTTTGGCTGGTGGAATCCTTAGGTGTGTTAATGATTGGTATACAGCACACAGTGGCATTTACAGAGACACCAAAATTAATCTTTGGAAGCCTCACTCACATTTTGTGGTGTGTGGATCACTCAGTGAGCTCAGAATCTGACTGTGTTCACAATGGGAGCTGCTGAAGGAACTGTTCCCTTGTATTGTGAGTTTCTGATGGTTGAACTATACAGCGAGATGTTACAACTGTCCCTGGAATAATATCATAGATGGCAACTCCAGCTGCTTAAAATAATGCAAAGAATTGTAATGTAGATTACTTGGAGAGAAGTAGATTATGAGTTAAGGATGTTAGTTAGAGAACACATTGCAAATGCTCCCTCTGAGAATTACCTACATAGAATCTTAAACTGGTTAGAATGTGTCCAATTTTGAGCGGTTACTTTGAGAAAGATGTCAAGGCTATTTGTGAGGTGCAAAAGTGATTGACAGAGATAATCCCATGGATGAGACAAGATGGCAGAAATTAGGCCTTCATTCAGTAGCATGGACCAGGGCTTCATACTATGAAAGATTCTGAGAAAGTCCATCTGAAAGATCCATTTTCAATGATCCAGTCAGCTTGAAGCTAAATGTCATGTTTTTTTCTTCAAAAGAAAACGGAGACTTTGGGAATAACATTTAATTAAGCATCGGGATTGTTGGATGTGGATACAAGCGATTACAGTTGTCAAACAGGACAAACACAATAGAATTCAACAAACCTGGTCAATTGCCACCTCTGGAACAAATGATTGTCATATGAAGGGTTCACTGAAGTTTTCAGGGGATAGAGCCACTGTCCTTACCCAGTATGGCCTCCATGTGACTGAAGTCCCACACTGTTGATTCCAGTGGTTCTAGTATGTTATGCCTTGCCAATTATGCCAAATGCCAAGAATATTGGTTTCTTATGTTAAAGGGATACCAATAATCCAAAAAGTAAAAGATGCCTTTTAAATGTGGTAGTTGTATCAGCCTCCACCACTTTGTCTGGCTGATAGGTCAGAATGTCAAAAAAAGAGAATGACAAAATGATTGATGAATTTGTACGTGCCCCTTTATCTACAGAGAATGATTGATGAAATGAAAAAAAATATTTTGCTTCCTTTTTCACGACGCACAATATTAAAACTATTCCAGTAATAGCTTTAAATCAAGAGGTGGAAGGGAGAGAGGAGCCTGATGAAATTACAATCGCCAGGAAATGGTACTGAGCAAACTGACAAATTTTAAGGCAGAAATTCAGGGAGCTAGGATGGAAGCTGAGAGCTAGGACGAACAGAGTTGTTGCCTCTGGTTTGTTGCCCGTGCCACATGCTAGTGAGGAGAGGAATAGGGAGAGAGAGGAGTTGAACACGTGGCGACAGGGATGGTGCAGGAGGGAGGGTTTTGGATTCTTGGATAATTGGGGCTCTTTCTGGGGTAGGTGGGACCTCTACAAGCAGGATGGTCTTCACCTGAACCAGAGGGGTACCGATATCCTGGGGGGGAAATTTGCTAAGGCTATTCGGGTGGGTTTAAACTCATTCAGCAGGGGGATGGGCACCAAAATTGTAGGACTATAGAAAAGGTTGAGAGTAGGGAGGCCCGAAATAACGTTTCAGGGAAGCAAGATGGCACCGGCAAGCAAGAAGTTGGTTTGAAGTGTGTCTGCTTCAATACCAGGAGTGTCCGGAATAAGGTGGGTGAACTTGCAGCATGGGTTAGTACCTGGGACTTCGATGTTGTGGCCATTTCGGAGACATGGATAGAGCAGGGACAGGAATGGTTGTTGCAGGTTCCGGGATTTAGATGTTTCAGCAAGAACAGAGAAGTAGTATGGGCTGATGTTAGAAACAGGAAAGGAGAGGTCACCCTGTTGGGAGTTTTCTATAAGCCTCCGAATAGTTCCAGAGATGTAGAGGAAAGGATAGCAAAGATGATTCTCAATAGGAGTGAGAGAGACAGGGTAGTTGTCATGGGGGACTTCAACTTTTCAAATATTGACTGGGAACACTATAGTTCGAGTACTATAGATGGGTCAGTTTTTGTCCAGTGTGTGCAGGAGGGCTTCCTGACACAGTATGTAGATAGGCCAACAAGGGGCGAAGCCACATTAGATTTGGTACTGGGTAATGAGCCTGGCCAGGTGTTAGTTTTGGAAGTATGTGAGCACTTTGGTGATAGCGATCACAATTCTGTTATGTTTACTTTAGTGATGGAAAGGGATAGGTGTATACCACTGGGCAAGAATTATAGCTCGGGGAAAGGCAATTACGATGAGATTAGGCAAGATTTAGGGAGCATAGGATGGGGAAGGAAACTGCAGGGGATGGGCACATTAGAAATGTGGAGCTTATTCAAGGAAAAGCTCCTGTGTGTCCGAGATAAGTATGTACCTATCAGGCAGGGAGGAAGCTGTAGAGTGCGGGAGCCGTGGTTTACGAAGGAGGTGGAATCTCTGGTCAAAAAGAAGAAGGCTTATGTTAGGACGAGATGTGAAGGCTCAGTTAGGGCACTTGAGGGCTATGAGGTAGCCAGGAAAGACCTAAAGAGAGAGCTCAGAAGAGCCAGGAGGAGAAATGAGAAGTTGTTGGAAGATAGGATCAGGGTAAACCCGAAGGCTTTCTATCGGTATTTAAGGAATAAAAGAATGACCAAAGTAAGATTAGGCCCAGTCAAGGATAGTAGTGGTAAGTTGTGTGTGGAGTCAGAGGAGATAGGGGAAGCGCTAAATGAATATTTTTCAACAGTATTCACTCTAGCAAACAGCAATGTTGTCGAGGAGAATACTGAGATGCAGGCTACTAGACTATGTGGGATTGAGGTTCACAAGGAAAAGGTATTAGAAATCCTACAGAGTGTGAAGATAGATAAGTCCCCTGGGCCGGATGGGATTTATCCTCAGATCCTCTGGGAAGCCACAGAGGAGATTGCCGAGCCTTTGGCATTGATCTTTAACTTGTCATTGTCTACAGGAATAGTGCCGGACGACTGGAGGATAGCAAATGTGGTTCCTCTGTTCAAGAAGGGGAGTAGAGACAACCCTGGTAATTATAGACCAGTGAGCCTTACCTCAGTTGTTGGTAAAGTGTTGGAAAAGGGTATTAGGGATAGGATTTATAATCATCTAGAAAAGAATAAATTGATTAGGGATAGTCAGCACGGTTTTGTGAAGGCAAGGTCGTGCCTCACAAACCTTATTGAGTTTTTTGAGAAGGTGACCAAACAGGTCGATGAGAGTAAACCGGTTGATGTGGTGCATATGGATTTCAGCAAGGCGTTCGATAAGGTTCCCCACAGTAGGCTATTGTACAAAATGCAGAGGAATGGAATTGTGGGAGATATAACAGTTTGGATCGGAAATTGGCTTGCTGAAAGAAGACAGAGGGTGGGAGTTGATGGGAAATGTTCATCCTGGAGACCAGTTACTAGTGGTGTGCCGCAAGGGTCGGTGTTGGGTCCACTGCTGTTTGACATTTTTATAAATGACCTGGATGAGGGCGTAGAAGGATGGGTTAGTAAATTTGCAGACGACACTAAGTTTGGTGGAGTTGTGGATAGTGACGAAGGATGCTGTAGGTTGCAGAGAGACATAGATAAGCTGCAGAGCTGGGCTGAGAGGTGACAAATGGAGTTTAATGCAGACAAGTGTGAGGTGATGCACTTTGGTAGGAGTAACCGGAAGGCAAAGTACAGGGCTAATGGTAAGATTCTTAGCAGTGTAGATGAGCAGAGAGATCTCGGTGTCCATGTCCACAGATCCTTGAAAGTTGCCACCCAGGTTGACAGGGCTGTTGAGAAGACATACAGTGTTTTAGCTTTTATTAATAGAGTGATCGACTTCCGGAACCAAGAGGTTATGCTGCAGCTGTACAAAACTCTGGTGCGGCCGCACTTGGAGTATTGTGCACAGTTCTGATCACCGCATTATAAGAAGGATGTGGAAGCTTTGGAACGGGTGCAGAGGAGATTTACTAGGATGTTGCCTGGTATGGAGGGAAGGTCTGACAAGGAAAGGCTGAGGGACTTGAGGCTGTTTTCATTAGAGAGAAGAAGGTTGAGAGGTGACTTAATTGAAACATATAAAATAATCAGAGGGTTAGATAAGGTGGATAGGGAGAGCCTTTTTCCTAGGATGGTGACGGCGAGCACGAGGGGGCATAGCTTTAAATTGAGGGGTGAAAGATATAGGACAGATGTCAGAGGTAGTTTTTTTACTCAGAGAGTAGTAAGGGAATGGAACGCTTTGCCTGCAACAGCAGTAGATTCACCAGCTTTAGGTACATTTAAGTCGTCATTGGACAAGCATATGGACGTACATGGAATAGTGCAGGTTAGATGGGCTTGAGATCGGTATGACAGGTCGGCACAACATCGAGGGCCGAAGGGTCTGTACTGTGCTGTAATGTTCTATGTTCTAAATACAGTCTGAGTCTCTAGACTTCATCCTACATCTTAGAAGTTAATGAAGTAGTAAAGGCATTGATGTTAACTTTCCAACATTTTATAGACACAAGAAAGGTAAAGCAGCAAATATAAGCTATCTATTCAAAAAGGGAGGAGGCAATAAACAGGCAACTATAAGGGGGAGGCGGACCGAAGATGGGGAGAAAAGAAGATAGGTGGAGAGCAGACTATAGGTGAGGAGGTAGGGAGGGGATAGGTCAGTCCAGGGAAGACGGACAGGTCAAGGAGGCGGGATGAGGTAGTTGGTCGGAAATGGAGGTGCGGCTTGAGGTGGGAGGAAGGGATGGGTGAGAGGAAGAACAGGTTAGGGAAGCGGAGACAGGCTGGGCTGGTTTTGGGATGCAGTGGGGAAGGGGAGATTTTGAAGCTTGTGAAGTCCACATTGATACCATTGGGCTGCAGGGTTCCCAAGCGGAATATGAGTTGTTGTTCCTGCAACCTTCGGGTGGCATCATTGTGGCACTGCAGGAGGCCCATGATGGACATGTCGTCTGAGGAATGGGATGGGGAGTTAAAATGGTTCGCGACTGGGAGGTGCAGTTGTTTACTGCGAACCAAGCGTACGTGTTCTGCAAAGCAGTCCCCAAGCCTCCGCTTGGTTTCCCCAATGTAGAGAAAGTCACACCAGGTACAATGGATACAGTATACCACATTGGCAGATGTGCAGGTGAACATCTGCTTAATATGGAAAGTCATCTTGGGACCTGGGATGGGGGTGAGGGAGGAGGTGTGGGGGCAAGTGTAGCACTCCCTGTGGTTGCAGGAGAAGGTGCCGGGTATGGTGGGGTTGGAGGGGAGTGTGGAGCGGACAAGGGAGTCACGGAGAGAGTGGTCTCTCCGGAAGGCAGACAAGGGTGGGGATGGAAAAATGTCTTGGGTGGTGGGGTTGGATTGTAGATGGCGGAAGTGTCGGAGGATGATGTATTGTATCCGGAGGTTGGTGGGGTGGTATGTGAGAACGAGGGGGATCCTCTTGGGGCTGTTGTGGCGGGGGCGGGGTGTGAGGGATGTGTTGTGGGAAATGCGGGAGACGCGGTCAAGGGCGTTTTCTCAATCACTGTGGGGGGAAAGTTGCGGTCCTTGAAGAACGTGGACATCTGGGATGTGCGGGAGTTGAATGCCTCATCCTGGGAGCAGATGCACCGGAGGCGGAGGAATTGAGAATAGGGAATGCAATTTTTGCAGGAGGGTGGGTGGGAGGAGGTGTATTCTAGGTAGCTGTGCGAGTCAGTGGGCTTGAAATGGACAAAAGTTTCTAGCTGGTTACCTGAGATGGAGACTGAGAGGTCCAGGAAGGTGAGGGGTGTGTTGGAGATGGCCCAGGTGAACTGAAGGTTGGGGTGGAAGGTGTTGGTGAAGTGGATGAACTGTTCGAGCTCCTCTGGGGAGCAAGAGGCGGCGCCGATACAGTCATCAATGTAACGGAGGAAGAGGTGGGGTCTGGGGCCTGTGTAGGTGCGGAACAGGGACTGTTCCATGTAACCTACAAAGACGCAGGCATAGCTTGGGCCCATGCGGGTGCCCATGGCCACCCCCTTTGTCTGTAGGAAGTGGGAGGAATCGAAAGAGAAGTTGTTGAGAGTGAGGACGAGATCAGCTGGGCGGATGAGGGCATCGGTGGATGGGGATTGGTCGGGCCTGCGGGACAGGAAGAAGCGGAGGGCCTTGAGGCCATCTGCATGAGGAATACAGGTGTATAGGGACTGGACATCCATGGTGAAAATGAGGTGTTGGGGGCCAGGGAATTGGAGGTTCTGGAGGAGATGGAGGGTTTGGGTGGTGTCACGGACGTAGGTAGGGAGTTCCTGGACCAAAGGGGAGAAAATGGAGCCCAGATAGGTGGAGATGAGTTCAGTGGGGCAGGAACAGGCTGAGACAATAGGTCGGCCAGGGCAGGCAGGTTTGTGGATTTTGGGAAGGAGATAGAAACGGGCCGTGCGGGGTTGGGAACAATGAGGTTGGAGGCTGTGCGTGGGAGGTCCCCTGAGGTGATGAGGTCATGGATGGTGTTGGAGATGATGGTTTTTTTGCTCGGGGGTGGGGTCATGATGAAGGGGGTGGTAGGAGGAGGTATCGGAGAGTTGGCGTTTGGCCCCGCCGATGTAGAGGTCAGTGCGCCATACTACCACTGCGCCGCCCTTGTCTGCAGGTTTGATGGTGTGGTTGGAGCGGAGGGCTGCCCGTTATGCGGGGGAGAGGTTGGAGTGGGTTAGAGGGGTGGAGAGGTTGAGGCGGTTGATGTCTCAATGGCACTTGGAGATGAAGAGGTCAAGGGAGGGCAGGAGGCCTGGGGGTGGTGTCGAGGAGGAGGACTTATGTTGGAAGTGGGTGAAGGGGTCAGTGGAGGGAGGGTTCGGCTCCCGGTTAGATAAGTAGGCGTGGAGGCGAAGGCGTCAGAAAAACTGCTCTATGTCCAACCGTGACTGGTATTCGTTGACGTGTGGTTGTAGGGGGACAAAGGTGAGTCCCTTACTGAGGACTGACCGTTCGTCCTCAGTCAGTGGGAGGCCTGGGGGGATGGTGAAGATGCGGCGGGGCTCAGTGTGGCTGTCTCCTCTGGGGTTGCTGGCTGTGGAGGTTGTGGGCGGAGCGATGTAGTCATCGGCAGTGGGCGGGGTTCCATCAGCAGTGGGTGGGGCTCTGTCAGCTGTGGGCGGGGTTCCATCAGCTGTGGGCGGAGCAGGGTGGGTGGCAGCAGCAGCGGTGAGGGTGGTGTGTGTGGTGTTAGCTCTGGAAGTGGAGGCGGTGACTGCAGCAGCGGTCGCGTCTGCAGTCCCAGAAGTGGTGTGCCTAGCGGTGGCAGATGTGATGTCATTGGTGGGGGTCACCATCCGTGTCCTCATGGTCAATGGCGGCGGATGCATGATGGGGGAGGAGCAGGGACAGGCTCGGGATTTGGGAGGTGCAGGAATCCTCTTGTGGGTGGCAGGGGCCGGTGAGTTTGTTGTACTTAACGATTTTTGGTGTCCAGTAAAGCTGAGTAGAACTGGGTGTTCAGTCTGTGGATCCTGCGGAGGATAAAAAACAGCAGGGGTCCTTTGCAGGCCTGGGAGAGGGAGGCTCTGAGCTGGGTCAGATTGGATTGCAGTGCCTGGAGATGCCGGCGCATGGCTGCAAGTGTCTGTTTCAGGACTCCGCAGGGAGAAATGTTGCTGAAGGGTCTCAATGTTCTGGGTGTAGAGGTGGTCATGGTTGGGGCCAAATTGGGAAAACTTGAATGTAGACTGTAGTCCAATGGGGATGATCCAGTTCCATAGGCAGGTGCTGAGGAAGGTGATGTGACTGTGGTACCTGGTTTGCTTCAGGACATGGTCGAGCAGTTTCAAGGCTGAAGAGATTACAAGAGAGTTGCAGTGGGAGAGAGATTCCCTGAGGTTGGTCCGGAGGGAGGAGGGTAACTTCTTCAGGTTAGGCATCCCTGGAAGAGGCTTCGCAGTGAGGTTAAACCCCCTCGTTCTCACACACCACCCCACCAACCTCCAGATACAACGCATCATCCTCCAACACGTCCGCCATCTACAATCCAACCCCACCACCCAAGACATTTTTCCATCCCCACCCTTGTCTGCCTTCCAGAGAGACCACTCTCTCCGTGACTCCCTTGTTCGCTCCGCACTGCCCTCCAAGCCCACCACACCCGGCACCTTCCCCTGCAACCGCGGGGAGTGCTACACTTGCCCCCACGCCTCCTCCCTCACCCCCATCCCAGGTCCCAAGATAACTTTCCATATTAAGCAGATGTTCACCTGCACATCTGCCAATGTGGTATACTGTATCCATTGTACCTGGTGTGGCTCTGTCTACATTGGGGAAACCAAGCGGAGGCTTGGGGACTGCTTTGCAGAACACGTACGCTCGGTTCGCAGTAAACAACTGCACCTCCCAGTCGCGAACCATTTTAACTCTCTCTCCCATTCCTCAGACGACATGTCCATCATGGGCCTCCTGCAGTGCCACAATGATGCCACCCGAAGGTTGCAGGATCAGCAACTCATATTCCGCTTGGGAACCCTGCAGCCCAATGGTATCAATGTGGACTTCATAAGCTTCAAAATCTCCCCTTCCCCCACTACATCACAAAAACAGCCCAGCTCGTCCCCTCCCCCCACTGCATCCCAAAACCAGCCCAGCCTGTCTCCGCTTCCCTAACCTGTTCTTCCTCTCACCCATCCCTTCCTCCACCTCAAGCCGCACCTCCATTTCCTACCTACTACCTCATCCCACCTCCTTGACCTGTCCGTCTTCCCTGGACTGACGTATCGCCTCCCTACCTCCTCACCTATACTCTCCCCTCCACCTATCTTCTTTTCTCTCCATCTTCGGTCCACCTCCCCCTCTCTCTCCCTATTTATTCCAGAACCCTCTCCCCATCCCCCTCTCTGATGAAGGGTCTAGGTCCGAAACGTCAGCTTTTGTGCTCCTGAAATGCTGCTTGGCCTGCTGTGTTCATCCAGCTTCACACTTTGTTATCTACAAGCATGGAGCTTATTGACTGTCAGGGAACTTGTTAGAATCAATTATTCAAAGAATTATTGCTGCTCACTTAAAAACTCAAGGTAATTAGGAAGAGTCAGCATGTTTCGTGCAAGGTAAAATTGTGTTTCACCAATTTATCAGAGGTCTTTGAAATAGTTACATGCTGTAGATAAAGGGGCACCTACAAATATACTACATTTTAAGAAGGTATTCAAGGTGCTGTAATAAGGTTCGATGGTACTGTTTTTTTTTTAAGAAAGATATGTTCTCTATTTCTCTTGCAGAGAGGTATTGCCACAGTGGTGCCGAAATGCATTCTTTGGACAGACAGTTGATATAGTTATTGAATTCTCCCTGGGTGTTTCTTTTTAAAACGAAGATAAAAGAATCATGAGTGCATGGAGTCAGACCTCACACAGACCAAGGAGGGCTTTTAACTTTGCTTTCAGTTAGATGATTTTCTGCTGGCTGCTGAGCTAAAAGCTTGAATTCCCAACTGGTAGAGTGAAGTCTCAGACAGTGAGGCTTACACTTAAGAACAAAAAGGGGCAGATTGTTTATTTGTCCTGGACTGAAGAGAGACAGCACGTGAGAACCATAACTGTTTTACTGAATTAGATTTTTGTCAAAGGGTGTGTTTACAGGATACTGCCTAAATTGCAACAGTTGATGATTAGTGGTTAAGTAATGCATTATCTTATAATAGAGTTAAAGTTATGCCTTGTTTGTATTTTAATTGTTGTAAGAATAAAGTGTGTATTTTGATTAAAGCTTAGTGATGGAACAATCAATTAATAACATCTGGAACACAGCATGTCATAATTGCCTTTAAATAGAATATAGGCTATCTCCTTACAAACCTTTGGCAGGGAATTGGGTATGGGGTTGTCCAGTTTGGTCTGCAACAAACTGGGGGCTGTGGTCCAGGATCAAAATCTCTTATTCAAGGTTTGGTTTAGGACTATTGGACTCCCACAGTGAGTGGTGAGTATTGGCATCCTCTCTTTCAGGTGTGGCATTCAATTGCTTTATATAGGAGTGCCTTTGTGTAATAATGGCTCTTTCAGAGGCTACGAGTTTCCTTGTCCTTAAAGCAGTCACTTGAGATGGTTTACAGAAGGTGAGAAAAGCAGAGCCAAGCTGAAGTTGATATTGCCTGTATCTGTGAGGAAAGAGATAGCTCAGCATCCACAATTATCAGAAATGCAATTGGAATAAGTGGAAATGGCTAAGATGCATGTGAAAATGAAGCAACTTAAATTAGAGGCAAAAGAAAAAGAAAGTAAGAGAGACAATTGGAGCAGAACAAAGAGCAAAAGAACAAAAACAGCTTGAACCTGAAAAAGAAATGAAATGGCTTGAATTACAATTAAAACAGAAGAGAGGAAAAAAATCAGAAAGAGAGAATTTGGATTTCAGAGTATGGCACTGAAAATGGAAAGTTGACTTGAAATGGTAGAGGTAAAGATAAATGGTGGGTGTAGTAATGAGGACAGTGATAACCAATCATAACCAAAGGCCTGCTGGGGATCAGTTTAAATATGTCCAAGCATTGCCAAGGTTTGAGAAGGACATAGAAGCCTCTTTCATTTGAGAAACTGGATAGAGAGATGAAATAGCCATCTGGATATTGATTCAAATACCCTCAATGTACAGCTAGTGAGGTGTTTGTGTCATTTTCAGAAGGGGAGGGGGGTCTCTGGAAAGTATGATGTGAAAAAAGCCACATTAAGGGCATATGAACTAGTGCCAGAAGCTACAGACAATGTTTCAGAAATCTAAGAAAGAATTTAAGTTGTATCTGGACAGGTACATGGATAGGCAGGGAGCAAAGGGATATAGACCCTTAGAAAATAGGTGACAGGTTAGACAGAGGATCTTGATTGGCACAGGCTTGGAGGGCCGAAGGGCCTGTTCCTGTGCTGTAATTTTCTTTGTTCTTTGAACCCGGTCAAACCTACGTAGAATTTTAAAGGATCAAACAAAATAAAGGACAAAGGCATTGAAAATAGATCAAACATGTGACACTGTTAGAGAGAGAATGTTCGTTGGAGGAGTTCAAAAAATCACTTCCTGAGGTAGTGAAAACTCATGTGGAACAGCAGAGAGTTGCTACTGCAAGTTAGCAGCAGAGATGGCAGATGATTGAGTTAATTTATAAATCATAGTTTGGCTTCCAACATCAATTTCTAACTGTGAGGGATAGAAATTGGGGAAGAGAAATCTTCAGATGCTAAGAGAAGAAAATTTTGTTGAAGACAGCAAAGATAGTTTACCACAGGGTTTAAAAAAAAAATGCAAGAGGGGGAAGAAGATGTTTTTTAAAAATTCAGACATTTTCACTGTAAAAGTCAGGTGCATGAATTCAGCGGTGGTCTTTAAAAAAAGCATTGGGAAGATGGATGAGATAGCACGAACTGCAGATGCAGAGAGCTGGAGGAAAAGGAAGAAGGGTCCTGATCCAAAACGTCAACTTTCCCATTCCTCTGCTGCCTGGTCTGCTGTGTTCCTCCAGTTCCACACTGTTATTTGGGAAGGATAAGCCAGTGGGATCTCTTAAATTGATAAATGAAGTCATAGTTAAAACAAAAGAACAGCAAAACAGCATACAGCCTTGTCAGGGGTTGCTTGGTAAGAAAGTGCCCAGATCTCTCAAAAGCATTTACTTGTATGGTTAAGTTTTACTTGTGTACCAAGAGGAGTTAGTAAAGAAACTAAGAACTTCAGGTACGGGAGTTTTTCCAGAAAAGGTGGTAATATGTGGAATTATTGGTCAAAAGAGTAGTCTCTCATTGTATAAGCTGAAGCTGAAGAATCCAGTGAACAGTGGTAGGAGGAGCAAGAGAGAAATTCTCTGTCCCAGAAAGAGGGTTTAATATAGCGGAATTACAGTTGGGAGTGATATCTACTGTAATTGAAAAGTCAATTGGACAACTGAGGTGTTACAGGAAGTATATCCTAGGAATCTTCCTGATTATATGGTAACAAGGTCATACAAGGAGAGGTTGACTGAGCTCGGACTCTTCTCTCTGGAGAGAAGGAGGAAGAGAGGTGACCTGATCGAGCTGTACAAGGTAATGAGAGGCATGGATAGAGTCAATAGCCAGAGACTTTTCCCCAGGGCAGGACTGACTGCCACGAGGGGTCATAGTTTTAAGGTGTTAGGAGCAAGGTATAGAGGAGACGTCAGAGGGAGGTTCTTCACCCAGAGAATTGTGAGCACATGGAATACTTTGCCAGTGGTAGTCGTGGAAGCAGAGTCACTAGTGACATTTAAGTGACTGCTGGACATGCACATGGACAGCAGTGAATTGAGGGGAATGTAGGTTAGGTTATTTTATTTTTGGATTAGGATTATTCCACGGCACAACATCGTGGGCCAAAGGGCCTGTGCTGTGCTGCACTTTTCTATGTTCTATGTTCTAAGGTCACCACAAAGCCACAGGCCTTTTAAATGTTGTAATTGTACCAGCCTCCTCCCCTTTCTCTGGCAGTTCATGCCATACACACACCACCCTGTGTTAGGAAAATGTTGCCCCATAGGTCCATTTTATATCTGTCCCTTCTCACTTTAAACTTATGCTCTTTGGTTCTGGATTCCCCTACCCTGGGGAGGAAAAGGATCTTGGCCTATCATCCTATCCATGTTTGAGAGAAAACAGAAACAGGTGGAGGACAAAGGGGATATTTTTGGTTAAAACATGGACAAAGGAGCTGAAAGGTGGTGTGCTAAGAGTGACAGCCCTTGACATCAAGGAGCTCTAGCAAAACTGGAGGAAAAAAAGCGTATTGGGGCAAACTCTCCAGTGGCTACAGACACAGCTGACACATAGGAAGATTGACGTGGCTGATGGAAGTCAATCATCGCAGCTCCAGAACACCTCTACAGGAGGTTTTTCAGGGTAGTGTTCTGGACCCAACCATCTTCAGCTGCTTCCTCAAAGGCCTTCCCTCCAGGTCACCAACTTCTCAAGGGCTACTAGGGATGGGCAAGAAATGCTGGCCAGCCAGCGACAACCACATCCCACAAATGAATAGACAAAAAAATTTACACCCATATATGCTGTCTACAGTAGGTGATTATGGTCCATGGACCTGGCCCTGTGGGACATCACAGATCTCCATGCCAAACTGCATCTGTTCTCATAGAACACTGAGGATAGGAGCAGGAGGTCATTCAGCCCTTCAAGCCTGCTCCATCATTCATCATGATCATGGCTGATCGTCCAACTCAACAGTCTAATCCAGCTTTCTCCCCATAACTTTTGATCCCATTTGTCCCAAGTGCTATATCCAGTCACTTCTTGAATACATTCCATGTTTTGGCATTAACTACTTCCTGTGGTAATGTATTTCACAGGCTCACCACTCTGTGGGTAAAGAAATATCTCATCATCTCTGCCCAAAATGATGTACCCCGAACCCTCAGACTGTGGTCCCTAGTTCTGGACACACCCACTATCGGGAACATCCTCCCTGCATCTACCCTGTCCTGTCCTGTTAGAATTTTATAAGTCTCTCTGAGATCCACACCCCAACACCCCATCTGAACTCCAGCAAAAGCAATCCCAACTTAGTCACTCCTTCCTCATACATCAGACCCGCCATCCCCAGTATCAGCCTGGTAATCCTTCGCTGCACACTCTCAAGCAAGAACATCCTTCCTCCGAAAAGGAGACCAAAACTGCACAATATTCCAGGTATGGCCTCACCCAGGCCCTGCATAATCTGCAACACATCCCTGCTCCTGCACTCAAAACCTATCGCAGTGAAGGCCAGCATACCATTTGCCTTCTCTACAGCCTGCTGCACCTGCAAGCTTAGCTTCATTGACTGGTGCACAAGGACACCCAGGTCCCACTGCACACTCCCCTCTCCCAATTTACAGCCGTTCAGGTAGTAATCTGTTGTCTTGCTTTTGCTTCCAAAGTGAATTGCCTCACATTTATCTAAATTATATTGCATCTGCTATCAATTTGCTCACTCACCCAATCTGTCCAGATTATGCTGAAGGATCTTTGCATCCTCGTCACAGTTCACCCTCCCACCCAACTTGGTAACATCTGCAAATTTGGAGATGTTACATTTTGTTCCCTCATCCAAATCGTTATATTGTGAATAACTAGGGTCCCAGCACTGATCCCTGCGGTACCCCACTAGTTACTGCCTGCCAATTTGATAAGGACCCATTAATTCCTATTCTTTGTTTCTTCTCTGCCCACCAGTTTTCAATCCAACTCAACACACTTCCCTCCCCGCCCCAGTCCCATGTGCTTTGGTCTTGCACAATAATCTCTTATGTGGGACTCTGTCAAACACCTTCTACCATATCAACTGGCTCCCCCTTTTCAATTCTACTAGTTACTACTTCATAGAATGCCAACAGATTTGTCAAGAATGATTTCCCCTTCATAAATCCACGCTGACTCTTTCTAATCCTGTTACTGTTTCCCAAATTCTCTGCTATAAAGTCCTTGATAATCTTTACTCAGAGTAGTAAGGGAATGGAACGCTTTGCCTGCAACGGTAGTAGATTTGCCAACTTTAGGTACATTTAAGTCGTCATTGGACAAGCATATGGACGTACATGGAAGAGTGTAGGTTAGATGGGCTTGAGATCGGTATGACAGGTCGGCACAACATTGAGGGCCGAAGGGCCTGTACTGTGCTGTAATGTTCTATTTTTTTCTATAATAGATTTGAGAAGTTTCCCCACTATCAACATTAGGCTCACCAGTCTATAATTCCCTGCTTTCTCTCTGCCTCCATTTATGAATATTGGAGTGACATTCACTACCCTCCAATCTGCAGGGTCTGTTCAAGAATCTACTGAATCTTGGAAGATGACCACCAATGCATCCGCTATTTCTAGAGCCTCTTCCTTAATGACTCTGGGATATAGATGATCAGGCCAGGAGATTTATCTGTCTTCAATCTCACCAATTTTCTCAGCACAATTTCTCTATTAATTTTTGATTTCCCTCAATTCTTCCCTCTTACTAAATCTTGCATTCTCCAACAATTTTGGTGTCTGACTTTCCTCTTCTGTGAAGACAGAACCAAAGTATGTATTCAGTTGCTCAGCCATTTCTTTGTGCCCTATTATACATTCACCCGTTTCTGTCTGTAGGGGATTTAAATTTGTCTTTACCAATCTCTTTTTCTTCATATACCAATAGAAACTCTTATTGTCAGACTTTACGTTCCCTGCAAGCTTACTTCATACTATATTTTCCTCTCCTTAACCAACCCCTTGGTCCTTCTTTGCTGAAATCTAAACTGCTCCCAATCCTCAGACATATTATTTTTCTTGGCCAATCTGTATGCTTCTTCCTTGGATGGGATATAACCTCTCACTTACCTCTAAGACTAGAATTTACTGGCTGTACGAGTCCTAAACTAGCATTTCACATTATGACTATGGGACTCTGTCTTGTGAGATACTCATATTAAGGCATGTTCTTCAGAGTTGCCAGAATGTCCAGAAGATTTTGTTTTCCAAATTATTCTCATTCAGAACCCTAATGACATCCTCAAATAAAACTCTACAAATTTGTTAGTTACAAACTATTTCCCTGAAAGTCACATCATGAATTTGCTTTGATCAAAAACGTGGCATAGGGACCTCAACTTCTGCACTGAATGAAATGGAGTATTAATATGCAATACTCTAGAAAGATTAATGGTAACAGTACATATAAATAATTAACACAACAAAACACTGCACATAGACACACTAAAGAGATCAGAGCAATCACAAGAGATTCAAATTTCCTTTTTAATGGTAAAAGTCTTTGTCCTGGCAGTTAGGCTACAGTCCGATTTTTGAACTGGTCAGCCAACAGATGACCAATTGACAATGCTCCACCTGATGCTATTAAGGGCACCAAGTCTCTGTTCAACCATTCTGTCCCCAAATGATCCCATTCTGTTATTTGTTCCCTATCAATGATGACTGGAGAGGGTTAGACCAAGGTGGGATCTGAGAAGGTTCTGGATCTTCACTATGTTGTGACGCTGAGATAGCAAGACGCAGAAAGTGTGGCTTGGAGAAATCTGGCCTATTTGCTAGTTGTGGGATAAAAGCGTTTGAGCAGATCTTTCTTGCTCACTTTTCCCATATTGTTGCGAGGTATTTCCTCCACAAGGATCAACTCTGTGGGGAGACTGTAGGTGGCCACGTACTGCCTGCAATCAAAATACAAGTCAGCGACCACAATAAACAGTTCTGCAGTTTTTAAGCCTCACAACCATCTGTCAAATCAACCCACAAACCAGTCACCTCTCACGTCATAAGAGACAAGCACAACCTTAGTACCATTCACTAACCCCACTGAAACTATTGCACTGACCTCCATCCCTGCAGCTTGTCCCTGCACACCAACCCCATTCCTTCACACAGCTACAGTGACCACAACACATACCCATTCACTGATCAGTAACAGTTGAGGAGTACCGGTTTGATCACATTGATACTAATCACATGTGAACTCACTGTGGTTTCTGGTTTGATGGCTCTGTTGGGGTAGGATGTGCCACATGACCTTAAGACAGAGTTCTATCTGTCTGACAGTGAATGGCGTGCCAGGGTGCCTGGCAATAGTGGGCCACCGGGTCTGGTGGCAGGAATCATAGAATCCCCACAGTGCAGAAAGGGACCATTCCACCCATCCAATCTGCACTGACCCACCAAAGAGCATCCCATCCAGACTCAAATCCCATCCTACTCCTGAAACACTGCCTGGGGATCCAGTGGCAAGGGGCCAGGAATCTGATGGAAACATTGTAGCTCCCATTAGAGAAAGGTGGCCAAAAGCCTCTAAATGAGAACTCGAACTGAACTGATTATCTTCATATCTCTCCCTCTTACCTGGCCCATTCCTTCAGCTCCTTCTGGGATAGTGAAAATCCTTCCTTTAACTGCACAACTGCGACCACCTTCTGTCCCCAGATCATATCAGGGGCACCAATAACTGCAACATCTACAACGGCAAATAATGTGCCAGAATAAGATGGGGGAGGGGCGCTGCTGGGCAGTGGGAGAGGAGGGAAATGGAGAGGCAAAGGTAGGGAGGAAGGGCAAGAGGCTGGGCTGGGGTGGGGTCTAGGGTTGTGATAGAGAGATAGCAGGGTTTTGGGGGAGGTGGGGGGAGAAGGGGTCTCATTGTGTGCGTGCCTGTGTCTATGTACAGAATGAAGAAAGATGAATGAGAGCAGCAAGTGCAACTGTGTGAATGACAGTTTAGGAAAAGAAATAGAATATTCAGCCTCTCAAAATGCTCTGTCATTCCAGATCTTGGCTGATCATCTTCTCAGCGTCACTTGCCAGTACAGGCTTCTTATCCCTAAAGTCATTACAGTCCAGAAATCTATCAATTTCTGACTTGAATCTAGTCAATAATTGAGCTTGCACAGTCCCCTGATGCAGAGAATTTCAAAGATTCACCACCATCATAGAACAGTACAGCACAGGAACAGGCCCTTTGGCCCACCATGTCTCTGCTGACCATGATGCCACTCTAAACTATTACCATCTGCCTGTACATGGTCCATATCCCTCTATTCCCTGCTTGTTTGTGTCGATCAAAGAAATTCCTCCTTATCTCAGCCTTGATGATCCTGTCCATTACACTGAGATTATATCCCCGGCCCAAGATTCACCAAACCAGTGAAACATTCTGTCGTGCCCTGTAAGAACCTTGTAAGTTCCAATGAGATCACGCCTCATTCTTCAAAACTCTTAGGAATAAAGACCCAGCCTCAGCAATCTCTTCTCTTAAAATGATCTCACTATCTCAGAAATTAATCTTGTGAACTTCTACTGCAGTTTCCCTACAACAAGTAAATTCCTCCTCAGAGAAAGAGATCAAAACTATGCAAACACACTCTGTTCAGTTACCCTGATGCATTTATACAATCTGATCTGCCTGCAAAGCATGTAAAACAACACTGTGCACTGTACTTCAGTTCATGTGATAGTGATAAATCAAATCAAAAGTGTGGTCTCACTCAGACACTGTACTATTGCTGAAAGACATTTCTCCTGGATTCAAACTCACTTTTTTTCTGATGAAGGGTCTAGGCCGAAACATCAGCTTTTGTGCTCCTGAGATGCTGCTTGGCCTGCTGTGATCATCCAGCTCTATACGTTGTTATCTCGGATTCTTCAGCATCTGCAGTTCCCATTATCTCTGATGCAATGAAGACTAACGTTTTCTTTATTCATTTGTGGAATGTGGGTGTTGCTGGCTGTTATGGTCTGTCCCTAGTTATCCTGGCAGTGGTGAGCTGCCTTCTTGAACGACCCACAATGCTGTTAGGGAGTGAATTCTAGAACTGTCTACATCTCCTGGTGGACACCCATCTACCTGACTAAACGTGCAGTGTGACCATCTCCCTGAAGCTACTATCTATCACACTCTCTGCCTCCTCTATGATTCTCAGTGCTTCCAACAGCTGCTCCAACCAGTCCATGTGGTCTGAGAGAAGTGGCAGACAGACAAACTTCCTGTAGACAGTCACCAGGGATATTCAACCGCTCCCTGGTCTCCCACATCTGACAGGAAAAGCATACCACTCCACTGACTGCCATCTCTGCCCCTTTAATAACAAGCAGACTTAGGTTTAAAAAAAGGTCTCACTTTGCCCTTACCTTGTTGCTGCTCATCCTCCTCAATAAAACTAGTATTCACACAGGCCCACAGTTAGACATACAGCAGTACTCTGACCACAAAGCAGTCTTTCTCAAACATAGCTGCAAGACGACACAGCAATGCCTCCCCCTCCACTTCCCCGAACTCTCACACTTAGCTCAGTTCCCAACGGTTTCAAACTCTGCAGCCTGCATTCTGTGTTGGAAGCACTTTAAGCTTGCCCTGCTTTGAGAACCAGATTGAACCAATTTTCTTGATTAGCTGCCCCCTGTATCCTAGACCACTATGAGAGCTTGTTTTAACTTTCCTTCGGGCTGAAAGAAAAGCAACCTTAATTGTTTACATATCACTTACCCACAGTTTGCTAGATTTTAAGGCGGAAAGATTAAGATTTATACGCTAATCTCCTACACTTCGCTCAACTCCCAGTGTTTTCTCTCTCTTCAGCCCGCATTTGAAGCTGAGACCAATTCTTCAGTATGCTTCCAACAAGGAGTTAAACAGGGTCTAACAATCCCCTACTGAGACATTAGAGATTATATTAACGTCTGCATATTGAAGATCCAAACAGATTCTGTCATAATACTGTCAGTGAGGACCATCTCCAACACTTGATTGTGGATGAGATGATGGATATTGTCATTGCTGACTGTCCAGTGAAATTTGTCAAAGGCTTTCACTGCACTTCGAAACTGAGTCAAAGCCTTGGTCAGGTTGATGAAGGCCGTTTTAAGTGGTTGGTGTTGTTCCTGGCATTTTTCAGAGCTGCTGAGCATAAACAAATCATGTCCATAGTTCCACAGTTTGGTTGGCTTTGGGAGAAAGCACCTTGCATGAATTCAGGTGATTACTTTCCCAGCG
The DNA here is from genome assembly GCF_030684315.1 of Stegostoma tigrinum. Classification (NCBI taxonomy): domain Eukaryota; kingdom Metazoa; phylum Chordata; class Chondrichthyes; order Orectolobiformes; family Stegostomatidae; genus Stegostoma; species Stegostoma tigrinum. The sequence goes on along the minus strand of NC_081369.1, from coordinate 67,122,149 downwards.
ATGTAGAGTAAAGAGATTCCTCAGTTCACTTAGTGTCCTTTCTTGAAGATAGTAGCAATGGCAGCATCGCAGAGATTGACAGGGATTTCTTCCTTGGCCCAGATTTTCAGGACAAGTTGATGAAGACGACAGGTAAGGTCTCACTTCTAACCAAATCCCTGTATGGGATGAACAGAGTGGATTCAAAAGAGAGCTGCTCAGTTCTGAAGAATGCTTCCAAAATGCTCTCATGTTCCAATTCCAAAAGTGAAACAACTGCAGTCCAAAGCAAGGGACTTCCAGATCACACAATCCTGTCTTGGTCACCTGTCACTGCTCGCTGGCAGGTTTGTGTTGCATTTGGGGGTTTGAATTGTTCTGGGTAGATACCTCATGTGTTCATCTTCTAACATGGGAATGCTGTTGTACATCGACAGATACACGGCCCTTGAGAGAAGGTAGATCCAGATCCAGTAGCATGGAAACCTCTACACTGGGAATATCCCTACTGCTCCACCATTACAGCCATTGATATCCTATGAACATCTTCTGCCTGAATCACCTGAGGACCTGTTTTAGATTGCACTCTGCCTGGTTCCTCCCCTATGACCTTACCACCATAAGTGGCCCTGCCAGGAGTTGAGAATTCCTGACGTCATCACTCTCAGAATCAATGGAACATTGAGCCCTCTCCAGAGCAGCAAGGTAGCAATCTATGGGAAGGGCTCTCAGCAGAATCTGAAGTGGAAAGCCCACTTTTGAGTAAGCTTGTCTCCTGCACTGCCCAGCTGCTTGTCTCGGACTGCCTGACAGTGACCCATCCCCTATCTACCTGTGGGCCCCTAAATTGTGGTGTGACCACTTTCCTATACATGTTATCCATAATTTCCTGACTTGTGGATGCTTAACAGAGACTTCTGCTGCTGCTCAATTTTTAAACCCAGTACTCAACATTGAAAACAGTCACACTTCTTGCAGCTGTGTTTGCCTTGACACAAGGTGCTTCCCAGACTCCCTCTCTTCCACATGGCTCAGCTGCCCAATCACAACGATATCAACTATTTAATATAACTTCAGTAGTTTACCAGGCCCTCGTTAACTGCTGCTTCTGCAGCAAAGTAGGAATGAAGTACTGGACTGTGAAGAAAATATATTAAAAAAGACAAGGAAGAAATCTCCCCAGTCCTTTCCTTTGAATCACCATTAACGAAACTCATTCTACTTCAGAGCAGGGCGACATATGTGTGAATCTGTATGTAATGAGGAAGTGATGAGAGAGAAGAAGACAGCATGAAGTGTGGTGTGTGTGAGAACAGAGTGGCAGGGTACTGAGACAGGTAGGAAGAAAGCACAGAATGAGGGAGGGGTGTGTGAGAGGGTGGTCTGAGAGTGTGTTGGGGGCAGTGAGTGAGAGGTGTTAGAGAATGTGAGGCTGTGTGGGGGAACAGAGAATGTGGAAGGTGAGGGTTAGAGGGTTGAGAGAGAGAAAGAGTGTGTGCGGACAAAGTCAGAACCAGGTTACTGTCCAACAGGTTTATTTTCATTAAGGTGATTTTAAATAAACCTGTTGGGTTATAACCTGGTGTGGTGTGACTTCTGATTTCGTCCAACACAAGCATCTGATTTGATTTACTGTCACATATACTTAAGTAGAGTGAAAAGCTTTGTTTGTAAGCACTACAGGCAGATCATAGGGCGTAAAATCTTTGACAGATTGAGGACACATTGGTTACACTGCATAGGACATGTGCGAAGTAAGATCAACATTATTTGAAGTTAGAAAGTCCATTCATCTGTCTAATAATGGCTGGGAAGAAGCTGTTCTTGAACCTGTTGATGTGTTCAAGCTTCTGTGTCTTCTGCCCAACAGGAGAGGTTGCAGGAGAGCATTATCTGGGTAGGATCGGTCTTTGATGTTGGCAACCTGTCCACGGTAGCAAGCCATGTAAACAGAGCTCTCGGATGGAAGGGTGGTTTCCATGATGGTCTGGGCTGTGCACATCACCTTCTGTAGTTCCTTACTGTCCTGGGCAGAGCAGTTGCCGTACCAGGCCGCTAAACACAATATGCTTTCAATGGTGCATCTGTGAAGGTTGGTGAGGGACCTTACAGACACGCTAAATTTCCTGAGCTGCCGGAGGAAGAAGGGGCGTTGTTGTGCCTTCTTGACTGTTGCATCTATGTGGGAATTCCAGGACAGGTCATCAGTTATCATTACTCTGAGGAACTTGATGCTCTCGATGCTCTCAAACTTCGCTGTGTTGATGTAGATGGGGGCATATTCCCTGCCTTTCTTTCTTAAGTCAATGTTCAGTTCTTTAGTTTTGCCAACATTGAGAGATTGTTATCATCACCAAATGCTCTATCTCCTTTCTGTACTCTGACTCATTTGTTGCATGATACCTGTCCCTCGACAGTGGTGTCATCAGCAAACTCACAGGTGACATTCGTTTGAAGTTTGGCTGGACAGTCATGGGTGTAGAGAGAGTACAGTATGGGGCTGACGGTGCATCCTTCTGGAACTCTAATGGTGAGTGTTATGGTGGAGAAGGTGCAGTTATCTACCTCCACATCAGAGGGATAGTGGTGAAGTGCAAAAGGGACAGAATGCATATGTGTTAGAGAGAGTGAAAAGGCAGGTGGTGGTGTTGACTGCACTGGAATTATAGACGGGAATGGGTAACCAAATGAAAAATATCAAATAACAAAGACAGCTGCAATGAAAATCAGATTCATATTTTAGACTGAAAATTCAAACCTGAAATATGCGGATGTCCCAGAAGGTGGCGCTCAACATCCAGGGCACTGATCTTGTGTCCTCCACTCTTAATGATATCGACAGAGCTGCGGCCCAGGATCCAGTAAACCCCGTCCCTATAACACACCGTGTCCCCTATAAACAAACAGAGACAATAAACCCCGTCCCTATAACACACTGTGTCTCCTATAAACAAACAGAGACAATAAACCCCGTCCCTATAACACACCGTGTCCCTATAAACAAACAGACAATAAACCCCGTCCCTATAACACACCGTGTCCCTATAAACAAACAGAGACAATAAACCCCGTCCCTGTAACACACCGTGTCCCCTATAAACAAACAGAGATAATAAACCCCGTCCCTATAACACACCGTGTCCCCTGTAAACAAACAGAGACAATAAACCCCGTCCCTATAACACACCGTGTCCCCTATAAACAAAGAGACAATAAACCCCGTCCCTATAACACACCGTGTCCCTATAAACAAACAGACAATAAACCCCGTCCCTATAACACACCGTGTCCCTATAAACAAACAGACAATAAACCCCGTCCCTATAACACACCGTGTCCCCTATAAACAAACAGAGACAATAAACCCCGTCCCTATAACACACCGTGTCCCTATAAACAAACAGACAATAAACCCCGTCCCTATAACACACCGTGTCCCTATAAACAAACAGAGACAATAAACCCCGTCCCTATAACACACCGTGTCCCTATAAACAAACAGAGACAGTAAACCCCGTCCCTGTAACACACCGTGTCCCCTATAAACAAACAGAGACAATAAACCCCGTCCCTGTAACACACCGTGTCCCCTATAAACAAACAGAGACAATAAACCCCGTCCCTATAACACACCGTGTCCCCTGTAAACAAACAGAGACAATAAACCCCGTCCCTATAACACACCGTGTCCCCTATAAACAAAGAGACAATAAACCCCGTCCCTATAACACACCGTGTCCCTATAAACAAACAGACAATAAACCCCGTCCCTATAACACACCGTGTCCCTATAAACAAACAGACAATAAACCCCGTCCCTATAACACACCGTGTCCCCTATAAACAAACAGACAATAAACCCCGTCCCTATAACACACCATGTCCCCTATAAACAAACAGACAATAAACCCCGTCCCTATAACACACCGTGTCCCCTATAAACAAACAGAGACAATAAACCCCGTCCCTATAACACACCGTGTCCCCTATAAACAAACAGAGACAATAAACCCCGTCCCTATAACACACCGTGTCCCTATAAACAAACAGACAATAAACCCCGTCCCTATAACACACCGTGTCCCTATAAACAAACAGAGACAATAAACCCCGTCCCTATAACACACCGTGTCCCTATAAACAAACAGAGACAGTAAACCCCGTCCCTGTAACACACCGTGTCCCCTATAAACAAACAGAGACAATAAACCCCGTCCCTGTAACACACCGTGTCCCCTATAAACAAACAGAGACAATAAACCCCGTCCCTATAACACACCGTGTCCCCTGTAAACAAACAGAGACAATAAACCCCGTCCCTATAACACACCGTGTCCCCTATAAACAAAGAGACAATAAACCCCGTCCCTATAACACACCGTGTCCCTATAAACAAACAGACAATAAACCCCGTCCCTATAACACACCGTGTCCCTATAAACAAACAGACAATAAACCCCGTCCCTATAACACACCGTGTCCCCTATAAACAAACAGACAATAAACCCCGTCCCTATAACACACCGTGTCCCCTATAAACAAACAGACAATAAACCCCGTCCCTATAACACACCGTGTCCCCTATAAACAAACAGAGACAATAAACCCCGTCCCTATAACACACCGTGTCCCCTATAAACAAACAGAGACAATAAACCCCGTCCCTATAACACATCGTGTCCCTATAAACAAACAGACAATAAACCCCGTCCCTATAACACACAGTGTCCCCTATAAACAAACAGAGACAATAAACCCCGTCCCTATAACACACCGTGTCCCTATAAACTAACAGAGACAATAAACCCCGTCCCTATAACACACCGTGTCCCCTATAAAGAAACAGACAATAAACCCCGTCCCTATAACACACCATGTCCCCTATAAACAAACAGACAATAAACCCCGTCCCTATAACACACCGTCTCCCTATAAACAAACAGACAATAAACCCCGTCCCTATAACACACCGTCTCCCTATAAACAAACAGACAATAAACCCTGTCCCTATAACACACCGTGTCCCCTATAAACAAACAGAGACAATAAACCCCGTCCCTATAACACACCGTGTCCCTATAAACAGAGACAATAAACCCCGTCCCTATAACACACCGTGTCCCCTATAAACAAACAGAGACAATAAACCCGGTTTCCTTATAAACAAACAAACACTGACACTATAAACAAAAGTATGATAAAAACACCGTCCCTGCAAAATGCTACGTCAGCTACAGAAAACAATCACAGAGCCAGGACACAGTCACGGCATTGGGATCTGCAATAAAATATACATCCTTTCCTACGTTTGCATCTTTGTACATGTGTGTGCATGTATCTGCACAAATGACTCTCTATTTCTGCAAATTACAGAACATCAGCATTTCAAGTAAGGCCATGACATTGAACTGGGCAGTGAAAGATGCGATAAAACTATTTTCTCATCGTCTGCAGGATATACTGTTGGTTTTTCCCGATCAGATGCGAGTTATTTGCTTCACCTTTCCATGAGGTTGAATCACAAACAACACTTATTGAATTTACAGTGGTTTGTTAATGCCAACTGAGAACAGGAAAAAGATATATCAGTTCCAAAAGCTGAATGGGAACAGCACAAAACACACTGGGACTCTCATAGAATAAACACAATCTTTTTTTTGCTTCTAAGATGCTGCTTGGCCTGCTGTGTTCATCCAGCTCTACACTTTGTTCTCTAACAGAGGTTATGAAGCCTGGTTAGCTCGATTTATAGACCTTTCCAGGTGACAAGCAGGTGAATTGGAGGCAGAGCCATTTGGCCTGTTAATGGAAGATACTTGAATACAGAGCAGTCCAATATCACAGCTTAAAGGGCAATAAATGATAGAAACTGGTAATCACCACCTTTCCTCCCCCAAGCTCCTCAAAATCATGTAAAAACAAGCCTAAGGGAATGCTCTAAACACTCCTGGCTGCCTATACCTTTGATGCTAGCAGCGTGAGAGAAATTCTGTAAATAGACCCAGCCCAAGGAAGGGCATGGGGTCATGTTGTCATTGAAATAAATGCCACTAGAACTCAGCTGGTAGCTGAAAATTGATATTTTCTGAACTACAGCTGACGAACTCGGTGATAATATATTTTGGAAGTGTTTTTATTAATGACGCCTGTCTGTGAACTGAACTTACGACATCTCAGCAGCAGATTAATTAAACCCTTACTCCAGCTGAGGAAATAACTAACAAAAGTTGCTGTTGGTTCTGCACCGTAAGCTGGTCAATGCGGTACAGACTGCTGTTAACCCTCAGGCAGGCACAATGTTTGGCATTCGCTGTTATATTTTTAACATCAGCTCTTTGTTCTGTAGAGTGGTAAGGGGGTTATAATATGAGATCAATAATTGGGAAATAGGAAAAGATTAGGACTGCACAATACAAAAGATATGTAGCTGACCATTCTACATGAAGACCAACAGTATAACATCCCAACTCATAAGACAGGAAGTAGTAGCAGGAACTGCAGATGCTGGAGAATCTGAGATAACAAGGTGTAGAGCTGGATGAACACAGCAGGTCAAGCAGCATCAGAGGAACAGGAAAGCCAATGTTTCAGGTCTGACATTTTGGAGCAGTCCCTCCAGAAGGCAGATAAGGGTGGGGAGGGAAATATATCCTTGCTATATCCAACCAAAACTATGGGTACACTACGTGGATGACACCTTTGTCATCATTAAACGGACCAAACTAGAGGAGACACACAAACTTATAAACAACACCCTCACTCGAATAAAATTCACTGGAGAGCAGGAGAAGAACAAACAGCTCCCATTCCTGGACGTCATGGTAGAGCACAAGACAAACAGGGAACTCCAAACGAAAGTACACAGAAAAGTCACACACACGGATCAGGTACTGAACTTCAATAACCATCCCAACACACACAAACAAAACTGCATGCGAACACAATATAAACAGGCAACAACACACTGCAGCAACACAGAAGTACGCCAAGAGGAAGAAGAATACCTCTTCCAGGTTTCAAGGAGAATGGATATCCAAAAAACTGGGTCAGAAGATGCCTACACAAACAACATCAGGAAGATACTACACGCCCCGACACACTCAGCACACCACCCTACATCAGGAACACAACGGAACTAACCAGAAGACTCCTACAACCACTGGGTATCAGAGTGACACACAAGCCCACGTCAACCCTATGACAATTGCTCACCCGAACTAAAGACACACTGCCCGCCATGGACAGGACCAATACCATCTATAAGATCCCTGCAGAAACTGCGAGAAGCACAACATCAGACAAACAGGAAGGAAACTAACAACAAGAGTACACAGACAGCAACTGTCTACAAAAAGACACGACCAGTACTCACTCGTCTCAATCCACATGGACAAGGAGAACCACCAATTCGACTGGGACAACACCGAAATCCTGGGACAAGCAAGAGACAAGCACGAGAATTCCTAGAAGCCTGGCACTCCACGAAGCAGGTTATTAATAAACATATTGAACTCGACCCTACAAATGGTCCACTACGAAGGAAAACTGCAAGTGAGGTAATCTATCTGAACGGACCCCAGAGTTTAAAAACCAGGTGGGAAAACACACCTACTCTTCATCGGAGGCTGTTTTGAAGACGTTATCCAGCACGGTAATGAAACGTCTGCGAAACAAGATACCAGCTCAGCGAGCCGCCAGCCTCAATTTGGGGTCAGATTGCAGGTGGCAGACACGGCAGAGTATGTTTTGAATCCGAAGGTTGATGGGGTGATAGGTGAAGGACCACCCTCTCCATGACTCCCTTGTCCGCTACCCACCAGCCCCACCACACCCAGCACTTTTCCCTGCAACCGCAGAAGCGCTCCACCTGCCCCTACACCTCCCCCCTCACCTCCATCCCAGGCCTCAAGACGACCTTCCACATTAAACTGATGTTCACCTGCACATCTACTAATGTGGTATATTGTATCTGCAATTCCCGTTGTGGCCGTCTCTACTTCAGGGAAACTAAGCGGAGGCTTGGAGACTGCTTTGTGGAGCACCTGTGCTCAGTTCGTGACAAACGACAACACTTTCCAGTTGTGAACCATTTCAACTCCCCCTCCCATTCATTGGACGACATGTCCATCCAGAGCCTCCTGCAGTGCCACAATGATGCCACACAAAAGCTGGAGAACAGCAACTTACATTCTGTTTGGGGACACTGCAGCCCAATGGTCTCAATGTGGACTTCACAAGCTTCAAAATGTCCCCTCCCCCTACTGCATCCCAAGACCAGCCCAGCTCGTCCCCACCTCCGTAACCAGTCCGGTTTTTCTCCCACCTAATTACTCCTCCCTGCTCACTGACCAACCCCCATCCCAACTCCCTACCTACACTCACCTTCACTGGCTCCACCCCTGCCTCCTTGACCTGTCCGTCTTCTCTCCACCTATCTGCTCCTCTAGCCACCTTCCATCATCACCTCCCTCTCTCTCTATTTCACAGCCCCCTTCCCCTCCCCCATTTCTGAAGGGTCTAGACTCGAAGCATCAACTTTCCTGCTCCTCTGATGCCTGCTCTGTTCATCCAGTTCCACACCTTGTTATCTCAGACTCCAGCATTGGCAGTTCCTACGATCTCTAGCCTATCCTGATGTTTTTTTGTCTACTTCCTTTTTTAAACAAATGTGTTGCTTTGACAGTTTTCCAGTCCTCTGGGACGTTCCCAAAATTTAAGGAGTCCTGAAAGATTACTACTCGTGTATCCTTTATTAACTTCTTTTAATATCCTAGGATGTATCCCATCAAGTTCAACTTAGCAGTCTTTGGCCCATTAGTTTCCCTGGTATCTTCTCTCTACTAACATCTTCTTATGTATTCCCTCTCCTCCTTTTGCCCCTTAAATATTTATTAATAAACATTTAGGAACGGTATTAAGAATTTTCTATTGGACTCAATTTACAATTATCATTGCACTGGAAAAGCTGTCAACATCATCAAAGACCCCTCCCACCCCAGTAATGTTCTCCTTCAATCTCTCCTGTTCAAGATGATACAGAAGCTTGAACAAATGCACCAAGTTCAAGAACAGCTTCTTCGCTGCCGTTATTGGGCTGAGTGGATTCTCTAACTTCAAAGAATGTTGATCTTGCTTTGTGCAACTCGTGTGCACTGTAACCCATATGCCTCATTCAGTGTAAGCACCCTATGATTTGTATGTCCTTGTTTGCTATAAATTACTTGCAAAACAAAGCTTTTCAAAGCTTTTGGGATACAGGGGAACTTAGCTGCTTGGATACAGAATTGGCTGGCCAACAGAAGACAGCGAGTGGTAGTAGAAGGAAAATATTCTGCCTGGAAGTCAGTGGTGAGTGGGGTTCCACAGGGCTCTGTCCTTGGGCCTCTACTGTTTGTAATTTTTATTAATGACTTGGACGAGGGAATTGAAGGATGGGTCAGCAAGTTTGCAGACGACACAAAGGTCGGAGGTGTCGTTGACAGTGTAGAGGGCTGTTGTAGGCTGCAGCGGGACATTGACAGGATGCAGAGATGGGCTGAGAGGTGGCAGATGGAGTTCAACCTGGATAAATGCGAGGTGATGCATTTTGGAAGGTCGAATTTGAAAGCTGAGTACAGGATTAAGGATAGGATTCTTGGCAGCGTGGAGGAACAGAGGGATCTTGGTGTGCAGATACATAGATCCCTTAAAATGGCCACCCAAGTGGACAGGGTTGTTAAGAAAGCATATGGTGTTTTGGCTTTCATTAACAGGGGGATTGAGTTTAAGAGTCGTGAGATCTTGTTGCAGCTCTATAAAACTTTGGTTAGACCGCACTTGGAATACTGCGTCCAGTTCTGGGCGCCCTATTATAGGAAAGATGTGGATGCTTTGGAGAGGGTTCAGAGGAGGTTTACCAGGATGCTGCCTGGACTGGAGGGCTTATCTTATGAAGAGAGGTTGACTGAGCTCGGTCTCTTTTCATTGGAGAAAAGGAGGAGGAGAGGGGACCTAATTGAGGTATACAAGATAATGAGAGGCATAGATAGAGTCGATAGCCAGAGACTATTTCCCAGGGCAGAAATGGCTAGCACGAGGGGTCATAGTTTTAAGCTGGTTGGTGGAAAGTATAGAGGGGATGTCAGAGGCAGGTTCTTTACGCAGAGAGTTGTGAGAGCATGGAATGCGTTGCCAGCAGCAGTTGTGGAAGCAAGGTCATTGGGGTCATTTAAGAGACTGCTGGACATGCATATGGTCACAGAAATTTGAGGGTGCATCCATGAGGATCAATGGTCGGCACAACATTGTGGGCTGAAGGGCCTGTTCTGTGCTGTACTGTTCTATGTTCTATGTTCTAATGTACTTAGGAATACATGACTACAATAAATCAAAACATGACTACAATAAATCAAAACAAATCAAATCATTGAGAGTTGAAGCTGTGTTCTCCAAAACATCCAGAAGATAATGCTCTATCTGGATAGTTAGTCCTCCAGTGCTGTATACAATGTCAAACCAACAACAAGGTACCAATTGTACTCATTTAAAGTGAGACCACATGATGCCAGCTATTCCTATGTTAAGATGGATTTGAGTTCTTGCTGAAGAGATTTCACAGTGTCAGTCTCCAGCGCTTCCAGTTAAGATCCAGCAAAGATCCAGCACAGCATCCTGCACTTTCACAAGCACTGAGCACTTCAGAGATGTACCTTAATACTCATGAGCATCATTACATTTCCCAAACTAGCAAAACTTGAGCTAAAATCAAAAAACAGAAGTTGCAGGAAAAGCTCAGCAGGACTGGCAGCATCTGTAGAGAAAATATCAGAGTTAATGTTTTGGGTCTGGTGACTGAGTTCTATCGAAGGGTCACCAGACCCAAAACATTAACTGTGATTTTATTCTACACAGATGCAGCCAGATCTGCTGAGCTTTTCCCAGCAATTTCTCTTTTTGCCCTCATTTGCAGCATCTGCGGTTCTTTTGGTTTTTAAAACTTGAGCTATAACTGAGAATTCTGGTCTGAAATTGTATTTCATGCAGTTACATGCATATGACAAATCAGATCATGATTAATAAGTAACATAATTTCATAAATTAATAATCAGACTGCAAAGGTAACTGAGCATATATGTTACAGAAAGTCACAGTATAATTCAGTTATATTTCAAATTATCCATAATTTCCATCATTAGTTCACATACATTTAGCTTTAATTGCCCCATGATTAAAATCAATTAAATTAAATGTTTTTGCTCTGATAGATTGGTTATAAAATACTTTTGTTCTGACTAATGATTCAGTCTGATCCAGTCAATGTGAAATAATGATACAAGTTACAAAAAACCTTTCCAAAAAATGTCATTAAACTAATCAATACATTTCCAGAAGCAGAGCAATGAAACGCAGGTCACCCACAAATTTTACATCATTTGTTAAATGAGTGCATCAGCTCTGAATGAATATAAAACCTGCTTTAGGAGCTCTTGTGGCGCAGTGGTAGTGTCCCTACCTCTCAGCCAGAAGGCCTAACACATCTGCTCCATCACTGAAAATGGTTGATTAAAAATGTTCGAAACCTGATTAATTCTCACGCCCAGAAGCAATTCTTACATCCCAGACTAATCAGAAGAATTTTGGCATTGCGTGCAGTGATTTGGGCAAACTGCAGCTATTTTAAAGGTTTTTAAAATTTTGACTTCAGCTTATTTTTCAAAAATCAGCTCCAAAAAAAACTCAAAACTCAATCTGTGTTTTGTGTAATTTGTGCTTAAAATCCAGCAAAATTTTCTGTTAATATTGTGAGCATTCCACTGAAATTCATTTTGGAAGGTCGAATTTTAACGCAGAATACAGGGTTAATGGCAGGATTCTTGGCAGTGTGGAGGAACAGAGGGATCTTGGGGTTCAGGTCCATAGATCCCTCAACGTTGCTACACAAGTTGATAGGGTTGCAAAGAAGGCGTATGGTGTGTTGGCTTTCATTGGCAGGGGAATTGAGTTTAAGAGTCGTTAGGTTATGCTGCAGCTCTATAAAACTCTGGTTAGACTACACTTGGAATATTGTGTTCAGTTCTGGTCACCTCATCATAGGAAAGGTATGGAAGCTTTAGAGAGGGTGCAGAGGAGATTTACCAGGATGCTGCCTGGACTGGAGGGCAGGTCTTATGAGGAAAGGTTGAGGGAGCTAGGGATTTTTTCATTGGAGTGAAGAAGGATGAGAAGTGACTTGACCGATGCGTACAAGATTGACAGACATAGATAGAATGGATAGTCAGCCTTTTTCCTAGGTTACAAGTGATTATTACGAGGGGGCATAATTTTAAGTTGATTGGAGGAAGGTATAGGGGAGATGTCAGAGGTAGGTTTTTCACACAGAGAATGGTGGGCGTGTGAAATGCACTACCGACAGTGGTAGTGGGGTCAGATACATTAGGGACATTTAAGCGACTCTTGGATAAGCACATGGAGGATAGTAAAATGTAGGGTACGCAGAATAGATTGATCTTAGAGTAGGATAAAAGGTCAACACAACATCATGGGCCAAAGGGCCTGTACTGTGCTGTACTGTTCCATGTTCTATGTTCTAAAATGCCATTGTCAAGTGGAATCCATCACCACCGTCTTCTCTGCTCAACTGTCCGTTAATATTCTTACTGCCAATAACTTCACTGCTCCTGCTGTTTGACCTGCAATAGGTGTGTATAAAGCACTAATTACTAATGAAGTTCTTAAAAGGACATACTTCCAAGACTTTGTGCATGACTTATTATCTGAATTTTATCTGATCTGATTTAACATGCTGGAGCTTCAGCCATTAGGTAGTTTCTTCTGGAATGACATTATCCTGCAGTTTGAGAGATTGTGTTATGACCCAGTTCAGAATGGGTGGAGCAGTTCACCAATTTTTCAACCTCCTGGGTTGGTCGGTTGGTCTCAACTGAAATTTTAGCACTAGGCTTTACATTTCTTGAATTAAAATCCATCAATTACTTTTACTGCAAGTAACTAACCAATTACAGGATTTTCTTGAATTAAAGTTGATTTGCTAATGTTGTAAGTAATAAGGGTTCTATGTCAAACATATGGCCCTCATGCTGTCAACTGAGCTCACTCTCTCAGAAACAACAGGCACCATCAGCAGTTGTGAATATTGTAGATATCTTCCTGATGTCTCTTTCCAGTCACTGTTATAACTGAGCTCTTTCTATCATAAGAGCCTTCTTTGCCTCTGTTCAGTTTTGTAACTACTTCTACTTTGAAAGAGAAAATGTTCTTGAAATAGCAACTCTTTTCTAAATTCAGTCTACTGAAGTTTATTTTTCCTTGCTTATTGATTGTTGGCAATGTTTCATCTACAACAAGTGGAGATTCTCATAATGGTGTAATTCAAAATGGAAGCAAGGACTTTTTGCCAACTTCTGGGGGAGGGGGCTGACTGTCTAGTTTCTTTTACCCTTAACAAAACAATAATTTCAGTGCAGTTTTTTTTGTTTAATACATGTCAATTTCATGACATTTGGCCAATCTACATGGATCAGGTGATTTCCTGTGACCAAATTTAAATAAATGACTGATCATTTTTTCAAATCAGTTCAGTCCAATAACGTGCAGGTATTAAATCAAGCAATGGAATTCAAAGATTATTCGTCCACATTTTATATCATCAAAACAGAGTTTATATGGTATTTTCCTAGCAAACAATATAGGTAGCTTAAATAGATGGAATTGTAGCTCAAGTTCTTCAGTGGGTACCAGCTAACTTATAACAAAACACCATCTTTTATAAATTAACATGGATGAAAGTGACAATTACATTTATTTAAATATCATTTGCAATTATTAAATTGTTAATGTGGCATCTATTATAATAGCTTAACATTATACAATTATGATTTTGAAGGAAGGGATAAATCATTAAAGAGCAATTTGTGATTCTGGCTTGGATGACTAATCATATACTTTTTAATCTTTCTGAAGATAACTAATTATAGAGCACTTTCATACATGAAGGATTAAGTGCACCTCATGAGAAAATCTATTAGTATCACCTGTCACACTATTCCATTTAAAGTGCAATTATTCTCAGAAATAGAATGTGGTTTCTGAGGATGAAAGAATCACTCCATAACCATTGGGAGTTAACTAGTAGAGCTTTGAGGAGTCTCCAAAAACTGGTATTGTTTGTTTTGGCATAAGGATGCTATACGCACATTGTTAAAGATTCTAAATGCACTTAATAACATGTACAAAGAAACTGCCAACTGTATCCAATTTCACTAATAATCATTTCTGATGATTTAATGCTAACATTGAACGAACTGCTATATACATTTAACGATGAAAAGCACTCATTTTAGTGAGCATGTCTTATATGGCAGCAGCAGCAGCAACAAACGTGAAAGATTTAGAGGGACATGGCCAAATGCAGGCACACCGGACTAGTTCGATTTATGAACCTGGTCTGCATGGACACATTGGGCCAAAGGGCCTGTTTCCATGCTCCAGGATTCTGAGGATGATTACTTATCACATATAATTAGACAACAGCTACACGTAAACAAATATAAGCCACTGGCACAACTAACTAAAAGTCTAATACCCTTACAAACTCCCTCTTACATACCACACAGACAAAGGCAGAAAAATATATCACTGGCAGAGGTAGAAAAACTGGAAAGTCAGTTCAATGGTCTCTGCTTCCTAGTTTCAATCCTGAGATGGTCCTTCTTCATCTGGCCAGACCCTTTGGTATTCTACTGATTTTTTCTGAAAGCTTCTAGTGGTTTGTAAGTACAGAGTAACTGGTTCACTTCAACAGTGTCTCTGAATTATCAATGTCACAGCTCACAGCAACTGCGAGAGGAAAGATAACATTTTTCAGGTTTAAAATGAGTTTTTCTTGTTGAGAGAACAGGCAGTTTCTGATGTGAAAAAAATATCTACACATTGAGACAGACAGAGAGGCAATCTTACTAACTTGTTTCCTGTTCAAGTTGCTCAGCCAACCAAGAACCAAACTCTCAATTGTTGGCAAGCAAAAAGTATCATTGTTACCTGTCCCTAGTCCACAGACCAATCAACATCTTGACGCCAACAACAGCCACATTAGTACATAGCCTCGGCTCCGATATCATCTGGGATCTAAAACTTTGCTTACCATTTGTTCAATTGAGATCAGGTCACTAGCTTTCAAAACTGCAGCTCTTTCAAACGCCGATGTTTAAAACTGTTCTTTCTCATTTCACTCCCCAGTTTTTAAAAACTCAAAAATAAACAGGTTCTTACAAGTTGCAGCATCTTTAATCTGTATTCCACTTTTCTACATGTGACAGATGATTCAGAATCAGTGGCTTATGTTGGAATTCAGCTCCAGCAACCAATCCTTCTTCAGATAGGAAGAGCCTCATTCAATCGATGATTAGATTGGCCATGAGTCAGAGAGTTCAAAGGTATCCTAATAGATTGAACCACTGAATCACACAACAGAGGCCTTACAGCCCAATGAGTTTGTTCCCCCAAGACTATGCTAAATCTACATGGCTCCCACTTTCCTGAATGCTATGATATTTTAAGTGTTCACCCAAGTATTTTTTAAAAGGTTGAGGTTGCAAGCCCAGGCAGAGCATTCCAAATTCCACCAAACTGTGGGTGAAAACATTTTTCTTCAAATCCTCTCTAAACCTCCTGCCTTCCACCTTAAAAGTGTGCCCTTGTTACTAACCCTTCAACTAAACTGGAACAGCTGCTTCCAATCCACCCTGTCCGCAGCTTCCAATCTCATACATCTCTGTGAGCAAACACCACACCTCCACCAGCACCACCCCACCCCCGACCACTTCTCCAGCCTCTAACAGAGCATAGAACAGAGAACACTACAGCGCAGTACAGGCTATTCGGCCCTCGATGTTGTGCCGACCTGTGAAACCAATCTGAAGCCCATCTAACCAACACTATTCCATTATCACCCACATGCTTATCCAATGGCCACTTAAATGCCCTTAAAGTTGGTGAATCTACTACTGTTGCAGGCAGGGCATTCTACACCCTTAGTACTCTGAGTAAAGAACCTACCTCTGACATCTGTCCTGTATCTATCACCCCTCAATGTAAAGCTATGTCCCCTCATGCTAGCCATCACCATCCGAGGAAAAAGACTCTCACTGTCCACCCTATCTAATCCTCTGATCATCTTGTATGCCTCTATTAAGTCACCTCTTAACCTTCTTCTCTCTAATGAAAACAGCCTCAAGTCCCACATCCTTTCCTCATAAGGCCTTCCCTCCATACCAGGCAACATCTTGGTAAATATCCTCTGCACCCTCTCCAAAGCTTCCACATCCTTCTTATAATGCGGTGACCAGAACTGTACACAAAAGTCCAAGTGTGGCCGCACCAGTGTTTTGTACAGCTTCACCATAACCTCATGGCTCCGAAACTCAATCCCTCTATCAATAAAACCTAACATACCGTACACCTTCCAAACAACCCTATCAATCTTGGTGGCAACTTTCTGGGATCTACGCACATGGGCACCGAGATCTCTCTGATCATCCACACTACCAAGAATCTTACCATTAGCCCAGTACTCTGTATTCCTGTTACTCCTTCCAAAGTGAATCACCTCACACTTTCCCACATTAAACTCCATTTGCCGCCTCTCAGCCCAGCTCTGCAGCTTATCCATGTCCCTCTGTAACCTGCAACATCCTTCGTCACTATCCACAACCCCACTGACTTTACTGTCATCTGCAAATTTACTAACCCATCCTTCTATGCCCTCATCCAGGTCATTTATAAAAATGACAAACAGCAGTGGCTCCAAAACAGATCCTTGTGGTACACCACGAGTAACTGAACTCCAGGATGAACATTTCCCATCAACCACCACCCTCTCTCTTCTTACAGCAAGCCAATTTCTGATCCAAACCGCTAAATCACCCTCAATCCCATGACTCCGTATTTTATGCAATAGCCTTCTGTGGGGAACCTTATCAAACGCTTTATTCAAATCCATACACACCACATCAACCGGTTTACTCTCATCTACCTGTTTGGTCACCATCTCAAAGAACTCAATAAGGTTTATGAGGCACGACCCACCCCTCACAAAACCGTGTTGACTTTCCCTATTTAAATTATTCCTTTCTAGATGATTATAAATCCTATGCCTTATAATCCTTTCCCACACTTTACCCACAACCGAAGTAAGGCTCACTGGTCTGTAATTACCAGGGTTGTCCCTTCTTGAACAAGGGGACAACATTCTTCAACTCTTCAAAGAGCTCTATCCTTAAGGATCATAGCAAACAAGGATGTGGGTTCAGCATATAACCTGGAAGGCAATGAAATTCTGGAACAAAAACAAAGTTGCTGGAAAATCTCAGCAGGTCTGCCAGCATCTGAAGGAGAAAACAGAGTTAACGTTTCAGGTCCAGTGACCCTTCCTCAGAACTTGCTGAGCTTTTCCAGCAACTTTGTTTTTGTTCCTGATTCACAGCATCCGCAGTTCTTTTGGTTTTTAATGAAATTCTGCAGCTTATTGCTAAATGAATAGAGTGTAAGAGTCAGGAACTATTGCTGCAGTTATATAAGGCATTAGTGATACACTGAAAGATTATGGAGAGTGGGCAGGGAAGGGGAGTTCAGGCTGAAATGCGTGATCGAATGAAATGGTTTAGTAGGCTCGAGAGACTGAATTGCTTCCTCCTGCTCCATGTTCTCATGTTCTCTTGCAGGCAATAATGTCCCTTGTACATCCTTGAGTGAAGTCACATCCTTCACATAATGTAGTGATCAGAACTGCACACAGTACTCCAGCTGCGACCTAATCAAAGATCCAAACAGGTCAACATCATTTCCCTACTCTTACAATCTGAGCTTCAACTGATGAAGGCAAGTGACCCGCCACCTTCTTAACTACTCTACTGATCTGCCCTGCTAGCTTCAGGGATTTGTGGACAGGCACCCCAAGGTCCTCCTAATTCCTCTCATCTGCCTAAATTCGGTTGATGCAAATGGTTCTTTATTCATTAATGGCAAGAGGGCGTACCTAGCCAGGCAGCATTTATTGCCCATTCCTAATTGCTTAGAGAGCAGTTCACAGCCAACCACAATGCTGTGGGTCTGGAGTCACATGTTGGCCAGACCAGGTAAGGATGGCAGTTTCCTTCCCTAAAGGGCATTAGTGAATAAGATAGTTTTTCTGACAATCAACGATGGATTCAGAGTCATCATTAAATTCTCAATTCTAGATATTTTTATTGAATTCAGATTCCATTACCTGCCAAACCTGGGTCCCCAGAATGTTATGTGGGTTTCTGGATTAATAGTCCAGAAATAATACCACTAGGCCATCAGCTCCCCTCAGCTACAGTATGTGTCTCGAGGAGAATCAGACTTGGGAGACTTGAGTGTAGAGCTGGATGAGCACAGCAGGCCAGGCAGCATCAAAGGAGCAGGAAAGCTGACGTTTTGGGTCTAGATCCTTCTTCAAATGGGGGATGGAAAGGGAATTCTAAAATAAATAGGGAGAGAGGGGGAGGCAGATAGAAAATGGATAGAGGAGAAGATAGGTGGAGAGGAGGCAGACAGGTCAAGGAGGCAGGGATGGAGCCAGTAAAGGTGAGGGTAGTTGGGGAGTTAGGGAGGGGATAGGTTGGTCCAGGATAGACGGACTGGTCAGGGAGGCAGAATGAGGCTAGTAGGTAGGAGATTGGGGTGGGTCTTGAGGTAGGAGGAGTGGATAGGTGGGAAGACAGGTTAGGGAGGCGGTTACGAGCTTGGCTGGTTTTGGGATGTGGTTAGGGGAGGGGAGATTTTGAAGCTTGTGAAGTCCACATTGATACCATTGGGTTTCAGGGTTCCCAAGCAAAATATGAGATGCTGTTCCTGCAACCTTCAGGTGGCATCGTTGTGGGACTGCAGGAAGCCCAGGATGGACATATTGTCTAAGGAGTGGGAGGTGGAGTTGAAAATGCTCCACAACTAGGAGGTGCAGTTGTTTGGTGCAAACCAAGCGTAGGTGTTCTGCAAAGCAGTTGCGAAACACCTACACTCGGTTCGCAATAAACTACACCTCCCAGTCACAAACCATTTCAACTCCCCCTCCCACTTCTTGGACGACATGTCCAATCTGGAAAGCATCCCAAAAACAGCCCAACTCGTCCCCACCTCCCTAACCTGTCCTCCCACCTATCCACTCCTCCCACCTCAAGCCCCACCCCAATCTCCTACCTACTAGCCTCATCCCGTTCCTAGACCTGTCTCCTCCCTCCCTCACCACCTACGCTCACCTTTACTGGCTCCATCCCCACCTCTTTGATCTGTCTGTCTCCTCTCACCTATCTTCTCCTCTATCCATCTTCTAACCGCCTGCCCACTTTCCCTATTTAAGAATCCCCTTCCTCTCCCCCATTTCTGAAAAAGGGTATCGGCCTGAAACATCAGCTTTCCTGCTCCTCTGATGCTGCCTGGCCTGCTGTGTTCTTCCAGCTCCACAGTGTATTATCCCTGATTCATGACCACAGCTATTTTAAATAATTACTGTATCCATACAAATGCTGCTCACTATTTGAATCAAACTGAAAATCACTTCAACTTCTGTGTCCTCATAACTCTTATATCATTGATGTATCTTTTCCCTCAGAACTGAAATTCCAGCATTCTGACGTTTTGAACACATGGATAGAAAAACAAGTTTTGCTCATGCTAGTAATCCAAAATACTGGAAATGTTCAACGGGTTACACCGTAACATCTGAAAGAGAAATCAAACACAGGGAAAGCTGGAGTGACTCAGCAGACCTGACAGCATCTATGGGAAGAGAAACAGAGTTGGATTGAGTCTGATATGACTTTTTTTTCTGTCAGAACTTCAGAATCAAATTAGACTCAAAATGTTATCTCTGGTTGTTTCTCCACAGCATGCTGCCAGACCTGCCGAGTTTCTCCAGCCTTCTGTTTTTGTTTCAGATCTTCAGGAATGACAGTACTTGACCTTTATTCTTCTGAAAGAGAAATAGGGTTGAAGTTTAAGATCAAAGTACATCTGACCTGCTCAATATTTCTGTACTGGGATAGAAAATGTGCTCAGACAAAAGGTTTGCCTCCAACTGATTGACAGTGCAGAGCCTGTGGACATCAACAATAACTTGCATTTGTATAGTGCTATACAAGTTCTCAAACATTCCAGCAGACATCATAATCATGCAAGTGACCAAGCCACACAAAGGGGTGTCAGGACAGGAGCCCAAGAGATAGGTTTTATGGAGAATCATAAAGAGGTAAGGAAGTGCAAAGATTTAGGCAGGGATTCCAGGGCAATAGGCTTTGGCAGCTGAAAGAATAACTCTCATTGGTGGAGTGATTAAACGTGGGGATGTGCAAGAATCCAAAATAGGAGCAGTCTGAAATCTCGGAGGGTTGTGCGGCTCAAGGAGCTTACTGGAAAGGTGGGGTAGTTGCGATCTATGCCATGGAGGTATTTGAAATCAAAGATGAGAACTTTAAAATCATGGCATTACCAAACTATAAATTAATGTTGGACAAACACAGTGACAACAGAGGTACTGGAGGGATTTAGAAAGGTAGTCAAGGGGTAAGTTGGATCTAAACTTTCATTTAGAACCTGATGCTACATTTCCCCATGATCTCAAAGATCAGCCCTTGAGGGACTCCAGAAGTAAACTTCGAGGCATGTCAAGGTGAATCAGACCCTGCTATCAGCCCCCTTCATCTGAAATTGGCATAATAACCATACATTCACGCACCGACTTACAAATCAACTCATATCCAAGGTGATGCAAGGTGATACGACCATACATATAGCAGACTTGACAGAACCCCACAGGCTCACCCCAATCGCCAACCTCCCAATTCTCTTCCTTGAATTGAGAATACAAACATTGGCTACTGGATCTGTTCTGTGTGAGCATGACACAGGCTTTGGGAAATAATGATCTGTTTGGTGCTTCTCTCAGCCTTAGTGCAAGTAATACATTCTGATGTTTTCCCTGATGGTGGAGTCAACAGTGAAGGAACAGTCTCAGGATGTAGATTACACTGTTTAGGAATAGAAGAGGAGAATGTCTTCACTCAAATGGTAGTAACCTGTTGAATTCTCTGACACAGAAGGTTGCGGAGGCTAAGTCACTGAATATATTTAAGAAAGAACCAGTTCATAAGATCACCTACATTCTCCTCCAAATCATTATATATTACAAACAACAAGGATTCCAGCACTGATCCCTGAAGAACACCACTGATCACAAATCTCCAGACAGAGAAACACTCTTCCACCACTACTGTCTTCTTTGAATAAGCCAGTTCTGAATCCATCTTCCCAACTCACTGCAGATCCTAGGTGATTTCACCTCTTATATCAGCCTGTCATGACAGACCTTGTCAAAGGACTAGCTAAAATCCATTTAGATAATATCTATCACCTGCCCTCATCGATCATAATTGTCACTTCCTTGGAAACTCAATCAAGTTTGAGAGACATAACCTTCCCCACTCAAAGACATGCAATCTATCATGAAGACCATATTGTTCCAAATGTGAATAAACCCTAACCCTAAGAATCTTCTCCAATAACTTTCCTACCACTGAACGTAAGGCTCACCAGCCTGTAATTTCCCAGATTATCCCTACTGCCCTTCTTAAACAATGGAACAACATTGGCTATTCTCCTGTCGTCTGGGATCTCTCCTGTGATAAAGAAGATACAAAGATTTTGCACAAAGTGTTGCAAAGTTGTTAAGTATTTGTGAATTGGAAGGCAGGAAGCTAGAATTTGTTGGTAAAAATGATAACAAGGAAATGCGTAGTCCTTTAAGGGATGAGGGTTTTTTTGTACTTTGAAACTTTGTAAAAATGTATGTCTGTGAACAGTATCTCGAGCTTGCCAGTAGTGAAAGCCTCAAAAAGGTGAAACAAGTGTATCAAAGAAAAGCCTTACAGGCAAAACAGCAATCTTGTTTTGATATTGTGACAATAAGTTTGAATTTGGCCAATTAATTTTTAAAAATCACCTAGATACAAAAAGCCAACTGAATTTAAATCGGATGGTGCTGACAACATTGAATCAATCCTACATAAGACATACTGTTATGTCATTATAGGTACAAGGATAATGGCATTTTTGAAAATCAGGGAGAGCGAACTGCCATCGAAAGAGTAAACCAACATTCAGCTGTAGCGAAAAGAAGTTTAAGCCTGGCTCTTACAAACTCTAGGACAAAGGAAGGAAGTAATGTGAGGAGTCAGAGAAAATGAGTGAGATTCTTAATGAGTTCTTTGCATCGGTATTGACGCAATGTTAGACGTTGATGTTAGGGATAGATGTTTGATTACTCTAGGTCAAGTCGGCAGAAGGAGGGGGAAGTGTTGGGTATTGTAAAAGGCATTAGGGTGGACAAGTCCCCAGGTCCAGATGGGATCTGTCCCAGGTTCGTGAGGAAAGTGAGAGAAGAAATAGCTGGGGCCTTAAAGATATCTTTGCAGCATCCTTGAGCATGGGTGAGGTCCCAAAGGACAGGAGAATTGATATTGTTTTCCCCTTGTTTAAGAAGGGTAGCAAGGATAATCCAGATAATTATAGACCAGTGAGCCCGATGTCAGTGGTGGGGAAGCTGCTGGAGAAGATATTGAGGGTTAGGATCTATTTACATTTGGAAGAAAATGGGCTTCTTAGTGATAGGCAGCATGGTTTTGTGCAGGGAAGGTCATGTCTTACCAACTTGATAGAATTCTTTGAGGAAGTGACAAAGTTGATAGATGAGGGAAGGGCTGTGGATGTCATATACATGGACTTCAGTAAGGTGTTTGATAAGGTTCCCCATGGTAGGCTGATGGAGAAAGTGAAGTCGCATGAGATCCAGAGTGTACTAGCCAGATGGATAGGGAATTGGCTGGGCAACAGGAGACAGAGGGTTGTCGAGGAAGGGAGTTTCTCAAAATGGAGAACTGCGACCAGTGGTGTTCCACAGGGATCCATGTTGAGGCCAGTGTTGTTTGTGATATACATAAATAATCTGGAGGAAGGTACAGATCGTCTAATTTAGCAAGTTTGCAGATGACACTAAGATTGGTGGAGTAGCAGATAGTGAAGGGGACAGTCGGAGAATGCAGCAGAATATAGATAGATTGGAGAGTTGGGTGGAGAAATGGTAGGTGGAGTTCAATCCAGGAAAATGCGAGGTGATGCCTTTTGGAAGATCCAAATCAAGAGTAAACTATACTGTAAATGGAAAAGTCCCAGGGAAAATTGATGCACAAAAAGATCTGGGTGTTCAGGTCCATTATACCCTGAAGGTGGCAACGCAGGTTGATAGAGTGGTCAAGAAGGCATATGGCATGCTTTCATTCATAGGTATTGAGTACAAGAGTTGGCAGGTCGTGTTACAGTTGTATAGAATTTTAGTTTGATCACATTTGTAATACTGAGTACAGTTCTGGTCGCCACATTACCAAAAGGATGTGGATGCTTTGGAGAGGGTGCAGAGGAGGTTCACCAGGATGTTGTCTGGTATGGAGAGCGCTAGCTATGAAGAAAGGTCGAGTAGATTAGGATTATTTTCATTAGAAAGTCGGAGATTGAGGTCTACAAAATCATGAGGGGTATAGCCAAGGTGGATAGCAAGAAACTTTTTCCCCCAGAGTGGGGGACTCAATTACTAGGGGTCATGAGCTCAAAGTGAGAGGAGGAAAGTTTAAAGGAGATATGTGTGGAAAGTTCTTTACACAGAGGGTGGTGGGTGCCTGGAACACGCTGCCAGCGGAGGTGGTAGAGGTGGGCATGATAGCATCATTTAAGATATATCTAGACAGATACATGAATGAGCAGAGAGCAGAGGGATACAGGTCCTTGGAAAATCAGCGACAGGTTTAGATAGAGAATCTGAATTGGCGCAGACTTGGAGGGCTGAAGGGCCTGTTCCTGTGCTGTAATTTTCTTCGTTCTATTCGTGTCAAAACCCGTTGGGGCTTGTGTTTTGGTTTAACTATCATAGGGGTTTGGATATTCCCCCTCCCTAACAAAGGTCTCAGCAATTTCCTCACCTGTCTCCCTCAACGTTCTGGGATAGATCCATCGAGTCCTGGGGACTTGACTGCATTAATGCTTTTCAAATCACCCTACACCACTTTCTTTTGTTGTATTGACATGCACTGGAATGTCAACACAGCCCTCCCACACCCACTCCCATTACAATAACCCTGCTTTTCTTACATTTTCCCATTATCTGTCCACATATCGGTTCCTCTATCACCTGCTGTCTATTAAGAGGCCTGTAGTACAAGCCCAAAATGACTGCACCCTTCCTTTTCCTAAGCTCTATCCAATATGGCCTTGCTGCATCAGCCCTCCAAAGTGTCCTCTCTCAGTACACAGCAACTCTCCCATCTCTTTTCATCCCTCTTTATCTTGCCAGGATATTATGCCGCTCGTCTTGTCCCTCTCACAACCGAGTCTCTGTAATAGCTAAAACATTCTCGTTGCCTGTATTAATACAAACTCAAGTTCGTCTGCCTTACTTGTCACACCTGAACCCCTCCCTCACACACCAGCTCTTTAGCCATGTATTGGACTGTACTATACTGTCCCCTTCACTATCTGCTACTCCACCAATCTTAGTGTCATTTGCAAACTTGCTAATTAGACGATCTGTACCTGTACTACTGGCACGTGGCACAGGCAGTAATCCCAAGATTAAAACCCTCAAAGTCCTGATTTTCAACTTACTACCTAACTCCTTGAGCTCCCCTTTCAGGACCTTATCTCTCTTTCTGCCTATTTTGTTCGTACCAATGTGAACCACAACCTCTGGCTACCCACCTCCCTCTTCAGAATATCCTGTGCCCACTCAGAGACAGGCTTGACCCTGGCACCAGACAGGTAACTCACCATCCTGAAGTCTTGCTCGCAGCTACAGAAACACCTGTCTAAGCCCCTGACTATACAGTCCCCAATCACTGTTGCTCGGCTACCCTTGGGCCCTCTCTGCCATAGAACTGTACTAGTTGTGGTGCCACTAATCTGGCTGCTGCTTTCTCCTAGAGGCCATCTCCAACAGTATCTAAAGTGGTATATTTGTTTGAGATAGAAATGGCCACAGGGGATCCCTGCACTGCCTGCCCACATTTACTCATCTTCCTGGTGATCACCCAACTCTTCCCCATTTGTGTAGCCCTTGCTGGTGCTGTGGCCAGCTCACTAAACATGCTATCCACGATATTCTCAGTCCCTTCGGTGCTCCATAGTGTGTCCATCCACAGGTCCTGGAATTTCAACTGACATGTAAACATGGTAACCACGAACAGTGGAAGTGTCCCTGATTTCTGACAAACTGGAGGAGCAGCATTCCAAGGGACTGCATTCTTCTGCAAACTCTACCCACCGGTCACCAAACTCCAGTCTCTCACGCTGGCTTTGTTCCCAGCAGAACGGAACTGTAAAATTTAAGTATTTTGCCTCTCTCCAGACACAGTCACTCAGTCTGCAGACCTGGGTCATGAGCAGCCAAGTCTGTGTCACTTTTTGGAGTCACTATGTCACCACTGGCACTGCACCTGAGATTCACCCCCAGGTTCACTCTGACTGACCCCGTTCTGCAGGTATTTATCCTGTCACCACAATTGACCCTCAGGTTCACTGTCCTTTGCTCTGTTGCTGCTGTTCAGTCCAGGTCTCACTCCTCAGATATTTATCCTCCTGCTGCTATCGCTTTGACTGGAGCCAAGTTTTAGATTCACCCACAAGAAGAGACATCCTTTCAACATCTATCCAGTCAATTCCCTCAGAATTTATATTTGTTTCAATTAAGCTACCCCAAATCGTCTAAACTCCAGAGTATATAGGCAGGCCTAGCCTGTCTAGCCTTTCCTCAGAAGGTAATCCGCTCATTCCAGGTACTAGATCAATAAAACGTCTCTGCACTGCTTCCAACACATTAACATCCTTCTGTATGCACATAGTACTCCAGATAATCTCACCTGCTTGTATAACTGAATCATAACCACCTTTCTCTTGCATTCAATTCCCCTCACAATAAAACATAATACTTTTTACTTTCATGATTTCTTGTGGTACATGCATTCTAATCTTCTGTAATGCACGAAGACACCCAGATCTCTCTGCATCTCGGATCTCAGTAGCCTCTCACTATTCAGGAAATATGATTTTTATAAGCGACTATGCACACACTGCCAAAATGGACAATTTTAAAGTTTCCCACATTGTACTCCATTTGCCAGATCTTTGTCCACTCAGTTAATCTATGTGTATCTCTTTGTCGGCTCTTTATGTTCTCTACACAACACACTTTCCCACCTATCTTTGTAACAGCAGCAGCAAGATACAGTTGCATTGGGAGAGCTCAGTGACAGATGGTCACACAGGAAGAATTCAGTGAGATACAGTTGCACAGACAGCTGAGATTACATGATTGTAAAGATAACACAGGATGTGTTTTACCGGTATTGCTACCAGATTTGTATTCATTCTCAATTAGGTACTTCTTATTTTATTACTGACTGACTTTGTGCTCTAGCTACCTTCCCACAGCACCATTTCAGCAGATTTGGGCAACCGGACTAGATAGTGCCAAGCCAGCACTGGGTATTCTGTTAGCCTACAGCTAGTTAACACAAGGTCACAACTGGTACCTGGGTGGAGAAGTCAGCTTCCTGAATTTTTGCTCTGCGTAACCAGGGCAATACAGATATTGAATTAATTTTCGTTCAGCTGAAGCTGAAAGAGGTGTATGCTGGAATGGAGTTAGGAAAACAAAGGAATCTAAGGAGCACATCAGGTATTTTATTCTTGGAGCCTGTGTCACAGGCCAAGAGTTCCATAATTAAATGATAAAGCTCTTTCTCAGCCCAGGATGTGCTGAAAACATTTCTCACATTCCACCTGTCAAATCAGCCACACAATGTGACTAAAATCTCATGGTTCTTACATCTCCGATCACTGCGGCTTCAGGATAAGTCTCACAACTGAAACAATTCATATCTCAGCAAAAATTATGGAGGGAACCCTGATATATTGTAAACCAGTGTGTGCATAGTCACTTACATATCCCACTGTGTAACATCAATACGGTCCACACTATCCACAGTAATGGCCTGATGGATTCCACACCCCTCACTGTAACATTCTGATAGACCCCAGACCACTCACTGTAAGAAGCTAATATACCTCACTCATCTCCCTGTAACACTGACAGTCCCTATATCACTCACTGTGGCAGACCCCACATGCCTCACATCATTCAATGCTGCACTGATATACTCCACAATCCTCACTGTAACACATTGATATTTCCTCATTCACTTCACTGTAACACCGATGTACCTCCTCACTGTAATACTCCAATATACTTAACTCACCTCACTGTAGCACACTGATGTATGACACCACATCCCGCTCTGTAACACAATGATGAACCCCACGCCGTCACTGTAGCACAATGATAGATTGTAATGCTGTGATAAACTCCACTATAACACTGACCCCTGCTGGTACTTTATAGATAACATTATGTGTGTCTCCTGAGCTACTACTGTAATCAATATCTGGTTCTCCTTTCCATGCTGAGTTCCAGATGATCTATGTCAGTTGATTGATCAATGGAAGGTTTACATAGCAAGGTGGCACTAGATGATACCTGTCTTGAACCAGCCGTCCGATGTAAATGAGTCCTGTGTTTCTTTTGTTCTGTTCCAATATTCTCGAAACACTGACTTTCCTTTAACCAGCAGCTCTCCTTCCTTGCCTTCCATTCCAGGTTTCACCTATTAACACAAAACCGTAGTTTCAGCGCCACCCAGCCATTCAATCCCAGTACGTTGCATGAAGTGTCATTGCTGAAAACACACCTGTTACTGCATGAGAGGCATATCTGTCTCATCAATGCACCTATACGTGGAGTCCTTAACATTGTGAAATGACAAAGGCCCTTCGTGGGTAGGTCAGTAAATATGTTTTATGTTCTGTAATATTTGACATGGAGCTACTTAGGGACATGTTTGTGACTAAATGCTTTGTCAAAGAGATAGATTTTAAAAAGTCTGAAAGAAGTGAGGTAGAGGGGATTAGGAAAGAAACTTGTGAGTCTAGAAAAACTCCAAAAGTCTTCAGCAGCTGAAAGCACAGCTACCAATGGTGGAGTTATTAAAATTGAGGGGGCATATTACAGACATCTCAACTAGGAGCAGGCACAGACCATTTGGCCCTGTGAACCTGCTCTGCTGTTAAACAGTTACTTTTAATCAAACTGCTTGGACATATGACATACATCAGTACAATTTGGATTTGAACCCGGGCCTTCAGGCACACAGGCAGGGGCACTACAGTTGTGCCACAAGAACCCTCTCCACACTTAAATGAAATCACAGCTGAACAGATTACGATCTGAATTCCAATTTCCTGCCTATCTCTGATATCCTTTGTTGTATCAGTTGCTGACAGCTGCAGTGTTTATCCCCCCAATAAAAAGGAAATTATTTGCAACATACTCTGATCTTATTTCAGTGAATCATTTTAACAGCTCATCTGCTACAGGTAGAGATGGTGCAGAATTTGACATTTACCACAGATCATTCTAAGAACTCACTTACATTAAATATGAATAACACTGAACTCATGGGTGGGGAAGGACATCTAGCTCAATGAAACTTTACAACATCTCCTGAGAAGAGATGTACTCCCTCATCTACATGTTATAGAAACCCTGTACACAATTGGCGCTATCCTACAGACCCAGTACATAAGCCTGTGTCTTTGTAAAGACTGTGGGCTTGGCCTACAGCAACACTCTTTTACTTGACCGAGACAGTGATGGTTTCAAGGCCCAGTCAAGAAATTACAGCACCCCTAAGACCATAAGATATAGCAGCAGAATTAGGCCATTCAGTCTGTCAGGTCTGCTCCACTATTCAATCAGGCCTGATATATGTTTCTCAACTCCATTCTTTTGCCTTCTCTCCGTAACCTTTGATCCCATTACTAATCAAGAACTTATCTCTGTCTTAAATACACTCAATGACTTAACCTCCACAGCCATGTGTGGCAATAAGTTCCACAGATTCACCACCTTCTGGCGAAATTCCTCATCTCAGTTCTAAAGAGTCAATCTTTCACTGTTTCTGGGCCTTCAGATCCTTGTCTTTCCCGCTTGTGGTAAATTATCTTCCAATCCGCTCTATCCAGGGCACTCAGTATTCTATGTTTCAGTAAAAATAGAGGTTGATTTCTAATGCACTATATGGGAGTGCTGCATTGCTGAAGAAGCTGTCTTTGAGATTACATAGAACATAGAACATTACAGCACTGTACAGGCCCTTCGGCCCTCGTTGTTGTGCTGACCTGTCATACCGATCTCAAGCCCATCTAACCTACACTATTCCATGTACGTCCATATCCTTATCCAATGACGACTTAAATGTACCTAAAGTTGGCGAATCTACTACCGTTGCACGCAAAGCGTTCCATTCCGTTACTACTCTGAGTAAAGAAACTACCTCTGACATCTGTCCTATATCTTTCACCCCTCAACGTAAAGCTATGCCCCCTCGTGCTCGCCGTCACCATCCTAGGAAAAAGGCTCTCCCTATCCACCCTATCTAACCCTCTGATTATTTTATATGTTTCAATTAAGTCACCTCTCAACTTTCTTCTCTCTAATGAAAACAGCCTCAAGTCCCTCAGCCTTTCCTCGTAAGACCTTCCCTCCATACCAGGCACCATCCTAGAAAATCTCCTCTGCACTCTTTCCAAAGCTTCCACATCCTAAATTCCATTACATCCTAAACCATGGCCTAATCTGCCAACTCAGATAAATGGAATAGATTCCACAGCACTAGATGAAAAATAGCAAATGAGTATAATTGCCTGATATTTAGCTGTGCCACTTAAACCCCTCTGAATCACTGGACTTGAAATGTAAACTCTGCTTTCTTCACACAGATGCTGCCAGACCTACTGAGTTTCATCAGCAATTTCTGTTTTGTTATTAAATGGTAAATTCTCTGATTGCTGTATGGCTTCATTTGTTTACATAATGAGAGCTAAATTTCAAAAATAATTTACTTCCTGCAGTAATCTGCTATGTAGCTGACAAGTCAAATGCACAATATAAATGTAAGCTTTTTAAATTCTTGTATCATCTAGCGGACTGAATATTTGATTACAATTTACAACAATCCAAAACATTCTTTATTATAAAACATTATCCTACAGAAGAGGTGGTGCTGGAGCTCTTAAAATGCATAAATGTAGATAAATCCCCAGCACCTGATCATATGTATCCCAGAAATTTATGCGAAGCTGGGAAGAGATTGCTGGGCCCTTGCTGAGATATTTGTATCATCAACATTTAGATCTCCGGTAAGGTGCCAGAAGGCTGGAGGTTGGCTACTGTGGTGCCAGCATTTAAGAAAGGCTGTAGGGAAAAGCCAAGAAACTATAGACCAGTGAGCCTGATATCAGTCGTGGGTAATTTGTTCGAAGGGATTCAGAGGGACCGGTTATACATATACTTGGAAAGGCAGGGACTGATTAGGGATAGTGAACATGGCTTTGTGCGTGGGAAACTGAGTCTCACTAACTTGATTGACTTTTTTTGAAGAGGTGACAAAGAAGATTGTTGAAGGCAGAGCAACATATGTTGTCTATGTGCTCAGGAAGACATTCAACAAGGTTGTGACTGGTTGGCAATGTTAGATCACATGAAATTTAGGGCGAGCTTGCCATTTGGAGAGAAAGGTAGATGGTGGAGGGTTGTTTGTCGGACTGAAGGCCTATGACCAGCTGTGTGCTGCAAGATTGTTGCTGGGTCTGCTGCTTGATATCATTTGTATAAACGACTTGACTATAAATATAGGAGGCGGCGTCAGTAAGTTTGCAGATAACATCAAAATTAGTGGTGTCGCGGATGAGATGGTTATCTCCCACCTTGATCTGATGGGCTAATGGGCCGAGAAATGGCAAACAGAGTTTAATTCAGGTAAATGTGAGGGTGTTGCATTTTCATAAGGCAAACATGGGCAGGACCTATACAGTTAATAATATAGGGCCCTAGGGAGTTTGCCAAACAACTTAAGGGTGCAGCTGCAGAATTCCTTGAAAGTAGAGTCACAGGTAGACAGGGTGGTGAAGGCGGCATTTGGTACTCCGCTGTTATTGGTCAGTACATTCAGTACAGGAGTTGAGATGTCATTATGCGTCTGTGCAGGACACTGGTGAGGCCACTTTTAGAATACTACATTCAATTCTGGTCTCGCTGCTGCATGTATAGAATGAGCTGCCAGAGTTGGTGCTGCACAACGGGTACAATTACAACATTTAAAAAGCATCAGGATGGGAAAGGTTTAAAGAGATGTGGACCAAATGGGACTAAATCAGTTTAGGACATCTGGTCAGCATGGGTGAGTTGGACCAAAGGGTCTGTTTCTGCGCTGTATAACTCTATGAATGGTTTGCCAGACCATTTCAGGAGGCAGCTGAAAGTTAACCAAATTGCTGTGGGGCCGGAGTCACACAACTCCATCATGACCACACTAAGCTAGGATGGCAAATTTCCTTCCCTGATGGACATTCATGAACCAGATGGGTTTCTCTGACAATCAGAAGGTCAGAGTTGGGGATTTTCACTGATGATTCTTGGCAGCGTGGAGGAACAGAGGGATCTTGGTGTGCAGATACATAGATCCCTTAAAATGGCCACCCAAGTGGACAGGGTTGTTAAGAAAGCATATGGTGTTTTGGCTTTCATTAACAGGGGGATTGAGTTTAAGAGTCGTGAGATCTTGTTGCAGCTCTATAAAACTTTGGTTAGACCGCACTTGGAATACTGCGTCCAGTTCTGGTCGCCCTATTATAGGAAAGATGTGGATGCTTTGGAGAGGGTTCAGAGGAGGTTTACCAGGATGCTGCCTGGACTGGAGGGCTTATCTTATGAAGAGAGGTTGACGGAGCTCGGTCTCTTTTCATTGGAGAAAAGGAGGAGGAGAGGGGACCTAATTGAGGTATACAAGATAATGAGAGGCATAGATAGAGTTGATAGCCAGAGACTATTTCCCAGGGCAGAAATGGCTAGCACGAGGGGTCATAGTTTTAAGCTGGTTGGAGAAAAGTATAGAGGGGATGTCAGAGGCAGGTTCTTTACGCAGAGAGTTGTGAGAGCATGGAATGCGTTGCCAGCAGCAGTTGTGGAAGCAAGGTCATTGGGGTCATTTAAGAGACTGCTGGACATGTATATGGTCACAGAAATTTGAGGGTGCATACATGAGGATCAATGGTCGGCACAACATTGTGGGCTGAAGGGCCTGTTCTGTACTGTTCTATGTTCTATGTTCTATGTAACATTCAGCACTATTCGTGACTCCTCAGAAACTGAAGCAGTCCATGACCCAATGCAAAAAGACCTGAACAATGTCCAGGTTTGGTTGACAATGACAAGTAACATCTACACCACACAAAGAACATTTTCAACATTCAATGGTATCACCATCACTGAATACCCGATGATTAACATCCTCCGAGTTACCATTGACTAGAAACACAAGTGCACTAGTCATGTGAATACTGTTACAAAAGTAGATGAACGACTAATAATCAGTTAGCCTCCTGACTCCCCAAAGTCCAGCCACCACCTGGAAGACACATGTCAGGAGTGTGATAGAATACTTCCCTCTTGTCTGGATGGGTGCAGCTTGGAAAAACACTCAAGAAGTGAATTTCAGTAAAGCATTTGATAAGGTTCCCCACGGTAGGCTACTACAGAAAATACGGAGGCATGGGATTGAGGGTGATTTAGTGGTGTGGATCAAAAATTGGCTAGTTGGAAGAAGACAGAGGGTGGTGGTTGATAGGAAATGTTCATCCTGGAGTTCAGTTACTAGTGGTGTACTGCGAGGATCTTTGAGGCCACTGCTGTTTGTCATCTTTATAAATGACCTGGATGAGGGTGTAGAAGGATGGGTTAGTAAATTTGCGGATGACACTAAAGTCGGTGGAGTTGTGCACAGTGCGAAGGATGTTGCAGGTTACAGAGGGACATTGAAAAGCTGCAGTGATGGGCTGAGAGGTGGCAAATGGAGTTTAATGCAGAAAAGTGTGAGGTGATTCACTTTGGAAGGAGTAACAGGAATACAGAGTAATGGGCTAACGATAAGATTTGGTAGTGTAGATGAGCAGAGATCTCGGTGTTCATGTGCATAGATCCCTAAATGTTGCCACCAAGGTTGATAGGGTTGTTGAGAAGGCATATGGTGTGCTGGGTTTTATTGGTAGAGGGATTGAGTTTCGGAGCTATGAGGTCATGCTGCAGCTGTACAAAACTCTGGTGCAGCCGCACTTGAAGTATTGCATACGGTTCTGGTTGCCGCATTATAGAAAGGATGTGGAAGCATTGGAAAGGGTGCAGAGGAGATTTACCGGGATGTTGCCTGGTATGGAGGGAAGGTCTTATGAGGAAAGGCTGAGGGACTTGAGGCTGTTAGAGAGAAGAAGGTTAAGTGGTGACCTAATAGAGACATACAAGATGATTCAGAGGATTAGATATGGTGGGCAGTGAGAGCCTTTTTCCTCAGATGGAGATGGCTAGCATGAGGAGACATAGCTTTAAATTGAGGGGTGATAGATATAGGACAGATGTCAGAGGCAGGTTCTTTACTCAGAGAGTAGTAACGGCATGGAATGCCCTGCCTGCAACTGTAGTAGACTCGCCAACTTTAAGGGCATTTAAATGGTCATTGGATAATCATATGGATAATAATGGAATAGTGTAGGTTAGACGGGCTTCGGTTTGGTTTCACAGGTCAGTGCAACATCGACGGCCGAAGGGCCTATACTGCGTTGTAGTGTTCTATGTTCTAAGCTTGATATCATTCAGTACAAAGCAGCCCACTTGACTGGCACCATAGCCATAAACATTCACTCCCTCCACCACCAAAGCTCAATAGCAGCAGTGTGTGGAGGAAGGTTTAGGACAGAAGTACAGGGAAGATTCTTCACACCATGGGTGGTGGGTGCCTGGAACACACTGCTAATGGAGGTGGCGGAAGCAGGCATTTTAGCAATGTTTAAAGAGTATCTTGATAGACACATGAATGGAAGGCTAACACAGGGATATATGCATTGGCTATAAGTAGGTCTAAATGAGGATCAGAGTCAGTGCAGCCTTGGTGGCCTGTTCCTGTGCTGCACTAGATTGTGTTGTACTGATGAATTTTGATCAGAAGAACATAGAGCCACATACTACTTGGATATGAATCTAAATGGCTTACAGCAGCAGGAGAATTTAGGGTATAAATGCAAATATTCTACAAAGTAGGTTAGCAAGGCCAACAAATTTCTTGAGGGCAAAATTGAAAAGCAGAGACAGAGAGTTGTGAGAGCATGGAATGCGTTGCCAGCAGCAGTTGTGGAAGCAAGGTCACTGGGGTCATTTAAGAGACTGCTGGACATGTATATGGTCACAGAAATTTGAGGGTGCATACATGAGGATCAATGGTCGGCACAACTTTGTGGGCTGAAGGGCCTGTTCTGTGCTGTACTGTTCTATGTTCTATGTTCTATGTGCAAAACTTTGGGTATATCACTTTGAGCACTGTACTCTGGTGTGGCCTTCATGTTGTAAAATACAATGGGACTAACTGATTATTCTTGCAAAATGCTAAATGGCTTCTTTCTTTACTGTACATTACAAAGACTGGAAAACACACAGAACATGAAAAGGTTAAAAAAATCAATTAAGAGAAACAACATCAGAAATGATATTGTGTAAGTATCATGAAGGATTAAATAGAAGGCTGTTTCTCACAAAAAAAAGGCTGAGTGATCACTCGAAAGAGATCTTTAAGATCTGATAGACAGATGTGGAGAAAACACTGCCACTGTAGGCAGTCCAAAACTAGACATCATGTATACAAGATACCCAACTATAAATTCAGTGAAAAATTCAGCAGAAACCTCTTATGCAGAGTGTGAAATTATTGTAGAGAATAAAGTTGCAGAGATCAGTTGTGTCAAATGGGCCCAGTTTGGCACTGCAGATACTCTATTCTCTGTAAATGTACCATTACAAAAACCCAACCCCAGATCCTGTCATCAATGGACGCACAGCACAGAATTATGCAGTGATTATACAGATATACCAGGCAAAATGTAAAGACCTACATATTAGTTAGAACTATCCAATTTTAAACATTCACAAGATGCAACAGCTCTGACAAAACTGGAAAAGTGACATGGTTTACCAACTTGTATACACTGTGCGCACCTCTCAGCCTTATTGTGAGCTTATATTGTCCTCACCTTAGTTTCTCTACTGTTCCCCTCAGCGATGACAGTGTAGGAAGAATGATTCCTTGTGGAGTTTTCCATCACAATGCGCACCTCAGTTCCAGGCAAAGGGGTCCCAACAGCTCCTAGGTTCAAATCAAATACTGTGATAGAAAAGGCAGTGAGAACTCCCTGTTTACCCCCTCCTGACAGTAAGATCCTGCCAAAACAATTGACAGTAAAAACCACATTGTAACATTTTAATAAAAAAAGAACACCCGTACGGTCCTAGATAAATAGGGAGTAAGCCCCTATAGTGCCCGAGATTTCAAAAAACAGGCAGTGAGAACACCATATAAAGATGCTTTCTCAAGAAATAATAGGTATAAATTCATACAAATATTCTTTCAAGTACATTAGGCAGTTAGAAAGACTGCTGTAAATACCCTTCCAAGATTCAAGAAAAGCCCAAATAAATGTTAAGCTGAGATATAACAGATAGCAGTAAGTATTGTCAAAATCCTAATCCATCACCCCTTAGAGAGTCACGGAGTCCTACAGCACAGAGACAGGTCCTTCAGCTCAGGCTGGTCCGTGCCGAACAAAATGCCCATCCATGCTAATCCCATTTCCCTGCACTTGGCCCATATCCTCCTAAAACTTTCCTATCTATGTATTCATCCAAATGCCTTTTAAATGTAGTTAATGTACCCGCCTCAACCACTTCCGCTGGCAGCTCATTCCATATGCGCCCTACCCTCTGAGTAAAAAAAAGCTGCTCCTCAGGATCCCATCACACTTATCTCTATTAAAATCCATTTGCCATTTGAGGAAGAGGGTGTCAACGTTTTGGTCAAAAACCTCTCATCAGGACTGGGGAGGGGGAAGGGAGCCCTGAAATAAATAGGGGCTGGGGGGAGAACACGTGCGATGGAGATAGGTGGATGAAGGTAGGGGGTTATTGTGATTGGTCAGTGGGAAGGGTAGAACGGATAGGTGAGTCAGAAGACGGACAATGTGGGGTGGAGAAATTTTGAAGCTGGTGAAGACAATATTCAGGCCATTGGGCTGTAAACTCCGCTCCAGCCTTTCTACTTGAAACATTAGTGCAGTTTCTCTTTGTACAGATACAGCCAGACCTGCTGAATTTCTCCAGCATCTTTTGTGTTTGTTTCAGATTTCCAGCTGCAGCAGTATTTTGCTTTGATCAACTTCAAATATATTGTAGTCACTGCTACCAAGTGGTATGTTCACTTTGAGATCATCAATTCACCCTGTCACTTTACACAATCCCAGGTCCAGTATAACTTACCCCTCTGGCTGGTTCTGGAATGTGCTGCTCTAAGAAACTCTCTCAAAGCATTCTATTAACTTCTCATCCAGGCTACCATTGCCAATTAAAAATTTTTCAAGGTTGTATGTAGATTAAAATAACTTGCGATAAAGGGTCAGCAATAATCATAAGCAACCAATATTCTTCCTGCATACTTCATCCCACATTGTAGTCACTGTTGGGGAGCCTGTAGAATACTCCAATAGTGACTTCCTTCTCCTACTATTCATCATCCTCACTCAAGCTACATCCTGATCTTCTGAAACCGCGCCATCTCTAAAATTCAAGGTTTCTATTCCCACCAATGATTCACCATACTGTCTTTAAGGTTTTAGAGTAGATTTGTAGCTCAGGTTGTGGACATTGTAGATGATTAGCTCGCTGAGCTGGTTCGTTATTTCACAGATATTTCGTTAGCCTGTTGGTAACATCATTAATGCAGCCTTTGATGAAGCGCCGTTGTGTCTCCCATTGTCTGGAGTCCATTAAGCTGGATTACCTCACTTCCAGTTTTCCTTCACAGTGGAGTGTATGCAGGGTCGAGCTCTGTGTATTTGTTGATGGCTTTCATGGAGTACCAGGCTTCGACAAATTTGGACCAACCTTGGTTCAATGGACTGTGTAGGAAGGTATGTCAGGAGCAGCAGCAGGCATACCTGAAGATGAGGTGTCAACCAGGTGAAGCCACCAAACAGGATGAGCAGCCAGCGATAGACAGAGATAAGCAATCCCACAACCAACACATCAGATCCAAGATCTACAGTCCTGCCACATCCAGTCGTGAACGGTGGTGGACAATTAAACAACTCACTGGAGGAGGCAGCTCCACAAATATCCCCTTCCTCAATGATGGAACAACACAGCACATCAGTGCAAAAGATAAGGCTGAAGCATTCACAGCAATCGTCAACCAGAAGTGCTGAGTGGATGATCCAACTCACCCACCTGCAGAGGTCCCCAGCATTACAGATCCCAGTCTTCAACCAATTCCATTCACTCCACGTGATATCAAGAAATGGTTGGAGACACTGGATACTGCAAAGGCTACAGGCCCTGACAACATTCCGGCAATAGTACTGAAGACTTGTGCTCCAGAACTTGCCACTTCCCTAGCTAAGCTGTCCCAGTACAGTTACAACACTAGTATCTGCCTGGCAATGTGGAAAATTGTCCATGTACGTGCTCTACATAAAATGCAGAACAAATCCCCAACCCAGTCAATTACTGCTCCATTAGTCCACTCTCAATCATCAGTAAAGTGATGGAAGGTGTTAACAACAGCACTATCAAGCAGCACTACTCAGAAATAACCCGCTCAGTGATGCGCAGTTTGGGATCCGCCAGGGCCACTCAGCTCCTAACCTCATTACAGCCTTGGTTCAAACGTGGATAAAAGAGCTGAATTCCAGAGGTAAGGTGGGAGTGACAGCTCTTGGCATCAAGTCTGCAGTGTGGAATCAAGGAGCCCTAGCAAAACTGGAATCAGTCGGTATCAGGGGGCAAACCCTCCGCTGGTTGCAGTCAAACCTGGCACAAAGGAAGAAGGTTGTGATTGTTGGAGGTCAATCATCTCAGCTCCAGGACATTTCTGCAGGAGTTCCTCAGGGCAGGGTCCTAGGCCCAACCATCTTCAGTTGCTTCATCAATGACTTTCCTTCCATTGTAAGGTCAGAAGTGGAGATGTTCGCCAATGATTGCACAATGTTCAGCACCATTCGTGGCTCCGCAGGTACTGAAGCAGTTCATGTTCAAATGCAAGAAGATATGGACAACATCTAGGCTTGGGCTGACAAGTGGCAAATGACATTCATGCCACACAAATGGCAGGCAATCACCATCACCAATAAGAGACAATCTAACCACTGTCTGTTGACATTCAATGGTGATCCCATCGCTGAATCCCCTACTATCAACATTCGGGTGGTTACCATTGACCAGAAACTCAATTGGACTCACCACATAAACACAGGGGCTGCAAGAACAGGCCAAAAGCTGGGAATCCTGCGGCGAGTAACTCATCTCCTGACTTCTCAAAGCCTGTCCACCATTTACAAGGCATTAATCAGGAGTGCGATAGAATACTCCCCACTTGCCTGGATGAGTGAACCCCAGCAACAGTCAAGAAGCTTGACACCATCCAGGACAAAGCAGCCTAATTGATTTGCGCTAGATCCGCATGCATTCAGTCTTTCCACCACCAGTGCTCAGTAGCAGCAGTGTGTACTATCCACAAGATGCACTGCAGAAATTTACCGAAGATCCTGAGACAGCACCATCTAAACCCACAGCCACTTCCATCCAGAAGGACAATGCCATCAGTCATATGGGAACACCACCACCTCCAAGTTCCCCTCCAAGCCACTCACCATGCTGACTTGGAAATATATTGCCATTTGTTCACTGTTGCTGGGTCGAAATCCTGGAGTTCCCTCCCAAACAGCATTGTGGGTCAACCCACAGCAGGAGGACTGCAGCTGTTCATGAAGACAGCTCACCAACACCTTCTCAAGGGCAACTAGGGATGGGAACGAAATGCTGGCCAGCCAGCGATGCCCACATCCCACAAATGAATATTTAAAAAGATTGTGAGAGGCATAGGTAGAATGGATAGTTAGCAACTTTTTCCCAAGGTAGAAATGTCAATTACCAACATACAGAGGTTTAAGGTGAAGAAGGTTTAGCAGGTCTAAGTGCCTAGAATGCGCTGCCAGAGGCAGTGGTGAAACCTGGTACAAAAGCAACACTTTACAGGCAGCTTGACGATGCATAGATCGATAGGGAAGATAGAGATATGGACTGCACGGGGCAAAAGGTTTTTAGTTCAGAAAGGCATGTGTTGACGCAGGCTTGGTGAACCAAACGGCCTGTCCCTATGCCGTACTGTTCTTTGTTAAAGATAATATACTGTTGTTCGTAAAGCTTTGCACTTTCTTCAATAATCTTCACCACAAGACTTAGAGACATAAACTAAACTGGCATTTCAGTTCCAAACTGAGGGAATGCTGAACTGTTGGATCTGTTTTTTTCCCTTTCTGCTAGGTATGACTCCAATCAAGTGAAGAGCACCCACCTGAGGTACACTTTCCTGACTGAACTAGAAATTCTCTAGTCATAGCTGTTGTCTTCCACTCTCTTTTCTCTGCAAATCCTTCGATAGGAATAAAGCCCATTTAAAGGAGAAGGAATGACTTCTCAACATGTAAATGGAAGACAGCATCTGCGTGCAAACAAACTTAACTCAATGGAAAAAAAATTCAAAATGAATGAAAAAGAGAAAGAAATCTGGATCAGCGCAGGTTTGGCTAGCCGAAGGGCGTGTTCCTGTGCTGTAATTTTCTGTGTTCTCTGTCCTTTAAAACAACTCATCAAACCCTCTGGTCCAGCCTAGTATTATTGAACTGCATTTCACAGATCCTTGTTTCTTTATCCTTTCTTAACATCCACGTCTTGTCTTTGCGTTTCTGCCTGTTTTGTGAAGATGGAGTTTAAATTGTAGTGTTATAAGTTAGCAATTCTTACTTCCTAACTACCATTGGTTAAAGACAATTTGTTTCCAACAAATAGTTATTTTGCTAAGTACAGAAACTTGATGAGTTTTTTTCTTCTAACCTGAACTTTTGGATCAGGTAAATTCGAAACTTAGGATAGCCTGACTAAATCTTTTCATATTTCTGACGACTCAGAGAATAGTAGGGTTTGATTTTCAGCACCCAATGAGTAGTCTGGCTGAAGACTCTTGCACTGATGTGCTGTTCTCTTCTATCATTGCAGGGTAAGGATATTAGTGGAGCCTCATCCTCGATGGTTAGATGTGGGTCTAATCCCTTCTGCCTGCCCTTGGTCTATATTACCCCATTGCATATTCATGTGCTTATTTAAAAACCTTTTAAACACCCCAATTGCATCAGCCTCCACTATCACCTCCGGCATTGCATTCCACATTCCTACCACTGTCTGCGTAAAAAAACTGCTTAGCCCTATCAATCACTTGCTGCTTATACTGTTTGGCATGCCAGTAGTCCTGTTTTGTAGCTTCACCAGGTTGATGTGTCATTTGTTTCAAACAGGATAAAAGAAAAACCTCTCAGTACTTCCTGAGGACTTAAAGTCCTGGGCTGTCAAGACAGCGTGTTAGTGGTTGAACATATTAATGGGTGGATTAGTGTGCTGCAAAGCTCACTGCCAAAAAACAGCCCATTACACACTCCTACACTGCAGATAAAGGAACTCAAGACACATACTCTCACTTTGAGTACTTCCAGCCAAACACTGTCCTGAGGAACCAGGACAAAAGAGTTCAATCGAGCTGGAAAATCAAGAATCTCAAAATGAACTACTCAACTACTGACAGCAACGCTACTGTACTATACAATATAACAACCGCACCATTCTACTAGTTACTTCACAAATGACTCAGTTTGATCTGTATATCATTTTACAATGTTTATCTGCCTTTAAACTCACTTCCTTCTCCTAAACTTTGTGTATGTGTGTTGTCTTATTATTTCTTCTAGCATTTACGAATCTAGAATCCCTACAGTGTGGAAACAGGCCCTATTGCCCAATCAGTCCACACTGACACTTGGAGCATCCCACCCAGACCCAACCCCCTGTAACCCACATAAGCTACACATCCCTGAACACTATGGGCAATTTAGCATGGCCAATCCATCTAACCTGCACATCGTTGGACTGTGGGAGGAAACCAGAGCACCTGGAGGAAACCCACACAGACACGGAGAGAATGTGCAAACTCCACAGTCCCCTGAGGATGGAATTGAACCCAAGGCCCTGGCACTGTGAGGCAGCAGTGCTAACCACTGAGCCACCTTGCTGCCCAAAACATTTACTAACTAATAAACTCAAATCGTTCATAAACACAAAACCTGGTTAATTTAGCTCCTCTTAAAATATAAATTTGTTCAGGAAAAAGATATCCAGAGAAGATGATACCCACTTTAAATTAACATTCCTCTGACCAACCAAGGGAGCAGGTGAATAGAGTTCATCACTCCTGACCCAGAAGCCTAAGGATTTGGGGTACCCATCTGTAACGATAACAAATT
This sequence comes from Stegostoma tigrinum, assembly GCF_030684315.1. Lineage (NCBI taxonomy): Eukaryota > Metazoa > Chordata > Chondrichthyes > Orectolobiformes > Stegostomatidae > Stegostoma > Stegostoma tigrinum. Next base: position 67,080,503 of record NC_081369.1, on the reverse strand, counting down.
GGGGAATGTTGCCTGGGAACTGATCATAACACAGGCACTCACATGCTCTTTAATACATTACTCTGTGCTTACCTGGGATACAGACTCCATGGACTGGATTGGAGAGAGCCATTCCTATTTCAGTCATTCCATATCGCTCTAACAATGTGTGGCCACTGATTTCTTTCCACTTCTTCAGTATTGGTTCAGGAAGAGCAGCAGATCCTGAAACCATTAACCTAAAAAGATACGTATACAGCAAACAATTATTAGACAGCAACGCCTCATGGCGTGATGTGATGTAATTGAAGGCCGGGGGATTAAAAGGGGCAGGAACAGCATAAAAATAAAATTGGTTAAGGGGTAGAAGTAAAGAGTTGTGATGAATGGCTGTGTTTCAGACCAGATATATGGTGGAGTTTCTCAAAATCCAGTAGTAGGTCCATTGCTATTTCTTGTGTACGTTAATTAATTAGCATAGTGATATACAGAGCACAATATCCAAAACTGCATACAACATAAAATTTGGAAATGCAGTCAACAGTGAGACAGATATGTTATAATCGCAAGTATAAGAAGCAGAAGATGAATATTGGTTAAAATCTGGCTTAGTTGACCATAAACATTTGAATATAATACATGAAAGCACCAAGAGTAAGATGGTAGCAGGATTCCAGGCTTGAATTGTAATGTCAAAAAATCTTTTATTATGCAAAGATGAACCTGGAACAAACATTAGCATTCACGAACAACCATAGAGACAGTACAGCACAGAAGGCACCATCCAGCCCACCTTGTTCATGCTGACCCATAGATGCCCTTTCTAATTCCATCTCACTGTACCCGGCCCGAGGCCCTGCAGCTTCAGCACTAAAGATGTAGATCCAGGTATTTAAGTTTAGGGTCTTTGCCTCCACCACCAATTCGTGAATTCCAGGCACCCACAACCCTGTATGTAAAAATGTTTTTCCTCACATTGTCTCTAATTCTTCTGTCACTAACTCAGTGCATTGACCAATAAAAGTAAGTGTACCGATCGCCTTCTTCACTGTCCTGTCAACCTGTGACTCCACCTTCAAGGAAACATGAACCTGTATCCCAAGGTGTCTTTGTTCAGCAAAATGGCCCGACCATTAACCGTACAGGTTCTGCCCTGATTTGCATTTCCAAAATGCAACACTTCATATTTATCTAAGTTAAACACTATCCGCCACTCCTCGGCCCATCAGCCCACCTGATCCCGTTGTACACTGAAGTAACCTTTACTGTCCACTACAACACCAATTCTGGTGTTATCTGCAAATATACTAACCATACCTCCTATGTTCACATCCAAATAATTTCTATAAATGACAAAAAGCAGTAGATCAAGCACAGATTCTAACAACATATTAAGGTCCTGAATGATTACTTTACATCAGTATTCACCAAGGAGAAGGACATGGAAGATGGTAAGGGAACACTGATGTTAGGGAAGTGGTGGTGCTGGGTTTCTTGAAAATCATTGAGGTAGACAAGTCCGCAGGGCCTCTTGGGATCTATCCCGAAGTAGTGAGGGAGGAAAGGGAGGAGATTGCTGGGGCTTTGACAGAGATCTTTGTATCCACTGTAGTCAAGGCAAGGTCCCAGAAGACTGGAGAATAGCCAATACTGTTCCTTTGTTAAGAAGGGCAACAGAAATAATCCAAGAAGTGTTAGGCCTGTGAGCCTTACATATGTGATAGGGAAATTATTTTAAATGATTGTTGGGGACACAATTCACTCGCGATTGGAAAAGAATGGACTTATTAGGAATAGTCAGCAGGGCTTTGTCGAGGGAAGGTCTTGGCTCTCTAATTTGATTTAAGTTTTCTGTGGAAATGATGAAGATGGTTGATGAGGATAGGGCAGTGGATGTTGTCCGCATGGACTTTACTGAAGCCACTGACAGGGTTCCCCATGGAAGTCTGGTCCAGAAGATTAAGTCACATGGGATCCAACAAAACAAAATTGGCTTGGTCATCGAAGACAGAGGGTAGTTGTGGAGGGATGTTTTTCATATTGGAGATCTGTAACTGGTGGGGATGTTCCATAAAGATCAATACCGGGACCTCTGTTGTAATTGATAGAAATGGTTTCGGTGCAAAATATTGCGTGAAGAAATTTCAGATGCAGATAAATCTAGGTAAGTGTGAAGTGATGTATTTGGGGAGGTGACTGAGATTATTCATTTACCTGATGTTGCTCTGGCACATACTGTATATAAAGTCCTTTACGTGGCTCTGTCTGAAGTACTTGGTATGGTACTCAATGAGTTTGGCATATATAGTAGGCACTGCCATGAACATGTTGATCCGAGGAATTTCTGTGCAATCGGTTTTCAACAGGTACTCCCAAACCTCAAAAGAAAATAACTAAATTAGAAACATGATTCATTTATCAGCAGTTTTGTTTCATTTATCGTTCCATAGTAACAGGAGCCTGTCGGGAAGCCGGTGAGTCACTGTTTTTGAATCTATAAAAAGCTTACCTCGATCAGCAGCACCTCGGAGCAGAGGCTTCTGGGAAGGGAGTGACTTTTTTTTTCATCCCTCAGCTATATAACTGATCGTAGTGTAAACCCGAGACCCTACCCTAGTAGGGCCTCCCACCCATCCACCTCCTCTAACCTTATACACCAGGGACAAATCAAGGTAAGCTTCTCTTTATAACCTTCCGTTTAGGGGATTAGCAGGGATGGCAGTGCAGGTAGAGGAATGTTCCTCCTGCATGATATATGAGGTGAGGGACACCATTAGTGTCCCATCCAAATACGTCTGCAGGAAGTGCACCCAACTCTTGCTCCTCCAAGACCGCGTTAGGGAACTGGAGCGGGAGCAGGATGAACTTCGGATCATTCAGGAGGCACAGTCAATGATTATCAAGAGTTACAGGGAAGTAGTTACTTCCAAGAGTGAAGAAAGCTGGGTAACTGTTAGAAGGGGGAAAAAGCAGTCAGTGCAGGGATCCCCTGTGGTCGTTCCCCTGAAAAACAAGTATACCGTTTTGGATACTGTTGGGGGGGACGACTTACCAGGGGCATGCAGTAGGGTGCAGGTCTCTGGCACAGAGTCTGTCCCTCTTGCACAAAAGGGAACGGGGGATAGGAAGGGAGTGATAGTCACTGGGGACTCAGTAGTTAGGGGGACTGATAGAAGGTTTGCCGGGAACGAAAGAGACTCACGGTTGGTGAGTTGCCTCCCAGGTGCCATGGTCCGTGATGTCTCGGATCGTGTCCTGAGGGGAGAGGGTGACCAGCCCCAAGTCGTGGTCCACATAGGCACCAGTGACATATGTAGAAAGAGGGACAGGGATGTCAGGCAGGATTTCAGGGAGCTAGGGTGGAAGTTGAGAGCTAGAACAAACAGAGTGGTCATCTCTGGTTTCAGAGATAATGGGAACTGCAGATGCTGGAGATTCCAAGATAATAAAATGTGAGGCTGGATGAACACAGCAGGCCAAGCAGCATCTCAGGAGCACAAAAGCTGACGTTTCGGGCCTAGACCCTTCATCAGAGAGGGGGATGGGGGGAGGGAACTGGAATAAATAGGGAGAGAGGGGGAGGCGGACCGAAGATGGAGAGCAAAGAAGATAGGTGGAGAGGGTGTAGGTGGGGAGGTAGGGAGGGGATAGGTCAGTCCAGGGAAGACGGACAGGTCAAGGAGGTGGGATGAGGTTAGTAGGTAGCTGGGGGTGCGGCTGGGGGTGGGAGGAAGGGATGGGTGAGAGGAAGAACCGGTTAGGGAGGCAGAGACAGGTTGGACTGGTTTTGGGATGCAGTGGGTGGGGGGGAAGAGCTGGGCTGGTTGTGTGGTGCAGTGGGGGGAGGGGATGAACTGGGCTGGTTTAGGGATGCAGTGGGGGAAGGGGAGATTTTGAAACTGGTGAAGTCCACATTGATACCATATGGCTGCAGGGTTCCCAGGCGGAATATGAGTTGCTGTTCCTGCAACCTTCGGGTGGCATCATTGTGGCAGTGCAGGAGGCCCATGATGGACATGTCATCAAGAGAATGGGAGGGGGAGTGGAAATGGTTTGCGACTGGGAGGTGCAGTTGTTTGTTGCGAACTGAGCGGAGGTGTTCTGCAAAGCGGTCCCCAAGCCTCCGCTTGGTTTCCCCAATGTAGAGAAAGCCGCACCGGGTACAGTGGATGCAGTATACCACATTGGCAGATGTGCAGGTGAACCTCTGCTTAATGTGGAATGTCATCTTGGGGCCTGGGATGGGGGTGAGGGAGGAGGTGTGGGGACAAGTGTAGCATTTCCTGCGGTTGCAGGGGAAGGTGCCGGGTGTGGTGGGGTTGGAGGGCAGTGTGGAGCGAACAAGGGAGTCACGGAGAGAGTGGTCTCTCCGGAAAGCAGACAGGGGTGGGGATGGAAAAATGTCTTGGGTGGTATCCGACCTCTACAAACAGGATGGTCTCCACTTGAACCAGAGGGGCACTAATATCCTGGGTGGGAAATTTGCTAGTGCTATTCGGGTGGATTTAAACGAGCTCAGAAGGGGGATGGGAAACTGAGGTGTAGTCCTAGAACACAGGAGGATGAGCGGAGGGAGGACATGGTCAGGACCTCGCTGTCACAGGAGTGTGCTGGCAGACAGCAAGCTGGATTGAAGTGTGTCTACTTTAATGCCAGGAGTATCCGGAATAAGGTAGGTGAGCTTGCAGCTTGGATAGGTACCTGGGACTTCGATGTTGTGGCCATTTCGGAGACATGGATAGAGCAGGGTCAGGAATGGACGTTGCAGGTTCCAGAGTTTAGATCTTTCGTTAAGGTCAGGGAAGGTGGTAAAAGAGTGGGAGGTGTGGCTTTGTTGATCAAGGACAGTATAACGGTGGCTGGAAGAACCTTTGAAGACTCGTCTACTGAGGTGGTATGGGCTGAGGTTGCCGAGGAAGGTTTGTCGACTGAGTCAGTATGGGTGGAAGTTAGGAACAGCAAGGGAGCAGTCACCTCAGTGGGGGTTTTCTACAGACCCCCAAATAGCAGTAGGGAGATCGAAGGACTCATTGGCCGGCAGATTGTTGAAAAGTGCAAACGTAGCAGGGTTGTTGTTATGGGTGACTTCAACTTTCCCAATATAGATTGAAACCTCCTTAGTGCAGATGGTTTGGATGGAGCCATTTTTGTCGGGTGTGTTCAGGAGGGTTTCCTGACTCAGTATGTGGACAGGCCAATGAGGGGATTTTGGATTTGGTGCTTGGCAATGAGCCAGGACAGGTGTCAGATCTCGTGGTGGGAGAACACTCTGGCGACAGTGACCACAACAGCCTCACATTTACCATAGCCATGGAAAGGGAAAGGAGCAGTTACCAGGGGAAGATATTTAACTGGGGAAAAGGAAACTATGATGCTATCAGACAGGAGTTGGGAAGTACAGATTGGGAGCAATTGTTCCACAGAAAGGGCACAGAAGACATGTAGAGGCTGTTTAAGGAGCAGCAGTTGCGAGTGACGTATAAATTTGTTCCTCTGAGACAGGTAAGAAGGGGTAAGATTAAGGAGCCTTGGATGACGGGTACAGAGGTGATTCTTGTCAAAAAGAAAAAGGCAGCGTACGTTAGGTGGAGGAAGCAAAGGTCTAGCACAGCTTTAGAGGATTACAGGCTTGCTCGGAAGGAGCTCAAAAGTGGACTGAGGAGGGCCAGGAGGCGGCACAAAAAAGGCTTGGCAGGAAGGATTAGGGAGAACCCGAAGGCATTTTACTCATACGTGAGGAATAAGAGAATGATCAGGGATAAGGTAGGGCCGATCAGGGATAGCGTAGGGAACTTGTGTGTGGAGTCTGAGCAGATAGGGGAAGCCCTAAAGAGTTTTTTGCTTCGGTTTTCACTGAGGAAAGGGACCTTATTGTGAATGAGAACTTTGAGGAGCAGGAAAACAGGCTTGAACAGATCGAGATTGAGGAAGTTGCTGTGCTGGAAATTCTGGCAAACATTAAGATTGATAAGTCCCCAAGGCCAGACCAGATTTATCCTAGGTTTCTCCGGGAAGCGAGAAAGGAGGTTACTAAGCCGCTGGCGAAGATCTTTGCTTCCTCACTCTCCACGGGAGTCGTACCGCAAGATTGGAGGGAGGCAAATGTTGTTCCTCTTTTCAAGAAAGGGAATAGGGAAATCCCTGGAAATTACAGACCAGTCAGTCTTACGTCTGTGGTCAGCAAGGTTTTGGAAAGAATTCTGAGGGGTAGGATTTATGACTATTTGGAAAAGCAGAGCGTGATTAAAGAGTGTCAGCATGGCTTTGAGAGGGGCAGGTCATGCCTCACAAATCTTATTGAGTTCTTTGAGGAAGTCACGAGACAGGTTGACGAGGGTCGAGCAATGGATGTGGTGTACATGGACTTCAGCAAGGCATTTGATAAGGTTCCCTATGGCAGGCTCATTCGTAAAGTCAGGAGGTATGGGATACAGGGTGACTTGGCTGTTTGGATTCAGAATTGGTTGGCTGACAGGAGGCAGAGAGTGGTTGTAGATGGTAAGTATTCTGCCTGGAGGTCAGTGCTGAGTGGTGTCCCACAGGGCTCTGTTCTTGGGCCTCTGCTCTTTGTAGTTTTTATAAATGACTTGGATGAGGAGGATGAGGGGTGGGTTAGTATGTTTGCTGATGACACAAAGGTTGGAGGTGCCGTTGATAGTACTGAGGGCTATTGCAGGCTTCAGCGAGATATTGACAGAATGCAGAGCTGGGCTGAGAAATGGCAGATGGAGTTCAACCTGGATAAATGCGAAGTGATGCATTTAGGAAGGTCGAACTTAAATGCTAAATATAGGATTAAAGGCAGGATTCTGGGCAGTGTGGAGGAACAGTGGGATCTTGGTGTTCCAGTGCATAACTCCCTCAAAGTTGCCACCCAGGTGGATAAGGTTGTTAAGAAAGCATAGGGTGTTTTGGCTTTCATTAACAGGGGGATAGAGTTTAAGAGCCGCGAGGTTATGCTGCAGCTCTACAAAACCCTGGTGAGACCACACTTGGAATATTGTGTCCAGTTCTGGTCGCCCTATTATAGGAAAGATGTGGAGGCTTTGGAGAGGGTGCAAAGGAGGTTTACCAGGATGCTGCCTGGACTGGAGGGCTTGTCTTACGAGGAGAGGTTGACTGAGCTCGGACTTTTCTCTCTGGAGAGAAGGAGTAAGAGAGGTGACCTGATCGAGGTGCACAAGGGAATGAGAGGCATGGATAGAGTCAATAGCCAGAGACTTTTCCCCAGGGCAGGATTGACTGCCACGAGGGGTCATAGTTTTAAGGTGTTAGTAGGAAGGTATAGAGGAGACGTCAGAGGGAGGTTCTTCACCCAGAGAGTTGTGAGCGCATGGAATAGTTTGTCAGCGGTAGTCGTGGAAGTGGAGTCATTAGTGATATTTAAGCGACTGCTGGACCTGCACATGGACAGCAGTGAATTGAGGGGAATGTAGGTTAGGTTATTTTATTTTTGGATTAAAATTATTCCATGGCACAACATCGTGGGCCGAAGGGGCTGTACTGTGCCATACTTTTCTATGTTATATGTAATTTTTCCTCTGTAAAACTGTTACTACCAGCCAAGGATGGCTGGCTGACAACGTAACACAAGCAGAAAAAGGTTAAAATTATCCCTAGAGGCAGTCAAACATATTAGTCGTCAGCCAGATGAACCTTCTTTCCTTTCCTGGACAATAACTGAGGCAATTGGAAAAACATCACATTTCAATCTCTAACCTTCAGCCAGAGATACAGATTGAACCCACACTCCATATATTGTATAACATGCATTGCACAGTTTGAGAATTCAAGATAGCTAGGTCATGATCCCAGCAAGTAAATTAATAAAGCAACCGATTTCATTTTAACCATTAGTGAATCCAATGATAGAATGTTTTTTCAACAAATATACACTGCACTTCACTCTTAGAATTGTACTGGTGTTGTTCCTAACTTACCCGTTGGGGAGTGAATTCTGGCAGCATCACACAGGTTGCACCCACCCAGAGAGGACATAGCAGTTTATTGAGAATTCCGTGGAGATGATGTAGTGGTAAAACATGGAGAATAACATCATCTTTGCTCCATTCCCATTGCTTCACAAGGCTGGCAATCTGCAGATTGATACTGTTAGCACTCCAGAGCACAGCAACTTATATTTATGTAGCACTTTTATCATCACGAAATATCCAAAGGCCATTCCTAGGAGTGTTATAAAATCTAGTATAACACAAAACCTCATTAGGAGCGACTGAAACAAAAACAAGAATTGCTGGAGAAACTCAGCAGGTCTGGCAGCATCTGTAGATAGAAAGCAAAGTCAAGGTTTCAAGCCCAGTGATGCAGCATTAGAGCTGGTAATCGATGGGAAAGGTGGTGAAAACAGGGGTCAGGAAGTAAAAGAGTAAGCAATTAGTGGAAACGGAGCCCAGAGGGAGAGAAGGGCAATTAGGTCGACAAAGGGATGAAAAATGGCAAACTACGGGGAAAGAAAAACTGATAATAGGGACTATTATTGGGAGAAAATGGGGGTTGGCTGTCCTGACAGAAGCCCATGTCATAACAAAGCCTGGGGTGTGGGGCTGGGTAAAGGACATGGAAGGAGGTGTTTAGGTTTTAAAATTATTGATCTCAATAGGAGTCCTGAAGGGTCCACAAGCAGAAGACATGATGCTGTTCTTCCAGTTTATGCAGAGCTTCGCTGCAGCTCTTCAGCAGTTGAAACAGATATAGGCCAGGGAACACGAGAGCGTGTATGGTGTGGTAGGCAACTGGAAGCTCGGGGTCATTTTTACAGATAGACATTGGTTGTTCTCCTCACTGGACTATCACACTGGAAATCAAGCCCTGCTATTCTCAGTCATCATTAGATGTAAAGATTTTAATCAAAGTATGCAAGTTCCCCAAGCAACCTACGTGATAGGACTCAGGTTAACAGAAAACACAGACCAGGTTTCTGCACTTACTTATTGCAACTAAATGAATTCTAACTACAAATAATCAATTATGAACTGTCCACATATAAGTGTATCAGTTAGAACTCAAACGTCCTTCTAAACCCTACCCACACACATGCAAATAAAAGAACAGGTTATAGGTGATGGGGAAAAAATACAGCAGGAAACTGTATTTTCTCAATAACACCAATCTTTAGGATTCACTGGAGTGATCCTTTTGTTCTCCATGCCCTCCTCTGATCTTTTCCTTCAGGTTTTCTCACTTCTCCACAAGAAACACAGTGTTTGGCTCAAAAATGGTAAAATCTTTGACTTCTTGGTTAAAAGCTACAGCTTACTGAAACTTTTACTGGAGAAGCACACCACTTGTTCTGTGAAGAAAAACATCAGAGTTAACGTTTCAGATATGGTGGCCTTCCTCAGAACTGATGGTAGCTAGGAAAATGTCAGTATATAAACAGAAATTAAGGTGGGGAGGGGAAGGGGTAAGGAGCAAACAATAGTTGAGGATAGAGACCAAAAAAAGAGAAGAACAAGCTGTACAAGGTAATGAGAGGCATGGATAGAGTCGATAGCCAGAGACTTTTCCCCAGGGCAGGACTGACTGCCACGAGGGGTCATAGTTTTAAAGGTGTTAGGAGGAAGGTATAGAGGAGACGTCAGAGGGAGGTTCTTCACCCAGAGAGTTGTGAGCGCATGGAATAGTTTACCAGTGGAAGCGGAGTCAATTAGTCACATTTAAGCGACTGCTGGACATGCGCATGGACAGCAGTGAATTGAGGGGAATGTAGGTTAGGTTATTTTATTTTTGGATTAGGATTATTCCACGGCACAACATAGTGGGCCGAAGGGCCTGTACTGTGCTGTACTTTTCTATGTTCTATGTTCTAACAGTGGACAGGCAAAGGAGTGGATGACAATCTGGCTACATGGGTGAATAGCTGTTAATGGTAAAAACCAAAAGAACTGCGGACACTGTAAATCAGGAACAAAAACAAAGTTGCTGGAAAAGCTCAGCAGGTCTGGCAGCATTTGTGGAGGAGAAAACAAGAGTTAACGTTTCGGGTGCAGTGACCCTTCCTCAGAACTGATGGTGGCTGGGAAAACATCAGTTTACGAGGAAAATAGGGAGGTGGCTGGGGTAGGGAGCGTAAACATTAGGACAGAGATCAAAGAGAGAGAGAGACAGTTGGACAAAGGAGTTGCTAATGATCAGGCTAGGAGGGTGAATAGTTGTTAATGGGGCCTGTTAGTGACTAAGAACAGGGAGTGTGTACTGACAGGCTATGTGATAACAAGGCCTGGTGTGTGGGGTGGGGGGCTGGGCCATGGGAGAGTTTAGGCCCTAAGATTACAGATTCATAGAACATTACAGAACAGTTCAGGCCCTTCGGCCCTCTTTGTAAGGATGTGACTAGAAATGTTGATGAGGGTCGAGCTCTGGATGTGGTGTGTATGGACTTCAGTAAGGCATTTGATAAGGTTCCCCATGGTAAGCTCATTCAGGTCAGGAGGAATGGGATACAGGGGAACTTAGCTGTCTGGATACAGAATTGGCTGGCCAACAGAAGGCAGCGAGTGGTAGTAGAAGGAAGATATTCTGCCTGGAAGTCAGTGGTGAGTGGTGTTCCACAGGGCTCTGTCCTTGGGCCTCTGCTGTTTGTAATTTTTATTAATGACTTGGATGAGGGGATTGAAGGATGGGTCAGCAAGTTTGCAGACGACACAAAGGTTGGAGGTGTCGTTGACAGTATAGAGGGCTGTTGTAGGCTGCAGCGGGACAGTGACAGGATGCAGAGATGGGCTGAGAGGTGGCAGCTGGAGTTCAACCTGGATAAATGCGAGGTGATGCATTTTGGAAGGTCGAATTTGAAAGCTGAGTACAGGATTAAGGATAGGATTCTTAGCAGTGTGGAGGAACAGAAGGATCTTGGTGTGCAGATACACAGATCCCTTAAAATGGCCACCCAAGTGGACAGGGTTGTTAAGAAAGCATATGGTGTTTTGGCCTTCATTAACAGGGGGGTTGAGTTTAAGGGTCGTGAGATCTTGTTGCAGCTCTATAAAACTTTGGTTAGACCGCACTTGGAATACTGCGTCCAGTTCTGGTCGCCCTATTATAGGAAAGATGTGGATGCTTTGGAGAGGGTTCAGAGGAGATTTACCAGGATGCTGCCTGGACTGGAGGGCTTATCTTATGAAGAGAGGTTGACTGAGCTCGGACTCTTTTCATTGGAGAAAAGGAGGAGGAGAGGGGACCTAATTGAGGTATACAAGATTATGAGAGGCATAGATAGAGTTGATAGCCAGAGACTATTTCCCAGGGCAGAAATGGCTAACACGAGGGGTCACAGTTTTAAGCTGGTTGGAGGAAAGTATAGAGGAGATGTCAGAGGTGGGTTCTTTACACAGAGAGTTGTGAGAGCATGGAATGCGTTGCCAGCAGTTGTGGAAGCAAGGTCATTGGGGTCATTTGAGAGACTGCTGGACATGCATATGGTCACAGAAATTTGAGGGTGCATACATGAGGATCAATGGTTGGCACAACATCGTGGGCTGAAGGGCCTGTTCTGTGCTGTACTGTTCTATGTTCTATGCTGTGCCGACCTGTCATACCGCTCTGAAGCCCATCAAACCTACAATATTCCATGTGCATCCATATGCTTATCCAGTATTGAGTCCAGAAGGCTGTAGGGTCCCCAGGCAGAAAACGAGGTGTTGTTCCTCCAGCTTAGGCTGGGCTTCACTAGAGCACTGTAGCAAGCTGGAGACAGAGATGTTGGCCAGGGACCAAGGTGGTGCATTGAAGTGGCAGGCAACAGGTATTTCAAGGTCTTTTTTGCGAGCAGAACATCGATGTTCTGTGAAGCAGTCGTCAGATGCCATTTCCGCCACCTCCAGCAAGACGCCACCACTAGACACATAATCCCCTCCCCTCCCTTGTCCGCCTTCCGCAGGAACCGTTCCCTCCGGGACACCGTGGTCCACATTTCCTTCATCCCCAACACCACCCCACAGCCCCACGGCACCTTACCCTGTAACTGGCGAAGGTGCAACACCTGCGCATTTACCTCCTCCCTCCCCAGTATCCAAGGGCCCAAACACTTCGTCCGCACTTCTAAGAATGTAGTCTCCTGCATTCACTGCTCACAATGTGGTCTCCTCTATATTGAGGAAACAAAGCGTAAACTTGGCGACCCACCTCCCTATTTTCCTCATAAACTGACGTTTTCCCAGCCGCCATCAGTTCTGAGGAAGGGTCACCGGACCCGAAACATTAACTCTGTTTTCTACTCCACAGATGCTGCCAGACCTGCTGAGCTTTTCCAGCAACTTTGTTTTTCTGGCTGTTAATGGTGACTGTCCGTGGCTAACAATAGCTAATGTGTCATGGTAGGCTGTGGGATAACGAGGCCTAGTGTGTGGAGTAGGGCTCTTTGGGCTCTATCCCTCGCTCTTGTTTACTCATTACCCCCTCCCCCCCCACCCTATCTTCGGCATATAAACCGACATTTTCCTCCCTACCATCAGTTTTAAGGAAGGGTCACCAGACCTGAAACATTAACTCCTTTTTCTCTTCACAGATGCTGCCAGGCCTGTTGAGCTTTTCCAGAAATTTCTGTTTTTGTTCCTCAGAGAATTAATCTGGCCTCTGGATTGCTGGCCCAGTGATATTACCATTACAGTAGTGGCTCCCCCTTCTTGTAGGATTGTGGGATTACAGGACACTACAATGACAAGGACAGGTGAGACAACACAGGAATTTAAAAACAAGAATCTGAATTGTAAAATCACAACATTGTTTAAAATCACTACATTGGGACCAATGTAAATCAGCGTGGCAATCCTCGGGTCAAAGGACCTCAAGCCGTTTCTCTCTATTGAGAGAGCAGTCTATGGCCCATTAGGACTCTGACAACTTTACTTTTATAGGAGTGATAAAGGAGTGCGGCTTTCTGGCAGTAAAGGCATGGATAGCAGAATTTTGGATAGTTTCAAGTTTACAAAGGGTACAATGTGAGAAACTAGCCAGGGGTAAATTGGATTAGTCAAGTTTAAATTTAACAAAGGGTTTCTGCAGCATTCAAGCCAAAACAGTGCCAAAGCTGACACTGTAATAAAAGGCAGATCTGGCGGTCTTCAGGATGGTGCAAACAGGGTTCAGTGTTCACCTTAGTAACAATGTCACACTAAGGTTTTGAAAAGACTGGCTTAATGTTAGACTTCTACTGGGTAGAGGAATTGAGTCAGTTCTGGAGCAGAGTCTGAATCAGAGACCGAAAACAATGTTTTAGCTTGCTTATTTGGAGATAATATACGCTCATCCAGTATGCATATAGTGACGGCTACCTCTATACATGCATCGTCATACAATATGTGCAAAAATATGTTTGCAATCTTTACAGCATCACCTCATGTGCACCATTTCTTTGGCACCAGCTAGTTTAACCAGCTCACATGTAGTCTGTCTAGTACCAGTTGATGTATACTATTGAGTATATATATTGGATCGCAGTACCGTGAGTGTGTACAGCACAAGCACTTCCTGGACACAGGCTGCTGACTGCACAAACCATTCAGGACCAATGGTGGAGGGCAGGAATCACAAGCATGGCAAGACCTCTGATTGTTCACCAGGAACCAAATCAGTGGGGAAACAATACAGAGACTGAAACAGAGAACAGATCTCTCTCTCCTTGAAAAAGACTAAAACATGGAAGATAAGTTGTTATTCCTTCCCACCAGTTGCTGTAAACTTTAAAAAACCCAAGCAACTGCAGATGCTGGAAATCAGAAACAAAAACAGAAATTGCTGGAAAAACTCAACAGGTCTGGCAGCATCTGTGGAGAGAAATCCGAGTTAACACTTCAGGTCCAGTGACTCTTCTTCAGAATGGATTGTAGTTAGGAAAGGTTGGTATAGATGCTGAAGATGGGTAAGGAGAAGTGTGGAGGAGTAAATTACAGGTGGAATGGAGCCCAGAGAGCAAGAAAAACAAGTGGGCAGAGAAAGGCACAGGTAAAGGTCATCCAGGGAGAGTGAACAGCTACTAATGGAGATCATTAGTGGCTGACAATGGGATGTTTGTGGTATCTGCCCGCGTGATGACAGGGCCTGGGGTAAGGATGTGACAGAAGGTACTTGAGCCCTAAAATTAATGAACTCAATATTGAGTCCAGAAGGCTTTCTAAGCTGAAAATGAGATGCTGAGCTTTGCTGGAGCACTGCAGCAAGCCCAAGACAGATATGTTGGCCAAGGAACATCATGGTGCATTAAGTGAAAACTAAAGGTCATTTCTGCACACAGAACAAGGGTGCTCTGCAAAGCAATCGCCCATACAGTGTTTCATCTCCCCATTGTAGAGGAGAGCACATTGTAAGCAGCACATACAGTAGACTAGATTGAATGAAGTGCAGGTAAAGTGCTGCTTCACCTGGAAAGTGTATCTGGTACCCTGGAGAGTGAGGAAGGAAAGTAAATGAGCAGATATTGTACCTTCTACAATTGCAAGGCTCTGTGGGGATGTGGAGAGGTGTCGAGAGTTGAGGACGAGCTTTTTTTTTTAATTCATTCACGTGATGAGGGCGTTGCTGGCTAGGCAGCATTTATTGCCCCATCCCAAGAGTCAACCACATTGCTGCTGATCTGGAGTCACTTGTAGCCACACCAAGTAAGGATGGCAGTTTTCTTCCCTACAGGGTGCTGGTGAACTAGATGGGTTTTTCTGACATTCGACAATGGATTCACAGTCAGCACTAGATTCTTATTCATTGAATTCAAATTCGACCATCTGCTATGGCAGGATTCAAACTCGGGTCCCCAGAACATTATCTGGGTCTCTGGGTTAACAGTTCAGTGATAATACCATTAAACTACTGCCTCCCCTAGATGTCCCTGCAAAAGGCTGACAAGGGAGGATACTGAAATGTGTGTCTAACAGTGGCATCCCACTGGAGGTGGTGGAAGTGAGAGCTAATGATCCTTTGGATGTAGATGCTGGTGGGATGGAGGTGAGGACAAGGGGGGGGGGCCTATCCCTGTTGTAGGAGGGAAGAGAGGTGCTGAGGGATGAAGTTTAGGAGATGCATCAGACACAGTTGAGGGCCCTACCAACCACGATGGTGGAATCTTCAGCTGAGAAAGGAGGTGGCCATTTCAGTGCCCCCTCCCCCGCCCCCACCAACCTTGAAGTTAGCATCATTGATGTGAGGGAGATAAGAGAAACTGGGAAATAGAATAGAGTCTTTATTGGAAGCAGGGTTAGAGGATGTATAGTCAAGGTAACTGTGGGAGTCCGTGGGCTTGTGGCAGATATTAGTGGCCAGCCTATCCCAGATATGGAAACAGATGTCGTGGAAGGGAAGGGAGGAGTCAGAAATGAACCAGAAGAAAGTGACAGCAGGGTGGAACCCGGAAGCGTAATTGACAAACTTTTTCAATTCCGCATGAGAGAAGCAGCACCAATGACGTCACTGTACCAGGAAAGAGTTGTGGGTGGGGCCAGAATAGGACTGGAACAAGGAATGTCTCCCAGAGAGACTCCTCCCTTTTTGTTAATGCCCTTAAATCCAATAATTTCTCCAATGCCATTTCCATACTAATATTGATTTTCCTTTAGTTCCTCACTCTTACGTTTCCTGGTTCTCCTTTGTAAACACAGAACTGAGGTATGTATTTAGTTGGTCAGATATTTCGTTATTCCCCATTATAACTTATCCTGTTTATGACTGTTAGAGACTTAACATTTGTCTTTTTCTCCCACATACCTATAGAAGCTTTTACAATTGAGTCGCACGTATCCCGCAAGCTTATTCTCGTACCCTATCATCTTCTCTTCATCATTATCTTTGCTGAAATCTAAACTGTTTCCTATCCTCACTTACTTGGATCCAACACTGTCCCTAATTTTCATTCTTAGCATTTCATTGTTATGTCACGTTTTGTGACCATTGCCAGAAGAGAAATGGTGTTGGGGAAATCAATGAGGTTAAAGGCTAATAAATCCGAGGGCCTTATCATCTACATCCCAGAGTACTCAAGGAAGTGGGCCTAGAAAGAGTAGACCTTCCAAGACTCTTTAGACTCTCAAACCAGTCCTACAAATTGAGGGTAGCTAACATAACCCCACTATTTAAAAAGGAAAGCAGACAGAAAACACAACTACAGAGCAGGGAATCTGACACTAGGAATGGGGAAGATGCTAGATAACGGTGGTAGAATCAGGTACAATCAGCGTGGACTTACATAAGGGAAAACATGTTTGACAAATCTACTGGCAGTCTTCATGGATGTAACTTGTAGAGTTGTTCAGGGAACCAGTGGGTGTAGTTCATTTGAACTTTCAGAAAGCTTTTGACTAAGTCGATGTAAGAGATTAATGTGAAAATTAAATGTGTTATTAAATCAAATGTAAAACTAAAATTGGGGATATTGTATTGAGATGGATAGAAAATTGGTTAGCAGACAGGGGGGAAAAAAAAGTATGAATATTCTGGTTTTCTGACGAGGGGTTACCACACATCCTTTTCACTGACACTGGGAAAACTCACACAAAAATGTAATATTTAGAAGTGGCATCTGATTGCAGAGTGAAGGTCTGAATTATTAGGCCAACAAAGTGCGTTCCTTCTGCACACCACTATGCTTGGAAGCTTCAGAATGCACTGTCTTGATCTCAGTAACAGTTGTAACCATGGTAGATCAGGTCACAATCCTCCATCATTCACTTTCACCTTCTCCCTCAGTGGCATTAGCAGTGAATTCCACGTGAATATAACTCCAGGCAACCTGCACAAACCAAGTTGGTAGACAGCAAAGAAAGGTTACCTGATGGCATAGTATTCCGTGGGTGGTGAGGACTCCTTTAGGGCGTCCTGTTGTCCCACTCGTGTACAGTATCATGGCTCCCCTATCTTTCCAGTCTGTGACAACAAAACCAGCATCTGGCACAGGAGCAGTACCACATTTTTCCAGGTGTCCATTATCAGAAGATTCTTGGAACGGACTGTAATCTGGTAACTGAAGACACTTCACACCTAGTCTGTCAGCAACTGGTGTTATTAACTCTAAATAATTCTTTTCCACAATAATTAATGTGCTCTGAGAGTCCTGAACAACATACTCAAGTTCTGGAGCTGGATGCTTTTTGCACAAGGGCACAGCCACTCCACCACTCATCCAAGATGCCCACTGAGCGATAACATATGAGACATTATTAGGACACAGGATTGAAATTCTTTGCTCCTTGACATCACCATCAAGACATCCTAGCGCAGAATGAATCTTTCTTGCAAGGGCCAGACTGTATAGATAGAGGTCTCTGTATGTGTAACGACCATTATCATCCACAATTGCAAGTCTTTCTGCAAAACTTCCAGCTTTAGTGAAAACCTGTTCGGTTTTTATTAATAAGGATGTTGTAGTGCTCAGCTTCCTTTTTAAGACATGATGGGTCTTTACGATCCAAACAGCACACACACGTTGACTCCAGCAATTGGCACAGTAAATCACTGGCCCGGCAGCACACCTCGGAAAACTAGACAACATCCTCCAACTCATGATGCTCCGTTATCTTGGCTGATATCCTCTTTCTGCTGATCTAGAGAAAAGGCAACAGTCAAATTTAAAGAAAATCAACTCGAACCTGCCAGTTCAGACAGACATCTGAGTTTAAATCACTTTCGTATTTCATTTGACATCACTTCAAATCTATACCGTCTCGTTCTTATTGCTTAGCCATCGGAAACAGCCTCTCCCTTTCCTCGCAATCCAACCGCACATATGTTGAAAATTTATCGGCTTCCCTGACACGGATAGGAAGATGTTGACACGGACAAATCAACCGGCGGCGTGATTCTCCACCGCTCCGACATTGAGATGTGTCCGTCACATTCAGTTGGATTGTGGAGTGGGCTTGTAATTGTGGGGGGGGTTCTGGCCATGGCCTGGGTGAAGGGGGCCGGACCGAACTGGCCAGACTCGGACTAAGCCGCCCGACCTTGGCCTCGCTCCCTCCTAGTCCCTCACTTCACCTCAGCCTCCTGTAGCCCGGAAATAGAGCCGCCACTGAGAGTCCGGGTGCAACGAGCAACCAGAGAAACAGTCCGAGGGGAATCAAACCAGAGGGAGCGGAGACTGAGGAAGGAGAAACTGGTCAGTACCTGGAACGGTCTGATCGGTTGGCCGGGCCGGACGTTCCAGTGGAAGGACGGGGCGTGTCTATAGGCGGAGCTCCCCGTGGCCGGGAGCGGTGCCCGTCCTCGCGGCTGGACATTGGCTTCTGGTGGAGCCCCGCCCCATGGGCGGTGTCTGTGGTTGGAGCCCCGCCCCAGGAGTGGAGTCTGTCCTGACGGGAAGAGGGCGGTGTCAGCACATGGCGCCCCGCCCCAGGGGCGGTGTCTGTGGGTGGATCCCCGCCCCAGGGGAGGTCTCTGTTCTGGGGGCGGGGCGGCCCGAGACTGATGTTGATACATTGCGGTGGATCCCTCTGTATTTTTTTTAAATGGGGGACACTTCAGCTACTTTATTTTTTAATTCATTCACGGGGTATGGCTGTCAACGGCAAAGATAAATTTCCCTCTTCTGTACCTACACTGGCCCCAAACCCCACCTCTTTCTCCGTTACATTGATGACTGTATCGGTGCCGCCTCGTGGTCCCAAGAGGAGCTCGAACAGTTCATCCACTTCACCAACACCTTCCACCCCAACCTTCAGTTCACCTGGGCCATCTCCAGCACATCCCTCACCTTCCTGGATCTCTCAGTCTCCATTTCGGGCAACCAGCTAGAAACCAATATCTATTTCAAGCCCACCAACTCCCACAGCTACCTAGAATACATCTCCTCCATTCCTGCAAAAATGCTATTACCTATTCCCAGATAATAAAATGTGAGGCTGGATGAACACAGCAGGCCAAGCAGCATCTCAGGAGCACAAAAGCTGACGTTTCAGGCCTAAACCCTTCATCAGAGAGGGGGATGGGGTGAGGGTTCTGGAATAAATAGGGAGAGAGGGGGAGGCGGACCGAAGATGGAGAGAAAAGAAGATAGGTGGAGAGAGTATAGGTGGGGAGGTAGGGAGGGGATAGGTCAGTCCAGGGAAGACGGACAGGTCAAGGAGGTGGGATGAGGTTAGTAGGTAGATTGGGGGGGCGGCTTGGGGTGGGAGGACGGGATGGGTGAGAGGAAGAACAGGTTAGGGAGGCAGAGACAGGTTGGACTGGTTTTGGGATGCAGTGGGTGGAGGGGAAGAGCTGGGCTGGTTGTGTGGTGCAGTGAGGGGAGGGGACGAACTGGGCTGGTTTAGGGATGCGGTGGGGGAAGGGGAGATTTTGAAACTGAAGTCCACATTGATACCATTAGGCTGCAGGGTTCCCAGGCGGAATATGAGTTGCTGTTCCTGCAACCTTCGGGTGGCATCATTGTGGCACTGCAGGAGGCCCATGATGGACATGTCATCTAAAGAATGGGAGGGGGAGTGGAAATGGTTTGCGACTGGGAGGTGCAGTTGTTTGTTGCGAACTGAGCGGAGGTGTTCTGCAAAGCGGTCCCCAAGCCTCCGCTTGGTTTCCCCAATGTAGAGGAAGCCACACCAGGTACAGTGGATGCAGTATACCACATTGGCAGATGTGCAGGTGAACCTCTGCTAAATGTGGAATGTCGTCTTGGGGCCTGGGATAGGGGTGAGGGAGGAGGTGTGGGGGCAAGTGTAGCATTTCCTGCGGTTGCAGGGGAAGGTGCCGGGTGTGGTGGGGTTGGAGGGCAGTGTGGAGCGAACAAGGGAGTCACGGAGAGAGTGGTCTCTCCGGAAAGCAGACAGGGGTGGGGATGGAAAAATGTCTTGGGTGGTGGGGTCGGATTGTAGATGGCGGAAGTGTCAGAGGATGATTTACCTATTCCCAATTCCTTCACCTCCGCCACATCTGCTCCCAAGATGAGGCATTCCACTCCCGTACATCTCAGATGTCCTCATTTTACAAGAACCGCAACTTCCCCACGCAGTGGTCAAGAACGCCCTCAACCGTGTCTCCTGCATTTTCCATAACTCATCCCTCACACCCCCTCCCTGCAATAACAACCAAAACAGAATCCCCCTCATCCTCATGTACCACCCCACCAACCTCTGGATTCAACACTTCATCTGCAATCTGACCCCACACCAAAGTCATTTTTCCCTCCCCACCCTTATCTGCTTTCTGGATGGACCACTGTCTCCGTGACTCCCTTGTCCGCTCCACTTCCCCTCCAGCCCCACCACTTTTCCCTGCAACTGCAGGAAGTGCTACATCTGCCTCCACACCTCCTCCCTCACCCCCATCCCAGGCCCCAAGAAGACTTGCCACATCAAGCAGATGTTCACCTGCCAATTTGGTATACTGCATCCGCTGTACCTGTTGTGGCCTCCTCTACATTGGGGAAACCATGCAGAGACTTGGGGACTGCTTTGCAGAACACCTACACTCAGTTCACAATAAACAACTGCACCTCCCAGTTGCAAATCATTTCAACTCCCCATCCCATTCCTCAGATGACATGTCCATCCTGGGCCTCCTGCAGTGTCAAAACAATGCCACCCAAAGGTTGCAGGAACAGCAACTCATATTCCACTTGGGAACCCTGCAGCCCAATGGTATCAATGTGGATTTCACAAGCTTCAAAACCTCCCCTCCCCCTACCGCATCCCAAAACCAACTCAGCTCATCCCCACCTCCCTAACCTGTTTTTCCTCCCACCTATTCCCTCCTCCCACCTCAAGCCACACCCCCATCTCCTACCTACTAACCTCATCCTGCCCCCTTGACCTGTCCATCCTTCCTGGACTTACCTACGTCCTGCCGTCCTCCCGACCTACACTCACCTTTACTGGTTCCATCCCCGCCTTCCTAACTTGCCTGTCTCCTCTCCTCTATCCATCTTTGATCCGCCTCCCCGTCTCTCCCTATTTATTTCAGAACCCACTTCCCCCTCCCCCAAAATCAGATGAGGGGTCTAGGCCCAAAACATCAGCTTTCCAGCTCCTAAGATGCTGATTCGCCTGCTGTGTTCATCCAGCTCTACACCTTATTATCTGGCAAAAATAATTTAATTGTCAACTCAGTGTTACCTTTGAGAGGGCAGTGGTCAACTGCTTCTCTGAATTGCAGTAGTCTATGTGATAATCTCACCAATACCATAAACTAGATGGTCCAAGAATGTGACCCAGCAATTGTGAAGAAAATGTTATCTATCAAAATTGAAGTAGTGTGTAATTTGAAGGTAATAGCATTCCCATATTTGTTCTGAACTCATTCTTCTGGGTGGTAGATATCACAGGCTTGGGAGGTGCTGCTGAATATGTCTTGGCAAGGACATCCCTGCTGCAACACACCCTGGCTCACTCCAAGCTGTTCAGATCTCTAAATACCCCAGGGTGAAATGTTGAAGGAGTTAATTGCAGCAGATCTGAGAAACACAAGACTTTACTCCTCAGTCTCCTTCTCACCTTGCTGACTCTTAAGCATCATTAGGAATTAATGAGCTTAATCACTAAAGGTCCAAAGCTTTATATTTATAGAACATGTTCACCCAGAAGACGCAGTGAGGAAAACTATTAGGACTGTGATGGGTGGAATGTGTTTGTAATCAGGCCCCATTACTGCAGAATTCATGCCATTAATATAAATGTCTCAGTTCAATCATCAAAATGACTAATTATTTTCCCTTTGTACTACTGTCTGGAATAAAATAGACGTTGACTGGTTCTGTTTAGTGAACTGGAAAAAAGTTCATTTGTCATCATAAAACTTATTTCTTAAAGCAAATGGAAAATTGTGTTAAGATCTAAGCTATATTCAGGTTAAGAGCTGTATAAAAACAGACAATGCTGGAGAAAATCAGTTCTGAAGAGTAGATAAAGCAGACCCGACATGATCATTTTTCCTTTACAGATGTTGCCAGACCTGCTGAGTTTTCTAGCATTGTGTGTTTTATCTTAAATTTCCAGCATGCACAGTATTTTGCTTTTATGTAGAACTAAAACTCATTTTAATGCCTAAACAGACACAGAACACTGCAGAGATGATCTTTTACAAGGGGCAAAAGAAAAGCACCCTAATTAGCCAATGGCCTGAAAAACAAAGGATAAAAGTTGCTGAGTTCTCAAAGAAGATCCAGTTTTTGTGCTTAGAGATAATGGGAACTGCCGATCTGGAGAATCCAAGATAACAAAGTGTGGAGCTGGATGAACACAGCAGGCCAAGCAGCATCTCAGGAGCACAAAAGCTGACGTTTCGGGCCTAGACCCTTCATCAGAGAGGGGGATGGGGAGAGGTTTCTGAAATAAAATAGTGAGAGAGGGGGAGGTGGACCGAAGATGGATAGAGGAGAAGATAGGTGGAGAGGAGAGTATAGGTGGGGAGGTAGGGAGGGGTTAGGTCATTCCGGGGAGGATGGACAGGTCAAGGAGGCGGGATGAGGTTAGTAGGTGGGAAAAGGGAGGTCCACACACCTCCTCCCTCACCCCCATCCGAGGTCCCATAATGACTTTCCATATCAAGCAGATGTTCACCTGCACATCTGCCAATGTGGTATACCGTATCCACTGTACCCCTTGTGGCCTCTACATTGGGGAAACCAAGCGGAGGCTTGGGGACCGCTTTGCAGAACACCTCCACTTGGTTCGCAATAAACAACTGTACCTCCCCGTCGCGAACCATTTTAACTCCCCCTCCCATTCCTTAGATGACATGTCCATCCTGGGCCTCCTGCAGTACCATAATGATGCACCCGAAGGTTGCAGGAACAGCAACTCATATTCCGCTTGGGAATCCTGCAGCCCAATGGTATCAATATGGACTTCACAAGCTTCAAAATCTCCCCTCCCCCCACTGCATCACAAAACCAGTCCAGCTCGTCCCCGCCTCCCTAACCTGTTCTTCCTCTCACCCATCCCCTCCTCCCACCTCAAGCTGCATCTCCATTTCCTACCTACTAACCTCATCCGGCCTCCTTGACCTGTCTGTCTTCCCCGGACTGACCTATCCTTCTCCCCACCTATACTCTCCTCTCCACCTATCTTCTCCTCTTATCCATCTTGGGTCTGCCTCCCCCTCTCTCCCTATTCATTTCAGAATCCTCTCCCCATCCCCCTCTCTGATGAAGGGTCTAGGCCCGAAACATCAGCCTAAGTGCTCCTAAGATGCTGCTGGGCCTGCTGTGTTCATCCAGCCCCACATTTTGTTATCTCTTAACCCTTACATTGGAGTAAATTACTTCACCACTGTACACAAGCCCCTATGTCTTTTGGGAGAAATCAGTCTTGTATTGAATTTAAATCGATCTCTTTCAAACTGAATTCAAAACACTTAACTATATTAAAAATAATTTGACATCCTAGTTTCTGCTAAATTAATAACAACTTTTTTGTTCTCTTTCAGGCTGTAAATTCCACAGTATAAACAATTAT
Organism: Stegostoma tigrinum; assembly: GCF_030684315.1. Lineage (NCBI taxonomy): Eukaryota > Metazoa > Chordata > Chondrichthyes > Orectolobiformes > Stegostomatidae > Stegostoma > Stegostoma tigrinum. Next base: position 67,057,140 of record NC_081369.1, on the reverse strand, counting down.
GCTACCTGTCTAAGATACCTTGTCATCTGGATTGCGATGGTTCAAAGTCATGGTTCAGCAAAGACTGAACCAGTTAATTACTAAACCTCTTCACACAAATAGATCAAACCAACATGCCATTAGTTTAAAATAACAACTCTAAACAAAATTATATATATAAAATTGACAGAGCTTTCATCACACCAGTCTTTTAGGACTGAGATGGGAAGGAATTTCTTCAAGTGGAGAGTGGTGAATCTTTGGAATTCTCAATCCCAATGGGCTGTGGAAGCTTCATCATTAAATAAAATTAAAGCGTGAAATTAATAAATTGTTATTGTTGACATCAGGGAGTATGGAGATAGAGCAGGAATATGGCATTGAGGTAGCTGGTCCCTCATGATCTAGAATGGTAGAGCAGACTCTTGGGGCTGAATGAGCTATTCCTACTCCTATGACAAGCCGCCCTCCTTCCCATCACTTCTCTCTCTCAATTCCTCCATGCTCACTGAGTTAATATATCCCAGTTAAGCAACATCTTGGTTTTAAAAATTCTCATCATGCTTTCAACTTTCTCTATGGCGTTGCCCATCTCCATTTCTGTAATTCTCTCCAACCCCAACCCTTGTGTCTTCCTCTAATTCTGATCTTTTGAGCATCCTAAATTTATTTGCTGTACCATTCACCATCGCTGGGTCAAAATTCTGGAATTCCCTCCCTCACAGCATTGTGAGACGACCCAAAGCACAGGGACTGCAGTGGCTCAAGAAGGCAGCTCACCCCCACATTCTCAAGGGGCAACCAGGGGCATGTAATAAATGCTGGACCCAACCAGTGACATCCCCATATCCCACAAACAAATAAAAAAAATCAATTCACAGCCACACCTTCATGACCAAGGTGATATGTTCTACAGTACCTTCCCTGTATCTCTCTGCTTCTGGCCTCACGTTTTGCTTTTAAAAGATTCCCTAAAACCTGCCTCCTTGATGAAGCTGTCTGATAAAAGGTCATCAACCTGGAATGTTGACGTTTACTCTCTCTCTCTCTCTCTCTCTCTCTCTCCCAATGATGCCTGACATGCTGCGTATTTCCAGTATTTTCGACTTTTATTTCAGAGTTCCAGCATCTGTAGCATTTTCCTTTTTTATTAGTTCTTGATCAGGCTTTTGGGTCCATAAGTTAATAACTCCTCACATGATTTGGTGTCATGTTTTGTTTTAAATCTGCTACACCTTATCCAAAACTTTGATCGCTTTTTCTGAATTTCACTTAAAGAGGAAGCATCTGCTCTCAGTTTACTTTGTCAATCCCCTTTAGCATCTTATAAACATTAAAGTAGACAAGTGCCCAGGGTCTGAGAGGATCTACCCCAGAATACTGAAAGAGGGAAGGGAGCAGATTGCTGGCCCTTGACAAAGATTTTTTTATCCTCTGTAGCCACAGGTGAGGTTGTTTAACATTGGAGAATAACCAATGGTGTTCCTTTGTTTAAGAAGGGCAAGAGGGATAATCCAGGAAGTTACACTCCAGTGAACTGTATGGCAGTGGTGGGGAAATTATTGGAGAAGATTTTTAGGGACAGGACTTACCTGCATTTAGAAAAGAGTGGGCTTATTAAGGATAGTCAGTGTGGCTTTGTGGGGTGGTCTTGTCTCAGATTTGGTTGAGTTTTTGAGAAAGTGATGAGGATGATTGGTGAGGGTAGGACAGTGGATGCTGTCGGCACAGACTTTACTGAACCATTTGATAACGTCCCTCTTGGTAGGCTGGTCCAGAAGATTAACTCACATGGAATCTGTGGTGCATTGATACTTTGGATACAAAATTGGCTTGCTCATCGAAGACAGAATGTAGTCGTGAAGAATGTTTTTCTGACTAGTTCTGCAACTTCTGGTGCTCCAGAAGGATCAGTGCTGGGATCTCTGTTGTTGCTGTTTTAAAATTCATTCACAGGATGAGGGTATCACTGGCCAACATATATTGCCCATTCCTAATTGCCCAGAGGGCAGTTGAAGGGTCAACCACATTGCTGTGTGTCTGGAGTCACATGGAGGTCAGACCAGGTAAGGATGGCAGTTTCCTTCCCTAAAGGGCATTAGTGGACCAGGTGGGTTTTTCCTGACAATCAACAATGGGTTCATGGTCATCATTAGACTCTTAATACCAGATAGTTATTGAATTCAAATTCCATTATCTGTCATGGCGGGATTTGAACTCAGGTTCCCAGAACATTACCCAGGTCTCTGAACTATCAGCTCAGTGATAATACCACTAGGATGTTGCCTCTCCATAATTTATATGAATTGTAATTTATATTAATGAAATTGTCAGTGATCTGATTAGTAAATTCACAGATAATGCGAAAATTGACGCAATTGTGGATAGAACACAGAACAGCACAGCACAGTCCAGGCCCTTTGGCCCACAATATTGTGCCAATCTATCATCCTACTAAGATCAATCTACCCTGCCTTCCCTACATTTTACTATCCTCCATGTGCCTATCCAAGAGTCGCTTAAAAATCTCTAAAATATCTGATGCTACAGCCACTGCCAGCAGTGCATTCCACGCACCCACCATTCTCTGTGTAAAGAACCTACCTCTGAATCTCCCCAAAGCCTTCCTCCAAACACCTTAAAATTATGCTCCCTGTAATACTCAGTTTCGCCCTGGGAAAAAGTCTCTGACTATCCATTCTATCTATGCCCCTCATCATCTTGTATGCCTCTATCAAGTCACCTCTCATCCTTCTTCACTCCAATGAAAAAAGCCCAAGCTCCCTCACCTTTCCTCATAAGACCTGCCCTCCGGTCCTGACAGCATCCTGGTAAAACTCTCTGCACCCTCTCTAAAGCTTCCACATCTTTCCTATAATGAGGTGACCAGAAATGAACACAATATTCCAGAGTTTTATAAAGCTGCAGCATAACCTCACGGCTCTTAAACTCAATTCCCCTGCCGATGAAAGCCAACACACCGTATGTCTTCTTTACAATCCTATCAACTTGTGGTGGGAGAGCATTTTGGTGATAGTGACCATAACTGCCTCACATTCTACATAGCTATGGAGAAGGAGCGGATTAGGCAAAATGGGAGAATATTTAATTGGGGAAGAGGAAACTATGATGCGATTAGACATGAGTTAGGAAGCATGGACTGGGAGCAATTGTTCCATGGTAAAGGCACTATAGACATGTGGAGACTGTTTAAGGAACTGTTGTTGCGAGTGATGAATAAATATGTCCCTCTGAGACAGGCAAGAAGGGGTAAGATAAAGAAACCTTGGATGACGAGAGTGGTGGAGCTTCTCGTCAAAGGGAAGAAGGTAGCTTACATAAGGTGGAGGAAGCTAGGGTCAAGCTCAGCTCTAGAGGATTACAGGCAGGCAAGGAAGGAGCTCAAAAATGGTCTGAGGAGAGCCAAGAGGGGGCACGAGAAAGGCTTGGCAGAACGAATTAGGGAGAACACAAAGGCATTTTACACTTATGTGAGGAATAAGAAAATGGTCAAAGAAAGAGTAGGGCTGATCAAGGATAGCATAGGGAACTTGTGTGCGGAGTCTGAGGAGGTAGGGGAAGCCCTAAATGAGTTTTTTGCCTCTGTCTTTACGAAAGAAACGAACTTTGTAGTGAATGAAACCTTTGAAGAGCAGGTGTGCATGCTGGAATGGATAGAGATAGAGGAAGCTGATGTGCTGAAAATTTTGTCAAACATTAAGATTGACAAGTCGCCAGGCCCGGACCAGATTTGTCCTCGGCTGCTTTGGGAAGCGAGAAATGCAATTGCTTCGCCACTTGCGAAGATCTTTGCATCCTCACTCTCCACTGGAGTCGTACCTGAGGACTGTAGAGAGGCAAATGTAATTCCTCTCTTCAAGAAAGGAAATAGGGAAATCCCCGGCATTTACAGACCAGAAAGTCTCACGTCTGTCATCTGCAATGTGTTGGAAAGGATTCTAAGGGATAGGATTTACGACCATCTGGAAGACCATGGCTTGATTAAATGCAGTCAACACGGCTTTGTGAGGGGCAGGTCACGCCTCACAAACCTTATCGAGTTCTTTGAGGGTGTGACTAGAAAGGTTGATGAGGGTCGAGCTGTGGATGTGATGTATATGGACTTCAGTAAGGCATTTGATAAGGTTCCCCATGGTAAGCTCATTCAGAAGGTCAGGAGGAATGGGATACAGGGGAACTTAGCTGTCTGGATACGGAATTGGCTGGCCAACAGAAGACAGCGAGTGGTAGTAGAAGGAAAATATTCTGCCTGGAAGTCAGTGGTGAGTGGTGTTCCACAGGGCTCTGTCCTTGGGCATCTACTGTTTGTAATTTTTATTAATGACTTGGATGAGGGGATTGAAGGATGAGTCAGCAAGTTTGCAGATGACACGAAGGTTGGAGGTGTCGTTGACAGTGTAGAGGGCTGTTGTAGGCTGCAGCGGGACATTGACAGGATGCAGAGATGGGCTGAGAGGTGGCAGATGGAGTTCAACCTGGATAAATGCAAGGTGATGCATTTTGGAAGGTCGAATTTGAAAGCTGAGTACAGGATTAAGGATAGGATTCTTGGCAGTGTGGAGGAACAGAGGGATCTTAGTGTGCAGATACATAGATCCCTTAAAATGGCCACCCAAGTGGACAGGGTTGTTAAGAAAGCATATGGTGTTTTGGCTTTCATTAGCAGGGGGATTGAGTTTAAGAGTCGTGAGATCTTGTTGCAGCTCTATAAAACTTTGGTTAGACCGCACTTGGAATACTGCGTCCAGTTCTGGTCGCCCTATTATAGGAAAGATGTGGATGCTTTGGAGAGGGTTCAGAGGAGATTTACCAGGATGCTGCCTGGACTGGAGGGCTTATCTTATGAAGAGAGGTTGACTGAGCTCGGACTTTTTTCATTGGAGAAAAGGAGGAGGAGAGGGGACCTAACTGAGATATACAAGATAATGAGAGACATAGGTAGAGTTGATAGCCAGAGACTATTTCCCAGGGCAGAAATGGCTAACACGAGGGGTCATAGTTTTAAGCTGGTTGGAGGAAAGAATAGAAGGGATGTCAGAGGCAGGTTCTTTACACAGAGAGTTGTGAGAGCATGGAATGCGTTGCCAGCAGCAGTTGTGGAAGCAAGGTCATTGGGGACATTTAAGAGACTGCTGGACATGCATATGGTCACAGAAATTGGAGGGTGCATACATGAGGATCAATGGTCGGCACAACATTGTGGGCTGAAGGGCCCGTTCTGTGCTGTACTGTTCTATGTTCTATGTTCTGTAACTTGGGTAGCAACTTTGAGGGATCCATGGATGTGGACCCCAAAACCCCTCTGTTCCTCCACACTGCTGAGAATCCTGCCATTAACCCTGTATTCTGCATTCAAATTCGACCTTCCAAAATGAATCACTTCACACTTTTCTGGGTTGAATTCCATCTCCCACTTCTTTGCCCAGCTCTGCATCCTGTCAATGTCCCGTTACAATGCACAACAGCCCTCCACACTATCCAAAACTCCACCAACCTTCGTGTTATCAGCAAACGTACTACCCCACCCTTCCACTTCCTCATCCAAGTCATTTATAAAAATCACAAAGAGCAGAGGTCCCAGAACAGATCCCTGCAGAACACCATTGGTCACTGAGCTCCAAACTGAATACTTTCCATCTACTACCACCCTCTGTCTTCCATTGGACTGCCAGTTTTATATCCAAAGTAGTGGGGGAGGGTGTCAAATGATCCAGCAGGATAATAGATCAGTCAGAAAGTTGAGCAGAGAAATGGCAGATGGAGATTAATCCAGACAAGTGTGAGGTGATTCACTTTGTGAGGTCAAATGCTAGACTAAAGGACTCTGTAAAAAGCACGACTTGTAGGAAAGTTGATATGCAGAGGGATTTTGGGCTGCAAGTTCTAATGATTTTTGGTGAGATCAATTGAACTAAGGTCAGTCTGAGCACTGTGACAGCCTATTGCCATCAGCAGAGGGCAATAGTACTCCATCTTCATTCTGCTGCCCCTTATTGTAGCACTTCCTTACTGTAACACAGTGCCAAAGGCCACAAGCAGAAGGACTGCTGTGGTACAAGAAGGCAGCTGGAAAGCTGTGAGAAAAGCTGGGTAGTGTTGGTGGGTGACCTCAACTTTCCTCTTACTGATGGGACTCCCTCAGAGCCGGGGGTCAGATGGAGAGCAATTGTTAGATGTGTCCAGGAGGGCTTTTTGAGGCAGTATGCTGACAATCCAACCAGAGAGAGGGCCATACTAGAGAGGGCCATAGGGAATGAGCCAGGACGGGTGATCAATGTTTCAGTAGGAGAGCATTTTGGGCTTAGTGACCATAACTCTATAAGATTTTAAGTGGTCACGGACAAGGACAAGAGTGGCCCTTGAGAGAGGGTGCTTAATTGGGCAATGGGCCAATTACACCCACATTAGACAGGAACTGGGGAATGTGGATTGGGAACAGTTATTTAAGGGATAATCTATATCTGCCATGCAGAGGGCTTTTAAAAACTAGTTGATTAAAGTGCAGGACACATATGTCCCTGCAAATCTGAAGGATAGAAATGGCAAGACTTAGGAGCCATGGATGACAGGGAAATTGTAAACTTAGACAAAAGGGAAAGGGAAGTATACGATAGGTCGAGGCAGCTACAAACTGACAAAGCCCTTGAGGAGTGTAGAGAAATTAGGAAGGAACTTAAACGTGGAATTAGGAAGGTGAAAAGGGTCCATGACACGTCATTAGCAAACAGGGTCAAGGAGAATCCCAAGACTTTTTATGCATATATTAGAAGAAAGAGGGTAGCGAGGGAAAGACTAGGCCCCCTCAAGGACAAAGGGCAGAAGTTATGCATGGAGCGTCAGGAAGTGGGGCAGATCCTTAATGAGTTACTTTGTATTAGTATTCACCAAGGAGAAGGACTTGACTAATGTTGAGGTCAGGGATGAGAGTGTGAATACTCTAGAATGTCAATATTGTTAAAGAAGGAAGTTTAGGGTATTCTAAATGGCATTAAGGTAGATAAGTCCCCAGGGCCAGATGGGATCTATCCCAAGATTCTGCAAGAGGTTAGGGTAGAAGTAGCTGGGACGTTTGCAGATCTACACACATCCTCCCTGACCAGAGGAGAGGTTCCAGAGGACTGGAGATTAGCCAATGTTGTTCCTTGTTTAAGAAAGGAAGCCGGGGTAATCCAGGAAATTATAGACTGTGAGCCTGATGTCTGTGGTGAGGAAGCTTTTGAAGAAGATACTGAGGGACAAGATATATGCATATTTGGAAGAAAATGAACTAATCAATGACAGGCAGCATTGTTTCATATAGGAAAGGTCATGTCTCACCAACCTGATGAAATTTTTTGAAGCAGTGACAAAGATAATTGATGAGGGAAGGGCTGTGGGTGTGTTTTACATGGCCTTTAATAAGGCATTGATAAAGTACCACACGGCAGAATGGTACAAAAACTAAAATCACAAGAGTTTCAGGGTGGCCTGGCCAAATGGATATAAAACAGGCTTCGTCATAGAAGACTGAGGGTAACGGTGGAAGGGTGTTTTTCAGAATGGAGACTAGTAACTAGTGGTGTTCCACAGGGATCAGTCTTAGGTCCTCTGTTGTTTGTAGAATATATAAATGGTCTGGAGGAAAATGTGGGTTGTCTGATTAGTTAGTTTGCAGATGACACCAAGATTTGTGGAATTTCTATTGGTGCCAATGATTGTGAAAGGATACAACAGGATACAGACAGATTGGTGATTTGGGCACATAAGTGTCAAATGGAGTTTAATCCTGGCAAATGTGAGGCGATGCATTTTGGAGGATCAAATTTAGGTGTGAATTATACTGTTAATGGCAGAACCCTTAGGAACACTAACATAAGGACGGACCTGGGTGTACAGGTCCACAGTTCCCTAGAAGTGGCAACACAGGTGACCAAAGTGATTAAGAAGGCATATGGTATGTTTCCCTTCATTGGCCGGGGCGTGGAGCACAAGAGTTGGCAAACTATCGTGCAGCGATATAAAACTGTTAGGCCGCATTTGGAGTATTGTTTGCATTTCTGGTGACCACACTACCAGAAGGATGTGGAAGCTTTGAAGAGAGTACAGAGAAGGTTCACCAGGATGTTGGCTGGCCTCTAGTACATTGACCATGAGGAAAGGTTAAAAAGACTAGGATTGTTTTCACTGGAATGATGGCAGCTGAGAGCGGACTTGATAGAGGTTTACAAAATTATCAGAGGAATAGGTAGGGTGGATAGTCAGAGGCTTTTTTCCCAGGGTTGAAGTTTCAATTACAAGGAGACACAGGTTCAAGTTGAGTGGGGGAAGGTTTATGGAGATATGCGAGGGAGGTTTTTCACATAATAAGTGGTAGGATTCTGAGGAGGCTCCACCACTTCGAGGGAAAGTGGTGGAAGCAAGCATGTTGGCAACATTTAAAAGGTGTCTCAATGGTTACATGACTAGGGAAGGAATAGAGGGAGACAGAAGGTTCTTAGTTAAGTTAGGGCATGATGATTGGCACAGGCTTGGACAGCCAAAGGGCCTGTTCCTGCTCTATTTCTCTTTCATTCATTTGTTCTAACTCATCACAACCTTCTGAAGGGAAACTCAGGACAGGCAATGAATACTGGCCTGCCAGCAATGCCCACATGCCACGAGCAAAGAGTATTTGCCTTCATAAGGGGAAAGAGCAGAGCGGAGAGATTATGTACAGGTGCCAGGAACATGGGACATAGTATAGGAATAAGCCAGACTCTCAAAGTTGCTTATGATCCTGTTGGAGATCAAAAAATCTGCTTAAAGCAGGTGAAACTTGAGGTCTCAGTTACTTGTTGAGAGAATAAAACCAAAAGTCAGCAAAGCAAACAAGCTACCATGTGTTGAAACCAAAAGAACTGCAGATGCTGTAAATCAGGAACAGAAGCAAAGTTGCTGGAAAAGCTCAGCAGGTCTGGCAGCAGTGCTGATCACTGAGCCACCGTGCTGCCCAGGTTATGTTGGAACAGTACAAAACTTTAAGTAGGCCAAATCAATGGAGTATCATTGGAGTACTGTGTGCAGTTCTGGTCTCTTCACTATCGGAAGGATGCAATTTCTCTGAAGGGGGTGCACAGGAGATTTACCAGGATGTTGCCTGCGATAGAGCAGTTTAGTTATGAACAGAGGCTGGATAAGCTGAAGTTATTTTGTTTGCAGCAGAGAAGGTTGAAGGGGACCTGATAGAGGTGTATTATGTTCTGATGGGTATGGACAGCATGAATAAAAAGCAGCCATAGTTGAAGGGTTAAGAACAAGGAGGCATAATTTTAAGCAATAGGCTGGAGGTTTAGAGATAATGGGAACTACAGATGCTGGAGAATCCGAGATAAAAAAGTGTGGAGCTGGATGAACACAGCAGGCCAAGCAGCATCTTAGGAGCACAAAAGCTGACGTTTCGGGCCTAGACCCTTCATCAGAAAATGGGTTATTTCTAGGCCTGAAACGTCAGCTTTTGTGCTCCTAAGATGCTGCTTGGCCTGCTGTGTTCATCCAGCTCCACACTTTGATATCTAGGCTAGAGGTTTAGATGAGATTTGATGAAAAGATTTTTTGCCCAAAAGTGGAAGAGTCTGGAATGCATTGCTTGAGAGGGTAGTTAAGACAGAAGAACCCATAACCTTTAAAAAGTACTTGGATGAGCACTTGAAGTGTCATAATATTCAAAGCTGTGGGCCAAGTGCTGGAAAGTGGGGCTAATTCAGATGTATCAGAGATAATGGGAACTGCAGATGCTGGAGACTCTAAGATAACAAAGTGTGAGGCTGGATGAACACAGCAGGCCAAGCAGCATCTCAGGAGCACAAAAGCTGATGTTTCGGGCCTAGACCCTTCATCAGAGAGGGTACTTTCCTCTCTACCAATCTTCTTTTCTCTCCAACTTTGGTCCGCCTCCCCCTCTCTCCCTGTTTATTCCAGTTCCCTCTCCCCATCCCCGACTCTAGGCCCGAAATGTCAGCTTTTGTGCTCCTGAGATGCTGCTTGGCCTGCTGTGTTCATCAAGCTCCACACTTTGTTATCCTGATTCACATGTAGAGTAGTTTTTGTTTGTGTAGCCTTGATAGACCAAAGGGCCACTTCTGTGCTCTTAACTATTTTATAAACCCATCAGTTACCTGTTACCAGCCAAATCTTGCTTTCTATCCATAATGTAATGCCATTCTGTCTGTTTATACCTTCGTAAGAAACTTAGTGAGAAAGCTGGTACGCAAGTCGACTCTAATAAAAGAAAAGTACTGCAGATGCTGGAAATCTGAAACAAAAGGAAAAAATACCAGAGAAACTCAGCAAGTCTGGCAGAATCTATGGAGAGATAGATATTAAAATTTTGAATCCAATATGATTTCTTCAGAAATTATTAGATCTTAGCTGGTAAATTCCTTATAGTATACAGGAGTTGCAATCACAGAGACATGGCTTCAAGGTCACTGAGGACAGGAACAGAACATCCAGGGAGACCAGAACAGATGTGCAGAGATTGTGAGGCATTCTTGATCAGGAGGACTACATAAGGATAGTTAGGGTTGAGGACGTGGAGGGATTTGAAGACAAGGATGGGGAATTTTAAATCCAAAACATAACTGGCCAATGTAGGTCAGTGTTAAGTTATGAGGAATAAAATTTCTGCTTGGGTCAGTGCAGATTCTAATAATGTCACAAGTAAAAGGATAGCCATGGAACTAACTTTGTCCAACAGAGACCTGACCATGCAAGAACTTGTACATTTATATTCATTCCAGAGGGAAGTCTTCCATTTCATTATTGACATCTGCTTTTGTCTTGCTGTTTTCTCACCAGTAATTTGAGAGAACATTACTTCATCAGGTTCCAACCCAATACAATAATAAAGTCAATACTGTGCTTCGATTTCTGTCTGTTTGCACTGGACCTCAGCCTGGGATACGGGGCAAGTACCCCCAAACTGACACTAATTTCTGTCAAAGGGGAAGTTATGGGAAACTGGTGCCGGAATTACAGGAGGGGAAGAGATGATGGGTTTGGTCACAGCTGGTTCCTGGCTGGGAAACTGCTGCTGTGTTTCAGAGCTTTATCGCACAATACAGCCATTCTGCCATTTCCTCTGTGGCAGCAAGTGCATCTCCTCCCACAGTACTCACCAACTCACTCAGCAAAACACTCGACCAGATTCAAAGTCATCTCCAGGAATGACGTCTGGGACAACAATCAGAAATTAAATGAAAGCTGGTCTGCTACAAAGAGTTAAGAGCGTTGTAAATTAATTTATCTTTGCAAACATTTATTTAGTTGCTGTCGTAAAATTCTGAACCTGACCCTGCAAGGACTGACAATTCTACAGAAAGATTAGACTCAGATATTGTGAACAGATGTCACTGTGAACAGACAGCTAGGATTTATCTCACAGAGGGTGCAGAGGTAACCTTCTCACCAGTTGGTCCTTGATGGACTACTTCAGCATAGAGTCCGTAAAGACAGAGAATATAAATTCATGTGTTGTCTGAAGTTATGTAGTCATCAGACAGAATTGGCAACATTGGAAAACATTCTTGAAACTTTGTGAGTAAAAGTGCCACCGCAGAGATACTGAGCCTCACAGATCAGGATCGTCTTTAGAGCTGGAGTATTGACTTTTCTCAGCCTGAAACAAAGATATTGACGTGGATGATTGCAACAAGTTTACCCTAACACTACCTTCAACTACCTTCTATGCAAGAAACACAATTGTTAACAGTGTCACACATTTGGACATTCCTAAAGTTCCATTCACACCCTCACACTATCATACTGTTCTGTCACTCTGCCTTTTCCAATAGACCTTACTGGGAGTTTGTTGCATTGAACAATAAATGAACCGAAATGCTTCTACAGATAATGACCATTATAGAATGAGAAGCCTTGATTAATCCCACAGGATTTTCCTGAATTGTTCCATGTCCCAGTGACAGCAAGTGCATGTTTCCCAATTATTGAGTCTGTGAACAACTCTTCCCCAAAACTTAAGTGACTAATCCCCAAAAGAGAGGCGACACTCTCACTTCACTATTGCATCTCCCATCTCCCCTAGGAGCACATTTGAGGCACTTATCACCCTCTGTGTAAAAATCTTTCCTCGCACATCTTCTTTAAATATTCCCCCTATCAGCTTAAACCAATGTCCCCTAGTATTTGACATTTCCACCCCTTGGGAAAGAGACTGTGACTAGCCACCCTATCCATGTGCCTCATAATTTTCTGTACTTCTATCAGATATCTGATATCTTTCCTTAAATAAGTGGACCAAAATTTCTCACAATACCCCAGATGTAACCTCACCAACATATTGTACATTTGTAGTCAGACTTCCTGACACTTAAACTCCAACCCCGTGAAAATAAGGGCCAGCCTTCCTTGAGCCTTCCTGATTACCTGCTGCCCCTGTGTTAGCTTTCTGGGCTTTGTGCACAAGATCCACCCAAGTCCCTTCGAGTTGCAGTTTTCTGCATATTTTCTCCATTTAAATAATACTGTGTTCTTTTGTTGTCCCTTCCAAAATGAACAACTTTACATTTTCCCACGTTACACCTCATTTGACAACTTATTGCTCACTTATTTAAACTATCACTATTTCTCTGTAAACTTCTTGTGCACCTCTCAACCTGCCTTTCCACCTATTTTAAGGGGAAGCAATGGCTTAGTGGAATTAACGCTAGACTGTTAATCCAGAGACCTAGATAAAGTTCTGAGGACGTAGGTTTGAATCCTGCCACGGCAGATGATGGAAATTGAATTCAATAAAACTATCTGGAATTAAGAATCCAATGATGACCATGAATCCATTGTTGATTGCCAGAAAATCCTATCTGGTGTGTTAATGCCCTTTAGGGAAGGAAACTGCCTTCCTTACCTGGTCTGGCCTATATGTGACACTAGACCCACAGCAATGTGGTTGACTTATAACTGCCCTCTGGGCAATTAGGGATGTGCAATAAATGCTGTCTAGACAGCAATGCCCTCATTCCATAAATGATTTTTTAAAAAAATAATGTTGGCATCAAATTTGGTTGCATTGCATTCAGCTCCTTCCTCCAAGTCATTCGTTTTATTGTAAACAGTTGTTGACCCAGCACTGATCCCTTTATCCGTACTTACTGTTTCCTGCCCATGAGCCAATAGTCTATACAAGCCAACATAATATCTCGTTACCCTCATGGTTTATTTTCTATCTGTTCATTATCGTTTTAGTCTTCTTTTGCAGGTTTGTGAACTTATCCCGTACTTTTTGGGCTGTCACTAACTTTAGCCTCATTATAAGGTTTCTCTTTTAATTTTATATTCCTGTTAACTTCCTTGGTTAGCTGTGGTTGGTTTACCCCCTCTCTTTGAATCTTTCCCACCGTATTGGGATGTAACTTTGCTGAGAGTCATGAATTGCCCCCTTAAATGTCTGCCGCTGCTTGCTTACTGCGTTTCCCGCTAATCTATCTGTTCAGTTCACTTCAGCTAACTCTGGCCTCATTTCACTGTAACCCTCCTTTACTTAAATTAAACACAATTGTTTTCAACTCAAGTTTCTCATTCTTGAACTCTACATTAAATTCTATCACATTATGGTCACTGCTTCTTAGGGGATCTTTTATTTAGGAGATCATTTATTAAATCTGCCTGTTTACCCACTACTAGATCTAAGATAATCTGATCCCTGGGTGGCTCCATGACATATTGCTCTCGGAAACTATCCTTAGTACTCTCTATTAATTTGTTGACACTGGTACTCTTTTCACTTTGATTTACTAATCAACATGAAGATAAAGTCACTTATAATTATTGCTTTACTCTTTTCACATGCTCCTATTGTTTGATAATTTATAACCTTTTGCACAGAGTGGGTACTGTTTGGGGATCTGTACACTATCTTACCAGTGTCTTCTTTCCTTTGCTGTTGCTTACCTCCACCCAAATGGATTTGACATCATCTGAGCCTAGATCATCTCTCACAACTGTCCTCATTTCATCTCTTATTAACAGTGCTACCCCACCACCTTTTTCAGCCCCACAGTCAAATATCCCTGAACATTATGTTCCCAACTTTGATCTCCCTGTCGGGGCTTGTCATATTAGTATGGGTAGGGGATTGGTTAGCTAACAAGAAGCAGAGGGTGAGCATAAATGGGTCATTTTCGGCTTGACAGGACGTGACAAGTGGTGTGTACCACACAAAGATCATTAGGGACCTCCTTGTTTACAATTTATACAAAATGTAAACATGAAGAGTCTGAATGTAAAGGTTTGCTAAATTTGATGATGACAAAGCTAGTGTGGAAGGTAAGTTGTGAAATGCTCAGAAGGGCCATGTTTAGGTTAAATGAGAGGGCATCAGTTTGGAGATGGAGCATAATGTAGGAAAATGTGCAAGTGTCCATATAACTGTCCCTCTCCCTGACACAGCGCAATGTTTGCAGCTTGGGCTGCACCTCTTCATCTTAGATCCAAAGTACCTGAATCTACAATCTTACTATAAGTGTGCTTGCCTGGTATCCAACAGCTTCCAAATGCTGCAGCTGCAACACATTATCGACCCTGCCATCGCTACTGTATTTAATTACACTTTAATTAAATTAATTAATCACTCTGGTATCCAAACTTTTTACGCTGAGGTATCCTGTGTTTGTTCACACTTTATTGTAATTCATTTCTTATACCAGTAAGAATCTTTCGCAGACGATATTTTTAAGAAGAGAGAGAAAAAAGATCATTACTGAACAACCTACCTTTACTCTAAACACTAGGAATTCTCACTAATCTTACTGCCCCGAACCAGCTGATTTCTGACATCATTGTGTGGTTCATGATATCACTCTGCTGCTGGTCTCACTGTGGGTTGCTGTCTCAATCTGTGCTTCTATCCTCACATACCCCCCCACCCCCACACCCCCCACTCATCTCAAACTGTGGAGACTTTACTGCTCGCAGTAAGCCATACTTAAAACATCTCTCTCCCTTCTGCACTGAATTCCCAATCTGAATCAAATTCCCAGATATACTCAGTCAGTCTCCCTCATACTCAACACACTCCTTACTGAATTGGTTTCCCTGCCCCCATCTCACTGTATCCTGCGTTCCATGGCCACTCTGCCCATCCTGCCACATCCTATGGCCCCTGCTCACTGTCACTTTGTTGTATCCTGGCCTCATTCACTGCCTCAAGGCTGTGAGATGTTCGCGATGACAGCAGCATAGCAGCGCAGTGTTCAGGTCTTTTCTCTTTTGCCCGTTTTCTTTTCCTTTTTGCATTTTTCAGCATCTTTGGCAGGGCATCGGCAAAGAGTGAGAGCAGAATGGCAGTGGCGATGTGGGGGCAGCATGTTTCAGAATTCAGCAGCAGCAGTGATAGACTTGAGGAGTTGGCGGTGGGAGGGAGTTCAGAGGGGCTGTGGAGGGGGCAGGAGGAGGGAGTTCAGAGGGGCTGTGGAGGGGGCAGGAGGAGGGAGTTCCCAGGCCCAGCAGAAGTCACAGCGTTGAGACTCGAGGCTTCGGGGAGGCAGATCCACTTACCTCATGGAGATAAGTCTTCCTAATGGAGATAAAAATTTTAGATCTGGGCACCTCCCCGTTCCTGTTTGGCTCTTTCTTTTTCGTATTTCTGCTTTTGTTTTATTTCTGAGTTTCGCACCTAAGATGGCACCGGACAATGGCAACTTTCACTGGGCAACTTTAAACTCTAAATTCTCCAGCTGGGCAGGCTGAGACTGTGAGAATTAACCCGTGCTGGGTATTTGTCAGCTCTTCGGTCTAATAGTTTTTACATTCCCTTTTCCTTGGTGATGGTCAGTCCTGGAAGTGCCTCCCTCTCATTCACCTTACATTAATGAAGTTTCTGTGAGAAATTTTCCATGTTTATTACAGTTACAACACACACAAAATAGCTGTTTAAAAAAACCAAAAGAACTGCAGATGCTGTAAATCAGGAACAAAAACAAAGTTGCTGGAAAAGCTTAGCAGGTCTGGCAGCATCTGTGAAGGAGAAAACAGAGTTAACGTTATGGGTCCGGTGACCCTTCCTCAGTTCTCAGTTTACATGGGGCACCTTATCAAACACCTTACTTAAATCCATGTATACCACATCCACTGCTATATCTTCATCCACACGATTGGTCACCTCTTCAAAGAATTCAATAAGGTTTGTGAGGCATGACCTACCCCTCACAAATCCAAGCTGACTATCACAAATCAAACTGTGCCTTTCCAAGTGATCATAAATCCTGTCTCTCAGAGCCCTTTCCAATAATTTGCGCACCACTGATATGAGACTAACTGGCCTGTAATTTCCGGGGTTATCCCTGTTCCCTTTTTTGAAGAAGGGAATAACGTTTGCCTCTCTCCAATCTTCCGGCACTATCATAGCAGCGCAGTGAGGATGAAAAGATGATTACCAAAGGCCCTGCAATCTCTTTCCTCGCTTCCCATAGAATCCTCAAATAAATCCCATCAGGCCCAGGGGACTTATCTATCTTCAAGTTCCTCAAAATCCCTAGTACATCTTCCTTACTAACATCCACCTCCTCTAGACTAGCAGCCTGTTTCACACTGTCCTCCTCTACAACTCAGTTCATCTCAGTTGTCTATACTGAAGAAAAATATTCATTAAGGACCCCTCCTATCTCTTTAGGCTCCATGTACAAATTCCCTTTACAATCCTCGATCGTCTCTACCCTTTCTCTGGTCATTCTCTTATTCCTCACATATGTGTAAAATCAGAAATGATGAAGGGTCTAGGCCCGAAACATCAGCTTTTCTGCTCCTAAAATGCTGCTTGACCTGCTGTCTTCATCCAGCTCTACACCTTATTATCTCAAATCCTCCAGCATCTGCAGTTCCTATTACCTTTGATTGAGGTGATATTTCACTGACCTCAATGGTCTGACTTTTATCCTGAAACTGTACCCATGTTTTAAAGACCCCATAACAAGGAAACAAACTTTATTGACCACACCAAACTCCTTCTGAATCTCATCTTGTGTCAAAATCATCTCTCATTGTTTTAAACCCCAGTGTAATGGCCCAATTTACGGAACCTCACATCATGGAACAACCCTTGGGGGCCAATCTATTGAACCAATCAACCACATGGAATCAGTCCATCACCTCCAAAGGAAGTAATCCTTTCTTTATAAATGGAGGTCAAAATATATTCCAGGTGATTTCACCAAAGTCCAATCGAATTGTAGCAAGATTTCCTTATTATTACATATCATGCTGATTGCAATAAAGGCCAATTTGCCATTTCCTCTAACTGCTTGCTGTATCCGCGTACTAAGTTAGTGTTCCTTGCAGCAGAACATCCAAGGCCCTCTAAACTTTGACATTTACAACTTTCATGCCTTTAAAAAATTCTCTTTTCTGGTTGTACCACTAAAGTGAACAACCTCAAACTTTTCCAGTTTATACTGCTTCTGCCACCTTGTTGTCCACTCACTTAAACTAGTCTATATCTCTTTGCAGGCTCCTTGTATCCTCCCCACAGCTTACATTCCCGTCTGCTCTTTCTAGTCAGCAAACATAGATAAATTATTCTTGGTCTCCTTGCCTATCATTTCACATAGATTATAAATCGCTGAGACTCAAGCATTGATCTTAGTCTGGCACCTTAAAAATCCCACTCTTTGTCATCTGTATATTAATCAATCATCTATGCAACAAGATTATCCAAAACTCTTTCGGCCCTTATCTTGACAAGTAACCTTGTAGTACTATATCAAGTGACTTGATAGAGGTTTACAAGATGATTTGACTTGATAGAGGTTTACAAGATGATTTGACTTGATAGAGGTTTACAAGATGATGAGAGGCAGTTAGACTGGATAGTCAGAGGCATTTTTTTCCCAGGATGGAAATGACTATTATGAGGGGACATAATTTTAAGGTGACTGGAGGAAGGTGCAGGGGAGATATCAGAGGTAGGTTCTTCACACTGAGAGTGGCTGTTGTGTGGAATGCACTGCCAAAAGTGGTAGTGGAGTCAGATACTTTTAAGCGACTCTTGGATAGGCGCATGGAGGATAATGTAGGGTGTGCAGGGTAGATTGATCTTAGTAGGATAATAGGCCAGCACAACATCATAGGCCAAAGAGCCTGGACTGTGCTGTACTGTTCTATGCTCTATGTGTCAGTTTCTGCTCGGTGATTCTGCATTGTTGTGTATCTTGAAGGCTACCTTGGAGGACACTTAGCAGAAGATCAGAGGCTGAATGTCCTTGACTACTGAAGTGTTCCCCTACTGGGAGGTAACCCTCCTGCCTAGCAATTATTGTGCGGTGTCCATTCATCCATTGTCATTGCATCTGCATGGTCTCGCCGATGTATCATGCCTCAGAGCATCCTTTCTTGTAGCATATGAAGTGGACAACATTGACTGAACCACTTGAGTATCTGCCACATACAGGGTGGGTGGTGTTCCTGATTGTACTGTTTTGTATAGTATCTGTGAGTGGTCCCATAAACAAAGAAACCAAAGAAACAAAGAAACCTACAGCACAGGAACAGGCCCTTCGGCCCTCCAAGCCTGCGCCGATCAAGATCCTCTGTCTAACCTGTCATCTATTTTCTAACGGTCTATGTCCATTTGCTCCCTGCCTTGCAACTGTGTTTTTTTTTTACCTTTATTGTTCCTAACAAGGAAGAGAGAAGCTAAAGTGAACCTAGGCTCCTTAGAGACTGAGACTGGAGAAATAATAAGAAATAGCAGAGGAGGTGAATACATACTTTACATCAGTCTGCATGGTAGAAGACATTAATAGCATCCCAAAACTACTAAATACTTGAGTGGCAAAAGAAGGCGAGGAAATAAATACAATACTTATCTTTAGAGATAAAGTGTTCAGTAAATTAGTTGGGCTAAAGGCCAATATGTCCTTTGGATCTGATGAGATGGATCCAAGGATATTAAAGAAAATAGTGACAGAGATATTGAATGTATTGGCTGTAATCTTCCAGGAATCCTTAGATTCTGGAAAACTCCCAGAGGATTGGACAACTACTTATGGAACGCCTTTATTTCAAAAGGGAAGGAGATAAAAAAACCAAGTATCTGCAGGCCAGTTAGCTCAATTGATTAGATTAGATTAGATTCCCTACAGTATGGAAATAGGCCCTTCGGCCCAACAAGTCCACACTGCCCCTTGGAGCATCCCACCCAGAGCCATCCCCCTATAACCCACACACCCCTGAACACTACGGGCAATTTAGCATGGCCAATCCACCTAACCTGCACATCTTTGGACTGTGAGAGGAAACCGGAGCACCCGGACGAAACCCACACACTCACAGGGAGACAGTTGCCCGAGGCTGGAATCAAACCCGGGTCCCTGGTGCTGTGAGGCTGCAGTGCTAACCACTGAGCCACCGTGCCGCCTTGGTGTCTGTAATTGGGAAAAGGTTCAAGTGTATAATAAAGGATGTAATATCAGAACATTTAAAAATACATCATAAAATCAGGCAGAGTCTCCGTGGCTTCATGAAGGGGAAATCATAGATGGCAAATTGATTAGAATTCTTTGAGGAGGTAACAGGCTAAACAGATAAAGAGGAAACAGGTGGACATGACATATTCGGACTTTCAGAAGGTACTTGATAAGGTGCCACACATTAATCTGCTTAGTAAGATAAGAGGTGTTGGAGGTGGCATATTAGCATTGGTAGAGTGTTGGCTAATTAACAGAAAACAGAGAGTTGGGATAGGGAGGGTATTTTCAGGATGGCAACCTGTAACTAATGGAATGCCAAGGGATCAGTAGTGGGGCTACAATTATATGCAATGTACATTAGTGACTAGGATGAGGAAAGTGAATGGACTAGCCAAGTTTGCAGATGATGCAAAAATTGGTGTCAAGTGGTAGAGAGGACGACAAAAAAGTCCTCAGAGGGATAGCAACAGGTTAAATGAATGGGCAAAAATTTGGCAGATGGAAAATAATATGGGAAAATGTGAGATTACGCACTTTGGCAGAAAGAACACAGGAGATGAATCTGATTTAAAGAGAGAGAGATTGCAGGAAGATGCAGAACAGAGAGATTTTGAAGTCCTCTTCCATAAACCAAAATAAAGCTAGCATCCAGTTAATGTTTTGAAACCAACATGACTCTTCTGACAAATTGACATTGAACTCAAAACGTTAGCTCTGTTTCTCTCTCCATAGATGCTGCCAGACAAGCACAGAAACAGAATCAAAAAGTCCGCAGCCTCTCTCTTTATTAATGAGCACAGAGGCTTTAAAACCACAGTTGTAGCAGCTAATGTTTTCCTGTCTCACAGATGTCTAAAGTGCGGACACAGCTGTGTTCCCTGATAAACACAGAACTTACTGCTTTCTGTCACTTTGCCATCTCACAATGTGGGTTTTATCAACTTGCAACATACTAGAGACTTCCAGCAGTTGAAAACAAGAAGTTACTTACTTGACTTTTGCTTAATCAGATTGTGGTTAGTTCACTTACTAAACTCTTGATGTCGTTGAGAAGATTAAATACTTTGACATCAGTCATTGGTCCACCTTGGAAGCAAATTGCTCAAACTCAGTCTTTTCCAGATAATTTCCAGCATTGACTTTTTACCCTAGTCTTCTCTCTTTTGTGCCCAGAAGTAATTCTTGGTCTTATCTTCTTTCTTACCTCATGCTGCCCGTTGCAGTGCGATATGAAGACATGGGGCTGGCTTCTACATATATTCCAATAAAGCTCTGCTCCATCTCTCAACAGCCTCTCTTAACCTTTTCATTGAGCCTTGGTCAGACAACATGTACAATATCCAGAACACCTTCCTCCAATTAAACACCAATGACCCAATCAGTTGTGCTCAAATTGAGTTTCACCAGGTCACATGTCCCAGACCTCGAGACAGTCCAAATTGGGCAAAAGAACATAATCACAGGGGAAAGGTGAGAGTGGTAGCCCTTGACATCAAGGCTGCATTTTACTGAGTGTGATATCACAGACCCCTAGCAAAACTGGAATCAACGGGTATTGGGGGCAAACTCTTCACTGTTCAGAGTCATATCCGGCACAGAGGAAGATGGACCATTCAGGAGTGTTCCTTGACACAATATATAAACAGTCCAACCAGCGAAGGGATTATACTCATCTCATCTTGGGAAATAAGCCCGGCCAGGTGAGTGAAGTTTCAGTGGGGGAGAATTTTGGGAGCAATGACTATAAGACATGCATAGTTAGGGATAGCAGCTGTCCTTGGTGAAGGTGCTAAATTGGGGGAAAGCAAACTACAACAATATTAGGCAGGAACTGGAGAAGTTTGTTTGGAGATGGCTGTTTGAGGGTAAATCTACATCAGATATATGGGAGTGTTTCCAACAGTTGATAAGAGTTCAGGAGCAGCACATCTCTGCGAGAATGAAGGATAGGTACAAGTTAGTGAACATTGGGCAATCATGGATGTTATGACCTTGGTCAAAAAGAGGAAGGTAGCATACACAAGGTCTAGGAGGATGGGAACTGAAAAAGCTCTTGAAATATATAAGGAAAGTAGAAAGAACTTAAATGAGTAATTAAAAGGACAAAAAGGGGTCATGAAAAGTCATTAGCAAAGAGGATTAAGGAGATTCCCAAGGATTTTTAGACATATATAAAAAGGAAGAGGGTAGCCAGAGAAAGGGTTGGCGCACTGGAGGACAATGGAGGGAATTTATGTGTGGAGCCAGAAGAGGTAGGTGAGGTCCTCGGTGAATGCTTTGTGTTGATATTTTCCAAAGAGAAAGAATTGATGGGGGATGATTTCAGAGAGTGTAGTGTCGAATTTCTAAGCCAAGTTGCTGGGGCGGTGTTGTGTCTTAAAAAAGTATTAAGGTAGATAAGCGCCTGAGTCCTAATGGGATCTATCCCAGACTACCGAGGGAGACAAGAGAACAAATTGTTGGAGCACTGACAGACATTTTTGTATCCTCTTTGGCCACAGATAAGGTCCTAGGGGACTGAAGAATAGCTAATGTTGTCCCATTGTATAAGAAGGGTAGCAGGGATAATCCTGGAAATTACAGGCCTGTGAGCCTCAATTTGGAGGTAGGAAAATTATTGAAAAAGATTCTCAGGGACAAAATCAGAGTGCATATAGAGGCAAATGGAATTATTAGCAATTGACAGCATTGTTTTGTGTGGGGGAGGTCCTGCCTCACTACCTTGATTGCATTTTTGGAGGAGGTGATGAAGGTGATTGAGGGAAAAGTGGTTGATGTTGTCGATGTAGACTTCAGTAACGCCTTTGATAAGGTCCCTCATGGCAGACTGGTACAAAAGGTGAAGTCACATGGTATTGGAGTGAGCTGGCAAGATGGATACAGAACTGGCTTAGTCAAAGGAGACATAGGGTAGCGGTGGATGGCTGCTTTTCAGAATGGAGGGTTATGACTAGTGGTGTTCCACATGGATCAGTTCTTGGACTTCTTGGTCTATATAAATGATATGGAGGAAAACGTAGCCAACCTAACAAGTAAGTCTGCGAACAATACAAAGATTGGTGGAGTTGTGGATAATGAGGAGGATCATCAGAGGATACAGCAGGATGTAGATCTGTTGGAGGCATGGGCAGAAAAATGGCAGATGGAGTTTAATCTGGACAAATGTGAGATGATGCATTTTGGAAGGTCAAGAATAGGTGGAAATGATACAGTGAATGGTAGGACCCTTAGGAGTATTAATACACAGAGTGATCTGGTTGTGCAGATCCACAGATCACTGAAGGTGGCAACGCAGGTAGATAAGGTCGTTTAAAAGGCCTATGGCATGCTTGCTTTCACTGGAAGGGGCATTGAGTGTAAGGATTGGCAAGTTATGCTGCAGCTTTACAGGCCCTTAGTTAGGCCACTCTTGGGAATATTGTGTAGTTCTGGTCACTACACTACCAGAAGATGTGGATGTTTTGGAGATGGTACAGGAAAGGTTGACCAGGATGTTGCCTGGTATGGGGGATTTTAGCTATGAAGAAAGGTTGGATAGACTGGGTTTGTTTTCACTGGAATGCAGGAGGTGAGGGGCGACCTGACAGAAGTTTATAAGATTATGAATGGCATGGATAAGGTGGAAAGTATGAGACTTTTTCCCAGGGTGGAGGGTTCAATTGCTAGGGGACACAGGTTCAAGGTGTGAGTTGCGGGGGAAGATATTTAAAAGAAATCTGAGAGGCAAGTTCTTCACCCAAAGGGTAGTGAGTACCTGGACTGTGCTGCCAGAGGAGGTGGTGGAAACAGGCTCGATAGCAGCATTCGAGGAACACCTGGATGAAGACATGAATAGGAAGGGAATAGAAGGATATGGGTCCTGTATTGAAGACAGTTTTAGTACTGAAGGGCAAAATATGTTGGCGCAGGCTTAGGGGGCCGAAGGGCCTGTTTTTGTGCTGCATTGATCTGTGTTCTTTGGCTGTGGTTGTTGGAGTCCAGTCACCTCAGGTCCAGGACATCTTTGCAGGAGTTCCTCACGGTGATGTCCTGAGTACAACCATCTTCAGCTGCTTCATCAATGACCTTCCCTCCATCATAAGTCCAGAAGTGGGGACATTCACCGAAGATTGGACAATGCTCAGCGCCATTCTTATGAACATATCAAATTGGAGCAGAAGCAGGATATCCAGTTCTTTGAGCCTGCGATATGATTCAATAAGACCATGGCTAATCTGTTTCAAATTCCATATTACCATTTACCCCAAATGGTCCTTAATTGCTGTGCTTAACAAAAATCTCTCCTACTCTGTCTAAATATGTTCATTAACTCTGTCTCCACCACCTTGTGTGGCAGAGTTCAGAGGTCTCACAACCCTCTGAGAGAAATAAGTTCCCCTCAGCTCTTGTCCCGAAAAGGTGACTCCTCATTTAAAACAGTGCACCATAGTTCTGGACTGGACTGACCCACAAGAGTAAATATCCTTTTGACAAGCAGCTTATCAAGGCCATTCAGGATCTTACACACTTTATTCAAGTCCCACCTCACTCTGCAAAACTCCAGTGGAGATGAACCAAGCCTCACTACACCTCAGATACTGAAGCAGTCTGCGTGCATAAGCAGCAAGATCGGGGCCACATTTAGGTTTTGGGCTAATAGCTAACAAATGACATTTGCAGGACACAAGTGCCAATTAAAGACCACCTTCAGCAAGATCATGCCTGATCACCACCAACAATTCAATACATTTGTCATTGAATTCTCACCACTATCAAAATCCGGAGGTTGGGGACGGAATCATTAGCTACAAACTCTACTGGATTCATCACATGAACACAGTGGTTGGGAATACTGAGGCAAGTAATTCACCTGCTGACTCTCCAAACCCTGTCCACATCCCCAAGCCACAATCAGGAGTGTGGTGGAATAGTCGCCACTTGCCTGAATGGGTACAGCCCCAACAACACTCAAAAACCTTCACTCAATCCAGGACAAAGGAGCCGCTTGATTGGCCCTGC
Source organism: Stegostoma tigrinum (assembly GCF_030684315.1). Classification (NCBI taxonomy): domain Eukaryota; kingdom Metazoa; phylum Chordata; class Chondrichthyes; order Orectolobiformes; family Stegostomatidae; genus Stegostoma; species Stegostoma tigrinum. The sequence goes on along the minus strand of NC_081369.1, from coordinate 67,032,706 downwards.
AAGCACATATCTAGCATTCACTCCCTTTACCACTGACAAACAATGAAACAGCATGTACCATCTACAATATTGCACTGCATCAACTCACTCGGCCTTGTCATTAGCACCTTTATCAGCCAGAAGGACATGGGCAATAGACACATGGGAATACAACCACATATAAATTGCCCTCCATTCAGTCTTAGAAATATAGTTCCTCTAACACTGATCAAAACACACAGACATGTTCCCTTAAATGCACTGTCTGGGTACCTACACGTCACACAGAGCAGTGCTTCAAGAACATAGCTCAATATCACCCTCTCAAACACATTTAGCAATGAATACCAATGATGACCTTTTCAGGATCACCCCAGTAAACAAATAAAAAAAAGCCTTGGGAGTGAGCCAGATGTTGTTAGATTCAAGTCCGTTCAAGAGCTTTGACTGCTTGATCTTGTTTAACAGTTGAGTTTAGTACTGAGTGACAGCTGTGCTGTCTGGGCTACCATCTTTGGCACCAGATGTTAAACAGAGCCCTTTCTAGCCTGATGGTGATAAACATTTGTGGATTTAAAGGATCACCTGGCTATCTTCAAAGAAAAGTAAGACACTTCACAAGGCATCCTGGATAATATTTATCCCTCAATTCACATCATTAAAATTTATTGTTTGATCATCTCATTGTTTTTTATAGCTCTTGCTGTGTGTATGTTTCTTATCTTACAAAAGTGACTGTGCTTCAAAAGTACAGCATGTATTTTATTCCTGGGGAACATTTTGGACTGTCCTGGCATTGTGAAGGGTGCTGTGATAATGCAAGCTCTTCATTTTTCTAAAATGACCAATGGCGGAATTCAAAAAATTCAGAGCACTTCTCAAGTAAAAAATGTCATTTTAATAGTTTGTTTCTGGAATCTTCTCATTGTACGTTGATAATTTTCCTGGTGAACTGATGTGAAACAGTAATCTACTGATTGCTTCTGAAAAGCAATTTTTGAGTAGTTTGGAAGCTGTGTTATTTGAAGTTCACTGTTTGAATGTTACTTTATAATGAACCAGAATTCAGTACAGAGTGTGTCTGTCTATAAACTTGATTACTACTTTAAAGGACACTGCAAGGAAATTATTTGAATCTGGAAAAAGAGCAAGGAAGATGTTTGGTGGAGACATCTTGGATTGGGAATCTGTAGCTGAGCAGGGCTGATGGTCAAAATGACCATCTTTAAACTGTTATTTGCACAATTTAGTTTTTAACATATCTGCCCAGGATCTGTCTTAAAACCAAGACTTAGCCAAAATACAATTGGACCAGCCATGCACAAATTGTTAGTTCAAGTCTTGAATACGGTGTACAGTTTTGGTTTCTTTACTTGAGAAAGGATGTGCTGGCACCGGTTGGGGGTTGAAGGGTTTGCTAGGTTGATTCTGAAGTTGAGAGGATCGGTTTATGAGGAGAGATTGAGTAGATCGGGTCTAACTGGCATTTAGGAGAATAAGGGGGAATCTTATAGATAAATATAAAATGATGAAGGGGATAGATGAGATAGAAGCAGGGAGGTTGTTTCCACTGGTGGTGAAACTAGAACTGGGGGTGTAGCCTCAAAATAAGGGGGAGAAAAATTAGGACTGAGTTGAGGAGGAACTTCTTCACCCAAAGGGTTGTGAATCTATGGAATTCCCTGCCTAGTGAAGTCATTGAGGCTACCTCGTTGAATGTTTTTAAAGCAAAGATAGACAGATTTTTGAACAGTAAAGGAATTAAGGGTTATGTTGAGAGGGCAGGTAAGTGGAGCTGAATCTGTAAATAGATCAGCCATGATCTTATTGAATGGCAGACCAGGCTCAATGGGCCACATGGCCTATTCCTGCTCCTATTTCTTGTGTTCTTATGCATTTACTTGAATTCAATAAATTTGCTCTCTGTGAGCTGACATAAGAAAACATACGAGTAACCAAATTAAGAACACAATAGGCCATTCAGACTATCAAGTTTGCTTTGCTGTGAAATAAGATCGTAACTGATCTGATTACTCTATATTCCTCCCGATCCTGATAACCTTTCTCCTCTCCCCTTACTTATCAGGAATCTGTCTCTCTCTAAGCTTTAAAGATATTCAAATATTCGGCTTGTTTTGAGAAAGAAAGTAACAAAAACTGTCAAGTCTCTGCGAGAAAATGGATCTCCTCATCTCTGTCTTAAATGTGTGAATGCGATCCCTTATTTTTGAACAGTGAAACCTAGTTCTAGACTCTTCCACAAGTTTAAACATGCTTTCTGAATATACCTTTGTTAGGATCCCAAGGATCTTATATGTTTCAGTCAAATTACCTCATGGTTTTCTAAACTCCACTTGATACAAGTCCAGTTGTCCCAATGTTCCCTATTAGACCTTACCAAAGAACAATGAAAGATTGTTGAAAATGTCTAACTGTTTCACAAACAATTCAGTTTTCTTCAGGGCAGATAATATCCTGTCCTTACACAATCTGCAGTGATTCTGGTCCCCCACTGAGAGATGGATTCTGCATTAAAGAACCAAAAGAAATGGGCACTAGGTGCTGTTATTGCTTGTTGTATGACTGTGCAGATTTCATGTTCATTCTGAATGTTCACTGATGTGTTAGGCAGAGAAGGAAACAGACTGAAGAGTTAAATCATTGTTATAGTAAACTCTTCTTGTTTACCTCAGTGCAGGCCTAACTATGATCACTGTGTCCTCACTGCCAGGGACCTACACATTGCCTTCTCCCTAATTTCACTTTGGATTTTTCTTTAGAATAATTTTGAGTAAAATAGCCTGTGTCCTTGTCAGTAAATCAATGAGAAAGAAATCCTAATGTTTCAAATCCTGGTGCAATCTTAAATCAAAGGAACCAATTCCTGCAGTTGGTGCTGAGTATTGCAGGTGTTGGGAAGTTAAACCCTGCTCATTGCCTGTGGTGCTGAGATTACAGATGTCCCTCCAGTAGCTGTGTACACTCTCACAGCTGCAAACACAAACCCCTATTAATAACACCTACTTCCTGCTCGTGTTAACCACATGACACAGAGACAGGACTGCCTGACATCAGACACATCTCCACAGAGATCAGACTCGTACTTTGAGGCCATGTAACCCTGGCAGTCCCAGCAGAGGTGAATTGAAACAGGTCAGTACACAGTCACTTAAACGTCGTGTGTTTAATGTTTTTCAATCTTTCTTAAACCAGGTTCCTCTCTCTATCCTTCTGCTGTGATTTAGTCAGAACTATAATGTATTCTCCTGGCACTGGGACCTGGCCACTGACTGAAGTAGTTCTCCTTCCACTTGCACAGTGCACAGTGAGGGGTTCTCTACAGTCTCCCTGTCTGACAGAACATCAAGCTATACCTAACAATCACATCAGAAGGTAAGAGCTAGTTAGAAACCTGTGTAATCTTTACAAGAGTTAATCAGCCAGGATTGCCTTGTCATCTCCTCCCAAAACAGCTGTTTGCTCAATAATGTCATTAGAATAAGTATAAAGAGTGAATAATTATTGAATATTGAAATAAAGGCTGATAGGTTAAGAGATAACATTTTAAATTGTATTTCTGCTGACAAAAAAAGGTGAGAAACCAGTTAAAATATGTGTAAAATGACTTTAGTAAAAAAGTCAAATTTAGTGGCGTGCAATTGATATGTCAACTGCATAGAAAGGTGACAAAGTTAATTTAAAAGTGAGAAGGTGAAAGAGGATTTTGGTGCGAAAGAAGAAAAAGCCTAAATCTAGGATTGGAGCAGGCAGCAAGAAATTGAATCCCAGTGTTAGTACTTCTGATTTGTCAGATAGAGTTGGAGCCATGAATGTGTACAAAAAATTTGAGTGTAAGAGATGGTTTATGTATGTGCATGTTTCACTGTTTGATGGAGGAGGATCTGTGTGTGTGCTGAGGTGTATGTGCGACAGGCACATGTGAAAGAGGGAAGGTGTGAGAGATGTGTGAGTGCATGAACTGACTGTGTGTGAGAGACAGGAGTTTAAGTGAGTGTGTGTGTGTGTGCGCGCGTGAGTGTTTGTCCATCTCTGTGTGTGTGTGATGTGTGCATATGATGTGTCATATGCGTGAGTGTATATGTGTCTGTAATGGGTGCATATGGTGTGTCCATGTGTGAGTGTGTGTCTGCGTGCGCATGAGTGTTTCTGGGTGTGTGAGTGAGTGAGTGCGTGAGTATGTCTGTGTGAGTGTGTCTGTGTGTGGGCGTGAGTGTTTCTGTGCATGTGTGTGCGTGTGGTGTGTGCGGGGTGAGTGTGTGAGCGTGTGTGATGTGGGACGAGGGTGGTTGCACTTCCCTGAAACCCTTGGGCAGGACAGCTTTCTGGAAGCTGCATTGCAGGAAGAGTCACCCACTGATAAGGGAACTGGTGTAATGGAGGGGAAATGCATGTAAAGCCGCACGGAGAGCTGCCATTAAAAATATTTAAGAGCCTTGAATCATTCAGTAGGTACACTGTCCTTCCAGTAATCTTTACTGCTCTGTTTCTGCTGGAGCAGTCAGACAGAAGCAGATTGCTTACGTTGACTGGTATTAAATTGAACTTATACCATCCTCCTTTTGACAGGGTGAGGATTTCAGAGGAAATTTGGTGAACAAGCTTGAAACGACATCTTACAACCATTATTAAGATAGCCTAATGACTCCATATTATTGCCTCACTTTTGTCCTTTTCTTAGGGAATCTGCTGTGGAAACCCTCATGTGCCTTCCTTAACTCTGCATCTAACCAATACTATATACTGGTTTCCTACCCTAAACTTGAGCTCATTCATAACACTGCTGCCCACAGATGGAGCTAAACATTCAGGACCCTTGTTGACCCTTCCTCAGAACTCCTGTTAACATTGATTTCTCTTCAAAATGCTGCCAGACCTGTTGACCTTTTCCAGCAACTTCTGTTTTTGTTTCTAATTTACAGCATCCGTAGTTCTTTCAGTTTCAATAACGTTAGAGCCTGATTCCATTAGAACATAGAACATAGAAAAGTACAGCACAGTACAGACCCTTCGGCCCATGATGTTCTGCCGTGGAATAATCCTAATCCAAAATTAAAATAACTTAACCTACATTCCCCTCAATTCACTGCTGTCCATGTGCATGTCCAGCAGTCGCTTAAATGTCACTAATGACTCCGCTTCCATGATTACCACTGGCAAACTATTCCATGCACTCACAACTCTCTGGGTGAAGAACCTCCCTCTGACGTCTCCTCTATACCTTCCTCCTAACACTTTAAAACTATAACCCCTCGTGCCAGTCAATCCTGCCCTGGGGAAAAGTCTCTGGCTATCGACTCTATCCATGCCTCTCATTACCTTGTACATCTCGATCAGGTCACCTCTCTTCCTCCTTCTCTCCAGAGAGAAAAGCCGGGCTCAGTCAACCTCTCCTCGTAAGACAAGCCCTCCAGTCCAGGCAGCATCCTGGTAAACCTCCTTTGCACCCCCTCCAAAGCCTCCACATCTTTCCTATAATAGGGTGACCAGAACTAGACACAATATTCCAAGTGTGGTCTCACCAGGGTTTTGTAGAGCTGCAGCATAACCTCGCGGCTCTTAAACTCGATCCTCCGGTTAATGAAAGCCAAAACACCATATGCTTTCTTAACAACCTTATCCACTTGGGTGGCAACTTTGAGGGAGCTATGCACTTGAACACCAAGATCCCGCTGTTCCTCTACACTGCTAAGAATCCTGCTTTTAATCCTATGTTCAGCATTTAAGTTCGACCTTCCTAAATGCATCACTTCACATTTATCCAGGTTGAACTCCATCTGCCATTTCTCAGCCCAGCTCTGCATTCTGTCAATGTCTCGCTGAAGCCTGCAATAGTCCTCGATACTATCAATGGCACCTCCAACCTTTGTGTCATCAGCAAACACACTAACCCACCCCTCAACCTCCTCATCCAAGACATTTATAAAAACTACAAAGAGCAGAGGCCCAAGAACAGAGCCCTGCGGGACACCACTTAGCACTGACCTCCAGGCAGAATACTTACCATCTACAACCACTCTCTGCCTCCTGTCAGCCAACCAATTCTGAATCCAAACAGCCAAATCATCCTGTATCCCATACCTCCTGACTTTATGAATGAGCCTGCCATAGGGAACCTTATCAAATGCCTTGCTGAAGTCCATGTACACCACATCCATTGCTCGACCCTCGTCAATCTGTCTCGTGACTTCCTCAAAGAACTCGATAAGATTTGTAAGGCATGACCTGCCCCTCACAAAGCCATGCTGACTCCCTTTAATCACGCTCTGCTTTTCCAAATAGTCATAAATCCTATCCCTCAGAATTCTTTCCAAAACCTTGCTGACCACAGATGTAAGACTGACTGGTCTGTATTTCCAGGGATTTTCCTATTCCCTTTCTTGAAAAGAGAAACAACATTTGCCTCTCTCCAATCTTCCGGTACGATTCCCGTGGAGAGTGAGGAAGCAAAGATCTTCGCCAGCGGCTTAGCAACCTCCTTTCTCGCTTCCCGGAGCAACCTAGGATAAATCTGGTCTGGCCCTGGGGACTTATCAATCTTAATGTTTGCCAAAATTTCCAGCACATCAACTTCCTCAAACTTGATCTGTTCAAGCCTGTTTTCCTGCTCCTCAAAGTTCTCATTCACAACAAGGTCCCTTTCCTTAGTGAAAACCGAAGCAAAAAACTCATTTAGGGCTTCCCCTATCTGCTCAGACTCCACGCACAAGTTCCCTACGCTATCCCTGATCAGCCCTACCTTCTCCCTGATCATTCTCTTATTCCTCAATTGTTCCATGTTTTTTCTTTCCATCCTACCCCTGGCCCTGTTATGACGTGAGATGCTTTTAGCCCAGTCACCTATTCCCACATACTCTTCAGCTCATCATCACATTCCCCGATACTCCTCGGCCCATCATCATACTCCCACATACTCCTCGGCCCATCATCATATTCCCACATACTCCTCGGCCCATCATCACATTCCGACATACTCCTCGGCCCATCATCATACTCCTCGGCCCATCATCATATTCCCTCATACTCCTCGGCCCATCATCATACTCCCACATACTCCTCGGCCCATTCAGCACAGCAAACTCATTTCCATACTCTCAGCCTTTATTATCACTTATTCAGCTTCTCTTCTGTCCTGGCCTGCTATCCAGTATTTCCTTTTTTACCTACTCCTTTCAAATTCTCTCGATATATATCTGGGCCTCCTCCCCCTATCCACTCACCACTGTCTCCCCCCATCCACTCACCCCTCTCTCTCCCCCATCCACTCAACCCACCCTCTCCCTCCATCCACTCAACCCTCTCTCTCCCCCTATCCACTCACTCGTCTCTCTCCCCCTCATCCACTCTCCCCCTATCCACTCACCCCTCTCTCCCCATATCCACTCACCCCTCTCTCCCCATATCCACTCACACCTCTCTCTCTTCCTATCCACTCACACCCCTCTCTCCCCATATCCACTCACACCTCTCTCTCTTCCTATCCACTCATACCCCTCTCTCCCCATATCCACTCACACCTCTCTCTCTTCCTATCCACTCACACCCCTCTCTCCCCATATCCACTCACACCTCTCTCTCTTCCTATCCACTCATACCCCTCTCTCCCCATATCCACTCACACCTCTCTCTCTTCCTATCCACTCACACCCCTCTCTCCCCATATCCACTCACACCTCTCTCTCTTCCTATCCACTCACACCCCTCGCTCCCCATATCCACTCACACCTCTCTCTCCCCATATCCACTCACCCCTCTCTCCCCATATCCACTCACACCTCTCTCTCTTCCTATCCACTCACACCTCTCTCTCTTCCTATCCACTCACACCTCTCTCTCCCCCTATCCACTCACCCCCCTCGCTCCCCATATCCACTCACACCTCTCTCTCCCCATATCCACTCACCCCTCTCTCCCCATATCCACTCACACCTCTCTCTCCCCCTATCCACTCACACCTCTCTCCCCATATCCACTCACACCTCTCTCTCTTCCTATCCACTCACACCCCTCTCTCTTCCTATCCACTCACACCTCTCTCTCTTCCTATCCACTCACACCCCTCTCTCTTCCTATCCACTCACACCTCTCTCTCCCCCTATCCACTCACACCTCTCTCCCCATATCCACTCACACCTCTCTCTCTTCCTATCCACTCACACCCCTCTCTCTTCCTATCCACTCACACCTCTCTCTCTTCCTATCCACTCACACCTCTCTCTCTTCCTATCCACTCACACCTCTCTCTCTTCCTATCCACTCACACCTCTCTCTCTTCCTATCCACTCACACCTCTCTCTCTTCCTATCCACTCACACCCCTCTCTCTTCCTATCCACTCACACCTCTCTCTCTTCCTATCCACTCACACCTCTCTCTCTTCCTATCCACTCACACCTCTCTCTCTTCCTATCCACTCACACCTCTCTCTCCCCCTATCCACTCACCCCCCTCGCTCCCCCTGTCCACTCAACCCTCTCTCTCTCCCTCACCCTCTCTCACTGTACCTCCCATCCACTCACTTTGACTTCAGTTTGTTGCTTTATAAACATTCAGGATAATGGGCGAGGAGGGCTACAGGGTGAGTGTACACACTGTTTCTCAACTTGCAGGACGGCGCCTGTGCTCCCAGCACAAACGTCCAGCCAATGAGCCTTGATTGTGGTGATGCTGGATCATGTGATAATATGTTTAGAGCCTACACAGAGGGGACTATCAACAACCTGTAAGGTTAAAGGTCAAACATTTATGCACAAGCCCAGAGCCATTCAAAGTGCCCTCGATAAGCTTGTTTTGTGCTCTCCCTCCCACACGGTCTCAGTGAACAGAGCTGGGTTGGGTTGGGTTGTGGGAGAGGGTGATGGCTGGAGGAAGCCGGTTTGGTTGTGGAGTGTGTTGGCACGGTGACCCTGTAGGTGCTTGTGACTTGATGAACCACACATGCCAACGGTCTCCTTGCCCAAGGCAAGGTGATCCAAGTCAGCCTGAACTTTGAAGGGTCAGAGAGGGGCAGGCAGGGTGGAGGTGGGGGCCCAGCTACTTTGCAATGTCCTGGCTGGAATCAGGCTGGGTTCCTTCCAGCATTGTCCTGTCTTCTGGTGAGGAGGGATCACCTGGAGTGGGGCCAAGGTTCCCGGTCTCCCTGTCGCACTGCCTTTGGCCCTGAAGCCCAATGGAGATCGAGAGGATGGATTGTTTGCACCTCTTCAGCTGACTCTGAGACTGCAGGGCCTGGGTCTCCCTGGTAGCTGCCAAACTGTCCATGCAGGCACACAGGCGCTTGCAATATTTACTGCACTGCTGCAACCTCTGGGCAATGAGAGCCACTGTGTGCCATATGCCTGTCCGAATGCTCCACCTGCCCTGTGTATTCTGGTAAAGTTTCTGATTGCTGACACCACAGAGCCCCCTCCTGCCTAGAGTTGAGTGGGTTCTTGGTCTCTTGTGCCAGCTGCTTAAGCTCTTCCTTCCCTGGTCAGTTATTAAAGAATTATTTTCTGGATAGAAAATAATTCTTGGTTTTATTAGATCTCAAATTTCACTATCTAGCTTAATGGGATTCAAATACAGGTTCCCAGAAGGGTTTCGGAATTAGCAGTCAAGTGAAAATACCGCTACACCATTGCCTTCCGACATGATTCCACTCTTGAGGCAGTGATTTGCATGCAGTGTGTGACAGGGTAAAACAGGGTGAATGTGCCACATTGCTCTATAACAAACCCTGACCTGCTCAATCAGTTGAACTCACACTCTGACTAGTATCGGGCAATGCCTCTAGGCGTGGGCCTATCACTTGAAGCATTAGTTGGGGCTGTTTGCAGATGGCCACTGCCTGCTACCTCTTCATGTATGAACCTAGTGACACCCAGCATCCTACTCAATCATTGAGATAGCAAGAACTGCCGATGCTGAAGTCAGAGACACCACACTGTGGAGCTGGGCGAACACAGCAGGCCAGGCAGCGTCAGAGGAGCAGGAAAGCTGATTTCTGGAAAAGGATCCCCACCTGAAATGTCAACTTTCCTGCAGCTTTAATGTTACTTGTCCTGCAGTGTTCCTCCAGCTCCACACTTTGTTATCTCCACCTATTCAATCATGATGAGCATCATAGGTAAACAAGTGCTTTGTCAATTACCTTCCCCCTATCATAAGGTCAGAATGGGAATGTTGCTGATGATTACACAATGTTCAACACCATTTGCAACTCCTCAGCAGTCCATGTCTAAATGCAGCTCTGTCTGGGCCACTTGTACCTGATACTGAAGGCACTTCCATAATTATAGAATACTGAGAAGAGACGATGGCGGTGAGTGACTTAGGCAGGATTTGGACATGATGCCATTCACATAGTACCTTTGTATTCACCTTTCTGAATGGAGAGGTTGGGATTTGTTTAATTAAACCAGCTACCCACCATGGAGGCAGTGAATTTTACATTCAGTGCTGTGGTATCAGTCAGGGTGCTCTGTCCCAGACAGCAGAGCTGTTAAAGTCAAACCGATCTAAGCAAGTGGTTAATATTTGATGCCCATCCTTTTGATAGGGAGAATGTGAAGAGTTGCGAGGCACATCACTTTTCCTGGAATACAGTGTTGATATGGTTAAGTAAGGAATTGGGGGGATATCGGAACTAACCAAGCTTTAAGAAATTGGATTTTGATGATCAGCTGAAATCTGGAAATTTCATTCCACTGCTTTCAACATCAGAGGAAAATACCAGACCTCACTGCTCCTGTCCATGTTGTCGTTAGTCCCTCACTTTCCCTGGAGAATCAAACAACTGCTTTCCTTCAGGGAATGTGTGTCAGGCTTAGCCTCCTGTTTGAATGGAACCCTTTACTTCCTTAGAATATTACTCTTTACACAGGGCTGGGAATTAGAAGATTTACTCAGAAGTGAGTAGGGTAAATATCTGATTAGGCAGTGTGTTACAGTGTCTGTGGAGAAAGCAGCACTGTTTTATACTTCATTTTAACGTGTGTTTCCTGCAGCACCCCAATTCTTTCTTTCTGTCCTTTTTCCTTCCTCAGACCCCAGGCTAACTAGCCTTCACCTCTGTCCCTCTTTCCCTATAATTTGGTTTGAAACTTGATATTGTAAATGGTTAATGAGAGTGCCTTTTTTCTTCTTGTGCCCATAGGCAGTGGTGGAACCAGGCAGGTTCTCACACCACTGGCGTGACCAGCCACCCCACCAAAACATAGAACATAGAACATAGAACATTACAGCACAGTACAGGCCCTTCGGCCCTCGATGTTGTGCCGACCTGTCATACCAATCTCAAGCCCATCTAACCTACACTATTCCATGTACGTCCATATGCTTGTTCAGTGATGACTTAAATGTACCTAAAGTTGGCAAATTTACTACCGTTGCAGGCAAAGCGTTCCATTCCCTTACTACTCTCTGAGTAAAGAAACTACCTATGACATCTGTCCTATATCTTTCACCCCTCAATTTAAAGCTATGTCCCCTCATGCTCGCCGTCACCATCCTAGGAAAAAGGCTCTCCCTATCCACCCTATCTAACCCTCTGATTATTTTATATGTTTCAATTAAGTCACCTCTCAACCTTCTTCTCTCTAATGAAAACAGCCTCAAGTCCCTCAGCCTTTCCTCGTAAGACCTTCCCTCCATACCAGGCAACATCCTAGTAAATCTCCTCTGCACCCTTTTAAAGCTTCCACATCCTTCTTATAATGCGGTGACCAGAACTGTCCAAGTGCGGCCGCGCCAGAGTTTTGTACAGCTGCAGCATAACCTCTTGGTTCCGGCCACCACTCGTTCCCACTGTTACACAGGGATGTGTTTGAAATATATCATTCTCTCCAGCAGTCGGTGAGTCAGACCCAGGCTCTGCCAAAACAGCAGAGAGAGTGATCCCATGCAATAGCTCAGCAGCATCACATCGGAAGCTAATTTTAAATTAATTGCAACACACTGAGAACAGATTCTAGATTTGTAAAGGTAAACAGAACGTCCCAGAAGGAGAACTCATGGCACCCACATCCTGGTGATAAGTATTTGTTTTGGAACTGAATTTGTAACTGATTACCCTCACCCTTTGTCATGTTTTTGATTCAGTTGATGAACGATTGCTGCTTGCAAGGACAGCATTTCCCAATTGTCAAGAGAAGGTGTTGGTGGAGCCATCTCCTGAACCTCTGCAGTTTGTGTGGAAAAGCTTCGTCGCAGATACGGAGAAAAGTCTCCACAATAAGGGCTGTTGTGAATCTCGGTCTTCTCCACCCAACAGCATTGTGCATGCTCCAGTGTGGTGTATGTTTTGGGCTGAGATAGACAGGTTTCTTAAGGATTCGAGGAACATAAGGAATGGGCAGGGAAATGGAGTCAATCGAAAAGATCGTCCATGATTGTGTTCAGTAGTGGAGCAGGCTCAAGGCACTAAATGGTCTATTACTGCTCTAACTTCTTATGTTTTCCTGACGCTATTGGGAGGGAAGTCCAGGGGTTTGGCTGAGCTAAGGTGAAAGATCCATGCTGTGTTTCCAAGTAAGGATGGCTGTGACTTGGAGGGGACTTGCAACTGGTTCCTAAGTGCCTGCAGCACCTTGTTCGTCTAGATCATAGAGGTCACAGGTTTGGAAGACACTGTAGATGGAGATTAGACGAGGTCCTGCAGTGTATCTTGTTGATGCTGCTGTCACTGTATGTCAGTGTGGGAAGGATTAAATGTAGGTCGTGAACATGGTGCCAATCAAATCGGCCGCTTAGATTGAGTTGAACTTGCCGAAAATTATTGAAGATTCACCTGTCCAGGCAAATGGGGAGTATTCCATCTTTTCCTGACTTCTGCTTTGTAGATGATGGATAGGCTTTGGGCATTCGGGAGGTGAGTTGTTTTCTGTAGGATTCCTAGTTTTTGACCTACGTTTATACATAAAACGTAAAAACTAGGAGCAGGAGTAGGTTATTCACCCCCTTGAGCCTGCTCTGTCATTTAACACAATAATGGCTGATCTCACCTTGGCCTCAACTGCACCTTCCTTCCCTTGCCATAACCCTTCAGTGCACTATGCATTAAAAATCTGTCTACCTCCTAAAATTTATTCAGTGTTCCAGCATGTACTGCACTCTGGGTAATGAATTCCATAGATTTACAACCATTTGAGAGACATAATTTCTCCTCATGTCCGTTTTAAATCTGCTACCCCTGATCCTAATATTATGGCTTCTTGTTCTGGATTGCCCTACATGAGGAAACATCCTCTCTACATTTACTTTGTTGATCTTCTTTAACATCTTGTAGACCTCAGTTGGAAGATTGAAGAAAGCTGCAAAGCAAGTTTTGAGGAAGATACAAAGTGTATCCAAGGGAGAGGGCAAAATAAAAATTCCAGTTGGAGCATAAGAAGGGAAAATGTGAGATTGGTTCTTCCTGCCAAGTGAACAATGAACAGAATATTATTTAAATGAGGCACTCTACAGAATTCTGTGGTGCAGAGGGATCTGAATGTCCTTGTATTTGAATCACAAAAGGTTGTTATTTATAATATGTTGGCCTTTATCACAGAGCAGATGGAGTATAAAAGTAAGAAAGTCATTTTCCGACTCTCTACGGCATTATTGGGACGGCAGCTGAAGTACTCCATGGACTCCATAGAAAAAAAAGGGTATACTTGTTTTGTATACAGTTCAGAGAAGGTTCACGAGGCTAATCCCTGAGACGCAGGACTGTCTTGAGCAAAAGGTTGTTCAAGTTGGGCCTTTACTCACCGGGGTTTGGGAGAATAAATGATCTTTCTGAAATATTTTGAGGGCCCTCAACATGATAGGAGTATGTTTCCACTTGTGGAGAAATCTTGAAGTAAGTGAGACAGTTTGAGAAAAATAGGTTTGTTTTTATTCATTCAAGGTACTTTGGTGTTACTGTCTGGACCGGCATTTATTGCCCATCCCTATTTGCCCCTTGAGAAGGTGGTGGTGAGCTGATTTTTTGAATTGTTGCAGTCTATGTGCTGTAGGTTGACTGATATTCCCTTAGGGAGGGAATTCCAGCATTTTGATCCAGCGACAGTGAAAGAACAGCGATATATTTCCAAGCCAGGATGGTGAGTGGTGTGGAGGGGAACTTGATCGGTATGGTGTTCCCATACGTCTGCTGCCCTTGTCCTTCTAGATGGAAGTGGTAGTGGGTTTGGAAGGTGCTGTCTGTGGGTCTTTGGTGAATTTCTGCAGTGCATCTTGTAGATAGTACACACTGCTGCTACTGAGTGTCGGTGGTGAAGGGAGTGGCGGCTTGTGGATGTGGTGCCAATAAAGCGGCTGCTTTGTCCTGGATGGTGTCAAGCTTCTTGACTATTGTTGGGGCTGCATTTATCCAGGCAAGTGGGGAGTATTCCATCCCACTCCTGACTTGTGCCGTGTAGATGGTGGACAGGCTTTGGGGAGTCAGAAGGGGAGTTACTTGCTGCAGCATTCCTAGCCTCTGGCCTGCTCTTGTAGCCACTGTATTTATATAGCTATTCCGTTTGAGTTTCTGGTCAATGGTAACTCCCAGACTGTTAATAGTGGGGAGTTTAGTGATTGTAACGTCATTGAATGTCAAGGGGCTGTAGTTAAATTGTCATTTATTGGTCATGGTCATTTCCTGGCATTTGTGTTGCCCGAATGTTACTTGCCACAATAGACCTCCCAATTAAGGAGGTGAGGAAGAAAAAATTCTTGTCTTAAATGGCTACTAGTCTTTGAAATTCTGTTCCACAGTGCTCAGTGGGAGCTGCATCATCAGATATATTCGAGTCAGGGTTAGACAGAGTTTTCATCGACAAGCTACTGAAGGGTTATCGAGGAAGTTAGGAAAGTAGAGTTAAAACAATAATCGAATCAGCCATGATTTTTAGAAAATGGAGCAGCAGATCTGAGGGACCAAATGACCAAATCCTTTTCCTGTTAACAAAGTGTGGAGCTGGATGAACACAGCAGGCCAAGCAGCATCTCAGGAGCACAAAAGCTGACGTTTCGGGCCTAGGCCCTTCATCAGAGAGGGGGATGGGGAGAGGGAACTGGAATAAATAGGGAGAGAGGGGAAGGCGGACCGAAAATGGAGAAAAAACAAGATAGATAGAGAGGAGAGTATAGGTGAGGAGGTAGGGAGGTGATAGGTCAGTCCAGGGAAGACGGACAGGTCAAGGAGGCGGGATGAGGTGGTAGGTAGGAAATGGAGGTGACAAGAGAGTTGCAGTGGGAGAGAGATTCCCTGAGGTTGGTAGGGTAACTTCTTCAGGTTAGGCATCCCTGGAAGAGGCTTGGCAGTGGGGTTAAAATTGTATCAGTGATAATGGGAACTGCAGATGCTGGAGAATCCAAGATAACAAAGTGTAGAGCTGGATGAACACAGCAGGTCAAGCAGCATTTTGTCACAATTGCAATTAAGTCCTGGACTAAACAGCTGAAGGTTTTTGGGTTGGGGACTGATAATCCTTCCAAGTTCACCTTGTTATGTGTGGCCCATTTATAGCAGTACATGGCCACTTGCT
The DNA here is from genome assembly GCF_030684315.1 of Stegostoma tigrinum. Taxonomy (NCBI): domain Eukaryota; kingdom Metazoa; phylum Chordata; class Chondrichthyes; order Orectolobiformes; family Stegostomatidae; genus Stegostoma; species Stegostoma tigrinum. The sequence goes on along the minus strand of NC_081369.1, from coordinate 67,017,213 downwards.
AGTTGTTACACAGCCACAGCACAGTCTAGTTTTCTGCCCAGGTACAGATCAACACAACCTAGAGTGAACACTTTTAACACACTGCTCTGAAGGACACCTGCTGCAGTATCCTGAGGCTGATGTAACTGGCTTCCAGCAGCTACAATCACCTTTCTTTGTTCCAATTAAAGGTCTGAAGGATTAACTCTACTTTTAGCTTCAAGATGTGTCAGCCCTGCTACCCATTTCAGCATTTTCTATTTTTATTCCATCTTTTTTGCTGCTATAATTTTGCTTTCTGGCTAGACAGGTATCACTTTAAGAGAATATGCAAATTGGATACACATTTCGTCAGTGAAGACACCACGTTGTACATCAGCACGTCACCGTAGGCCCTGGTGTGTGTAAGTGAATTTCTAAATTCGACACGTTTTCTGAGGTCTCCTTTAATTTGAATATATTATGAATATTTCCAGGCTTCAAATAAAAGAGCCTATGCTATAGGATGCCAATCCTGAATTGGCGTGTAAGTGGTAAGTTTAAGTGAAGAAAGTATGAAACTGAAGAAGGTTCCCATGCTGGAGGTTTTCACTCCCATTACCCATTTTCAGCTTTGGACAAATGCTGCCTTCATCGAAGCAGTCAGGGGCAGTCACTCCCTTCTCTGAAATTCAGCTCATTGTCCATGTTGGATGAAGGACTGGAACTGAATGGTCTTGGCAAAATCCATGCTGAACATCATTGAGCATATTATTAATGAACAAGGGCTGCCTCACTGTCCACAACATGTTATTTACTGATTATTGAGGGGAGATTAATGGGACAGTGATCTGCTGGTTGACATTCCATAATTGACTGTAGTCTCCTTGATCAACACAGTGTCAAAGCCAGGTCTGTCAGTCATTCAGCTGCCATTACTACAGCATTAATCTGTTGTATAGTACTGGGGTTCCTTGCCACACTCATTTCCTTACTCCAATTAAAAACCTATCAGAGTCTGAGATCAGCCAATCATAGCATGTGCAGAAGTGCTCAATCGTAAAATGATTTTTCTGAATAGATGTCCAAGTTGTGTATTGTGGAGGGAAATAGCCCAGAGTGTGATCTTCACCTACACAGCGCACAACAGCAGGAATTTGGGAAAGTAACCGAGGATGATAAACTAACTCAGAGTTTTAAAAGCCTGTAGAAGAAAGGGAGGACTGAGGGAATCGATGTCTTTTGTTCTGTTTCGAGAATGGGACGGATTGACAATAGGGCAATGTGGAGGGAGAGCATGTAGACTAGGGTTAGGGTTAGGGAGCAGCCTTTCTTTCTCTCATAATGGTTCTTTCTTCTCTGCTTTATCTATACCTCTGATCATTTTGTACACCTATATCAAGACAGGCAACTTCACTAAAGAAAAGGAAAAACATCTCATATAAGGGTGGTGTAGGAACAGAGGGATGATTCAGAATTGTGAGTTTCTAAAGGATCAGATTGGGCAAAATGTTGCCATTAAGTATTTTTTCTGTCTGATCCTTGAACGTCTTTTTGAAATTACTGGAGTAATTCTTTAGCTGCATCTTTTGTTGAAATTATAATTTTCTCAGTAGGTTACAGAAAATTCTGTACATTTTTTAACTCACTCAGTTTTGCTTGTACAATTTCAGTTTTAACCACTTCAGTGGGCATTCCAATCATCACTACAGATGGCTATGCCTTATCCCATCCAAGTCATTCCCTAACAAAAAAAATCTACACCATTGAAAGGTAAATTATTATCCATCCCCACATTCCTTGGATTGATAATTAAGGCATATCTTAAATTCACACTTTACAAAGAAAAAGGCAAATATTTTCCTTCAACAGACCCCCATGTCAACCTATATTATTCAGTGATTATCATTTGGTGGAAAATCACTATCACCTGTCCAAATCGATAATTGCTGATCCTACATCTCTGAGAATAGCAACTAACTTTTCACAATCAAGAATGAGGACACTTTACCTTCAAATAAGAAATGTCCATAACATTCTGTACTCTGACCCACTTTACCAGTGAAGATACGAGAACGTATTGGATTTTCATAATCTTTACTCAATGAGACAATATTTTCTGGTGGAGAATTTTGTGCAATGTTACAAATGTTACAATTTTGCTTTTTAATTTCCAACTTTCAACAATCATATATCCCTTTTTATGGCAGAGACCAGATGTCAATATCCTTGAATCAACATTACCCTCCACACTGGGAAGGGGCTAGTTCTTCACCCATGCCACTTTACTCGTTATAAACAAAATTGTTTTCTCTCAAATTCATAGTGATTTTACAAACGAAAGCCTGTGAACAACATATATGTGAGGCAATTCACAGGCAAATGCCATTATTGCACACTCCCTTATCTTAGAGCACAAAGGATTTGCAGGTGGGACCTTATTCCCAAAGCCAGACTATTTTAATCTTCTTCAACCTTTAAGATTTTCAGTCTTGGTAAGCTTTCATAGACCTGCAACATTCAGCAAACACCGTGCCATTCTTTTCGAGCAAATTCCATAGAAGTCTGACTTTGTCTCTTACTTAAATTTCTGTCTGTAAGTTATTAGTACTAATCTGTAGGCACTGAGAGCAATAGAGTTCACTGTATCATTATCAGCAGACTGCTTATCTTGAGAAGGTGAGAGTGGCTTCCGGAGGCTTCTCTGTGAATACACATTGTAGTTAAAGTGTCTACTTTCCTAGAGGATAAAATGTGAGGCTGGATGAACACAGCAGGCCAAGCAGCATCTCAGGAGCACAAAAGCTGACGTTTCGGGCCTAGACCCTTCATCAGAGAGGGGGATGGGGGGAGGGAACTGGAATAAATAGGGAGAGAGGGGGAGGCGGACCGAAGATGGAGACTCTCCATCTTCGGTCCGCCTCCCCCTCTCTCCCTATTTATTCCAGTTCCCTCCCCCCATCCCCCTCTCTGATGAAGGGTCTAGGCCCGAAACGTCAGCTTTTGTGCTCCTGAGATGCTGCTTGGCCTGCTGTGTTCATCCAGCCTCACATTTTATTATCTTGGAATCTCCAGCATCTGCAGTTCCCATTATCTCTGATACTTTCCTAGAGGTCACTGCAGTTTTGTGGCAATTATCTCAAATACAAATCAATTCCTTCCTCACTGTATTTAGATAATGAAATGGCATCAAGCATGCAAATGAAGGCACAAGATTCTGCTAACACAGAGAGACAATAACTATGGAGTTATTTCAGATACTAAGCAAATATTCAATACCAAATCAAAGTCAGGAGTTATGTTTAATTCCTCCTCAAGTTTTACCACAATTTCTTGTTCACTTGATTTTTTCTTACTCTGTTGAGTCTGATTTTCTTGCTTCCCTTTCCCTCTCCCTTTGAAATTTAAGTTCAAGTCTTGGCATTTCTCTTTCTGTTTTCCCTTTCTTTTCAACTGATGCTTTTGCTTTTCTCTATCTTTTTCGGATGGAAGTTTAATTTTTAATTGGATTCTTGCTGTCTTGGCCTAACATGAACTAATAGAAACACTTCCTTCCTCTTCAAATTTCAAGTGTTGAGCCACTACTTCAACAATCTCTGCCTTTTCAGCTCTACTTTCAAGTTGACTCCTAATTCCTCTGACACACCATTGTTAACTGTTTTAAGACGCATTAGACAAATCTATCCTCTCTGAAGCAGCTTGAGCAATAGAAGTAGCCATGTTGAATTCCCATTGAATGCAGAAAAATAAATGTGAAATCCTGTTTGTTACACTTTAGAAAAATTCCAGTCTGCAACTTTTATGGCCTCAGTCCAATCTCACAAGAACTCCAAGGCAAGGAACATGACTTAAAATCCCTATAGAGAATTATAATTTTTAGAAAGCATTTCCCATTGCCTGATCTAACAGTAGACAAGTTCACATTTTAAGGCTTTGGCTGAAACAAAAATAAAGCTAAAACCAATATCGAAAACATAATTCAACAGAGAACTAATGTACTGTAACCAAAGTCAAGATTATTTTGCACAAACTATCTTGCACAATTGTCTTACAGCTGTTTTGCTGTGAACCCATTTTAACAGGCATGTAGCTTTATAAGAAACAAGTCCAAAGGCACTCACTGCACATTAAGTTGAAACTTTCAATGTTCTTTGAAAATTATTACATTCAGCATGAGTCTTCCAGATCTGAGCTCCACCACCAAGGGTTACATCTGTAACTCGTTGTTCCTTAAACCTTCCAAAGTTGCATGAGCTCTATGCTCTTTCTTTAATGCAGAAAACTAACTTACAAATGCTTGGTTGCTAAAATAATATTTTTAAGTTCACAACAGTGTTTGTTTTGTTCCTCCGCTTAGTATTAGTTGCTTGTTTCAAAAAGCTGCTATCTTAGGTTTATGAAGTGCTATTGATATTTCAACGAGTATCTATTTCAGTTTTCCTCCACCTGATGGTACCCAGTTTATGTATATCTCTGAGCAGAGACATTCATTATCAACTTGCTATACACATTTTGAGACCAACGTTTTTCAATTTAAGTTAAAGGATACTTTTAAAAACATAACTTCCTTGTAAGTTCCTGTATTTGTAACAGTGTAAGATGGCAGCAGAGTAATATGCTCCATCTGAAGCTCATCCACTCTTCCTGTTCTTCTTCTTGTTTCTCTTCCCTTTTTCCTCCTCCTAGTAATTTCTTTTCTTCTTCTTCTTCTACTCCACCTTCTTTCCTTCCCTTCAACTCCCAGCTTTTGATGATGGCTCCCGGCCTCCAGTAACCTCCAAAAAGGAGCAACGACTCTCAGCCTGGCACAGCAGCCTCCTCCCACTGGGCCCTGCCAGCCTGGCAATGACCACTCGGCCTGGTGCATTGGGCCCTGCCAGCCTGGCGGTGACCACTCGCCCTGGTGACCTTCTGGCCTCCTACAGCGGCCTCCTAGTGTGGCGTGTTGCTGGCACGGTGTGGAGCCAGGGCCCATGCAGATTGGAAGCTAAGCCCAGCATGGCCTGCTGTACTGAACTCTTTTCTGTAATACTGGACATTTTATTTCTGTAAGAAATCTTGCAATAAACGAAGTTGTGCTGAGTATTTTTGTATCTAAGTCATCGCTGTAATTGGCAACATATAAACTTTTCACCGTACTCATTGAGTATATGTGACAATAAGGGCTATTCAATTCTATTCTATTCTCATAGGGTCCCCTGCATTGTGTTGTTTTTTGCAGGCTGTCCGTTGGATTGGGTCAGTATTCACAGGAGTCCTGTGCATATGTCATATTTACAGAGATCCCTGGAGATTTTCCAAAGGTGTCCTTGGGGTGTGTGTCAATATTTGTAGGGTTTTCTGGAAGTGTGCTAGTATTTTGACGGTTTCCTGGGACTATTTCAGTATTTGAAGGGGATCCCTGGGGGTACTTCAGTATTTGATGGGGATCCCTGGGAGTGCGTAAGTATTTTGAGGGAGTCTCTCGGTGTGTGCCATAATTTGTAAGGAGTCACTGGGGGTTCCTGGAAATGAGACTGTATTTTCAGGGAAATAATTGACTCCTGCTCCTTAAAGTTTTTGAAAAAGTTTGTCGTTTGGGTTGTAGATGAGGTCGTAGATTTGCTCGCTGAGCTGGTGGGTTTGATTGCTGACATTTTGTCATCCTGCTCGGTAACATCGTCAGTGCCCCTCCAGTAAAACGCTGGTGTAGTGTCCCGTTTGCTATTTATATTCCTTGGTTTGCTGGGGTGATTGGCATTACGTCCATTCTGTTTTCCAGGGGTTTGTATATCGGGTCCAGTTCAATGTGCTTGTTGATGGAGCTCTGATTGGAATGCCAGGCCTCCTGGAATTCCCTGACATGTCTCTGTTTGGCTTGTGATATTGTGAATGTATTGTGTCAGTCAAATTCATGTCCTTCTTTACCCGTGTGTATGGAGGACAGTGAGAATTGATCATGTCTCTTAGTGGCTAGTTGGTGTTTGTGTATCCTTATTGTCAGTTTTCTTCCAGTTTGGCCTATGTAATGTTTCTCACAGTCCTTGCATGGTATTTTGTAAATTACGTTAGTTTTATTGGTTGCGGATATTGGATCCTTTACGTTTATCAGTAGCTGTCACAGGGCAGTTGTTGGTTTGTGGGCTACCCTGATACCTAGGGGTCTGAGTAGCCTTGTGGTCATCTCTGAAATGTCCTTGATGTACAGTAGGGTGATTGGTGAGTCTGGCCGTGTTGTGTCTCCTTGTTACAGCCTGTCACAGAGGTAGTGGCGGATTGTGCTTTCTGGGTATCCGTTCCTTTTAAAAACTCTGTATAAGTGCTCCTGTTCTACTTTGTGCAATTCCAGGTTGCCGTAGTGTGTTATGGATCATTTGAACAATGTCCTGATGCAGCTCTGTTTATGGGTGTTAGGGTGGTTGCTGGAGTAACTAAGTGTCTGGTCTGTATGTGTGGCCTTTCAGTATACGCTAGTCTGGAGTTCCCCATTATTCTTACATTCTGTCATTATGTCTAAGAAGGGTATTGGTTATTGTTCTCTTCTCCTTGTGTGAATTTTATTCTGGTGAGGATGTTGTTTTTGTGTCGCTGCGGTTTCTTCTAGTCTCGTGTGTTTGATAATCACAAAGTTGTCATCTACATTGCGGACCCAGAGTTTGGGCTGTATCGTGGGGAGCGCTGTTCATTCTAACCTTTGCACTACTGCGTCTGCAATCAGTCCTGATCTTGGGGATCCCATTGATGTTCCGTTGATTTGGTTGAATATACGGCTGTTGAAGGTGAAGTGGGTTTATGAGGCACAAATCCAGTAGTTTCAGGGTGCTGTCCTTGTTGATGCTGTTGGTGTTGTGGGGTGCCTGTCTTCCTGATTCATCCAGCAGTGTGGCAATTGTTCCTTTGGTGAGGTCAATGTTTATGGATGTAAGTAGTGCTATTACGTCAAAGGATATCATTAACTGTTGAGGGATTCTCGGGAGGAGTGGATGGAATGGGGAGTGTTGTCAACTAAGTATTTCAATTTGGAATTGTTTGGCAAGTCTATAAATCAGTGCACTTGACAGTGAGACAATGGGTTTGAGGGTAACCCCTTGTTAGTATATCTTGGGGAGTCTGTAGAATCAAGGTGTGTTGGATCCTTCATTTATTTTGTCATTTTTTTTCACCGCAGGGGCACTAGTGATGTTACCCAGCAGGATGACAAAACATTTGCAACCAAACCCACTGGCTTGGTGATCAAGTCTACAACCTCACCCTGTTCCTTACATATAGCTGCAATGGTCCTTGATGACATCAATAAAGTGTTAGGGTGTTTTGGTGTGACATCATCAGTATCTGGGTACCATCAGCCACACCCAACCATACCCTGGATTGGGACTAACCCCATCTCTTTCTGTTCCTCTCAGCAGGGATGAATGAGAACAGTCAATCACCAACCATAAACAGAAGAGATCTATCTACCCCAAATGGCTTCAGCAATGGTCCTGCCACCTCAACTAGTTCCTCTCCAAGTTATCAACAGTTTCCTCCTTCCTGCGGAGCCAGACAACTCTGCAAACTGAAGCGATTCTTGACCACACTACAGCAGTTCGCCAGTGATCTATCCCTGGAGACTGGAGAGTATGTGAGGAACTTAGTGTTGGGACTTGTGGTAGGTACTGTAGTTCCCTGATGCTAATTAAACAATCCTCCACAGACTGTTAGCTGAAGATTATGCTCCTTTGTAATTCTCCGAAGCTAGCAGTGATTCAGATGCATTGATAACTGGATTATTGTTCAGTTCCTGCACTACTCACTTGTTCAGGCTGCTTCGTGCATGTCTGTATTCTGGAACTGGTAACCTCCATTCATTTAGGGAAGGAAACACTGCCACCTACTTCAGGCTGATGTAACTCCAGTCCCACATGAATGTGATTGATGCTTAACTGCCCTCCAGCTGTTGTTCAAGAGGACAACAGAAAACTACCTTCGCAGCAAAAGACGGGACAGATATGAAATGCCAAGCTTTAGAGAGGTGCCCACTTCCTGTGCCTTCTTTATAAAATCCCAGCCCAGTCTAGACAATGCAGACACTAAACAGAATTTCCATCTCATCACAAGCATTGCATTTAGTTGGAAAATGTCCTTACACAGGATGTTGCAAAAGAAGCTGCAGTAAGTGTGACCAGCTACAGCTCCACACACTCTGATGAGGCAAGGAGTTCGCTTGGCGTGGCAGTTGGACTCACTGAGAAGCATACAGGGCACAGACAGTGTGATAGACACTAGTTACAGGGAGGTGGTCACACCAGAGGTAGATGTGTGACCATCAGGAGAGGCAGGCTGAGAGTACAGGAGTCTCCTCTGGCTAATCCCCTTTTTAATAGGTATCCCATTTTGGATACTGTCGGAGGGGATAGCTCTCAGGGGCTATAAAAGCAACAGTTAGACCTGTGGCACCGCAACTAGCTCAGTTGTAGAGCAGGGTGGGGCAAGATCTAAGCAAGCAACAATGGTCTGAGACTCACTAGGTAGGGTCACAGACAAGTGTTTCTGTGGCTGCGTCCGAGATTCCCAGGGTAGTGTTGCCTTCCTGGTGCCAGGGTCAAGAACGTCTGAGTGGTTGCACAAAGTTCTTAAGGTGGGGGTAAGGAGCCAGGGGGTCTTGCAGTATGTTGGTACCGATGACAGGGAAAGAGAGGAATGAGATCCTGCAGACTGAGAACAGGATGTTAGGAAAGAGACTGAAAAGCTGGACCTCAAGGGTAGTATTCTCTGCGTTACTAACATGTGCCACATGCTGATGAGACAAGGAGTTGTTCAGATGAATGTGTGGCTAAGAAGTGGGTACGGGGGCAGGATTTCAGTTTCTTGGATCATTGGGACCTCTTCTGGGACAAGAGGGACAGGCTGCACCTAAACAGCAGGGTAACCAATATCCTGGCAGGGAGATAATAGGAACTGCAGATGCTGGAAAATCCGAGATAACAAGGTGTAGAGCTGGATGGATACAGCAGGCCAAGTAGCGTCAAAGGAGCAGGAAGGCTGACGTTTCGGGTCAGAACCCTTCTTTAGAAAGAAGCATATGTAAAGTTTAGGAGGCTAAAATTGGACAAGGCCCACAAGGAATATAAAGAAAGCAGGGTGGAACTCAAGCAGAGAATTAAGCGAGCAAGAAGGGGCCACAAAATGACCTTGGCAAGCAGGGTTAAAGAGAATCCCAGGGAATTCCATACATACATTAAAAACAAAAGGAAAACAAGGAAGCAGGTAGAATCACTCAAGGATAAAGGCAGGAGCTTGTGCTTGGAGGCAGAGGATATGGGTGAAACTGTAAATGAGTACTTTGCTTTAGTAGTCAGCCAGGAGAAGGATAGGCACGATAGTGAGATTTGTGTGGAGCATGCTAATACGCCAGGGGATGTTGAGATCAAGAAAGAAACAGTGTTGGAATTGATTGTAGAGCATTCCAGTGGATAAGTTCCCAGGCCCAATGGTATCTACCCCAGGTTGAGGAGGGAGACAAGAGAGCAGATTGCTTGGGCCTAGACCAAGATCTTTGTATCCTCGTGTGCCATTGGAGAAGTCCTGGAGGAGTGGTGAGTAGCTAATGTTGTTCTTCTGTTCAAGAAGGGAAATAGGGATAATCCAGGAAACCATAGACCAGTGAGTCTCTCATCAGTGGTTGGGAAGCTATTGGAGAGAATTCTCGGGGATAGCATTTATGCACATTTGGGAAAACATGGCCTATTTAGGAACAGGAAGCATGGCTTTGTGCAGGGCCCGTCATGTCTTACGACATTAATTAAATTTTTCAAGGACGTGACAAAGATGATTGATGAGGGTGGGGCAGTAGACTTTAGTAAAGCTTTCATCAAGGACCCTCATGGTAGGCTTCTCCAGAAGATTGAGATGCATGGGTCACTCAGCTGCGTGTATTCAGAATTGGCTTGCTCATAAAAGGCAGAGAGTAGTGTGGAAGTTGTTTTTCAGGTTGGAGGTCCATGATCAGTGGTGTTCCACAGATATCCACACTGGGACCTCTGCTGTTCATGCTTTCTACACATATATAAATGACTTGGATGAAATGTAGAGGGTGGGTTAGCACGTTTGCAGATGATGTAAAGATCAGTGGAACAAAAGCTGGTTTGCTGGAAAAGCTCAGCAGGTCTAACAGTATCAGTGAAGAAAAATCAGAGTTAACGTTTCGAGTCTGGTGACCCTTCCTCAGAGCAGAGGCTTCATTCAGAGTTCAGAGACTTTAGAGTACAGTGTTATGAGTACTATGTTCAATCCTGGTCACCATATTACAGGAACGATGTTGAGGCTTTGGAGAGGGTGCAGAAAAGGTTTACCAGGATGCTGCCTGAAGTAAAGGGCGTGAGCTATAAGGAGAGGCTAGAAAAACTTGGGTTGTTTTCTCCAGAGGGGCAGAGGGTGGGGGTAGACTTAATAGAAGTCTGTAAAATTATAAAATGCATAGATAGTGTTGACTGTCAGAATCCTTTCTCCCAGAGTTAAAATGCCTAAAACTAGGGGGCATACTTTTAAGGTTAAAGGGGGAAGGTTAAAAGGAGATGTGAGGGGCAAATTTTTAAACAAGGAGAGTGGAACACACTGCCAGGGGTGGTGGTGGAGGCTGATGTGATAGGGACTTTTAGATTAACACACGAACATACAAGGAATGGAGGGATATGGACCAAGGAAAAGCGAAAGGGATTAGTTTAATTTGGCACAACATTGAGGGCCAAAGGGCCTTTTCCTGTGCTGTACAGCTCTATGTTCTATTCTCTAAGTCATTGGCAGCATTATTCTGAGTTCTAAGCTAAGTTTGGGATCAAGGCCTGATACAAGGCCCTGGACAAGGACTTGGGCATGAGAATTGAAGCTGAAATCCTTGTATAATCCAGACAATGGGCTGCATTGTTGGAGATGCATCTATTGGATGAGCCATTAAATCAAAATACAATCTGCCTGCTTGGGTGGATGTAGTGGATAAGACCATTAGACCATAGGAAATAGGATTAGGCAGTTTGGCCTCTCAAACCTGGTCTGCCATTCAACAGGATTGTGGCTGAGGATCCAACATTCCTCACATTCACTTTTCTGCCCTTTCCCCTCTACCCTTGATTCCCCGATTCATCAAGAATCTATCTGACTCAGACTTAAATATACTCAAGGACTCTGTGCCCAATGCGCTCTGTGTGGTAAGAATTTGAAAAGTATTAATTTCAAATCCACTGATGCTGCTGATGTACAGTTTCTTGTCTGGCCAAGCTCCATTTCATCTGGAGGAAGTCAGTCATCAGACTATTGTCTGGGGTGGAAAATCTCCACTACGAGGAGAGAGTGAATGGGCTGGCTTTGTTTCCCTGGATCACAGGAGACTGTAGAGGAAACCGATTGAGGTGTACATATACATATTACTCAATTAAAACCTTCTAACTGATTAAAGGTTTAACAGCATCTTAAATTTGTTAAATATATCCTCATCAGTCGCGTGATCCTTTGGTCTTTTACTTATAAATTCTATGTTTTGTGAGCTTCTTTCTCATTTCACTGACAAAGAGCTTACACTCCAAAAGATGGTGTTATCAAATAAACCTTTTGGACAATAACTTGGTGTCATAAAATTACAGGAGGCAGAGACAGGGTAGGTTATGAGAATCTTTTCCCCATGGCAGATGTGTCTAAAACCAGAGGGGACAAGTTTAAGCCAAGGATCAAGTGGTTTAGGTGGTCTGAGAAACAATTTTTTTTCATCCAGAAGGTGGCAGTTATATGGAAAGTGCAGCCTGAGAGTATGATGGAGGCCCATTTAAGAACCGTCCAGATGTGTACTTAAAATGCTAGGGCTATGGACTAATTGCTGGTAAATGGGCTTAATTAAGTTTGATGTTTGTTGGTCGGCACAGACATGGTGGGCTGAAGGGTCTGTTTCTACGGGTCTGTCATTTTGTTTCTCTGTACCTGGCCAAGGCTATGTTTGGTATCTCTATGTGGCACAATGATTGGATGGAGTTGGTGTGCAGTGTTAATGTGTCGCTGCGTTTGGTGATCTGAGCGGATCGCATCCTATTCTCATTTTTTATCATTTGTGCAGGATTCCACCTGGACCATTGAGGAGTTCCATACAAAGCTTCAGGAAGCAACAAACTTTCCTCTGAGACCCTTCGTTATTCCATTTCTAAAGGTAGGCAGTAGCACCACTGTGCAGCCTGATTTTATCCACTCTAGCAATAATAATCCAAGTTTGTCCAGCCTCTCCCTACAGCTAATTCACACCATTCCACGCAACATTTAATGAATTTCCTCTGCACCTTCTGCAAAGCCTCCACATCCTTCCTATAGTGTGGCAATCAGAACTGTGCACAACACTCCAAAAATGCCCTAACTAAAGTTTTATGTTGCTGCAATGTGACATGCCAACTTTTAAACTCAGTGCCCCAACTAATGAACATTGAACATAGAATATTCTCTATTGTCACTTGTACAGTAAAAAGTTTTTACAATGGCCACCTTTTAATGATACTGTCTCAGGTACAAGTACATGGGTACAAATCTTACCGAGTTAAAAAAAAGTGGCTGTCTTGCACAAAGACGATTAAAGGAAAACATAAGCATAACTTACAGAGGTAGTTACAACATGGCAAAAAGTCCAATAACGGTAGCTCAGCATGTGGTGCCAGGCTCAAGTCCAGCAATTAGCCTCCATTCCACTCCTCACCAGGACTCAGCAGCAATTAGGTAAGTCAGTGTGACCTGAGTTTGTACTTTGGCCTCTCCATCACTCCGGGATGCGGCCCCCCGTCGCTTGAGGAAGTCGACCCTTCCATCATTGCCTCAGGCTGCCTTCTCTCGCTTGTACCGCTGGCTCACACTCACTGCCTGTGTGCTGTTGTGGGGTTCTTCCCCGCGCTGCACTGGGGCTCACAGCCCATGCGCTGCACTGGGGCTCACAGCCCACACTCTGCTCTGGGGCTCACAGCCCATGCACTGCTCTGGGGCTCACAGCCCACACACTGCTCTGGGGCTCACAGCCCATGCACTGCTCTGGGGCTCACAGCCCACACACTGCTCTGGGGTTCACATCCCATGCACTGCTACAGAGCTCACTGCTGATGGTGTTCCAGGGCACAAGGGCTCGCCGCTCTGGACTTGCTGCCAGCTCCAGTGCTAACGGCAGTGAAGAAGAAAAAGAAAGAAGAAACAAAGGAAGGAAAAAAAGTGAAAAAAGAACAGTCGGAGCAGAGGACCACTAACAGGAGAGTTCTGTTCTGCTGCCGCCTTGCACAGGCAAGCACGCTATGCGTCTTCTTTACCACCTTATCCAATGGTGTTGCCACTTTCAGGGAACTGTGGACTTGCATCCCAATATTTCTCAGGACATCAATGCCCCAAGCGTCCTGCCATTTATTGTATACTTTACTCTTGCATTGGACATCCCAAAATACATCACCTCAATCGTTGAGTTAAACTTCATCTGATATTTTGCCATCCAGCTTTGCAATCTATATGCTGCTGTATTCTTTGACAACCTTCCTCACTACCCATAATTCCACCCATTTTCAATTCCTTAACTCTGCAAATTGTACTCCATCTTATTTTTGGGAAATAATTTGTTAAACATCTCAAATCAGCACATATTTCCTGTTGTATCTTACCATTATAAATTCCTGTTCATTTTTGTGCTGAAAGTGTCATTTTTCAACCTATCAATTTGTAATGAGACCTTCACCCAATGAGTGTTGCAGTGCGGCCACTGGGAAAAGGTGCAATTGCAGCGTGACATGTTCACACAGATACTTTTCATAATGAATCAAGGGAGAAAGAAAGATGACACAAACGCATTCACAACCTCAAGCGAGATTTTCCAATATGTGTTAGCAGCTGAAGAATAAGGTTTACTTTGTACCTTGAGTAGAAGCAGAATCAATACCTGTTTTGAATATGGGTACGTGAGATGTTAACAGCATCAATAGATTATTTCAGGGCCATTTGGTTAAGTAAATGCTGTGCATGTATCAGTGGTGGAAGAGTCTATGGTGCAAAGATCACCTTGAGTGTTCCAGAGCAGATGGGATTGTTGAATCAAATGGCCTTTTCTCACTCTGGCCTTTATTGTTATGCAGGCCAATCTGCCACTGTTACAACAGGAACTGCTCCACTGTGCTCGACTGGCAAAGCAAACACCAGCTCAGTATTTGGCCCAGCATGAAAAGTTACTCCTCAAAGCCAGTAGCTCCTTGCCCATCGACTCCTCAGAAAACGTGCTGGAAGTAAATGAAAACGGTAAACGGAGGACCCCTGCCAGGTGGGTGTGGCATCACCTCATTGAGTTCTTAAACCCCCTCAGCCTTCCTGCAGTTTCCACTCAGTCTCCTCCCAAAGGCAGAGTATCCAGTTGTGTTACATCATCATGCTCCATGTAATGTTAGCCTCACCATCTTCCCCCATTTTCTAAAGCCCTACTGCTGGTTGGCTGGTGCCATTTTTTGAATCAGGTCTGATCACAGACATTATGAAACTTTGAAATATATTCCATTAGAAACTTGATGTGTTGATTGTAATGAGGTAATGGAATATAAGTTCCCTGATTGGGGGCAGATAATCTGGTCCAGTCAGGGAGCCCCAGCTGACACATAGCAACAGGAGTGTCAGAGGTTCTGTTCTCTCAGAGAGCTGGCTCTGAGGAAGCCTGACCAGTGTAAAGTACTATGCGCATGCAAGTAAAGGATGATTTGGTGATGGGATACCGGACCCCTGTGGAGTTATTTCAGTGGCACATGAGGAACAAAAGTGTGCTCTGAAAAAATTAACTCACAACTGTTGTCTTTGAGTTGGGGTAAGTATTTCTGGCATCATGCCATTATTTCAGAAGTTTGACTCGATCCTGCTGCCAAAGACTAGGCCCAGAATGGGCTATTTTTTCCAGGCAAATGACATCGGGGCAGATGAAAAACAATGAGTAATTCTCCTGACAGCTTGTGGAACCACAGCTTCTGTGGCTATTAGGAGCCTACTGTTTCCCAAGGCACCTACTAGGACCTTTCAAGAGTTGATAGATTTGCTCAATCTGTTAGCAGATTGAAGTCACTCATAATTACACATGTTCCTTTATTTCATATGTCTCTAATTTCCTAACATCTTCATATAGTTTGGGGGTCTATATACAACACCCACTCCTTGGCATTTCCCAGCTTTATCCAAACAGATTCCACATCATTAGAGCTAAGATTCTTCCTCACTATTGCGTTGATTTCCTCTTTAACAGTAGTGCAACTGCACCACCTTTTCCTTTCTGCCTGTCCTTCCTAAATGCTGAGTACCCCTTGATGTTCAGTTCCCATCCCTGATCACCCTGTAGACATGTCTCCATTATCCTGATGATATCATACCTGTTTGTATCATTAATTCATCCACTTTATTGCAAATCCTCCATGTAGTAAATCGCAAAGCCTTAAGGCTGGTCATTCCAGGCTCTTGCAAAAATCTGTAGCTCAGGGTGTGGATAAGGCTGTTGACTTGCTCGCCAAGCCGGCTGATTATTTTAAGACGTTTTGTCACCATGCTAAGTAGCATCATCAATGTAGCCTCCAATGAAACGATGTTGTTCTACTCTGCTTGGTATTTATATGATCTGGTCTGTTTAGCTGAGTTGTGCCATTTCCAGTTCTGTTCTGCATGGGAATTTCTAGAAGCCTGGTTTTCAAGCCGTAATGCAATTAACAAACATGTGGAATTAGACTCCATATACCAACTCATGCAGAACAGAACTGGAAATGATACAACCCAAGGTAACAGACCGGATCATCGATATTCCAAGTGAAGTAGAACAATATTGTTTCATTGGAGGCCCCACTGATGACGATACCCAGCACGGTGACAAACTGTCTGTACGATAAGCAGCCCAGCTCGGCAAGCAAGCCAACAAGCTTGTTTTCTCAGTATTGCTTGTCCCATTCCCATTATTTTTGCCCAGAACCCTGTTTGACCCTGGGTCTTGTTTTTTTTCTGTCTATCACTTCCCTTACTGCCCTTTCCATATTTTGTTCCTGTCCTGGATTTCCCTTCCTTTGACTCTGTGCAGCTTCCCAATTTCTGACAATTTAGTTTAAACCCTTCTCAATCACTCTAACAAATACTTCTGCTAGGGCATCAGTCCAGGTCCTGGCCAGGTGTAACATGCCCTGGCCAGGTGTAACATACAGTCTATATTGGTCCCACCTTCCCTGGATCAATGCCCCAAGAATCTGAAACACTTCCCCGCACACTCTCTTTAGCCGCGTGTTCATTCAACATACCCTGCTATTTCTACCCTGACTAGCACACGGTTGCAATCCTGAGATAATGGGAACTGCAGATGCTGGAGAATTCCAAGATAATAAAATGTGAGGCTGGATGAACACAGCAGGCCAAGCAGCATCTCAGGAGCACAAAAGCTGACGTTTCGGGCCTAGACCCTTCATCAGAGAGGGGGATGGGGAGAGGGAACTGGAATAAATAGGGAGAGAGGGGGAGGCGGACCGAAGATGGAGAGTATGGCCCCAGCTATGCCTGCCTCTTTGTAGGTTACGTGGAACAGTCCCTCTTCCGCACCTACACAGGCCCCAAACCCCACCTCTTCCTCCGGTACATTGATGACTGTATCGGCGCCGCCTCTTGCTCCCCAGAGGAGCTCGAACAGTTCATCCACTTCACCAACACCTTCCACCCCAACCTTCAGTTCACCTGGGCAATCTCCAGCACATCCCTCACCTTCCTGGACCTCTCAGTCTCCATCTCAGGCAACCAGCTTGTAACTGATGTCCATTTCAAGCCCACCGACTCCCACAGCTACCTAGAATACACCTCCTCCCACCCACCCTCCTGCAAAAATTCCATCCCCTATTCCCAATTCCTCCGCCTCCGCCGCATCTGCTCCCACGATAAGACATTCCACTCCCGCACATCCCAGATGTCCAAGTTCTTTAAGGACCGCAACTTTCCCCCCGCAGTGATCGAGAACGCACTTGACCGCGTCTCCCGTATTTCCCGCAACACATCCCTCACACCCCGCCCCCGCCACAACCGCCCCAAGAGGATCCCCCTCGTTCTCACACACCACCCTACCAACCTCCGGATACAACGCATTATCCTCCGACACTTCCGCCATTTACAATCCGACCCCACCACCCAAGACATTTTTCCATCCCCTCCCCTGTCAGCTTTCCGGAGAGACCACTCTCTCCGTGACTCCCTTGTTCGCTCCACACTGCCCTCCAACCCCACCACACCCGGCACCTTCCCCTGCAACCGCAGGAAATGCTACACCTGTCCCCACACCTCCTCCCTCACCCCCATCCCAGGCCCCAAGATGACATTCCACATTAAGCAGAGGTTCACCTGCACATCTGCCAATGTGGTATACTGCATCCATTGTACCCGGTGCGGCTTCCTCTACATTGGAGAAACCAAGCGGAGGCTTGGGGACCGCTTTGCAGAACACCTCCGCTCAGTTCGCAACAAACAACTGCACCTCCCAGTCGCAAACCATTTCCACTCCCCCTCCCATTCTCTAGATGACATGTCCATCATGGGCCTCCTGCACTGCCACAATGATGCCACCCGAAGGTTGCAGGAACAGCAACTCATATTCCGCCTGGGAACGCTGCAGCCATATGGTATCAATGTGGACTTCACCAGTTTCAAAATCTCCCCTTCCCCTACTGCATCCCTAAACCAGCCCAATTCGTCCCCTCCCCCCACTGCACCACACAACCAGCCCAGCTCTTCCCCCCGACCCACTGCATCCCAAAACCAGTCCAACCTGTCTCTGCCTCCCTAACCTGTTCTTCCTCTCACCCATCCCTTCCTCCCACCCCAAGCCGCACCCCCAGCTACCTACTAACCTCATCCCACCTCCTTGACCTGTCCGTCTTCCCTGGACTGACCTATCCCCTCCCTACCTCCCCACCTACGCTCTCTCCACCTATCTTCTTTACTCTCCATCTTCGGTCCGCCTCCCCCTCTCTCCCTATTTATTCCAGTTCCCTCTCCCCATCCCCCTCTCTGATGAAGGGTCTAGGCCCGAAACGTCAGCTTTTGTGCTCCTGAGATGCTGCTTGGCCTGCTGTGTTCATCCAGCCTCACATTTTATTATTTAGTTGCAATCCTGAGATTACTACCATTGAGGTCCTAGTTTACAGCCTGCTTCCTAATTCCCTATATTCTGCTTTTAGGACCCCATCCCTTTTTAACCTATATCTTTGCTACCAACCACTGCCTGCCCATCCTTCCCCTCCTGAAGCCTCTCTAAAACATCTTTGACCCTAGCACTAGGAAGCAACATACCACCCTGGAGTATATTTGTGGCCTCAGCAACACCTATCTATTCCCATTACAATTCAATTCCTGTAACTATTGCATTTCCACACTTTCTCCTCCTCTCCTGTTCAGCAGAACCAGCTGTTATGTAATGAGTTTGGCTACAGCTGCTTTCCCCAAAAAATCGCTCCCCCAGCAGTAAACAAAGTGGTGTATCTATTTTGCAGGGAATTCCTGAATTAAATGAATGAATTAGCTTTATTGTCACATGTACTGACATGATACAGTGACAAGTTTACAATCGCCGCTTACAAAGTACCTCGGAACAGCTTCTTCAGTACAAGCACTTAGGGAAAAAATTAGAAGAAATAAAGAAATAATAAGTCCAGCATTACAGATCATAGAAATAAGTTAGAAAATAGAGAAATAAAAAGTTCAGAACAGAAATACTTCCAACCTAGTCCATGCTGGTACCTAGTCTCCAAGTCCCTAGGCCCGAAACGTCAGCTTTTGTGCTCCTGAGATGCTGCTTGACCTGCTGTGTTCATCCAGCTTCACACTTTGTTATCTCAGATTCTCCAGTATCTGCAGTTCCCATTGACCTGGAAGACAACCGCACCAGGCCAGGAGACCACCGTGCTAGGCCGGGAGACCACCGCGCCAGGCTGAAAGACCACCACACAAGGCCAAGACACCAGCATACCAGGCAGAGAGGGGGCCTGTGCTGATGCCAAGAGTCCCAGACTGTACTGACGCCAAGGGTCCAAGTCTGTGGTGAGGCTGGGAGTACAGGACATCACCGAGAAGAAAGAAAAGAGAGGAAATAAAACACAACAGAGAGAAAAAAGAGAGAAATAAAATGAATGAAGCGGATGTGCTCTGGCTGGAGCATCCTACTTAACCACTTTCTTGGATTTTGACAAGTTCCTGGACTATCTGCCAAGGCCTCTTACTCTGCTACAAGTCACCCATTCTCCTCCGGCCTATCGGGGGGGTGCTCAGCCTGTGGTGTGACCACCTCTCTGTATGTGTTCCCCAGGATTCTGTCACGTTTATGGATGGTCCACAGTGTCCCCAGTCACTGGTCTAGCTCCAAAATCCAGAATTCCAGGAGCTGCAATCAGAGACTCTTCCTGCACAAACACTAGTCCCAGGCACTGGAAATGTGTCTACCTTCACATAAAGTAGAATACCATGACTTAGCCTTTTTAAGTTAATACTTTTCAAAGATTACTAATATCATATGATAAAAATTCCTCGAGGCCCTTTTTTCCCTGGTGCTTGTTATTGTAGAATATAGTACTTTTATAGTTTACAAACTGTAAACTACTAAAAAAGCAAAAACCACCTCTTCCCCTCTGCACTGAATTCCCACCCTCCTTAACTTCCCCAAAACACACATACTGTGGTTGCGTCTCACTCAGGATGCACTTTCTCCCAACTGCTTTTGGGAGCTTATTGATTGAAAATAATTAACCATTCTCGGGGCTGCTCAGAGTCAGTAGGCTGGGCCATACTCAAGAACACAGATGTGAATGTGAATGAGAATGCCTCTACCATGACAGACTTCAGTAGTAAATATGTAGAGGACTGTGTGCCGTAGCAAAAAGTCCTAATGTTCTCCAACCGGAAACTATGGATGAACCGGGAGATCCATTCCCTACTGAAGCCCAGGTCTCAGGTGTTCAAGTTGAGTAACTCTGACCCATACAGGAACTCTGGTATGACCTTCACAAGGCCATTACCGACACCAAGATGAAAGACCCAGACTAACCACACAGACTCCTGTCATTTGTGGTACAGCTTACGCAACATAACAAAGCAAAGTCAAACAGAATCATGGACAACAACACCTTCCTACCCAATGAGCTCAATGCATTCTACGCTCACTTTGAACAGAAGGTCAGTGAAACGATGTCACCCATTCCAATAGCCTCAAACGCACCTGTACCCAGGGTCACCACCACACATGTTAGATCGGCCTTTTTGAGAGTGAACCCAAGGAAAACGACTGGCCCAGATGCAGTACCAGGCCATGAATTCAGATCCTGTGCGTACCAGCTGGCAGGATGACTTACTGACATCTTTAACCTCTCCTTACTACGATCTGAAGTTCCAGCTGCTTCAAGGGCATCCTCATCAGAGGGCAAAAAATACTCATGCAGCGTGCCTCAATAACTACTGCCCAGTGGCTCTGAGATCCATAAGTATGAAGTGATTCGAGAGGTTAGTCACGGCTCACATCAACTCCAGCCTCCCAGCCTGCCTTGATCCTTTGTAATTCATCTATTGGAGCAAAAGGTCCACGGCAGATGCCGTTTCCCTGGCCCTACATTCATCCCTGGAACATCTGGGCAACATGGATACTTAGAACACGCTCCTACTTATTGAATACAGCTCCATCTTCAACACCATAATTCCAAACAAACTCATCTCCAAACTCCAAGACCTAGGTCTTGCTCCCGCTCTGTAACTGGATCCTTGACTTCGTGACCAGCAGACAGTAATCAGTAAGGATTAGCGACAACACCACTTCCAACATAATCCTCAATACCAGTGTCCCAACAAGGCTGCGTAATCAGCCCTTTACCGTACTCCTTATATACTCACAACCATTCAAATTCCACCCGAACTCCATTTACAAGTTTGCTGATGACACCACCATTGCAGGGCAGATCTCAAACAATGATGAGACAGATACAGGAAAGTGATTGAGTCCTTAGCAACATGGTATAAAGGCAAAAATCTCTCCATCAACATCTGAAAAACAAAGAGTTCAGGAAGCAAGGTGGAGGGCTTGTCCCTGTCTGTATCAATGGTGCTGAAGTAGAATAAAAACAGAAGTTGCTGGAAACGATCAGCAGGTCTAGCAGCACCTGTGAAGAAAGAAAATCAAAGTAACATATCGGGTCCGGTGACCCTTCCTCAGAACTGAGGTGGAGATTGTCAAGAGCATCAGGTTGCTGAGAATAATGATCACCAACGTCTCTCCTTGTTCATCCAGGTTTGGCACAATGGTCAAGAAGGCACGACAATGCTTCTACTTCCCCAGGAGGCGAAGTAAATTCAGCACGTCCACGAGGACTCTTACCAATTTTTATAGATGCACCTCAGAAAGGATCCTATCTGGATGCATCACGTGTGGTATGGCAAATGGTCTTCCCAAGACTGCAAGCAAGTACAGGGAGTTGTGAACACAGCCCAGACCATCATGCAAACCAGCCTTCTAGAAGGTCAGAATACTGACTTCACCCGTATTTCCTGTTGCCTTGGGAAAGCAACCAATAAAATCAAAAACTCCTCCCACCGAGATAACAAGGTGTGGGGCTGGATGAACACAGCAGGCCCAGCAACATCAGAGGAGCAGGGAAGCTGACGTTTCGGGCCCAGACCCTTCATCAGACCCTGGTTGTACTCATTTCCACCCTCTTCAATTGGGCAGGAAATATACTGTATATACTTGTGTAAAAGTTAATTTTTTTAGACTATTTTTAAGGTTAAATTTGTGGGGTCAGCTATTACATTGATACTACTTTTGAGGGGCTGAAATTCATGCTACTGTCCAAAAGAACCATATCATTAGCAGAAGCCCAACTGATCTCTAAGCAAATAAAGAAAATAAACAAAACAAATTACAGTAATTCCCAGATAAAGACAATAGAAACAAAAATTAATTAGTAAGCTTTCATTTCTACATACAAAAAGGAAAGTAGAAATATAATACGTCTGTAAGTGACAATTATATGGTACATCCTAAATTAAATGTTGGGATTGAGGCTCACAAGGAAGAGGTATTAGAAATCCCACAGAGTGTGAAAATAGATAAGTCCCCTGGGCCGGATGGGATTTATCCTAGGATCCTCTGGGAAGCCAGGGAGGAGATTGCCGAGCCTTTGGCATTGATCTTTAACTCGTCATTGTCTACAGGAATAGTGCCAGACGATTGGAGGATAGCAAATGTGGTTCCCCTGTTCAAGAACGGGAGTAGAGACAATCCTGGTAATTATAGACCAGTGAGCCTTACCTCAGTTGTTGGTAAAGTGTTGGAAAAGGTTATAAGGGATAGGATTTATAATCATCTGGAAAAGAATAAATTGATTAGGGATAGTCAGCACGGTTTTTGAAGGGAAGGTCGTGCCTCACAAACCTTATTGAGTTCTTTGAGAAAGTGACCAAACAGGTAGATGAGAGTAAACCTGTTGATGTGGTGTATATGGAGTTCAGCAAGGCGTTCGATAAGGTTCCCCACAGTAGGCTATTGTACAAAATGCAGAGGAATGGAATTGTGGGAGATATTGCAGTTTGGATCGGAAATTGGCTTGCTGAAAGAAGACAGAGGGTGGTAGTTGATGGGAAATGTTCATCCTGGAGACCAGTTACTAGTGGTGTGCCGCAAGGGTCGGTGTTGGGTCCACGGCTGTTCGTCATTTTTATAAATGACCTGGATGAGAGCGTAGAAGGAGGGGTTAGTAAATTTGCAGATGACACTAAGGTCAGTGGAGTTGTGGATAGTGACGAAGGATGCTGTAGGTTGCAGAGAGACATAGATAAGCTGCAGAGCTGGGCTGAGAGGTGGCAAATGGAGTTTAATGCAGACAAGTGTGAGGTGATGCACTTTGGTAGGAGTAACAGGAATACAGAGTAATGGGCTAATGGTAAGATTCTTAGTAGTGTAGATGAGCAGAGAGATCTCGGTGTCCATGTACACAGATCCTTGAAAGTTGCCACCCAGGTTGACAGGGCTGTTAAGAAGGCATACAGTGTTTTAGCTTCTATTAATAGAGGGATCGAGTTCCGGAACCAAGAGGTTATGCTGCAGCTGTACAAAACTCTGGTGCGGCCGCACTTGGAGTATTGTGTACAGTTCTGGTCACCGCATTATAAGAAGGATGTGGAAGCTTTGGAAAGGGTGCAGAGGAGATTTACTAGGATGTTGCCTGGTATGGAGGGAAGGTCTTATGAGGAAAGGCTGAGGGACTTGAGGCTGTTTTCGTTAGAGAGAAGAAGGTTGAGAGGTGACTTAATTGAGACATATAAAATAATCAGAGGGTTAGATAGGGTGGATAGGGAGAGACTTTTTCCTAGGATGGTGACGGTGAGCATGAGGGGGCATAGCTTTAAATTGAGGGGTGAAAGATATAGGACAGATGTCAGAGGTAGTTTCTTTACTCAGAGAGTAGTAAGGGAATGGAACGCCTTGTCTGCAATGGTAGTAGATTCGCCAACTTTAGGTACATTTAAGTCGTCACTGGATAAGCATATGGTCGTACATGGAATAGTGTAGGTTAGATGGGCTTGAGATCGGTATGATAGGTCAGCACAACATCGAGGGCCGAAGGGCCTGTACTGTGCTGTAATGTTCTATATGTTCTATGTTCTAAATATAAAAGTTCATTAAAATCCTCCAAAATCACGCACTGAATAAAGTAAGAGGCATTTCATCCATGTTTCCCATGCATGATAACTTGTAGCCTTACGTCTGACAATTTCTGATTATAAACTGGTGTCATTACAATATCTTAGCTTCTAATTTAGCAAGCAGCTTTTGTGCAATCTTAGTTCTCTGCCGAAGTACTAAGTCAAGACTTCTCATGAACTTTGAACACCATCTAGCACTTGCCTTAAAATCTGAAATTCCATCCTTTGATTCAGTTCATGCATGGATTTGGATGGCTTCAGGACTAACATTTTTTTTCCATTCTGATGATTTTAAGTACCCACTCAGCAAACTTTTTCTCCAACTGTTACCACTTGTTAAGTTTAGTCTGTGGGCACACTTTTGGCATTGTCTGAAGTAGGTTCAATGTCTTTCTGCAGTCTCTCACAAGTTTCTCCGAAACACAAAATTCTCTTGCTCCTACACAGATGTTTGTCTTCTCTGCAACTTCAATAACTTCTAGTTTAAACACTGCTGTATACTTTTTGTATATTTTCTGACGGTGTTTTTACACAAAATGATGAAGAAATATCAAAACTTCAATGAGGTATATGAATGTATTCCACGAGTGCAAGATTCTGCCCTGATGTGTCTTAAATTTTCACATCAAATTCTTCCATTTCCAAATGTTTTCTCTCATCTACAGTTTTAGTTTTTCAAAACAACATTTTAAGCTTTTATTTCTGCTAAGAAAAAGTTATCAGACGTTTGACTCTCATATAATCTCACCAATCATTTCCTCATCGTAACATTTATGTACAGAATAATACCTCGACTCACAAATGTTGATCTATTTTCTGTGAAGAACTTAGGTCGAGTTTCACAAGAAATATATGAAAAATTCAAGACTTTTGGCCAAAAATAGGGTGTTGTCATTTACATCAGATCAGCTTTTACTTGGGTATATATGGGAAAAGTTTGAGAACATGTATGAACAGATTCAAGAACAGCTTCTTCCCTGCTGTTATTAGACTTTTGAGCAAATCTCTCAGATGGTAATGTTGATCTCTCTCTCTGCAACTTCTCTGTAGCTGTTCCACAACCTGATGCACCTTGTATGGTTCAACCATCCTTTAAGCACTGACTCTGGCCTCTAGCTTGTCCTGTATTTCCATCAGCTGGGTTTATAACAAACGACAGGCTGTCTTGATAGGTTAGTGTGAATCTTAACCAGGTTTTGAGTGACGTGGGCTATGGTGGGATGAGTGGTGGTGGAATCAGACAAGATGCTCAGTGAGCTCCATCTTGACAACAGAATTCATCTTGCTGCATCTTGTTTGCTCTTCTCTAGTGAAGAAGCGAGATTCTTGTCAGACAGTGAGGAGTTCTCAATTGACGCTCATTATTGCTTATTAAAGAACTTGTTAACATCCCAATGTGCTATCAGTTGCAGTCTTATCAAACTACCATCAGGAAAACTCTACATGGAAACCAATGGGTTCTTAGTGTGTCCAATTCACTGCGAGCTCCAAAAGACCCCTCCACGTTGGGCACCAAGAACCAGCATCTCTGGTAAGCTCCATAAGCATTGACCACCCCACACAGCCCTCATCCTCAGACAATGGAATTCAGCATGTGCCAACCTCTCTGAACCTTCGTGGCACAGCCCAATTCACTTGGGATTCTTCTGCACTTCAATTTTGCACCTCATCTGCACCAACTATTATCATAATATTGCAGCAAGGACATTTCATGTTCAGAAACAGTTACCTAGCTCATAGACTGGACCAGGCTTTATTTCTGGGCTCTCTGTTTGCCATTGTAACACTTAATGCCTGCCATGCATTGCCTTACGTTTTTGTGCATTGCCCCTTCAGCCAGAGATACCAGGCTCATACTACCAGTGTCTTGCCATGCTATTTAGTACAGGTACAAAGTCAGGAAGCTTGTCATGATTGTTAGCAATCACTTCAGTCCAGTTCAGGGGGTATAGCCTTCGCTCTGTCAGGGGAAGTGTCAGATAGCTGTCCTGGATCTGCTTGGTGTGGTCAAAATCAGGATTCTCTCCTCATAAAGGTGAAGAGCCAAGTGACTGACAGCACACTACCTGCTTTGACTCTTTCTACCCTATTGTGGGCTGTTTTGCTTCTACAGTTAGAGTGAGGCAGGTATTACAGAGGATTAAAGCAGGTGAAACAGCTATTGCTGTTGGTAGAGGTGGGGAGGTTTCTCAAGCAAGTGAGTAGGCCATGCAGAAGGCATACAGAGTTAGTGGAGTTGCAGGTTGAGGTGATTGAAGACCAATAGGGAAGATGTTGCACACATTAGTGAGAACAGTAGACCATGAGCCTTGGTGACAGCTGGATACAGCAGCAGAGACAAAGTGAGTGTGAGATATTAGAGGGAAGACAGTGGCACTTCCCCTGGCCACTGGCCTTCTTCTTTCAGTGCTGGAGATTCCTCCACATCTCTCAGACTGTTCAAATCTAGGTGGAAACCTCATGCCAAGCTGGTATAGCCCAGAGTTGTGGCCTCCACTGCTGGTCCTGAGAGAAGAGGAAGTCCTGTCTACACATCATCATGTCCAGCAGGAGCTCCAAGATCATACCTGTAACACAGGGCACTGTTTTCTCCTGTCTGCCTTTTTCAGGGCAGCCCCAGACTGACAGTGCTTGTCCACGGGCACAATGGGCTTTTAAAGATGGTACTGGTACCAGGGATGCTGAACAATTGCATGGTGTCTGGTGAGAGGCAAGTTGCTCTGGGATTGGTACATTATAAGCTCAGCTGAAATCTGACATGATACCCCCCATTAGAGCTGAAAAGTTAGTTAATGTGAGTTTGGTGAAATTCAACGAGCAAACTCACTTGGCCTATCAGTGAGAATTTCTCTGACAAATTTACTACCAGTCGCACTCAGCTAAAATAAAACAGTGAGATTCAGCTCCACAGCTTTATCTTTTCTTTATTTAGGATTGTGCACAAATTGAGAAAGGAACTGTTTTAAACAGAAGAATGTAGATTTAAGGTAACAAGTAGAGGCTAAGAGGAAGGTTAAAGAGAATTCTTTTCACTCACAGGGTGATGGGATTCTAGAATCGTCTTTGAACTCGAGTCTCCAGAACATTGATTCCAATAACATTGACACGAGATATTGCCTTCAAACATTTTGTTCCTTTTTTCTTACTTGTTCTGTGGCTGCAACTGAAGTTCTTGAAATTATGATACAGGTGTGTAAAATATTTCTCCAGTTCAAAATAATTTACTGACACACTATCATTACTCAAGAAGCTACTAAGTACTGAATTTCCTGGCCAAAAGCCTCTCCTGGAAGGCTAACTTTTCTTCATTCTACAATTGGCCAGTGGCATCTAGCTTTATTTCACAGCAAAGTGCCAGATATAAGTTAAACCAACAACATATGATACAACTTGATGCGTTCAAAGACAATGGCTGGCTGAAGTGCGGGTGTTCTATTACAAAGAATATTTCTTTACCAACTACATCTTTTTCTTTTCTTTGCCCACACTCATGCTCATGGGAAGGTACAGAGTCATTTTTGAGCTGGCCAATCTAAGCGAAAAAAATACCTCTGGTTGTCTATTGACCCTATGGAGGATCTAATGGTACTTAGCAATATGACTGTAGGCTTCAGAAATGTTCCTGTTTGGTGGCAGGTGTAAGTGATGGGGTGCTGGGGTGAGTGATGGACGGCCCCTGCAATAAAAGCGTAACTCACAGGCTGGTCAATGTCCTACTGATACATCTTAATTCTCAGCTCCAACCCTACCCCCAACCCAGGTCCAAAAGATTCACTGCAGACACCGGCTGTCTCAGTTTGAAAGCCCCAGGTTTTATGCAAAAAATTTTCTCAGTTTACTCATTATTCTCCAGTATCTTTCAGGTTCCAGAATGATCCAATCATTTTTGCAGTTATTTTATGACGTATTTTACTCAAGGTTTGGCTTCAACAGTGTCTTAACTCCTTAGTCTCAACTCAACATCATCCTCAACACTTCTACAACATTGAATGCATGTTCTTGCCACTCCACCTCCACACCCAAACTCAGTCTAATACCACCATTCACACCCATACACAGTTTAACACCACCATTCAGACCCAAACTCAGTCTAAGACCGCCATTCACACCCAAACTCAGTTTAATACCGCCATTCACACCCAAACTCAGTCTAATACCGCCATTCACACCCAAACTCAGTTTAATGCCGCCATTCACACCCAAACTCAGTCTAATACCGCCATTCACACCCAAACTCAGTTTAATACCGCCATTCACACCCAAACTCAGTCTAATACCGCCATTCAGACCCACGCTCAGTTTAATACCACCATTCGCACCCAAACTCAGTCTAATACCACCATTCACACCCAAACTCAGCTTAATACTGCCATTCACACCCAAACTGAGTCTAATACCGCCATTCAACCCACGCTCAGTTTAATACCACCATTCACACCCACACACAGTTTAGTACCACCATTCACACCCACACTCGGTTTAATACCGCCATTCACACCCAAACTCAGTTTAATGCCGCCATTCACACCCAAACTCAGTCTAATACCGCCATTCACACCCAAACTCAGTTTAATACCGCCATTCACACCCAAACTCAGTTAAAAACCACCACTCACACCCAAACTCAGTCTAATACCGCCATTCACACCCAAACTCAGTCTAATACCGCCATTCACACCCAAACTCAGCTTAATACCGCCATTCACACCCAAACTCAGTCTAATACCGCCATTCACACCCACGCTCAGTTTAATACCACCATTCACACCCAAACTCAGTCTAATACCACCATTCACACCCAAACTCAGCTTAATACTGCCATTCACACCCAAACTGAGTCTAATACCGCCATTCAACCCACGCTCAGTTTAATACCACCATTCACACCCACACACAGTTTAGTACCACCATTCACACCCACACTCGGTTTAATACCGCCATTCACACCCAAACTCAGTTTAATACCGCCATTCACACCCAAACTCAATTTAATACCACCATTCACACCCAAACTCAGTCTAATACCGCCGTTCACAGCCAAACTCAGTTTAATACCGCCATTCACACCCAAACTCAGTTTAATACCGCCATTCACACCCAAACTCAGTCTAATACCGCCATTCACACCCAAACTCAGCTTAATACCGCCATTCACACCCAAACTCAGCTTAATACCACCATTCACACCCACACACAGTTTAACACCACCATTCACACCCACACTCGGTTTAATACCGCCATTCACACCCAAACTCAGTTTAATACCGCCATTCACACCCAAACTCAATTTAATACCACCATTCACACCCAAACTCAGTCTAATACCGCCGTTCACAGCCAAACTCAGTTTAATACCGCCATTCACACCCAAACTCAGTTTAATACCGCCATTCACACCCAAACTCAGTCTAATACCGCCATTCACACCCAAACTCAGCTTAATACCGCCATTCACACCCAAACTCAGCTTAATACCACCATTCACACCCACACACAGTTTAACACCACCATTCACACCCACGCTCAGTTTAATACCGCCATTCACACCCAAACTCAGTCTAATACCGCCATTCACACCCACGCTCAGTTTAATACTGCCATTGACACCCAAACTCAGTCTAATACCGTCATTCACACCCAAACTCAGTTTAATACCACCATTCACACCCAAACTCAGTCTAATACGGCCATTCACACTAAAACTCAGTCTAATACCGCCATTCACACCCAAACTCAGTCTAATACCGCCATTCACACCCAAACTCAGTTTAATACCGCCATTCACACCCAAACTCAGTCTAATATCAACATTCACACCCACACTCAGTTTAATACAACCATTCACACCCAAACTCAGTCTAATATCAACATTCACACCCACACTCAGTTTAATACCACCATTCACACCCAAACTCAGTCTAATACCACTATTCACACCCACGCACTGTTTAATACTGTCATTCACACCCACACACAGTTTAACACCACCATTCACACCCACGCACAGTTTAATACCACCATTCACACCCAAACTCGGTCTAATACCACTATTCACACCCACGCACTATTTAATACAGTCATTCACACCCATGCACAGTTTAGCGCTAAGTGAATATTTTTCAACAGAATTCACTCTAGAAAACGACAATGTTGTCGAGGAGAATACTGAGATACAGGCTACTAGACTAGGTGGGATTCAGGTTTACACATAAGAGGTATTAGAAATCCTTCAGAAGGTGAAGATAGATAAGTCCCCTGGGCCGGATGGGATTTATCCTAGGATCCTCTGGGAAGCCAGGGAGGAGATTGCCGAGCCTTTGGCATTGATCTTTAACTCGTCATTGTCTACAGGAATAGTGCCAGATGACTGGAGGATAGCAAATGTGCTTCCCCTGTACAAGAAGGGGAGTAGAGACAACCCTGGTAATTATAGACCAGTGAGCCTTACCTCAGTTGTTGGTAAAGTGTTGGAAAAGGTTATAAGGGATAGGATTTATAATCATCTAGAAAAGAATAAATTGAATAGGGATAGTCAGCACGGTTTTGTGAAGGCAAGGTCGTGCCTCACAAACCTTATTGAGTTCTTTGAGAAGGTGACCAAACAGGTAGCTGAGAGTAAACCGGTTGATGTGGTGTATCTGGAGTTCAGCAAGGCATTCGATAAGGTTCCCCACAATAGGCTATTGTACAAAATCCGGGGGAATGGAATTGTGGGAGATATAGCAGTTTGGATCGTAAATTGGCTTGCTGAAAGAAGACAGAGGGTGGTAGTTGATGGGAAATGTTCATCCTGGAGACCAGTTACTAGTGGTGTACTGCAAGGGTCGGTGTTGGGTCCACTGCTGTTTGTCATTTTTATAAATGACCTGGATGAGAGCGTAGAAGGAGGGGTTAGTAAATTTGCAGACGACACTAAGGTCGGTGGAGTTGTGGATAGTGATGAAGGATGCTGTAGGTTGCAGAGAGACATAGATAAGCTGCAGAGCTGGGCTGAGAGGTGGCAAATGGAGTTTAATGCAGACAAGTGTGAGGTGATGCACTTTGGAAGGAGTAACAGGAATACAGAGTAATGGGCTAATGGTAAGATTCTTAGTAGTGTAGATGAGCAGAGAGATCTCGGTGTCCATGTACACAGATCCTTGAAAGTTGCCACCCAGGTTGACAGGGCTGTTGAGAAGGCATACAATGTTTTAGCTTTTATTAATAGAGGGATCGAGTTCCGGAACCAAGAGGTTATGCTGCAGCTGTACAAAACTCTGGTGCGGCTGCACTTGGAGTATTGTGTACAGTTCTGGTCACCGCATTATAAGAAGGATGTGGAAGCTTTGGAAAGGGTGCAGAGGAGATTTACTAGGAAGTTGCCTGGTATGGAGGGAAGGTCTTATGAGGAAAGGCTGAGGGACTTGAGGCTGTTTTCGTTAGAGAGAAGGAGGTTGAGGGGTGGCTTAATTGAAACATATAAAATAATCAGAGGGTTAGATAAGGTGGATAGGGAGAGCCTTTTTCCTAGGATGGTGATGGCGAGCACGAGGGAGCACAGCTTTAAATTGAGGGGTGAAAGATATAGGACAGATGTCATAGGTAGTTTCTTTACTCAGACAGTAGTAAGGCAATGGAACGCTTTGCCTGCAACTGTAGTAGATTCGTCAACTTTAGGTACATTTAAGTCATCATTGGACAAGCATATGGACGTACATGGAATAGTGTAGGTTAGATGGGCTTGAGATCAGTATGACAGGTCGGCACAACATCGAGGGCCGAAGGGCCTGTACTGTGCTGTAATGTTCTATGTTCAATGTTCTGATACCACCATTCACACACAAACTCAGTCTAATACTGCCATTCACACCCAAACTCAGTCTAATACCACCATTCACACCCAAACTCAGTTTAATACCGCCATTCACACCCAAACTCAGTCTAATACCGTCACTCACACCCATGCTTAGTTTAATACCACCATTCACACCCACGTCAGTTTAATACCACCATTCACACCCACACTCGGTTTAAAACCGTCATTCACGCCCACATTCATTGCTGGACACTATGAGCTGGTCAGAGTCAGTTTGGATTTGTGAATGGCAGCTGGTGTCTAATGGCTCTGATTGAATTTTGGAGAATTTGATTAGCACGCTGGACAGAGTAATGTCTTTATTTCAACACTTCCACAGCTATTTATTAATATTCTGATCAGGACGTCATCAGTAAAATGAAATCTTATGGCAGATTAGTTTCACACTTGAAGGTAGGAGGCAGAGAGCTGACACGGTATGCGATCAAAGTGGCAACACTTTCAGGTCCTTTACAAAAGTGCATTTGCTGAGAGCCAGCAAAACACCAGGGAATTGACTTTTTGTTCGAAAAACAAAAATGTGAAAACTGGTGATGAGATCATCATATTCTGAGTTCTCTCACTGACTTCTCACAATGTCTCTGTCTCTTTTTCAGGACCAATGAGAATAGGTTGGTTTGTGATGCAGTATACACAGAGCAGCTGCGTAAAAGAGCATGCAGGCTCAGTCCCGGGCATAGCTTCCATCCCAGGAATGGGCTCAATAACCAAGCAAATGCACTCCCACATCAGATACCATCACCACCTCAGCACTGCCGCCTGGAGGAGTTAGCTGTGGCCCACCAACACACAGCCTTATACAGGCATCCAGAAAACAGGCATCTCAGGGACCGGCAACAGACTACAGGTCAGTTCATGAATATCACTCCTTTGGTCAGTAAATACCTATGCTCTGACACCAGCCTGTTAGTTAGTAAATGTCCTCATTCTGACACACTCATCTATTGTCAGCCACATGGACGGAAACCTGTAGGGGGTGGTTTTCCCATGTATCTCCTGATCATGTCCTTCTCAATAGAAGTGGTTGTGGGTTTGGAAGGTGAATTTCTACAGTGTATCTTGTAGGTGGTACGCACTGCTGCTACTGAGCATTGGTGGTGGAGGGAGTGGATGCTTGTGGACATGGTGCCATGCCTCTACATTGGGGAAAACCAAGCGGAGGCTTGGGGACCTCTTTGCAGAACACCTCCTCTCGGTTTGCAATAAACAACTGCACCTCCCAGTCGCGAACCATTTCAACTCCCCCTCCCATTCCTCAGACGACATGTCCATCCTGGCCTCCTGCAGCGCCACAATGATGCCACCCGAAGGTTGCAGGAACAGCAACTCATATTTCACTGGGAACCTTGCAGCCCAATGGTATCAATGTGGATTCCACAAGCTTCAAAATCTCCCCCCCACCCCACACTGCATCCCAAAACCTGCCCAACTCGTCCCCACCTCCCTAACCTGTTCTTCCTCTCACCTATCCCCTCCTTCCAGCTCAAGCCGCACCACCATTTCCTACCTATAACCTCATCCCACCCCCTTGACCTGTCTGTCCTCCCCAGACTGACCTATCCTCTCCTTACCTTCCCACCTACACTCACCTCTACTGGCTCTATCCCCGCCTCTTCTCTGTCTTCTCTCCACCTAGTTTCTCCTCTATCCATGTTCGATCCGCCTCCCCCTCTCTCCCTATTTATTTCCAAACTGTCTCCCCCTTCCCCTTTTCTGTTGAAGGGTCTAGGCCCGAAACGTCAGCTTTTGTGCTCCTAAGATGCTGCTTGGCCTGATGAGTTCATCCAGCTCCACAATTTGTTATCTCGGATTCTCCCGCATCTGCAGTTCCCATTATCTCAGCTGCTTTGTCCTAGAATGTGTCAAGCTTCTTGAGTGTTGTTGGGGCTGCACTGATCCAGGCAAGTGGGGTGTATTCCATCACACTCCTAACTTGTGCCTTGGAGATGGTGGACAGACTTTGATGAGTCAGGAAGTGAATTACTCACTGCAGTATTCTCAGCCTCCAATCTGTTCTTGTAGCTATTGTGTTTATGTGGTGAGTCTAGTTGAGTTTCTGGTCAATGGTAACCCCCAGGATGTTGATAGTGGGGGATTCAGTGATGGGAACACCATTGAATGTCAAGGAGTGGTGGTTAGATTGGCAATTGTATGGCATGAATGTTACTTGCCAATTGTCAGCCCAAGTCTAGAGATTGCCCAAATTGTGCTGCAACTGTACTTCAACTGCTTCAGTATCTGAGGAGTCACGAATGGTTCTGAACATGGTGCGATCATTGGCGGACATCCCCACTTCTGACCTTATGATGGGGGGAAGGGAGCTATCTGACTATTACAACCTTCGGGGTCTTGCTTGCTAATCTCCTACTCGCGCCCTAAATTTTAGACAGCAGGAACACATCCCTTTTGTCGTCCATGTTATTGATTGCAATGCTCACCCTCCCACACTGACAGCTCTGCAAATCTTCAATTGTAATTTTCCCTAGAAACTGGGTGGGTTGCACAATGTGATTACAAAACTTCATATTGAATTAATATAATAATACAGTTCTTCAACATACCTGGAATTTAATTTTTAACTGTCTTCTGAAATGGCCTTACAATTGCACCAAATCACTTCTAAAAACTCGAAAGAACATTTTAAAATTTGTTCATTGGAATTGCTGTCTTGGCCAATTTATCACCAATCCTAAACTGCACTGAAGGCAGTTTAGAGTTAACCACATCACTGTGGGTCTGGAGTCACGTGTAGGCCAGACCAGATGAGGATGGTAGATTTCTTTCCCTAAAGGACATTAGTGAACCAGATGGGTTTTTTATGGCAACTAACTAAAGTAATACTTCAGGCTAGCTTTTAGTTATGGATTTTAGCGAGCTTAAATTTCATCATCTGCCATGGTGGGAATGTAACCCACAACCCCAAATTAGGCCGCCTCTCTAGATTATTAACTCAGTGACACCATCACATTCCCTCAAACAGTACACAGTTCAAGCAGGTAGCTGAACATCACCTTCCCAAGGGCAATTAGGAATGGGCGACAAATGCAGCCAGCAACACCCATCCTCCTCCTCTAACCAATAAAAAAGGTTCTGAGCGCTGATTTGGTAAGGTTACTAGTTTTTTTCTCAATACTCTGTTTGGGAATTTAGAATAATGGGAACGGAGGTCAGGGCAGTTGTGTGTTCCTCCTGCAGAATGTGGGAGGTAAGGGTCACCACTATTGTCCCCACTGACTTCATCTGCGGGAAGTGCACCCAACTCCAGCTCCTCGCAAACCGCGTTAGGGAACTGGAGCTGGAGTTGGAGCTGGATGAACTTTGGATCATTTGGGAGACTGAGGGGGTGATTGAGAGGAGTTAAAGGAGGTAGTCACACCACAGGTACAGGACAAAGGTAGATGGGTTACAGTCAGGGGACGAAAAGGGAACAAGCAGACAGTGCAGGGATCCCCTGTGGCCATTTCCCTCAATGAAAGGTATACAGTTTTGGATACTGTTGGGGGGAACAACTTACCAGGGGTAAGCCATGGGGTACAGGTCTCTGGCACAGAGTCTGTCCCTGCTGCTCAGAAGGGAAGCAGGGAGAGGAGCAGAGCATTTGTCACTGGGGACTCATAGTTAGGGGGACAGATAGGAGATTCTGTAGGAATGAGAGAGACTGACCATTGGTGTGTTGCCTCCCAGGTGCCAGGGTCCATGATGTTTCGGATCGTGTTTTCTGGATTCTTAAGGGGGACGGGGAACAGCCCCAAGTCGTGATCCACATGGGCACCAACGACATAGATAGGAAAAGGCATAGGGATGTGAGGCAGAAATTCAAGGAGCGAGGGTGGAAGCTTAGAGCTAGAACTAACAGAGTTGTTATCTCTGGTTGTTACCCGTGCCACGTGTTAGTGGGGCGAGGAATAGGGAATACGTGGCTACATGTATGGTGCAGGAGGGAGGGATTCAGGTACATGGATAATTGGGGCTCATTCTGGGGTAGGTGGGACCTCTACAAATGGAATGGTCCACACCTGAACCAGAGGGGTACCAATATCCTGGGTGGGGGGGGGGCGCAGAATTTGCTAATGGTCTTTGGGAGGGTTTAAACTAATTTAGCAGGGGGATGGGAATCTGAATTGTAGCTCCAGTGTACAGGAGTTTGAGAGTAGTGAGGTTGTGGATAAGGTTTCAAGGTCGCAGGAGTGTACCGGCGGGCAGGAAGGTGGTTTGAAGTGTGTCTACTTCAATGCCAGGAGCGTCCGGAATAAGGTGGGTGAACTTGCAGCATGGGTTAGTACCTGGGACTTCGATGTTGTGGCCATTTCGGAGACATGGATAGAGCAGGGACAGGGATGGATGTTGCAGGTTCCGGGGTTTAGATGTTTCATTAAAATCAGGGAAGGTGGTAAAAGAGGGGGAGGTGTGGCTTTGTTAGTCAAGGATAGTATTACGGTGGCAGAAAAGATGTTTGATGAGGACTTGTCTACTGAGGTAGTATGGGCAGAGGTTAGAAACAGGAAAGGAGAGGTCTCCTTGTTGGGAGTTTTCTATAGGCCTCTGAAAAGTTCCAGAGATGTAGAAGAAAGGATAGCAAGGATGATTCTGGACAGGAGCAAAAGTAGCAGGGTAGTTGTTATGGGGGACTTCAACTTTCCAAATATTGACTGGAAATACTATAGTTCGAGTACTTTAAATGGGTCAGTTTTTGTCCAGGTGAGTGCAGGAGGGTTTCCTGACACAGTATGTAGATAGGCCAACAAGAGGCGAGGCCGCATTGCATTTGGTACTGGGTAATGAACCAGGCCAGGTGTTAGATTTGGAGGTAGGTGAGCACTTTGGTGATAGTGACCACAATTTGGTTACGTTTACTTTAGCAATGGAATGGGATAGGTATATACTGCAGGGCACGATTTATAGTTGGGGGAAAGGCAATTATGAGGTGATTAGGCAAGATTTAGGATGCATAGGATGGGAAGGAAACTGCAGGGGCTGGGCACAATTGAAATGTGGAGCCTGTTCAAGAAGCAGCTACTGCGTGTCCTTGATAAGTATGTACCTGCCAGGCAGGGAGGAAGTTGTCGAGCGAGGGGACCATGGTTTTCTAAAGAAGTTGAATCCCTTGTCAAGAGGAGGCGTGAAGGCTCAGTTAGGGATCTTGAGTTAGCCAGGAAGGACCTAAAGAGAGAGCTAAGACGAGCTAGGAGGGGACATGAGAGGTCTTTGGCAGATAGGATCAAGGAAAACCTTAAAGCTTTCTATAGGTATGTCAGGAATAAAAGAATGACTGAGGTAAGATTAGGGCCAGTCAAGGACAGTAGTGGGAAATTGTGCGTGGAGTCTGAAGAGATAGGCGAGGCGCTAAATGAATATTTTTCGTCGGTATTCACACAGGAAGAAGACAATGTTATTGAGGAGAATACTGAGATACAGGCTATTAGCCGAGATGGGATTGAGGTTCGTGAGGAGGAGGTGCTAGCAATTCTGGAAAGTGTGAAAATAGATGAGTCCCCTGGGCTGGATGGCATTTATCCTGGGATCCTCAGGGAAGCCAGGGAGGAAATTGCAGAGCCTTTGGCTTTGATCTTTATGTCGTCATTGTCAACAGGAATAGTGCCAGAAGACTGGAGGATAGCAAATGTTGTCCCGTTGTTCAAGAAGGGGAGCCCTGGCAATTATAGACCAGTGAGCCTTACTTCGGTTGTGGGTAAAGTGTTGGAGAGGATTATAAGAGATAGGATTTATAATAATCTAGAAAAGAATAAATTGATTATGGATAGTCAGCACGGTTTTGTGAAGGGTAGTTCGTGCCTCACAAAACTTATTGAGTTCTTTGAGCTGGTGACCAAACAGGTGGATGAGGGTAAACCGGTTGATGTGGTGTATATGGATTTCAGTGAAGCGATTGATAAGGTTCCCCACGGTAGGCTATTGCAGAAAATACAGAGGCATGGGATTGAGGGTGATTTAGCAGTTTGGATCAGAAATTGGCTAGTTGGAAGAAGACAGAGGGTGGTGGTTAATGGGAAATGTTCATCCTGGAGTTCAGTTACTAGTGGTGTACTGCAAGGGTCGGTGTTGGGTCCACTGCTGTTTGTCATTTTTATAAATGACCTGGATGAGGCTGAGATGGATGGGTTCGTAAATTTGCAGATGACATGAAAGTCGGTGGAGTTGTGGATAGTGCGGAAGGATGTTGCAGGTTACAGAGGGACATGGATAAGCAGCAGATCTGGGCTGAGAGGTGGCAAATGGAGTTTAATGTGGGAAAGTGTGAGGTGATTCACTTTGGAAGGAGTAACAGGAATACAGAGCACTGGGCTAATGGTAAGATTCTTGGTAGTGCGGATGAGCAGAGGGAGCTCGGTGTCCATGTGCATAGATCCCTGAAAGTTGCCACCCAGGTTGATAGGGTTGTTAGAAAGGCATACGGTATGTTAGTTTTTTTAGTAGAGGGATTGAGTTTTGCCGCATTATTGGAAGGATGTGGAAGCATTGGAAAGGGTGCAGAGGAGATTTACCGGGATGTTGCCTGGTATGGAGGGAAGGTTTGACGTGGAAAGGCTGAGAGACTTGAGGCTGTTTTCGTTAGAGAGGAGAAGGTTAAGAGGTGACCTAATAGAGGCATACAAGTTGATCAGAGGATTTGATAGGGTGGACAATGAGAGCCTTTTTCCTGGGATGGAGATGGCTAGCACGAGGGGACATAGCTTTAGATTGAGGGGTGATAGATATAGGACAGATGTCAGAGGTAGGTTCTTTCCTCAGAGTGTAGTAAGGGTGTGGAATGACCTGCCTGCAACAGTAGTAGACTCACGAACTTTAAGGCATTTAAATGGTCATTGGATAAACATATGGATAATAATGGAATAGTGTAGGTTAGATGGGCTTCAGATTGGTTTCACAGATTTGGCAAAACATCAAGGGCCGAAGCGCCTGTACTGAGCTGTAAGGTACTATGTTCTAACATCAACATCTCATTAAAACACGTCTAAAAACTCTGACAGTGGGTTATCAGTCAGTAATTGCCTACAATCCGTTAACAGCCTATCCTTTGGTTTGTTCCCTCGCCACTGTCTCTCCCTGGCTTTGTGGCAATGTATTCTGTCTGAACTCATCTATTCCTAACTTTGATATTTTGATTGACACTGAGCTGTGCATTGAACCCCACTGCAGTACAAAAATGCTGCATTGTCCCAAACTGTGTTGTTGGTCAGAAACAGCTCACATATGTGTGCCATATTTATTGTGGGTTATGACTAAAGGGTGAAACCTGTGCTGTCCAGTGCTGGGTTAGCCTGTCTGACAGTGTGCTGTCCAGTGCTGTGTTAACCTGTGTGACAGTGTGCTGTCCAGTGTTGGGTTAGCCTGTCTGACAGTGTGCTGTCCAGTGTTGGGTTAGCCTGTCTGACAGTGTGCTGTCCAGTGCTGGGTTCGCCTGTCTGAGAGTGTGTTGTCCAGTGTTGGGTGACCCTGTCTGAGCTTGCTTTGTGCTTACAGGCAGGCTGGAATCCTCTTAACAACCTTTGCTAATGTTGGTCTTTTATGTCATTACAGCTCCAGGAGTACAGAGATCCCAATCAGATGTAATTGATCATCACTTGACAGACAGAGAGTGGGCAGAAGAATGGAAGCACCTGGATAATGTAGGTGTGGGTACATAACACGTCCTGTTGAGGTGTAAGATCGTGTGATAGGGGTAACCTTGTGAGTTTGCTCTGACATAAGATGCTGATTCAGGCTGAGAATGTTTCCAAGAAACCTGGGATACAGAATTCCTCTGGAATATCACCTCAGTGCCTCTTCCAAAGATCCCAATCTGGACAATGATGGGATGGTGTCGGATATGTCAGTATCCAGCTCTGTCTCCACCACTGCCTCTCTCAAACAGTTGACTCTGTTTTTCAGACTTTTAAACATTTGAAAAAACAAAATTATCGCCATTTTTTCCCAGCCACAAATTCTGATCCCTAGTCACCACCTCAGGCAAAACCGGACAGTTTGTAGCCTGGACGACCTGCCAATATCTCCCTCATCATATGTATCTTTACGGAGATACTTATTCACTCCTCCACAATATCACCCCACCTCCGTCCATTTTTTGCTGCAATCTTCATTCATTTAAGATCTCCAGGCTCAACTATTCCAGTAGTTTCCCTGCTCGATTACATTACCCAATACACTTTATTACAGAATGAGAACAACACACAGAAAGGCCACTCAGCCCATGGTTTGTATTGGTTCTCTGAATGAGCAATTTACTCAGTATCACTCGCCTGCCTTCTTTCTGTAAGTTAGCACAACCTTCCTCTTCAGATAACAGTCTAGGTGCCTTCTGAGACTTTCTATTCAGGCAATGCATTCCACCCTGTGGCCAACTGCTACATGAAGAAATGCACTTTGCGGAACACCTGCGCTCGGTTCACAATAAACAACTGTACCTCCCAGTCGTGAACCATTTCAACTCCCCCTCTCATTCCTTGGATGACATGTCCATCATGGGCCTCCTGCAAGTACCACAACGATGCCACCCAAAGGTTGCAGGAACAGCAACTCATATTCCGCATGGGAACCCTGCAGCCCAATGGTATCGATGTGGATTTCACAAACTTCAAAATCTCTCCTCCCCTACCATATGCCAAAACCAGCCCAGCTCGTCCCCGCCTCCCTAACCTATCCCCTCCCACCTATCCCCTCCTCTAACCTCAAGCCCCACCCTATCTCCTACTTACTAACCTCATCCCGCCCCCTTGACCTGTCTGCCTCCCTGGACTAACCTATCTCCTCCTTAACTCCCCACCTACACTCAACTTTACTGGCTCCATCCTCGCCTCTTTGCCCTGTCTGTCTCGTCTCCACCTATCTGGTCGTTTATCCATCTTCCATCCGCCTTCCCCCCCTCCCATCTCTCTCTATTTATTTCAGAACCCCCTTCCCCTCCCCCATTTCTGAAGATGGGTCCAGACCCAAAACGTCAGCCTTCCTGCTCCGTTCATCCAGATCTACACCTTGTTATCTCTTATTCTAATATTGTTTATGCTTCTTTTCCCAATTACTTTAAATCTCTGCACTTACTCCTGTTCCCTTCACAACTGGGATTAGTTCAAATAAAAGCAATACTGGATGCTAGAGCCTGAAATAAAAAACAGAAAATGCTGTGAAGGGTTGGTGGTCTGGCATCATCTGTGGAGACAGCAACAGGGTTAGTGTTTTGAATTCAGTGGCCCTCCTTCAGAACTGAGAGTAGCTGGGAAAAGGTGGTATTTATGCTGATGAGAGGGATGGGAAAGAAGTGAATGGACAGGTCGAAGTAGAGCTCAGAGAGAGAGAGGGAAAGTTAGGCTGACAAAGGAATGGTTGAAAGTAGACCAAGGAAGGGGAAAAGCTGCTGAAGGGGACCATAAGTTAGTTAAAATAGTTTGGCTATGTTGAAAGCAGCCATTTAATGACAGGACCTGGAGTGTGGGGGTCAGTAAAGGACTTGGGTGAAGCTGCTCAGGCCCAAAAATTGGCTTTCAAGCAGAAAGTGACATGTTGTTCTTCCAGCTTTGTGCAGTCAGACCAAACTCAAAATGTTAACTCCGTTTCTCTCTCTACAGATGTTGCCAGACCTGCTGAGCTTCTCCAGCAATGCCTGTTTTCGTTCCTACTTTCTCCAACCCATCTCCATAATCAAAAATCCTCATTTCTGGAATTGCAGTGCCAAAACTGGATAAGCTTCACCAGTTGAGCCTGAAGCAATGTTTCATATCAGTTCAACACAGTCACCTTCCTTGAGTACTCTATGCCCTTATTAATAATGTTGGGATGGTGTATGCTTTACTCATTCCTCTCTCAACCTGACCATGTTTAGTGAAATATGCACAGACACACATATTCCTCGGCTCTTGCACCCCGTTTAGAATTTTACATTAAATTGCCTCTCCATATTCTTCCCACTTAAATAAATCATAAGTACATTAGTGGTGTATGCAGGGTACTTTGATCTTAAGAGGATAATAGCCATTGTTGGCTGCAGGAACTGTTTTGTGCTGTACTGTTCTAAGTTCTACGTTTTATGTACAAACATACAAATTAGGAGCATTTCTCAACAATGAATTTAATCTGCCACCTGCGCTTTCATTGACCAACCTACGTCCTCTTGAAGTTCTACACTGTTTTCTCATAGTTCACAATGCTCTCAGGTTTCACATTACCCAGAATTGTGGCAACATACAACATAATATCCTTTACGTGTACTCCGTACAGAAGTACAGGCATTTTGGTGAACCTTGGATACAAAAGAATAAAAGGAAAAGTAGAGCAAAACATTTAGAAATAAGGTAGTTGCAATAGCTAAAGGATTGACATTACAATCCGGTAAAGAATTTCAAATAGGGACAGCTCAGCACGTTGTCTGACCACCCGCACCAGGTCCCACTCCGACACCTCTCCCACTCCGCTCCGGAATCAGCTACACCACGGGAAGTTGTGCTGCTCCAAGACCCGTTTCCCAACGCCCCGCAACCCCGGCTCTGCACCGGGACCCGTTTCCACCCCCCCCCCCAACCCCGGCTCTGCACCGGGACCCGTTTCCACCCCCCCCCCCCAACCCCGGCTCTGCACCGGGACCCGTTCCCCCCCCCCCCAGCCCCCAACCCCGGCTCTGCACCGGGACCCGTTCCCCCCCCCCCCCCCAACCCCGGCTCTGCACCGGGACCCGTTCCCCCCCCCCCCCCCAACCCCGGCTCTGCACCGGGACACGTTTCCCACCCCCCCAAACCTGGCTCTGCACCGGGACCCGTTTCCCACCCACAGCCCCCAACCCCGGCTCTGCACCCGGACCCGTTTCCCACCCACACCCCCCCCAACCCCGGCTCTGCACCCGGACCCGTTTCCCACCCACACCCCCCCCAACCCCGGCTCTGCACCGGGACCCGTTATCCCTCTAAACCCTTCCTATTCGTACACCAATCTAGATACCTTTTAGATGTTGTAATTGTACCAGCCTCCACCACTTTCTCTGCCAGTTTGATCCATACACGCACCACACTCTGCCTGAGAAGGTTGCCCCTTAAGAGTCTTTTAGATCTTTCTCCTATCACCTTAAACCTCTAGTTTTGGACTCACCCACCCCAGGGAAAAGACCTTGGCTACTCACCCTCTCCATGCCCCTCATGATTTTATAAGGTCACCTCTCAGCCTATGACGCTCCAGGGAAAATAGCCCCAGCCAATTCAATTTCTCGCTAGATCTCAAACATTTCCAACTCTGACACTGGGAATAATCTGGAAATGTTGGCTTTTGCTCGCTATTTTCCTGCCTGTCCCCTGTAATATTATGCACAAGACCACATCCCTCTTTCTGCCTGTGTTGTTCCCACACAGAATCAGATCAGCACTGGTTAGATTGCAGCCCTGTCATTTCTTAACTTTTAATTAACTTGCTGTTGTTAACAAACTTTACCAAATTCTAATAAACTACTGCTTTTATTAAACTTACCCATACCACAAATACTTATTCCACTTTACTTGTTAACCTTACTGAAAAATTGAAAGGAATGATAATACTCACCAGCTACTCACATATTACTCATTATAGCTGCTTTCTCTTTTTCCACCAAATTCCTCACAGTCACAAAAACTCACAGTGTCTCCATTCTCCTGACTTCATTACTACACCACACTGTTTTGTATTGCATTGCCATTAATGTACATAATCAGGCTGCATCCAACAGGCCTGTAATTGATAGCCTTAAGCAGGCAGATGATAAGTCATGTTTGCAGCATCTGGGAATTTGGACCGGAAACAACAAGTATTTGAAGTTTGAGCAGCTTCTTTGGACTGTGGGAGGAAATCCACACAGACATGGGGAGAATGTGCAAACTCCACACAAACAGTCACCTGAGGGTGGAATCAAACCCAGACCCCTAGCGCCGTGAGGCAGCAGTGCTAACCGCTGAGCCACTATGCCATCCAGTTAGGTGTCAAATTGTCCAGCTTCTCTGGCCACAGAGTGGACAAGCCAGCTGACTATAGTACTGTGCTACAGGAGCTATTCAACAGGGGAGAGTAAAAAGAAATGTGGCAGTAAAGGACAATATAGCGGGGGGATCAAAGAGCACAAGGCCAGATGGTTATGTTGCCTGATCGCTGCCAAGGCTTGGGAGATCAGCTCGAAGCTGACAAGTGGGAAGGGAAGGATCTAGTCGATGTGGTACATGTAATAGCAGTGACATGACTGGGACAAAGAAGGAAGTTCAGCACGGTCAATATGAGGTACAAGGTGTGAAACTAAGAAGGAGATGCGTAGATGTGATGGTCAAGAGGAACA
Organism: Stegostoma tigrinum; assembly: GCF_030684315.1. Taxonomy (NCBI): domain Eukaryota; kingdom Metazoa; phylum Chordata; class Chondrichthyes; order Orectolobiformes; family Stegostomatidae; genus Stegostoma; species Stegostoma tigrinum. The sequence goes on along the minus strand of NC_081369.1, from coordinate 66,973,426 downwards.
ACAATGCCTCTTCTTCCTCAGGTAGTTCAGGGAATTTGGCATGTTCATAAGGTCCCTCACCAACAGATGCACATTTGGAAGCTTACTGTCCTGGTGCATAATGGCCTGGTACGGCAACTTTTCTGCCCAGGACCGTAAGAAATTACAGAAAGTGGTGTACACAGCCCAGACCATCACAGAAGCCAACCTTGCATCCATGGACTTTACTTACACAGCTCACTGCTGCAGAAAGGTAGCCAACATCATCAAAGATCCATTGCACCCCGGTAATGGTCTCCTACAACCTCTTCCCAGCCATTATTAGACAGATGAATGGACTCTCCAACTTCAAATAATGTTGATCTTACTTCATGCAGCTCCTGTGCAGGTGTAACCTGTATGCCTCACTCTGTCTATGCACCCTATGATCTATCTGTACTGCTCACAAAGAAAGCCTCTCACAGTACTTGGGAACACATGGCAATAAATCAATATCAAACTCAAGGAGAACCTCAAAGCTGATAATCTCTGGGTTATTAGCTGGGCCATGTACAAATTGGCAGAGGGAAAGTCAGATCAGAAAAATGAATACATCACTCAAAGACTGGCGTGGGAGCAATGGGTTCTGGTTTGTACTGCACTGACACCCCCCCCCCCCCCCCACCGCCCCACCTCCGTGGGATCTGTACTGAAGGATCAGTCTTATTCTAATCATGCAGGGGCTGCTGTTCCTGCCAACTGCATGCTGGGAATTAGAGAGGATTTTAAACTAAATATTAGCGTCATGGGATCAAATTTGGGAAGTATTTTATTCACTCATGGGACATGGGTGTCGCTGGCTGGGCCAGCATTTATTGCCCATCCCTAGCTGCCTAGGGAGGGAATTCCAGGATGTTGGCCAAGTGACAGTTAGGGAACAGCGATATATTTCCAAGTCAGGATGGTGACTGACTTGGATAGGACCTTCTAGGAGGTGATGTTCCCATGTATCTTCTGCCCTTGAGCTTTTAGATGGAAATGATTGTGGATTAGGAAGGTACTGCCCAAGGACCGTTAATGAATTTCTGGATTGCATCTTGTAAATGACCTCCAGGGAAGGAAATCTGCCATTCTTACCCAGTCTGGCCTACTTGTGACTCAAGACCATCAGGAATGTGGCTGACTCTCAAATGCCTTCTGAAATGGACTAGCAAGCACTCAGTTGTAGCAAATTGCTACATTTTTGTCCACTCATTTATGTCTTCTTTACAACTTACTTTCCTGCGTATTTGTGCATCATCAGAAATTTGTCAAGTTCACTTTCCACCCTTTCACTAAATCGTTTTCAAAATGATTTTGTCCCAGCTGGAGGTCCCAGCACTGATCCCTGAGGCACACCGTTTGCAACAGCTTGCCAAGATGATAAAGACCCATTTCTGTCTACCCTCTGCTTCCTGTTAGGAAGCCAATCTGCTATCTATGCCAATGTGTTAACCCGTACACTAATAGCTTTTATTTTCTACAATAGCCTTTGATGTGACACCTTCTCAAATATCTTCTGGAAATCTAAATATAGAAATCCACTGGTTCCTCTTTATCCACAGCACGTATTACTTCCTCAAAAAAACTGTAATAGATCAGTCAAACATGACTTTCCTTTCACAAAACCATGCTGACTCTGCCTGATCATCTTGAACTTAACCAAGTGCCCCATCATAACTGATTTAATAATAACATCTAATATGTTCCGTATTACAGATGTTAAGGTTCCTCCTTTCTGTCTCCCTTCTCTTTTGAAAAAAGGAGTTATGTTTGTTCTCGTTCGATTTGATGGGGCTGACCCTTAATCAAGAGATTTTTGGAAAATTAAAATTAATTCCAAAAGGTGTAGAGCTGGATGAACGCAGCAGGCCAAGCAGCATCAGAGGAGCAGGAAGGCTGATGTTTCCGGTCGAGGCCCTTCTTCAGAAATGGAGGACGGGAAGGGGATTCTGAAATAAATAGAGAGAAATGGGGAGGGAGATAGAAGATGGACAGAGGAGAAGATAGGCTGAGAGGAGACAGACAGGTCAAAGAGGAGTGGATGGAGCCAGTAAAAGTGAGTGTAGGTGGGGAGGTAGGGAGATATAGGTTGGACCAGGGAGGACAGACAGGTCAAGGAGGTGGGATGAGGTTAGTGGGTAGGAGGTGGGGGTGCAGCTTGAGGTGGGAGGAGTGGTTAGGGAGGCAGGGGGCGAGCTGAGCTAGTTTTGGGATGTGGTCGGGGGAGGGGAGATCTTGAAGTTTGTGAAGTCCACATTGATACCATTGGGCTGCAGGGTTCCCAAGCGGAATATGAGTTGCTGTTCTTGCAGCTTTCAGGTAGCATCGTTGTGGCAATGCAGGAGGCCCAGGATGGACATGTCATCCGAGGAATGGGAGGGGGAGTTGAAATGGTTCGCGACTGGGAGGTGCAGTTGTTTATTGTGAACCAAGCGGAGGTGTTCTGCAAAGTGGTCCCCAAGCCTCCACTTGGTTTCCCCAAGGTAGAGGCCACTACGGGAATGGCGGATACAGTATGCCACATTAGCAGGTGTGCAAGTGAACATCTGTTTGATGTGGAAGGTCCTCTTAGGGCCTGGGATGGGGGTGAGGGGGGAGGTGTAGGGGCAGATGTAGCACTTCCTGTAGTTGCAGGGAGAAGTGCCAGGTGTGGTGGGGCCGGAGGGGAGTGTGAAGCGGACAAGGGAGTCAGGGAGAGAGCGGTCCCTCCAGAAAGCAGATAACGGTGGGGAGGAAAAACTGACTCTGGTGGTGGGGTCGGATTGCAGATGGCGGAAGTGTCAGAGGATGATGTGTTGGATCCCGAGGTTGGTGGGGTGGTACATGAGGACAAGGGGCATTCTGTTCTGGTTGTTATTGCGGGGAGGGGGTGTGAGGGATGAGTTGCGGGAAATGTGGGAGATACGGTCAAGGGCATTTTCGACCACTGAGGGGGGAAGTTGCGGTCCTTCAAAAACAAGGACATCTGGGATGTCCAGGAGTGGGATGCCCCATCTTGGGAGCAGATGCGATGGAGGTGAAGGAATTGGGAATAGGGGGTGGCATTTTTCCAGTAAGGTCGGTGAGAGGAGGTATATTCTAGGAGCTGTGGGAGTTGGTAGGCTTGAAATGGATATTGGTTTCCAGGTGGATGCCAGGTTCTTCCTGGACCTCTCTATCTGCATCTCTGGCATGTTTACTCTTAAAAATAGTTCCTTGATATTTTGTTTCATCCTGAGGAAATGACAATGCTGGATAAATGAGATAACAAGGTGTAGAGCTGGATGAACACAGCAGGCCAAGCAGCATCAGAGGAGCAGGTTTGTGAAGCAGGTTTCTGATTTTCTTGAAATGTCAGCTTTCCTGCTCCTCTGATGCTGCTTGGCCAGCTGTGTTCATCCAGCTCTGCACATTGTTATTTCAGATTCTCCAGCATCGCAGTTCCTACTATCTCTTATGCTGTATAAATGTCAGGTTTGTTCAGCTACATTTAGAGTCTCCCTGTGGTTCAGTGTCTCTTTATTGTTTTATGTGGCTCACTCATACCTTTCCTTCTCAGCTCCTGAACTGTATCATGGATATGGTGGAGAAAACACGTCACTCCCTGATGGTGCTGCGTCGTTGCCAGGAAGCTGATCGGGTAGAACTTCATCACTGGATCTGTCACTATAGAAACTCTGATGATATGAGAACAGGTGAGATTTCAATGCAGTCTCCTAAGAACTCCTCCACCCTAAAAGATACCCAACTTGTTACAGGATTTCTGTTACTTGATAATGTCAGTCTATCCCAGTTTAAGTGCAATAATGAAATAAAATAAAGGTTCACACCAAGGGCTGATATTTCTATCATAATTACAATTCTATTATCACACAATTATCACAAGACTACTGATCTTGTAAAACAATATAGAATGAACTTAATACTATACAGAAAAGCAGATGAAGTTTGATCACCAATATGCATTTTGTAAAATGTTGTGCTCTCCATGAAATAGGCCGATGTTTATTTTCACATTCTTGATCACTGTCTCTGCCTCTAGTGAATTACTGTGTCACAATCTACACTCATCTCCCTCCAGCTTTCCTGGCTAAGCTTCTCCCTGATATGAGTCAGCACCAAGTAAAGGCAGATCCCAGTTAGAATCACCACAACTGAACCTAATACCCCAGTGAAAATCCTAAAAATCCCATATCCCAGTGAGAATCAATGCCTGTGGATCCCATTGTCCTGTGCAAATCCTGTGGATCTCACACCCTAGTGTGAATCCTGTGGATCCCATACCCCAGTGAGAATCTGGACCTGATTCTGCTTAATCATATTATATATATTTCTAAATGTTCTGCTATTACATCCTTCTACTACATTAAGGTGGAGGCGATGGCCTGGTGGTATTGTCACTGGACTCCCAGATAACGTGCTGGGGACGCTGGTTTGAATCCCATCACGGCAGATGGTGGAATTTGAATTCAATAACTATCTGGAATTAAGAATCTAATGATGACCATGAACCTATAGTCAACTGTCAGAATAAACCGTTTTTATTTCTTATCTTTGCTCAAATGGATTGTCTTTCTTCCAATTTAAGGTCATGACTTGCTGTCATTTTTATTCTATCCCTTACTAACAATGCCACCCTCTGACTTATTCCTTTGTTGTCTGTCCTTTTGAAAAGTCACATTCCCTTGAATGTTTGGTTTATATACAGTAGCAGTAACAGCATATTCACAATTATTATTAAAGTGCTTTTGTTTTGTGTTCCAGAAGTACATGGACAGATTCTACAGGGGCAGGGTTATATACAGGAAGAGATTTGGAAAAAGGCTGGTAAGCTGTACTGCTGTTAATTTGTAAACAAGAAGCCCAGCCCCACAGTTTCTCAGTATAAAACATCTGATTTGCCATTCCCTACCGAATGCCCTGCACACAGGAACGATCTCACTTGCTGAATAATGAAGTAACTAGTCAGACTTTCTTTGTGTTAAACAAAGGGTCCATTTCGTTGTGCTAAGAATCACCCAGGTAAAAAATATTAAAGAAATGTAGAAATACATTCCAACTACTTCAAAATGCCACAAGCACACACATACTAAATCAAAGGTTCCTGCGGTGCAGAAGAAAGCCATTCGGCCCATTATATCTGCACCAACTCTCTGAGTATTTTGACTGAAGACCAACCTCCTGCTTTTTTCACATAACCCTGCACATCACCCAATGTCCTCTTGAATGTCATGATATGAAGGTGCCAGTGTTGGACTGGGATAGACTATAACCTGGTGTCGTGTGATTTGTGACCTCCTGAATATCTCAGTTAAACCCACCTCCACAATGCTCCCAACACTATGTATTCCAAACCCGGTCCATTCGCTGAAAGTTTTCTCTAACTGTACATCTGCTTCCTTTGTCAATCCCTTTAAAACTGTGCCCTCATGATTTTTAAAACCATCAAATCTTCCCCAGATTAACACGTGAAATAAATATAGAAGACATACACATTTCAGAGTAAAGGGGGTTAACTTTGGGCCAGTTAAAATTCAATTTTAAAAAATGAGGAGCATTCACATGATTGTAATTCCAGAAGCTTTGATTCTCAGCTGAGACTGTTTTTAAAGTTGTAGACATCATGTTCTTTTTATAAGAAATAACACATCTTTGTCATGAAAAACAAATCAAATTCCAGCTGCAGACTTATTTTCATTTCTGAGGAAGGGTCACCAGCCCAAAAACGTTAACTCTGTTTTCTCCTCCACAGATGCTGCCAGACCTGCTGAGCTTTTCCAACAACTTTGTTTTTGTTCCTGATTTACAGCATCTGCAGTTCTTTCGGCTTTTATTTTCATTTCTGCTTTGCTTCTTTCTCCATCCCAGAAGAGGCAGTGAATGAGGTAAAGCGACAGGCAATGACAGAGCTGAAGAAAGCCGTATTGGAAGCAGAGCACACGGCCCACAAAATGGTCACTGCTGAGCGAGTGAAGATGGAGTGTGCTCTGACTGAGACAAAGCAACAAGTCTCTGAGGCCATCCAGTCTCCCAGCCGGCAGCAAGAGGCTGCCAGTGAGGTGAGAGAGCCTGGCTCCAATCTCCCATTGCAGGAGGGGCAAAAGAGCACCAGCCGCCGAATAGTTTCATAGTCTTAGATAAAAGTTTTCCTTTCCTTTCAATTGGTGCATTGTTCTTCTCCTTAATTTAATTTCAATGGAACATGCCACTGTGGTAAACCTAGATACACAGTAAACAGCTTCCTTTACTTCTAAACGGAAAGTAAAACTCCTTCTGAACTGTCCCCCACCAAACAGTGCCAGGACATGGACAGCATGGGATTAGATACAGAGTAAAGCCCTCTCTATTCTTTTAAAGAGGAACTTAATGTCTCTCAACATTATTCCACCAAATACTCCCTGGATATCAACAAATTCCATTCACTTCTGGATGTTGAACTTTTTTTCTGCTGCTCCTGTGCCTATTTCTTTAACCGGGAGTCTAACCCACCCTCTGCCGAACCCTTCTCCAACCTTCAACACTCCCCATTCTCCTGGATACCACCCCACAGCCTCCTTCTCTCCCTCAACCTCTTCAGCTCCAACTGTGAATGAAACATCAATCGCCTCAACCTCTCTACCCTCTCACTCACTCCAACATCTCCCCCATGGAACACACAGCCAATCCAACCCAATCCAACTACTTTCCCCACCTACAATCCGACCCCAAAACCAAAGACATATTTCCCTCCCACCTCTACCTGCCTTTCATAGGGACTGCTCACTCTGTGACTTCCCTGTCTGCTCCACACTGCCCACTAGCCCCACCACCCCTGGCACCTTTCCCTGCAACCGCAGGAAATGCTACACCTGCCCTCATGGCTCTCCCCTCACCTCCATCCAAAGACTCAAAGTAAACCTTCCACATCAGACAGGGGTGAGACCAAGCACAGACTCAGTGACTAATTCACAGAATACTTGCACTCTGTACGTGATAATCAACAACACCTTCCGGTTGCCATTTTAACTCCCCCTCCCACTCCCTGGGTGACATGTCCATCCTGGGCTTCCTCTGGTGCCACAATGACACAACCCGCAAACTGGAGGAGCACCTCATATTTTCCGCCTTGGGAGCGTACAGCCCAATGGCCTCAACACAGAATTCTCCAGTTTTAAAATCTCCCCACCCCCAGCCTCGTCCTGTGTCCAATCCTCTCTCTCATCCCCGCCTCATTGACCTGACACAAGCTGTCCATCTTCCTTATTACCCATCCGCCCCACCCTTCCCACCGACCAATCCCCACTACCCCTACATGCACTCACTTATCACCATTTCACCTACCTTCCCCCCAGCCCCACCCCTCCTCTCTCTATTTATTTTCCAGCTCCCTTCACCCTCCCCAGTCCAGGTGAAGGGTCCCGACCCAAACGTCGACTCTCCTGCTCCTCTGATGCTGCCTGAGCTGCTGTGTTCTTCCAGTTCCACACTGTATTGACTCCCTCGACAGGGCCAGCGTGGGTTAGATACAGAGTAAAGCTCGTTATACTCTTTTAAATGGGAAGTAAATGTCCCTCAACACTGAGTTTCTATTAAACACTCCCAGGACCGGCATTCTGTTGGATCATTGTTTCATCCTTTGTTTACTTGTTCTCTTGCCTGATATTTGTAATACAGACAGTCACTTGCCTTTGTTAGCATTATATGCATGAACTGGATCTTGGCATGCAGGATAATTTCAGAAGTTTGCAGATAATACTAAACCTGGAAGAACTGTAACCTGACAGGAAGGCAATGTGGAGCTCCAAAAGGGCATTGACAAGTTAGTGGAGTGGGTGGATAGATTGCAGATGAGGTTTAATACAGAGAAGTGTGAGGTGATGCATTTTGATCAGATGAGCATCAAAAGATTGTACAAAGGCAGGGAGTGCAGGCCTAGAGCTACCTATGTGTGTATATGCACAGATCATTGAAGACAGGAAAGACGGAGAGAGAAGTCCCCTCGGTATTACTAAGAGGGGCATAGAGTCCAAGAGCAGAGAGGTAATGTTGAACTTATTCACAATGTACAGTTGTGGGTGTCATATTATGTGGAAGATGTGATTGCATTGGAGAGAGTGCAGAAGTGATTTACAAACATGGTTCCAGGAATGAGAAACTTCAGTTATGTGGGTAGATTGAAAACTTTGGGACTGTTCTCATTGGAGAGAAGAAGGCTGAGAGGAGATTTGATAAAGGCTGGATGGAGTAGTTAGGGAGAAGCTGTTCCCATTTGTAACAGGGGAAAAAATGAGAGGGCATAGATTTAAAGAGATGTGCAAATGAAGGAAAGGTGGTGTGAGAAAAAAAATTGTTTCACATAACAAGTAGTTAGGGTCTGGAAAGCACTGCCTGGAATTGTAGTGTAGGCGGGATCAATTGAGATAGTCAAGAGGGTTCTGGGATGATTATTTGGACAGAAATGGTATGAAGGGACATGGGGAAAAGGCAGGAGATTAGCACTAGTTAATAGTGCTGATGTTACTGTTACCGAGGAGGAGGGAGTTACAGGGTTGTCCCTGACATAGGTTACTGACGGAGATGGGGAGGGAGTTACAGGGATTCTATGATGAACACTCAAGAAGCTCGACACCATCCAGGACAAAGCTACCGCTTTGATTGGCACCACATCCACAAACATTCACTCCCTTCACCATCGACGCTCAGTAGCAACAGTGTGTACTATCTACAAGATGCACTGCAGAAATTCACCAAAGATCCTCAGGCAGCAGCGTTCAAACCAACAACCACTTCCATCTAGAAGGACAACAGCAGCAGACACATGGGAACACCACTCCCTACAAGTTCTCCTCTGAGACACTCACCATCCTGACTTGGAAATTTATCACTGTTCCTTCAATGTCACTGTACCTGGAGTATTTGATGGGAACAGAGTAGAGAGAGCTTTCCTTACAGTTTAATGAGGTGAAGGAGATTTAGTTTTAGTTTAGAGGAGAAGGGAGAACTTTAGTGTCAATCTAACCCAAGCTGTAGCAATAATTAATTGTATCTGACCTGATGTTGCCTGTTGTTCTGGTGATGAATAGAGCTTGTGTCTTTCAGGGTTGTTGGAATTGTGGTCAGAAGGCAAGTGAAACCTGCAGTGGCTGCAACATGGCACGTTACTGTGACTCCTTCTGTCAGCACAAGCACTGGGAGAAGCATCACCGTCTCTGTGGGCACAACATTCAGCATCTGCAATCAATCAACACTGCAGTCTGCAGCCACAATGCTGTGAGTCCCGCCCCATCTCCCTCAGCAACCTCAGGCAGGGACAACCCTGTAACTCCCTCCCCATCTCCCTCAGCAACCTCAGGCAGGGACAACCCTGTAACTCCCTCCCCATCTCCCTCAGCAACCTCAGGCAGGGACAATGCTGCGACTCCCTCCCCATCTCCCTCAGCAACCTCAGGCAGGGACAACCCTGTAACTCCCTCCCCATCTCCCTCAGTAACCTTAGGCAGGGATAACCTTGTAACTCCCTCCCCATCTCCCTCAGTAATCTCAGGCAGGGACAACCCTGTAACTCCCTCCCCATCTCCCTCAGCAACCTCAGGCAGGGACAATGCTGCGACTCCCTCCCCGTCTCCCTCAGCAACCTCAGGCAGGGACAACCCTGTAGCTCCCTCCCCATCTCCCTCAGTAACCTTAGGCAGGGACAGTTCTGTGAGTCCCTCCCCATCTCCCTCAGTAACTTCAGGCAGGGACAACGCTGTAACTCCTTCCCCATCCTCAGGCAGGGACAACCCTATAACTCCCTTCACATCTCCCTTACTAACCTCAGGCAGGGACAACCCTATGAGTCCCTCCCCTTCCACCTTCCCTGCAGTAACCTCAGGTAAGGACAACATTGCCTTCCCCTGGACCAGTTCCAGCCAGCAGATCCACCCAGTAGCTGTTGCCAGCGGCAGTGACACTGGATCTACAAATGCTTCTTGATCTGTCGTTCCTCCCATCCCAATCCCTGTTGAAACTGCTTTCTTCTAACATACAATTTTGCAGCTACCCAAATGAGCTTTTAACTTCAGAGTGAGATTGTCACTTGTTCATCCTCAATGTTTCTGGAATCTCATTTGATCCAAATGGAACAGAGAAGTTAGTCTGAATTTTTAAATTCGCTTTTGATTATTTACCAAATGTTCTCTATTTTGGAATGTGAAGGGTCCTGAACTTTACCGAAACTTGTAATCCCAGTACAAAAGCAAATTAACCTTCAGCAAGATCCCACAAATATTATTGAAGAAACTTTTAACGTGGAAAGTTTTGTGTGTGCTTTAAGAAATCACAAATACTCACTTGGCCACCCCTTTCTCTCAGACTCTCTGTCCTCGAACACTGTAATATTCCAAGGAATTCATACTTTTATGCTGTGAACATGTAGTCAATGTAGAAGCTCTCACAGCTGTATACAGTACCGGTAGTTCTGTTATAATGTGTGTTTCTTTAATGCATACTTTTTGCTATACAGGTATAGTGATTTTCTATAGCGTGAGGTCATGAAAGATTGCAACCATTGCTTTATAGGAGAACTACCTATACTGGCTTTCAGACATATTTAATCTTACATATACACTCTCTATACCTGCTCAAACTCAAAGCTGTGTTCACACTCCCTTGCTAGCCTGCGGGAAAATTCCAGGTACACCCCAACCCCAAAGTAAACCCCACAAAAAACATCTGATCTCATACCCGTGTTGCGACACCAAACATGAAGCCAGCAGAACTCACTGAGCAAATACAGAGACCTTCAGCCATGCAGGTCCTGACAAACACAACTTCCAAATGGAGCAGCACGGGCCAAGCTTCTGGTATTACAGCTATGACTGGTTAGACTTGGGAATATCAGATATCCTGAAGATCCACTTACAACAAAGCCGGTGAGATTGAGTATGTGATGGATTCACTCCCATAGACCTTCAAGCCCTTAAGCACCTGTTGAGAAAAAGATACCATTTTTTGCTTTGTGGAGAAAGAAACATAAAGATGAATAAATGTGACAATTGTGAAAATTTAAAAATCTTTTTAAGCATGGCTGAAATTTTGACTTGCTGAAAATTCTAATTCTCTACCACCCTTCGACCTTTAGTCTCACAGTATTCTGCCTGAAAATTCCCAAGGAAAGACTTTGATGCTAAGAGACTTGTTGTTCTGATGATATCTCAATGTGATTCTCTGTTGTTCAGGTATTTTATCAATCCTGCAATTGTTTTATTCCATGTGCGGACTGAAGTCATGCCTCCCATCACCAATGGTTACCCTACCTGCCCCTGTCTCTAGCTGTGGATAATAAACAAAATAAAGTAGGAGAACTTCTGGCATTAGCTACATGTTTGCCTTCAATACCTCCGAGATTCAGCAGATCTTTTGACCTCAGAAAGGCCGCAGCATCACTTACGTCGATCAGCTTGCCCATTCAGTGTGCGTGTTAAACAAAAACAGAAATTGCTGCAGAAACTCAGCAGGTCTGGCAGCAATTGTGAAGTAAGTAAACAGATGGCTGATGAAATGTTTGAATACAATGACTCTGCATGCTGACAATATAGGCAGGAACTGGGAAATGTAGATTGGGGGTGGGGTTAATTGGAGGTAAATCCACAACTGGCAAACGGGAATCTTTTAAAGATCAATTGGTCAGCGTTCAGGACCAGAATGTTCCTGTGAAAATGAAGGATAAGGATGGCAGGATTCAGGAAACTCGAATGACGAGAAATTGTGAGCTTAGTCAAAAAGAAAAAGGTTTAGGAAACTGAACACAGACAGAGCCCTCCTCAAACAGAAATACAAAGAAAGCAGGAAAGAACTCAAACAAGGAATTTGGAGTTCGAAGAGAGGCTGTGAAATGTCTTTGGCAAACAGGATTAAGGAAAATCCCAAGGTGTTTTATACACATATGAGGAACAAATGGGCAATTAGGAAAAGGGTAGGTCCACTCGAGGACAAAGGAGGGAATTTACGCACGGAGCCTGAGACAGTGGGTGACGTCTTCAATGAATACTTTGCATCAGTATTCACCAAGGAGAAGGACACGGTGCATGATAAGTCTCAGGAAGGGTATGTTGATATTCAAGGGCAGATAAATACAGGAGGTGTTGGACTTTTTGAAAAGCTAGGAGGTATTCAATTCCCAAGGACCTTATGGGATCTATCCCAGAATGCTGAGGGAGGCAGGTCAGGGAATTGCTGGGGCCTTGTACGAAATCTTTGAACTTAATTTCAGTTACAGGAGAGGTCCAAGAGGACTGGAAAATAAGACAATGTTGTTCCTTTGTTTAAGAAAGGCAACCCATGTATAATCCAGGAAAATGCAGGCCAGTGAGCCTTATGTCAGTAGTAGGGAAATTATTGGAGAAGATTCTTAGAGCCAGGATTTACTCAATTTGGAAAAACACGTACCTATTAGAAATAGGCATCGTGGCTTTGTGCAGAGAAGTTTGTGTCTCACAAACTTGATTGAATTTTTTCAGGAAATGACAAATATGATGGATGAGGGCAGGGCAGTAAGTGTTGATCATATAATCCCTGCAGTGTAGCAACAGGCCATTTGGCCAACCTAGTCCACACCATCGCTCCGAAGAGCATCCCACCCTGACTCATTCCCCTAATTTTGCATTTCTCCATGTCTCACTCACCTAACCTAAACATCCCTGGGCACTACAGGTAATTTAGCATGGCCAATCCACCTACCCTGCACATCTTTGGACTGTGGGAGGAAACCGGAGCACCCGGAGGAAACCCATGCAGACACAAGGAGAATGTGCAAACTCCACACAGACAGTCACCTGAGGGTGAAATCGAACCTGGGTCCCTGGTGCTGTGAGGCTGCAGTGCTAACCACTGAGCTGCCATGCCTATCTATACAGACTATACAGTCTGTAACAAGGCCTTTGACAAGTTCTGCCATGGCTGGCTGATACAAAAGGTGAAATCATTTGGGATCCATGGTGAGCTAGTAAAATGGATGCAGAACTAGTTTAGTCATATAATACACAGTAGCAGTGAAAAGTTGTTTTTCAAATTGGAGATCTGTGACCAGTGGTATTCCACAGGGATCTATGCTGGAGTCCAATGTTGTTTCTAACATATATGAAAATGCTTTGGAGGAAAATGTTAACAGCCTGATTAGAAAGTCTGTGGACAACACAAAGATTGGACGAACTGCGGATAGTGAGTAAGATTGCTAGAGGATACAGCAGGATATAGGTAGGTGAGAGACTTGGGCAGAGAAGTGGCAGATGGAATTTAATCTGTACAAATACAAGGTGATGTATTTTGGAAGGTCTAATATAGGAGGGAAGGATACAGTAAATGGCAGAACACTTAGAAGTATCAACATATGGAGGGATCTAGGCATAGAGGTCCACGGCTCCCTGAAAGTGGCAACAGAAGTGGATAAGGTGGTCAACAAGGCATATGTCAGGCTTGCCTCATTTTTCAGGGAAGAGTATAAAATTTGGCAAGTCACGTTGCAGCTGTATAGAACTTTAGTTAGGTCACAGTTGGAAAATTGTATACATTTGCCACACTACCATAAGGATGTAGAGATTATGGAGAGGGTACAGAAAGGGTTTACCAGGATGTTGCCTGATTTGGTGGATATTACCAATGAGGAGAGGTTGGAAAAAGTTGGCTTGTTTTCACTTGAACGTCGAAAGATGAGGGGGTGAAGTTGATAGGCCAAAGGGCTTCTCCTATACTGTATGATTCTATGATTCATCAGAAATTGCACCCAGAGTGGGAGCTTTGTATCCACCTTCTGACAACTGAAAACAACATTTTTTGAACTATTTAATTGCGTCTGCAAGATGTTATTTTACTGACACTGGCATTGGGTCTGTTTAGTGATCAAGAGATGCTGAGGAGCCTCTTGCATGGTAATCATTTGTTACATATAAAGCAGGGAGGTGAAATTCAACCCTGAATCCTGTACTAAATCCATCACCAACATTAATATTCAATGCTGCCACTAGCTGTCTATACTACTGAAGTACTCACTATCAAGGATAAGCTTCTCAAATAACAAAGTGTGGGGCTGGATGAACACAGCAGGCCAAGCAGCATCTCAGGAGCACAAAAGCTGACCTTTCGGGCCTAGACCCTTCATCAGAGAGGGGCATGGGGAGAGGGTTCTGAAATAAATAGGGAGAGAGGGGGGGGGGGGGGCGGACCGAAGATGGATGGAGGAGAAGATAGGTGGAGCGGAGAGTATAGGTGGGGAGGTAGGGAGGGGATAGGTCAGTCCGGGGAGGATGGACAAGTCAAGGAGGCGGGATGAGGTTGGTAGGTGGGAAATGGAGGTGCGGCTTGACGGGGAGGAGGGGATATGTGAGAGGAACAACGGGTTAGGGAGGCGGGGACAAGCTGGGCTGGTTTGGTGATGCAGTGGGGGGACGGGGGCGAGCTGGGCTGGTTTTGGGATGCAGTTGGGGAGGGGGAGATTTTGAAGCTTGTGAAGTTCACGTTGATACCATTGGGCTGCAGGGTTCCCAAGCAGAATATGAGTTGCTGTTCCTGCAACCTTCGGGTGGCATCATTGTGGCACTGCAGGAGGCCCATGATGGACATGTCGTCTAAGGAATGGGAGGGGGAGTTAAAATGGTTTGCGACTGGCAGGTGCAGTTGTTTATTGCGAACCGAGCGGAGGTGTTCTGCAAAGCGGTCCCCAAGCCTCCGCTTGGTTTCCCCAATGTAAAGGAAGCCACACCGGGTACAGTGGATACAGTATACTACATTGGCAGATGTGCCCAAAATCTCCCCCTCCCCCACTGCATCACCAAACCAGCCCAGCTCGTCCCCGCCTCCCTAACCTGTTGTTCCTCTCACCTATCCCCTCCTCCCCCTCAAGCCACACCTACATTTCCCACCTACCAACCTCATCACGCCTCCTTGACCTGTCTGTCCTCCCCCCACTGACCTATCCCCTCCCCACCTATCTTCTCCTCTGTCCATCTTCGGTCCACCTCCCCCTCTCTCCCTATTTATTTCAGAAACCTCTCCGATGAAGGGTCTAGGCTTTTGTGCTGCTGAGATGTTGCTTGGCCTGCTGTGTTCATCCAGCTACACACTTTGTTATCTTGGATTCTCCAGCATCTGCAGTTCCCATTATCTCTAAGCTTCTCAGATATCCACTACTTTGGATTTTCACCTCCAGCTGTCCAAAAGTGACATTTCCCACTAGTTCAACATTCCAACGTCTCTGTATTAAAATCACTCCATCTGCAACTTTACGTCCCTGTCTGGATGCAGTTCAAGCCTCACTGGAATTCAGCCTCAGGAATTCTTGAAGTGTTGCTTAGAAATTCTGATCAGTCATTGAAACAGCAGCATTGTTCGCAACAGGAGTAACAAACACATCCATGGGAACATGACAGTCCCATGTTCCTTACAGGCAGTAATGTATAATTTGTTCATTTCTAGACACTTTTCTCAAATCAGTTACAGATCACTGTTGCTTGTTTTCTTGGACTACCCCAAAATCAGAATTCTCTATAAATCACTGCACACATTTGTTTTTTTTTGTATGCTATAGAAAATCAGGTACGATTCTTGCTCCTCATCAATCACCCATCAGAGATATTACCAAAATGTATGCGTGTAGGTCCCACATAGTCAAATAATCTGCCTCGGGAGTTTGGATCAGTTAGTTATCAGAGGGAGAGGAGCAATAGAGATAAAGCTATACAAGGTAAGTGGTAGGCACGACAACCCCACCATAAGGAACAAGGTGCAGAGCTGAACACAGCGGGACAGGCAACACCAGAGGAGCAGGAAAGCTGATGCTTCGGGTCTGGACCCTTCTTCAGAAACTGTCTGAGGAAGAGCCCAGACATGAAGCGCTGGCTTTCCTGCTTCTCTGGTGCCGTATGTCCTGTGTTCATCCAGCTCTGCACGATATTATCTCAGATTCACCTGCATCAGCAGTTCCTCCTAGCCCCCAGTATAAGGAAGCTGTGTTTGGTGTTCACCACCATTTGTTATTTCACATCACATCACTCTGGAATGACTACTTGTAGAATATCGATCCCTGAAACAGTGATTCAATTTTTATTAATGCATTGAATTTTACTACACAATACATTAATGTAAATAACTAAAGGTGGAATTTTTTTTAAATCAGAATTTTCTTTAGTACTGCAACCATTCTAGCAAAGTAATGTAATTGATATTGGGGCAGACTGTTCTCCTTTATTTCAATGTATTTCCTGTGCATCCGTAACATTGTGATTGAGGTATGTTAGTACCTATTCTGAATCTATAATAAAGATATTACATCATTGTCTATGAAGAGCCTGCCGAGTGTTCAGAAGTCATAGGATGGTGAGGCATGTTTAAAGCTTTTAATAAAGTACACACTGCCCCAATTTTCCTGACTTGCAGACCAAGGTTGATAGAAAACATGAACCAGGTTTCTGTGTTGAACAAGAATGATCATTTATCACAAGTAATTAGATTCTACCAATGGTTAAACAGATATAAGCCATGTGCTTATTACACTAACTAAAACTTTGTTATAATCACTCCTTGATACATACAAGTAGGGAAAACAGATTAGTGCTCGATGTAGAAAAACTAGAAATTCAGTTTAGTGGTCTTTGCTTTCCATTTCAAAGTTCAGGCGATCCTTCTTGGCTGGCCTCAGCCCTCATTGTTCAGATTTTTTTAACCTCCGAAAGTGTCCCCCAATTTGTAAGAAGCAGAGAGCAATTTATTCACTTGAGAAATTACTGATTTCCAATTCAGAGGTCATATCTCACTAACTAGTTTCCTTCATGTTTATATGGAGTTTTTGACTGCAGAGAACAGGCAGCTTCGAGAGTGGGAGACGATCTTCACATTGCTCCTGTTTCCAGATGCAGGCTGCTCAGCCATCTACCATAATCAGTACACAACCTTGGCTTCAGATCATTTGCAATCTGAATTTCAGTTACACTCAGAGTGCGATAGCCATGAGGGATAGGAGCACAGACTTCATGCAAATACCACTTCACAGTCAGTTTATTGTGGACAATGAGGGGAAAAGGGGTCTAGGGCTGACCTCACAAATACACAGATCCATGGGTAGCAAATCAGTGGATGTATTGCTTACCCAAATAGTTGTTTATAATGAAATAAGACAAAACTGCTGGAAATCTGAAACAAAGGCATAAATTGCTGGAGAAATCCAGCAGATTTGACAGCATCCATTGGGGGGAAACAGTTGACATTCTGAATCTGTTATGACTTCTTCAAAACTCAGCATTCTCTGCGTTTGTCCCAGTTTTTAAAAACACAGACAAGGACACGCTCAATATTTGCTACAGCCTGGACTTCCAAGGTCTACATGAGGCAGCAGGAGCCGGGCAGCGTGTACAGAGCTTCTGAGGATGTAAAGCTTAGGAGGAATGTTGGTCACAGTGTAATGTTACCGTCCCCCAGCAGATGTTGATTAGATGTTTTTAAAACATACCGATTTTTTTTTGTTTTACAAACAGACCCACCGACCGTGGACGTCACTGGCTGGGCCATCATTTATTGCATGTCCCTAGTTGACCGAGAAAGTGGTGCTGTAAGTTGATTCACAATGCCCTCAGGGACAGAATTCCAGGATATTGACCTCGTGACACTGAAGGAATGCCAATATTTTTCCAAGTTAGGGTGGTGAATGCCCTTCAGGGGAATGTGCAGAGAGGTGTTCCTATGCATCTGCTGCTCTTGTCCTGTGTCATACTGGTTATGGGTTTGGAAGGTGCAGTCCTAGGGGTGTATATTTAAATTATCTACTAACTGTTGAAGCAGATAGAAACAGGGATCAGAACATAACACAATTACCCAGAGTGAATAGATGTACCAAAAGCTTCATAATCAAGACACAAGGAGAAGGTGAGGTTCAAACTGTATTTATAATTCAGAATAGACGCACCAGTGAAATGTACATACAATTGATAGACCACCACATCTTTAACAAACTACTAAAGATATCAAGCGCTCAACATTCCAATTCTCATACTGAAGAAGAAATGCTTAAGTTCAATTAGGACACCAACCCACCGCCAAATTAGAGAGTGGCAGAACTCGAAGAATCAGTAAGGGATTCAGTTAATCAAATAACACCTCAGTATAAGTGAAATCATATCTATAGCTCTGCATCTTTTCACAAAAGGACATCAACCTCCAATTTCTCACAGCCTTAGATCTGCAGGCAGGACACGTGAATCTTTTATAATGCAAGGTAAAACAATGTCTGTTGTCATCGATTCACCCTCTCAAATTTCATGCTTCACTTCAATAAGAGTTCTCCTTAGCCACTCCACATGCCACCCAACCCTATTCACCATGCCAGGAAATTAAACCATCAAACAGAATCTGTTAAGACATATGCAGCTTAGGGGCGTTTCAAGATTTACAAAAACTAAAACTTACTTTGCTCATAGTAGAATGTATGATCGTATAACATGTTGGATTGATGCAAATATTATACATTTTTTGTAATAAACACTCTAGGCTTGATTAAACCTTTAACTCATTACTTAAAACTGAATCCAATAGCAGCTTGGGTGATGTTCCATTATATTCGGGGCCATATTGTGTCACTGAAAGCTGTACTGGAAACGTAATGAAGACAGAACACAGCCACAGGATCACGGGAGAGCAGGAATTCCAGGCCTCAGCAGACCTGAACCATCATACCCGAAACCATACTATCAAAAACTCTGAAATACAAAGCACAAAGCTATCAGTTACCGGGAACATTCCACAAATAACATTAAAAGGCAGACAGAGTTACTGAGAGTTCTTGCTGTATGCCAGGACAATAGGCAGGCGTACCTCTGTTGGTAATCTGGGAGAACATCCCATTACATCCTGAATCAGCAATGGTCAGGTCTGAAGACAGGTACACTGAGTCAGTTTTCTCTAGCAGCAATAGATAGGACCTTTGTGCACTTTGCTTTTCCACTGGATGACCTTTAATCACCCTGGGACCTGGAGTATTTGGTATCTTGCTCGTTACTAGACTGGAGCTAAGCTCACTCAAAAGGTCAGTAAATCAGCAAGTGATACCCAAGCTCAGTTTCAGCATTTCCCCTACAAGTCAGTCAGTATTTCAGTGATTTCAAGGACAATCTTCAGAGAGAAGAATAAATTGTGTCCACAGCTAGGTGTTGTAGTATAACTTACATAGGAGAGGAGTCAGAATTGCTTGACTGGACACCAAACAATGAAAAGATTTCCTCCATTTTCTCCTAACCTGTACTATTAGTGGAAATGGTATGCAGGGATCTGCTGACAACACCCCTCTAACTCCGATTTCCCAACACATCTGAGAGCCAGTTCTGCAATGTTAGTATGCAAGAGACTCAGGGTAAAGAACCAGTTTAGAATTATATACTGGATTCTATCCCAAATTGACCCACCCTACTTTTCTCCAAACAGCGAAAAGCTGCTCTAAAGAACAGGTAAGAATGACAACAGCAAGAGAAAGAGGCCATTCAACCACGAGTCAGTCTTAGCATTCATCTCAACTTAATTTTCTCACATTTCCTCCGACTTTTTTTCAAACAGTAAGAATATTGAGGGACAGTCTTGAAAATTTCAACTGACTCCTGTTTTTTAATCTTTTGACAATTCCCATTTTGCCTCACCTTCCAGCAGCACAACACAGCCAGTAAGTGTGAATCATTTGCTATAATCCTGTGATTTTTCTCCACTTACTTGGACTGAATCAGTTCCCCGGGATTGTAGAATGGATTGCACATGACATCCGTGTAAGAGTTATGCAGTTTTCTGAACATCTGGAGTGATAAAAATAACATTACGATTGGATTGATCAACCAATAAGTGACATCGCATATTTGAAACCTAATTAGTTATATGAAGGAAAATGAAGGTGGCACAGCAGGTAATGTATCACAGCTGTATTCCAAGCGTGGTGTGGACCCGAACTTCATGGCAACCACATCTGCAGTTAAACACCTGAAGCTGAAGGACCTTTGGCTGTGAACTGCTGATCTAGAGCTTGAGTTTCAGGCATTTTGAAGCATCAAGGAGGGTTACTTGGTTGCCGGAGCCAGTTGTATCTCTTCGAGCAGATAGTTCATGCTTATGCTCCTGTTCCTGACCATGGACTGACTGTAGAAGCAGCTATGGCAATCCAGAAAGTAGTGCTGGTGAAACCTCAGCTCTTGCAATTGTGCAACACATTAAAAGGATTCTTGCAGCTGGCATGGATGAGAACAGGAACTGCAGGGAGGATGAGAAAAATGCCCATGGTACCATGGGGCAAGCTGCCTTTCAGGTGGGGGAAAGCAGAAGAAATGCAGATGCAGTAGATGGCAGAATAGTTTGGGGATACAGACTGTTCTCTGCAGCCAGTCCCAAAAAGAAAGTGGTTGCCTACCTAGTACCAGGGTGAAATAAAGCTCCACAGGGCTGGAGAGGAACTTGGACTGGGAAGGGAAGGAGCCAGTTGTCTTGATCCGTGTGGATATCAAAAACACAGGGAGGAATGACGTTGAGAGAGATAGCATGAATGGCCACTAACAAAATTAACAAGCAGATTCACAAAGCTAAATTTCTGGATTACTACCTGAACCATGTACAAGTCGACAGAGTAAATAAGATCAGACTCAAATGTGTGACTCATATTTTTCCCCATGCCAAACTAAGTTTTGATTGATGGAGCACTGCACCAGGACTAGGGAAAGAGAAAGATGTATTTTTAGGACCCTCTTCAAAACAAATGCTGTGGAGAAGGCTTCAAACTCAATTGTGAAAGATGAGAACACTCTGGCTATGGAGAGAGTGGTAAGCCTGTGGAATTCTCTCAGAGGCTGAGGCCAAAACAGTGAATTTTTTAAGAAGTTAGATATATTTCCTTGAACTAAGGGGATCAAAGGCTATCAGACAAAAGCAGGGACAGAGTATCGAGTACTGAGTTAGACAATCATCCATTATCATATGGAATGGCATAGCAGACTGGAGGGCCAAATGACCTACTCCCGCTCCTATATTCAATGTTTCTGTTAGGCAAGAAAAAATAAATATTGGGGCATGTAAAAATGTAATAATCATTGGATGTATCAATTAGGCGTTGGTACATGGGGACAATATGGACTACAGATGCTGGACGCTACAGTCAATAAATGTGGAGGTGGAAAAACACAGCAAGGCAGACAGCATCCAAGGAGCAGGGAAGTCAATGTTTCTGGCCGAAACCCTTCAACAGGACTGGGGAAGGGGTTGGGAGCCCAGAAATAAATGGAGATGGGATAGAGATAGGTGGATGCATGTAGGGGGTTATTGTGGTTGGCCAACGGGAAGGGTAGAATGGTTAGGTGAGTCGGAAGATGAATAGGTTGGGGGCAGAGAGATTTTGAAGCTGGTGAAGTCAATATTGAGGCCATTGGGCTGTAAGTTCCCAAGGCAAGATAATCAGGTGTTGTTCCTCCAGTTTGTGTTTGGCCTCACTCTGACAGTGGAGGCGGCCAAGGATGGACATGTCGTCAGGGGAGTGGAAGGGAGAGTTAAAGTGGAGACTGTGTAGTTTCTCTGAACAGCCTGAACCTAACTGGTTATTTTAAACTTGGTGGTGTGTAACCAGGCAAGAATAATGAATTTACAGAAAAGAATCCTCCACATAAGAGCCATTATGAATCAAGATTACACTCAGTTTGAAGGCAAGTGTAGATCTGAAACTAGCATTTAAAAATTCAAATAAAGGCAAATACAAGACAATGAACTGAAAATATACGTTTAAAAGTAAGATCATTGAAATTGTGTCATTTAAGGAGATCTTACTTAACCATTAACAAAAGTATGTTCTTCTACAAAACAGAGGAGTCCATGAGATCTGGGTATCTTCAAACGTGGATCACAAAATGTTAGCATGCAGGTACAGCAAGTAATTAAGTGAAAATGGAATATTAGCCTTTATTGCAAATGGAATAAAGCATAAGATCTGTTTCTAAGACATGTACCTAGGTACTTTTACCTGAAATAGTGCCAAATGAGGTGCCATTGTAAACTTTCCACCATACTCCTGTACTTCCGTACTTGAGTACGCATGACAAATCAAGGACAATCTAATTCTAATTCATAAAACTCGGGAAATCCTGTGAGGCTGTACAGAGTATTGGTGAGATTGCACATAGAGAACAGTCTACAGTTTTGGTCATCATTTCAACACATCCATCCTTAAATGATACAGGGCCCAAAATCCCTCAATATTCCACAAGCTGTCTGGCCAAAGTCTTTTATAGCCTCAGCTTTCAAATCACTGCTCTTATATTCGAGCTCTCTTGAAAAGTATGTTAATGTGCTTGCCTTCCCAACTGCCAACTGGACCACCCTACCCATAAAACCCTCCCATTTCCTGGCACTCAGCTTAGAGACCCTCCCCTTGGTCTCTCTCACACCGACTGACCTCTCATCCTGGATACCATTCTCTCAGCGTAACAGGCAACAACTTACACTGCGGATTTCATTGTCCCTCAGAGCAATGTTGGAAGAATCCACCACAATAACAAACTTTACTTTAGTGTTGGTAACGTAGCCATATCTGTACACATTAGTGAAGGTTATATTTCCTCAGGATGCAGATTTTAGCAATCAGGGTGCAAGTTACACTCCTCGATACATACTTCTCTTCCTCCATTCAGGTTAAGACAAAGATTTCAGTCAAACAATGACCTATAAAAGTCCAGACTGAAAGACAGTTACTATTGAACAGAAGTGGCAAAGTCAACCAAGATCCCATCCTCACCCAAATTCTGCACAAAACCCCAGCACCAATCAGCAGAAGAATTCCAGGCCAATCAGGTTTTCATTCCACCCAACTGCAGTCCCATCACTTCCCATGACATCTGGATACAGACTGAGTTTTTGGATGGATAGAGGGAGTCAGGGGTTACTGGGGACTGGTGGTTACATTCAGTTAAGGCCACAATCAGTTTGATGGGTTCATTGACCTGTTTCTTTTCCCACAGTTTGCTTTTAAGCTGGAGGTGGAACTCATGGATCAATTTATTGATCAGTATTGATTTGATTCCCCACAGGCGTGTCTGAGCTCAGTGTCTAACTGTCTGCATGGGAACAGAGGGACAGAAGGCTGTGATTTAGCTTCTCGTTCCCTCTCACCATTCAATGGTCTGTCACTCAACTTTGCCTGAAACCCTCAAAATCTTCAGTTCACATGAATCTATCAATCTCAGGTTTGAATTAATTAATTTAACATCAACTGTTGTTTGGTAAAGAATTTTGAACTCTACCACCTTTTGTTTTTCTTAGTTTCATTTCTGGCTATAATTTTTAGTCCATACCCCCTAGTCCTTGATACCCCAACTAGCAGAAAGAGTTTATCTACTCTACCTGTTTCCTTAAATGTAATTCATGTCTGCATACCCTCCTCATAATTTAGCCCTTGGAGTCCAGGCATAATTCAATTAAATCTGCAATGGCTCCCTCCAAGGTGTGAACTCCAAAGCTGCTCACAGTAACTCCAGGTCTGGTTTAATCAGAGCTTTGTCTAACAGTAGAATCAGTTGTACCTTCTTTTAATCTGGACTATTAGCATTTCTAAATATTTTAACACCTATCAATGACCTCTTAATGATTCAGCACCTCAGTCTTGATTGGTGTCTGTGCTGAAATCCCTTATCAACTCTTAATACCCTTTTAATATTTACAGGTCTATAGAAGGCTTTTGAATTCTGTTTTACATTAACGGACAGTCTTTTCTCATGTTCTCTTGTTTTGTATTACTTTTTAAGCTCTCAACTTGCAGTACTCAACCTGGTTATCATTTGCATTATCAAATTGACATCCATTATACACAACTTTATTCTGCTTTAAATTACACTCAAATAATCTTACGATCTTTGGTTTTGTTTATCCCAACTTACTCCCTTGTAAGGGAGCACCTCAACTGTAAAAGAAAATCCATTTTTAGCATCTGATGACCATGCCAAGTTTCAAAAATAAATTGATGCTCACTGTCCATTTTTCCTGTTAGTTTTACTTGCCAATCTTTAACTCAGATTTACCTGGGAATGTCCACTTGAAATTCAAACCCCTCCAAATTTGTTGTGATTGTTCTGGATTGATCCTTGCCCTTGACAGAGCCAGTCTAAACCTCAATACCAATACTGATCTGAAACCGTTTCTCCTTTGCCATTTGATACACTTCACTCTTTATAACCAGATCCAGGAATTCCTGCTTTCACATTCAGCCTAAAACATACAAAATCTAGAAAATGGTCCTGAACACAGTTCAGAAACTCCTGCTCTTTGCCCCTCACTACAATTGTCCAAATGTAGAAAAGTAGAAGTTGCAGAATCACAGAAGTGTTAAATGCAGAAGGACACCACTCAGCCTATCACGTCTGCACAGTTCCTCCCTGTCTGCCACGTTGACATTGCCCTGGGAAGCATGGGGGATAGGCTGTGGTGCCTGGAGATGATATTTCAGCAATGAGTCAGTACGTTGACTTTAAGTGCCATAGACAATTGAGATGTGGTGAAGAACCAGCACCGGAGGGAAGAGGAGGATATATCCAAATCTGCCAACAGTGGTGACATCTTCACTTCCAGTCCAGCCACTTGTGGGCCTGCAAACAATGAGTACAAACTTCAACCTTTGTCTGTGAAGAATGCCAAGAAGCCAAATTCTGAACGAACGCCATCTACAAGTTTGTGATCAGAGATAATGGAAACTGCAGATGCTGGAGAATCCAAGATAACAAAGTGTGAAGCTGGATGAACACAGCAGGCCAAGCAGCATCTCAGGAGCACAAAAGCTGACGTTTCGGGCCTAGACCCTTCATCAGAGAGGCAATGAAGGAGGGTCTAGGCCGGAAACATCAGCTTTTGTGCTCCTAAGATACTGCTTGGCCTGCTGTGTTCATCTAGCTTCACACTTTGCCATCTACAAGTTTGCTGACAACACTACCGTAGTAAGACATACCTAACAACGACGAGTCAAAATACGGAAGGAGATGGAGGGCTTGGTGATGACAATCTATGTCTCAATGTCAGCAAATCTAAAGCAAAAAGCGAGGAGAACACCCCCCACCTAGATCAACTGAGCTGAAGTTGAGGGGGTGAAGGGCATCAAGTTCTTCAGAGTGTAAGAATCTTGTATTTCAATAAGGTTGCCCTCATTCTTCAGAAGTTCATTGAGTAAGGGCGAAACATATTTAGCCTCTCCACATAACAGGATGGTTCTACACCCAGACTCGACCCAATAAATGTTCTCTGGACTGCACTCTCTCTCCAGCCTAGCATTCACCTGCTCTATCTTCCTATTTTTTAATTATTTGCCCACTGTAGCTGCAGTAATCCAGAAATGGCTTCTTCCTAGTTCACACAATCTTCCTGCAGGACATCATCATCTATATCATGGGAACCAGTGTGGACTATGAACCATTGGCTGTTCATCCTGCTCTGTCAAAGTGCTCTGCAACTACTCAATGAGATCTTTGGCATGGTCACCAACGAAGTGTCATCATTGGCATTTCTTCAGATGAACCCATCTGTTCTCCTAAAGAGAGGGTTCCCCCATTGCTCTTGCTTTTCTAATCAATCATTCTCCTTACCTGTAGGGTCATCTAAGGTGCTATGGCTGCACTACCCAGAGAAACCATCATACACAACAACTTTGTGGTTTCCTTTCCCTAATGTACATGAAAGTTGATATTTCCCCTTAAAAACCAGAGTCTCTACTACATGATCATCCAACACTTGCACTTACACAATTTACCACTTCACAGCTTTGACTGGGAACCTCTAAATGAATTCCATTACAACCTTTGCAACTGTTAGGCTGAATGGCCATACCCCACAGTGTATCACATCTACACTGGTTCTTCAAAGAACATCATTGTCTATTGTTCATCTCCAGCCTTTTCCCCAACCTTGCACATTATATTTTTGTCTAAATAATCATCCAATGCTCTTTCGAAAGCTTAAATTGAACTTGCCTCCAAATTTCTCTCAACACATTTGCTCCTTTTGCAAGCTACTTTAAGTCTGTACCATTTTTCATTCCCATTACAACCAGAACTGTTTCACCCTATTTATCAAGCCCGCTTAGGATTCTGAAAACCTGTTAGATCTTCTAGCCGCCTTCTGAGAAGAATCTCAACTTGGTTAATCTATCCTCAATTAAAAATTGCTCATCCCTGCAACCATTCTTCTAAATCTCTTCTGCACTCTCTAATACATTCACATCTTTCCTATAATTCCTAAAATATTCCAGCTGAGGTCTACCACTTAAATTGCAAAGATTCAACATCACCTGTTGTTGTACTCTGTGCCCCTATTCATGGAGCCAGGAAAACTACTCTTTATTATCTGTTTTCTCAACTGGTCCTGTCATCTTCAATTTCTGTGCACATAAAAATCACTTAATTCATTTTCTATTCCTTAACACTTACCAGTTATCACTGAAGTGATTTCGTTCATCAATGAGGCTGTTCCTCACCTTCAACCATTTGCTCTAGTTTGCCTGTTGTTTTGAGCTCTGTGTGTATTATCTATGTTACAGCTGAAGGATACACTTTATAATCCTCGGTGGGGTAAAGCAGCCCAGGTACAGCT
Organism: Stegostoma tigrinum; assembly: GCF_030684315.1. Taxonomy (NCBI): domain Eukaryota; kingdom Metazoa; phylum Chordata; class Chondrichthyes; order Orectolobiformes; family Stegostomatidae; genus Stegostoma; species Stegostoma tigrinum. Next base: position 66,946,864 of record NC_081369.1, on the reverse strand, counting down.
CCCTCTGATCCACAAGTGCCTTCCCGACTGCAGAGATCTTCTCCTCCACAACGTCCAATGAAGTATGAACCGTATAGTGAAACTTCAGCTCATTCTCTGTCGGAACTGTTTTAATATACAGTGGATAATTCTGGAGAAAGAGCAACGTTAGTGGTTAGGGAGTGAGTTCAAAACTAAACACCCCTCTCTCTCCCCGCCCGGGGGCCCTCAGCAGTCCCTCCTCCTCGCAGTTCCAGGGCTAAAGGCCCAGAGTCCCGGTCGCTGTGGACAGGCGATGTTAGGGTCACTATAAGGGGAAGGTGGATAGGTTCCCAGTGTTTCTCTGGCACTCACCTCTTTGGCAATCACAGCCACACAGACCGCCATCTTGCTGCAAGTCAGCTGACGCAGTCACGTGCCGTGACTGTTTCACAGGGACCAGGATGTGGCGGTTGATGCTCGGACTCTCTCTGGCGGCGGGAGCCGGGGCCCGGAACGTGCCCAACATTATTATCCTCCTCATGGATGACGTGAGCGATAGTTGATGATGCGACCCTCCGTCTTGTTGAGGCTGCACATGCCCGCACGCGCGCTCTCGCCCACTCCCCGCACCATCCGCGCGCTTCCGCTCCATCACTCCTCCCCGCGCGCGCTCCCGCCCCTCTCCCCTGCAGCATCCCGATCATCCGCGCGCTCCCTCCCCATCCCCACTCCCCGGGCGCTCCCTCCCCATCCCCAACCCCCGCGCTCCCTCCCCGCGCGCTCCCTCCCCATCCCCACTCCCCGGGCGCTCCCTCCCCATCCCCAACCCCCGCGCTCCCTCCCGCGCGCGCTCCCTCCCCCTCCCCCTCCCCGCGCGCTCCCACCCCATCCCCACTCCCCGGGCGCTCCCTCCCCATCCCGAACCCCCGCGCTCCCTCCCCGCGCGCTCCCTCCCCATCCCCACTCCCCGCGCGCTCCCTCCCTCCATCCCCTCCCCGCGCGCTCCCTCCCCATCCCCACTCCCCGCGCGCTCCCTCCCCATCCCCACTCCCCGCGCGCTCCCTCCCCATCCCCACTCCCCGGGCGCTCCCTCCCCATCCCCAACCCCCGCGCTCCCTCCACCTCCCCGCGCGCTCCCTCCCCATCCCCACTCCCCGCGCGCTCCCTCCCTATTCCCACTCCCCGCGCGCTCCCTCCCCATCCCCGCTCCCCCCGCGCGCTCCCTCCCCATCCCCGCTCCCCCCGCGCGCTCCCTCCCCATCCCCGCTCCCCCCGCGCGCTCCCTCCCCATCCCCCCCCCCCCGCTCCCCCCGCGCGCTCCCTCCCCATCCCCGCTCCCCCCGCGCGCTCCCTCCCCATCCCCGCTCCCCCCGCGCGCTCCCTCCCCATCCCCGCTCCCCCCGCGCGCTCCCTCCCCATCCCCGCTCCCCCCGCGCGCTCCCTCCCCATCCCCGCTCCCTCCCCCATCCCCGCTCCCTCCCCATTCCCTCCCCCCGCGCGCTCCCTCCCCATTCCCTCCCCCCGCGCGCTCCCTCCCCATTCCCTCCCCCCGCGCGCTCCCTCCCCATTCCCTCCCCCCGCGCGCTCCCTCCCCATTCCCTCCCCCCGCTCGCTCCCTCCCCATCCCCCACTCCCCGCGCGCTCCCTCCCCATCCCCACTCCCCGCGCGCTCCCTCCCCATCCCCACTCCCCGCGCGCTCCCTCCCCATCCCCACTCCCCCGCGCGCTCCCCTCCCCATTCCCTCCCCCCGCGCGCTCCCTCCCCATTCCCTCCCCCCGCGCGCTCCCTCCCCATCCCCACTCCCCGCGCGCTCCCTCCCCATCCCCACCTCCCCGCGCGCTCCCCTCCCCATCCCCACTCCCCGCGCGCTCCCTCCCCATCCCCACTCCCCGCGCGCTCCCTCCCCATCCCCACTCCCCGCGCGCTCCCTCCCCATCCCCATCTCAACTCCCCGCGCGCTCCCTCCCCATCCCCACCCCCACTCCCCGCGCGCTCCCTCCCCATCCCCACTCCCCGCGCGCTCCCTCCCCATCCCCATCCCCACTCCCCGCGCGCTCCCTCCCCATCTCAACTCCCCGCGCGCTCCCTCCCCATCCCCACCCCCACTCCCCTGTGCGCTCCCTCCCCATCCCCACCCCCACTCCCCTGTGCGCTCCCTCCCCATCCCCACTCCCCTGTGCGCTCCCTCCCCATCCCATCCCCACTCCCCACGCGCTGCCTCCCCATCCCCACCCCCCCGTGCGCTGCCTCCCCATCCCCACCCCCCCCGTGCGCTGCCTCCCCATCCCCACCCCCCCCGTGCGCTGCCTCCCCATCCCCACCGCCCCCGTGCGCTGCCTCCCCATCCCCACCGCCCCCGTGCGCTGCCTCCCCATCCCCACCCCCCCCCCGTGCGCTGCCTCCCCATCCCCACCCCCCCCCGTGCGCTGCCTCCCCATCCCCACCCCCCCCCGTGCGCTGCCTCCCCATCCCCACCCCCCCCCCGTGCGCTGCCTCCCCATCCCCACCCCCCCCCCGTGCGCTGCCTCCCCATCCCCACCCCCCGGTGCGCTGCCTCCCCATCCCCACCCCCCGGTGCGCTGCCTCCCCATCCCCACCCCCCCGTGCGCTGCCTCCCCATCCCCCCCCGTGCGCTGCCTCCCCATCCCCACCCCCTCCGTGCGCTGCCTCCCCATCCCCACCCCCACCCCCCCGTGCGCTGCCTCCCCATCCCCACCCCCACCCCCCCGTGCGCTGCCTCCCCATCCCCACCCCCCCCCCGTGCGCTGCCTCCCCATCCCCACCCCCACCCCCCCGCGCGCTCCCTCCCATCCCCACCCCCACCCCCCCGCGCGCTCCCTCCCCATCCCCACTCCCCGGGCGCTCCCTCCCCATCGCCAACCCCCGCGCTCCCTCCACCTCCCCGCGCGCTCCCTCCCCATCCCCACTCCCCGCGCGCTCCCTCCCTATTCCCACTCCCCGGGCGCCCCCTCCCCATCCCCGCTCCCCCCGCGCGCTCCCTCCCCATCCCCGCTCCCCCCCGCGCGCTCCCTCCCCATCCCCGCTCCCCCCGCGCGCTCCCTCCCCATCCCCGCTCCCCCCGCGCGCTCCCTCCCCATCCCCGCTCCCCCCGCGCGCTCCCTCCCCATCCCCGCTCCCCCCGCGCGCTCCCTCCCCATCCCCGCTCCCCCCGCGCGCTCCCTCCCCATCCCCGCTCCCTCCCCATTCCCTCCCCCCGCGCGCTCCCTCCCCATTCCCTCCCCCCGCGCGCTCCCTCCCCATCCCCTCCCCCCGCGCGCTCCCTCCCCATCCCCACTCCCCGCGCGCTCCCTCCCCATCCCCACTCCCCGCGCGCTCCCTCCCCCATCCCCACTCCCCGCGCGCTCCCTCCCCATCCCCATCCCCATCCCCACTCCCCGCGCGCTCCCTCCCCATCTCCACTCCCCGCGCGCTCCCTCCCCATCCCCACCACCACTCCCCTGTGCGCTCCCTCCCCATCCCCACCCCTACTCCCCTGTGCGCTCCCTCCCCATCCCCACTCCCCTGTGTTCTCCCTCCCCATCCCATCCCCACTCCCCACGCGCTGCCTCCCCATCCCATCCCCACTCCCCACGCGCTGCCTCCCCATCCCCACCCCCCCGTGCGCTGCCTCCCCATCCCCACCCCCCCCGTGCGCTGCCTCCCCATCCCCACCCCCCCCGTGCGCTGCCTCCCCATCCCCACCCCCCCCGTGCGCTGCCTCCCCATTCCCACCCCCCCGTCCGCTGCCTCCCCATCCCCACCCCCCCGTGCGCTGCCTCCCCATCCCCACCCCCACCCCCCCCCGTGCGCTGCCTCCCCATCCCCACCCCCCCCGTGCGCTGCCTCCCCATCCCCCCCGTGCGCTGCCTCCCCATCCCCACCCCCTCCGTGCGCTGCCTCCCCATCCCCACCCCCACCCCCCCGTGCGCTGCCTCCCCATCCCCACCCCCACCCCCACCCCCCCGTGCGCTGCCTCCCCATCCCCACCCCCCCGTGCGCTGCCTCCCCATCCCCACCCCCACCCCCCCGTGCGCTGCCTCCCCATCCCCAACCCCCCGTGCGCTGCCTCCCCATCCCCACCCCCCCCGTGCGCTGCCTCCCCATCCCCACCCCCCCCGTGCGCTGCCTCCCCATCCCCACCCCCCCCGTGCGCTGCCTCCCCATCAACCACCCCCCCGTGCGCTGCCTCCCCATCCCCACCCCCCCCGTGCGCTGCCTCCCCATCCCCACCCCCCCCCGTGCGCTGCCTCCCCATCCCCACCCCCCCCGTGCGCTGCCTCCCCATCCCCACCCCCCCCGTGCGCTGCCTCCCCATCCCCACCCCCCCCGTGCGCTCCCTTCCCATCCCCACCCCCCCGTGCGCTCCCTTCCCATCCCCACCCCCCCCGTGCGCTCCCTTCCCCATCCCCACCCCCCCCGTGCGCTCCCTTCCCCATCCCCACCCCCCCCGTGCGCTCCCTTCCCCATCCCCACCCCCCCCCGTGCGCTCCCTTCCCCATCCCCACCCCCCCCCGTGCGCTCCCTTCCCCATTCCCACCCCCGTGCGCTCCCTTCCCCATTCCCACCCCCGTGCGCTCCCTTCCCCATTCCCACCCCCGTGCGCTCCCTTCCCCATTCCCACCCCCGTGCGCTCCCTTCCCCACCCCCGTGCGCTCCCTTCCCCATGCTCACCCCCGCGCGCTCCCTTCCCCCACCTCCCGCATGCTCCCGCCCCCCACCCCCCCCGCATGCTCCCGCCCCCACCCACTGCGCTCTGTCTTCTGCCTCCCCCCGCCGCTCTCTTCCACCTCCCCCGCGCGCTCCCTCCCTCTCCCCTCCTCCCCACGTCCCCCCTTCTCCCCACGTGATCCCTCACCTCTCCTCCCTGCACGCGCTCCTTCCCCATCCCCACCTCCTGTGCGCTCCCTCCACCCTCCTCGCACGCTCCCCTCCACCCTCCTCGCACGCTCCCTTCTCTCTCCTCCCCACGTCCCCCCTTCTCCCCACGTGATCCCTCACCTCTCCTCCCTGCACACGCTCCCTACCCACAATGTGCTCCCTCCCCATCCCCACCTCCTGTGCGCTCCCTACTCCCTCCTCCCCGTGCGCACCCTCCCCCTCCTCCCCACGTGCTCCCTCCCCCTCCTCCCCACGTGCTCCCTCCCCCTCCTCCCCACGTGCTCCCTCCCCCTCCTCCCCACGTGCTCCCTCCCCCTCCTCCCCACGTGCTCCCTCCCCCTCCTCCCCACGTGCTCCCTCCCCCTCCTCCCCACGCGCTCCCTTCCCCTCCTCCCTACACTCTTCCTCCCCCTCCGTCCCCCCTCCTCTCTGTGCGCTCCGTCCCCTCTCATCCCCACGCGGTCCCTCCCCCCCCACCCCATGCTCTCCCTCCCCCCCCACCCCATGCTCTCCCTCCCCCCCCACCCCATGCTCTCCCTCCCCCCCCACCCCATGCTCTCCCTCCCCCCTTCCCCACGCTCTCCATCCCCTTGCCCTCCCCCCACGCTCCCCCCCTCCCCCCCACGCTCCCCCCTCCCCCCCACGCTCCCCCCTCCCCCCCACGCTCCCCCCCTCCCCCCCACGCTCCCCCCTCCCCCCCACGCTCCCCCCTCCCCCCCACGCTCCCCCCTTCCCCCCCACGCTCCCTCCTTCCCCCCCACGCTCCCTCCTTCCCCCCCACGCTCCCTCCTTCCCCCCCACGCTCCCTCCTTCCCCCCCACGCTCCCTCCTTCCCCCCCACGCTCCCTCCTTCCCCCCCACGCTCCCTCCTCCCCCCCACGCTCCCTCCTCCCCCCCACGCTCCCTCCTTCCCCCTCCCCCCCACGCTCCCTCCTTCCCCCTCCCCCCCCACGCTCCCTCCTTCCCCCTCCCCCCCCACGCTCCCTCCTTCCCCCTCCCCCCCCACGCTCCCTCCTTCCCCCTCCCCCCCCACGCTCCCTCCTTCCCCCTCCCCCCCCACGCTCCCTCCTTCCCCCCCCCCCACGCTCCCTCCTTCCCCCCCCCCCCGCTCCCCCCCCCCGCTCCCCCCCCCCACGCTCCCCCCCCCCCACGCTCCCCCCCCCCACGCTCCCCCCCCCCACGCTCCCCCCCCCCACGCTCCCCCCCCCCACGCTCCCCCCCCCCCACGCTCCCCCCCCCCACGCTCCCCCCCCCCACGCTCCCTCCTTCCCCCCACGCTCCCTCCTTCCCCCCACGCTCCCTCCTTCCCCCTCCCCCCCACATGCTCCCTCCTTCCCCCTCCCCCCCACATGCTCCCTCCTTCCCCCTCCCCCCCACATGCTCCCCCTCCCCCTTTCCCCCCTCCCCGCCACATGCTCCCCCTCCCCCTTTCCCCCCTCCCCCCCACATGCTCCCCCTCCCCCTCCCCCTTTCCCCCCTCCCCCTTTCCCCCCCTCCCCCTCCCCCTTTCCCCCCCTCCCCCTCCCCCTTTCCCCCCCTCCCCCTTTCCCCCCCTCCCCCTTTCCCCCCCCTCCCCCTTTCCCCCCCCCTCCCCCTTTCCCCCCCCTCCCCCTTTCCCCCCCCTCCCCCTTTCCCCCCCCCCCCTCCCCCTTTCCCCCCCCCCCCTCCCCCTTCCCCCCCCTCCCCCTTCCCCCCCCTCCCCCTCCCTCCCCCTCCCCCTTCCCCCCCCCTCCCCCTCCCCCTTCCCCCCCCTCCCCCTTCCCCCCCCTCCCCCTTCCCCCCCTCCCCCTTCCCCCCCCTCCCCCTTCCCCTTCCCCCCCCTCCCCCTTCCCCCCTCCCCCCCCTCCCCCTTCCCCCCCTCCCCCTTCCCCCCCCCTCCCCCTTCCCCCCCCTCCCCCTTCCCCCCCTCCCCCTTCCCCCCCTCCCCCTCCCCCTTCCCCCCCCTCCCCCTCCCCCCCCTCCCCCCCTCCCCCTCCCCCTTCCCCCCCTCCCCCTCCCCCTTCCCCCCCTCCCCCTCCCCCTTCCCCCCCCTCCCCCTCCCCCTTCCCCCCCTCCCCCTCCCCCCCCTCCCCCTCCCCCTTTCCCCCCCCTCCCCTCCCCCTCCCCCTTTCCCCCCCCTCCCCTCCCCCTTTCCCCCCCTCCCCCTTTCCCCCCCTCCCCCTCCCCCTTTCCCCCCCCTCCCCCTCCCCCTCCCCCTTTCCCCCCCCTCCCCCTCCCCCTTCCCCCCCCTCCCCCTTCCCCCCCCTCCCCCTTCCCCTCCCCCTCCCCCTCCCCCCCCCCTTCCCCCCCCTCCCCCTTCCCCCCCCCCTTCCCCCCCCTCCCCCTTCCCCCCCTCCCCCTTCCCCCCCCTCCCCCCCCCCTCCCCCTTCCCCCCCCCTCCCCCTTCCCCCCCTCCCCCTTCCCCCCCCCTCCCCCTTTCCCCCCCCTCCCCCTCCCCCTTTCCCCCCCCTCCCCCTCCCCCTTTCCCCCCCCTCCCCCTCCCCCTTTCCCCCTCCCCCTTTCCCCCTCCCCCTTTCCCCTTCCACCCTCCCCCTCCCCCCCTCCCCCTTCCCCCCTCCCCCTCCCCCTTTCCCCCCTCCCCCTCCCCCTTTCCCCCCTCCCCCTCCCCCTTTCCCCCCTCCCCCTCCCCCTTTCCCCCCTCCCCCTTTCCCCCACCCCCCTCCCCCTCCCCCTTTCCCCCACCCCCCTCCCCCTCTCACCCCTCCCCCTCTCACCCCTCCCCCTCTCACCCCTCCCCCTCTCACCCCTCCCCCTCTCACCCCTCCCCCTCTCACCCCTCCCCCTCTCACCCCTCCCCCTCTCACCCCTCCCCCTCTCACCCCTCCCCCTCTCACCCCTCCCCCTCTGCTCCTCCTCTCCTCCGTTTGCTCCCGCTCTTCCCCCCACCCCAATGGCTCTTGACTGTCTCCGCGCGTCCCCTCCCCCTCCTCTCAATGTGCTCCCTGCCCCCTCCCCCCATGGTCTCCCTCGCCCCTGCCCCCCACATGCTCCCTTGACCCCCCCCTCCCCCCACCTGCTCCCTCCCCTTTCCCCACCACATGCTCCCTCCCACTTACCCCCCATGTGTTCCCTCGGCCCTCCCCCCACGTGCTCCCCCGCCTGTCCCCCCAACGTGCTCCCTCCCCTCTCCTCCCCCACCACGTGTTCCCTGCCCTCTCCTCCCCCACCACATGCTCAATCCCCCCCAACACGTGCTCCTTCCCCCCCCACATGCTTCCTCCCCCTCGTCCCCTCTCTCTTCTACTTCCTGCGTGCTCCCTCCCCTCCCCTTGCGTGCTCCCTCCCCCCATGTGCTTCCTCCCCTCCTTCTCTCCCCCTCTCTTCCCCTGTCCCTCTCCTACTGTCCTCCTCCAGAATCTTTCTTCTTCCTCCACTGCGCACTCACATCTCTCTCCTCACCACCATCCCGCGGTTTTCTAATCAATGCTATTAGAAGAGTTTGTTGGAATGAGTGTTGTTCAGCCCCTCCCCCCTCCCTATTCCTCTCCAGATGGGCTGGGGTGACCTGGGGGTTTACGGCGAACCTTCCAGAGAGACGCCAAACCTGGACCAAATGGCTGCAGAAGGAATGCTCTTCCCAAATTTCTACGCTGCCAACCCATTGTGCTCCCCTTGTAAGTGACAAATATCTGTCCATATTGAAACCGACTCAGCAGCCAGTGTTAAAACAAAGATTAAAAACACTTATGTTTCTGTAGCACTTTCCACCACCTTAGTGTTCCAAAGCACTTTACCCCCTGTGAAAATATGAACGATTATTTTTAAAAATTGAGCCAGAATCCACCTGTTGTCTCTTGAAGCCTGCACCAACATAGAATATGTTTTACCTCTGCTGCAAGTTCATCATCCATTTCAATTCCAGTGGTATTTCATCTGTTCTCCTGCATCTTGCTGGCATTTCAGCTTTGATCTCACTACTGCCTTGTATAGTTTTAGCAAAACCCCCTACTTTAATACTTCCTTCCATTTGAATCAAAGACCAACATTCCGTTTGCCTTCCTTATTACTCGTTGAACCTGGATGGTTACTTTAAATGAAGACTGCTCTGCAGACTCTTATTCTAGGCAATTACCAGGCCACCTATTTCTGTGCCATCTGCAAAATTGGCTCACGTACATTAACTTTCCTAGTCCAAGCCAAATATATATTATAAATAATGTGGCACTAGCATTAAACCCTGTGGCACTCCCCTAGTTACAGATTTGCCATTCTGAAAATCTCCCTTGTCCCTAGTTTCTTAGAGAATTCTTGCATTGTGGAAGCAGGCCATTCAGCCCATTGAGTCAACATTGACCCTTTTAAGAGCATCCCATTCAGACCCAGCTTCCTACCCTATTCCTGCATTTCCCATGGCTAATCCACCGAGCACGGACACCTTTGGACTGTGGAAGGAAACCCATGCAGGCTCCACACAGACAGTCACCCGAGGCTAGAATCAAACCCAGGCCTCTGGTGCTTTGAGGCAGCTGTACTAACTATTGAGCCACTGTTCTGTCCCATGGTGTTTTCTGCGTTTAGCCAATCCGCTATCGTTGCTGATAGACTACATCTAATGTTATGGGCTCTTATTAAATAGCCTAATATGTAGTATATTATCAAACACGTCCTGAAATCTCAAGGAGCCCTGGCAAAACTAGAATCTGGGTATCAGGCGGCAAACTCTGGTGGTCGGAGTCATACCTGGCACATTGGAGGGTGGTCTTAGTTGTTGGAGGTCAGTCATCTCAGCTCCAGGACATTTCTACAGGAGTTCCTCAGAGTAGTGTCCATCTTCAGCTGCTTTGTTAATGACCTTCCCTCCATCATAAGGTCATAAGTGTTTGCTGATGATTGCACAACATCCAGCACCATTTGCAACTGCTCAGATACTGAAACAGTCTGTGTGTTCAAATGCAACAAGACCTGGACAATATCCAGGCTTGGGTTGATAATTGGCAATTAACACTTGTGCCACATAAATGCCAGGCTATGACCGTCACCACTAAGAGAAAATCTGACCGCCATCCCTTGACATTCACTGGTGTTACCATCACTGAATTCCCCACGATCAACATCCCAGGAGTTATCATTGATCAGAAACTCAAGTGAAATAGCTCTATGAATGCAGTGGCTACCAGAACAGGTCAGAAGCTAGGAATTCTGCAGTGAGTAACTCACTTCCTGACTCCCTAAAGCCTGCCCACCATCTACAGTGCACAAGTCAGGAGTGTGAGAGTATACTCCACACTTGCCTGTGTGGGTGCAGCCCCAAGAACACTCAAGAAGCTTGACACCATCCCAGGACAAAGCAGCACGCTTGATTGGCACTTCATCCACAAACATCCACTCCCTCCACCACCGACACTCAGTAGCAAAAGTGTGTACTATCTACAAGATGCAATCCAGAAATTCACCAAAGACCTTTAAGCAGCACCTTCGAAACCCATGACCACTTCAATTTCAAGGGCAGCAGATATATGGGCACACCAGCTCCCACAAATTACACTCCAAGCCAGTCACCATCCTGACTTGGAAATATATCGCTGTTTCTTCAGTGTTGCTGGGTTGAAATCCTGGAATTCCCTCCCAAAAGTCATTGTGGACCAGCCCACTGCAGATGAACTGCAGCAGTTCAGGAAGGCAGCTCATCACGACCTTCTCAAAGGCAATTAGGGAGCAGCAATAAATGCTGGCCAGCCAGCAATGCCCCCATCCCACAACTGAATAAAAATAATCCACTGCTTCCCTTTGTTTATCCTGTTTGTTACTTTCTCGAAGAATTCTAGTAAATTTGTCAGGCATGATTTCTCCTTCATGAAGCCATGATGACTCTGCTTGATCATATTATCTATTCCTAAATTCTCCACTATTGAATACTTCATCTTTCAAATAACAGACATTAAACTAACAGGCCTGTACATGTTTTTTGACTTTTTCCCTTTTTAAATGAAAGGTGTTATATTGTTAGTTTTCCAATTCTCTGGGACTTCTCCAGAGTCTTAAGTTTTCCTGGAAGATTACTACCAGTGCATCCACTATCTTTGTAGCTACTTCTTTTGATATCCTATCAGATCCAGGGAACCTACTCATCTTTAGCCCCATTAGTATCCCTAGCACTTTTTCTCTGGTGATAATTATTGTATTTATGTCCTGTCCTCCTTTTGCCCCTCAATTATTTGGTTATTTTGGAATGGTATGAGAGTATTCTATTTGTGAAGACTGATGCCAAATATGGATTCAACTCCTCTGCCATCTCCTGGTTCCCCATTAGTATTCCACAGCCTCAGTATCTAGGGACCCTGGGTTCACTTTGGTTTCTGAATTCTTTTTTTGTTTTTTTTTTAAAGATCTTGGTGCCTATCTTGATGTTACTTGCAAGTCTACCCCCAAAGTTAATTTTTCTCCTTCTTTCTTATGTTTTAAGTATTTTGTTGGTTACAGAACTTTCCCCGTCCTCTGGCTTACCAGTTATAGCAAACAACATGAAATTGCCCCATTTATATCTCCTCTCTGCCTTTCAAATATTCACCAATTCTCTATCTATGGCAACATATTACAAACAGCTCCATAAGCCCTTTTCTTCTGTGTTAGCCTTTTGTAATCCATCTTATCAAATGCCTTTTTAAAATCAAAGTATGCTAATTACTTATAACCAGTTCCCTGTTATCTGGCCTATTTTTTCGATCCTCAGGTATCTAATACATTTGTCAAACATGATTACCCTTTTGTAAAATATTGTTGGCTTCAATCGTGCTAAGTACATTTTACTATTTCCTTAATAATACACTCCTTCTACGTAAATGAAGCGTCCTACCTGGCCATTCTTCCAACTGTTTGTCCCATTGAGAGAGCTGTAGTGTTGGTATGTCCCTAATGAACAGAGCACACCTTGGCCTGACTCGCCCTATTCCATTGTTGAGCGTCTCTTGTTCCACCCCCTCACTTCAGTTAAAATCCTTGTTCTCTACCAGTTTGCAAGTATGATAAATGTTTTCTTGTAGCGGTACCCTCACTGCTTTCCTCCCTCAGCCTATGGACTGAATGACCCCTTGTTACCAGTGATGTCAACCTCTATCTTTCTCTTCCTGCTCTCCCTGAGTTCACTGCTCTCCTATCCTTCTTTAACCTCTCTCTTTGTCTAAAATCCCTAACTCATATTCATGACCTGTTTGATCAATAAATCTTCTGAGGTTTCATTAGCCTCATTGTATTAATCACACAAAAGGTCACCTTTGACCACTTCTTCAGTATCATTCTGCTTCTATGAGGGAATCAAGGGATATAGGGTTAGTCAGGAAAGTGGAGTTAAGGCTACAGTCAGATCAGCCATGATGTTATGAAATGAAGGATTAAATTCATGGGACCGAGTGGCCTACTCCATTTCTGATTTATTATCTTCCCCTGGAAAAAAGAACAGTCCCATAAATTTCCCCACCTACGTTCGTAACACCACCCACACCCTCCACCTCCTCCAGGACTTCCAATTCCCCGGCCCCCAACACCTCATTTTCACCATGGACGTCCAGTCCCTACACACCTGTATTCCTCATGCAGATGGCCTCAAGGCCCTCCTCTTCTTCCTGTCCCGCAGGCCCGACCAATCCCCCTCCACCGACACCCTCATTCGCCTAGCCGAACTCGTCCTCACCCTCAACAACTTCTCTTTCGATTCCTCCCACTTCCTACAGACAAAGGGGGTGGCCGTGGGTACCCGCGTGGGCCCAAGCTATGCCTGCCTCTTTGTAGGTTACATGGAACAGTCCCTCTTCCGCACCTACACAGGCCCCAAACCCCACCTCTTCCTCCGTTACATTGATGACTGTATCGGCGCCGCCTCTTGCTCCCCAGAGGAGCTCGAACAGTTCATCCACTTCACCAACACCTTCCACCCCAACCTCAAGTTCACCTGGGCCATCTCCAGCACATCCCTCACCTTCCTGCACCTCTCAGTCTCCATCTCAGGTAACCAGCTAGAAACTGATGTCCATTTCAAGCCCACTGACTCCCAGAGCTACCTAGAATACACCTCCTCCTACCCACCCTCCTGCAAAAATTCCATCCCCTGATTCCCAATTCCTCCGCCTCCGCCGCATCTGCTCCCAGGATGAGGCATTCCACTCCCGCACATCCCAGATGTCCACGTTCTTCAAGGACCGCAACTTTCCCCCTGCAGTGGGCAAGAACGCCCTTGACCGTGTCTCCCACATTTCCAGCAACACATCCCTCACACCCTGCCCCCGCCACAACCGCCCCCAGAGGAACCCCCACGTCCTCACATACCACCCCACCAACCTCAGGATACAACGTATCATCCTCCGACACTTCCGCCATCTGCAATCCAACCCCACCACCCAAGACATTTTTCCATCCCCACCCTTGTCTGCCTTCCGGAGAGACCACTCTCTCCGTGACTCCCTTGTCCGCTCCACGCTCGCCTCCAACCCCACCACACCCGGCACCTTCGCCTGCAACCACAGGAAGTGCTACACTTGCCCCCACACCTCCTCCCTCACCCCCATCCCAGGCCCCAGGATGACCTTCCATATCAAACAGAGGTTCACCTGCACATCTGCCAATGTGGTGTATTGTATCCATTTCACCCGGTGTGGCCTCCTCTACATTGAGGAAACCAAGCGGTGGCTTGGTGACCGCTTTGCAGAACACCTCCACTCGGTTCGCAACAAACAACTACACCTCCCAGTCGGGAACCATTTCAACTCCCCTTCCCATTCCTCAGATGACATGTCCATCATGGGCCTCCTGCAGTGCCACAATGATGCCACCCGAAGGTTGCAGGAACAGTAACTCTTATTCCGCTTGGGAACCCTGCAGCCCAATGGAATCAATGTGGACTTCACCAGCTTCAAAATGTCCCCTTCCCCCACTGCATCCCAAAACCAGCCCAGCTCGTCCCCTCCCCCCACTGCATCCCAAAACCAGCCCAGCTCGTCCCCTCCCCCCACTGCATCCCAAAACCAGCCCAGCCTGTCCCCGCCTCCCTAACCTGTTCTTCCTCTCACCCATCCCTTCCACCTCAAGCTGCACCTCCATTTCCTACCTACCACCTCATTCCGCCTCCTTGACCTATCCCTCTTCCCTGGACTGACCTATCCCCTCCCTACCTCCTCACCTATACTCTCCTCTCTACCTATCTTCTTTTCTCTCCATCTTCGGTCTGCCTCCCCCCCTCCCTATTTATTCCAGTTCCCTCTCCCCATCCCCCTCTCTGATGAAGGGTCTAGGCCCGAAACGTCAGCTTTTGTGCTCCTGAGATGCTACTTGGCCTGCTGTGTTCATCCAACTCCACACTTTGTTACCTTGTCCCATAAATTAATTATGACTATACCTGTTCAGCCAGAGAATGGGAAACCTATGGAATTCACTGCCACATAAGGCTGTGCAGGTCTGGTCATTGAGTACATTTAAGACAGAGATAGATGCGTTCCTGATAGTCAAGGGGATCAAGGATTTTGGGGAGAATGGGGTTGAGAAACTTATCAGCCATGCTTGAATGGCAGAGCAAACTTGAATGGCCTAATTTCTGCTCCTATTTCTTATGGTCCTGTTAAAATACTTACTTTCTAACCTGCAACCCTCCATTCACCAGATCATTTCTGCAACTGCAGATTTGTTCAAGCACGCTGTCACTTCAGTTTTGATGCTCTGGTCCCCAATGAAACCATTACTGTCACGAACCCATCCATTTCTTCAGGTCTGGTCCTCACCTCTGCTCCCTGAAGCCCAAGAAATGCAAGCTTGAACAGAAACACTGGTTTAATCAATCAAAGTCAGATCTGCCTGTAACACAGCAAACATTGTCTGATCCTGCTCTCAGCTGTTCATTATTTCAAATTATCCTGTATTGCAAAAATAACTGATGCAAACAAAGAATGTTAATACTGGACATGTCTGATCTCAAAGTGAACCCAGGCTTGTTAGATCTTAATGGGGAGGTCAGTTATTGAACACATTGGTGGTGTAGTGGACTGCCTAGAACGTTACCTCAGAGTACAATGGGACCTTGATTAGATGGGCTGGTGGACCAAGGAGTGGCAGATGAACTTTAATTTGGATAAACAATCCAAAGATGTGCAGGCCAGTTGGATCAGCTTTGCTAAACTGCCCATAGTGTTCAGGGATGTGTAGATTATGTGGAGTATGGGGCAATATGTCTGGATGGGATGCTCCAAGGGTCGGTGTGGATGTTTTGGGCCAAAGGGCCTGTTTCCACACTGTAGGGATTCTATAAATAAATAAGGTGCTGCATTTTGGAAAGGCAAATCATGGCAGGGCTTATACACTTAATGGTAGGATCCTGGCGAGTGTTGGTGAACGAAGAGCCTTGGAGTGCATGTTCATAGTTGTTTGAAAGTAGAGTCACAGGTAGACAGGATAGTGAAGAAGGCGGTTGGTATGCATGCCTTTATTGGTCAGTACATTAAGAATAGGAGTTGGGAGGTCATGTTGCGGCTGTACGGGAAATTGGTTAGGCCATTTTTGGAATACTGCGTTGACTTCTGGTCTCCCTCTTATAGGAAGGATGCCGTGAAACTTGAAAGGGTTCAGAAAAGATTTAAAGGATATTGCTGGGGTTGGAGGGTTTGCGCTGTAGGAAGAGGCTGAATAGAATGGAGTTGTTTTCCATAGGGCATCAGAGGCTGAGGATTGACTTTATAAGGTTTATAAAATCATGAGGTAAATAGCCGGGGTCTTTTCCCCAGGGTAACAGAGCCCAAAATTAGAACATAGAACAAAGAACAGTACAGCGGAGAACAGGCCTTTCAGCCCTCGATGTTGCGCCGACCTGTGAACTAATCTAAGCCCATTCCCCTACACTATCCCATCATCATCCATATGCTTATCCAAGGACTGTTTTAAGTGCCCCTAATGTGGCTGAATTAACTAGATTAGCAGGCAGGGCGTTCCACACCCTTACCACTCTGAGTAAAGAACCTACCTCTGACATCTGTCTTAAATCTATCACCCCTCAATGTATAGCTATGCCCGCTTGTACAAGCTGACGTCATCATCCTCGGAAAAAGACTCTCACTGTCCACCCTATCTAATCCTTAGAGGGAATAAGTTTAAGGTGAGAAGGGAAGGATTTCAAAGCGACCTAAGGGGCAACTTTTTTCATGTGGAGGATGGTGCGTGTATGGATTGAGCTGCCAGATAAAGCAATGGAGTTTGGCAATTATTACATTTAAAAGGCATCTAGATGGGCACACTCAAGGATAAAGGAGGGAGATGGGAATTGGGTGAGATCTTTAATGAACACTTTATGTCGGTATTCACCACAGAGCGGGATGTGATGGATGTTAAGGTTAGAGAAGGTCTGTGAATACTCTCAGGCAGGTCAACATCATAAAGGAGGAATATTGGGTGTTACTGTGGTGGGTGTGATGTATATCAGTGTTGCTATGAGAGAGGTGGGGTATATCAGGGTGTTGCTGTGAGGGCTGTAGAATATATTGAATTAGGCATTGACTCTTTATTAATATAAACCAGTGAGGATTGCTGATTTCTCTGCTGTACGGAGCTTTGCCTTAAATGCAGCCTGTGTAAATATTCTAGAAATGGAAAATCAATTTATTGAAACATTTCTCCTTTTCTCCTTTCTCTATAGCCCGTGCTGCATTGCTAACAGGTCGTCTTCCCATTAGAAATGGTTTCTACACAACAAATGCTCATGCTCGAAATGGTAAGTGTTAGCCTTAACTAGTCAGCATAGTAAGCATTTTCCAGCCTGCCTTCAGTCACTTATTGGTGATACATGTTGCACTTTGTTTGTGGGAGAGAGCCCACTTGTATAATCTTTTAATTCTTTCACAGGATGTGAGCATCATTGGCGAGGCCAGCATTAATTGCCTGTCCAGCAGTGATCTGCCTCCTGAACTGCTATAGTCCATGTACTGTGGGTAGACCCATAATACTGTAAGGGAGGGAATTCCAGGATTTTGAGCTGAGAGTCACTGAAGGAACAGCGATGTTGATGTGACTTGGAAAGGAACTTGCAGATGGTGGTGTCCCATGTATCTGCTGCCCTTGTCCTTCTGGTTGAAGTGGTTTCGGATGAAAGGTGTTGTCAAAAAATACTTGATGAGTTGCTGCACAGCATCTTGTCGACAGTGCTGCCACTGTGCATTGGTGGTGAATGGTGAAAATTTTGCCAAGCTACTTTGATCTTGATGGTGTTGAGATTCTTAAATTGCAATCATCCAGGCAAGTGGCAACTGGCATCACATTTCTGACTTGTGGATGAGGAACACATAAGTTACTCAATACAGTATTCCCATCCTTTGACCTGCTTTTGTAGCCACAGAATTTTTGTGGTTAGTCCAGTTCAGTTTCTGGTCAGTGGTAATCCCCAGGATGTTGATAGTGGGGGATTGAACAGTTATAATATCAAGTGATGATGATTAGCTTCTCTCTTGTTGGAGACGGTCACTGTCTGATACTTGTGTGGCTCGAATATTTCTTGCCGTGTAATGGCCTAAGTTTAGATGTTGTCCAAGGCTTGCTGTGTAATTTCACAGTCTGCATTAGTCTTTCTGGAGTTGCAAGTGGTGCTGAACATTATGCAATCATCAGCAAATATCCCACTTTGAACAGTTGAAAGAAAGAAGATCATTGATGAAGTAATTGATGATGATCGGCTGGAACACTGGCTTCAGGAACAGAAATGATGAAGCAGCCTTCTGATCAGCAAAATGATCATCTCAGCAAACTCTGTGGACAGGGATAATGGATCCAGTGTTTCTCTCTGCTCCTAATACCAATGTTTCTTCTAATGCCTGTTTGTACATATGTGTAGAGGAGAAGTTTTTTAATTGGGTTAGAGTTCTAATTGGTAGTTATATATTGATGGTTCATAATTGGTTATCTGAAGTTAGAACCCATTTATTTAATTAAATAGACTTTCTTGTTAAGAACAGAAACCTCATCTGCATTTTCTGTCAACCCAGATCTAAAAGAGGGTAAATTATGAATTCTGTGTACCTTTTGAAACCTTCAACTGCTGTAGTGATTCTGGCAATAGTACAGCTTGATTTAGCCAGGGGTGCGCAACAATAAGCAGTGAGTCGGAATTACTTTTGAGAAAGGTGTGGGGTAAGATGGGGCTAGGATTGGATGAGAGAGGTACCATGGGGGTAGGGAAAGTAGGCAAAGAGGCACATTTGGCATGCAATGCCAAGAGATCTCAAAAGACTTCAAAACATTTGTTGAAACTGACAGTTGGCCAAAAAAAAGTAAGATCTGGCCCAGGCTTTGGTGATTACTTGACTTGAGAATGATTGTCTTCTCTAAGAGTGTCTACCTGTGAGCCGTCAGATGGCTGAAGAGATTCTATTTGCAGTGTGGGCTTTGTTGGGTGGTGATGGTGGTTGGAGGTGGTCGTGGGTGGGCCTTCCTGATGTTCTGTCTCTCCTTGTGCAAGAGTTGCTTCTGTTCAATGGCACGGCGGAGTTTGTTTGCTTAGCGTATAGCTCCCTGCTGGATGATGTTTCAGTTTGTAGCTATGTCCTCCTAGTTGTTGACATTGATATAGAATTTCTTGAGGTTAGTCCAGTTGTTATCTTTGAAGCATTTCTTTTGGCCAGGTAGCGCGCTGACCTTCCTTCAGCTGAAAGTGCATGATCTATTTTAGGAGGCATGACTTGGACATTCAGATGACGTGGCCAGTCTGTCAGAGTTGCTGTAGAATTATACTTGTGGTGATGCTGGCTATGTTGGCCTCCTCCAAGTGGGTGGTATTAGTACGCCTGTCTTCCCAGTTGAGTCGCAGAACTTTTCCGAGGGATCTCTGCTGGTGTTGTTTGATGTTTTAATGTGCCTACTCTAGATAGTCCATGTTTCAGCTCCATTTAGCAGTGCAGGACGGACAATGGCTTTGTAGACCAAAAGTTTAATTTGAGCCTGCAGGTTATAGTCTTCAACCACCCTTCTTCTGAGTCAGGTATAGGTTCCACTGGCACAGCTCAGACAGCGCTGTATTCAGACCTGTGTCTCACATGCACACTGAGACACTATAGGCTGAATCTTACTTATCCCACATGCCCTCTACGCTGTCTGCTCACTTACACAGGACACTTCCCCACTTGCAATAAAAATAATAGCTGTGTCTTCCGCTGCTTCTCTGCTCTCATTCCAGGAAGAAAACAGCCCACAATGGGCCTGAAAGAGTCAAGGTGGCCAGAATGCTGCCGGATGTTCAGCTGCTCACCCCTGATGGAGAGAGGATCTTGACTCTGACCATGAGCTGCTGACTGCCCGTGTACAAGGCCCTGGACTGGGAACACAGGCTGCCTATGAGGACTCCCTGACCAAAGGCTATTTTCCCTGACATGATTGAGGACAGCTGACAACCCCCATGACAGGCTTCCTGACTTTGTGTTTACACTAAATGGCAGAGCAATATAGCAGTATTTGTGAGCCTGGTATCTCTGGTTGAGAGAGCAAGGCAAGGCCATGATGCAGTGAATATTCGGGCTTCAATGTGTGTGAGTGCTAAGAGAGCAAGTGGCTGGAGAAACATTCTGGACCAATCCCTGAGCAAGGTGTGTTGCCTTTTTCAGCACAAAGTATCCCCGCTTTACCATTACAGTCAAAATTGTTATTTGACCTCAAGATATGGCACTGAAGTGCAGAAGTGTACTTTGAGTGGTTCAAACATGTACCATGAGAGATCTTAGAGGCTGGCACATGTCAGATGCAGTGTCCATGGATGTGGGGTCGGGTGGGTGTAAGAGTGCAATACCTCATGAGGTTAATGAACTCTGCATGGGAGGCACCAACCTCTTTTGATTTTGAGCCTTGCTCTCACTCACAGTATGACCCTCCCCATTTGGACCGAACCCCAGATGATTAGCTTGTGAATTAAGAAAGCAGACAATATTTTTTGACAAATCAATTCAATAAAGCCAGCCTTGTACATGACTAATACCATTGCTTTTCTCTGTCTGCAGCATATACACCACAGGAAATTGTGGGAGGAATCCCTGATTCGGAGATCCTTTTGCCAGAACTCCTCCGGAAGGCAGGATATTCCAGCAAAATCATTGGGAAGTGGTTCGTCAACTTTAAATCATCATTGTTCCGAGTAAAGTGTCTGCAGGATTACAGTACAAATGTTAGCATAAAATCATAGATGATGAAAGAAAGTCATTCAGCCCAGCATGCCTGGGCAAATTCTTTGATGGAGAAATCCAATATATCAGCATACTCTAATCTTTCCCAGTAGACTTCCAAGTATTTATCCAATTCTGTTGTGGAATTTACATTGAATCTGTTCCACCCCCCATGCAGATCATTGATGCTTACGAAAAGACATTTATTTAAGTCACCGCTGGTTGTTTTGGCAGTTATTTCACATTTGTGAGCTCTGGTTAGTAACTTTGCTGCCAGTGGAAACAGTTTGTTCTCCTTACTTTCTCTGTCAAACACCTTCTTGATTTTGAAATCCCTTATCCCTGGAACCGTTTGTAAACCTTCTCTACACTCTATCCAAGGCTTTGACATCCATCCTAAAATATGGTATCAAGAGTTTTTTTTATTGTTCCATGGGATGTGGCGTGGTTGGCAAGGCTAGTATTGTTGCAATCCCTGATTGCCCTTGAGAATGTGATGGTGAGCTGCTGCCTTCTTGGAGTATAGTTACACCAACAGAGCTGTTAGGGAGGGAATTCCAGGATTTTGACTTAGCAACGCTGAAGAATGGCAATATGTAATCTTCACTTCAATCTTGAAAACAACCTTCACCAGTGCATTCTGCTTTCTGTCCTTTCACCAATTCTGTGTCTACACTGTCACTGACCTTTTCTATCTATGGGCTTTTAATTTTGTGAACATACCTACTATACGTAACTTTGTTGAATGCTTTTGAAACTCTATATAGATAATATCTGTCTGCATCAACTTTCACCAATGAAGTTACTGGCCAATAGTTGCTGGGTTTAGTCCTTTTCAAATAACATTTTAAATTCACAATCTTTTAGTTCTCTAGCATCACTGACGTTGTGGCCAGACTCACTGAAACTGTCACCCTTAATTTCCCTTAGTAATTAGGCTGCTTCTCATTCAGACCAGGTAATTGTCCTACATTGAGGATCTCCAAGTTTTACCATAACTTCTCTAATTTATTTTGATCGTATTGCATGTCAATATTGCCTCTTCCTTCTCTGTATATCTCAAGTGAAGACATTCGCATACCTCAGCCAACTTTAGAAGATCTTTTTGGTTACTAATTAACCCTACTTTTCCTTTTGCTTCTTTAAATACATAAAAAGGGAAGAAAGAGTTGAAAGTGAACATTGACCCCTTAGAAAGTGTGTTTTGGGAAATAATGGTAGGGAGCCAGGAAATAACAAAGGAATTACATAAATACTTGGAATCAGTCTTCATACTCGTAGACACTATTACCATTTAAAAAGTATTAAATAATTGAGGAGTGAAAAGGGAAGATGAAATAAACACAATAACTATCAATAGAGAAAAAGCGCTAGAGAATGCTAATGGAGCTAAAGATTGATAAGCGACCTGGACATGATAAAATGCATCTAAAAATACTAGAAGAAATAGCTACGGATATAGTGGATGCATTAGTAATAATCTTACACAATACAGTACAACACAGGAACACAGACCAAGAACCTTTAGATTCTGAAAAAAGTGCTGGAGGATTAGAAAACTGGCAATGTGACACCTTTATTCAAAAAGGCAGGAGACAAAAATAAAACAGTTAACTACAGGCCACTTAGCTTAACATCTGTTGTTGGGAAGATGTTAGCACCTGTTATAAAGAATACAATAGTAGAGAATTTAGGGGTGCATAGAATGATCGAGCAAAGTCAGCACGACTTCATGGTGGAAATCATACCTGACAAATTTATGAGAATTCTTTGAGAATGTAACAGGCAGGTGAGATAAAAGGGAAACAGTCAATGCAATATAATAGATTTTTAGGTTTGATAAGGTACCACATATTAAGCTACTTAATAAGATAAGAGCCCATGGTGTCAGTGTAGTATATTAGTGTAGATAGAGTATTGGCTAACTAATGGAAAATATAGAGTTGGGATAGGGGTGACCGTTTAGGAAGGCATACTGTAACTAATGGTGCGTCCCAGGGACCTCAATTGTTTACAATTTATACTAAAAACATAGATGATGGAAGTGAATTTATAACAGCCACTTCTATGGATGACACCAAAATAGGTCGACAGGCAAGTGGTGCAGTTAGCACAAAGAGTCTGCAGATGGATATATACAGGTTCAGTGAGTGGGCTAAAGCTTGGCACATGAAATATAATGTAGGAAAATTTGAGCTTACACATTTTGGCAGTAGGAATAGAAGAGTTGAATTATTAAAATGGAGAAAGCCTGCAGAAAGCTATAGCACAAAGGAATTTGGGAGCCCTGATGTATAAATCTCACAAACCTAGTACATGAGTTGATCAGCTAATTGGGGAGGTTAGTAAAATGTTGGCCTTTATTTCAACATACAGAAGTAGGAAAAACTTGCTAAAACCTAAACTATTTAGACCACACTTAAAACACTTTGAACAGTTTGGCCCTTTTATTGAAGCAAAGAGGTACTGGCATTGAAGGCAGTCCCGAGAAGGTTGACTAGGTTGACCCCAGGTATGTAGGGATTGGCTTACAAGAAAACATTAAGTAACTTGGGTCTGTACCATTAGAGTTTAGAAGAATTAGAAGTGGCTATTATACATTTCACTTCCATTATCTATGTCTTATTGAAGGATGTAAGATTCTTAGGAGACTTGATAGGGTAGTTATGAAGAGGTTGTTTTCCCTTGTAGGAGAGTCTAGGATGAGAGAGCATAAATCAGAGTAAGAAGTTGCCCAGTTAGGACAAAGATAGGAATTTCTTCTCTCAGAGGGTAGCAAATGTGTGGAATTCTTTACTACAGAGGGCTGTTTAAGGCTGAGTCATTAATTGTATTTAAGGCTGAGCCTGACAGATTTTTAATCAGTAAGGGAATCAAGGGTTGAGTCAGGAAGGTGGAATTGAGAATTAATAAATCACCCATAAACTCAGTGAAGGCATAGCAGACTACTTGTACTAAAGAGCTACTCTGCTTTTATGTCTTGTGGACTACATTTTTTTCTATTGGTATATTTTTATGAAATACTTATGTATTCCTTTTTATGTTAGCTGCCAGTTTATTTCAATAATCATTTTTGTAATAACATCCAGAAACTGATAAGTTTATATGTCTTTTTCAAACCTACAGTTAATAGCTGGAAGGGTGATACCAGTGAAAGAACAGGGAGGGAACCATTTAGTAATATTCTTGCTGGACTGTTAATGCGGGGACCTGGATTTGAATCCTGCCATCCTTGGTGAAATTTAAATTGACTAAAAATCTGGAATTAAGAATCTAATAATGATCATGAACCTATGGTTGATTGTCACAAAAACGCACCTGGTTCATTGATTGTGTTTAGAAAGGAAATTGCCATCCTTACCTCGTATGGCCTACACGTGACTCCAAACGCACAGCAATATGGTTGATTCTTAACTGCCACCACGGGCAATAAAAAAAAGCAGATCTCATGTTTACGGACCTTTACTGGAACAAAAGACTAAAAACAATATTGACTAATCTATTGCTTTGTGAGCAATTTAAATTTTAAATCTCAAACCTGAAGTTCCTTTTTCCTTGGGCATAACTGAAAGTATAATTCATTGACAGGCAGTCATAGTGTTCACTGAGCCAGTAATCCAAGGATTGTGACAAATGCACCCATAACTGCTCTCTGAAATGCCATTCAGTTGATGGGTAATTATAGATGGACAACAAATGTTGGCCTTGCCAGGACACCCACATTCTCAATTTTACACTATTCAGGATGCATATTTATATTTTCCCAGATTCTTACTTCTTTGTGCTGCTAACTGAGCCAGCATTTATTGACCTTACCTAATTTTTCTCAAAGAGGTAGTTATGAGTGACCTTCGAGAACTGCTGCAGCTCATTACGCATAGATAGACCCCATAGCGCTATTAGGAGGGAGTTCCAGAATCTTGACCCATTGACATTAACCAAATGGCAATACATTTGCAAGCCAGGATTGTGAATGTCTTGGAGGGTAACTTGCAGATGGTGGTGTTAACATGTATCTGCTATCCATATCCTTGAGAAGGCAATGATCATGGAGTTGGAAAGAAATGGCCAATGGCTAGCACTTGCATGGCATACATGTTATTTACCACTTGTTGGCCTAAACCTGGACATTGCCCATGTCAGAGATAACAAGGTGCAGAGCTGGATGAACACAGCAGGCCAAGCAGCATCAGAGGAGCAGGAAGGCTAACGTTTCGGGCCTAGAGCCTGAAGGTTCTAGGCCTGAAACGTCAGCCTTCCTGCTCTTCCAATGCTGCTTGGCCTGCTGTGTTCCTCCAGCTCTACACCTGGTTTCTCAGATTCTCCAGCATCTGCAGTTCCTACTATCTCTGAAACACTGTACAGGTCATATTGCGGAAGGACATGGACTGCTTCAATATAAGAGGAGTGCGCTGAAAATTATGCATTTAGCAGCAAACATCCTGACTTTTGCCCTTATGGTGGAGAGAAGATCTATTGTGAAGCAGCCCAAGATGGTTGGGTCTGGGACACTACTCTGAGGAACTTGTAGGGATGTCCCAGATGTAAGATGACTAATGTCCAACAAACTCAACCACCTTTCTTTGTGCCAGGTATGATTCCAAACAGCAGAGTGTTTTCCCCAGGTTCCCAAAGACTCCAATTTTGTGAGGGCTCCTTGATGCAACATGTGGTGAAATGCAGGTTTGATGTCAAGGGCAATTGCCATCACCTCATCTCTTTTAGCTGTTTTCTCCATGTGTAGTCCAAGACAGTAATGAGGACAGGAGCTGAGATGCCCTATCAGAGCCCATGCTGAGTGTTAGCGAGCAGCTTATTACTTAGCAAGTGCTACTTGATAGCACTGTTGATGACACCTTCATCAGTTTACTTACAATCGAGAGCTGAATGATTGGTGGAAATTGGCAGAATTGGTTTTGTCCTTTTTTTTGTGCAGAACTACCTGGGCAATTTGCCACCTTCTTGTGGAGATGTTTGTGTTGTAGCTGTACTGGAACAGCTTGGTTAGGGTCGTGGAAAGTCATCGAGCATAAGTCCTTAGTACTGTTGCTGGTAAATTGTCAGGACTCATAATCTTTGCAGTATTCAGTGCTTTTGACAAATGTTGTTGAACATTGTGCAATCATGAGAGAAAATCCCCACTTTTGACCTTATGATGGAGGGAAGGTTGTTGATGAAGCAGCTGAACATGATTGGGCCTAGGACACTACCCTGAGGATCTCCTGCAGAGACGTCCTGGAGCTGAGGTGACTGACCTGAAACAACCATGACCATCTTCCTATGTGCCAGGTGTGACTGCAACCAGCAGAATGTTTGCCCCTTGATACCCATTGATTCCAGTTTTGCGAGGGTTCCTTAATGCTACACTTGGTCGAATGCAGCCTTGATGTCATCTTACCTCTGGAATTCAGTTATTTTGACCATGCTTGAACCAAGACTGTAATGAGATCAGGAGCTGAGTGGTCCTCTTAGACCCAAACTGGGCATTACTGAGCAGGCGCTGCTTGATAGCACTGTTAATGATCCATCACTCTACTGATGATCAAGAACAGACTGATGGGATGGCAGTTGGCCAAATTGGATTTGTCCTGCTTTTTATGAACAGTCTATACTTGGGCAATTTTCTACATTGTCAAAACAATGTAGAAACACAGCCGGGATGACACCATCAATCCATGATGAGATTGAAACTGAGACACCGGGCCACTGGAAAAACTAGGCCGGAAGTCTCTGCTGAAGAAAACTACTGCCACCCTGGATGAAAAGTGCCGCACCAGGCTGTCGGAACGCTGGGCCAAAAGCATCTGCCTAAGAAAACTGGCAAAAGCGCCACCCTGGACACAAACACTGTACCGAGCCATTGGAACACTGAGCCAGAAGCGTTCACCAGACATTAAACAGGATTGCCGACGAAGCCACAACCCTGACACAAAACTGCCACATCAGGAGATCACTCCACAGGGCCAAGACCAGTATGCCAGGAAAAGACCACCACACTGGACTGCGAGAAGCCACCCTATCCCTGGATAAGCTGTTAAATGAAGTTAAGATGAATTTTGATTAACTAGATTAATTGGAAACCTTATAAACATTGAAAGAAAACAAAAAAATTGTGTCTGCAAACTGAGTAGATGAGCTGTGGGCTACTGGGCTAAGGAACCTGCAAGCTGCACTGCTGTTTCGCCGCCACCATCATTAGAAACAAAGGAGGAGAACTCGGCTGCATCTACATCAACGGAATTGAGGTTGAGAGGGTGAAGTTCCTCAGAGTGATGATGACCAACAACCTATCCTCGACTCCCACGTAGATGCAATGTTCAGGAAGGCACAACAACTGCTTTTCTTCCTCAGACAGTTCAGGGAATTTGGCATGTCCATAAGGACCCTCATCAACTTCTACAGATGCACCATTGAAAGCTTACTGTCTAGGTGCATAACAGCCTAGTATCACAACTGCTCTGCCCAGGACCATAAGAAACTCCAGAAGGTGGTGTGCACAGCCCAGACCATCACAGAAACCCACCTCCCATCCATGGACTCTATTTACACGGCTCACTGCCGCGGAAAGGCAGCCAACGTCAACACCCCTGCATTGACCTCCTACAACTTTTTCCTTCAGGCAGAAAATACAGAACCGTGAAGACACGCATCAGCAAGTTCAGGAACAGCTTCTTCCCAGCCATTATTAGACTGATGAATGGACTCTCTAGCCTCAAATAATGCCGATCTTGCTGATATTGATCTCACCTATCACACGCACTGTGCAATGTAACCTGTACGCCTCTAAGTCTTTTTAATATGTACACCCTTGTTTACTAAGATCTGCCTGTTTTCACTGTACTTTGGTACACACGACAATAAGTCAATGTTTCCTGTAAACTGTGCAGCCGCCAGTCACTATCCAGATGCTTCGATTTCTGGCTCCGGAAGCCACTGCTGTACATGGACATCACATATCCAAGCTGTAGTGGGAAACGTTAAAGGGAATGTAGCCCAAGAGCAGTTAAGAGTCCACCGCATTGTTGGGAATCTTGAGTCAATTTTGACCAGATCAGGCTAAGGGTGGTGGATTTCCTTACTGGAAGGCTGTTAGTGAGCCTGTTGGGTCTTCTGACAATTGATAATGGTTACATGGTTGTCATTAGGCCAGCTTTTTATTTCAGATTTCTATTGAATTCACATTTCACCATTTCCCATTGTGGGATTCTAACTTATTTCCTCAGAATATGTGCCTGTGGGTCTGGGTTACTAGTCTGGTGACATTATCATTAGTCCACCACCTGTCCCCTAACATGAACATAACAGTCTACATCGCAGCAAGTGTTAGTTTGACTGTTCTGTATCCTGTCTGAAAATTATATCCATTTGTAATTTATCCATGTGGGACACACCCACAGGGGTTAGTGTTTTAAATTACAATTTTTTGTAATCTGAATCTTTCTTTCTGTCTCCCTCAGGCACTTGGGACATCAAGCCCAATTCCACCCCCTGAAGCACGGATTTGATGAATGGTTTGGGGCTCCAAACTGTCACTTTGGACCGTACAACAATAAGGACAAGCCCAATATTCCTGTCTACAACAACTCAGAGATGGTTGGCAGGTAAAATACAGATAAAGGAGGAGGAGAGAGACCAAGAGTGGTGGGGTTTGGTTGATATTACTAGAAGAGGACAGGGAGTGGGAAAATGTACTCTGACAAAATATAGAAGAGTATAATATGGGGTGGGTTTTATGAAGGCAGAGAGAGGAGTTTTGATTTCACAGAGTGCATCTTAATTTTCACACGGGTTTACAACTGACTGCCTCAGTAACAAGTTTGACTGCCCATGCAGCTATCTTGACAAATGTGTGGTGGGATGAGCGAGGTGGGAGACCTAGAACTTGGTGAAGGTGCCCATTGATCCTGCACTGTGAATGCTTTATGATATGGGGTTCTAGCAAAACAGAAAGGATTTCCTCATCTGCCCTCTCTTTCTGCCACTGTAAGTGTATGTTCCTTAGTCACTGAACCCCTCAGATAAATAGGTCCTTCCCATCCACACTGTCCAGGCCCCTTCCAATCATGTATACCACAATCAAATCTTTCTTTGGCATCCTTTTATATAGAGGAGAACAACCCCAGCCTATCCTACCCCCATTGTTACATGTTCCTCGCAACCTTCTCATAAATCTCCTCTGCAACTTATCCAGTTTGTTTACATCCTTTCTGTGATGAGGTGACCAGAACTGAATACTGTACTCCACTTGTGGTCTAACTGATGATTTTTACTTGTTCCAGCAAAACCTTCTTGCTGTTAATTTCTATACCTTGGCTTATTTCCAGAACACTTTAACCAGGTGCTGCACAGGATCTGCTAAATAAGACAAGAGCCCACATTGTTAGGGGCAAGTTACTGACAAAGAAAGGGGATTGGCTGATTGGCAGAAGGCAAGGAGTAGGGATAAAGGAGTCTTTTGCAGGCTGGCAGCCGGTGATAAATGGAGTTCCACAGGGTCAGTGTTGGGATCACAAAAATTCATGTTATACGTTAATGATCTGGATAAAGGAACTGACGGCATTGTTGCTAGGTTAGCACATAGCACAAAGAGGGGTGGAGGGACTAGTAGTGTTGAGGATTTGGGGAGGTTGCAAAAGGACTTGGACATGCTAGGAGAGTGGGCAAAGAAGTGGCAGATGTAATACAATACAATGGGAAAGTGTGAGATTATGCACTTTCATCGGAAGAATAGAGATGTAGATTATTTTGTCAACAGGGTAATGCTTCGGAGGCACAAAGGAAGTTTAGAGTCTTACTTCAGGATTCTCTTAAGCTTAAAATGCAGGCTCACTTGGTGATTAGGAATGCAAATAAAATGTACCCAGTCATTTTGAGAGAGCTAGAATACAAGATCAGCGATGTATTGCTGAGGATGTATGAAACTCTTGTTGTACTATATTTGGAATATTCTAAGGAGTTTTAGGCCCCATATCTAAGGAATGATATGCTGGCCTTGGAAGGGATCCAGAGGAGATTCACAAGAATGGTCCTGAGTGTGAAGTGCTTGCCATATGAGGAGCATTTGAGGACTTTGGGTCAGTACTTGATGGAGTTTAGAAGGATGATGGGGGAATCTCATTGAAACTGACAGAATATATATGCTTAACCCCTTTGTGGGAACATAGAAGCATAGAAAATAGGAGCAGGAGTAGGCCTTTCAGCCCACTGGCCTGCTCCACCATTCAATGCTATCATGGTTGATCATCCAACTCAAATGTCCTGTTTCTGCTTTCACCCTAGTCCCTTCAATCTCTTTAGCCCTCAGAACTATATGTAACTCCTTGAAAACATTCAATGTTATTGCCTCAACAGCTTTCTGAATACCACAGGTCGACCACTGTGAATGAAGATATTTCTCCTCATCTCAGTCTTAAATGACCTACCAGTATCCCTAGACTATGATCTCAGATTTTAGACTCACTGATTATTGGAAATATCCTTCTTGCATTTAGTCCTGGTGGAATTTCATAGGCTTATATGAAATCTTCCCTCATTCTCCTAAACTCCAGTGAATGTGGTCCTAACATATTCAGTCTGTTCTCGTATATCAATCCTACTGTCCCAGGAATCAGGCTTAAACTTCTGTTGCACTCCTTCTGTAGCTGAAATATCACTCCTCAGATAAAGACAGATAAATCCACAGTTAGAGTATTGGGTACAGTTCTGGAATCCACATTGTAGCAGGGATGTGATTGTATTGGAGAGGATGCAG
This sequence comes from Stegostoma tigrinum, assembly GCF_030684315.1. Taxonomy (NCBI): domain Eukaryota; kingdom Metazoa; phylum Chordata; class Chondrichthyes; order Orectolobiformes; family Stegostomatidae; genus Stegostoma; species Stegostoma tigrinum. Next base: position 66,917,166 of record NC_081369.1, on the reverse strand, counting down.
TGGACATTCACCAGAACGTTGCTTGGGCTGGAGAGTTTTAGTTATGAAGAAAGATTGGACAGATTGAAGATAACAAGGTGTGGAGCTGAATGAACTCAGCAGGCCAAGCAACATCAGAGGAGCAGGAAAGCTGACGTTTTGGGTCTGGACCCTTCTTCAGAAATTTCCCCCTCCTTACAGACAGAAGGTGGTGGGAGTCTGTAACTCACTACTTGTAAGGGTGGTAGAGTCAGAAACCTTCATAACATTTAAGAAGTATTTAGATGTATACTCGCAATACAAGGCTGGGGCTAAGTGCTAGAAAATGGGATTGGATTAGATGGGTGGTTGGTTTTGATTGGCACAGGCTTGATTGGCCAAAAGACCTTGACTGTGCTGTAGACCTTCATGAATCTGTAAAGAGATCAAAACTAGACACAATACTCCAGGCGGTGTCTCACCAAGGCTCTATTTAATTGCAGCATTCTGATCCTGTAGTTGAATTCTTTCCCTATGAAGGCCAACGTATCATTTGCCTTCTTCATCACCTGTTCCACCTGTATGCGTACTTTCAGCAACTGGTATACAAGAACACCCAGGTATTGCTGTACCTGCCCTTTTGCCAATCTGTCACCATGCAGATAATAATCCGCCATCCTGTTTTTGCAACCAATGTGCATGATCTCACATTTGTCCACCTTATACTGCATCAGTCATGCATTTGCCCAATCAGTCAGCTTGTCCAAAGAGGGGGCTGTTTGGCTTATTGCATCTTTGCTGTTTGACAAAGAGCTACTGAGTGTTAATTCCTTTCTGCACAAGGCTCTTAGCCCTGAATTTCATAGCTCGTCAAGGGGACATGTAATTACTTTTTCAAGTATGATGAGATTTCAAACTCTGCCACCTTTTAGGCCGTGGGTTCCAGGTCTCTCACATCCCCAGGGTGAAAGAGTATTTCCACATCTCCTGTCTAATTTTTCTATCAGTTACTTGTTGCTAGTTTTTGGCCTTCTGCTAAGCGAAATGGATAATCTCTATTGAGGTTATCTATAACCCTTTGAAATTTAAACCACCTCTCAGCTTACTCTGTTCCGCTCTTTCTTTAAACCTAAGAATATCCAGTCCTGGCAAATCCCCGTAAAGCCCCTCTGACCATCTCCAATAGATATTTTTTACAATGAGACAAACAGAACTGCGTACTTTACTCAAGATGTGGTTAAATTACTATTGTATACAATTCTCACAAAATCTCCTTCCTCTTACAGAAAAACCTAACATCATCCTGCACAGTCATACATATCACCTGAATGTCGTTCTCCAGTTAGAATTTATGTTGAGCCTGTGAGAGCTGGGCCTCGGGCGTGGTGAGAAGCACGTAGTTGTGGAAGAAAGATGGTTTTGTGTAAAGTTGTTCTGCGTAGTTTTCCAGGAACCAATTAATGACATTAGGTCAAGGGGCAGCACAGTGTCTCGGTGGTTAGCACTGCAGCCTCACAGCGCCAGCGTCCTGGGTTCGATTCCAGCCTCGGGCGACTGTCTGTGTGGAGTTTGCATGTTCTCCCCCTGTCTGCATGGGTTTCCTCCAGGTGCTCCGGTTTCCTCCCACAGTCCAAAGATGTGCAGGCTAGGTGGATTGGCCATGCAAATTTGTCCATAGTGTTCAGAGATGAGTGGATTAGGTGGGTTATAGGGGGATGGGTCTGGGTGGGATGCACTGAGGGTTGGTGTGGACTTGTTGGGCTGAAGGACATGTCCCTACACTGTAGGGATTGTACGATGCAATGAATTCTGATGAAGGAATGCATGCTATATGCAAATTAGCCCCTCTTCCCTTTTAAAATGACAGTACAAGGTACCCTTCCAATCCTCCAGCGCCACTCCTGTAACCAGGCAGGACTGAAATATGCATTTCTGCACCTTCGTGCCTTGCCATTTATCTCAACCTGAAATATAATTCATCTAGACCTAGTAATTTATCTACTTTAGAAGATGTCAAACCCTTTAATAATTTCTCACTTAAATGTTTGTCCCATGAAATATCACTTGATCTTTCTCCTTAACTCTCTTCTCACAAAAGTGATATAGAAAATAAGGTTATGTTAATTTGCAATGTATTTACAAAGCTAAGCAATCCGCTTTTATAATCAGACTGGTAACTACAACTTTGATTTCACTCTGTCATCCTCTTCACCTTGGTCTTCTGTCCTGTCCCGTTCATCCTGTTCTCTATCCAAAATCTCAATTCACCATTCACTCACTTCTCCTCAGTTCCCACGCCTAAGGATATTCTTCTGGTCTGTGCAGTGTCCACTGTGAGAATTCAATGCAAAAACTATTTTGACGAAAGATAACTCAGTGTCTGTGATTCTTTCACAGGTATTACGAAGAGTTTAAGATTGACTCAAAAACTGGAGAATCCAACCTTACTCAGATCTATTTACAGGTAATGCATCCATGTCACCATGGTTATGAATACCCTCTAACAAACACAGAGAATGTTGCATAAACCCAGCAGATCTGGCAGCATCTGTGGAAAGAGAAACAGAGTTAATGTTTCAAGTCCAATATGACTGTTATATTCCACATCTTTAGTATTTTTTCCTATTAATATTTTGAATGAATTTAAATCCTTGGGTCTGAAGCATAAATTTACTCACATGAAAGCATTCGCAGCAATCTTCAGCCAGGAGTGCCAAGCGAATGATCTATCTCGCCCTCCTCCAGTGGTCCCCTGCTCCACAGATGTCTACAGCCAATTCAGTTCACTCTATGTGATATCAAAAAGATGCATAGCAGCAGTGGATGCTGCAAATGCTGTGGCTCCTCACAGCATTTCAGTAATAATGTAGATGATTTGTGCTCCAGGCTTGCTGGTCCCCAAGCGAAGTTGTTCCAGTACAGTATCTACCCTAAAATGTGGAAGACTGGGCAGGTATGTCCTGTATGCGAAAAGCAGGACAAATCCAACCTGGCCAGTTACTGCCCCATCAGTTTACTCCTTCATCAGTAAAATGATGGAATGTGTCAACAACAGAGCTATCAAGCAACACCTACTCAGCAATAACCTGCTCAGTGATGTCTAGTTTGGGTTCCACCAAGACCACTCAGCTCTTAACTTCATTACAGCCTTGGTCTAAACATGGACAAAGGAGCTGAATTCCAGAACACAAAGCTGCATTTGACTGAGCGTGCCATCAAGGAGCAAAACTGGAGTTAGTGGGAATCATGAATACTCTGATGGTTGAATTCATACCTGGCATGTAGGAAGATGGTTATGGTTTTTGGAGCTCAGTCATCTTAGCTCCAGGATGTCTCTGCAGGAGTTCCTCAGAATAGTGTACTAGCCCAACCATCTTCAGCAGCTTCATCAATGACCTTTCCTCCATCATAAGGTTAGAAGTGGGGATGTTCATTGATGATTACACAATGTTCAGCACCATTTGCAACTCCTCAGATACTGAAGCAGTCCATATCCAAATGCAACAAGACCTGGACAGTACCCAGACTTGGGCCAACAAGTGGCAAGTAACATTTACACCACACAAATACCAGACAATGACCATCTCCTATAAAAGACAATCAAACCATGACCCCTTGACATTCAGTTGTATCACCATTGCTGAATTCCCCACTACCCACATTCTGGGAGTTACCACTGGTCAGAAACTGAATTGGAATATACATATAAATACAGCGGCTACAAGAGCAGGCCAGAAGCTAGGAATACTTTAGGGAGTAACTCGCCTCCTGACTCCCCAAAGCCTGACCACAATCTCAAAGGCACACATCAGGAGTGTAATGGAATTCTCCCCAGTTGAGTGCATGCGTGCAGCTCCAACAACATTCGGGAAGCTTGACACATCCAGGATGAAGCAGCCTGCTCGATTGACATCATTTCTACAAACGTCATTCGGCCACCACTGACGCTCAGTAGCAGCAAGGTGTAGTGTCCACAAGATGCACTGCAGAAGTTTACCCAGGCTCATTAAGCAGCAGTTTCCAAACCTGCGACCACTTCAATCTAGAAGAACAAGGACAGCTATACATTTGCTTTTTACTCATTCACGGGATGAGGGCATTGCTGACTAGGCAGCATTTATTGCTGCGGGAGCTCCACTACCTGCAAGTACCCCTCAATGTCACTCACCATTCTGACTTGGGAATATATCACCTTCCTTCAGTGTTGCTGGGTAAAAATCCTGGAATTCCCTTCTCCTGAGGGCATTGTCTTTCTACCTGCAGCTTATAGACTGTAGTGATCCAAGAAGGCAGCTCAAACACCTTTTTCTTAAGGGCAACTAGGGATGGGCAATAAATGCTGGCCAGCCAGTGATGCCCTCATCCCATGAGTCAATACAAAATAAAATCATTTTTGGCTGACAGCGGAAAAGGGAGTGGCATTTGAATGTAGTCTCTCTCCTGTCTTCATTCATAGTATAACTGAAGGACAACCCGCTCACACCAGCCAAACACTTCACAAACACGAGAAATTAGATTATTTGTGATATAGTGAGTGTCGTACTGAAAATATCAGGAGTCTCAGGCCCATATGAAGCTCAGTCCCTCTGCTGCAGACTGGAGTTTCAGGCCAGTGTGTGCGTCAGTCCCTCTGCTGCAGATTTGTCTGGTGTATTATGATCTAGTCAGTTTTCTAATGATGTGTCTTTTGGAAGTACAGGAAGCAATTGCATTTATCAGGCGACGGGCAGCCAAGAAGCAGAACTTCCTCCTTTATTGGGCTGTTGATGCAACTCATGCACCAGTCTATGCATCAAGAACTTTCCTTGGAACAAGTCAGAGAGGCTTGTAAGTATTGGTCAGTGCATTCTGTTCTAAACAGTGACATTTACTAAACTCATTGTGGTTACAACTGTACGTGTGAGGTTCCCAGGGTTGTTGGTAACAATGAGCTTTCTGTAACAGGCTTATTGATCTGATCTCTGATTCACTAAACTGATGATGAGATTTGATACTATGGGTTAAGATGCTTTCTGCACGACTTAGATATTCCTGCAGACTAATACAGTTTATTTGATGCATGCTCGACAGATATTTAATCTTCATCCCACCTCTGCCCTGGCCAGATTAATAGTTGTAGCTGGTTAAAAGCCAGCAGTGCTCCCTGCACTGCGTCCTTTGGAGTCCTTGTGCCTTAGCTCGGACAATCACCCATAAGCTCCCTAGTGTTGCGTAAACACAGTGATCTCCAGGGAGGAAGAGTGTGTGAAGTTCGCAGAGAAACATGGATTTCTCAGAGCATATGGACAGTTTCACAATTTACTGGGCTCTCTCTGAGCAAGAAAAACATTAATACTTCAGTTTAATCATTTGCCATTGTGAGCTGTGAAATTGGTGCTTTTTGCTGTTTTTTATTGCATTGTAATGTTGGTTTTTGGACTGTTTCCAGATATGGGGATGCAGTCCGTGAGATAGATGACAGCATTGGGAAAATCCTACAGGAACTGCACACCCAAAACATCGCCAATAGCACGTTCGTGTTTTTCACATCAGATAATGGAGCTGCACTCATCTCAGCCCCCAATCAAGGTGGGTTCATTTAGTGACAGGTTGGAAACACAAGTAGCACTCTGAAGGAGGTGTCTGTTGCTTCCTTCATGGTTACAACAATTCATGTTTCTTATGAATAGTTTAGAACCATACAAAGATACAGCATAGAAGAAACGGATTCAGCCTATCACGCTTGTGCTGACTGTTAGAGCTCTTTAATTGATCCAACTCCATGTGCTCTTTCTTCATGGCCCTGTGAATATTTTCCCTTCAAGTATATTTCAAATTCACTTTTAAAGTTATTACTATTCATGTATTTCAGATCTCCTCATCACGCCTCTGATATTTGTATTAATTATCTTATATTGTGACCTTTGGTTACTGACATATTACATTCAGACACATCATTTGCTCCCAGAAATAATCTTACTTTACAAGTAGTTGTTGCCTACTCTCCCACATCTGAGGAGGATCAGGAGGGGGTGGGGATGTTCAAATTACAGTGGCTTAAATATCTGTTTCTTTGGCATGTCTTTCTTCAGTGTCTCCAGTAGAATTACATTGAGGATAGGAGCAAGAGGTGGCCATTCGGGCCTCCGAGCCTGCTCCACCATTCTTCACGATCATCGCTAATTGTCCAACTCAGTAGCCTAATCCTGCTTTCTCCACATAATCTTTGATCCCATTCGCCCCAAGTACTGTATCTAGTCACCTCTTTAATACATTCAGTGTTGTGGCAATCAACTACATTCTATGGTAATGAATTCCACAGGCTTACTACTCTTTGGGTGAAAAAATGTAACACTGTTGCTTCTCAATTACTTTATGCATCATGTATTTCTCTAACTTGTCTTTAAATATATTGATCCTTTTTCTGTTTGTGAGTTCTCATCACTCTCTGGGTAGAGAGATTTCCCCTGAATTGCCTGTTGTATTTCTTGGTGATTATCATATTTTGTCACCCTGGTTTTGGTATTTCTCACAAATGAAAACATTCTCTATATCAATCCTAAAAAACTTCTTCACACCTTTAAAGATTTCAATCATGTCACACCTGTTCAAAAATCCCCAAACCTGTTTAGTCTTTCCTGGTACATAGGAACAGAGAATTTAAGTGTAATTTTGGTGAAGCATTTCCACCGTCTATATATTCATTTTATGATTTGGAGACCACAAGTATCCAAAATATAAAAAATATAGTATACTGAAAATTTTTCACATAACTTCTCTACCTCTCAATCTTATCCATCGAAGAAATTAAGCCCAGGATTTTGTTTGCTTTTATTAAAGCCTGAATAATTTACATCACTCCTTTTATTGATCGTATATTTTTAGATGCAGATCTCCATGATCTTCTACTCTGTTCATATTTAGATTGTCCAAGGAGCATGTAGCTTCTTTATATCTCCTTGCAAAATGTGCAACCTCACATTTTTTTATAAATATTGAAGGTAATTTACCAAATCTTTACAAGATTTCCCAATTCATTACAACATAAATTGCATAATAATTCAAGAACAAAGAACACTCAACAATATCCCTAGTCTGGTGAGTCACATTGTATAATTTAAAAAGAATAAATTTGGTCTCAAACCTAATGAGTGTGCTGCCTAGGTTACCTGCTATATCTGAATGCGTACGAGATAATAGGCAATCTTCTCCTTATCTGAAAACACATCTTCAGCGCTGCTAATCCTCAAAACCAAATTGCAATCTGCCACCTTCCACAACCTCTCAACTGTCAAACTTTGTTATTCCCAGCCCCCCAGTAATCTCATATACAAGCCTTCTGCTGCCAGTGTGCAGCACAGTGGAGTTTAGGACATAGGACAGTACGGCACAGTCTGCCGACCTATTATCCTACTGTAAGATCGAACTTATCTGCATACCCTACGTTTTACTATCATTCATGTGCCTATCCAAGAGTCACTTAAATGTCCCTACTGTATCTGACTCCACTACCACCACCAGCGGCACTTTCCATGCACCCACCACTCTCTGTGTAAAGAACCAACCTCTGACATCTCCCATACACCTTCCTCCAATCATCTTAAAATTATGTCCCCTCGTGATAGTATTTTCTGCAGCTGATGCTAAAATGATTGGTAGAGCAAAGTGTGCAGAGGACTCTGAATGTTTGCAGAGGGATATAGATAGATTAAGTGAGTGAGCGAAGGTCTGGAAGTTGGAATATAGTGTTGATAAATGTGAAGTCATCCGTTTTGGTCGAAATAATAATAAAAGGGACTATTATTTGAATGTAAAAAATTGCAGCATGCTGCTCTGCAGAGGGACCTGGGTGTTCTTGTGAATAAATGGGTATGACAGGCGACTGCAACAATTTGCCGAAGGTCCTTCAGTAGCACCTTCTAAACAGTAACCTAGAAGAAGGACCGCAGACACATGAAATCTTACTGTTTGCAAATTCTCACCATCGCAACTTGGAAATATATTGCTGTTTCTCCACTGTCACTGGGTCCAAATCCTGTGACTCCTTTCCTAAAAGTACTGTCAGTGTCCCTTGCACCCCACTGATTACAATGGTTTGAAAAGGCATCTCACCACTATTTTCTTGAGCTGAATTAGGGACGTGCAATAAATGTTGATCTCACCAGTGATGTCCACACCCCGTGAGCAAATAAATAAAACCATCAACTCCCAGATCTGGCTGGACCACATAAAACTCTATCAGGTCCTATTGTCAACTTCCAATACTGCTCATAATTCCAGGATCATTCTGGAATGCACAGGGAATCCACAGCTTCAAACTGCCTCATTAATCCTGACTCCTTCACACGGAGCTCTTAATAAGTGCAAAGAACACACAAAGTTCTTTGTTTCTAAGATTGTGAACATCAAATCAGGTGCCCATGTCACTTCTCTCCTTTCCAACAGACAACTGGGCTAAATTTTCTCTGAAGTTCTTCTTTATTCTAACCATGAACCTTCACCATCTTCTTGTTTCTCTCCCTTCTCATGATCTCCTATTAGCTCATCTTGACTATGAGGTCCATCTCCTATTCCCTAAACCCTATTGCCACTGAATTGCTGATTGCTGACCTTTCCTTTCAGGTCCCCATCTCAGCCAATATTGTAAAGCATTCTCTGTGCGTAGGAACTATCACTTTCTTCTTTGAGATAGCAAGACTGTCGATGCTAGAGTCAGAGATAACACAGTGTGGAGCTAGAGGAGCACAGCAGGCCAGGCAGCATCAGAGGAGCAAGAAAGTTGATGTTTCGGATTTGGACCCTTTTTCAGAATTTCAGATTTGCTGTGAGTAACCATTCCAGCGTCCATAGACAGAGATGTGTCTAGACTCTGTTTAAATGAGCAATAACACACTGCAACACCCCGGAGTTGCACAAAAACAAAGAGGAACACCTGTACGGCCTTTGCAAACAATAGGTATCCCAACAGCTTTGTTTGTCGATGCCTGGCAAATAAACAACGCCAAGAAGATGATGTATGCCCCAACACAGTGGCCACCCTACCCTATGTTAGAAACACATCAGAACTGACTGCATGACTCCTACGACCTCATGGAATAAGGATAGTACACAAACCAACAGCCACACTTCACCAGTTATTCTCAAAGACAAAAGACCTCATAACCACAATGAGCAGGACAAACGTGATATACAAAATACCAGGCAGCAACTGTGAGAAACACTACATTGGACAGACGGGCAGGAAACTCGGCACCAGGATACACGAACACCATCTCATAGCAAAATAACACGACCAACTCATCCTCATTTCAATACACTCCAACATATAAGGTCATCAGTTTAACTGGGACAAAGTTACAGTACCAGGCCAAAGCAAGGCAAAGACAAGCACGAGAATTCCTGGAGTCTTGGTTTTTAGCCACTGGTGCGGTAAACAAATATGTTGAAATGGATCCCATCCACAAACCACTACAGTGCAAAACCGGAAACAAGACTATCCATAACAGACCAGACCATACAAATTCAGAGCGGGATAGAACAACAGCACTTCAATGGAGGCTAGACAGCACTGACAATGTCACCTAGAAGAGAGACAAAACGTTTGCTCAAAAAACAGTCAGCTGGGGGAATCAACCAAGAACTGTAACCTCACCTTTACCCACATTATATTGCATCTGTTGTATGTTTGTGCACCCATTGATCCTATCCAAATCACACTGAAGCATCTCTACATCCTCCTCACAGCTCACCCTTCCACCCAGCTTTGTGTCATCTGCCGTTTTTAAGATGTAGCAATTAATTCACTCTTCTAAATCATTAATGTATATTTCTGCATAGCTGGGGTCTTAGTACCAATCCCTGTAGAACCCCAGTAGTCACTACTTGCCATTCAGAAAAATACCTATTTATTTCTACTCAACACTAACAGTCACTAATAATCCCCATTAGCAACCAGTCACCCTTCCAGCCTGATGGTGATCAACTATTTGTCTATCCAACTGCTCTTCTCTGTCACTTTAGATTCCATCCTATTGTTTAATCCCTACCCTATTCCCCCTCCCTTTTTTCTGCATGTAAACTGATGTTTTCCCAGCCACCATCAGTTCTGAGGAAGAGTGACCGGGCCCATAACGTTAACTCTATTTTTCCCTTCACAGATGCTGCCAGACTTGCTGAGCTTTTCCAGCAACTTTGTTTTTGTTCCTGATTTACAGCATCTGCAGTTCTTTCGGTTTTTATTTATTCCTACTCTTTTTTTCCCTGTCAGCTAACCAATTTTCTATCTAGCTCAATATATTACCCTCGATCTTGTGTTTTAATTTTACACATTAATCTATTATGTGGAACTTGGATGAAAGCCTTCTGAAAATCAAAATAAACCACATCCACTAGCTGCCCTGATCAATTCTACTGATTGCATCCTCAAATAATTCCAATAGATTTGTCAAGCATGATTTCCCTTTTGTAAATCTATAAATACAGAACATTGACTACTTCCACACACCCTCAGCTCATCCACTGATGAACTCCTCATTCATGCTTTTGTTACTTCCACATGTAATTATTCCAAAACACTTCTGACTGCCTTCTCACATAGCAGTCTTCCTAAACTTGAGGTCATATGAGTTAACTCATTCATGCTAAATCCCATTCACCCATCATTCCTTCACTATCTGACCTTACTGGCTCCCAGTCAAGAATCACCTCAATTTAAAAATTCCCATCCTTGTTTTCAAGCCCCTCCATGGGCTTCCTCTCCTTATTTCTGTATTCTTCTTCAATCCCACAACTTTCCAATATATCTGTGCTTATTGAATTCCAGCCTCTTGAGCATTTCTGATTTTAATTGCTCCAACATTAATGCCTGTGTGCTTAGCTGCGTGGGCTTGAAGCTGTGAAATTGCCTTCCTACACCTCTCTATCTCTACCTGTCTGTCCTCCTTTGAGACACTCCTTAATCTGACTTTTTTGTTCAAGCTCTTACCTAGCTGGTTGATACTGTTTAATGTGCCTTAACTTCAAAATGTGCTCCGTCATATTTCCATGAAGCACCCAAGGATGTTACATGAATACAATTATTGTTATCAATGTGTGAGCAGCTAGAGTGATTGTCCTCAGTCAATTTATGTTAAGGTTTGTTTTGCTGTAGGTGGAAGTAATGGCCCATTCTTATGTGGAAAGGAGACGACATTTGAGGGAGGAATGCGGGAGCCTGCAATTGCCTGGTGGCCAGGACGCATACCTGCTGGACAGGTGGGCACCTCTTCATCAGATGGGAGCAAATTTACTGTAGTTGCTCTCACCTGGGTTCACTCTAACTTGTGATTGTACCAAGGAGTGTTCTGATAGAGAGCTTTATATTATGAAAGTTGATTGATTTTTGGGTAAATTGCTGTAAGTGTAAAGTAATGAGAATGTGAAATATGCTCCTACAGGGAGTAGTTGAGGCAGATAGCAGAGATTGAGGAAATTGAATAAACATAAGAGAAAGAAATAGAGAAATATGTGATGGAGTAAGATGAAATGGGGTGTATAGATACTCTTGGAGAATAACAATAGGAGAACCTGTTGGGCTGAGTGGCTTTCTCCTGTGCTGTAAAATTCAGAGATCTTCAGGTCTAGAGCATGAGGAGGAATGGTTGTGGGAAATGGGGGCTAGCTCTGGGGACGCAAAGAAACGCTATGGTATGGGGCGCAGTTATGAATTAATATGATGCATTTTAATTCCAGTGAGGGAGGGAGTGTAATGAATTACCAGTATATATTGATCTGCTGAGGAACAACGGCTGCAGCTGATATCAATATCTGTTCAGGACTTATTTCACAGTCTCATATAATTGAGCTTTAATGTGCCACTGTGTCAAGGAGGCAGCAGAGAAGAGTCCGGTCTAATCTCATCCAAACTGTTGACAGGGAAAAGCTGTACCAGCAGCTGATTGCAGATGAAAATCAGCAAAGGTGTGAGTGGTGAGTTGGAACCAGTGTGAGCCGAGTATTGGTATCTGCCCAGCAAATGTCACTATCTCAGCCTCTGACAAACTGGGTGACTTGTGTAGAGCTGTACCACAGGCTTTTTGTGTTCCAGAGCAGAGCACTGACTGATGTTTAATCCTCCCAGGAAACATTGACCTGTTCCTTCCTTTTTCCAGATTATGGAATAATAGAAATTACAACACCGGGAATCAGTCTTTGAGTAGTATCACCAGCCACCCACCAGTCCTCATACATTTCACTCATTTTCTTTTGTACCAGTACACTGTGTGTTACATTTAGATACAAAAGTGCGCACAAACATGTACAGGAACCACAGGAATAGGCCATTCAACCCATTCAGCCTGTTTTGTTTTGTATGATCATGGCTGATTGAACACTTCTCAATACCTTTTAATACACTATCCTCATAATCTTTTATGTCACTGATGACCAAAAATTTATCAACCTCTTAAACCATGACCTCACAAGCTTTCATGCATTACTCTTGATACTTGCTCAGCTTGTGAAGACTGTATCTTTTTATTTGCCTGTGTTTTTGACTGTAGACCTTAATGAGAAATTGACTGATTTAAAAGCCGAGGATTGTTGAAGGGTTGCTGCACTTGGTAAAGTTATGTGATACTCACTGTAAGTGCCATTCATGCAGTTATTGGTTCAAACAGGGGGGAAATCTTTATCTGTAGACAAGCTGGAGCTAGGGGACTGCGTACAAATTAAGATTTAGCCAGCATCAAGTTGTTGATTGATCTGCGAACTAGTGACTGGTTATAGTTGACAAAGGCCTCCTCCTTGCCAGTAATTATATGACTGGCCTCTAGGGAACTAAACAGCTTGGGATTGTGAATGTTTGTGTCAGAAGTCCTCAGACCTTTGTAAGGGAAGGATCTGTTTTAGTTCTGCATTAAAATGCATCTCAGATCTGAGGAGAGCCACTTTATTTCCCCTCACCAGTTGCTGTAAACTGAGCGTCTTAATGAGTAAGTCAGAGGCTTTTCTAAGTGTGAACCAGCCATTCTGTGCCTCCTGCAAACAAGGGAGGGAACCTGGAGAAGGAAGATGGAGAAGCAGCTTTCTTCATCAGCAAAAGAATCAGTTTAGCAAACCCCGTGGGACAGGGATCATTGATCTACCTTCCCTGTTTTTCCCTCTGCCCATAACATCCATTTTTTAATGCTTATTTGTACTTGTTTGTGTGAGTAGAGGGTGAGTTTCATAAATGGGTTAGCGTTTTAACTAGTAGTGTTACATATTAGCTGTTCATAATTCTTTATATGTAGTTAGAATCTCTAAGGTTTTGGAGTAGATCTGTAGCTCAAGTTGTGGGTGTTGAGGTTGGTTGGCTCGCCGAGCTGGTTTGCTGTTGTTCCGCAGACGTTTCATTACTGTGCTGGTAACATCCTCACTGCAGCTTCTGATGAAGCGTCGGTGTGTTTTCCTGTCTGGTTTTTAAACTCTGGGGTCCATTGAGATGGATTGCCTCATTTCCGGGTTTCCTTCATAGTGGAATATACATGGGGTCAAGTTCAATGTGTTTATTACTAGCCTGCTTCGTGGAGTGCCGGGCTCCTAGAAATTTGGGCTTCTAGAAATTCTCGTGCTTGTCTCTGCCTAGTCTGGCCCAGGATCTTGGTGTTGTCCCAGTCGAAGCCGTGGTTCTCCTTGTCCACGTGGATTGAGATGAGTTGCCATGACTTCAACTGGGAAACACCAAGATCCTGGGACAGGCTAGGCAGGGACAAGCACAAGATTTCCTGGAAGCAAGGCACTCCATGAAGCAAGTTTTATTAATAAATACATTGAACTTGACCCCATATGCATTCCACTACGATGGAAACCTGGTAGTGAGGCAATCATCTCAATGGACCCCAGAGTTTAAAAAGCAGGTGGGAAAACATACTGACACTTCATCAGAGGCTGCACTGAGGATGTTACCCAGTGCGGTGACAAAACATCTGTGGAACAACAAACCAGCTCGGCGAGCCAACTAACCTCAGCAGTAGTTAGAATCTATTTATTTGTAACGAATAGTACTTATCGATAAGACCTGAAACCAGGCCCCTCTTTTCTGTAAACCTGGGTCTGAAAAGTGAGTAAGTTGGGGAATTCTGTGTGTTTTTTTTTAAACGACTTTAACTTTCTTGATGAGTCCAGGAATTGCAGTGCGTGATTTCCACTTGCCACCCTTGTGAGGTTTTGGGACATCCTGTCATCATGAAAGACATTATAGAAAATAGATGCAAGAGTAGGCCATTAGGCCATTATGGAAATACAATTCACAGACACTATTTGGGATAGTATTTTTTAGAGGCACCTTTAAAAGCCGGTAAGAGCCTTACATCAGCTTTTCCATGAAGTCCTGCTAAATACTTATTTAACTCGGCATTGGTGGCCTTGCTCAGATCAAGGAAGCCAGCTCAGATGTCCAGCCCACTGTGCCACTGAGATAGCTTTCCATTGCTCAGGAGCACCATTGGTGTGGCAGTGGCTAGTGCTGATGCTACAGCAGCCTCAGGCCCCCAGTTGATAGACCCAGGCATAATTTCTGAAGTGGGACTCATGGAGGAGGGAGTTGGCAGCTACAGAGGGTGTGGCCAGCTGCCCTTTGTTCCTGATGCCAGGACATTCCCTCAAGCAGTAGGTGGAATTAGAACATAGAACAGTACAGCACAGAACAGGCCCTTCAGCCCACGATGTTGTGCCGACCATTGATCCTCATGTATGCACCCTCAAATTTCTGTGACCATATGCATGTCCAACAGTCTCTTAAATGACCCCAATGACCTTGCTTCCACAACTGCTGCTGGCAACGCATTCCATGCTCTCACAACTCTCTGTGTAAAGAACCCGCCTCTGACATCCCCTCTATATTTCCACCAACCAGCTTAAAACTATGACCCCTTGTGTTAGCCTTTTCTGCCCTGGGAAATAGTCTCTGGCTATCAACTCTATCTATGTCTCTCATTATCTTGTATACCTCAATTAGGTCCCCTCTCCTCCTCCTTTTCTCCAATGAAAAGAGTCCGAGCTCAGTCAACCTCTCTTCATAAGGTAAGCCTTCCAGTCCAGGCAGCATCCTGGTAAACCTCCTCTGAACCCTCTCCAAAGCATCCACATCTTTCCTATAATAGGGCGACCAGAACTGGACGCAGTATTCCAAGTGCGGTCTAACCAAAGTTTTATAGAGATGCAACAAGATCTCACAACTCTTAAACTCAGTCCCCCGTTAATGAAAGTCAAAACACCATATGCTTTCTTAACAACCCTGACCACTTGGGTGGCCATTTTAAGGGATTTATGTATCTGCACACCAAGATCCCTCTGTTCGTCCACACTGCCAAGAATCCTATCCTTAATCCTGTACTCAGCTTTCAAATTTGACCTTCCAAAATGCATCACCTCGCATTTAAACAGGTTGAACTCCATTTGCCACCTCTCAGCCCATCTCTGCATCCTGTCAATGTCCCGCTGCAGCCTACAACAGCCCTCTACACTGTCAACGACACCTGCAACCTTCGTGTCGTCTGCAAACTTGCTGACCCATCCTTCAATCCCCTCATCCAAGTCATTAATAAAAATTACAAACAGTAGAGGCCCAAGGACAGAAAGAGGGAACCCTGTATCCCATTAAGTTTACCTTACAGGTACCCACCACGGGTGAGTTCCAGCCGCATTGGGATTAGGTCCTTAATCAGATATCAATCATCCACTTAAAGGTTTCCATTAAAGGCACGAGCAAAGGCTGTCTATGGTACGGGGTGGAGGAGGGAAGGCAGTGGGAACCCCACCTGCAGAATTCTGTGCTATTAAATGTGCTTCAGCTGCCAAATATTGTCTTATGTGATTTGGAACTAAAATTTGGTTTGATTTATGGTTACAGATCAGTTATCAGCTGGGTACCGTCATGGATCTATTCACAACCAGCTTGACACTGGCTGGGCTTCAACCACCCACTGACCGGCAATTGGACGGGATTGATCTTTCACCTGTGCTCTTCCAGAATAAGATTATCAGCAGGTACCCAGCTCCAGTTCAGGGAGAGGGTGGGATTTTTATTAAAAGTAGTAAAAACCCATTGAGGGGAGAGCTGGTGCAGCCTGAAAGCAGAAACAGTACTTTTCACTGCATGCATCCAGTTCAAAACTATACATTACAAGGCCTGCATTAGATGTAAGGTGAAGCTCCATCTACACTGTCCCCATCAAACACTCCCAGGGTTGAAACAGATTGCTAGGTTTGAAGTAGACTGGCCAGAAGGATGGTAGGTTGGACTCCTTAGGCCAGCAGATAGAGGAGAGCTCATGGTCAGGTGAAGATTAGTGGGAAACCAGAGGATTGGAAAGCCTTCAAAAACCAGGAGAGGACAACGAAAAAAGTAACAACAGGGAGAAGATGAAATGTGGGGGTAAACTAAACAGTAGCATTAAAGATGATTGCAGGGTTTTTTTTTAAAAGATACATAAAAGGTAACAGAGCCAAGAGTGGACATTGAGGACTGCTGGAAAGTGAGGCTGAAGCAGTAGTAATTAGGGACAAAGAAATGGCAGAGGAACGGAATAGATACTTTGCATCGGTCTTCATAGTGCAAAACAACAGTAGCATACCAGAACATCAAGAGAGTCAGGGTCAGTGGCCATCATGAAGGAGAAGGTGCTGGGGAAGCTGAAAGGTCTGAAGGTGGATAAATCACCTGGACTGGATAGATTACACCCCGGAGTTCTGAAGGAGACAGCTGAGGAGATTGTGGATGCAAAATCAGAAATTTTTGGAAAATCTCGGCAGGTCTGGCAGCATCTGTGGAGAGAAATCAGAGTTAACGTTTTGGAAAGTTCTGAAGAACATTAACTCTAATTTCTTTCCATGGATACTGCCAGATAAAGAACAAAGAAAATTACAGCACAGGAACAGGCTCTTCGGCCCTCCAAGCCTACGCTGATCGAGATTCTCTGCCTAAACCTGTCATCTGTTTTCTAAGGGACTGTGTCCCTTTGCTCCCTGCCCATCCATGTACCTTTCCAGATACATCTTAAAAGACACTATTGTGTCTGCATCTACCACCTCCGCTGGCAACGCGTTACAGGCACCCACCAACCTCTGCTTAAAGAACTTCCCACATATATCTCCCTTAAACTTCCCTCCTCTCACTTTGAACTCATGTCCCCTAGTAATTGAGTCCCCGACTCTGGGGAAAACTTATTGCTATCCACCTTGTCTATATCCCTCATGATTTTGTAGACCTCAATCAGGTCCCCCTTCAATCTCTCTGTCTTTTTAATGAAAATAATCCTATTCTACTCAACCTCTCTTCATAGCTAGCACCCTCCATACCAGGCAACATCCTGATGAACCTCCTCTGCATCCTCTCCAAAGCATCCACATCCTTTTGGTAATGTGGCGACTAGAACTGTACACAGTACTCCAAATGTGGCCGAACCAAAGTCCTATACAACTGCAACATGACCTGCCAACTCTTGTCCTCAATACCCTGCCCAATGAAGGAAAGCATGCTGTATGCCTTCTTGACCACCCTATTGACCTGCGTTGCCACCTTCAGGGAACAATGGACCTGGACACTCAGATCTTTCTGTACATCAATTTTCCCTGGGACTTTTCCATTTACTGTATAGTTTACTCTAGATTTGGGACGTTTCCATTTACTGTATAGTTTGCTCTTAAATTAGATCTTCCAAAATGCATCACCTCGCATTTGCCCAGATTGAACTCCACCTACCGTTTATCTACCCAACTCTCCAATCTATCTATATTCTGCTGAGACCAGCTGAGATTTTCCAGCAATTTCTATTTTTGTTCCAGATTTCCAGAATCTGCAGTTAATTCAGTTATTTTTGAAATCGTTGAGACATTGGTGATGATCTTTCAGGAATTGTTGGAGTCAGGGAGGGTCACAAAGAATTGGAAAATAGCTAATGTAGCATTCCCTGTTGAAGAAGGGAGGGAGGAAGCCAGAGAATTATAGGCCGGTTAGCCTGACAATGGTCATTGGTAGGGTTTTGGTGTCCATTATTAAGGATGAAATTACAGTGTATTATTTAAGTGGTGCAATATTGCACCATGCAGCTTGCAGAAGCACTTGGCTGTCCTTGCATATAAATCACAAAAGTTGGTTTGCAAGTGCAGCAGGTAATTAACAAGGCAAATTGAATTTTGTCCTTCATTGCTAAAGAGATGGAGTTTAAAAGCAGGGAGGTTATGCTGCAGCTGTATAGGATACTGGTGAGGCCACAACCTGGAGTACTGTGTACAGTTTTGGTTTCTTTACTTGAGAAAGGATGTGCTGGCACTCATTGGGGGTTGAAGGGGTTTGCTAGGTTGATTCTGGAGTTGAGAGGAATGGCTTATGAGGAGAGACTGAGTAGATCAGGTCTATACTTACTGGCATTTAGGAGAATAAGGGGGAATCTTACAGATAAATATAAAATGATGAAGGGAATAGATAAGATAGAAGCAGGGAGGTTGATTCCACTGGCGGGTAAAACTAGAACTGGGGGTGTAGCCTCAAAATAAGGGGGAGAGACTTAGGACTGAGTTGAGGAGAAACTTCTTCATCCAAAGGTTTGTGAATCTGTGGAATTCCCTGCCTAGTGAAGTCGTTAAGGCTACCTCATTGAATGTTTTTAAAGCAAAGATAGACAGATTTTTGAACAGTAAAGGAATTAAGGGTTATGTTGAGAGGGCAGGTAAGTGGAGCTGAGTCTGTAAATAGATCAGTCATGATCTTATTGAATGGCAGAGCAGGCTCAATGGGCCACATGGCCTATTCCTGCTCCTATTTCTTGTGTTCTTATGTACGTGAAAGTGCATGTGTAAAACAGGGCTGAGCCACCACGGCTTCGTCAACAGGAGGTCATGCCTGACAAATCTGTTAGAATTCTTTGAGGAGTTAAAAGAGCAAGTTAAACAAAGGAGAGCTACTGGATGTGATCTAGGATTTCCAAAAGGTCTTTGACAAGGTGCTGCAATGGGCAATAAGAGCACATGTTGTTTAGGGGCAAGTTACAGGCATGGATAGAGGATTGGCTGGTTGGCAGAAGGCGGAGAGTGGGTACAAAGGGATCTTTTAAAGGATGGTAACCAGTGACTAGTGGAGTTCTGCAGACATCAGTGTTGGGACCACAGTTATTCACATTATACATTAACAGTCTGAATGAAGGAACTGAGGGCACTATTTCTAAGTTTGCAGATGTTTTGAAGGGAAGTGGAGAGACAGGTACTGTTGAGGAAATGGGAGGCTGCAGAAGGACTTGGACAGGCCAGAGTATGTGAAAATAAGTGGTGGATGGAATACAATGTGGAGAGGTGTGAGGTTATGCACTTTGGTAGGAAGAACAGAGGCATAGACTATTTTCTAATTGGGGAAAGGCTTTGAAAATCTGTAGCAAAAGGAACTTAGGAGTTTGTTCAGGATTCTCTTAAGGTTAATATGCAGGCTTAATTGACAGTTAGGAAGGTAAATACAATGTTAGCATTCATTTTGAGAGTGTAGAATGCAAAAGCAGGGATGTACTATCGACACTGAATGAAGCTCTGGTCAGATTGCATTTGGAATATTATAAGCAATTTTAGGCTCCGTATCTAAGCAAAGATGTGCTGACCTTGTAGAGGTTCTGCAATGGCCTAGTGGTATTGTCGCTCGACTGTTAATCCAGAGACCCAGATAGTGTTCTGGTGACCTGGGTTCCAATCCTGCCATGGAAGATGGTGGAATTTGAACTCAATAAATATCTGGAGTTAAGAATTTGATATTGACTGTGAATCCAATGGCGATCCATTGCCCATTCAATAATGTCCTTTAGGGAAGGAAACTGCCATCTTTACCCGGTCTGGCTACATATGACTCCAGACCCACAGCAAAGTGGTTGACTCTGAACTGCTGCCTGGGAAATTAGGGATGGGCAATAAATGCTGCCTCATCAGCGGCACCCTCATCCCGTGAATGAATAAAGAAAAGAAGAACCCTCAGCTACCAATGCTGCAGGGGAAAATAGCCCCAGTCATGTCATATGTGATCACTGACTCATCCACTGAAAATATTGTAGCTCAGTGATTTTTCAGTTGTTCCTCTCTTGCTGTGCAGGCCGGTGTTTTACTACCGAGGGGATGAGTTGATGGCTGTACGGTTCGAATTGTACAAGGCACATTACTGGACATGGAGCAACTCCTGGGAGGAATTGCAGCAGGTGAGACCAGCCCTCCATAGATGAGCCAGGAGCAGCAACTCAAAGGGACAAGAGGACAAGTGTGGGGAAAGGCTCACTGATATGGGGCTGGAAGGGAGATAAACCTTACACACAATGAATACAACAAGAGGGACAAAAGTAAAACTCGATATAATATATTAGTTTATCCCATCACTCAGAAGCATGTTTTATGCATTCAGTTTAAAATGATGTGGGAACTCAATTCATGTACAACAAGATTCCATTGAAAAATATGTTTCTTTCTGATGCTGTTGTTTGAAATTTGAGTGCAAAGGATTAACTAGGAATATCAAAAAAATTTTGTAAGAGCTTTTACAAGCATGTAGAAAGAAAGAGAGCAGCAAAAGTAAATCTTGGCCTCTTAGAAACAGGTACGGGAGAAATTATCCTGGAGAACAAGGAAATGGCAGAAAATGTGAACATATACATTTTGTGTCTTAGAGTGGAAGACATATATTGGACATCAGAAGAAGAAGGTAACAAGGTGATGACAACAATGAGGAAGTTAAAGTCATTCATGTTAACAAGGAAAAAATGTACTGGAGAAAGACAGGAAAGAGATTGGAGAGAGGCCTTGCAAGTAGCTTTTGATTCTTGCGGATCACAATCACTATGTGCTTTAGAGATTTGTTTTGCTAATCAATAACTAGTCCTAGTTGCAAAGTAAGATTAGGGTCTCAAACATAATAAAGATAGGGTCCCCCTTATCCTCACTTACTACCCCACCAGCCTCCGCATCCAACATATCATCATCAAAGACTTCTGCCAACTCCAATTAGATCCCACCACCTAGAACATCTTCCATTCCCCACCCTCCTCTGCCATCCACAAGGACCATTCCCTTCGCCACTCCTTACTTCACGCCACATTCCCAACCGACCACTCCAATCTGCCCAGTACCTTCTGCTGTAGCTGTAAAAGATGCAACACCTGCCCACACATCACCTCCCTCACTTCCATTTAGGGCCATTAACTGCTCTTCTAAGTCAGACAGAGCTTCATCTGCATCTCCTCCAACCTAGTCAGTTGCATCCGGTGCTCCCAATGTGGTCTTCTCGGCATTGGTGAGACCAAATGTAGATGAGGTGACCATTTTAATGAGCGTCTTCACCTGGCCCCCAGTGGCTAACCTAACCTTGCAGGCACTGCCCATTTCAACTCCCAATCCCACTCCCCCTCCAACATGTCTGCCCTTGTACTCCTCCAGTGTTGTAGTGACTCAGGACGCAAATTTGAAGAACAGCACCTTACCATCTGCCTGGGCACCCTACAGCCCTGAGGACTTGACACTGAGTTCTCCAATTTTAAATAACCTTCCCACCCATTTCCCTGGTCCCCTTCCAGTCCCGCCTCCTCCCTTCCATTCAACCTCTGACCCTGCCTTCCAGGCACCAACCAGATTCATACCTCCCAAGCAGGTTGTACCTACCACCAGTGTCCACCTATCACCACCATTCCGCCTCCATCCCCCCTTTATCTAAAGCCCCCCCAACCCCACATCCAGTCCTGAAGAAGGGTAACACCTGAAACATTGATTTCTCCTTTCCTCCAGGTGCTGCTTGGCTTGCAGTGTTCTTCCAGCTTCCTGTTTGCCTACCTGAATTCCAGCACCTGGAGTTTTTTGTCTCTATGTACAGCTGAAACCTGTGCTACATGAAGTGAACTGGCACGCTGCGCTAAAAGTTAGATTAATAGACACAGAACGGCAAGCATCTAATTTCAGAACAGGCTGGGCTTGTTTCCGTTGAAGTTTAAGAAATTGAGGGCTGATTTGATTTTGAATGACTTTAAAAAAGTTGATGTGGAAAAAATATTTCCAATAGTGGGTCGTTCCAAAACAACGGCACCGTTTTGTAAATTAGGGCTAGCCATTCGAGGACAGAGATGAGGAGAATTTTTTCTCAAAGTTGCAATTACGGAACACTCAGCCCCAGAAGGTGGTGGAGGCAGAGCCATTGCAGATAGATTCTTGTTAGGCACAGGAATCAATGGTTATTGGTGATGTTTGTGAATGTGATAATTGAAGCATACAGACCAGCTGCATTCTTATTAAATGTTTAGTATGCTTGATCGGCCGAAAGGTCTACCTCAGCTCCTAATTCGTACGTTCATTTGTAATGACAGAGAATGACTAACACTTTAACCAGGAAGAAGAACCGAAAGTTTTCTTTTGTTCATGGAATATGGAAGTTGCTGGCTAGGCCAGCATTTATTGCACATCACTAAGTCTTCAATCTCATTGCTATGGGTAGGTGGCCACATGTAGGCTAGACCAGGTAAAGACTGGGTTTTCTTCCCTAAAGTGAACCAGATGGGTTTCTAAACAATTAACTGTATTTATATGAGATAGTAGGAACTGCAGATGCTGGAGAATCTGAGATAACAAGGTGTAGAGCTGGATGAACACAGCAGGCCAAGCAGCATCAGAGGAGCAGGAAAGCTAACGTTTTGGGCCGAGACCCTTCTTCAGAAATTTACATGACCACGTTTAGTCTAGATTCTAATTCCAGATATCTATTAAATTCAGATGTCATTATCTGATGTGGTGGGATTCAAACCCATGACCCCAGGACATTAGGCTGAGGTTCTGGATTACTACCCCAATAACTCTGCCACTATCTTGCTGCCAAGGTAGAACATAGAACACAGAACAGTACAGCACGGTGCAGACCCTTCGGCCACAGTGTTGTGCCGAACTTTTACCCTAATCCTAAAGTCTATCTAACCTCCACTCCTACCTTATACTATCATCCAAATGCCTATCTAATAGCCGCTTAAATGCTCCAATGAGGCCGACTCCACTACCCTCTCCAGCAATGCATTCCACGCACCTACCACTCTCTGAGTAAAGAATCTACCTCTGACCTCTCCCCTATATCTACCTCCACTCACTTTAAAACTATGCCCCCTCGTAATAGCTACCTCCACCCTATGAAAAAGTCTCTGGCTGTCTACTCTATCTGTATCTCTGATCATTTTGTACACCTCTATCAAGTCACCTCTCATTCTTTGTCGTTCTAAAGACTCTCAACCTTTCCTTGTAAGACCTTCCGTCCATTCCAGGCAACATCCTGGTAAACCTCATATGCACCTTTTCGAACGCATCCACATCTTTCTTGTAATGAGGTGACCAGAACTGGACCCACCTTCGTATTGTCCGCAAACTTACTAATCCACCCTTCCACTCCTTCATGCAAATCATTTACAAAAATCACAAATAGAAGAGGATCCAGAACAAATCCTTGTGGTACACCACTCGTAACTGAGCACCATTTTGAATATTTCCCGTCCACTACTACCCTTTGTCTTCTATCAAACACCTTACTTAAATCCATGTGTACCACATCCACTGCTCTACCTTCATCCACATGTTTGGTCACCTCTTCTTCAAAGAGTTCAGTAAGGTTTGTGAGGCACGATCTACCCCTTACAAATCCATGCTGACTATCACGAGTCAAACTGTGCCTTTCCAAGTGATCATAAATCCTATCTCTCAGAGCCCTTTCCAATAATTTGCCTGCCACTGACAAGAGACTAACAGGCCTGTAATTTCCGGGTTTATCCCTATTTCCTTCTTTTAACAACATCTGCCTGTCCCTAATCTTCTGGCACTATACCTGTGGACAGTGAGGACGAAAAGATCATCGCCAAATGCCCTGCGATCTCTTCCCTCACTTCCCGTAGAATCCTTGGATAAATCCCATCAGGCCTGGGAGACTTTTCTACCTTCAAGTTCCTCAAAATTCCTAGTACATCTTCCTCACTAACATCCACCTCCTCTAGCCTACCAGCCTGTTTCACACTGTCCTCCTCTATAACTAGGTCCCTCTCAGTTGTGAATACCAAAGAAAAGTATTCACTAAGAACGTCTCCTATCTCTTCAGGCTCCGTGCACAAATTCCCTTTACAGTCCTTGCTCGGCCCTGCCCTTTCTCTGGCCATTCTCTTGTTCCTCACATACGTGTAAAAAGCCTTGGAGTTTTCCTTGATCCTATCTGCCAAGGTTTTCTCATGCCCCCTTATAGCTTTCCTAAGCTTTTTCTTCAGCTCCTTCCCGGATAACTTGTATTCCTCTGGAGCCTTTTCCCTTCCTTGTTTCCTAAACCTTCTCTAAGCATCCTTCTTCCTCTTAACCAGTTGTTCGACCTCTCTTGATAACCAAGGCTCCCTCACTCGACCGTATCTTCCCTCCCCGACAAACATATCGAGCACATGCAGTATGTATTCCTCAAACAATCTCCACATTTCTATAGTGCTCTTCCCTGACAGCATCTGTTCCCATTTTATGTTTCCCAGTTCTTACCTAACAGAATTATAATTACCCTTCCCCCAGTTATAAACCTAACCCTGCTCTATGTACCTATCTTTTTCCATGACTATTGTAAAAAAGTAACAGAGTTATGATCGCTACCGCCCTAACACTTGGCCCGGTTCATTGCCAAGCACCACATCCAAAGTGGCCTCTCCTCATGTTGGTCTGTCTACATACTGTGCCAGGAATCCTTCCTGAATGCACTGGACAAAATCCATCGAAACAAGTTTCCAATCAATATTTAGAAAGTTGATGTCACCCATGACTACAATCCTGTGATTTCTGCACCTTTTCTGTATCTGCCTCCCAATCCGCTCCTCCACTTCTCTGCAACTATTAGGGGGCCTGTAAAAAACCTCCAACAAAGTGACTGCACCTTTCTTGTCCCTGACCTCAACCCAAACTGACTCTGTAAACATATCATTCTTGAACTGCCTTTCAGTAGCTGCAACATGAGCCCTGACTAGCCATGCCACTCTCCCTTCTCTTTTTCCACCCTCCTTATTTCTTTTCAAGCATCTAAATCCTGGAACTTCCAACAACTATTCCTGTCCCTGAGTTACCCAAGTTTCTGTAATGGCCACAACATCGTAGTTCCAAGTACTGACCCATGTCTAAGCTCATCCGCTTTATTTCTGATACCTTAGCATTGAAGTATACACATTTCAAACCATCCCTTTGTTCACGATTACGCTCCATCGACCACATTTCTTTATTAACAACCTCACTCCCTGCTGTGTCTGTTGGAAAGCTGAATATTTCATCCTTTGAATTACAAATCCGGTTCCCCACCTCCTGCCAATCTAGTTTAAACCATCCCATACAGCTTGAGCAAACCTCCCTCCCAGGATATCTGTGCCCTTCTGGTTCAGGTGCAACTCGTCCTTACTGTATAGGCCTCACCTTCCCCAGAATGTGCTCCAATTGTCCACATAATGGATGCCTTCCCTCCTACACCAGGCCTGCAGCCAGGTGTTTAGCCACACTCTCTCCCTCGTTATCACGTGGCACTGGTCATAATCCAGAGATATCTACCCTGTTTGGACTGGACTTCAGCCTCCAACCTAACTCCTTGTACTCGTTTTTCAGATTCTCAGTCCTTTTTCTACCTATGTCATTGGTACCGATGTGTACCATGACTGCTGGTTGCTCACCCTTCCCCTTAAGGATCTTGAAGAAATGATCTGAGACATCACGGACCCTGGCACCCGGGAGACAACATGCCATCCGTTCATCTCGTTCATGTCCACAGAACCGCCTCTCTGTGCCTCTTACGACTGAATCCCCCACCACAATTGCTCTCCTATTTTCCTCCCTTCCCTCCTAAGCCACAGGGCCAGGCTCAGTGCTAGAGACCTGTCTGCTCTGGCCTTCCCCTGGTAGGTCGCACCTGCCGCCCCCCCCACCAAGAACGGTATACTTATTATTGAGGGGAACAGCCACAGGGCATCCCTGCACTGTCTGCCTGTTCCCTTTCCCCTTCCTGACAGTCACCCAGCTAAATTTTTCCTGTACCTTAGGAGTGACCACCTCCTTATAACTCCTCTCTATCACCCCCTCGACCTCCCGAATTATCCGGAGTTCATCCAGTTCCCTAACACGGTTTCTGAGGAGCTGGAGCTGGGTGCACTTCTCCAGCAGTGACCCTTACCTCCCACATCCTGCAAGAGACACATGCAACTGCCCGAGCTTCCAGTTCCTTCAATTCAAGATTTCCAGAAGAATTTAAAAAATCCTCACCTTACCGACCCTCCACACAGTCTTTGTTTTGATTAGAGGAGGAGGATGTGTGGGAGACACTACATGTGTAGTGTTTTGGGTTTAGCCAATGCCTGAATATATTAGTTCTTTCCAGGCTCGCATTCTCTCCACACACCCTCTGCTCCAAACAAGAATGCCGCTGCTGCACGAGGTAAGTTTTTATACAGGAAAAAAAATTCACCCTCCTGTCAGCACCTTGGCTCACACTCCCTCTCCTCCAAACGAGGAAGGAATATGAGAGGAATATGAAAGTGGATAGCAACAGTTTTGGTAGGTATTCAAAA
Organism: Stegostoma tigrinum; assembly: GCF_030684315.1. NCBI lineage: Eukaryota > Metazoa > Chordata > Chondrichthyes > Orectolobiformes > Stegostomatidae > Stegostoma > Stegostoma tigrinum. The sequence goes on along the minus strand of NC_081369.1, from coordinate 66,890,662 downwards.
AGGAAAAGAGAAAGTAGGTGCTCGTCCTTCAGAAACTGAAAGTAGGGAGTTAATAGTAGATAATGCGGAAATGGAGGATGAAGTGGGAAGTGGTAGATGCAGGTACAGTTACACCATTCAAAAGACATTTGGATAGGTACATGAATAAGAAAGGTTTAGAGGAATATGGGCCACAAGCAGGCAAGTGGGACCAATTTAGTTTGGGAAACTTAGTCAATATGGACTAGTTGGACTGAAGAGTCTTGTTTCCATGCTGTATGACTCTGTGACTCTTTTGACTGTAATTGAATAATGAAAATTCCCACAACTGATTGTCTACATCCTAGGATTCCAAAAAGCCGTAGAGATAGTGGATGTGCTGCATTTGGTTTTCCAGAATTTCTTAGATTGTGGAATGGTGGTCCCAATTGATTGGAAGTTAGCAAATATGGCACCAATGTTCAAGAAACGAAGGGAGAGAAACAAGTAGAACTATAGGTTGGTTAACCATTTCTGATGAAGGGTCTAGGCCCAAAACATCAGCTTTCCTGCCCCTCTGATGCTGCTTGGCCTGCTGTGTTCATCCAGCTCCACACCTTGTTATCTCATCGATCATTGGGAATGTGGTGGAAACTCTTGGTAAAGTAGTCCTAACAATGCTATTGGAAAAACATAGTAGAGCAAGGACGAGTCAGCAAGTTTTCCAAAAAGAGAAATTTTATTTGGCATTTTTAAAAATTCGTTCATGGGATATGGGTGTCACTGGCTACACCAGCATTTATTGTCAGGAAGGAATTTGAGCATCAGCCACATCGCTACAGGTACGTGGGCCACACCAGGTAAAGACAGCAGAGTTCCTTTCCTGAAGAACATTGAGGAATCAGATGGGTTCATACAACGATTGTAAATTTGCATGGTCATCATTAGTTCAGCTGTTGATCCCACATTTTTTATTGAATTCACATTTAGCCATCTGCGTTACCCATGTCCCCTGAGCATTAGCCTGGTTTTCTGCATTACTAGTACAGTGACATTGCCGCCATGGACTGTAAGGATTGGAGCTCTTTGATGATGTTATCCATATGGTAGCTAATACAGGACGAGTAGCTACAGTATACCTGGATTTTTAAAAAGACATTCAAAATGTGGTCACACAAAAAGAACATGAAATGATTATGGCTTATCATGTATTTCAGTGGCTGTTTCCCACACTCGGGGTAGGTGCCAGAATCTGGAGAATTGTAAACATTGTAACCTTAAACAGGAAAGGTTGTAAGGATAATTCTAGCAACGAGAGACCAGTTATTTCAATTTATGTAGTGGTAAATTTCTAGAAACAATTATTTGGGATCGTGTTAGTAAACACATGGAAAAACGTGGGTCAATCAAGAATGGTCAGCATGGATTTCTAAAGGGAAAATTGTGTTAACTAAGTTGCTGGAGGCTTTTGAAGATCTGACAGAATGGCTCAATGAGAGCAACACCGCTGGTATGATGTTCATGGATTTCCAAGATTTGTCAGATATAGTGCCATACAACAGACTTATGAGAGAACTTATAATGGTAAGCAGAGACAGTAGCAACATGGTTACAAAACTGTATCAGTGAGGAAGGGTCTCGACCCAAAACGTCAGCTTTTGTGCTCCTGAGATGCTGCTTGGCCTGCTGTGTTCATCCAGCTTCACACTTTGTTATCTAGTAATGCTCAATGGATTTTTTTCAAGTCGGAGGAAGGTGTATTGTGGAGTTCCACAGGGATTGGTATTGGGACCATTGCTTTTCTTGATTTAAATTCACAATCTGGATCCTGGTGTGCAGGAGACAATTTCAAAGTTTGCAGATGACACTAAACTTGGAACAATTGTAAACAGTGAGAACAAAAGTGTGGAACTCCATAAGGACTTTGATGAGTTGGTGGAGTGGGTGGATAGGTGGTAGATGCAGAGAAGTATGAGGTGATGCATTTCTACCACCAGACACACTCCCCTTCCCGTGTCAGCATTCCGCAGCGTCCATTCCCTCTGGCATTGCCCTGGTCCATTCCTCCACTCTCGACAGCCCCATGGCACCTTCCTATGCATTCACACAAGGTGTAACATCTGCTCATTTACATCCTTCCTCCTCACTGTTCAAGGTTCCAGATGCATCTTCCAGGTGAAGCAGTGCTTTACCTGGGTTTCACTCAATCTAGTTGACTGTATGAGCTGCTCACAATATGATGTCCTCTACTTTTGAAAGACGAAACGCGGGCTGGGTGACCACTTCGCAGAACACCTATGTTCTGTTCACAGAAATAAGCCAGAATTTTCAGTTGCCTGCCACTTCAACACACCACAGTGTTCCTTGGGCAACATTTCTGACTTGGGCTTGCATTGTCTTTATAGCCTTTCCTGAACAAGGCCATAATGTATACAATTCTCCAGATTCTGGCACCTACCCCAAGTGCAGGGAACAGCCACTGAAGTAGATGATAAGCCATGATTACATTGCATGGTGAAACTAGCTCACTGGGCTGATTGGTCTACTCCTATTTGTATGTTTCCACTTGCAACCTTTGACACTCAATATTGAGTTCAATACATGTCCTTTACCCAACCCATTATCCCAGATGCCAACTTTTCTGAGCTACCATCAGTTCTGAAGAAGGATCTCCGAATTTCTCCAGCAATTTCTGTTTAATTTCATTTGCCAATTATTTGTCCATTCTGAGAGATTATTAATGTCCTCTTGTAATTGCAGTCCTCCTCAATACATTATTTGTTTCATCCTCCAGTTTGGTGCCATCTGAAAATTGAGAAATTCTGTTTATAATTACAAAGTTATTGTAAAATGTGAATGGCAGTGGCGCCAGCACTGATCCTATGGAACACCACTTCCCACCTATAGGCACTCTGAATAATCCCCCACCCCATTTCTTACTTTCACAGTCTATTTTTTGTCTTGTCACGAGCTGCCAATCCACCCTTCCACTTGACTCTGACCCCATATTCTCTATTCTTATTCATTAGCCTATTATGACACTTATTCAAGATGTTTTGAAAATCCAACTGAATTATATTTACTACTTTACTGTCTCTGTTATCGCTTCAAAATCCATTTAGTTAATCATTTTTAGTATTCTTTGTTTCTGGATGATCATTTCTCTCCTTTGGGAAGGATTCTATTGTTTTTTGCTAATGTTTTTCGCTAGTGTTAAACTCACTGCTCTGCAGTTTCCTGTACATAGTCTGCACCCCTTCTTAATTTGTATTTTATATTTTAAATGCACTTGTTATTTATTTTATTGTTCAAAGTTGCATGCACTGTTCTATCTCCACGATAAGTACTGAAGTGAAATATTAATCTAATATTACTGGCATTGTCTTTCATTACCTCTGATATTATTCTGTCTATCACTTCATGGTCTTATTTCCATCGGAGAGGTTTGTTTTACATGATGCACCTGTGGAACAGAAGAACAGGAATAGCTGTTTCAGCCGTTTGACCTACTCCACCGTTCATTACGTTCATTCAGTTTCATCGTCTGCCTTGCTGATTGTTTTTTGATTTCTCTATAATGACTTTGCATATTCTCTCTTATCAACTCCTCTGCTATCAGTGTCCTTGATGTATTGCTCACACTTAGTTGTTCCTTCCCATATTTATTCATTTGTGGAGCCTCACAGGAGTTCAGTTTCTTCTTTCCTTTGAACAGAATACATTTTCCCTGCACTCTGGTTAACATTTTAAATGTTTCAAATGTTTCTGCATAGTTGATTGCTGGTATTGTTACCCATTTAATTTCCCAGTTCTGTTTTCAGACTCTTAAACTTAACATGAGATTGCCCATCACAGCACAATTATAGGCACTTCATTCAGTTTGAATCATTCCCTCTAAAGTGGTTGGAAGACCCACTGGTTTGGCAACTGATGAGAGGGACACATGGCAGCAACACAAAATCCAGCCCAATATTCATCAGTTTACTGACATTTTATCCCATTTTTAATAGTTTTCCTCCTTTTACAATTTTAACTAGGTGATTTCAGCCCTCTTCTGTAATTCTATTTATTCCCTTACCAGCAGGTTTCTCTCTTACTTTGTTCTCAGCTACCTCACAATCTATACAGTTAGACTGCTTATGTTTCCTGAAGATCCTTCACCCATCCCATCACCATCCTCAGGGTTTATGAGCCAGTGTTAGAAATCCAGCTATGCAAGTTTTCCACAAGTTTTCCATCCCTTTCAATTTGAGGCAGTCCCTTTGATGCTAGCAGCATTAATGTATTGAGAATGTTGAAAGGCTTGATGACTATTGTCTGTCTAGCCATTGGAGTTGTGGCTGGTTTGTGTGTGCGTATGTGTGCACGGTGTTTATGTAGGGCAGCATTTTATTGGATGAGGGTTTCCAAAGTGTACTAAACAAAACTGAGTCAATAGGTTTGATGTACAGATCAGCCATGACTTGATTGAATAGTGGAGCAGACTTGATGGGCTGAATGGCCCCTTGCTGTTCCAGTACTGACTGGGCTTGGTGTTGTGGGAGCTCTCACATACTGAGCAAAGATTCTCTCATCCTGATGTTTTCACCAATCATATTTTTCACAACATAGTGATTGAAAGGTTCCAACAGGAATTTTCTCAGAACATAAATCATTTTTGTTTAATTTCAGGGAATTAACTTCTGCCCAGGACAGAATGTGACTGGTGTCACAACACATGATCAACGGGACTACACCATCCAACCCCTGCTGTTTCATCTCGGGAGGGATCCTGGAGAGAGATACCCAATCAGGTGAGAAAACAGAGGGAGAGAGGCTCATCTGTAGATGGACAGAGGAAGAGATAAACACCCTCTGTCCCCATTATTGTATAAATAAACCACCCCAAATCCCTTGATTACATTCCAGTCTGTAACCCACTCCCAGGTATCTGTTATCCTGTAAATAAAGCCCTGAACCTCTTGATTAGATTCTATCTGCAACTCTCTCCCAGATATTTGTTGTTTTACATGTAAACTAGTCAAAACTCCTCAATTTGCTTCCAGTCTGTAATTGTCTCCCAGGTGTCTATTATTTAATACATAACCCTCCCCCACCTGAACCCTTAGATTAGGTTCCAGCTTGTAATTCATTCCTGGTTATTTATTTTGTTTTATGTATAAATCACAGCGAACCCTTTGATTAGAATTCAGTCTTGAACTTATTTCCGTTTATCCTATAGTAAAACAACTCATACTCCTCAATTAGATTCCAATCTGTAACTCCCATATCTAGCTGTTATTCATTAAATAAACCCTGAAACCCTCGACTAGATTCCAACTTGAAAAAGATGTCACAGACTTGGTGGGCAGAATGATGGTCTTTTTCTGCCATGATTCTCTGGCAGCCTGAACTTTTCATGAGTAGCATGAAGCATCAAAAAGCAGGAGCCTTAGAAATTGTTAGAAGACCATAGTTGGCATATTAGGCCTTAGCTATATGGTATCGAGCTACAACAATCTAGATTCCATCCTGCTGAGTTCTGGGTGACCATGGGTAAGTGATTAGATCAGCCAGAGCTCTTGATACTGTAAACTCTGTGCATATGAGTTCCTTTTAACCATTGTGCGAGAAAATGCAATTTTGGAGAGGGATGAAAGTGAAAATTTGGAGAAGTTAGAGGGAGCGCCAGCACTGCAAAGCTAGTCGGAAAGTGAGCATGCAGGACAGAGAGACAGCGCAAGAGAGTCAGCAGGCAAGACAGCGCCCAGGACAGTTAGTGAAGGTGAGCCACAGCAGGAGAGAGAGTAACAGAGAGAGGAGTCACACACAGACAGCATGGGAAACTTAGTAAGAGAGACCTCAAGGAAGAGTTAGTGAGAGAAGGAAGAAAGACTATGCAAAAGTGTAAACTGATGCATTTTGGAAGGTCGAATTTGAATGCAGAATACAGGGTGAATGACAGGATTCTTGGCGGTGTACAGGGACAGAGGAATCTTGAGGTCTATGTCCATAGATCCCTTAAAGTTGCTACCCAAGTTGATAAAGTTGTAAAGAAGGTGTATGTTGGCTTTCATTGGCAGGGGAATTGAGTTTTAGAGCTGCAAGGTTATGCTGCAGCTCTGTAAAACTTTGGTTAGACCACATTTGGAATATTGTGTTCAGTCCTGGTTACCTCATTGTAGGATGGATGTGGAAGGTTAAGAGAGGGTGCAGAGGACATTTACCAGGATGCTGCCTGGACTGGAAGGCAGGTCTTATGAGGAAAGGTTGAGGGAGCTAGGGCTTTTTTCATTGGAGCGAAGAAGGATGAGAGGTGACTTGATCGACATGTACAAGATGATGAGAGGCACAGATAGAGTGGATAGTCAGAGTCTTTTTCCCAGGGTGGAACTGAATATTACTGGGGGGCATAATTTTAAGGTGATTGGAGGAAGGTATAGGGGAAATGTCACAGGTAGGTTCTTTACACAGGGAGTAGTGGGTGCGTGGAATGTGCTGTTGGTGGTGGTAGTGGAGTCAGATACATTAGGGACATTTAAGTGACTCTTGGATAGGCACGTGGATGTTAGTAGAATGTAGGGTATGCAGGGTAGTTTGATCTTAGAGTAGGATAATAGATTGGCACAATATCGTGGGTTGAGTGGCCTAAACTGTGCTGCACTGTTCTATGTTCTTTGTTCAAAGGAGGTAGTGAGAAAGAGACTGCGCAGGAGGGTGAGTGAGAGAGAGGAGATATCATGGTACAGTTAGTGAGAGAGAGAAAATGCAGAAGTGTTAGTGAAAAAGTGAACATGCTGGAGAATTAGAAAGAGAGAGCAAGCACAGGAGCATTAATGAGAGAGAGAGAGAGAGAAACTTTGCTGGTGAGTTAGTGAGAAAGGGACAATGTGGGGACATAATTTTAAGGGGAAATGTAGGAGATTTAGAGATTTGAGGAAATTATTTTTCACCCAGAGGGTGGTGGGAATCTGAAAATGCACTGCCTGAGAGGTTATTTGCTATCTTTCTTCTTATTTGCTCTCCTCTGCTGTATTCATAATCATCACAACCTTATAAAAAAGTATTTGGATGAGCACATGAAATGTTATGACATTCAAGGCCGTGGAGCTAGTGCTTGAAGGTGGGACCACAGGGCAGGCAGTGGCCTAGTGGTAACAGATACTGGCCTTGCCAGCGATGCCCTCATCCCATATAATAAAGTGTGAAGCTGGATGAACACAGCAGGCCAAGCAGCATCTCAGGAGCACAAAAGCTGACGTTTCGGGCCTAGACCCTTCATCGTGGGTCTAGGCCCGAAACGTCAGCTTTTGTGCTCCTGAGATGCTGCTTGGCCTGCTGTGTTCATCCAGCTTCACACTTTATTATCTTGGATTCTCCAGCATCTGCAATTCTCATTATCACATGCCCTCATCCCATGTCTGAATAAAGAAAAAAAAATGTAGATTTAGTGTAACTTTGCTATACAGACTCAGTAAGCCTACGGGCCTCGAATGTACAGTTTGATTCTATCAGGAAATGAAAGAGAGACAATGGGAGAGAGTGAATAAGGAGAAAACAGCAATAATGTGCAATAACGCCCAGATTGAGTTCTATCAGGGCCACTCAGCTCCCTACCTCATGACAGCCTTGTTCAAACATATACAAAACAGCTGAATTCCGGAGGTGAGAATGAAAGTGTGGCATCAGGGAGCCTTGGCAAAACGGGACTCAGGGGCAAACTCTCTGCTGGTTAGAGTCATACCTGGCAGATAGGAAAATGGTTTTGATTGCTGGAGGTCAGTTATTTCAGCTCCAAAAACATCTCTGTCGATATTCCTCAGCGTATTGTCCTCAGCACAACCGTCTTCAGCAGCGTCATCAATGACCTTCCCTCCGTCATAAGGTCAGAAGTGGGGATGTTCACCAATGATTACATAATGTTCAACACCATTCGTGACTCCTCAGACACTGAAGGAATCCATGTTCAAATGCAACAAGATCAGGGTTGGCAAGTGGCAAGTAACATTCTCAATCACGCAAATGCCAGTCAGTGACCATCTCCAATAAGGGATAATCTGACCACCGCCCTTTGATATTCAATGGTTATTACCATTATTGCAACCCATTGTCAAAGTCCTGGGGGTTACCATTGACCAAAAATTGAATTGGATGCAGCACATAAACACAGTGGCTATAGTAAAAGCAGGTCACAAGCTAGGAATATTGCAGTGAGTAACTTGCCTCCTGACTCCCCAAAGCCTTTCCATCATCTACAGGCACAAGTCAGGAGTGTGATGGAATACTCCCCACTTGTCTGGATGGGTGCAGCCCCAACAACACTCAAGGACCTTGATACCATCCAGTACAAAGCAGCCCGCTTGATTGGGACCACATCCACAAGCGTCCCCTCCTTCCACCACTGACACACAGTACCAACAGTGTGTACCATCTATAGATTCATTGCAGAAATGCTTCTTTGACAGCACCTTCCAAACCCATGACCATTTCCATATGGAGGGGCAAGGACAGCAGGTACATGGGAACACCACCTCCTGCAAGTTCCCCTCTGAGCCATTCACGACGCTCCCTTGGAAATATATCGTCCTTCCTTCATTGTCACTGTGTCAAAATTCTGAAATCCCTCCCAAATGGCATTGTGGATCAACCCACAGCGCACGGATTGTAGCAGTTCAACAGTGAAGTTCAGCAGTACCTTCTCGGGGCAGTTAGGGTTCAGCAAGATATGCTGGCCCAGCCACTCATGCCCACAAGTGTCTTCATTAAGATTTTTTGAAAAAAGTGACAAAGAAGATTGATTAAGGCAGATGGTGGATATTGTTTCTATAGACTTCAGCAAGGCTTTCAACAAGTTTGTGTGCGGTAGACTGGTTAGCAAGGTTAGATCACATGGGACCTAGGGAGAGCTAACCATTTGGGTACAAAATTGAATGGAAGGTAGGAGACAGACGGTGGTGGTGGAGGGTTGTTTTTTAGATTAGAGGTCTGTGGCTGTAGGTGTGGCACAAGGATTGGGGCTGGGTCCACTGCTTTTTCTCATTTAGATAAATGATTTGGATATGAATATAAGAAGAATGGTTAGTAAGTTTGCAGATGACACCAAAATTAGTGTTGTAGTGGACTGTGAAGAAGGTTATCTCACAGTACAGTGGGACCTTGATCGGATGGGCAGATGGAGTTTAATTTAGAAAAATATGAGGTGTTGCATTTTGATAAAGCAAATCAGGGCAGGGATAGAACATAGAACATTACAGCACAGGCCCTTCGGCCCTCGATGTTGTGCCGACCTGCCATACCAATCTGAAGCCCATTCTACCCTACACTATTCCATGTATGTCCATATGCTTGTCCAAAATGGTTTGGTCCTGGGGAGTGTTGCCAAACAAAGAGACTTTGGGGCACAGGTTCATGGTTCCTTGAAGGTGGAGTCATAGGTAGACAGGGCAGTGAAAAGACATTTGGTACACTTGCTTTTATTGGTCAATGTATTGAGTATAGGAGTTGGGATGGCATGTTGCGGCTGTACAGGACATTGATGAGGCTACTTTTGGAATGCTGCGTTCAATTTTGGTCTCCCTGCTGTAGGAAAGATGTTGTTAAAGCTCGAAAGGGTTCTGAAAAAATTCACAATTATGTTGCTAGGGTTGGAGGATTTGAGCTGGAGGGAGAGGCGAAATAGGCTGGGGCTATTTTTCCCCGGATCATCGGAAGCTGAGGGGTGACCTTATAGAGTTTTATAAACAACACTGGACTGTTAATCCAGAGACCCAGATAATGTTCTGAGGACCCAGATTTGAATCCTGCCATGGCAGATGGGGGAATTTGAATTCAATAAAATATCTGGAATTAAGAAGCTAATGATGACCATGAGTCCATTGTCGATTGTCGGAAAAACCCATCTGGGCCACTAATGCACCTTTAGGAAAGATGTAGGAGCAACAGGATGGTGGTAATGGGAGATTTTAATTTTCCCAACATTGACTGGGATTCACAGTGTTAGGGGTTTAGATGGAGCAGAATTTGTAAGGAGCATCCAGGAGGGTTTTATGGAGCAGTATGTGAGTAGTCCAACTTGGGAAAAGCCATACTGGACCTGGTGTTGGAGAATGAGTCCGGCCAGGTGGTTGAAGTTTCAGTAGGGGATCACTTTGGGAAGAGTGATCATAATTCCGTAAGTTTTAGAATACTCATGGATAAAGACGAGAGTGGTCCTAAAGGAAGAGTGCTGACTTGGGGAAGGCCAACTGTAGCAAAATTCAGCAGGAGCTGGGGAATGTGGATTGGGAGCAGCTGTTTGAGGGTAAATTCACACTTGATATGTGGGAGACTTTTAAAGAAAGGTTGATTAGAGTGTAGGACAGACATGTTCCTGTGAAAATGAGGGATAGAAAAGGCAAGATTAAGGAACCATGGATGACAGGTGAAATTGTGAGACTAGCAACCAGGAAAAAGGAAGCATACGTAAGGTCTAGGTGACTGAAAACAGGTGAAGCTTTGGAAGAATATCAGGAAAGTAGGACCAATCTGAAACGAGGAATTAGAGGGCTAAAAAGGGGTCATGAACTATCTTTAGCAAACAGGGTTAAAGAAAATCCCAAAGCCTTTTATTCATACATAAGGAGAAAGAGGGTAACGAGAGAAAGGTTTGGCCCACTCAAGGACAAAGGAAGGAAGTTATGCGAGGAGTCAGAGAAAGTGAGTGAGATTCTTAATGAGTACTTTGTGTCAGTATTCAGAGGAGAGGGACATGACAGATGTTGAGGTTGGGGATAGATGTTTGATTACTCTAGGTCAAGTCGGCATAAGGAGTGGGAAAGTGTTGGGTATTCCAAAAGGCATTAGGGTAGGCAAGTCCCCAGATCTGGGTGGGATCTATCCCAGGTTACTGAGGGAAGCGAGAGAGGAAATAGCTAGGGCCTTAACAGATATCTTTGCAGCATCCTTGAGCACAGGTGAGGTCCTGGAGGACTGGAGACTTGCTAATTTTATCCCCTTGTTTAAGAAGGGCAGCAAGGATAATCCGGGTAATTATCGACCAGTGAGCCTGACGTCAGTGGTAGGGAAGCTACTGGAGAAGATACTGAGGGATAGGATTTATTCCCATTTGGAAGAAAAAGGGCTTATCAGTGATAGGCCACATGGTTTTGTGCAGGGAAGGTCATGTCTTACCAACTTAATAGAATTCTTTGAGGACGTGACAAAGTTGATTGATGAGGGAAAGGCTGTAGATGTCATATACATGCACTTCAGTAAGGCGTTTGATAAGGTTCCCCATGGCAGGCTGATGGAGAAAGTGAAGTCACATGGGGTCCAGGGTGTGCTAGCTAGATGGATAAAAAACTGGCTAGGCAACAGGAGGCAGAGAGTACTAGTAGAAGGGAGTTTCTCAAATTGGAGACCTGTGACCAGTGGTATTCCACAGGGATCTGTGCTGGGACCACTGTTGTTTGTGACATATGTAAATGATTTGGAGGAAGGTGTAGGTGGTCTGATCAGCAAGTTTGCTGATGACACTAAAATTGATGGAGTAGCTGATAATGAAGGGGACTGTCAGAGATTACAGCAGAATATAGACAGACTGGACAGTTGGACAGATAAATGGCAGATGGAGTTCAATCCGGGCATATTGCGAGGTGATGCATTTTGGAAGATCAAATTCAAGGGCGAACTATACAGTAAATGGAAAAGTCCTAGGGAAAATTGATGAACAGAGAGATCTGGGTGTTCAGGTCCATTGTTCCCTGAAGGTGACAACGCAGGTCAATAGGGTGGTCAAGAAGGTATATGGTATGCTTTCCTTCATTGGACGGGGTATTGAGTACAAGAGTTGGCAGGTCATGTTGCAGTTGTATAGGACTTTGGTTCAGCCACATTTGGAGTACTGTGTACAGTTCTGGTCGTCACATTACCAAAAGGATGTGGATGCTTTGGAGAGGGTGCAGAGGAGGTTCACTAGAATGTTGCCTGGTATAGAGGGCGCTAGCTATGAAGAAAGGTTGAGTAGATTAGGATTATTTACATTAGAAAGACGGAGGTTGAGGCGGGGACCTGACTGAGGTCTACAAAATCATGAGAAGTACAGACAGGGTGGGAAGCTTTTTTCCCCAGAGTGGGGGACTCAATTACTTGGAGTCACGATTTCAAGGTGAGAGGGGAAATGTTTCAGGGAGATATGTGTAGAAAGTTCTTTATGCAGAGGATGGTGGGTGCCACCTCAGCGTTGCCAGCGGAGGTGGTAGAGGCAGGCACGATAATGTCATTTAAGATGTATCTAGACAGATATATGAATGGGCAGGGAGCAGAGGGATACAGATCCTTGGAAAACGACCGACAGGTTTAGTTGGAGGATCTGGATCGGCGCGGACTTGGAGGGCCAAAGGGCCTGTTCCTGTGCTGTCATTTCTTTGGTCTTTGTTCTTTAGGGAAGGAAACTGCCATCCTTACCTGGTCTGACCTACATGTGACTCCAGACCCACAGCAATGTGGTTGACTCTAAATTGCCCTCTGGGTAATTAGGAATGGGCAAGAAATGCTGCCTGGCCAGTGACGCCCTCATCCCGTAAATGAATATAGAAATAAAATCACGAGAGGTACGCACAGGGTGAATAGCCAAGGTATTATTCTCAGGATAGGGAGCCCAAAACTAGCTAGCATATGCTTAAGCTGAGAGGGGAAAGATATAAAAGGGATCTGAGGAGCAGTTTTTTTCACATACAGAGTGGTGTGTGTGTGGTTTGAGCTGCTAGAGGAGGTGGTGGAGGCGAGTACATTTACAACATTTACAAGGTACCTAGATTCGTAAAGGAATAGAACAGGTTTGGACAGATATGGATCAAATGCTGGCAAATGGGACTCAATTAATTTGGGACATCTGGTCAGCATGGATGAACTGAACCAAAGGATCCGAGTCCATGAAATGCAACTCTAAGACTATATGATGAATTTTTAAAAGAAGGGGGGAAGAGAGAGTGAGCAGATTAGACTTGGTTTAGATTCCTACAACTTCAGGAGGGCCACTGATATCTGTTGCCCACTCAGTGTGAACAGCCGTGTACAGATACCAGTTGAGAGCAACTATGTCAGCTCTGTCTGTCTCCCTTCTTCTCAAACCACTTCTCTTTTTCTCCCTGTTTTCCTGTGTGCATCTCTTTGTAATCCTTCTGTTTCCACCCCCCACCACATCCATATTTTTCTCTCTTTTCATCTCGGATTACCTCTCTCTGATTTTGCAGGTTTTCCCATCAAGAGTATGAGACAGCAATGAGAAAGATCTCAAATGTTGTGCATCATCACAGATCCTCGCTTGTGCCAGGACAGCCACAACTAAATGTCTGTGACCAGGCTGTTATGGTGAGTGGTCAGAATCATTGCTTATACTAACTGTTCAGCACAAAACAAGAGAGAACATAGACTATCAGTCACAGCTTTTATATAAATATCATTCAAGTACAAGGCATTGCTGGGGGATAATAACTCAAGCTGTAGCATTACTGTCACCCGCTACTCACAGCTTGTACAGGACGTGCTTCAGCTCAGAATGACACATCTTGTCCATTCATCTTTCTCAACTCAGTCAATTGCCATTAGCTCTCCCCCTCAACCCTCCCTCAATCCCACCATCTCCACCAGATTCCCCACACCTCTCAATACCATCTGCACACCTCCCAGAATCAGGAATCTACAAAGAAAGACAAAATACTGTGAATACTGGAAATCTGAAACAAACACAAAGGATCTGGAGAAACTCAGCAGGTCTGGCAGCATTTGTGGAGAGAGAAACAGAGTTAATGTTTCGAGTCTGGTATGACTCTTCTTCAGTATTCAGAACAGTTTTGAAGTTTACAGTTATTTTAAGTTTTACCATCAATCTTGAAATTGTCCCCTGCACACCAGATTTGTCAACCAGCCTTTTTTGCTGTATTTTGCCTAAAATTCATGTCGATAAAATCCGCTTCTTTCCCCTCATCATCCTTCTCTGTCAACTCAGTAAAATAATTCAATTTGTCAAACATGGTCTGACCCAAGATAATGAAATGTGAGGCTGGATGAACACAGCAGGCCCAGCAGCATCTCAGGAGCACAAAAGCTGACGTTTCGGGCCTAGACCCTTCATCAGAGAGGGGGATGGGGAGAGGGAACTGGAATAAATAGGGAGAGAGGGGGAGGCGGACCGAAGATGGAGAGTATTCCCTGAAGTTGGTCCGGAGGGAGGAGGGTAACTTCTTCAGGTTAGGCATCCCTGGAAGAGGCTTCGCAGTGAGGTTAAAATAGTATCAGAGATAATGGGAACTGCAGATGCTGGAGAATTCCAAGATAATAAAATGTGAGGCTGGATGAACACAGCAGGCCAAGCAGCATCTCAGGAGCACAAAAGCTGACATTTCGGAGGAAGGGAGTGAGTCAATAATGAGAGGACTGAGGTTCCAAAGTCAAAAACTCTTTTACTCATGCTACAAAATGGTTAGACGTGTCAGGTTATGAATAAAGGGAGGATGAAATAAGAGAAGAGTGAGTAAATAATGATGTTTCAGAAGTAATTATGTAACGTCTTCTATTTTTTCCCATCAGAATTGGGCACCTCCAGGTTGTGAAGTGCTTGGCAAATGTCTCAAGATTCCTAGATCTAACCCATGGAAATGTAACTGGCCACATTAACATTATTTACAGACGTCACATTTATTCTGTTCACACTGGATTTTAGGGAGCCATCATCGACATTTCAAGGAGAACCATCACCTAGTGAGAGTCAGCACCTTTAGGAACTGTATCGCAGTGAGAGTCAGCACCTTCAGGAACTGTATCCCCGTGAGAGTCAGCACCTTCAGGAACTGTATTGCAGTGAGAGTCAGCACCTTTAGGAACTGTGTTGCAGTGAGAATCAACACCTTCAGGAACTGTATCCCAGTGAGAGTCAGCACCTTCAGGAACTGTCTTGAGTATACTTAATTATCCAACCACAACAGCTGTCTGCAAGAACCACCCTTGGAGAGAAGAAAATCGTCCTCATTTCTGTCTTAACTGGGTGATTCCCTTCCTTGGAGGTTGTGTGCTTCGGTGCTAAACTCTTCCACAAGGGAGAACAACATCTGCACATCTGCAGTGTCAAATCCCTAAGAATTTTATATGTTTCCAAACATTGTGCTTTCACTAATTTAAACTCCAATAACTGTAGGCCTAACCTACTCAATGTTTGCTCATAAGAAAATCCTTCCATACCTAGAATCAACCTGGTGACTGTTCTCTGGACTGCCTCCCTATTTTTATACTTCATTCCATTTGAAATAAAGGCCTGCATTCCATTTCCCTTCCCAATATGGGAAGGCACAATTGGGGCGGCACGGTGGCTCAGCAGTTAGCACTGTTGCCTCACAGTGACTGGGTTTGATTCCGCCCTCAGGTGACTGTCTGTGTGGAGTTTGCATGTTCTCCCAGTGTCTGTGTGGGTTTCCTCCAGGTGCTCTGGTTTCCTCCAACAGTCCAAAGATGTGTAGGTTAGGTGGATTGGCCATGCTAAATTGCCCATAGTGTTCAGGGATGTGTAGATTATGTAGGTTATAGGGGGATGGGTCTGAGTGGGATGCTCCAAGGGTTGGTATGGACTTGTCGAGCCGAAGGGCCTATTTCCACACTAGGGATTCTGTGATTCTATGGATATCTGTTAAACCTGAATGCTAGCTTTTTGTTCGTTTATTCCTCATTTATTCATAAGGTCCCCCAAAAGCCCCAACACACCCCCATTGTACTGCCCAGTTACATGTTGCCATCCTGAAAATACCTCTTTTTTTCCCCCAGCTCTATCTTCTATCCATAGTAAGATACTACCTCCAACACCATGGGTCTTCTCTTATTAAGATTAGTATTCATGGTACCTTCTCAAGTGCCTTTTGGGAATCCAAATATATTATGTAAACTATGTAAAATATATTATGCCCTTCTATCTATCCTGCTTATTATATCCTCACTGAGCTGTAACAAACTTAATAGACATAATTTCCCCTTTGTGAAGCCATGTTGACTGTGCTTGATTATATTAAATCTACTGTTAGATCCTTCATAATGGACTCTGATGTTTTCCTGTTCCACCTCACTGGGGTATCACACTGGAAGTCAAGCCCTGCTAATCTTGGACTTGTCACAGTAATTAAACCTTTCAGAAGTCTCCTTTCTTTTAGGCCAGGGTCGTCAAAAAACACAGACCAGGATTCTGTATTTAACAAGAATGAGTACTTGTAACAAATAAATAGATTCGAAGTTCAGACAAACAAATCTGAACCATTGCCATATAAATCTACTCGTTTTTACTAAATTCTAATTCCACCCCACCCCAACCAAGACACATATACAGAAAAACAGACAGGGCAAACAAAACAAATGTTGTGGATGGAGAGAAAGGCGTGGAAGGCAGTTCAACGGCCCCTGCTCACAGGGTTTGCTAAGAATGTCCTTTTGGCTCATCAGGACCTCTTGCTCTGTGATTGTTCTTTTCCAGCGACTTTTCACTTGCTTGCAGGCAATACAAGGTAATTGGTTAAAGAAGTAAAGTCTGTTACTTACTGGTTAAAAGCCCCAATTTACAGCGATTACTGAAGGAAAAATAAGCTGGCTTCCTTTACTGCAGAGTGAATGGATAGCTCCTGACTTTGCAGAGATCTGATGGCATCTTATCTCATCACAACCCAAGCTGTTCAGCTATATGGGAACCATTCGTACACGTTGCCAGGCAAAGGCCTTTGGTCTATGGACTAGTGACCAGTTATTAATGACAATCAGCTACCTTTTGCTGACCAAAGCTCCATTTGTACATTGCACTTGGCTCCAGCTCATCTGTAATCCAGACTTTCAGAACTGTTTGAGAAAGCAACAATGTTAACAGCACTTACAATGAGTGTCAGGTTACTTGCTTTTATAAAGTGCAGTGATTCTTCAACAATCCTTGGCTTTTAATACAGTCCTTTCCCTATTTCAATCCACAATCAGAAATACAGAAAAATAACACAGCTTCGCATTCCCATTAACAGACGTGAAGCAAAGTGGCCTATGGATACTTTTTTATGTCTCCTTTTTGAATGAGGCTGTTACATTGAAGGATTTCCAATCCACTGGGACTTATTCAGAATCTAAGGATTATTGGAAACTTACTACTGGCATCCACCATCTGAATAGCTGCTACTTCTTCTATCCTAGGATGCATCCCATCAGTTTCGGGCGACTTATTGGTCTTTAGCCCAATTAATTTCCCTTGCACTTTTTCACTGGTAGTAGTTATTCCATTTGTTTCCCTGTCCCCAACTCTTGAGCCCCTTAATTATTTTAGTATTTTTGGAATGTTGTTAGTTTCCTCTACTGTGAAGACTCATGCAGAGCATTTCCTCTGACATTTTCTGGTTCTCCATTATTATTTCCCAGTCTCATTCTCTCAAAGTCTTACATTCACTTTGACTTCTCTCTTCCTTTTAGTATTTTTAAGGACCCTCTCACTGTCCATGTTTATATTACTTGCTAGTTTGCCTTTGAAGTTTATTTTCTACCCATTATTTTCTTGATCATCTTCTATTGACTTTTAAAACCTTCCCAATCCCTGTGTTTACTAATAATCTTTGCCAGATATGTTTATTCTTTCAAACTGTTCTTAACCTCCTTGGTTAATAATGGTCAGTTTGTTCCTTCTGCAAACCCTTCTTCATTTGGTTATATCTTTGCTGTGTGTTATTAACTATTTCCTTGGACATCTGCCATTGTTCCTCAACTGTCTTTTCTGCTAAACCCTGTTCCTAGTCCAGTCCAGCCAACACTATTTCATCCATATGCAATTACCCTTATTTAGGATTAGTACAGTTGTTTCTGACTTAGGTTTAGGTCTGTCAAACCGGAAGCATGGTTTGATCATATTATTTTGAGATCATTTACTAAAATTGCTGCATTGAACATCACCAGATCTAAAATAGCCTGGTCCTGGATCTATCCACAAAACATTGCTTACAGAAACTGGGTTGAATGCACTTCATACATTTCTTCTTCATGGCTACCTTTACAAATTTGGTCGTCCCAATCTACAGAAAGATTAAAGTCATCCAAAATTAATTTACTGCATTTTTCAACATGCCCTCATTATCTCCCAATTATGGAGAGAGTCAGCACTTTCAGAAACTGGCACCCTGAACAGTCAACATCTTCAGGAACTGTATCCCAGTGAGAGTCAGCACCTTCGGGAACTGTACCCCACTGAGAGTCAACACCTTCAGAAACTGCGTATCCCAGTGAGAGTCAGCACCTTCAGGGTTCATGTCAACAGAATTGTTGAATGGGATTAATATGCAAAATAATCATGATCTCATTTAATTGTGGAACAGGCTTGAAAGGCTAAGAAATTTACGCTGGGAATACGTTTTAACTTTTTGTATTGGTCTTGCCTTTATTGCAGTGCATCAAGTCTCTCCTTATACAGTATAGTACTGCCCCCAGTAGTACTATATCCCAGTGTTATATAGTGACTGACCTATCCCCACCAGCACCATATCCTAGGTTATTCAGTAACACCTGTCCCAAACACTGGACCCCAGTGTTATACATTGACAGACATGTCCCCACCAGTACTGTATCCCAGTATTAATACAGTGACAGACCAGCCCTCACCGGTACTGTACCTCAGTGTTATACTGTGACAGACCTGTCCCCAGTACTGTACCCTGGTGTTATACAGTGACAGATCCATCCCCACCAGTACTGTACCCCAGTGTTACACAGTGACAGACCCATCCCCACCAGTATTGTACCCCAGTGTTACACAGTGACAGGCCTGTCCCCCACTGGTACTGGACCCCAGTGTTATACACTGACAGACCCGTCCCCACCAGTATTGTACCCCAGTGTTACACAGTGACAGACCTGCCCCCACCAGTACTGCACACCAATGTTACACTATGACAGACCTGTTGCCACAGTATTGTACCCCAATGTTATACAGTGACAGACATGTCCCCAACTAGTACTGTACCCCAGTGTTAGACAGTGACAGACCTGCCTTACCTCTTGCTGGCACCTTCATGACTAGCATAAAGATGGCACAAATGAGGATGTGCTGTAATCAGCATATTTGTCTTCAGGAATAGAAAGGTTTTAATTTGAATTTTGTAATGTTTTGTATGTATATACATATACTGCTAATAAATCCAAGTGTTTCAAATGATCTATGTATTTTTCCAAAACAATGCATGAAGTGAAATGAAATTCACCAGATTTGCTATAATACCTCCAACACAGATCTTACTTTGAGACAGTAAGGACTGCAGATGCTGGAAGCTAGAATCAATAGATATGAAGCTGGAAAAGTACAGCAGGTCAGACAGCATCCGAGCAGCAGGAAAGTCAATGTTTTGGGATGAAACCCTTCATCAGGACTGAGGTGGGAGCCTGTAAACAGAGGGAGGGAGATTGGTCTAGTGGTGGGGTAGGTGAGATGGAGATAGGTGGGTGCAGGTTGGGTGTTATTGTGGTTGAGCATTGGGAAAGGTGGAGCAGATAGGTGAGTCAGAAGATGGACAAACTGGTGAAGTCAATATTCAGGCCATTGGGTTGTAAGCTTCCAAGGTGAAAATATGAAGCGTTGTTCCTCCAGTTTACGTTTGGCCTGACTCTGTCAGTAGAGGATGCCAAGGTTGGACATGTCACAGGGGAGTGGGAGGGAGAGTTAAAGTGGATGGCAACTGGAAGGTTGGGTTGGTTGTGTGTGCAGAGCACAGATGCTCTGCAAACAGGTTCCTGAGTCTACGTTTGGTCTCTCCGATACAGAGGAAATCACGTTGGGTGCACCTGATTCTGTAGATGAGGTCAGATAAAGTGCAGGTGAATTCTGCCAGACTTGGAAGAATTGTTTGTGGCCTTTGATGGAGTGAGAGGGGAGGGGTAGCACCTCGTGTGGTTCCAGGGAAGGGTATAGGGTGTGGTGGAGGGCTTGGTAGGGAGTGTGGAGCTGATGGAGTCATGGAGTGAACAGTCCCTGTGGAAAGCGGTCAGGGATGGGGAGGGAAATATCTTTTTGTTGGTGAGGTCTGATTGTACAGAAATGTCAAAAGATGCTGTGTTATATTTGGAGGTTGGTGGGGTGGTATGTGAGGACTAAAGGTCTGTATCCTTGTCGGGGGAGAGGGTTGAGGGCAGAAGTGCAGGAAATAGTGGCGATGTGGTTGAGTGCATCCTTAATAACAGATGGGGAAACTACGGTCTCTAAAGTAGGAGAATATCTGGGAAGACCTAGAGTAGGATGTCTCATCCTGGGAGCAATGTGGAGGAATTGTGAGTATGGGATAGAATTTTTGTAGGAGGGTTGGTGAGAGGAGGTGTAGTCGAGGTAATGATGGGAGTCAGTGGGTTTGAAATGGATGTCAGTAGTGAGTCAGTTACCAGAGATGGAGAGGGAGAGATCCAGGAAGGGGAGTGAGCTGTCAGAAATGGTCCAGGTGAATTTGAGGGCATGGTGGAAGGTGTTGGCGAAGTTGATGAACTGTTTGAGCTCATGGGAGCACGAGACAGCACTGATGTGGTCATCAATAAGGCAGAGAAAGAGGGGAAGGGGGGGATGGTGCCAGTGTAGTTGTTGAAGAGGGACTGTTCCTCAAATGCTACAAAGAGGCAGACATAACTCGGGTCCATGTGGGTGCCCATGGCCACCCCTTTGGTTTGTAAGAAGTGGGTGGAATCAAATGAAAAATTGTTCAGGGTGAGGACTAGTTGTGCCAAGGGTATGAGAGTTTGGTGGAGGGGGACTGGGTGGGCCCATGGGAGAGGAAGATGCAGAGGGCTGAGAGGAAGAAGCAGAGGGCTTTTAGGCCATCCTCATGGGGGATGCAGGTGTACAGGGACTAAATGTCCATGGTAAAGATGAGGTGTTGAAGGCTGAGGAATTGAATGTTTTGGAAAAGGTGGAGGGCGTGGCTTGCATGTTGAATGTAGGTGAGGAGTTCCTGGACCAAAGGGGAAAGAATTGAGTTAAGGAAGGAGAAGGTGAGCTCGGTAGGGCAGGAGCAGGCAGAGACACCCTTGAAGGGCGGTGTTGACACACTGCAGTACTGTCAGAGGGTCGGTATTGAGGGCTGGAGAGTCAATACTGAGGGAGCGCTGCTCTGTCAGAGGGTCAGAACTGAGGAGGAACTACACTGTCAAGACTTTCTCACTCTCAAGTTGAATGCTAAATGTTACGGTTATGTGTTATGGCCTGGTACCAGCATCGCAGTACACCCAGTGAATTACAGAGGTTGCTCCCCACACAGGGCAGCATGGATATGAGCTGACAATAAGATTGAAGAAAATGAGGTCAGAAAATTGTATAATCGCTACAATGCAGAAGGAGGCCATTCAGCCCATCATGTCAACACTGTTCACCCAAATAGGAGCAACCTCTGTAATTCACTGGGTGTACTGCGATGCTGGTACCAGGCCATAACACATAACCATAACATTTAGCATTCACCCTGACCCAGACCCAGACAACAGCCCTCACCCTCCCCCGTATCCTGTAACCTCACATCTACCCGAGCTAATCCACCTAGCCTACACATCCCTGGATGCTATGAGCAATTTAGCATGGCCAAACCACCTAATCCGCACATCTTTGTACTGTGGGAGGAAGCCGGAACACCCAGAAACCCACACAGATACAGGAGGAACATACAAATTTCACACAGATGATCACCTGAGGCTGAAATTGAACTTGGGTCTCTGTCACTGTGAGGCGGCAGTGCTAACCACTGAGTCCATTAGATATATTAGAAAGTCAGTTGATTTGAATTTACACAAAGCAGCAGTGAGTTCCTAAGTGGTATCAGTTCCAAAGCCTAATGAAGCACATAGATTATTCTTAGATTATTAAAAGTAATTGCAATGTTGGAAACAAATTGAAACCCAGTTTCTCGGAAGATTGTATTGATAAAATTGGCAGTGTTCCGTTCCTTACAAAGATTGATTAATGGAAGAGATTTTAGCAAGTGCTCAAGAACTAAGGATGTATTATCTTTTGTTACATCAATAGGTTTCATCAATGTTGAGTAATGCCATTCAGGTTAAAAATGCTCCAGATACAGTACAATCACTTAAGAACCAAGTTGTAATTACTATACATAATTTTGTAGCCTACATGTACAATGTATTAATATACAGATACACATGAAGAAGATCATCCAACATAATTGGAAACTGCATGATATAAATATTGTTCAATTTGCTGAAAAAGACAATGCAATTATTGATGTACTGGCAAGAATATAATTATGGAATTGTTGGAGATTAAGAAAGTGGCAAGAAACAGCGGATTTCATAGAGCGAGTGAGCAAAAATGAACGAAGGAGATAGTGGGAACTGCCGATGCTGGAGAATCTGAGATAACACAGCGTGGAGCTGGATGAACACAGCAGGACAAGCAGCATCAGAGGAACAGGAAAGCTGGCATTGCGGGTCCGGACTCTTCTTCAGAAAATGAATGAAAGTACTTTTTTTCATCTTTTTTATGTTGATTATAAATGCCAAAATCACAATGAATTGCATTTGGAAATGGTGTTTTGTTTTTCAAGATGGAAGCATGTTGGGAATACATATTTATATTTAAGGACCACAGTAAAAACCATAAGAAATAGGAACAAGAGTAGGCAGTTTGGCTCTTCGAGCTTGTTCTGTCTTTCGGTAGGATCATGGCTGAACTGACGTTCCTCACATCCACTGTCCTGCCCTTTCCCCGTTATCTGAAATTCTTGATCAGTCAGGGAATCAATCTCAGCCTTAACTATGCACAAGGACTCTGCCCCCACAACTCTTCGTGGTAAAGAGTTACAAAGACTCATAACTCACATAGAAGAAATTGATACTCCTTTATTCTGAGGCTATTCCCTCTGGGCTTAAACTCTCCCATGAGGGAAAGCATCTTCTCAGCAATTATCCTGTCAAGATCCCTAAGAATCCTATATATTCCAATGAGATCATCCCTCATTCTTCTGAACTCCAGTAAATAGACTCCCAACTTTTGTTCATAAGATAATCCCTCCATAATAGGGATCATCCTGGTGAACCTTTTCTGAACTGCCTCAATGAAATATATTTTCTTAAATAAGGGGATCAACACTGCTCACAGTACTCCAGATGTGGTCTTACCAGCACCTTGTACAGTTGCAGTTACACTTCCCTACTTTGATACTCCAGCTTCCTGGAAATAAGAGCCAACGCTCCATTAGTCTTCCTGATTGCCTGCTGAACCTCTGTGCTAGCTTTTTGTTTCTTGCAGAAGTCTGTGTAAGTCCCTTTGTGTTGCAGCTTTCTGCAGAAGATTGGAAGGGTTTTAGCTATTTGAACATTGTTACGATCCTGACTGAAAGCTGGCTTGATACGTCATAGATAGCAGGGATTGCTGATGCTGGAGTCTGAGATAATAAGGTGTACAGCTGGATGAACACAGCAGGCCAGGCAGCATCAGAGGAGCAGGTAAGCTGACATTTAGGATCGAGGCCCTTCTTCAGAAGCAAATATGTTGTATTTATTTTTATCTGATGAGGTTATCTTTCATTGAAACACAAGAATGCCTCAGATCTGGACTTCATTAGGCAATTAATCTCTCAGTTCATTCATGGTTTCTAGTTGGGGAATAATCGGATTAACTTCTTTGACACGTAGTCTTTTACACACTTAGTAATAAAGTCAGTAATGGCAGTGGCATACTCATTTAGGATTATCACTGAGTTCTTGAATATGGACCTGTTCACCGACTGTAAGCAGTCCCATAGAAGCCCCTCAATTGCCTCAGACCAACACTGCACTACTTTCTTTACTGGGTTGTCACAATTCCATTTCTGTTTGTTAGCTGAGAGGAGGAGTACAGTGTCGTGATCTCATTTTCTAAACCGCGGATGGGGAATGGAACGGGAGGCATCTTTGACGGTTGTATTGCAATGGTCAAGGATGTTCGGACCTCTGGTGGGCCTGGAGACGTACTGATGATATTCGAGTATTGATATTATTATTTCAACTTGAATGTAGAATGGTTGATCAATATGTCTGCAGATGATACAAAAACTGGTGAGGTAAACAGTGAGGAGGATATCCTTAAACAACAAGAGAACTCTTCTCAGGCTGGTCAGATGGGCTGATCCAGGGCAAATGGAATTCAATCTGAATAAGTGTGAGGTGATGCACTTGGGCAGGCTAAACAAGGCATGGGAATACATGATGAATGGTAGGATCCTGGGAAGCACCGGTGATCAGAGGGACTCTGGTGTACATGTCTTTTGGTCCCATAAGGTATGGAGACGGGTAGATAAAGTGTAAGGAGGCATATTGGATACATGGGATAACACGGTGTGGAGCTGGATAAACACAGCAGGCCAAGCAGCATCAGAGGATCAGGAAGACTAAGGTTTCGGGCCTAGACCCTTCTTCAGAAAATGATATATGCCTATATTAGCTGAAGAATAGAGTTTAAGAGTTAGAACATAGAACATAGAAAAGTACAGCACAGTACAGGCCCTTCGGCCCACGATGTTGTGCCGTGGAATAATCTGAATCCAAAATTAAAATAACCTAACCTACATTCCCCTCAATTCACTGCTGTCCATGTGCATGTCCAGCAGTCACTTAAATGTCTCCGTTTCCACGACTACCACTGGCAAACTATTCCATGTCCTCACAACTCTTTGGGTGAAGAACCTCCCTCTGACGTCTCCTCTATACCTTCCTCCTAACACCTTAAAACTATGACCCCTCGTGGCAGTCAATCCTGCCCTGGGGAAAAGTCTCTGGCTATCGAATGGCGACTCTCAGTTAGATGCTGACCTGTATAAAACATTGGTTAGGCCACAGCGAGAGCATTATGTACAGTTCTGGAATTCCTATTATAGAAGGGATGTGCTAGCACAGGAGAGGGTGCAGCGGAGATTTACCTGGATGTTGCTGGGCTGGAGAGTTTCAATTCTGAAGAGCAATTAGACGGACTGGGGTTGTTATTCTTGAAGCAGAGGAGACTGAGGGGGAATATACTGACATGTCTAAAATTATGAGGGCCATATACAGGGTAAACAGTAATAAACTTTTTCCTTTGATAATGGGATCAATGATCAGGGGACATAGATTTAAGGTAAGAGGCAGGAGGTTGACAACAGCTGTGAAGATTTTGTTTCACCTTTTTTGTCTGTGCTATAGACATTAATGAGCTGTTCCAGAGACATAGTTGCAGGGTGACAGATTTCTGGGATTAAAGGCAAAATGGAGGCATGTTGTTTTATTAATAAAGGAGCCTATCAGAACAGTGCCAAATGGTTTACAGCTGCAAAAGTTCATGATGTGAAATCAGTTTAGGTGAAAATAACAAATCCTAAGGAAAAAAGTCCCAAGTGTAAGTCATCTGTAGGTCTCCGAACAGTTTCTTCACTCTAGGACAAATCAATAAATAACGAGGCATGTAAGAAATCGGTATAATTCACCTGGACCATCTCCAACACATGCCTCACCTTCCTGGACCTCTCTGTCTCCATCTCAGGCAACCACCTAGAAACCATTTCAAGCCCACCGACTCCCACAGCTACCTAGCATACGCCTCCTCCCACCCACCTTCCTGCAAAAATTCCATCCCCTATGTCCAATTCCTTCGTCTCCGCCGCATCTGCTCCCAGGATGAGGCATTCCACTCCTGGACATCCCAGATGTCCTCGTTCTTCAAGGACCGCAACTTCCCTCCGCAGTGGTCGAGAACGCCCTCGACGAGTCTCCAGCAATTCCCGCACCTCATCCCTCACACCCCACCCCCGCAATAACCGCCAAAACAGGATCCCCCTAATCCTCACATACCACCCCAACCTCTGCGTACAACACATCATCCTCCGACACTTCCGCCATCTACAATGTGACCCCACCACTAAAGACATTTTTCCATCCTCACCCGTGTCTGCTTTCCGGACAGACCACTCTCTCCGGGACTCACTTGTCCACTCCACACTCCCCTCCAACCCCACCACACCCGGCACTTACCCCTGCAACCGCGGGAAGTGCTACACTTGCCCCCACACCTCTTCCCTCACCACCATCCCAGGCCCCAAGATGACTTTCCACATCAAGCAGATGTTCACCTGCACATCTGTCAATGTGGTATACTGTATCCATTGTACCCGGTGTGGCTTCCTCTACATTGGGGAAACCAAGCGAAGGCTTAGGGATCGCTTTGCAGAACATCTATGCTCGGTTCGCAATAAACAACTGCACCTCCCAGTCACAAACCATTTCAACACCCCCGCCCATTCCTTAGACGACATGTCCATCCTGGGACTCCTGCAGTGCCATAATGATGCCACCCGAAGGTTGCAGGAACAGCATCTCATATTCCGCTTGGGAACCCTGCAGCCCAATGGTATCAATGTGGATTTCACAAGCTTCAAAATCTCCCCTGCCCCCACTGCATCCCAAAACCACCCCAGCTCGTCCCCACTAGCCTAACCTGTTTTTCCACTCACCTATCTCCTCCTCCCACCTCAAGTCGCTCCTCCATTTCCTACCTACTAACCTCATCCTGCTCCCTTGACCTGTCCGTCCTCCCCGGACTGACCTATCCCCTCCCCACTTATACTCTCCTCTCCACCTATCTTCTCCTCTATCCATCTTCAGTCCACCTCCCCCCTCTCTCCCTATTTATTTCAGAATCCTCTCCCCATCCCTCTTTTTCAATGAAGGGTCTAGGCCCGAAACGTCAGCTTTTGTGCTCCTTAGCTGCTGCTTGGCCTGCTGTGTTCATCCAGCTCCACACTTTGCTATCTCAGATTCTCCTGCATCTGCAGTTCCCATTATCTCTGGAATAATTATCTATTATGATTGGATACTGACTGGACAAATCAGATAGGCAAGTAATTTACCAAATGTGTTCAAGAAAATTTCCTTTATCAACATGTAATGTACCCACTATAGAAACAGAGATACTTGATCGTTTCTTGGGAAATAACGCAGGGCAAGTGACTGAAGTGTTAATAGGGAAACACTTTCGGACTAGTGATCATAATTCTATTAGCTTAAAATGGTTATGGAAAAGGACAAGCCTTCCATAAAAGTTAAAGCTCTTAATGGGAGTAAGGTAAATTTTAAAGGTATGAGTCAAGAACTTTTGGAAGTTGATTGGAGTAGACTGTTCATAGGTAAAAGGGATGACTGAAAAGTGGAAGGTGTTCAAAAGTTTGATAACAAGAGTTCATAGGCGTTATGTCCCTGTTACAGTGAAGACTAAGGTTAAGGCTAGTCAGAGTTGGCAACAATGGATGATTAAATCATTCTAATGAAGTTTTAGTCAAGAATAAGAAAGAATCATATATTAGTTATAGACAACTGGGATCAAATTAATCTCTTGAAGAGTGTAGGGGCATTCTTAAGAGGGAAATCAAGTGGGCAAAGAGGGAATATGAGATAGCCTTTGCAGATAGGGTTAAGGATAATCCAAAGAGATTCTACAAGTACATAAAGAGCAAAAGAACAACTAGAGAGAGAATAGGGCCCCTTAAAGATCAACAAGGTTGTCTATGCATTGAACATCAAAAGATGGAAGAGTTACTAACTGAATATTTCAAATTAATCTTTACTATGGGGAAAGAAATGGAGGCTAGAGAACTTGGGGATATAAATACTGATGTTTTGAAAACAGTTCACATTTCAGAAAAGGACATGCTGGAAGTCTTAAGAACATAAAGGTAGATAAATCTCCAGGACCTGATCAACTGTATCCCAGGATGTTGTGGGAGGTTAGGGAAGAAATCGTGGGGCCCCTAGCAGAAATATTTGTATCATCTATAACCATGCGAGAGGTACTGAGTGACTGGAAGGTAGCTAATGTTGTGCCTTTATTAAGAAAGGCTATAAGGAGAAATCTGGGAACTACAAACCTGTGAGCCTGACATCAGTGGTAGGTAAGTTGAAGGTGATTCTAAAAGGTGGGATTTACATGCATTTGGAGAGGCAAGGAATGATTAGGGAGAGTCAGCATGGTTTTAGGCATGGGAAATCGTGTCTCACAAGCTTGATTGAATTTTTTGAGGTAGTAAGCAAGAAGGTTGATGAAGACAAAGCGGTAGACATTGTTTATTTGGATCTTAGTAAAGCCCCTAACAAGGTTCTGCATGATAAATTAATTAGTAAAGTTAGATTCAGGATGAGCTTGTCAACTGGAGACAGAATTGGCTTGACAGCAGGAGACAGATGGTGTGGTGGAGGGTTGTATTTTTGGACTAGAAGCCTGTGACCAGCACCGTTCTACAGGGATCAGTACCTGGGTACACTTTTGTTTATCATTTATAGAAACAGTTTGGATGAGAATATAAATTGCATGGTTAGTAAGTTTGCAGTTGACACCAAAATTGGTGGTAGAGTGGACAGTGAAGAAGTTATCTAAGATTACAAAGGGGTCTTGAACAATTGGGGCAAATGGCTAAGGACTGGCAGATGGAGTTTTATTTGGATAAATGTGAGGTATTGCATTATAGTAGAACAAACAAAGGCAGGACTTATACAACTAATGGTCGTCCCTGGGTAGTGTTATAGAACGGAAAAAACCTAGTAGGGTTAGTAGTTCAGGTCTATAATTCTTTGAAACTTCTGTCACAGGTGGACAAGGTGGTTCAGAAGGCATTTAGCACACTTGCTATCGTTGCTCGGACCTTTGAGTATAGGAAACAAAACATGTTGGAAATCACATTTGGTCAGGAGGCATCCACGGAGAAAGAGCAAGCTAATGTTTCGAGTCTAGACGACACTTCATCAGAATTGATATGAAGTGTGGAGGGGGCAGCACTAATGCAATTGAGACAGGTTGGAGTGCTGGGAGGGACAGGGCACAGATTAAGTGATCAGAATGTGAGAATGACAGCACAATGATGTGTCTAACTGCCAAAGTGGAAAGAACAGATGGTTTCACTGGAGTGATGGGAGGGGAGAGAGGAACATGGTCACAGAGAATGCAACAAGTAAAACTAAAAGAAAGGGAAGAGATGGGAGTGAGTTCACAATCTGAAGGTGTTGGGCTCAATATTAAGTCCAGAAAGTTGTAAAATACCAAGTCTGAAGATGAGATGTTGTTCTTCCAATTTGCAGTGATTTGCTGGCGCATTGCAGCAATTTTGAGGACAAACAAGTGGGCACGTGAGCAAGACGGGGTGTTAAAATGACTGGCTCCAGGAAGGTTGAGGTCATGTTTGTGCACAGGCCAGAGGTGTTCTGCAAAGTAGTCACCCAGTATA
This sequence comes from Stegostoma tigrinum, assembly GCF_030684315.1. Taxonomy (NCBI): domain Eukaryota; kingdom Metazoa; phylum Chordata; class Chondrichthyes; order Orectolobiformes; family Stegostomatidae; genus Stegostoma; species Stegostoma tigrinum. The sequence continues at coordinate 66,861,488 of NC_081369.1, read as the reverse complement.
GGAGTTGAGATGTCACAATAAGGTTGTCAGGACATTGGTGAGGCCTGTCCTTTTTTCTAATTTATTTGAGGGACGTGGGCATCACTGGCTGGCCAGTATTTAGTACCTGTCCTAGTTACCCCTTGAGAAGATGGGGATGAGCTACCTTCTTGAACAACTGCAGTCCCCCTGCTGCAGGTTGACCACAATGTTCTTATGGAGGGAATTCCAGGATTTTGACCCAGACACAGTGAAGAAACAGCAATACATTTCCAAGTCAGGATGATGAGTGGCTTGGAGGGGAACTTGAAAGTGGTGGTGTTCCAGTATACCTGCTGCCCTTATTGTTCTAGAGGAAGTGGTCATGGGTTTAGAAGGTGTTCTCTGAGGATCGTTGGTGAATTCCTGCAGTCAATGGTAGACATTGACACTGCTGCTACTGAGCATTGGTACTGGAGAATAGGTGCTTGTGGATGTACTTCTGGAGTACTGTTTGCAGTTCTGGTCACCCTGCTATAGGACAAACATTATAAATTGGAGATGGTTCAGAAAAGATTTACCACGATATTGCCAGGAATGGAGGGTATGAGTTAGAAAGATAGCCTGGACAGGCGGGAACATTTTTCACTGGAGTGTACAATGTACTGGGGTTTATAATATCATGAGGGGCATAGATAAGGTGAATAGCATGGGTCTTTTCCCTAGAATGGGGCAGTTCAAAGCTAGGGCATATTTTAAGGTGTTCTTTGTTCTTTGATCCACACCGATCATGTTTCCAAGCCAAACAAATTCCACTTGCCTGCTCCTGACCCATATCCCTCTGAACCTTTTCTATTCTTGTACTTATCCAAATGTCTTTTAAATGTTGTAACTGTACCTACTTCCACCACCACCTCTGGTAGTTCATTCCATGCACAATCCATTCTGTATATGTATATCTATATTCTGCTATAATCTCTGACAGTCCCTTTCACTATTAGCTACTCCACCAATCTTAGTGTCATCAGCAAACTTGCTGATGAGACCACCTACACCTTCCTCCAGATCATTTACATATATCACAAACAACAGTGGTCCCAGCACAGATCCCTGTGGAACACCATTGGTCACAGGTCTCCAATTTGAGAAACTCCCTTCTACTACTAACCTCTGTCTCGTGTTGCCCAGCCAGTTTTTTATCTATCTAGCTAGCACACCCTGGACCCCATGTGACTTCACTTTCTCCATCAGCCTGCCAGTTGGACTGAAGGGTCTGTTTCTGTGCTGTAGGCCTGTATAAGTCCATAACACAGAGGAGTTTAATGAGTGCATCATTGACTTTTCTAAGTACAGAATGTTGCATAACTATTGAGGAACAGGCTGTTTTAGATCTAGTATTGTGTAAGAAGGTAGATTTAATAAGAGATATTGTAGTTGAAGAGCCTTTCAGGTGGTCAATCACAACATTGTAAAATTTCAAATTCAGTTTGAAGGAGAACAACATGGGTTTCAAACTAATATCATCAATTAAAGAAGGGCAATGACAGAGGAATAAAGAAAGAGTAGTTTAAAGTAGGCAGGGAATATAAACAGGAGGGAAGGTTCATGAGATAATGGGAACTGCAGATGCTGGAGATTCCAAGATAATAAAATAATAAAATGTGAGGCTGGATGAACACAGCAGGCCAAGCAGCATCTCAGGAGCACAAAAGCTGACGTTTCGGGCCTAGACCCTTCATCAGAGAGGGGGATGGGGGGAGGGAACTGGAATAAATAGGGAGAGAGGGGGAGGCGGACCGAAGATGGAGAGCAAAGAAGATAGGTGGAGAGGGTGTAGGTGGGGAGGTAGGGAGGGGATAGGTCAGTCCAGGGAAGACGGACAGGTCAAGGAGGTGGGATGAGGTTAGTAGGTAGCTGGGGGTGCGGCTGGGGGTGGGAGGAAGGGATGGGTGAGAGGAAGAACCGGTTAGGGAGGCAGAGACAGGTTGGACTGGTTTTGGGATGCAGTGGGTGGGGGGGAAGAGCTGGGCTGGTTGTGTGGTGCAGTGGGGGGAGGGGATGAACTGGGCTGGTTTAGGGATGCAGTGGGGGAAGGGGAGATTTTGAAACTGGTGAAGTCCACATTGATACCATATGGCTGCAGGGTTCCCAGGCGGAATATGAGTTGCTGTTCCTGCAACCTTCGGGTGGCATCATTGTGGCAGTGCAGGAGGTCCATGATGGACATGTCATCAAGAGAATGGGAGGGGGAGTGGAAATGGTTTGCGACTGGGAGGTGCAGTTGTTTGTTGCGAACTGAGCGGAGGTGTTCTGCAAAGCGGTCCCCAAGCCTCCGCTTGGTTTCCCCAATGTAGAGAAAGCCGCACCGGGTACAGTGGATGCAGTATACCACATTGGCAGATGTGCAGGTGAACCTCTGCTTAATGTGGAATGTCATCTTGGGGCCTGGGATGGGGGTGAGGGAGGAGGTGTGGGGACAAGTGTAGCATTTCCTGCGGTTGCAGGGGAAGGTGCCGGGTGTGGTGGGGTTGGAGGGCAGTGTGGAGCGAACAAGGGAGTCACGGAGAGAGTGGTCTCTCCGGAAAGCAGACAGGGGTGGGGATGGAAAAATGTCTTGGGTGGTGGGGTCGGATTGTAAATGGCGGAAGTGTCGGAGGATAATGCGTTGTATCCGGAGGTTGGTAGGGTGGTGTGTGAGAACGAGGGGGATCCTCTTGGGGCGGTTGTGGCGGGGGCGGGGTGTGAGGGATGTGTCGCGGGAAATGCGGGAGACGCGGTCAAGGGCGTTCTCAATCACCGTGGGGGGGAAGTTGCGGTCCTTAAAGAACTTGGACATCTGGGATGTGCGGGAGTGGAATGTCTTATCGTGGGAGCAGATGCGGCGGAGGCGGAGGAATTGGGAATAGGGGATGGAGTTTTTGCAGGAGGGTGGGTGGGAGGAGGTGTATTCTAGGTAGCTGTGCTCCAGTCGAAAAAGAAGAATATACCATCGAGGATTAACAAAGGTGGTCAAAGAGAATGTCCAATCAAAAATGAGGCCATACCAAGTGGCAAAAACTAATGGTGGGCCAGAGCTAATGGGAACTGCAGATGCTGGAGAATCCAAGATAATAAAGTGTGAAGCTGGATGAACACAGCAGGCCAAGGGGCATCTCAGGAGCACAAAAGCTGACGTTTCGGGCCTAGACCCTTCATCAGAGAGGGGGATGGGGTGAGGGTTCTGGAATAAATAGGGAGAGAGGGGGAGGTGGACCGAAGATGGAGAGAAAAGAAGATAGGTGGAGAGGAGAGTATAGGTGGGGAGGTAAGGAGGGGATAGGTCAGTCCAGGGAAGACGGACGGCTCAAGGAGGTGGGATGAGGTTAGTAGGTAGGAGATGGAGGTGCGGCTTGAGGTGGGAGGAAGGGATGGGTGAGAGGAAGAACAGGTTAGGGAGGCAGAGACAGGTTGGGCTGGTTTTGGGATGCATTGGGGGGAGGGGATGCGCTGGGCTGGTTGTGTGATGCAGTGGGGGGAGGGGAGATCTTGAAGCCGGTGAAGTCCACATTGATACCATTGGGTTGAGGGTTCCTGTAGGTTGCAGGAACGGAAATTCATATTCCATAGGGAACCCTGCAGCCCAATGGTATCAATGTGGAATGTCCACTCTGGGCCTCCTGCAGTGCCATGATGATGCCACCCGTAGGTTGCAGGAACAGCAACTCATATTCCGCTTGGGAACCCTGCAGCCCAATGGTATCAATGTGGATTTCAAAATCTTCCCTGCCCCCACTGCATCCCAAAACCAGCCCAGCTCATCCCCACCTGCCTAACCTCTTCTTCCTCTCACCTAGCCCCTCCTCCCACCTCAAGCCGCACCTCCATTTCCTACCTACTAAACTCATCCCACCCCCTTGACCTATCCCCTCCCTACCTCCCCACCTATACTCTCTCCACCTATCTTCTTTTCTCTCCATCTTCGGTCCGCCTCCCCCTCTCTCCCTATTTATTTCTGAATCCTCTCCCCATCCCCCTTTTCTGATGAAGGGTCTAGGCCCGAAACGTCAGCTTTTGTGCTCCTAAGATGTTGCTTGGCCTGTGTTCATCCAGCCTCACACTTTGTTATCTTGGATCTGGGAATTTGTCCATTTTTTAAACCTGCCAATACCTCCTCACTCCCTATGTCAATCTTCTCAGGACCCTCACAGTCCCTCTTCCTGAATTCTGAACATACATGCTCCTTCTCTAAAGTGAAGATAAATGTAAAGTATTCATTTAACACCCTACCAATGTTCTCTTGCTCCACATACAGATCACCCCCTGGCCCCTACATTTTCCCCCGGTTGTTCTCTTCACCTTGATATATTGATAGAATATCATGGGATTCTTCCCAATCTTACCCACCAGTGTTTGTGTGCTCACTTTGTTCTCCTAATTTCAATGGTATCAATGTGGAATGTCCATCCTGGGCCTCCTGCTGTGCCATAATGATGCCCCCGCCACCCCCCCCCCCCGTAGGTTGGAGGAACAGCAACTCATATTCCGCTTAAGTTTTGCCTGTGCTTTCTATACTCCACTAAGACCACTGTTGATTTGCTCCTTCTGTACCTGTAATACATCTCTCTTTTCTTTCTCGTCCAGTCTGGAGTATTCTGAAACATCCGGGGTTTTGTGGGCTTGTTCCCCCTTACACTTAACCTTAAGCGAACATTGAGCCTGTACTCTCACCAATTTCTTTCTGAATGCCTCCTACTGCTTTGTTGTAGATTTACTCTCAAGTGGCTGATCCCAGCCTACTCTGGCCAGATCCTGCCTTATGCCTTATTTTAATAAAATCTGCCTTCCCCCAATCTAAAAACCTTCTGCTTTGCAGACCATATTTTTCCTTTTCCTTTTCCACAACAAACTTAAAACACACCACTAAAATGCACCCCCCTGCTCACCTCAAACACCTGTCTGGCTTCTTTCCCTAGAATTAAATCCAGCACTGTCCCTTGTTGGACCTTCTACATTTTGTTATAAAAACTCTCCTAAATTCATTTTAAGAAATTTGCCCCCTCTAAACCCTTTATATTAAGTTGTCCCAATTGATGTTGGGGAAGTTGAAATCACCTAATATCATTATCTTATAGTATCAGAGATAATGGGAACTGCAGATGCTGGAGAATCCAAGATAATAAAATGTGAGGCTGGATGAACACAGCAGGCAAAGCAGCATCTCAGGAGCACAAAAGCTGACGTTTCGGGCCTAGACCCTTCATCAGAGAGGGGGATGGGGTGAGGGTTCTGGAATAAATAGGGAGAGAGGGGGAGGCGGACCGAAGATGGAGAGTAAAGAAGATAGGTGGAGAGAGTATAGGTGGGGAGGTAGGGAGGGGATAGGTCAGTCCAGGGAAGACGGACAGGTCAAGGAGGTGGGATGAGATTAGTAGGTAGTTGGGGGTGCGGCTTGGGGTGGGAGGAGGGGATGGGTGAGAGGAAGAACAGGTGAGGGAGGCAGAGACAGGTTGGACTGGTTTTGGGATTCAGTGGGTGGAGGGGAAGAGCTGGGCTGGTTGTGTGGTGCAGTGGGGGGAGGAGAGATTTTGAAACTGGTGAAGTCCACATTGATACCATTAGGCTGCAGGGTTCGGAACCCCGCCCACGGCCGACGACCTCATCGCTCCGCCCACAACCTCCACAGCCAGCAACCCCAGAGGAGATAGCCACACTGAACCCTGCCGCATCCTCACCATCCCCCCAGGCCTCCCACTGACTGAGGACGAACGGTCAGTCCTTAGTAAGGGGCTCACCTTTGTCTCCCTACAACCACACATCAACGAATACCAGTCACGATTAGACATAGAGCAGTTTTTCCGCCGTCTTCGCCTCCACGCCTACTTCTTCAACCGGGAGCCTAACCCTCCCTCCACTGACCCCTTCACCCGCTTCCAACCTAAGTCCTCCTCCTGGACACCACCCCCAGGCCTCCTACCCTCCCTCGACCTCTTCATCTCCAACTGCTGTCGAGACATTAACTGCCTCAACCTCTCCACCCCTCTCACCACTCGAACCTCTCCCCTGCAGAATGGGCAGCCCTCCGCTCCAACCCCAACCTCACCATCAAACCCGCAGACAAGGGTGGCGCAGTGGTAGTATGGCGCACTGACCTCTACATCGCCGAGGCCAGACGCCAACTCTCTGACACCACCTCCTACCGCCCCCTCGATCATGACCCCACACCCGAGCACCAAACCATCATCTCCAACACCATTCATGACCTCATCACCTCAGGGGACCTCCCACCCACAGCCTCCAAACTCATTGTTCCCCAACCCCGCACGGCCCGATTCTATCTCCTTCCCAAAATCCACAAATCTGCCTGCCCTGGTCGACCCATCATCTCAGCCTGCTCCTGCCCCACCGAACTCATCTCCACCTATCTGGACTCCATTTTCTCCCCTTTGGTCCAGGAACTGCCTACCTACGTCCGTGACACCACCCACGCCCTCCACCTCCTCCAGGACTTGCAATTCCCTGGGCCGCAACACCTCATTTTCACAATGGACATCCAGTCCCTATACACCTGTATTCCGCATGCAGATGGCCTCAAGGCCCTCCGCTTCTTCCTGTCCCGCAGGCCCGACCTGTCCCCCTCCACCGACACCCTCATCCGCCTAGCCGAACTCGTCCTCACCCTCAACAACTTCTCTTTTGACTCCTCCCACTTCCTACAGACTAAGGGGGTGGCCTTGGGCACCCGCATGGGCCCCAGCTATGCCTGCCTCTTCGTAGGTTACGTGGAACACTCCCTCTTCACCACCTACACAGGCCCCAAACCCCACCTCTTCCTCCGTTACATTGATGACTGTATCGGCGCCACCTCTTGCTCCCCAGAGGAGCTCGAACAGTTCATCCACTTCACCAACACCTTCCACCCCAACCTCCAGTTCACCTGGGCCATCTCCAGCACATCCCTCACCTTCCTGGACCTTTCAGTCTCCATCTCAGGCAACCAGCTTGTAACTGATGTCCATTTCAAGCCCACCGACTCCCACAGCTACCTAGAATACACCTCCTCCCACCCACCCTCCTGCAAAAATTCCATCCCCTATTCCCAATTCCTCCGCCTCCGCCGCATCTGCTCCCACGATAAGACATTCCACTCCCGCACATCCTAGATGTCCAAGTTCTTCAAGGACCGCAACTTTCCCCCACAGTGATCGAGAATCTCCCGTATTTCCCGCAACACATCCCTCACACCCCGCCCCCGCCACAACCGCCCAAAGAGGATCCCCCTCGTTCTCACACACCACCCCACCAACCTCCGGATACAACGCATCATCCTCCGACACTTCCGCCATCTACAATCCGACTCCACCACCCAAGACAATTTTCCATCCCCACCCTTGTCTGCTTTCCGGAGAGACCACTCTCTCCGTGACTCCCTTGTTCGCTCCACACTGCCCTCCAACCCCACCACACCCGGCACCTTCCCCTGCAACTGCAGGAAATGCTACACATGCCCCCACACCTCCTCCCTCACCCCTATCCCAGGCCCCAAGATGACATTCCACATTAAGCAGAGGTTCACCTGCACATCTGCCAATGTGATATACTGCATCCACTGTACCCGGTGTGGCTTCCTCTACATTGGGGAAACCAAGCGGAGGCTTGGGGACCGCTTTGCAGAACACCTCCGCTCAGTTCGCAACAAACAACTGCACCTCCCAGTCGCAAACCATTTCCACTTCCCCTCCCATTCTTTATATGACATATCCATCATGGGCCTCCTGCAGTGCCACAATGATGCCACCCGAAGGTTGCAGGAACAGCAACTCATATTCCGCTTGGGAACCCTGCAGCCCAATGGTAGCAATGTGGACTTCACAAGCTTCAAAATCTCCCCTTCCCCCACCGCATCCCAAAACCAGCCCAGTTCGTCCCCTCCCCCCACTGCATCACACAACCAGCCCAGCTCATCCCCTCCACCCACTGCATCCCCAAACCAGCCCAGCCTGTCTCTGCCTCCCTCACCTGTTCTTCCTCTCACCCATTCCTTCCTCCCACCTCAGGCCGCACCTCCATTTCCTACCTAACCTCATCCCACCTCCTTGACCTGTCCGTCTTCCCTGGACTGACCTATCTCCTCCCTACCTCCCCACCTATACTCTCCTCTCCACCTATCTTCTTTTCTCTCCATCTTCGGTCCACCTCCCCCTCTCTCCCTATTTATTCCAGAGCCCTCACCCCATCCCCCTCTCTGATGAAGGGTCTAGGCACGAAACGTCAGCTTTTGTGCTCCTGAGATGCTGCTTGGCCTGCTGTGTTCATCCAGCCTCACATTTTGTTATCTTGGATTCTCCAGCATCTGCAGTTCCCATTATCTCTATTGTCCAGATCTTGTTGCATTTGGACAGGTGGTCCATCCGGTTTCATTTCTTTGAGAATTGGCAGCGATTGATACGTCTGAGGGGCTAGCTTGGGCATTTCACAGGATGGTTGAGAATCAACCTCACTGCCTTGGGTCTGGAGTCACGTGTAGGTTAGACTAGCCAATGATAGCACATTTCCTTCCCTGAAGGACATTAGTGAGCCAGATTTTTTTTTCTGACAACTATCTATATTTTACGGTCATTTGTAGATTCTTAGTTCCAGGTGTTTTATTAAACTGAATTCAATTCCACCATCTGCTCTGGCTGGATTCAAAGAAAACCAGAAAATGTCATGTAGTCATGTCTGCAGCCAGGGACAAAGAGGATTCTAGCTGAATAAAGCATTACCCCTTTTAAACATTTCTGTTCATACATACAGACAGACACGGTATGAATAATGTAGATGGACGAAGAAACAATCAAGGAAACACAGTTCAGATGACAGACATTGAGGAGTTATTTCCTTTTGATTTTTTTGGACTCTGCTGATAATATGGCATTGTGGGTATACTGATTCTCAGTTTTTCATTCACTGGTTGAGGGTTCCACCTTTCGGTATCTCTGAAGATTGTATTCCATTTCAAACAGGAATTTTTCAGAGAGCAGCTCTCCGGGAAAGTCAGGCAGAGTAGCTAGATACAAGGGATTTTCTTACACTTTTCTACTCAGAAGATTTTTTTCTTTACAAATTATGTTTTCCTGCGATATTGTCTACCCACAAGGCTGCAGCTGCCTGTCCAGGAGTCAGTTAAGGTGTTACAATGCTGAACTCTCTTAAGCTTTCAACAACTTGTGCCAATTGTAAAGCTAGTCGTAAAACTTGTTGTGAGAGAGCTCTCTGACGATTCAATGGTAATGTCTCTACCCTTAGCCTACGAGGCCAGGTTTAAGCACCACCTGCTCCAGTGGTGAGTAATAACATCTCTGAACAGGTTGATTAGAAAAATGGTTAAGACTGACTCTGGTCAGAACAGCCCTGGACTCTCATTGTTTGGATTTTTTAGATTTACCTCTCACTGCGCCAATTAGGTAAATATTCGGGGAGGCAATAACCTGGTGGTATTATCGCTGGCATATTAATCCAGACTCAGTTAATGTTCTAGGGACCTGGGTTCGAATCCTCCTACGGCAGATAGTGAAATTTGAATTCAATAAATATCTGGAATTAAAAATCTAATGATGACAGTGAATCCATTGTTGACTGTTGGAAAAAAAACCTATCTGGTTCACTAGTGTCCTTTAGGAAAGGAAACTGCCATTCCTACCTGGTCTGACCTCCATGTGACTCCAGACACTCAGCAATGTGGCTGACTCTAAACTCCCCTCTGGGCAATTAGGGATGGGCAATAAATGCCTGGTCAGAGACACCCTCACCCTGTGTATGAATTAAAAAGGGCAACATTGTGTACAAAACTCAATGTGCTCCAGTAACCCATTTTAAAACAGCAAACATCATCTTACATTTGGGTTTTAGAATATAGAACAGTACAGGCCCTTCGGTCCACAATGTTGCGCCGAACTTTTACCCTAATCCTAAGGTCTATCTAACCTCCACCCCTAACTTTTACCCTAATCCTAAGGTCTATCTAACCTCCACCCCTACCTTGTACTATCATTCATGTGCCTATCTAATAGTTGCTTAAATGCCCCTAATGAGGCCAATTCCAGTACCCTCTCTGGCAATGCATTCCATGCCCTGACCACTCTCTGAGTAAAGAACCTACCTCTGACCTCTCCCCTATATCGACCTCCGCTCAGTTTTAAGCAGTACCTATTTATGTTTTAGGTCCACAGTCCCAAAAAATAAAGTTGTCTTCACAGCATTGAAATGTAAATATTCAATGCCGGAAAAGGAGGCACAAAGTCTTGTGTTAGCCCATATCATTTTGAAATATACAATCAAATATCGAAGAAATGGTTCTTTATATAAATGACAGACTATCCTTTGACTTTTAAGAAGCATTTTGAGTCAAGAGCTTATGCTTGTTTCAGTGGAACTTAATCCTTCAGCAATACAATTTAAGAATCATTCATGTGCCTTGAAAATAAAACGTTACTGTGGATGCTATATCAATCGTCTGCATGAAGGAAACCAAGTGTTGTGGTGTATATGAATCTGAAAAATATGGTTAGCATGAAATTCATTGTATATTTGATGCTAGTACAGTACTGTCTGCCATTTATATAAAGAACCATTTCTTCTATATTCGACTGTATATTTCAAAGTGATATGGGCTAACATAAGGCTTTGTGCCTCCTTTTCCGGCATTGAATACTAATGTCACTTAGGACTGCTATTGGGAAATGAAAATGCCTCTTGAAGGTACATTTTAATTTTTCTGGGGGAGGGGTTTGATGAAAGGTGTATAACGTGTACTTTTTATTGTTTGGTTTTAAACTAGTAGCATGTGGATATTGGCCCGGTTTTGTGAAGGGGTTTAAAAACGGCTTCAAGTCAGTCTTTCTGGAATCATAACATTTAAGCCAGTACGTCCCAGTAGGAGTATTAATGGAAGTGTGTTGATACTGTAGGGATCATAGAGTCATACAATCCCTACACTGCAGAAGCAGGCCATTTGTCCTGTTGAGTCCATCTCAACCATCTGAACAGCATCCCACCAAGACCCATCACATTATTTCCTGCAATCCTGCAATTCCCATGACTAATCCACCTAACCTACACATCCATTGTAGTTGATAACCAGGTTCTGGGGAGGTGGGTGAGTTATTCACTGCAGCATCCCTAGTCTGTGACCTACTATGGTAGCCACTAAATTTATATGGAGAGTCAAGTTGATTTTCTTGTCAAAGGTAACCCCTAGGATGTTGATAATGGGGAATTCAGCGATGATAACGCTATCGAGTATCAAGTAGTGATGGTACACTGTCTCTTACTGGATATGTCATTACCTGCATTTGTGCAGCATGAATATTACTTGGCACTTTTCAGCCCAAGTTTGGATATTGTCCAGGTTTTGATGCAATCATCACTAGGCATTCCATTTTTGACCAAATGATGGAGGAAATGTCATTGATGAAGCAGCTAAAGCTTGTTTGGTCTAGGACACTCCACTATAGTATGCCTGCTGTGATGTTCTGAGCTAAGAAGACTGACTCCAATGGCCACAACCAATTTTCTACCGATCAGGTATGACTTCAACCAGCAGAGTTTTCACCTGATAGCCAATGATTCCTGTTTTTCCAAACCTCCTGGATGTCATAATTGGTTAAATGTGGTTTTGATGAAAAGGGCTGTCATTTACACCTCACCCCTGGAATTTAGCTCTTTTTGAACCTAGGCTGTAATGAGGGCAGGAGCTGAGTGGCCCTGGCAGAACTCATCACTGAGCAGGTGTTGCTTGATAGTACTGTTAGTGACACCTTCCATCACTTTACTGATGATTGATAGTACACTGATGGGCCGGTAATTGGCCAGGTTGGATTTGTTCTGCTTCTTATGTACAGACATACCTAGGCAATTTTCCATATTGTTGAGTAGATGCTAGTATTGTAATTGTACTGGAATACAAATAATAGCTTGACTAGGGGAGTGGCACGTTCTGGAGCACAAGTTTTCAGTACTATTGCTTGGATGTTGTCAGGGCCCACAGTCTTTGCAGCATCCAGTTCCTCCAACCATTTCTTGATATCACATGGAGTAAATCAAATTGGCTGAAGATGGACATTGGTGATGCGGGTGACCACTGGTGAAGGCAGAGATGGATTGTCCACTTGGCAATTGTAGCTGCATCCTAATCCTTTGTGCTAATGTGTTGGGCCCTTCCATCATTGAGGATGGGAACATTAGTACAACCTTCTCCTCCACTGAATTCTGCAATTGTCTTATCACCATTCAAGACAGGATATGGCAGGACTTCGAGCTTGGATCTGATCCATTGGAACCAGAGCGGCAGGTCAGCAAGTGGAGGAATTGAGGGGAAGATAGATGTTAGGACCTGTGAATCAGAAAGAAAGGGCAGGCACGATGGTACTAATGGGCTGAAGTGTGTTTATTTCATCACACGGAGTATTACAGGTAAGGCTGGGGCGCTTAAAGCTTGGATCACTACATGGGACTATGATGTTGTCACCAATAGAGACTCAGTTTAACGAGTGACAGGAGTGGTTACTCAAATTTTCAGGTTTTGTTGTTTTAGATGAGATGAAAAGGAAGGTGAAAGAGGTGCAGTTGCATCACTAATCAGGGAGAAAGTCACATCTGCACTCAGAGGGGACATGCTGGAGGGCACATCCACTGAGGCAATACAGGTAGAGCTCAAAAATAAGAAGGGTGCAATCACTCCAATAGGATTAATACAACAGCCACCAAGACATTGAGGATCAAGTATGCAGGAAAATTATGGAAAGATACAACAACACGGCTGTCATAGTGATGACTTTAACTTCCCTAATAATGACTGAGCCTCCCTTAGAGCAAGAGACTTCGACTGGGCAGAATTGTTAAGTGCATCCAAAGGGGTTTGTGAGTGCATGGAATACTTTGCCAGTGGAAGTCGTGGAAGCAGAGTCATTAGTAACATTTAAGCGACTGCTGGACATGCACATGGACAGCAGTGAATTGAGGGGAGTGTAGGTTAGGTTATTTTATTTTTGGATTAGGATTATTCCACGGCACAACATCGTGGGCCAAAGGGCCTGTACTTTTCTATGTTCTCTGAAACAGTATGTACATAGCCTAACTAGAGGAAGGGTCATACTTGACCTTGTTTGGCTAATGAGTCTGGCCAGGTGACAGCCTTTCAGTGGAAGAGCATTTTGGAAACAGTGATCACAACTCCTTAAGTTTTAGGATAAATATGAATAAGTAAAAATGGAAAGGATGGCAAATGATACAAATCAGAAAGGAAAACAGAAGTTGCTGGTAAAGCTCAGCAGGTCTGGCAGCATCCGTGGAAAGAAATCAGAGTTCCCATTCGGGTCAAGTGACCCTCCCACAGTTCTGACGATTTATCCTCACAGATGCTGCCAGAACTGCTGAGCTTTACCAGTAATTTCTGTTTTTGTAGCTATGAATAAGTCAGGACCTTGTGGGAAGGCACTGAATTCGGGGAGGGAAAATATTAGGCAGGAGTTAGGGAGTGTTAATTGGGAGGACCTGTTATCAGGCAATCACAGATCAGCACATTCCAGTAAGGAGGAAGGAGAAGGATGGCAAGGTAAGGGACCATTGGATGACAAGGGAGATTGAGAATTTAGTTAAAAGGAAAAAAGGAAGCATATGTAAGGATTAGGAAGCTAAAATAGGACAGGGCCCATGAAGAATACAAAGAAAGCAGGAAAGGAAATCAAACAGAGAATGAGAAGAGCGGCAAGAGGCAATGAAATGACCTTGGCAAGTAGGGCTAAAGAGAATCTCAAGGCATTCTGTACAAACATTAAAAACAAGAGGATAACTTGGGAGGAGGCAGGGTCACTCAAGGATAAAGGAGGGAACTTGTGCTTGGAGGTAGAGAATGTGGGCAAGATCCTAAATGAGTACTTAGGATCAGTATTCACCCAGGAGAAGGAAATGGAAAATAGTGAGATTAGTGTGGAGCATGCTCATATACCAGGGAATTTTGAGGACAAGAAAGAAGCAGTTTGAGTTTCTTGAAGAGCATTAAGGTGGATGTGTCCCCAGGGCTTGATGGTAAATACCCAGGTAATTGAAAGAGGCAACAGGGGAGATTTCTGGGGGCCTTGACCAAGATCTTTGTCTCCTCATTAGCCACTGGAGGGCTCCTGGAGGACTAGCAAGTAGCTAATGTTCGTTCAAGAGAAATAGGGATCATTCAGGAAACTATAGACCATTGAGTCTCACACTGTTTGGGAACCTTTTTACTCGAGATTTCTTACAGATAGGATTTATATGCATTTGGAAAAGTATAGCCTAATTAGGGACACGATGTGGAGGTGCTGGCATTGCACTGGGGTGGACAGGGTCAGAAGTCACACGACAAAACCTAACCCTAACGCTTTCAGAGCGCCACTCATTCATCTGACATCCAAGTTCACCTGACAAAGAGAGGGTTAAAAAAAACTCGGGCTGTTTTCACTGCAGCAGTGGAGGCTGAGGAAAGACTTGATAGAAATCTATAAAATTATGAGATGCATAGAGTGTGTCGACGGTCAGAATCTATTTCTCAGAGTTGAAATTTTTATTATTGGGGGCATGCATTTAAGATGACGGGGGAATTTTCAAAACAGATGTGAGGGGCAAGTTTTTTTTATACACATGGAGTGGTAGGACTCTGGAACGCGCTGGTGGGGGTGGTGGTGGAGGCAGATACGATAAAGGGCATTTAAGGGATTTTTAGACAAACACACGAATTTGGTAGGAATGCGGGGATTTGTACCAAGCGCATTGGTTTAATTTAGTGTCATGTTCCTCACAATCTCGTGGGCCGAACGGCCTGTTCCGGAGCTGTACAGTTGTATGAAGTACGGGCATGGCATAGCGATTCCCCTCCCGACAGGGCTTGGTACAGATACCTCGCCGTCCGTGGACATTGAACAGCGGCAACAATCCCCGAAACCCACAACCTCACATTCACTCAAGTCCCAGATCAGCTGACTGAATGTGCCCAATGAACTGGTTGCAAAGGCGGTCCCTGTTTGAATATTTCCCGCTGACGGCCGGACAGGCCTCGGGAACCGGTGAGATAACAAGGCGAGGGGCTGGATGAACACAAAAGCTGACGTTTCAGGCCCAGAGCCTTCATCAAGAAGCTTTTCTGACCAAGGGTCTAGGCCCGAAACGCCAGCCATCCAGCCCCACACTTTGTTATCTCTGATTCTCCAGCATCTGCAGTTCCCGTTATCCCCGGGGGCGGGCGAGGGCCGGACAAGAACACAGCAGGCCAAGGAGCAGTGAACGTTTCGGCCATTCGCTGTCTTCAGGACTGGACGCGGGGGGGGGCGGGGGTAAAACCCAAAACACTGACCGCTCCTTTCTCCCAGCCCCCTGTTTGTCTACCTGGATTCCAGCGCCTGCGGTTGTGTTCGTCCCTAACGGGCTCCGGGTCCAAGCGGGCGTGTGGCCATTCGGTTCTTCCTTTCCCTGGGCTGAGGAAGGGGGCGTGTCCCGAGGTCGTGGGGGGGGGGGCACGTACAGTCAGCTGACTCCTCCCGGCCAATGGGCGGGCGCTAATGGCGGAGCTGCCCGGCTCGCGCTCGCTCGCTGCAGCCTCGGGCCCGGCCTCGCGCTCTCGCCGTTCCCTCGCTCAGAGCGCGGCCCGGCCCCGCTCGGCTTGGCCCCCATTGCGGCATACCGCCTACTAAAGTGCAGGTGAGTCCTCGGGCGGGGGGGGGTGGGTGTAGGGGAAGCGGCGATTACTCTAACTCCCACCCCCCCCCCCCGCTCACTCGCTCGCGCACACAAATCGTAGGCCTCGGCCTCTTACTGGCGGTAGCCCCGCACTCGGCCTTTAGGCCTCGGGCTCCTCATGGGCGGGAAGCTGGGTCAGGAATTGCAGTTCCCGTTGTTGTCTTGGCTTTGTCGGAGCTGCTGAGGTAGTAGAGGGCCCCCACACCCGGGATCCCGCTCTGCGCCAATAACAGCGAGCGAGGAGCCGGCTACGATGCATCTGGAGCCTGAGGTTGTTGAGGCGGGGGATTGGTGTGGGCGGCCCTTTAGGGCTGCCTTTACCAAGCAGGCCCTTTTGCCTTCTCTCTGTCCTCCCGTGCCAGTGCTGATACCTCATGTCACATGTCCCCAATTGGCCTTGTGTGCAAACTGATCCCTGTAAATGGCCTTGTCTCTGATCTGCAGTGTGTTGCAGTCTGAGGTGTGCATCCCAGTTGATGCCGTTCCCCCACCCCGAGTTAAAAGATTGGTTCTCAACTGAATCAAATCGCCAGATTTCAGTTTCCAGTAACCCTGCGCGGATCGGGTAATTTGGGAAAATTTACGAGGATCCCAAGGATTCCTCGGTTGATTGAAGACTCTCTTATAGGAAAGTGAGCAAGTAAAGCAACAGGTTACAAGATCCTTCCTGTCGAAAGTCATTTACCCTGAAGTGTGAAATTCTGCAGAACCATCTATAAATCTTATGCATGCTACAGATTGCTTAATTTTGAAGTGCAGGCATGTACTTGCGCAAAAAAAATGAACATCATTTTGGACTTATTTGTAGATTCAGGATTATATCGCAACAGGAGTTGGTCATTCAGCCTGTCAAGCCTGCCCTGCCATTCAGTGTAATCGTGGCTGGTCGAACACATGAATGCCTTTTTCCCCACCCCATCTCCGTAATCCTGTATATTACAGGTAATCAAATCTATCAGTCTCTTAAACATATTTAAAACTGGGCCTGTGCTGACCTCTGGGCATAGAATTCCAAAAGTTCAGAACTCTGTGTTTTAAAAAAAAATCTCGTCTTGGATCTAAGTGGCATTCCCTTATTACCTGCCTCTCTCAATTTGCACACTGGGTAAATGTACTGCTTGGTGTGCTATTGCTCTGTATAAACCAAGATGATCCAGGTTACATTTCCAGTCTGGGTTGAATACCTTTTCTCGTTTAGGTCAAGTTTGAGACAGTTGGCCTTTAAAACACCTTAACACATGGGAAACATCAGCCAATATTCTCAGCATTGGCTAATTTGATAACTGTCCTCTAACTAATGCTAGTGCTTGAGTAGAGAGAGAACCTGGCCGAACTATAATGCTACACATTCAGAAAACTTGTCAGTACCAACTGTCTAGGCATTGAAAAGGCGCAGTTATGCAAGATGGTGGGGATAAACTGCACCCATAGAATGATTAACATCCTCCATCCTTGAGAGAGAGAGGGAGGAGGCAGTCGAGGGATTTGGGGAAACAATAATGTAATTGTCCTGCCCAAAACAACCTGCACCCAAATCAATATTATGATGTAGAGCTTACTCATGTGGATCTGTTAAATCTAGCAGTTGGCTCTGCAGTCATGACTTATTGTTCGTTCTGACTGCAAAACTATCTCTAGTCCCAAAGCTGAGTTGATCTCATGCCGTTATAGATTTGTAAAGTTGTCCCCCTGCCTTGAGTGAATGCCATAACTCCTCTTGTCCAGCAGTATTTAAATTTGTCCTCTGTAGAGCTCCTGTGCAATTATTGAGATACTTCAGGAACTGTGTGTCCTGATTTAAGATAGTATCTACTACCTAGAGAATAGTGTTTTTGAGTTACAGTGGAAACAATGGACTTGTAGGACAATGGACGTAGAGGAACTGATGTATTATCATCCTCCTGGTGGACCCCGGCTGATTACATGTCTTGATTTTTGAAACCTTTTGCCTATTTTTAGCAAAGCCCCACTGTTCTTGATTAAGAGATAACACAGTATGGAGCCTGTGAAGGGGCCCAACCCGAAACGTTAACTTTCCTGCCCCTCTGATACTGCCTGGCCTGCAGTGCTGCTCCGGCTCCATACTGTGTTATCTCTGACTCCAGCATTGGCAGTTCTTAGTATCTCTGAGACCTTTCTTGATTTAAAATGTATTTGTGTTTCTAAATGGTCTCAAGGTAGTACAGTACTGGAGTATTGTGGACTGTTGCAGGTGCTGAATCTAGTTGAAATGTTTGAATTTTCTGTCCAAATTTGTGTAAATGCTGGTACTCGGTGTATTTCTAATGCATTGTTGTAACTATCAGTCCTACATGTGATGTCAGAAGTACTGTAATTTGGATATGCATGAAGGAAGATAACTCTTGTTAAAAATTTTCCTTTGAAATTGATCCACAAATGGATCAAAACAAAAGATGAGGACAAGGTACGGGAATGGAGATCAATTGAAATTTGTATTGTTCCAGTTTTATTCTTAGAAATGCCACAGATTCAGTTTAGTTTGAGAATTGTACCTTTGGACTGGACAATTACAAGTGTCCCTCAGTTATTTTAGAAAAGAGAGAAAGATAAACTAGGTAACTGCATATAAGGTTCTTGGGCATGTAAGGTAGATGTGAAAATTTTGTTTTCTGTATTCAAGTGATTTGGACCAAAAGGCACAATCACAGAGTAAGGAGTTGCCTAGTTAGGGCAGAAGTAGGAAGAACTTCTCCAAGGTTAATGAATATATGGAATTCTTATGCTATAGAGACTGGGTCATAAAATATAATTACAGCTGAAATCGACTGTTTTCTTTAAACAGTAAGGGGAAGCCTATTAAAGGGGTTGTGGGGTAAGGCAGCAAAATGGGTTAAGGATTGGGATCAGCCATGATTGATCTCATTGAGTCTACTCTGCCATTCACTGAGCTGAATGGTCTATTTCTGTGCCTATGTTTTGTGGCCTTATAGTCAACAGACCGGTCGGTTTAACGTCAATCAAAGGGAGATTCTTCAATGTTGTTTTTCTTAAGAGACAAACAAATTGGACAAATATGAGCTGATCAAAGAAAACATAGATTTGTGAAAGGAACAACTGAGTCTGAGGAAGCTTGTTGAATCTTTTGAGACAGGTGCTTGAATGGGAAATGTCTGTGAATGTTTTTGTGTAAACTTCCTGAAGGCATTCAGCTGAGTTCCAATACAAGACATTGAGGCAGGAGTGTTATGTACGGTTTTGGACTTCATGCTTAAGGGAAAATCAGGTGTTGAATTGAAGGTTCATGAGATTGGTTTCTGAAATATGAAGGTCGAATTGTAAGTGTATATTTAAGTTCAGCAGTATATTAGGAATCACGGATTTTGTAAATTGTAGACATTTATGAAAGAATATAGTTTTAATGAGTGGACAGATTTGTTGCAAATGGAGCTCAACGTAAGAGACTGTGTGGTCATCCACTTGAGTCCAGAAAGTTAAAACAATAGTTTCTTAATGATGAGAAAGTAGCAGTGTGAAGGAAAGATGGGATTTTGGTGCCTGGGTGTTCAAATCTTTAAAGGCAAGCGGACAGGCTTGAAAGAAAAACCAGAATGGCTATTAAAATCATAAGATGTAGGAGCAGAGGTAGGACATTCAGCTGATCGAGTCTGCTCAGCCACTGAGATTGCGGCTGGTCTGATAATTTTAAACTCCACTTTCCACCTTTTGTTCCTGGATTGGTGGCCTTTATCATAATTGGCCAGGAATACAAAGGATTTGAGGTTATGCTTCTGTCGACCTCACTTATTGAGTTAGTGTGTTCAGCTGTAGGCCCCATGTTTCAACAAAGTTCTTTGACCTTGGAGGAGGACAAGTGTAGTTACACTCAAATGACATTAGAAACACAGTTGGCAAATGAAAGCAGGTAACATAGGCTTGCTTTGAAAAAGTTGACAAATAATCTAATTGAGGAAATTTGCCCATATCTTAACTTGCAAAAAGTCCTTGAACCCATCGCCCCAATACTCACTCATCTACACTGGCTCCCCTTTAAGTAATGTTTGATAAGAAAATTCTTGACCTTGTTTTCAGTTTCCATGGTGACTCTGCTTTCCCAATCTTTGTAATCCCCTCTAACCTTATGTAGAAGCATAGAATCCCTACAGCTTGGAAACAAGCTATTCTGCCAGTTGAGTCCACGCCAACCCTCTGAAGAGCATCTCATTTAGATCCAATCTCAACTATCCCCAAAACCCTGCATTTCCCACGGCTAATCCACCTAGCCTGCTGAACCCTGGACATTATGGGCAATTTAGCATAGCCAATCCATCTAACTTTCACATTTTTGGACTTTGAGAGGAAACCCATGCAGACACCGAGATGATGTGCAAACTCCACACAGACAGTTGTCTGAAGGTGGAATCAGGATGTGTTTAAGATGACTAAAGGATTAAGGTTAGAGAGTGAAAACCAGAGCATGACAGCATTAACTTAAAATTAGAACTGTTAAGACATAATGACCTATGAGAGGGATGCCCTGAGGTGAGTTTGAAGAGCATCGGAGATGCTGATATTTAGAAGAAAAGAGATAATTTCAGAGAAGAATGTATGGTTTTGAGAGGCTTGGGAGGGTAGATGCTGATGGGCTGTATCCACAGGCAGGAATGTTTAGAACTAAGAGCATGGTTTCTGGTTAGGAGGTCAATTGCCTTTACACAGATGATAATTTTTTTCAACCAGGATTGTGAATCTTTGGATTCTCAGTCATTGAGTACATTCAAAGCTAAAATAGAGTTTTGCATTCATAAAGAAATCTAGCAGTTGAGGAGTTGCTGTCAAAAATCATCCCAAGATCTTATTGATGGAGTTTAGGAGCGTAGAACTGAAGAAGCTGAATGCACAACTGAATGTAGGGTTGTAAATGTGGTCAAAGTGTTAGAGAAATGCAGAGATGCCAAAACTTAATTGGGTTGGTGGAGGTTAAAGTTACCCAAGTCCAAAGAGGAATTTGACACTAAGGATGAGAATTTTAAAATCGAGTTATTGCTGCTCCAAGGGCCAGTTTTTTTTCCCCATTTGTAGGATGTGGGCACCACTGGCTGGGCCAGCATTTGTTGCCCACTTCTGTTTGCTTTTGTTAGAGGCATTGAGCACAGTGATAAGGTATGAACTGGTCTTGCTGCAGGTCAGGGTATAGGTGAGATGGTGGACCATATAAGATTCTGTCCTGGGGAATAGTTAAACCAGTGATAATCAGAGCGTAGCTGATGAATTGAGGCCCGTAAGATAGAGAAGTTACCAAGCTGAATCATGACTAGTACTGGTGAAGAAACAATGTTGTGCTCATTAGCTGAACAGTTTCAACAGACTATCATTAAGTAAGGCAACCCAGGAGGTGTGGATCAAAGCTAAGCTTGACTTAGCCTTTCAGAATTTAAGCTGACCTTTTCAGTAATTGTATTTTCTGTCTGTTGACGCTCTACAGTCACTACTGTTATGGTCCCAACTGATGTTATTTCTGGATAGGTCAGTTCCCAGACTGAAATTTGGCTTGATAGATCAGACTTGTTTTTCATTTTAATGAGGTGGTCTTTCACTAAAGCACAAACAGCAAGTCTGTAGATTTGGATTTAATAATGAAACTGAAGCTTATTACATGAAAGAAATAAAGATAAAATAGAGTAGAGCAAACAATTTACATATAATACAAGTTTCGAAACTTTGAACACACTCCAGATACAATCCCATTAAACCCAATAGCATCCCATTACAAAGCTCAAAAACCAGAGAGAATGCTCTTCACTACCCCAAGGAGTTTTGACTTAGCTACGATTTTAAATCTGGTCATGAAAATCTGCCAGCACCTTCCTTGTTTCTTCGTATAACCAAGTGTTGACTTGCACAGTCTCACATAGAATTATTACTTTATACCCAGGTAACCAGTTGTAAATTCTTTTTCCTCTCTTTCTCAGAAGCAACTGCTTTACGCATCCAGCTTTAGCTAAAAACCCTGCAGAATTTCCAATCTGTAATCAAAAGTAAAACCTTTCTTCTCCAAGTTCTGGGTGTTTCTACTAATCAAAAGAAAAATAAGTCATTTCTTGATCATCCAAACTTGAGCCTGATGTATACTTTGTTCTGTTCTCTTTCCAAATTCTTCCAAGCTAAACAAAAAAAAGTTACTGTCCAGGAAGTCTTTCACACTGTTATAAAATAAATCAACATAACTACAGAAACACTTAGAAGTTAGTCATTAAAACCCTTCAGATTCACATAAAACCCATATGCAGCTTGCTCACATTCAAAAATCCAGACTCAAGATAAGTGATATTAGTGTGCACCTATACAAATCACAAGTTTACATCGTGCTAATCTAATTTTAGATATGAATATCTTCTATTGATGACATTAAGAAGACTAACAAGTTGCCAAGTTCTGTTGTAATTCTTCTTTTCCTCATTCTTTATTAAAATGTTTTTTGTTACTAACTTGGCTAAGACGGTCTTCCTACTCCTTGTTGGAGCAAATTCTAAATATCTTTAAACTAATAAAATGAAATTGTGGCCATTGTGTCCTGTGTGGTCCAGAGGTATCACTCTTGCCTCTGAGCCCAAAGCTTTTGACTTCCATCCCATTCCTGAATTAAGCAAACAGTCTTGGCTAATGCCCAAATGCACTATTGAGTGAGTGCTACACTGTTGACAGTGCTACTTTTTGGATGAGATGTTAAACTCAGGTCCCAACTGTTCCTGAGATGAAATCTAAATGTCCTATGATAACTATCCTTTTGTTAACACTATTTATCCCTCAACTAACATTGATAGAACAGTTTAATCATCTGATATTTGTATGTTTTCAAAATTCTAAGGAGAACTGATTATGTACATTTCAACAATTTATTTCATTTCATTTCTTCCAGACAGTAAAGCTGGAGGGCATAACTTGTGCTTTTGTGGCACACATGGGCCTTTCAGCCCAACAAGCCCATTTGGATCTGTTCCTACCCTACTTCATATGACATCAACGTATTACTTCCTGCCTTACATATTATCTGACTCCCCATTGAACGCTTTGAAGCTGTTTGCCTCACTTATTTGTAGTAGCAAGTTCCACATACTTGTTAATCTTGATAAAAGAAATGTCTCAGGTTATAAGCTCTTATTTTATCCCTATGGGCCCTGTACTTCCTGTAAGCTATCGAACAGTTTAATTAGGGTAGGTGATGGCCTAGTGGTATTATTGTTAGACTGTTCATTCAGAAACTCAGCGAATGTTCTAGGGACCCAGGTTCGAATCCCACCACGGCAGATGGTGGAATTTGAATTCAATTAGAAAAAAGCCTGGACTGAGATCTAATGATTACCATGAAATCATTGTCTTTTGTCGGAAAAACCCATTTGGTTCACTAACGCCCTTCAGGGGAGGAAACCTGCCTTCCTCACCTGGTGTGGCCTACTTGGGACTCTAGACCTACAGCAATGTGGTTGACTCTCAGTTACCCTCTGAAATGGCCTCACAAGCTGTTCGGTTGTACCAACTACCACAAAGTCTCGGAAATGAAATCGATGGAACACCTGGCATCGATCTAGGCACAGGAAGAGACAATAGCAGAAACAGCCTTGTCGATCCTTCAAAGTTCTCCTCACTAACATCTGGGGGCAAGTGCCAAAATTGGGAGAGTTGTCTCACAGATTAGTCAGACCGCAGCCTGACACAGTCACAGTCACGGAATTATACCTTACAGATAATGTACTAGACACCACCATCATCACCGTTGGATATGTCCTGTCTCACCGGCTGGATAGACACGGCAGAGGTGGCAGCACGGTGGTGTACAGTTGGGATGGTGTTGCCCTGGCAGTCCCCAAAAATGACTCTGGACCCCATTAAGCCTCATGGCTTCAGGTTAAACATGGGCAAGAAAACCTCCTGCTGATTACCACATACCATCCTTCCTCACCTGATGAATCGGTACTCCTGCTGGCTGTAGTTGTATCTGTCCGTGACAGTATTGGTAGGAGTGACCTTCGCGTGGTTCTTGTGGAGACAAAATCCCACCTTCAGATTGAGAATAACCTCCATCATGTTGTGTGACACTGTTACTGTGCTGAGTGGATCTAGCAACTCAAGACTGGGCACCCATGAGGTGCTGTGGGCCATCAACGGCAACAGAATTGTACTCCAGCCCAATCTGTAAACTCATGGCCTGGCGTATCCCCCACTCAGCCATTACCATCAAGCCAGGGGATCAACAGCATAAGCAGCAAGTGACAGACAGAGCTAAGTGATCCCCAACCAATGGATCAGATGTAAGCTCTGCAGTCCTGCCACATCCAGTTGTGTATGGTGGTGGATAATTAACTCACAGGAGGGGAAAGCTCCACAAATATCCCCATCCTCAATGATGGAAGAGCCCAGCACATCAGTGCAAAAGATAAGGTTGAATTTTTTGCAGCAGTCTTCAGCCAGAAGTGTTGAGTGATGACCCATCTTGGCCTCCTCCAGTGGTCCCCAGCATTACAGATACCAGTCTTCAGCCAATTCGATTCACTCCATGTGATATGAAGAAATGGTTGGAGGCACTGGATACTGCAAAGGCTACGGGCCCTGACAACATTCCGGCAATAGTACTGAAGGCTTGTGCCCCAGAACTTGCCGCTCCCCTAGCCAAACTGTTCCAGTGCAGTTAACAACACGGTCATCTACCCGACAATGTGGAAAATTTTTTAGATAACACGGTGTGAAGCTGGATGAACAAAGCAGGCCAAGCAGCATCAGAGGAGCAGGAAAGTTTGATGTTTTGGGTTGAGACCCTACTTCAGAATAAAGAGGTCTTCAGGATAATTTTTTTTATTCATTTGTGGGGTGTGGACGTCGCTGGCTGACCAGCATTTCTTGCCCATACCTACTTGCTGTTGAGAAGGTGTTTTTTTTAGATTAGATTAGATTCCCTACAGTGTGGAAACAGGCCCTTCGGCCCAACAAGTCCGCACTGCCCCTTGGAGCATCCCACCCAGACCCATCCCCCTACAACCCACACATCCCTGAACACTGCGGGCAATTTTAGCATGGCCGATCCACCTAGCCTGCACATCTTTGGACTGTGGGAGGAAACTGGAGCACCCAGAGGAAACCCACACAGACACACGATGAATGTGCAGACTCTGCACAGTCGCCCAAGGCTGGAATTGAACCCGGGCCTCTGGCGCTGTGAGGCGGCAGTACTAACCACTTAGCTGCCAACTGTGGTGGTGAGCTGCCTTCTTGAACCGTTGCAGGCGATTTTAAATGCTATTAGGGAGGAAATTCCAACATTTTAACCCAGTGACAGTGATGAAACGGCAATACATTTCCAAGCCAGGATCATGAACGGCTTGGAGGGGTACTAGAAGATGGTGGTGTTCCCATTTCTCTGCTGCCCTTGCCCTTCTAAATGGAAGTGGTCGTGGGTTTGGAACATGCTGCCTGAAGAACATTGGTGAGTTTCTGTAGTACATCTTGTAGATAATACACACTGCTGCTACTGAGCATCGGTGATAGAGGGAGTGGATGCTTGTGGTTATAATGCCAATCGAGCTGGCTGCCTTGTCCCGGATGGTGTCAAGCTCAAGTGTTGTTGGGGCTGCACTTATTCAGGCAAGTGGGAGTATTCCATCACACTCCTGACTTGTGCCTTGTAGATGGTGGACAGACTTTGAGGAGATAGGAGGTGAGTTACTGGCTGCAGTATTCCTAGCTTCTGACCTGCTCTTGTAGGCACTGTGTTTATGTGGTCAGTCCAGTTGAGTTTCTGGTCAGTGGTAACCCCCAGGATGTTATTAGTGGAGGATTTAGTGATGACAACACAGTTGAATGCCCTGGGACAGTGGTTACGTAGTCTCTCATTGGTGATGGTCATAGCCTGGCAAGGGTTAGCGCAAATGTTACTTGCCGTTTGTCAGCCCAAGCCTAGATACTGTCCAGATCATTGCATTTGGATAGGGACTGCATCAGTATCTGAGGAGACAAATGGTACTGAGCATTGCACAATCATTGGCGAATATCCCCACTTCTGATCTTATGATGAAAGGAAGGTCACTGCCGAAGCAACTGAAGATGGTTGCACCAAGGACACTACCCTGAGGAACTCCTGCAGAGATGTCCTGGAGCTGAGATGATTGAGCTCCAACAACCGTGATCATCTTCCTACGTGGCAGGTACGATTCAAACCACTGGAGAGTTTTCTCCCTGAAACCCAGAGATTCCAATTTTGCTAAGGCTCCTTGATGCCACACCTGGTCGAATACAACCTCGATGTCAAGGGCTGTCGCTTTCACCTCACCTCTGGTATTCAGTTCTTTTGTTCATGTTTGAACCAAGGCTGTAAAGAGGTTAGGAGCTTAACAAGAGATACAATTTCTTTAGTAAACCATGGTTCCCTTACCTTATCTCTTCCTCCGTGCCTGACAGGGACATACCTATCAAGGACATGCAATATCGGCTCCTTAAACCAGCTCCACATTTCGATTGTCCCCATCCCCTGCATTTTGTTACTCCATTCTATGCCTCCTAAGTCTTGTCTAATCACATTATAATTGCTCTTCCCTCATCTATAACTCTTGCCCTGTGGCATGTTCCTATCCCTTTCCATCGCTAAAGTAAACGTAACCAAATTATGGTCACTCTCTCCAAAGTGCTCACCTACCACTAAATCAAACACCTGACCTGGTTCATTACCAAGTACCAGATCCAGTGTGGCCTCCCCTCTTGTTGGCCTTTCGACATACTGTGTCAGAATTGGACAAAAACTGATCCATCCGACGTATTGGAGTTATAGCATTTCCACTCAACGTTAGGGAAGTTAAAGTCTCCCATAATGACCACCCTGTTCCTTTCACTCCTGCCCAAAATTGTTTTGCGATCCTCCACATCCCTGGAACTTTGTGGAGACCTATAAAAAAACTCCCAGCTGTGTGACCTCACCTTTCCTGTTTCTGATCTCAGCCCATACCACCTTGGTAGATGAGTCCTCGTCAAAAGTTCTTCCAGCCACCGTTATACTGCCCATTAGGTTTGGGCAATACGTCGCCTGGTCAGCGATGCCCTCATCTCTTGAATGAATAAAGAAATAAAAAATTTTAGAGATAGTAGGAACTGCTGATGCTGGAGAATCTGAGATAACACGGTGTGGAGTTGGATGAACACAGCAGGCTAAGCAACATCAGACGAGCAGGAAAGTTTGACGTTTCTGGTCAAGACCCTTCTTCATACCTTCTACCAGACCTCTTTATTCAGTCTTTTCTGTGCCTTGGAGTGTTTTATTAGGTCAAAGACCCTATTCAACTGTGATTTGTTGATGGATTTTCTGACTCCTGGTATCATCATACGTGCAATCGTTGCTGGAAAAAGACATTTTGTCAAAACCTTTTGTGTTGCACTAATCAGGATAATTTGCAAGAATACCAATCCTAGGGAAAACTGATGTCTTTGCAGCATGAAGAGAGTGCTGATTGGTCGGCATGTGAACTCTGGTCAGTGCATTGCTCTGAGTAATTAACCAGCAAATGGCTGTTACTTATTATGTTAAATTGAAACAGACATTGTGTGTGTATGTTCTTTGTGTCTACACAGAGCAGGGATGTGTATTAAGATTTGTGGCCTCTAGTACCCACAAGTACACCACACTGCAAGTCCAACTGAAAATCCTAATTTGATTGTGACCGTAATTTCTCGCATGTTCAGGATTGTCCAGCAAAAGTTATCCATGGGTGGAATTGCGTATCATGTTGTACATTTAATGTTGGTTTGGCAAGAATGTGCAGGCGCCTACAGTCAGTGCCATGCTCATTGTGAACAGCCACAAGAACACGCCAGCAGATACCAACCACAAGGTCTTTGTGATGTGCGCATACATATCTGGCATCATGCTCATGCTGAAATTCAGATATCATGTTAATTAAAATGTATGATAGGCAGAACAACATGCCATTAACAACATGCTGTTAGCATCATTTCTGCTGCTACTGCATTGTAGCAGTGTGACACAGTTTTCACCTTTTGCTCAAATGATTGAGGTGCATTATCCTTCCAGGGTATTCTGAGGGGCAGTTTTCAGAATCAAGAGTGATTGCCTTAGTGTCTTCCATGTGTGTAGGATTCTTAAGGGGCTTAACAAGGTAAATGCTGAGAAGATGTCTTCCCTGATGGGAGAGTCTGGGACCAGAGGAGAGAGTCTCAGAATAAAGTGGTACCAATTTAAGATTGAGATGAGCATGAATTTTCTTCTGAGGGTTGAGAGTCTTTGGAACATCTTGCCACAGAGAGGTGTGGGGCATAATCCATATGTATATTTAAGGCTGAGACAGTGAAATTCTTGATCAAAAAGGAAATCAAGGGGTACGGGGAAAAAAGCAGGAAAGTGAACATGGGAAATGTTGGATCGGTCATGATCCTATTGAATGGCAGAATAAGCTCTATAGGCCAAGTGGCCTACTCCTGTTCCTATTTTTTATGGTCTTACAGGATATGCAGTGAGAAATTATCTGATTAAAATAGCCATTATCTCTCAGGTCAGCTTTGATACACCATATTTCAGCATCGAGTTTGCAGAATGATCAAGTGACATGAACACTATTTTAAGGTAAAGCTGTCATCGTTTTACCAGACCATAGGACTGCTCTCTTAGAGACATGATTGGTGATTGTTTAACTTGAGGGTCACTGCATCTCAGACATGGGAGAGGTTGAGATGGTGAATCCTTCTTCGTAACTTCAGCCAGTGCAGGAATTGAGCCTATTCTGTTGGTATCACTCTGCAGTGCAAACAAGCCATTCAGTTGACTGGGCTAACCAACCTCCAACCCTATTTACAAGGTTGCAGATAATATCAGTGTTAAAGTGTCGAACTGTAGATATCCCAAAGTGTACACTGATAAGTGAAGTTAGACTTGTAGTAGACCTTGAAATTAGACATTCAAATAAACTCTCTTTTCTTGATGTCCTAGTGAGAAACCATATTTTCCGTTATAACAAGGTGTAGAGCTGGATGCGCACAGCAGGCCAAGCAGCATCAGAGGGATGCTGAGAGATATTTTCTGTTCTTCTGTCGCAGAGGCTAAAGGTGCTGTTGGGTGTGGGGAGAGAACACGAGTATGACATTGAGACAGAGGATCAACCAATACCGTGTTGAATGATGGAACAGGATCAATTATTAGATGTGATTCTGTAATCAGACAATTTTTAAAATAATCCTGATACGTGAGAAAGCGCACTCATAGCTAGTTTAGGATTTTCAATGGTTAGTCAGACTTGAACTGTGATGCAGTTGTGTTAAATGGATGTTACGTATATTAATAAGCACAGACCAGTGTTTGAAGACAGTAAGAACATATATATGCATGCGCCTTTTTCAACTCAAAGTAAGCGACAGCCATTTGCTGGCTCATTTCTAAGGGCAATGCCAACTAGTCAGTGTTTGTATTGTGCAGTATAATAATAAACAAAAAAAAGACAAAGAACTGTGGGTGCTGGAAATCAGAAACAAAATCAGAAATTGCTGGAAAAACTCGGCAAGACTGGCAGTGTCTGTGGAGAGAAAGCAGAGTGTATGTTTCAGGTCCGCTGACCCTTCAGAGGTTTTTCCAGCAATTTCTGATTTTGTTCATGCGGTATAAATGTTGATTTTTCCCTTTTGTATTGATATTTTTGCGAAGTATATTGATGAGTGTGAAGAGATTTGAGGAAATACGGTTCTTTCAGCAATACTGTGGTCAGGTATCATCTTAGGTATTTATTATCAACTTCCCCTGTGCCTCCATATTCATTTTTATTATATGGAGACCAGTGGTGGAATCTTTTCACCTTTTAATAATCAGAACAATTTAAAAAAACTCCTTAATTTTCTGGCCAGGCAGTTAGATTCTTATTTGTTGGGGTGTTGCAATAGATGTGATTCTGCTATTGCAAATTCTTTAGTAAATAAATCGGATTGTGCTCAGAGTCTCACCAGAAACTAATTTAGGATCATCATTTAGGCTTGCAATGTGATCCATTTGTGTGTCCTATAAGCTACGAATATAAATACACACGACCCAGTTTTATAAAGACAAAATTAATTTTCATTTTTTAAAAAAAGGGTCATGGAGACAACTAATCTCTGCTGCACACTGACAGCGTACTGACCAGTCAAAATCTATCTGCCTGGTCTGAGAATTAAGCTTAATAGTAAATTGTTTTTGCCGCATCTCCGTGCTAATATGACCCAACCAACTGGGACTCTTTTCTCATGTTATATAAACTGGTATCCATTTTTTTCAAGTGTGTCTCTTATGTTTTCATCCTGATGTATATGAGATGAATGTGTTAGCAATGTTTAAGTGCTGTACTATCTAGCAATTATTAATGTGGAGACAAGAACAACGTATAGTACATCAGATGATGTGTAACCAAGTACTAATTCTGTTTTTTTTTGGTTATGTGCCTCTAGAACTGATTCCTCAGTTCTTTATTTTTATGGTCTTATTAAGCTGCCACTACTTAGATCTGTATGCCAATCCCTCTGCTGGTATACCCCATGTAATGTGCTTCATTTTTCAAATGAACATATGGCTTTATTCTTCCAAAATGCACCCTCTCACATTAATTTTCTTTGCATATTATATACCCATTCCCTATACTCTCAGAACAGCATGTTCCATCTTTGCCATCTGAGAAACTGTTTTTAACTGCAAAACTGAAATGCTGTGGATTTTGGGAAACTGAGATCTCAACAAGAAGAATTGGAAATGCTTAGCAGATTAGCGAATATCCGCAAAAGACAAGCATACAATTTGTGTTTCAGGTCACCCTGACGAACTGTCAGTGATCAGTAAAATTAAGTCTGTGCCCTTCCTGGAAATTCTGCCCTCCCTCTGAACGTTTCCAAGATTTTTTGTTACCTTTAAGCCCTTCCCTCCTCTGCTTTGTAGTCAGCTTTCTATCATTCTGATATTTGTCTCTTGACTCCATCCTTAGCCATGAGTGTATTATGTGATACCTGTCAAAGTCTTTTGAAACTCCAGATACATGTGTTGCATTTCTGTTGTCTACCCTTTGTAACTTAAAAGAATTCAATGAATTTGGTCCATCCTGACTTTCCCTTTTTCAATCCATGTTGATTTGTTATTTTTAGATTTGAGATATTTTGAAAGGGATATATTTTCAATTAATCTGCAAGATGTTATATGAGTAAATAGTTGTTCAATCTATAAAACAATCCCTAGGGACACAAGAAGCAAAACATTTATTGACATATGAATTGGATAATTTACTTCAAGCAGTGACACTGTAGAAATTCATTCTTGCAATATGAGTATTACTAGCAATGCTGGGATTTATTGTTCATCTCTAGTTTTCTTTGCAGGCGGTGAGCTTACTTGAGTTTCTGCAGTCTTTGCTCCCACAGTACTGTTAGTAAGTTGCAGAGCTTCAGGATACAGCACATGGGTAATTAGAGACGTGTTGGACATGGCATTTGAGATGAGAAGGTTGATTTTTGTCATATGATTCCCAAAGCAATCCATCCCTAAAATTTTCCTCGTAATTTCCAGATCTGGTGAAGACTGATGGAGACTGATTTCTGTGATTTAAGCATCTGTTATTAATTATGACTTGTATCAGATTGTTAGAAGGCAGAGAGACAGTGGACATTTTCAGAAATTTAAAGCCCTGTGCTTGTACCATTCTCCTGCATTGCCTTCCTTCTGTTAGATTTCTTGGGATGACCCGAGCTCAATTCTACCCTAAATATATTAATTCAACAATGTATTACAGTAGTGTCGCTCCTCATCCCTGCATCATCATCTTGAGACTTCTGGAAGGATTAGTGGTTATCTTGTTTTCCACACGTTCAAGCTGAACCTTGTCAAGCTCATTTGCAAACGTAGAGTCAGATTCCATTTAAATAAGTGTAACATTAAGCTCTACTACATCATTTTTGGATGACCTGCACTTTCAATTTGTTAAAACTGGTGAACAAAAGCCACTGTCTTTACTTCCCAGCACTAAATTCATTACTTTCACTCATTCAAACTTGTTTCTCTCCACCATTTGAACAATTTCTTCTGGACATACTGGTGTGTTACCTTTCTTTAATAGAGGGATGGAGTTCATGAGCTGTGAAATTATGCTCCAGCTATACAAAAGCCTGGTTCAGGCTCATCTAGAGTATTGTGTCCAGTTCTGGTTGTCTTATTACAGGAAAGCTGTGGAAGTGTTGGAAAAGGTGCAGAGGAGATTTACCAGGATATTACCTGGAGTGGAGGTCTTACGAGGAAAGATTGAGAGAGTTAGGGCTTTTCTGTTTAGAATGGCGAAGGATGAGAGGTGACTTGATAGAGGTGTACAAAATGATCAGAGGTATAGATAGAGTGGACAACCAGAGATTTTCTCCTAGGGTGGAGGTAGCTATTACAAGGGGCCATAGTTTTAAAGTAAGTTAAGGTAGATATAGGGGAGAAGTCAGGTAGGTTTTTAACTCAGAGTGGTGGGGGCGTGGAATGTGTTGCTGGAGAGGGTAGTGGAGTCGACCTCATTATGATCATTTAAGCGGCTATTAGATAGGCATTTGGATGATATATAAGATAGGGGTGAAGGTTAGATGGACCTTAGGGTTAGGGTAAAAGTTCGGCACAACATTGTGGGCTGAAGGGGCCCGTACTGTGCTGTACTGTTCTATGTTCTACATTCTATACCCACGCTGAGTTTCCCCCCCTCACTTTGTCTTTTGTAATTAGTCTCCGACATTACTTTCCCGCAGAAACATACCCCACTCCGGTTTCATTCCCCAGATCTGGACTCGGCACTGTTTCCTCCATTCTCTGTCACGTCATTCCAATGATGCAACCTTCTGGATTGATGCTTGTCATACTTTCCTTTTCCTTCAGTGGAGAACTGCCTTATTGTGATTGAAAGGGCCCTTGACTGTGTCTCTATTCCTATGCTTCTATTCTAACCCTTTCCTCCTAGAACCATGACAGGGTTTGCCTCGTTCACCTATGGCTTCTCTATTTAGCTGCCTTTGCTATATCTGCCTCCCCCTAGCATGGCATAACCTCAAAACTCAAATTCCCCTCCCCTTTCATTGTCCCAAAGGCTTTGTTCCTTCTCCAATACCCTGGTCTGCTCTTTAAACACCAACCTCCCCTTTTCATAGCACCTTTCTTTACAATCAGAGATAATGCAACACTACCCTTTTACTTCCTCCCTCCTCACTGCCTTGGTCTCAATACTTTTTCAACATGAAACAACAATTTGCACACTCGATTTCATGTGTCTGCCTTCCCTGCTCAGTGTGGTTTTCTCTACAATTTGGAGACCAAATACAGATTTAGTAAAAACATTGTGGAACACCTCTGGTAAATTCACAAGAATTGACTCAAGCTTCTGGTTACTTGACGTTTTAATTCTCTAATTTGCTCTCACACTGATCATTTTTGCCTTCAGCTCCTGTATTGTCCAAAGAACGCTCGACATAAGCTTGAGCATCTCACCTTTTGATTAAGATAACAAAGTGTGAAGCTAGATGAACACAGCAGGCCAAGCAGCATCTCAGGAGCACAAAAGCTGACGTTTCGGGCCTAGACCCTTCATCAGGCCCGAAACGTCAGCTTTTGTGCTCCTGAGATGCTGCTTGGCCTGCTGTGTTCATCCAGCTTCACACTTCGTTATCTTGGATACTCCAGCATCTGCAGTTCCCGTTATCTCTGATCACCTTTTGATCAGGCACTTTACAGTTTTCCAAATGCTTTGTTGACTTCAGCAATTTAATACAGTAACATCTGCTCTATTTTTTTTTTCTTTTCTCGTTGCTGATTTTAGCTTTGCTCTATATTTTTGCCCTTTGTTTTCATATAGCACCAACCTGCCATTCAGGCTTTACGTAGATGCATCATTGGTTTCTTGAGTTAGGAGCATAGAAACCAAAGTAGGTCATTCAGTCAGTCAAGCACGTTCCACCATTTAATATAATCATGGCTGATTGAGCACTTCAGTACCTTTTGCCCTGCCCATCCACATAACCCTGTATGCCGCTGGTAAGCATTGATAGAAATTTAGCAGTGTTTATCTTAAACATGTTCAGATGTAGAGGTTTCGCAGCTAAATGTTGAATTCCAGGTGTTCACAACCCTTGGAGTAACATTGTGAGCAATTTTGGGGTCTGTATCTTAAAGATGGATGCATTGATCTTGGGGGTCCAGGGTTGGTTCACAAGAATGATCCTGAGAATGAAAGCTTTTCAAATGAGATAACAAGGTATATATCTGGATGAACATAGCAGGCCAAGCAGCATCAGAGGAGCAGGAAAACTGATGTTTCGGGCCTAGACTCTTTTTTTTGTCTGAAGAAGGGTCTAGGCCCGAAATGTCAGCTTTCCTGTTGTGTTCATCCAGCTCCACACCTTGTTATCTCAGGTTCTCCAGCATCTGCAGTTCCTATTATCCCTTTTCAAATGAGGTGTGGTTAAGGACTCTGGCTCTGTGCTTGATGGAATTTAGAAGAATAAAGAGAGATCTCATGGAAACTTACATAGTACTTGAGAAGTTTGGATAGCGTGAATATGGAGAAGATGTTTCCACTAGTAGGAGAGACAAGGAGCCAGGGGCAAAGCCACAAAGTGAAGGGACTACCATAATCATAGATCATAGAATCCCTACAGTGTAGAAACAGGCCCTTTGGCCCAACAAGGCCACGCCTCAGAGCACCTATCCAAATCCGTTCCCCTGTAATGCACCTAATCTACACATCCTTGAACTCTATGGCCAATCCACCTAGCCTGCACTTCTTTGGACTGTGGGAAGAAACTGGAGCACCTGAAGGAAACCCACAAGACACGGGGAGAATGTGCAAGCTCCATACAGTCGCCTGAGGGTGGAATGCAAACCCAGGTCCCTAGCACTCTGACGCAGCAGTGCTAACCACTGTGCCACTGTGCCATAACATGAGGAATTTCTTCATCCAGGGGGCAATGGAACTCCATGCCACAGAAGGCTGTGGCGGCCATGTTACTGAGTATCTTAAACATAGAAAGATTTTTGATTAGAAGGAGAATCAAAGGCTATGGGGAGAATGGAGCTATGAAACATATCAAGCATGATTGAATGATAGAGCACACTAGCTGGGCCACCTCGTCTTATTCTCTGGCGAGTTTTGAGAAGTTTTGTAGCTCAGGTTGAGGTTCTGGATATGAGTTTGCTCGCTGAGCTGGAAGGTTAGTTTTCAGACGTTTCGTCACCATTCTAGGTAACATCATCAGTGAGCCTCCGACGAAGCGCTGGTGTTATGTCCCGCTTTCTATTTATCTTTCTTATTCTCTGCTTTATCTTGTGGTTTTATAGTCTAGTACAAAAACTTCTTAGAACATAGAACAGTACAGTGCAGAACAGGCCCTTCGGCTATCTATGTTGCGCCGACCTGTGAACCCATCCCCCTACACTATCCCATCTCTGACCTGAGTGGCATTGCCTTATTTTTAAATTGTCCCCACTGGTTCTAGACTCCCCAACCTGGGTAAACATCTCAACTACATTTGCCTTGTTTATCACCTTAAGGATTTTGTAGTTTTCTTAAAAAAAAACTAGAGAATACAGGCTAATCTGCCTTCATAGGACTGCTTGCCGCCTTCATTGCACTCTGTCTATAGCAATAATATTTTCCCTGAGATAGGAGACCAAAATAGTTTGCATTCAGTACTCTATGCTCAGTCTAACCAAGTTGCTATACAAATGAAGCAAGATTTGTCTTTTTTACAACTCCCTTTGGCTTCAATAGCAGCAATTGGGCTCCTCACTGCAGAATTTCATGTGACCTAGGAAATTTCTTATCACCACAACCCTCCCTTTTCCAGCAGCACTTCTGAAATTTGTCTCCCAGGTCTCGCTCAAAGGTTGATCATAAGAGAATAATACACCAAAACTTCTGCCTCCTCGTTTTCAATTCTGCTGTTTCCCTGCTATTCTTGAAATTAATTCACATGCTGCTTGTTCTTTAAGTTGCTTGTTCTTTGACCCACCTTGTTATTAGCTGGCTAAGCTTACTATGTCTCCTATAGTGTGTTTCCTGGTTTGTTGTCTTTTGCTGTGTTCTTTTTAGTTTAGTTTTGACACTTCTAATCAGATGTTGCAGGTTTTTAATTTGAAATCAAAAACTTCATTTAAAGATTTCTGCTGGGTCCACTTTCCGTGTAATACATGTATTTTGACTTGGTCGAACATAGATGGACCTTTGGCAAAATTTTTAGTACTATTGACTATATTGGCCTAACGAACTTTGTGACTGAACTTGGTGTCATTAATATGCTTAAATGCATAGTGTGCGCAGTATAGTGGAGAAAATGCTGGAGCACCTGTGGGTGAAATATATTCACATGCTTTTCTCTTGTAACAGAATAACATTGTTCTCCAATGGATGTCTCGGATAGCCCTGATCGTGACCCTCATTCCCCTGAGGACCAACTCTCTGAAAATGATCTATTACTTGAGGGTGGGCATGAAAATGATGATGAAGAGGACATAAGCAAACGTTCAGACAATGATGGAGAATGCATTGATTCTGAGGATAACGACCGTTGCAGTGATGCTGAGAATCATAGTATTGGTGAACTTGACAATGAGGGGAGTCGGGACAATGGGGAAACCCATGAGTCAGAGGGGGAAGAGGACGAGGAAAAGTTGAGAGAAGAAGGAGATTACAGTGAAGAAAGTGGAAGTGAGGAGCCATCTAAAGACTTGGATGCAGGATTTGATCACGACAATGTCGCAAGCCCAAAAAGAACTAGCAATACTGAGCAAACTGATAAAGCTGTTTCTGAGAAACAAGATTCCCAAATTGATGAGGAGACTGCAAATGATTCCAAGGACGAAGCATCTTCTGTCATTAGGGACTTGGATGAACATGAACTGGACTACGATGAGGAGGTCCCTGAAGAACAGCCAGGGGCTGTGACAGAAGACAGTGAAAAACAAAGCACGGAAGAGAAAAGTAGTGACTCTCCAAAGGAGGGTGAAACGGAGAAAAGTCAACTTGAAGAGAGAAAGTCTGAAAGAGACAGAAAAGATTCATTTCGTGATAGAAAAAAGGATGAAGATGATGGGGAGCTTGATGAAGGAGAAGTTGAGGTATGATATTAAGCAATTTTATCTCAAGAAATGTAGACTGCCAAACAAATGGCAGATGTTCAAGCTTCTGTATTGAACACTTGCGAAGTACCTTACTGCGCTCCTGCGATTTTTAATCACTGTGGTATAGGGGTATGGATGCTTAAAGTTTTTGAGAAGATTTGTAACTCGGGTTGGGGATAAGGTTGTAGACTGCTCACTGAGCCAGTGTGATTGATACAGACGTTTTGTCACCCTGCAAAGTAACATCATCAGTGTGCCTCCGGTGAAGCGTTGGTGTTGTATCCTGCATTTAAGTAACAAGTAGGATGCAACACCAGCGTTTTACCAGAGGCGCAGTGACGATGTTACCTAACAGGGTGACGAAACGGATCAGCGAGCGGGATATGGATATCTTTGTGCATGAATCACACAGTTAGTATGCAAATACAACAAGTAATTAGGAAGGCTAATAGGATGTTGGCCTTTATTTCAAGGTGGGGGACCAATGCAGAGTGGAGATTGAAATAGAGAGACCTTGCTTCGACTGTAAAGGGTATTGATCAGACAACACCTAGAGCCCTTTGTATAATTTGGCCTCTAAGGGATAGAAATGAATCGGAGGCAGCTCAGAGAAAGTTCGCTAAACTAATTCCCGATATGATAGAATTTTCGTATTAGGGAATGTTGGGCCATTTACTTAAAGGAGTTTAGAAGAATGAGAGGTGACTTTATTGAAACATTCAACATTCTGAAGGGCTTGACAGAGTAGATGCTGAGAAAATAATTCCTGTATTAAGGGAATCTAAACTATAGGAAACGGTTTTCAAATAAAAGGTCTGATATTTAAGATGAAGTTAAAAAGGGTTATTAATATTTAGAATTCTGTACTCCAGAGAATAGTGGCAGCTGGTCATTGATCACTCCCAGTTTAGTGAAACTCATGTGAACAGTCTCCAATGTGAGTTCCTCCTTGCATAGAGTATACAAAGGACTTATTGTCTCATTAATGCCTTTTCCAGCTGTAGCAAAACTTCACTCCTAACATTCTTGGTTCCCTTTGATAAAGGTGAACATTCCATTTGCCTTATGATCTACAAGGTAATAGTGATGTGCAGGAAAATGGCATTTTGGTTGTGATTAGATCATCTGTAATCTTGTTGAATGGCAGTTCAGGCTTGAAGGATCAAATGGCCTACTTTTGCTGTTTATATACAGATCCTGCTGCGGATGACATTCAGTGTAGAACTCCGTTGTTCCAAAAGCAGGAAATGATCAACAAGAGCCTGTGTATTTTTCACACTCATCACCTCACACCTTTCTCCCCTCCCTCTTTCCATCCATCCAGACACCCCTTTCCAGCTGTGTAAGCTT
Source organism: Stegostoma tigrinum (assembly GCF_030684315.1). Classification (NCBI taxonomy): domain Eukaryota; kingdom Metazoa; phylum Chordata; class Chondrichthyes; order Orectolobiformes; family Stegostomatidae; genus Stegostoma; species Stegostoma tigrinum. The sequence continues at coordinate 66,823,369 of NC_081369.1, read as the reverse complement.
TGGCTAACTGGGTAGTACTTCTTCCTCAAAGTCAGAAGTTGTAGTGCCTAGTTTCACTGCACGCTGACAGAATTCTACACTGTCAGAGGGCCCTCTTTTGTGTAAGATATCCAGCTCAAGCCCTATTTGGCTTCTTAAGTGGATCAGGAGTATTTCATGAATTTGGTCTCTAATTCGTCTTATTCTTTCCTCTGTTATCCCTGTGCTCCCCTTACATGTATGAAATACCTTTGGATTTTCTTGATTTTTCCATTCCAATATATTTTGATACTGCCTTTCCCCAACTTCCCTTCTGCACACCATCTGTATTTGTGTACATTTTATGTAGTGTTGAACTATCATTCAGAGAGAGGCTGTAAATTTTGACTTTGCCAGCCATGTTCAGATCCCAGCAATGAATAAAAATACACATATGCTTCCCTTTTTTACATTTATGTACTCATTAACATCCAAGGGTCTTGAATTGGAAATATCATTCTTTTTCTTCATTTGATAATTTTTCTTACTGAGAAAATCTTCACAATCATCTCCATTTCCTTGACTACCTTGTAAATTCTGGATGTGAGTTTGCTCGCTGAGCTGGAAGGTTAGTTTTCAGACGTTTCGTCACCATTCTAGGTAACATCCTCAGTGAGCCTCCGACGAAGCGCTGGTGTTATGTCCCTCTTTCTATTTATCTGTTTAGGTTTCCTTGGGTTGGTGATGTCATTTCCTGCATTTGTGATGTCATTTCCTGGTCTTTTTCTCAGAGGGTGGTAAACGGGCTCCAAATCAATGTGTTTGTTGATGGAGTTCCGATTGGAATGCCATGCTTCTAGGAATTCTCGTGCGTGTCTCTGTTTGGCTTGTCCTAGGATGGATGTGTTGTCCCAATCAAAGTGGTGTCCTTCCTCATCTGTATGTAAAGGACACTAGTGATAGTGGGTCATGTCTTTTTGTGGCTAGTTGATGTTCGTGTATCCTGGTGGCTGGCTTTCTGTCTGTTTGTCCAATGTAGTGTTTGTCACAGTTCTTGCAAGGTACTGTGACAAACAGGCAGAAAGCTAACCACCAGGATACATGAGCATCAACTAGCCACAAAACGACATGACCCACTATCACTAGTGTCCTTTACATACAGATGAGGAAGGACACCACTTTGATTGGGACAACACATCCATCCTAGGACAAGCCAAACAGAGACACGCACGAGAATTCCTAGAAGCATGGCATTCCAACCGGAACTCCATCAACAAACACATTGATTTGGAGCCCATCTTACCACCCTCTGAGAAAAAGACCAGGAAATGACACCACCAACGCAGGAAATGACATCACCAACCCAAGGAAACCTCAACAGATAAATAGAAAGCGGGACATAACACCAGCGCTTCATCGGAGGCTCACTGAGGATGTTACCTAGAATGGTGACGAAACGTCTGAAAACTAACCTTCCAGCTCAGCGAGCAAACTCACATCCAGAAATTCAACCTGAGCTACAAATCTTCTCAAAACTCGCTAACTTGTAAATTATATTATTTTGTGCTTAAGTGCAAGGAACAAGAATTGCCCACTTGGCCCTTTGAACCTACTGCACCATTTGATAAAATTGATCTGATCAAATTCGAAAGTCAACTCTACATTCTTGTATTTCCCTGATAATCTTTCATCCCCTTACTAATCCAGTGCCACCATGTCTGTGCCTTAAAAATATTTTTCAGTTCTGCATCCACCTCTTTTTGAGGACAGGAATTCAAAAGACACTCAACACTCTGAGGAAAAATGGTTCCTTGTCTCTCTTTTAAATAGGTATGTGGTGGGTAAATCACCAGAAGTTTCCTTTAATTCAGCTACTTACTAAAAAATCTCACAGATCATCAAGCATTGAAACAATGATTTAAACTTTGTTGCATGTAGCAACCAAAATAAGACACCTCAAGTAATCAAGTTAAACCTCACAACTCAACAACTGATCTCACGTTACTCTTCCCAGTTTGTCTCACTGCAGTGGTGACTTCAGGATGCACGCTGCATGCTGCAACTAAGGAGGAAGATAGAGAAACTGATGTGCAAGTAGATATGGGATCATAGAATCCTTACAGTGCGGAAAGAGACCATTCAGCCCATCAGGCCCACACCCTCTGAAGAGTATCCCACCCAGATGTAAACCCCCACCCTATCCCCATAACCCCACATTTACCATGGCTAACTCAAGTAGTTTGAACATCCCTAGACACTATGGACAATTTACCACGACCAATCCACCTAACCTACACATCTTTGGACTTTGGAAAGATGTAGAAACAACAAGGTGATTGTATGGGTGATTTCAATGTCCCCAAAATGACTGGCCTCTCTTAGGTCCAGAGGCTTGGCTGAAGCAGAATTTGTTAGGTGCATCCAGCAAGGTTCCTTGACACAATGTGTAAATAGTCTGACTAGGAAAGGGGCCATACTAGACCTTATATTGAGGAATGAGCATGATTGGGTGATTGAAGTTGCAGTGGGGGAACATTTTGGGAAAATAATGATAATTCCGTATGTTTTCAGATATTTATGGATAAGGATAAGTCTGGCCTTCAGGTGAAAGTGCTAAAGTGAGCAAAGGCTAATTACAGCAGCATTAGTCGGGAACTGGAAAAATTGGATCGGGGCGGCTGTTCGAACATAAATCCACATCTGACATGTCGGAGTGTTTTAAAGGTCAATTGATTAGAGTTCAGGACCAGCACATTCCAATGAGGTTGAACAATAAAGATGGCAAGATTCGGGATCCCTGGAAGACGAGCGGTTCTGTGGAAGGGTCACTGGATCTGAACTATTAACTCTGATTTCTCTCCACAGATGCTGCCAGAGCTGGTGAGCTTTTCCAGCAACTTCTGTTTTTGTTGTTGAGTTATATTGAAAGTTTCGTCAAAAATGAAAAGGAAGCATATATAAGTTTAGGAAACTGAAACCAGAAAAGGATATTGAGGAATACAAAGGAAGTAGGAAAGAACTTAAACAAGGAATTTAGAAGGGCTTAATTTATACATGGAGTCAGACAAAGTGGATGAATTCCTTAATAAGTACATTGCATTAGTTTTCACCAAGAGAAAGACATAGAAGATACGTTTATGGAAGATGTATGTTGATATTGTAGGGATTGTCAGTATTAAGAAGGCAGAGATTTTGGGTGTCTTGAAAAGCATTAACCTAGACATGTCCGTCGCGCCTGATGGAACTTATCCCATGATACTGAAGGAGGCAAGGGAGGAGATGAGAGGAAATTGTAGGAGCTTTGACAGAGATCTTTGTATCCTCTTTAGCCGTGGGCAAGGTCCCAGAAGACTGGAAAATAGCCAATGTTGTTCCTTTGTTTAAGAAGATCAACAGGGATAATCCAGAAAGTTGTGAGCTGGTGTCAGTGGTAGGGAAATTTTGGACAACATTCTTTGGGACAGGATTTACTCACATTTGGGGAAAAAAATGAACTTATTAGTGACAGCATAGCTTGCGGAAGAGGTATTGTCTGACAAATTTAATTGAGTTTTTTGAGGAACTGATGAAGATGATTGAGGGTTTAGGCAATGGATGTAGTCTGTGTGGACTTTTAGTAAAGTATTTGACAAGGTTCTTCATAGTAGGCTGGTCGAGAAAGTGAGGTTGCATGGGATCCATGGTGAGTTGGTAAGTTGGATACAAAATTGGCTTGGTCATCAAAGACAGAGGGTAGTTTTGGAGGAATGTTTTTCAGACTGGAGGTCTGCAACCAGTGGTGTTCCACAGGATCAGTGTTGTGACCTGTGTTGTTTGTAACTGAATAACAATCAATTGGGTAGTCTGTTTGTAGACGACACAAAAATTGATGGCAGTTCAGATAGTGAAGAAGATTGTCAAGGATACAGTAGGATCTAGATCAGTTGGAAGGTTGGGTGGAAAAGTAGCAGGAACAAAAACACAAGTTGCTGGAAAAACTCAGCAGGTCTGGCAGCATCTGTGAAGGAAAATAATCAGAGTTAATGTTTCAGGTCTGGTGACCCTTTCTCAGAACTCTGAGAAATAGTAGTCACCATTTAATCTGGACAGGTATGGGGTGATGCACTTTGGGAGGTCAAATGCAAAAGGAAAGTGGCATTAAATGGCAGGATGCTTAGGAAGCGTTGATATACAGAGAGATCTTATGATGAGAGTCCATAGCTCCCTGAAAGTGGCAACACAGTGGATAAGTTAGTAAAAATAGGCGTATGATATGCTTGCCTTCGGTGGTCAGTGCAATGAGTATAAACATTGTTGCAGCTGTATAATACTTTAGTTAGGCCACATATGGAGTGTTGTGTGCAGTTGTGGTTGCCACACTATAGGAAGGATGTAGAGACTTGGGAGAGACGCTGAAGAGATTTACTGGGATGTTGCCCAAATGGGAGGATATTAGCTATAAGGAGAGATTGGACAAACTCAGACTGTTTTCACTAGAGTGTTGGCAGCTGAAGGGTGACCTGATGGAAGAATATAAAATTATGAGATGCCATGGTTGCAGTCTTTCTTTCCAGGGTGGAAATGCCAAATACTAGGGAGCCTAGGTTTGAAATGAGAGGGGGAATGTTTAAAAGAACTGTGGGAGGCAGGTGTTTTTTTATGCAGAGGCTGGTAGGTGCCTTGAGCACGTTCAGGGGAAGTCGTAAACGTGAGATGTTAGCCACATTTAAGAAACATTTAGACAAACATATCAACAAGCAGGAAATGGAGTGATATGGACCGTGTGCAGACAGATGGGATTAGTTTAGAATGGCGTCATGTTTAGTGCAGATTTGTTGAGTTGAATAGTTGAGTTTTGCTTTGCTGTACCGCTCTATATTCTATATTCAGTAGCACATGGCATTCAAACTGTTACCTGAACACTTCTGCCAGTCTCCCCTCTGCTTAGTAAAAAACTGATCTTTGCCAACTTACGTTTTTTATTCTTGATATATCTTTGTTTTCCCATAATTTTTTTGTTTTTATTTGTTCACGGGATGAGGGCATCACTGGGTGGGCGCCATGGTGGCTCAGTGGTTAGCACTGCAGCCTCACAGCACTAGGGACCCAGGTTCAATTCCAGCCTTCGGCGACTGTCTGTGTGGAGTTTGCACATTCTCCCTGTGTCTGCATGGGTTTTCTCCAGGTGCTCCGGTTTCTCCCAAAGCCCAAAGATGTGCAGGCTAGGTGGATTGGCCATGCTAAATTGTCCGTAGTGTTCAGGGGTGTGAGGGTTATGGGGGATGAGCCTGGGTCTGGGTGGGATGTTTCAAGGCGTGGTGTGGACTAGTTGGACCGATGGGCCTGTTTCCACACTGTAGGGAATCTAATCTAATCTAATCTATTGCCCATTCCAAATTGCACAGGGGATGTTTAAGAGTCAGCCACATTACTGTGGATCTGGAGTCATGTGTAGGCCAGACCAAGTAAGTATGGCAGTTTCCTTCCCTAAAGGAGATTCGTGAACCAGATTGGTTTTTCCAACAATCAACCAGTGCATTCACGGTCATCGTTAGATTCTTTAATTCCAGATATTTATTGAATTCGGAAATTCACCATCTGCTGTGGCAGGATTCGTGGTAGGTCCCCAAATATTATCTGAGTTTCTAGATTAAAAGTCCTGTGATAATACCACTAGGCCATCGCCTCCCCACAAAAATTGCAGTAAACATGACTGGATTATGTTGGAGTTTAGAAGAATGAGAGAAGATATGATTGACACTTATAAAATTCAATTAGGCTGGATAGTCTAGTGACGATATTTCCCCCATTTTGGAAGACTAGAATTGGAAGCCTCAGGCGCAGGATACAAGGTAGATCATTTGCAACTGAGATAAGGAAATGATTCTTCACTGAGGATGGCCACCCTGTCGAATTGACTACCACAGAAGGATGAGTAGGCATCTAAGTATATTCAAAAGAGATGTTGATAACTTTTGAAATGTTGAAGGTATCAAGATGATATGCAGAAATATAGCATTGAGATAGTCGGAGACCACTCATGGCTGACCTTCACATAATTAGGTACCAACCACGAAAATGCTCTTCCACTAATGCCACTTGCACTTGCTCAGCTTCAGTTACATAGATACATAGAACATTACAGCACAGTACAGGCCCTTCGGCCCTCGATGTTGTGCCGACCTGTCAAACCAATCTGAAGCCCGTCTAACCTACACTATTCCATGTATGTCCATATGCTCATCCAATGACGACTTAAATGTACCTAAAGTTGGCGAATCTACTACCGTTGCAGGCAAAGCGTTCCATTCCCCTACTACTCTCTGAGTAAAGAAACTACCTCTGACATCTGTCCTATATCTTTCACTCCTCAATTTAAAGCTATGCCCCCTCGTGCTCGCCGTCACCATCCTAGGAAAAAGGCTCTCCCTATCCACCCTATCTAACCCTCTGATTATTTTATATGTTTCAATTAAGTCACCTGTCAACCTTCTTCTCTCTAACGAAAACAGCCTCAAGTCCCTCAGCCTTTCCTCGTAAGACCTTCCCTCCATACCAGGCAACATCCTAGTAAATCTCCTCTGCACCCTTTCCAAAGCTTCCACATCCTTCTTATAATGCGGTGACCAGAACTGTATGCAATACTCCAAGTGCCTCCGCACCAGAGTTTTGTACAGCTGCAGCATAACCTCTTGGTTCCGGAACTTGATCCCTCTATTAATGAAAGCTAAAACTCTGTATGCCTTCTTAACAGCCCTGTCAACCTGGGTGGCAACTTTCAAGGATCTGTGTACATGGACACCGAGATCTCTCTGCTCATCTACATTACTAAGAATTTTACCATTAGCCCTGTACTTAGCCTTTTGGTTACTCCTACCAAAATGCATCACCTCACACTTGTCTACATTAAACTCCATTTGCCACCTCTCAGCCCAGCACTGCAGTTTATCTATGTCTCTCTGCAACCTACAGCATCCTTCGTCACTATCCACAACTCCACCGACCTTAGTGTGTCTGCAAATTTACTAACCCATCCTTCTACGCCCTCATCCAGGTCATTTATAAAAGTGACAAACAGCAGTGGACCCAACACCGACCCTTGCGGCACACCACTAGTAACCGGCCTCCAGGATGAACATTTCCCATCAACTACCACCCTCTGTCTTCTTTCAGCAAGCCAATTCCCGATCCAAACTGCTATATCTCCCACAATTCCATTCCTCCGCCTTTTGTACAATAGCCGACTGTGGGGAACCTTATTGAACGCCTTGCTGAAATCCATATACACCACAGCAACCGGTTTACTCTCATCTACCTGTTTGGTCACCTTCTCAAAGAAATCAATAAGGCTTGTGTGGCACGACCTACCCTTCACAAAACCGCGCTGACTATCCCTAATCAATTTTTTCTTTTCTAGATGATTATAAATCCTATCCCTTATTATCTTTTCCAACACTTTACCAACAACTGAGGTAAGGCTCACTGGTCTATAATTACCAGGGCTGTCTCTACTCCCCTTCTTGAACAGGGGAACCACATTTGCTATTCACCAGTCGTCTGGCACTATTCCTGTAAAAAATGACAAGTTAAAGATCAATGCCAAAGGCTCAGCAATCTCCTTCCTGGCTTCCCAGAGGATCCTAGGATATATCCCATCTGGCCCAGGAATCTTAACTATCTTCACCCTGTGTAGGATTTCTAATACCTCTTCCTTGTGAACCTCAATCCCACCTAGTCTGGTAGCCTGTATCTCAGTATTCTCCTCGACAACATTGCCATTTTCTAGAGTGAATACTGTTGAAAAATATTCATTTAGTGCTTCCCCTATCTCCTCTGACTCCACACACAACTTCCCACTACTATCCTTGATTGGCCCTAATCTTAACTTGCGTCATTCTTTTATTCCTTAAATACCTATAGAAAGCCTTAGGGTTTACCCTGATCCTATCCGCCATCAACTTCTCATGTCGTCTCCTGGCTCTTGTGAGCTCTCTCTTTAGGTCTTTCCTGGCTACCTCGTAGCCCTCAAGCGCCCTAACTAAGCCTTCACATCTCATCCTAACATAAGCCGCCTTCTTCCTCTTGACCAGAGATTCCACCTCCTTCGTAAACCACGGCTCCTTTGCTCTACAGCTTCCTCCCTGCCTGATAGGTGCAGACTTATCTAGGACACACAGGAGCTTTTCCTTGAATAAGCTCCACATTTCTAATGTGCCCATCCCCTGCAGTTTCCTTCCCCATCATATAGTCCCCAAATCTTGCCTAATCTCATCGTAATTGCCTTAAAATTATTAAAATTAAGTCCAGAACTTTCTCTCCTACAAATGTCCAGCCATTTTCACAGAAGTGTTATAATGCAGAAGGAGGCCATTCCACTGCATCATGTCTGCATCAGCTCTTCAAGCAAGCATTATCACCAAATAGGGATTTGGTTAGCTTAGTTGGCTGGATAGCTGGTTTGTAATGCAGAATGGTTCCAATTCCCACATCATGAGGGCTCTTCTTTTAAACTCCTCCCCTTGCCTGAGGCCTAGTGATCATCAGGTTAAACCACCAATTGTCTCTTCCTAATGAGAGAGCAGCCTTACCGTCCTCTGGAATGATGTCGACTTTACTATTACCCAGTGCCAATGTCCTACCATTTACTCATTTTCTGGCACATTACTTCTAACCAAATAGAAATGGTTGAATGTCTGAATAGAACCTAATTCCACCACACTTCAAGGCAATACATTCTGGACCCTAACAATGGCTGTCCGGGAGAAAAAGAAAATCTCGCTTCTTATTTGCTGCGTTACAAACTTTAAACCTGTGCCCTGTTGTTCTTGTAATTGAACAGAAAAAACTGTCCATGTCACCTGAGACTCTGGAGTCACCTGTAGGCCAGTCCAAGTGCGGACGGCAGATTTTGTTTCCTAAAAGATGTAAGCAAACCAGGTGTAATTTTGCAGCGTGATAGTCTCAGTGATGATGACAATGGAACTAAGGTTTAGTTTCAGATAGTTTGTTAATTGAATTTCTAAGTTCTGGTATTTCTCCTATAATGCAACAGTTGCGTTCTTGTGTGACCTCACGCGAGACAAAATTGTGCCATAGGGAAATTACTATACCTGTACAGTAGAAAGTTTGCATCATCCAAACTGCGTCTACTTTTATCAATTGCATTATAGCCAATTCACGTTAGTGAAACACGTTATACCTGTTCTACCAATTGTTGTAGCAGGATTTGAACTTGTGTCTCCAGACAAGTAGCCTGGGCCTCTGGATTCCTGAGCTGTTGAGATTAGCATCACATGTGCATCTACCCAGTGCCAACTTGCCAATGCAAATGGTGATATTAGCTGCAGGTTTTCAGTTTTCATTTGGTGCTGCAGATAACACCTGTTGGGTTTTGGTGATAATGGGAACTGCAGATGCTGGAGAATCCAAGATAACAAAGTGTGGAGCTGGATGAACACAGCAGGCCAAGCAGCATCTCAGGAGCACAAAAGCTGACGTTTCGGGCCTAGACCCTTCCTCTGAGAGCTCTGATTAAGGGTCTAGGCCTGAAACGTCAGCTTTTGTGCTCCTGAGATGCTGCTTGACCTGCTGTGTTCATCCAGCTCCACACTTTGTTATCTGTTGGGTTTTATTTTATGGCGCATTTAGTAGAAATGCAAAACGAGTATTTTCTGTGGTGAGTAGTTGATGCAGTATGCCCAAGAAAAATATTGGAAACCTGCCCATTTCTTCTGTTCTCAACTCCAAATCATATGCATAAATGATGGACGTTGGTTTGATACTGACTGCTAATTGGCATCACTGTTTCCTCATCTAAAAATATATGCAAGCAGTACTTTCTGTTAGCGAAACTCAGCAGGTCTGGCAACATCTTGTGGGAAGAAAGTAGAGTTAATATTTTGAGTCAGGTGACTGTTCATCAGAATTGGACTCAAAAATATTAACTTTTTTTTCCCCACAGGTGCTGCTAGACCTGCTGAGTTTCTGCAGTAATTTTAGTTTTTGTTCCAGATTTCCAATATCCACAGTTCTGTTTTATTTTCGTACATTTTGCTATTCAATCAACTGTTGTTAGTGTTGTTGTACTTTATTACTGCTCCTTTATCAGCAAGTGTATTTGTGCAAAATCCTATAACATTCCATAAATGTATGTGTAAAGCTTTTTTTACTGAAAACATCTGGTTCAGTTAATGAGCTCATTTGGCTGCACTGTGTGTGTGTGTGTGTGTGTGTGTGTGTGTGTGTGTGTGTGTGTGTGTGTGGGGGGGGGTGGCGGGGAGAGGTGGGGGCAAGGAATATTTGCATTTTCTGTGATCACTGGGCATCTTGAAGCATTGTAAAGACATAAATATGCTTTTGAAGTATAGACTTTGTCATAATGTAAGAATTGCGACAGCCAATCTGTTCAGCAAACTTCCACAATTACCAATGTGATTATGATCAGAATCTGTTGATGTGATGTTTTAACTGACTTGCTGGAGTTCTGTAAAGCGAAAACAGAAAATTGATTGGGGCAGTGCTTTTGATGAGGTGTACATTAAAACCGAAAGGCGTACTAATTAAATGCTGCACAATAGCCTATTGAACAGAGTCAGAACTTTTTGATCAGAGCTCCTGGAATAATTGGGACATAAGCAACATTTTGGAGAGGTAAATTGAGGGCAGAATTAGGCCATTCAGCCTTACGGGCCTGCTGTATCATTCAGTAGGACCTGATAGCTGATCTCTTTGTGTGCTGAATCCCACATCCCCATTTCTTTCCAAAAGCCTTTGATTTCTTATCTAACAGGAATTGACCTACCATGCCTTAAAAATGTCCCTACCTCCACCAGCTTCTAAGATAGAATTCCAAAATCTCTCAGTTCTCTGAAAGAGAAAATATCCTCTCAATTCTGTTGTAAAAGGGCAAACTCTAATTTTAAAATTTTAAAACCAATTTGGGAATGTATCTGCATTCTAACAGCTCCTTAAAGTACAAGCTGAAAAAGTAGTCTGAAGAGTAGTTCTATCTGAGCTTGTTTCACCTGGACTCCCTTGCAGGATTTGTTGTCTGTTTGCATGTAAATTTCTGGATCACAGATTAAATTTCAGCACAGAGATCTGAATGAATATGTGCAAAAGCCATTGAAGACGACAGTAAATTGAAAGTGCAGTTGATAAAACAAACAGTATCACAATCTTTCTTGATAGTAGTTTAGACTATAAGCAAGGCCATGGAGTTATACTTGTAGAAGGCACAAATTTGATCTCTCCTCCTGTTGAGATGCAGAGATCTTGGGAATGCTCCAAAGATGCATGAACATGGTTCCAGAGATAAGGAACTTAACGTAGGAAGATAGACTGGAAAAGCTGGGACAGTTGTCCATGGAGAGGAGAAGGTTAAATGGAGATTTGATAGAGATATTCACATATCCGGAACCCGGGCGGAATAAATGGGGAAACTGTCCTCACAGTGAAGGGTTGAGAACAAGAGAGGAAGCTTTAACGTAATTGTCAAAAGAAGCAATGCAGGTTTGAGGAGATACGGTACGTAGTTCAGATCTGGAACGCACTGTCTGAGAGCGTGGTGAAGAAAAATGCATTTGAGGCTTTCAAGAGAGTATGGAATTGTTATCTAAAAGGAAGAATGTTCAGGGTTATGGACTGGAAGCAGAGGATTAACATTGGGTGAATTGCTCCTTTAGGAAGTTGGTGCAGACTGCCATGGCAGATGGTGGAATATGAATTCAATAAATATCTGCAACTAAGAGTCTAATGATGACCATGGATCCACTGTCACTTGTTGGAAAAACGCATCTAGTTCACTAATGTCCTTTAGGGACAGAAACTGCCATCCTTACCTGGTCTGGCTGACATGTGATCCCAGACTCTCAGTAACGTGGTTGATTCGTAACTGCCCCCGAGGGCAATTGGGATGGGCAATAAACACTGCCTAGCCAGCGACGCCCTCTTCCCGTGAATGAATGCTAAAGACATAATGGACTGAATGGCCTCCTTCTATGGTGTACTGATTCTGTGATTTGAGGAATTAAAGATCTGTGAGGAAATTGGAGATAGCTGCCCTACTTTTCAAGATAGTGCCATGGTATTGCTTACATCTTCCCCTTGATATTTCTAACTGCTTTTAACTGCACGGAATCCTACTAATTTACAAATTCCTGGCTCCTTTCCTATTAGTCGGATACAGTTGAAATCATTGAACCAGTATTGTGCCCAAGCCACTGAAATTGCTTTTATAACTAAACTCAAGCTGGTTACTAACAAAAACAAAGTTTCTGGAAAAGCTCAGCAGGTCTGGCAGCATCTGTGGAGGAGAAAAAAAGAGTGAACGTTTCGGGTCCGGTGACCCTTCCTCACAACCTTAGCTCTGAGGAAGGGTCACCGGACCCGAAACGTTAACTCTGTTTTCTCCTCCACAGATGCTGCCAGACCTGCTGAGCTTTTCCAGCAACTTTGTTTTTGTTCCTGATTTACAGCATCCGCACTTCTTTTGGTTCTTAAGTTGGTTACTCCCATTAATTGTTTGTCTTGCTCAAATTTCACCATTTGTACCCAAAATTAAAAATTAATTCTTATTCATGTGATTGTATAATACTTATTTCTATATTATAGTATTTAGATAAATATTCTATTTACCAACTACAGAAAATTGTACACAGTTGGAGGCAATTTGAGGAAATAAAATGTTTGTGTTATATCTGTGTTACCAAACATTAATATTGAGATGCTAAAGGTTACCATGAAAGTCCCTTTTACTCAAGCCTCCCTTTGCCTGAGGCATGGTGACCCTCACGTTAAACTCACCACCAGTTGTCTCTGTACAGTGAGGGAGCAGCCCTTTTGGACTTTGGCATTCATTATGGCTGACTTGTTTTCTTTGTTACTTTTTTGTATGGTGACCTTTTCTTTGACCTCCTGTTGCTAGGATGACGATCTTGAGGAAGGTGAAGTGAAAGATCCCAATGAAAGAAAAGTCCGGCCAAAGCCTATCTGCAGATTCTACATAAAAGGTAATTTCCAATTTGGGATTGTATCTGCATTCTAATAGCTCCTTATTTGATGAAAAAGGAGCCTGAAGAGTAGTTCTTTCTGAGCTTCTTTCACCTGGATTCTCTTACAGGATTTGTTGTCTGTTTACATGTAAATTTCTTTGCAATTCAATTTTTAAACTGGAAATTGAGATGACGCACAATAAACAAAGTCAGTTTAAATTAACTATTTAAACAAGCGCATTTGTTCCTGGTAAAGGATTAATGATGTATTTTGTATCAGAATTTGTAATTTTTTTTAATGCAGCCGCCCCATTCCAATCAGATTATAGTTTTCTAATCTGTAATTTTTAAAATTTTTTTTGAAGAACCCAGAGATTTTGTATAAAAGGAGATATAGCACTGCTGTACTTTTTATAAACTCAACTAGACTTTATTTGTCATAATGAAAGTGCTGTATCTGTGGAGAAAGGGTGAAAAAAATACTTTCAGGTACAGTGCATCGTCGGAACTATTCTAACAGCAATGTGCCTGAAACATCACGCCTTCATTCTCACCACAAGTGCTACCAGACCTGACGAACATTTCCAGCACTTTCTATTTTTACTTCAGATCTTGGTAATGTCTGCAACAATATACAATTATGTAGAGCACATTTTTCATGTTGCTTTTCTTTCTTTGCTGTATGAGATCAAGTAATGACTAATGTAGACCACCCACCCTAATCCCAAACGGCTTTGTGGTGAGTTTTTTTTAGTTCCGTATTCCCTTCAACCCCCAATGAGAACTCCACTAATGTGTTCAATTTAAATATGTATAACTTCTGTTAGAGCTATTCAACCCTGAATGTCGTCTTCAGCTCACGTAGTTTAATCCAAACCTAATCGCATGCCTCCGTACCTTTGAATCTTTACCTGGAAATATTTATCCAACTTTTCCTTTTAAAATTGCAGTGACCTTTGCTTCAATCACTTACTGCATTAATACTTTCCAATTGCTTTAACACTTAACTCACTGAACATCACTTTGCTTTTGTATACTTCTGTGACATCACAAGCTTTACTAAATTGTTTTAACTTTTCTGCCTTATGACTCACTTATTGCTGAGCAGAATTGAGGGGAATTGGATGAGCATGTGATTGTAGAATATAAAATAATTAATTGACTTAAGCCATTTGGTCCCTCGAGTCAGCTTCACCATTCACTATAATCAAGCCTTATCCACTATATTAATTCCATATTCTCATTGTACCCCTGTATTCCTTTGTTGCCCCCATGACACTAGGTGAACAAACTTAGTCATGTCTCAATCCTAATGACTAAAGACGATCCTGAAGGGTCGCTAATCCTATTTTTCTCACGGTATAGGGCAATAATGCTTTACGTCTGCATGGAAACGTGTTTCTAAAAATTCAGAAGGATTTCAGTAGCTTGTCTGTCACACACAAAACAGGTCTTGTCCAGTTTTTCAAATGTGACAGCACCGCGATTTTATTAGATAATATTAATTCAGCTGATGACAGAGTAACTGCTCTCATAAGGAAAATCCAGGAGACTAGCACTAAGTCTTGATGCTCATTTAGAGTACTGGTGTAGACATGACAGGCTGAATGGCATAACACAAACCATGGTGAAGACCGATGAGTTGGAGGCCAGCACTCCAAGTGTACACCTTCAGGCAAGCAATAGTCGCTGTCTGATTTGGGAGTGCCAACATTGAATTGAAAAGATATGGGTTTGATGGACACAAATGTTCATTTGAAATGTAGATGAGTGGAATAAGAGCTGGATTTATTATCTTAAATTGTGAACATCACAATCTTCAACTGAAATTGAAACACACTTTGAGGCTGTACATACAGTGTGGTAAATATGCTGTTCTTCTAATAATTCAATTAATCGCTCAGATTTATCAAATAAGGTTTTAATTTTAATATCTCATCTGAAAATAGGTACTGAAGGTTTTAGTTTTGAAAGTATAGTAAGCGAAGTTGGAATGTAGAGGGAGAATTCTAGAACTAAGGGATATGATGTCTTTGAGGCTGTGCCACACAGAGTGGAGCAATGAAAAGAGAACATATGGTAAGGATATGATGATAAGAGAGTTGCAGCTGGGAAATGGGACTGGAGGACGTTGCTGAGGTGAAGAAAATAGGACTTTGCATTGAATTGCACCTCCAGATACTCAATGCCCAAATTTCTTCACTGTGTGTGAATTCACTTTTCATACATCATTTGGCTGCAGTGTTTTGTTATGTGTCTGGTTCCCACAAACTGTAAATTAATGATTGATTTGCTGAATTATTATTTGCAGAATGGTGTTGGTGAGAACACTGGGAGAGCTGTTGGCATTCATTCAAGTGTGCTTTTTTTATATTTGCCCAACAGCGCCTCAATGCCTATTAAAAATGATAAACCCTCATCCAGCACTTGTTCAGTGACACGCAGCATTGTCAATTTAGATAATGTGTTTACATCCTGGTAAAGTGCTTGGTGGTTCTTTACTGAGCTGAGAATGCTGCTCTCCCAAGCCAACATGTACAGCATCAAGGCACTTCAGACAAAGTCAGCTTTGCTGGGCAGGGCATGTTGGTGCTAATTCAACTAAGCCCTTAGAACCTACACAGATTGACAGATTAATAAATCAGTTATTCTTTACTGTTAGTTTGTGTTGAAACATAATTAAACATTTTGGTTTTTCTGTTCTCTGTTTTTAAATCTCTTGTTTTGCAGGTAACTGCACGTGGGGAAATAATTGTCGATTTATTCATCCAGGAATAAATGACAAAGGAAATTATTCACTGATAGCCAAACCAGATCCTTTTTCACCAAATGGAGGACATCACCTGGGACCCCATCCATTAATGCAGGCCAACCCTTGGGTAAGTGAGCACATGTTGTTAGAACACAAGCATTGGCCATTTGGCTGAACAGAAGTGTGGTGGTAATTTCCTGAACCATCTTATCTGTCTCACTCCTGCTATCCTTTAATGTTCCTCCTTTTCAGCTATTTATTGAAATTCCTTTTTAAAATGTATTTATGGATTCCTATTTAACTGTTTATAACATCTGTGTCAGCTGTCTAAAGATTTCTTTCCTTCAATTCATTTTATATTATTTGTGCCATTTGTTCTATCTGGAATAATGCTGTTCAAGGTGATCACCTGTGGGTTGGCAGTTTGCCACTAAGTTTCACTCCTTTAACTTCCCCCCTCTGGACTCCGTTTCTGTACTTTCTACAGTCCTGATTGTGTCTATGTTTGAGCTCCATCTACGAATTGAAGTCAGTTTTAAGAAATCATAGTTTCACTTTTCTTGTTCTTTTTACGTTAACGGAATAAGGGTATTGCTGGGTAGGCAGCGTTTATTGCCCATCCCTGATTGCCCAGAGGGCAGTTCAGAGCCACCCACATTGTTGTGGGTCTGGAGTCACATAAGGCCAGACCAGGTAAGGATGGCAGTTCCCTTCCCTAAAGGACATGAGTGAACCAGGTAGGTTTTTACGACAATCGACAGTGCATTCATGGTCATCATTAGATTCTTAATTCCAGATATTTTATTGAATTCAAATTCTATTATCTGCCGTGGCAGGATTTGAATCTATGTCCCCAAAATGTTATCTGGGTCTCTGGATTGACACTCCAGTGATAATATCACTAAGTCATTGCCTCCTTAGCCTTCAACTAAAATATTTTAGTGGTGCAGTAATTATTATTTCCCTGCTCTTTTAAATTGTTTTTTGTCAAGCATCGAATCCTGTTCTGTTGCTGAAGATTGTCCTTTTATGTGCAGGCACCCTGAATTTGTCGGAGAGAAATCCTCTTACCTTTGCTCCTCACTCTCTACATTGTCTTGAATCTCCATTTTGGCAACTTTTGCCCCTTTCCACTGAATTGAGCACCATTCTGCAAACCCTGTACAAATGGTTCCCATCATAGGAACTTTTCCACCAGATATTCATGACCATCCTGCCAAATTCATTGCTTCTCATGGCCAGTCCACACACATGGTGGTTCTCACTGACCAGCCATCTACAGCTCTTTTCTCTTATCCATCATCATTCATGTTCATTCACTACCTTCTACCAAAATACTTTTGTTCCCAAAGCTTCAAATCTATTATCTTCAGTCATTCTCCATTACAGTATGCAATCCTCCATTCCTTTTCAAACAACACATTCTATTTAACTGTGCACTCTTGTGGTCGATGAGGTTGAAAATACAGCTGGTCCAACCATAATCTACACTGAGATAGCACTCCCTGTTCAACAATATAATTAACATTTTGAATGGGCAATTAAATATTTCTGAGCAATATTGCCTTGTGTTGTTGTCTAACACTACTCCTGTGAAAATCCCTTAGTGGAAGACTCTGAAGGAAATCTTACCAAGTAGCAATATCATGGAAGACTAGTAACCCGCATAATAAAAGCTGCAAGCCAATTGCTGTGTTAGCACTTCCTTTCATACAGACACATCTGATACAGATCTGACCATAAGAAACTCCAGAAAGATATGTGCACAGCCCATAATGGAAACCAATCTCCCATCCATAGACTCCATTTATAATTCTCATTGCCGTGGAAACACTGCCAACACCATAAAAGACCCATTCCATCCTGGTAATACACTTTTCCAATTTCTTCCTTCAGGCAGAAGTTACAGAAGCTTGAACATGTGCACCAACAGGTTCAAGAACAGCTTCTTCTCTGCTAACACTAGACTGCTAAATGGAGCGTCAAATGATGTTGATCTTACTTTTGTGCACCTCCTGTGCAGCCTGAATGCCTCACTTTGTTTAAGCACTCTATGATCTGTGTCCTTGTTTGCTATGATTTGCCTGCCCTGCTCACAAAATAAAGCTGGTTACTGTATTTAGGTACATGTGATATAATAAATCAAGTCAAATTTTAATTAAACAGAAATGGAAATTGCTTGAAGCCAGGCTGGCAGATATCTGAGATTACACAATGCTCCAGGATATCTGACCTGCAGTGTTAATTAGTATACTAATTTGATAGTTCTATTTGTTGGCATTAACTAATGATGTATTTTTCTCCCTATAAGTGGGAACATACTGAAACTGGTTTGGGGGTACATTTTGTCATGTGTGTTTCTGTAAATGAATGCTTATTATACAATGATTGTGCTCCTTTTCTGTGCTTCACTGCTTATCTAAAATAGAACATGCAGGCCTGGCTGCTCTACCATTTGTGTGATCAATCTGATTTGCTAATTTTATGATGTGTTTTGAGGTTGGATTGAAGGTTTTAAGGAGATTTTAATGGACAGTGTTGCTTGCTCAGTTGATGAGCTCTAAATTTGTCCTTATATCAACGTCTCTACATAAAAACAAACTGGTGAGAACTCGGACAAACTCGTAGTGGTGGGTCTGGGTGGGACACTCTTCAGAGGCTTGATATGGACTTGATGGGCCGAATGGCCTGCTTTTTCACACTGTAGGGATTCTGCGGTTTCTCATAATGTACATCTCTGCAGCCGTAGGTTGCAGAGACAATAGGCTGTTCTCTGGGTCTGAGCATTTGATCAGACTGTAACCTGAAGAAAACTTACTTTCAGAGAATAGATAACGAGTTAAGCAATCAAAGCATGGCTGTTAATCTAGTAAACCCTGTCTAATCACCAAGCCAGAAATTAAGCAGAACTTTAAAACTAAATATTGAAGACTCTGTTTTTAATGATCTGATTTTCTGTTTTCTTTTCAGGAAACGCATGTTTTGGTGAGTATTGATTTAAGCTAAGCTTGTAAATCTCACCTAGAGGCTTTATAGTCTAGTCATACATCTGTAAAATTTGAATACCATTAGAAGCTTCCTAAACTCAAAGTTCTTGTTGGGGGAGGACTTTTTGAGAGAGAACCAAGAGGAAGAAAAATCAAGCAATCTTTGTGAAGTTTGATTGGAGTCTTCATGTGGATTGCTCCAGCACAGTGCAAAAACATGAACCATTAGTTCTCATTGAAAATTCAAATGAACTGAGAGAAAGTGATCTCTTAAACATCCCAGAATCCTGAATGATAAATTTCAGATTTAACTCATTTGGCCACATTCCTATCTCGTGTCCATTTGTGGTGCGAATGTGTTTTGTTTCGTATACATTACTAAATTTCCAATAAGTGATCAAAGAAATAGAAAAGACATCCCTCTGAGGAATTGTGAGTTTGTGTATAAATCTGCAAAGTGTATGTATTTTCTGTATTCATCTGAGGTAAAAAAACAGTGGAATACAGTTGAGAGAGACTTTCTCTGGGAGCCTCCAATTTTAACTCTTGGTCAAACGTGAGATATCGTATTTAATTACCTCCTCCTTTCTACATCCGATTGATGAATCATTACTACCATATGTTGATCACTAGTGTGAAGGAGTGCTGAGGATGGCAAGGGCACAGAAAGTACTCTGGTGAACTTGGTGGACTGCCCTTGACGTCGTGAGTTGAAGGGTCCGTTCCTGTGCTGTACAGTTCTATGTTCCATATCCTCAATACCAGCTGCTAGACTGTGACTACTGCCATGTCCTTTAGACTTGGTAGTTCAGACAGGGGCAGTCTACCAAGATCCCCAGAATACATCCTATGCCCTTGCCATTAACCCATCTCGGCATCTCATAATTTTATAGACTTACTTCAAGTCTTCCCTCAGCCTCTGCTGCTCCAGAGAAAGCAACCCCAAGTTCTTCTCTCTTTGTAGCTTATGTCCTCAAATCAAGGCAGCATCCTTATAAATGTCTTCTGCACCCTCTGCAAAGCTTCCGCATTCTTCCTATAACGTGGCGATCAGAAATGTACGCAGTACTGTAAATGTGGCCTAACCAAAGACTTAGAAAGCTGGTTACTCTCAGGGAGTTATGGACTTGAACCTCAAGATCCTTCTGCACATCAATGTTGTTCAGGGTCCTACCATTAACTGTATGTTTTTCCTTAACGTTTGATCACCCAAAGTGCAGCACCTCTCAATTACTTGGATTAAACTCCTACTATCTGACATTTTTCCGCCCATATCTGCAACTGATCTATATTCAACATACCCTTTGACAACCTTCTACATTATCCACAACTCCATCGATCTTTGTATTGTCTGCAAACTTACTAACCCACCCATCCACGTTTTCAGCCAAGTCGTTTATATATATCATAAACACCAGAGGTCACAGTATGGATCCTTGTGGAACACCGTTAGTCACATGTCTCCACCTTGAAAAACACCCTTCTACTGCTATCCTCTGTCTTCTGTGGGCAGGCCAGTTCTGAATCCACGCAGCCAAGTCACCATGGAACCCATGCATCTGAATCCTCTCAATGAGCCCACTATTAGGGACTTTGTCAAAAGCCTTACTAAAGTTGATGTAGACAACATCCGCTGCTCTACCCTCATCGATCACCCTTGTCACCTCCTTGAGAAATTCAGTCAAGTTAGTAAGACATGACCTGCCCTGCACGAAGACATGCTGACTGTCCCTAATTAGGCCATGCTTTTCCAAATGCACAAGAATCAATGAGACAAAATCGTATTTCACTTCGTCCTCACCGGTCTATCTATCGCAGAGGCATCTATCCATGGAAGTAATGGTCGGAGTGACCATGACAAAGGCTATGTAGAAATGAGTCCTACCTTTTCATTTGCTTGATTTGCACGCCATTTAAAACCTGTAACATTCACATGTTCTACCACCATGAAGACAGCAGTATAAACCATCTACAAGATGCTCTACAACAACTTACCAAGGCTGAAACAGCACCATCCAAAATTACAAGCCATACCATCTAAAGGACAAAGGTGTGGCAATACCACCATCTGTAAATTTCATTTGAAATCATATGCCATCCTGACTTGGAGCTAGTTTGCTCTTCCTTAGCTATTAATTGTATAAAAGCCTGGAACGCCCTCTCTGTCAGCGTTGTGGATGTACTTACACCATATGAACCATAATGGTTTACGAAGACAGGGCAGATCACCACCATCTCAAGGGCAACCAGGCTGGGCAAGAAGTACTGGGGTAGATAGCAGTGCCCACATTTTGTGAATTAATTTTTTTTAAAATACAGGGGGAGAGGGTCATTAGCTGAAGAGAGAAAGCTGTAAGTAATATTGACTCACATGGTTTGTGTTTCAAAGAAGAACCCAGGGGCTATAGAACAAAGAACAAAGAAAATTACAGCACAGGAACAGTCCCTTCGGCCCTTCAAGCCTGCTCCAATCGAGATCGTCTAACTAAGCCCATCATCTATTTTCTAAGGGTCTGCATCCCTTTGCTCCCTGCCCATCCATGTACCTGTCCAGACACATCTTAAAAGACACTATTGTGTCTGCATCTACCACCTCCGCTGGCAACGCGTTCCAGGCACCCACCACCCTCTGCGTAAAGAACTTTCCACACATATCTCCCATAAACTTTCCTCCTCTCACTTTGAACTCATGACCCATAGTAATTGAGTCCCTCACTCTGGGGAAAAAGCTTCTTGCTATCCACCTTGTCTATACCCCTCATGATTTTGTAGACCTCAATTAGGTCCCCCTCAATCTCCATCTTTCTAATGAAAATAATCCTATTCTACTCAATCTTTCTTCATAGTTCGCACCCTGCAGACCAGGCAACATCCTGGTGAACCTCCTCTGCACCCACTCCAAAGCAGCCATCCTTTTGGTAATGTGGTGACCAGAACTGTACACAGTACTCTAAATGTGGCCGAACCAAAATTTTATACAACTGTAACATGACCTGCCGACTCTTGTACTCAATACCCCGTCCGATGAAGAAAAGCAGGCTATGTGCTGCCTTGACCACCCTATTGACCTGAGTTGCCACCTTCAGGGAACAATGGACCTGAACACCCAGATCTGTCTGTACATCAATTTTCCCCAGGACTTTTCCATTTACAGTACAGTTTGCTTGTGAATTAGATCTTCCAAAATGCATCACCTCGCATTTGCCCATTTTGAGCTCCATCTGCCATTTATCTGCCCAACTTGCCAATCTATCTACATTCTGCTGTAATCTCTTTGCATTCCAGGGTGATGTTAGTTGGTGAGCTATAGCAGGTCAGAAATCTCACGATACCAGATTATAGCCCAACAGATTTATTTGAAAACACAAGCTTTCAGTGCTTCACTCCGTTTTTAGGTGTTAGTGAGAGAGAAAGTATCCAGTGTAGAACTTATAAATAAAAGATCAAAGGGTCACACCACTGATGAGGATATATGAAACAAACCTAAATTGCTGTTAAATCTTTCATCAGTTAGAAGATTTTAATTGATTACTGTGTATATGTAAATCCCTGAATTCCATTCAAGTCGATGTCCTGAGAGAAAAGGAGACATTTTAGGTCGGACAACCTGTGTTACGTGTGAGGCCTTGCCTAGAATCTGTTCGTGTTTTGGTTTGGAGTCAGGCTGAGTTTACTTCTGAAGTAGGAATTCATAAAATGCCACATTGACTGTCTATAAACAGTGACTTGAAAGGAGTTCAGTTTGTTTAATACATTCTCATCAATGGTGTGACCCTTTGATCTTTTATTTATAAATTCTGTGTCAGATACTACCTCTCTTAGTAACACATGAAGAAGGAGTGAAGCTCTGAAAGTTTGTGTTTTCAAATAAACCTGTATGACTATAATCTAGTACAGTGTGATTTTTGACCTTGTCCACACCAGTCCAACATCAGAGCTATAGCAGAGGAGAGTAAGTGACTATATCATTTGTCCACCATATCCTTCCAAGGCTGTGCCTTGTGTTAAGTTAGTAAGCTAAGGGGAAGTGGCTAAAGGTGAAAGAGAGTAATGGATTGATTACGATTTAGGACATCAACAATGGAGTTAAGTGTGCAGTTGAGAATATCTATAGTTGTGGAACTTGTGATTGGAGAGCCAGAAACTATGCAGTTAAGATAACAAAAGTGCACAGATTATGTAAAGTGGAGGATCATTCTTTCTGGGAGCTGATATAGAAAAAGGTGGGGTTGAAAAGTAGAATAGAGAGTTGGAGTTTGATAGTCACAGGTGATTAAAGATGGCCTCATTGCTGATTAATACAATGGGAACAATGAGGACCTATGAGATGACATGGTTAAGCGATCCCAAGTGCATGAAATTTCATGGCTGTTTTGTACCTAAGATTAGGCATGTGCTTGAGATGGTCGAAATCTGAACTAGGTATGGCTTCATGGAGACCTCGCAAAATTGGAGTCAGTGGGAACTGGGAAACTTTCTGCTGGTGGGAGTCATGTATAATGCAAAGAGGTTGTTGGGTGTCAACCATCCTAGCTCCAGCACTTAACACTTACACACAGCCTAGTACCTGCAGGACTTATACCAGGACTCCTGCCTCTTAGATAGTAGTTCCCCAGGTAGACACTTTACAGTCAATCTGTTCAGATATGTTATGACACATCTCTGGAACAGGTGTGACTCGAGACCAGGCCTTCAAACTTGAAAAGGTAGGGACACTACCACTATGCTTGAAGACCCAAGTTCCTCAAGTTTTTTTAAATCAGGTTGTTCAGACATGTTGTGACGTATCTAGTGCAGGTGGAATTTGAACCCAGACCTTCTGGCCCAGAAGTGGGGTCAGTATCACAGCACCACAAGAGTCTTTAAGATCAGGGCATTTCGTAGGCTCACCAACTTCAACTGTTTCGTCATTAAACTTCAGTCCATAATAATGTCAAATATGGGTACATCCCCTAATGATTGCACAATCTTCAGCACCATTCGCAACACTTCTGAAACTGAAGTCAGCCTTTGGCTGACAAATATGAAGTAACATTATGCCATACAAGTGCTAAGCAATGATTGTACCCAGCAATAGAGTGACCGACCATCGCCAATTGATGTTTCATTGGTGTTACCATAACTGAATCTCCTGCTGTCAGCTTACTAGGAGTTACCGTGGGCCATAAACTGAGCAGGACAAGCCATATAAATAAAGGAGATACAAGAGCTGGTCAGTGACTTGGAATCTTGCATTGAGTAACTCATCTGTTGTTTCCCCAGTGTCTGTCCACCGTCTACCAGGCACAAGTCAGGATTGTGATGAAATACTTTCCTCTAGCCTATTTGTGTACAGCTCCAACAACACTGAAAGTACTTAATACTATCCAGGATAAAACAGTGAGGGGCTCTTGTGGTGCAGAGGTAGTTTGCTTACCTCTGATCCAGGAAGCCTTGGTTCAAGACCCGTCTGCTCCAGAGTGATAAAATAACATTTCCGAACAGGTTAATTAGAAAATATCCATAGCACAGTAAAACTGTCCAGGAAAAAACAGCCCTCTTGATTGGTACCCTAACCACCACCTTTAGTGTTCACTCCCATCGCTGTACCATCTACAAGGCGCACAGTAGTTACTCTTCAAGCGTCCTCCAGCCACAACTTTTCAAATGCATGACTATTTCTGTCTAGAAGGACAAGGGTAGCAGATGCCTGTGAACACCACCCCCTGTAAGTTCCTCTCCTAGCCATGCACCATTCCTTCACTGTCACATTGCCCAAATCAAGGAGCTGTCTTCCTAATAGTATTCTGTGTGACCCTGCACCACCAGAACTGTAGCATTCAAAAAGGTGCCTCACCACCACTACCTCCAGGGAAACTATGGATGAACAATAACTGCCACAATAGACGGAGATGACCATATTTCTTGAACAGATTTTTTTTTCAGAAGCACGTAAGGCCTAAAATGCACTGGAAGAAGAGAAGTCTCTTCACTCTTCCCTAACTTTCCTCATTCAGTTATTACTGGATGTGCTTTTAGTTGTATAGAACATAAGAAAAAGTTGAAGCAACAGACCATTTTGCCTAGGTTCACTTTATCACCTGGAAAGACACTCCCTTAGTACGCCTTCAGAAACACAAGTAATAAATCCAAGCCCTGGATTGGAACCTGAGTTTCCAGGTCTCTGTTGCTGGTCCAATGATAGTATCTCTCTGCCGTTACCTCCTGAGGTGAAAATTGTGGCTACTTGATGATTGGGCATACGTCATTTATAATGATTGGATTTGGAATATTTCAGGTTCACAACATAACTACCACCTGCAGATATAGTGCTACCAGTAGATGGCAATCACGGTCCTTTAATTGGAGATTTTACTGTGAACTGCTGTTTCTGCCTCTGGCTGCTGAGGATTAACATCCAGATTAAATAATTCTGTATAACGTTTAAGCAGTGACAATATTGTTTACATAAAAGATTCTCTCTTTCTGAACCAGGGTGCTCCAGTGATTGATGAATTGATGCCACCCATTCCCTTAGAACCTCCAGCAGAGAGTGCGTGGGAAAGAGGCTTACGACATGCAAAAGAGGTAAATAGCAACTTGCCTCAAATTTTGAAACACTAATTTCGCTAAAAGGCAGTCAGTCCTCCCCAGACCAGCATGTTCTTGCCTGCCACCCAATCACCAGCAGAGTGTGCCCTTCACCCAGTGCAAATCCCTGAAGGGTGAATGTCCTCACTAATTACTGGAATGTCTCCCTGGATAATGAACAAGATTGTCTGGGGTTTGATTTGAATCCATAACCTTTTGACCTAGGTGAGCATGCAATTCACTAAGCCACACTTGAGTGGATAGTTTCATATGTGTTTGGCTTGGTCATGTGATTTTTTTTTCTTGGTCCATCTTTTGGAATCTGTTAACTCAAAAGTAGTTCAACATATTACATTGGAAACTTCAAATCTGATATTACATTGGAAACATCAAATCTGATGTATGAGGTTTCTGGTTACTCAGTTATTTATGGTTCGTCACAGTGAGCCTAGGTATGTGTTGACCAGGTGTTAAACAGTGAGTGAGCAGAGAAGTACAGCAAAGGTAATTTGAAGGTTTGCTGCTGAATTGATGCTTGGATTTGTTTTCAGTCTTTCATATTATTACTTTCAGATGCTGAAAAAAGCCACCATCAGGAAGGAACAAGAACCAGACTTTGAGGAAAAACGGTTCAATGTTACCATTGGTGATGATGATTTTGACAAGGAAAATGATTTTTATCGGGACTGGAATTATCGTGTTGCAAGAGACATCCGAGAGCCAGGGTGAGCACTGAAAGGCACAGCAGCTGGTTTCCATGTTGACTGTAGTTGATCAGAACAGATGTGTACTGCCACTTTGTTAATGAGTAGTGAGCACAATTTGCTCATGCTGCCTCAATTGACCAGGCTCAGACAGCTAATAATTCATTTAGGCTCTTTGTTTTCTCAGTATTGTATTCAAGGAGTCCAAATTTGAGGTGGATTATTATGTTCTGTTACGGATGTACCGAATGCGTTTTTGCATGAGGATTCAGAGGATTAGATAGGGTAAACATTGAGAGTCTTTTTTCCTAGGATGTTGATGTCGGCTCGTACAAGGGGGCATGGCTGCACATTGAGGGGTGATCAATTTAAGACAGATGTCAGAGGCAGATTCTTTACTCAGAGAGTGGTAAGGGCATGGAATGCCCTGCCTGCCAGTGTAGTTAACTCAGCCACATTAGAGGCATTTAAACAGTCCTTGGATAAGCATATGGATGATGATGAGATAGTGTAGGGGGAGGGGCTTAGATTAGTTCACAGGTCGGTGCAACATCGAGGGCCGAAGGGCCTGTTCTGCGCTGTATTGTTCTATGTTCAATGCAGGCAACAATACTTTGTATTGTACCCCTTTTTCTCTGAGGGCACACTTACACTTGCAACAAAGAAGAAAATTTTAACCCAGATATCTCAAAACTGTTTATATTAATGTATTTTGGCATTGTAATTTAGAGTTCGTCTGTGAATGCAATAATTGCACAAAGATCAATCCTTTTAAGCATATAAAATTCAAACAGGGTAATTCATTGAGTGACCAGCGTAAACATAAGTGAAAGAGATAACTGTGTTTGATGGACCTAATTGCCAAAGTGCATAAGCTGGGGCAGTAGATTCATCCAGTTGGAGTGTCAGTCATTTGTATGACATCACTTTGGTAAACCTCTTTCTTAATTCTTTCTTTATACAAATGGAGAGTATTACGGGCATTTTTGGAGGAATGCTTACTGGCTGGGCAACATCTTGATATTGGCCAGAAGCAGCACTAAATCCTAATCCACTTTCTGTTAGCCAAATTGGTCCAGGGTCTGACAGCAAAATAGTTCACTCCTTGAGGGAAATCCCAGTTTGTACCAGTCAGTATTCTGCATATTGCATTAGGTTGCAGGAGATGATATATTAACTTAATATTGTACAATTCAGAATTCATGTAGTTTTGATCTGCAGATCAATTGCCGCTCAGCGTTAGCACCACCATTTATCATGTCATTTGAATGAGTTCAGATGCTACAGTTTTCTCATTGAAAAAAAAAATGCAGTTTTACCTTCTCATGCATTTAAATAGTTGCTGAATTTTGTTCATTTTTATCATTTGGCTTCATGTTAGTGTGCATTGTCTGGAGAATCTCTGCGCTGTACCCAATTACAAGAATGCAGTTCTATTCTTGATGTATGTTGAGTTATGCAATCCCAGCCACCCAGAGGGTGCGCGAATCAAGTAACGGTGGTGCTCCTGAGGGAGAAAGGTGATGACTGAATCAAGGTTTCATTTTCTAATGAGAAGTGTATGTCTCTTTCTGAACCAGAGCAGAACTGGCATTTGCCTCTGTTTCTTCTGTAAGACAACTTGATCTACTGGCTCAACATGCTTCCATGTACTCACTGCTGACTCCATCCACTAAGAGCTAGCCAAAAACACTCCTTTGATCTGGTCAGGGGACCTCCAACTCTGTATTGAGCGTTGAGGCACCGTGCAATCTTTCCATGATAACAAGTTGTAGAGTTGGATGAGCACAGCAGGCCGAGCAGGGGGCTAACTTTTCGGGCCTAGACCCTTCATCAGAAAAATCTTTCCATCACCTGTTTTCCTAGTAATTTGGTAATGGGAAAGCTGGTAAGCAAGGTACATCTGTGTTCAACAGAATTGAATTTTTCAGGATGAGTCCTCAAAAGTGTGTTTATGGTAGTTCATGCAAAAGAAACTCAGTTGAATATTGCTCCCTTCTGCATTATGGACAGCACTGTTTCCAAAGTTGATGCTTTGAATGTGATTCTCCTGTTTTGAGCATTTTGGCATAAATCTTAATGGCATATTATTCTGGAGAGCTTTTGGAAAGAGGCTTTGCTTATTGAGACAATTCTTTAAAGTGTATTTGGCCATTGTTGAGTTAGGTGGGTTTAGATGCTGCTTTCAGTTATTGGTAACAAACATTTACCAACTTATTACATGTTTCAGTTGGAAAATTAGAGTTGGAATTTGGTTACAGTAATTGAGGATAATAGTTTTTAAAGGCTGTTAACTGTTTTCGGGCTTCAGCTTCTATTGGAAACGTGAACGAGTTTAAAGTAGCAAGCCAAATAAAACCTTCTTGTACTTTCCTTCAAATGCACCAGCGACTTGGAGTACAGAGAGGCAATCAGTTACGGGTAAGGACTGTTCAGTGTGCTCTTTACTATTGTTAATACTTTCATTTATAGATTTACTGGTCAGACTATTCACCATGCCTGAGCTGGAGCTTTGCATGAATATCATTGCTAATTTAATTCCTCTTTTTGTTTCAATGAAACAAAGAGAGGAGGAGGCTGGAAGAATTGGTTCCCTGTGAACAAGAGGCAGAGTGGTACAGTGATGTTGGAGCAAAGTTAAAATCATTCTGAGTTGATTATTGAATACTTGTCTGTCTTGAGATAGTTTTCTGTGTGAACTGTATAAGATTTCCAAGTGTCAGGGCAACTTTGGTGCTCAGATTAACATCTTGGGAAGGTGGGATGCAGCATGCGAATGTGGTCTAGTTATCTTGCAAGGTTGTGTTTTGAGGGCAGAGTTCAACTTTTTTTTATAATTTGCTAATGAATTCTGAGAGATGTCTTTGCACAGTTAGCAACAGTCCCGGTGGGGGGGGTGGCGGCGGCGGTGGAGGCATTAATCAGCTCAAATGTTCAGTGATACAAAATCACTTCCAAGTGCTTGTTCTTGTTTTCCGAGCTTGACTCCCAGTTAGTGCTAAATTCTGGACTACAGAGAAGATGGGTTCCAGGAATCTTGTGGCGCAGTGATAGTGGCCCCACCTCTGAATCAGTCTCACCTGCTCCAGAGGTGTAATAGCATCTTAAAATGGGCTGTCCAGAAAATATCTATAGGATGGGTTCTATCTAACTTCACCTGCATCTACATTTCCTCACAATGAAGCAGTCACTGGCCATAAATGGCAAAACCTTGATGATATTTGTGCTTTGGTTGTTATGTGCCACGATGTTACTTGACACTTAAGTGCCAGTCAATGTCTGCCCTGACCAAGGTGGAGTCTTAAACACCTCACCTTGACATTCATAGCCATTACCACCACTGATACCCCTGCTGTTGGCATTCTAGGGGGCACTATTGATCAGAAACTCAACAAGAGTACCAAGGGGCGACAATGTAGTGGTATTGTTACTGGGTTAATAATCCAGACAAATGTTAATTAGTACCAGTAACCCACTAATGCTCTGGAGACCAAAGCAAAGCACTCTGAATCCTGGAGGTCTGAAATTTAAAAAAGCACAAAATGTAGGAGAAACAGAACAGGCCTGGCAGCATCTATGGAGATAGAAGCAAGAATTAGCATTTAAGCCCAGTTAAAGTCTTTTGGAACCATTGGGTCACTAATGCTCTGGAGACTTTGATTCAACCCCAATACCTGGCAAAATTTCAATTCAAGTAACAAATCAGTTCAGAAGTACTCTTGGTAAAATTATCATTGATTTGTTTATTGTTCATGGAATGTGGGTATTGCTGGTTAGACCATCATTTATTGCCCATTTCTATTGCGCTGGAGAAGGTGGTAATGAGCTGCCTTCTTGAACCACTGAAGTTCTCTTAAGTGTATGAATACTGAGTGCAGTTAGGGAGGGTGTTCCAGGATTTTAAGCCGGTGAAAGTGAAGGAACAGTGATGCGACTTGAAGGCAGGATGATTTGGAGAGGCACTTGCAAATGAATGTGTTCTCAAGCATCTGCAGCCCTTGTCCTTCAAGTGGTAGTGGTCACCTGTTTGGAAGGCTCTGTCAAATGAGCCTTGGTGAGTTGTTGCATCTCGTAGATGGTGCACTCTGTGCATCAGTAGTGGAGACAGTAAATTTTGCCAATCAAGTGGGTTTCTTTGGATGTTTCCTCATCACCCTGTTCAGAGATGTTTTTGCACACACCTCTGAAGCAGGAGGGACTTCAACACAGCGCCCCTGGCTCAGAATAGGTACTCTACCACTGCACCACCTGAGCCCAGCGATCTGTTTTCATTCTGGGTTGTGTCAGACTACTTGAATGTTGTTGAAGAATACTCTGTGACACTCCTAGTTTATGCCTTGTGGTGGGGACCTGGCATTAGGGAGACATAAAGATGAGTTTCTCTCTGCAGAATTCCTAGCATCTGACCTTCTGTTGTGGTTGCAGTGCTTGTATGGCTAGTCCTGTTCAATTGCTGATAAATGCTAACCCCACAGGGTGTTGATAGTGGTGGGGTGGCAGGTGGCGGGTGGAGTCAGTGATGGTAATGCAATTGTACATCAGAGGTAATGGTTAGATTATTTCTTGATAGGTATGCTCATTGCCTGATACTTGTGTGGCATGAATGTTACATGCCACTTATGAATTCAAGCCTGCATTTAGATGTGGGCTGCTTTAATGTCTGAGTCATTGCAAATGAGGTTGAACACTGTGCAATCATCAACAAACACCCCCACTTCTGATCTTATGGAAGGAAGTTCATTGATGAAGTAGCTGAAGATGTTAGGACCTAGGACACTATCCTAAGGTAGGTGCTGATATTGCAGTTGTACTGGAACAACTTCAAATTCTGGAGTGTCAGTTCTGAGATGATAGTGGAGCGCCTTTTTAAATCACTGCAATATGTAGTCCTGGGACTCCCACACTGCTGTAAGATTGTGTCCCAGGAATTTGACCTATGGCAGTGAAGGAATTGCAGTACAATTCCAGGTCAGGATGATGAGATTTGGAAGGAAACCTGCAGATTGTGGCATTCCGTGAATCATCTGCTCCCTTTGGCGTCATGGAGGTTGCTAGTTAGGAAGGTACTGCCGTAGACCCCTGGATATGTTGGTGCAGTGCATCCTGTAGATTGTACACACTGTTGGCAATACAGTAGTGGTGGAGAGAGCTGAATGTTGAGGATGGTGGACAGGATGCCAATCAAGTGGACTATTCTTTGTTCTGTAGCGTTTGGGCTTCTTAAATGTTGTAGGACTTGCTTGCATCTGGAGCAAGTGGGAAAGCATTCCATCACACTGCTAACTTCTTGAAATGTATATTTTAAAAAATGAGACTACAAGAGCACATTTAAGGCTGTGACTTATGGGTACATAATGTCTGCCTCCTGGCTGCCCCAAAGGTTCCTCTAGTACCTACAAGGTACACATGAGGCGTATATAGTAAAAGAGATCTAAGGCACAGACAAAGGACCTTCAGCCCATCAGGTCTGTGCTGGTCAAAAACAAACACCTAATTATTCTGCACTTGGCCCATGGCCTCGTATGCCTTGGCATTGCAGTGTACATCTAAATACTGCTTAAATGTTATGAGGGTTTTTGCCTCTACCAGGCAGTATATTCCAGATTCCCAGCACTTTTTCACTTTGAATGAAAAACTCTTTCCTCACATACTTTCTAAATCTCCTGCTCCTTACCTTAAATTTATGCACCTCAGTCATTGATCTCTCCACCAAGGGGAAAATTTCCTTCCTTGCCTAGGAGTATGTCTAGATCATTCTGGCCCTCGACCCTGTGCTGCCCTTCAGTGAGATCATGGCTAACCTGTGGCCTAGCTCCACATACCTGCCTTTGGCCTGTATCCTTTAATTCCCTTGCCTTAAACATTTATCTACCTCTAAAATTAACATCTGATCCACATCAATTTCCATTTTTTGGAAGAGCGGTCCAAACCTTGACTGCTTTTCTGAGCAAAAGTGCTTCCTGACATCTCTGCTGAACAGTGTGGCCCTAATTTTTAGACTTGTGCTCTTTAATTCTAAAATCTCCAGTCAGTGAAAATAGCTTAGCTTTATCTACCCTCTCTTTTCCTGTTATATCTTGAAGACTTCAATCAGATCACCCCTTAATCTTACGAATTATAGAGAAAGCAGGCCTATTTGTGTGTCGCTCCTCCTAATTTAACCCCTTTAGTCCAAGTATCTTTCCTGTAAACCTACCCTTCCTAAGGTATGGTGCCCAGATCTGTTCACGGTATTCCAAGTGGGGGCCTAACAAGGGTTTTGTATAACTGCAGCATAGCTTCTATTTTCTTAAACTCCAGTCCTCTAGCTATAAACGCCAACATTCCATTAGCTGCCTTGATTATTCATTGCATAATTTGTGGTATTTTAATAGTCGATGCACCTGAACATTTGTGTCTCTTTAATATATGACTTTGTGCCATTTTTCAAGTCATTAGTAAATAATATGAATAACTGAGGTATATTGTAGACACCAGTGGTCACGTCCTGCTAATTTGATTACCAGCCATTGTCCCTGCTTTCTGTCGCCTGGCACTCAAGCAATTTCCCTGCTACGTTAGTAATTTGCCGTCAATTCCATGGGCTCCTACCTTAGTTAACAGTCCCTTATGTGAGATTTTATCCAAAGCCTTCTGGAAATCCATTTAAACAACATCCACAGACATTTCTCTTTCCACTAACGGAGTCATCTCTTCAAAAAATTAAGTGAGGTTTACCAGGCATGACATTCTTGTCGTGAATCCTTGCTTTCTATCTCTGACAATTGAAAATTTCGAGCTGTTCAGTTACCCATTTTTGATTTATGGACTTTAACACTTTCCCTACCACAGGTTTCTTGTTCAAAAATCTACCTTATTTGCCTTAAAAAGAATTCAACAAGCTAGCCTCAATTCCCTAGCAGGGAATCCCACAGATTCACAAGGCTTTGAGGAAGGTTTTCCTCAGCTCAATCTCGGATCTGCTTCTCCTAATTTTGAGGCTATGCCCCCAGTTCTAGTTTCACCTGCCAAGGGAAGCAACATCCCTGCTTCTGTCTTATCTATTCCCTTCATAATTTTGTTTTTAACATGCATCGCCTCATTTCTCTAAATTCCAGTGAGTATAATCTTAGTCTTCTCAATCTCTCCGCGTAAACTGACTGTCTCAATTCCAGCATCAACCTAATGAACCTTCTCTGCACTTCCTTCAGTGCCATTACATCCTTGCTCAAGTAAGGAGACCAAAAGCATACACAGTACTGCAGCTATGACCTCACCAGCACCCGATATGTCTAAAGCATAACCTCCCTATTTTTAAACTCCATTCCTCTAGCAACAAAGGACAATATTCCATTTGCCTTCTTAATTACCTGCTGCACCTGCAAAACATCGTTTTGTGGTTCATACACTAGGACACCCATGAGCCTCAGCGTAGCAATTTTTCACCATTTAAATAATAGTCCATTTTGCTGTTATTCCCTCCAAAATGGGCGAGTTCACATTTACCAACATTATACTCCATCTGCCAGACCCTTGCCTACTTACTCAACCCATCAATAACCTTCCGCACACTTTGCTGCACCACCCGTCAGAATGTCCTCTGTGAACTTTGACACGCTACACTTGGTCCCCAACTCCAGATCATTTATGTTAATTGTAAGCTTTTGCAGTCCCAACACTGATTCATAAGGCACAGTAGCCACTGATGCCAACCAGAAAAGCACCCATTTATCCCCATTGTTTGCTTTCTGCTAGTTAACCAATCTTCTATCCATGCTAATGTCTTTCCCCCTGACACCTCTCACTTCCCAATGATGGCCTAGCAAGTCATTCAATGATATCAAATGGGCAATTAAGATTGACCTCTGTGAATAATTAAAGCTTGAAGATCTTTAACAACTGGTGTAGGGTTTTACTTCAGGGTCCAAAAGGCAAAGCAAATCAAACCACAGCATCAGCCTATCCCCCATGAGCTCCTTTTAAGTAAGATACGATTCCTTCTGCTCTCTTAACCCTACAATTACTTTTAATCCTAAAACTGTATTAGTGAATGGTCATGCATAGCTTGATCTACCTTCTGTCCAGTTTCACTGCCAAAGTGCCAGTATTTGAGACATTGATTTGAAAGTGGATGTCAATATTGGTTGGGCAGGTATGCTTATTTCAATCTTTATTATGAAGCTCTATTTTTGTTCACATGGCCAGATTCTTCCAGCCCTTCTGCTTAAAAAACCAATCTGCATCACTAGCAAATGTCATATGCTTTTTGCAAATTGCCATCACCATTGATTCCTCAGAAATTAACCATCTTCATAAGCCCTGGCTGTTGAGCATACTAGCATATAAACCAAAGAACATATGTGTCCGTAACATTCTCCCTTAATGGAGACTTTTAATAAAGGTGACTCAAAACATGTTGAGTTTTACCAGCAGATGTTTAGATTTGAACTGTTACCATCGAATGAGTTTCCAGTTTCAGCTATGGGTAGCTGTTCCCCCAACCTTGTCATGATCTAGTAGCATTGAAGTCCTGTTTTGATTCAGCCTTCACTGACAGCTACCATTAGAAATTTCAGAAGAACGATGTTCTTTGCGACTCAGTGTATGAACTAGAACTGTTGTTGGTTTGTATAAATTTGTAATGATGGGAAAATGAATGTGAAGTTGTTAGCCTGAATTCCCATCCCTGCTTATTATCCAACTACCACACCCCACCTAATAAGAAAATATTTGTTATGAGGGGGGAATTGAGCCTTTATTGTACCCTGCAGTATCTGGCTGCTAGAATTCATTGTCTGGTCCTATGTGCAAAGCATCATTAGTAGGCAGTTGCATGTAATCATATTCACCCTACTATAATTATGTTTTATGAATACTGCTGTGATATTCAAGATAGAATGGAAACTGGACTACACAAGCTTGACCCTTTTTTCTTGATGCTTAGGCCTGACCCCTATATAACTCCCTATTATGAGCATGAAGTTGAACGGTACTGGCGTGGTGGACAATACGAGAACTTCAGAGTCCAGTGGACAGAAGCGGACTATCATTACAGGGTAAGCTTGTTGAGAAACAAAATAAGCATTTTGTCAAAAATTTTTGTTTTGCACTTATCAGGACAAGATGCAAAAAAAACCAAAATAAAGGCAAAGCAACGTTTGCATTAGTATGAGAGGAGGGTGCTGATTTGTTGGCAAGTAGGCTGTATTTGGTAGAGATGTTACGGTCTTTGGAGGACATGGAGCTTCATGTCATGCTGGTATTGAAATACATACATTGCATCAGTAATCGCTGTGATACGCAGAATATTTTTTTGATCTGACGACAGCTTCTTGTTAATAGCAAACTCCTCTCACAGAAACATGGAAAATTGGCAGAGGAGTAAGCCTTTTGGCCCTTAGAGCCAGCTCCAACAAACAACATGGTCAGGGCTGATCTGCCAGTCGTAGTTCCCTGTTTTCTCTCCCGCTATCTCCTTAAACAGCGGGGTGACATTTGTTACCTTCTGATCTACAGGAATCGTTATTCTATGCAAAATCTTGCCATCTACCCTGCACAACTAAAGTTATCAATACAGAACTTTAATATTAAATTCTCTTTTTGCCATGTAATTGACATTGAATTATCCAGTAGCTTGCATTAAGCAGTGTTTTTATGCATAGTCATAACTTGAATGAATGAAACTAAACTATTTTTAGTTAAATTACTTTTAAAGACAGCATCTTTGCATAATACCGGTGAGATAACATGAGTGAAGAAATGTGTGATATATTGAGGTGAACGGCAATGAAATAGGAATTAGAGAAAATGGTGGATGGTGCACACGTACAGAAGGAGTGATTTGTCTCCTTGTTGTCTGATTTCTTTTATTATTAGGCCCTGGGGTTACTGGACCCTGCTTCTGCTTTGTTGTTCTTTCCTGTTTCGTTTAAAATTATTCCCCAACTATTTATCCATTCTCACTCTGCGCCTTGTATATGTCTCTCATTTTTTTATCTGTCAATTTACCTCCTATTAACTCCTTATTATAATTTCTGTAATTTAATCATCTCCTGATTCCCAGTTAAGTACGTTATTATAAAAGAATACCAAGAACTCGGGGCAGGAGTAGACAATTCATCCTTTTGAGCCTGCTCTATTATTCAGTTTAATCTTGGTTGATCTCGTCGCAGCCTCAACTGCATTTTCCTGCCAGCTATTCGCAACCATTCAACCAATTACTGATTTAAAATCTGCTTCTCTCCACAATAAGTTTACTCAGTCTTGTGGTATGAACCACACTCTGAGCTAGAGAATTCCACAGATACATGATCCTTTGAGAGAATTAATTTCTGCTCATCTCTGCTTTAAATCTAACATCCCTTCTCATAAAACTGTGATACCTCTCTCTAGAATCATAGTCATATAGCATGGAAACAGATCCTTCAGTCCAATTCGTCCACGCCAACCAAACATCTCAATCTGACCTAGCCCCATTTGCCAATGTTTGACTCATTTCCCTCTAAACCCTTCCTGTTCATATAGCCATCCAGATGCCTTTTAAACGTTGTAATTGTACCAACCTCCACCACTTCCTCTGGCAATTCGTTCCATACATGCACCGTCCTCTGTGTGAGAAAGTTACCCCTCAGGTCCTTTTAAAATCTTGCCCCACTCACCTTAAACCCAAACATTGTAGTTTTGGACTTGCCCACCCTAGGGAAAAGACCGTGACTACTCACCCTAACGTTGCCCCTCATGATTTTATAAACCCCTATACGGTTACCTCTCGACCTCCGACACAGAGCTCCAACCTATTCAGTCTCTCCCTGTAACTCAAACCCTCCAACCCTGGCAATATCCTTGTAAGTCTATTTGGCACCCTTAAGTTTAACAACATCCTTGCTGTAGAAGGGAACCCAGAATTGTATGCCAAAATCTGAAAGTGGCCTCACCAATGTCCTATACAGCTGCAAAGTGATATCCCAACTCCTGTGCTCAGTGTTATCACCAATGAAAGCAAGCATGCCAAATGCTGCCTTCACCATCGTCTACCTGTGATTCCACTTTGAAGGGGCTATGCACCTGCACCCCTAGGACATGAGTGGGATTTGTGGCATTAACAAGAATAATACTTTTCTAGTCTATGCTGAAGTCAGAGGGAGAGTACAATAAAACTGAAGGCCCGTCTTTTAATGATTTCATTTTATTTGGGGATCTCTGACCCAGCATCGTATCCTCTACTCTGTGGGATACCCTGGATGCTGCTGCTGGCCTGGATGACCATGTGCAGGAGATATCTCTGGCTAGAACAGCTCAAGCTCCAGATCTTTTCTAGATTGGCCCACAAGAAGAAACATGTTTCAGTGTCTAGTTTGTGAACCCCTTTTAGCATCTTGTATAGCCCAATTAGATCTTCTCTCATTCTTCTATACTCTAGAGGGTATTAGCCTAGACTACTCAATCTCCCTACATATGATGAGCCCCTCATCTTTGGTATTAATTTTGTAAACCTCCTCCAATCTGCCTCCGGTGCAACTACATCCCTCAAATAAGGGGCCAAGACTGTACGTATTACTTCAGAAGCGGTCTCACTAATGCCTTGTACAGTTGCAGCAATGTTTGCCTACAGTTTATACTTTCTTCAGTAATAGATGCCAAAATTCCTTTTGCCTTCCTTATTACTTGCTGAACCTGCATACTAGCTTTCTGCAATTCATAATGAAGGAACTACAAAACCAGAAATATGGGAATATTTTAAAATATTTTCAGAGTATTTGAATATTTTCAAAATATTTATTTAAGAAGCACCTTGGAATGAAACAGTTTTCATGTTGAAGTCTGTAATCTGACAAGAACATTAGAAAGATCTCAAGCTGACCCGAAACTTTAACTCTTTCTCTCTTGATGCTTTCTGACCTGAGTGTTTCCAGAATTTTCTGTAATAATTTCAGATTCCCAGTATCTGAAGTATTTTGTTGTTTTCTTCTATTTACTTTGTCCTCGTCATTTTTAGCTTGTCTGTATACGATATGCTCCACTTCGGATGCAGAGTCCAAATCTAAACATAAAGTTTCTGCACCTGTCTAAACTGATCAGCAGCAAGAAAACCAAATTGCTGGAAAAACTCAGCAGGTCTGGCAGCATGAATGAAGAAAAAAATCGGATCCAGTGACCCGTCACCTGACCTGAATCGTTAACTCTGCTTTTGTTTCTTCACAGACGCTGCCAGATCTGCTGAGCTTTTCCAGCAACTTCAGTTTTTGTTGGCCTTGGGCTGCTACTTCATTTTGAAAGGTGTTAAATTACACTAATTGTTGTAATGACAGTTAATCTGTGATTATTTCTCACATGGACAATCTTGCCTCCTTTCCTCCCTATTGTGTAACACTGCAGGTAATTTAGACACTCCAAACAAACGTTGCTTACATGTGTTAACCAGCAGTAGTTACCCAAACGTGGAAAATATTGCACAATGTGATACTGTTGAGAAATCAGTCATCTGAATGAGTTCAGAAATTAATTAAACATTTTCTTTCAATTTCACCTTCCTTTCCTGTACTATTCCATCCTAATGCTGTATCCTTTTTGCATTGAGAAATCCATGACCTCACCCAGGCTGATTTGATTTAATTCTGCCCTTGTATGATGGCCACACACTCTCCAGCAGTGGTCAGGGGCATGATCCCTTTTTCCTTTCAATAGTCCAAGTGTGCTGACCAAATTAAGACAAATGCTCTCAGCACTGACTGAGAATTGAACCTGTAGCTGCCCAATTTGTTCTGTTCTGTGTGATTACATATAGGGCTATACTTGCTGCTACCCTTTGGACCAATTGGTGCAAGATTCTAATAGTAACAGATAGAAAGCAGAGTTAACATTTTGGATCCAAAGATTTGTCTTCAGAACTGATTGTAGCAAGGATAAAGGTTGACAGTGGAATGGTTATGATAGCAGCCCATGTAAAAACAAGGTGGGGATAAGGACATGAGAGAAGATGCTAAGGCCCTATAATTATTGAACTCAGTGCTGAATCCTAAAGGCTGCAGAATCGCTGAGTGGAAATTGAGATGTTCTTCCAGCTTGCACTGAGCTTTGCGGGAGCACTACAGCTAGCCTGAGATACACATGTTGGCCAGGGAACATGGTGTTGAGTTGATTAGCAACAGGAAGCTTTGGGTCATTTTTGTGGTCAGAATGTAGATGTTCTGCATCTTTGTCTCTTCATCAGAAACTCCCCGTTGGCCCTGTGTTCTACCATGACATCTATGAATGGGAGCTGTTCGTTCTTTTCTTCCCTGGTGAATTTGCTGGTGAGAGAGTTGTTTATTAATTTATTAGCAGACACGCCAACTAATAAACAACACTCTCGCCAGCATCAAATTCACCAGGGAGGAAGAAAAGAACGAACATCTGCCATTCCTAGATGTCTTGGTAGAACGCAGGGCCAATGGGGAATTTCTGACAAAGATACACAAGAAGGCCACACAAACGGATCAAATCCTGAATTTCAACAGTAACCATCCCAACACCCACAAACGAAGTTGCCTGAAAGCACTACATAAACAAGCGACAACACACTGCAGCAACCTGGAACTACTATGCTGAAGAAGAAGAAGGTTGATGTGTTGTATATGGATTTCAGCAAGGCGTTCGATAAGGTTCCCCACAGTAGGCTATTGTACAAAATGCGGAGGAATGGGATTGTGGGAGACATAGCAGTTTGGATCGGAAATTGGCTTGCTGAAAGAAGACAGAGCGTGGTAGTTGATGGAAAATATTCATCCTGGAGACCAGTTACTAGTGGTGTACCGCAAGGGTCGAGGTTGGGTCCACTGTTGTTTGTCATTTTTATAAATGACCTGGATGAGGGCGTAGAAGGATGGGTTAGTAAATTTGCAGACAACACTAAGGTCGGTGGAGTTGTGGATAGTGACGAAGGATGCTGTAGGTTTCAGAGAGACGTAGATAAGCTGCAGAGCTGGGCTGAGAGGTGGCAAATGGAGTTTAATGCAGACAAGTGTGAGGTGATGCATTTTGGTAGGAGTAACCGGAAGGCAAAGTACAGGGCTAATGGTAAGATTCTTAGTAGTGTAGATGAGCAGAGAGATCTCGGCGTCCATGTACACAGATCCTTGAAAGTTGCCACCCAAGTTGACAGGGCTGTTAAGAAGGCATACAGTGTTTTAGCTTTTATTAATAGAGAGATCGAGTTCTGGAACCAAGAGGTTATGGTGAAGCTGTACAAAACTCTGGTGCGGTGGCACTTGGAGTATTGTGTACAGTTCTGGTCACCGCATTATAAGAAGGATGTGGAAGCTTTGGAAAGGGTGCAGAGGAGATTTACTAGGATGTTGCCTGGTATGGAGGAAAGGTCTTACAAGGAAAGGCTGAGGGACTTGAGGCTGTTTTCATTAGAGAGAAGAAGGTTGAGAGGTGACTTAATTGAAACATATAAAATAATCAGAGGGTTAGATAGGGTGGATGGGGAAAGCCTTTTTCCTAGGATGGTGACGGCGAGCACGAGGGGGCATAGCTTTAAATTGAGGGGTGAAAAATACAGGACAGATGTCAGAGGTAGTTTCTTTATTTAGAGAGTAGTAAGGGAATGGAATGCTTTGCCTGCAACGGTAGTAGATTCGCCAACTTTGGGCACATTTAAGGCGCCTTGGATAAGCATATGGACGTACATGGAATAGTGTAGGTTAGATGGGCTTGAGATCGGTATGACAGGTCGGCACAACATCGAGGGC
This sequence comes from Stegostoma tigrinum, assembly GCF_030684315.1. Taxonomy (NCBI): domain Eukaryota; kingdom Metazoa; phylum Chordata; class Chondrichthyes; order Orectolobiformes; family Stegostomatidae; genus Stegostoma; species Stegostoma tigrinum. Next base: position 66,782,716 of record NC_081369.1, on the reverse strand, counting down.
CGAAGGGCCTGTACTGTGCTGTTATGTTCTATGTAAGTATTTAAGGACAATGGGTACGCGAACAGCTGGGTACAATGATGCCCATCACACAAACAACAACAGGAAGATATAGTATGCCCTGACACACTCGTCACATTACCATACATCAAGCACATATCTGAACTGACTGCAAGATTCCTATGACCATTGGGCATCAGAATGGCACACAAACCTATGTCAACACTACACCAAATGCCAGCTCCAAGACCCCTTACATATTATGGACAGAACTATTGTGATATACCAGATTCCATGCAAACACTGCAACAAACGTTACATTGGACGGACAGGGAGGAAATTGGCCACAAGAATACATGAACACCAACTAGCAACAAAAAGACTCCGCCAATATTCCCTCGTCTCTATTCACACAGATAAGGAGAACCACCAGTTCGACTGGGACAATATCAGGATCCTAGAATAGGCCAAACAGAGACAAGCACGGGAATTTCTAGAGGCCTGGTTCTTCTCCAAGAAGTCCTTAAATAAATATGTAGAATTAGACCCTATATGTACACCACTGTGAAGAAAAACCGGAAATGAGGTAATCAACTCCCAAAGGACCCAGAGTTTAAATACCAGGCAGGAAAGCACAACAGTGCTTCATCAGAGGCTGCACTGATGATGTTACCCAGCAGGGTAATGGAATGTCTGTGAACTAACAAACCAGATCAGTGAGCAAACCAACCACGGTGTGGGACGATGTTGGGAATGGAGGAGGGGAGGACTAAAGCCTCCCAGAGGGAGCAGTCCCTGTGGAACACTGACAAGGAAGTGGAGGAAAATATGTGTCTAGTGGTGGCATCCCACTAAAGTGGCGGAAAAGGTGGCAGGTGATCCTCTAGATGTGAATGCTGATGGGATGGTAAGTGAAGACCAGGGTTCCCTAATGCTGTATGGGAGGAGAGGGAAGGGGTGAGGGCCCTGTCAATCATGGTGGTGGAAAATCCTCAGTTGAGGAAGAAAGTAGACGTTTCTGAGGCACTTGGCCCCAATAACTCTTTGTGGGTACATGGACAGTTCCTTGCTCCAGTCCCATTATGAACCCCCCCCCACCACACAACTCTTCCTCTGGTACATGGATGACATCATCAGTGATGCTTACCTAGTTCACACAATCATAGAATCCCTAAAGTGTGGAAAGAGGGCACTGGGCCCATCAAGTCCACACCACCCTTCCGAAGGGTAAGACACCCAAACCCAAACTCAACCCCCCACCCTGTCCCTGGAACCTTGTATTCTCCATGGGTAATGCACCTAGCCTGCACATTGCTGGGTATGTTAGCATGGTCAGTCCACCAAACCTGCACATCTTTGGACTGTGGGGAGGAAATTGGAGCAGCTGGAGGAAAGCCATGCAGATGTGGGAAGAATGTGCAAACTCCACACAGACAGTTGCCTTCGGCTGGAATCGAACCAGTGTCCCTAGTGCTATGAGGCAGCAGTACTAACCACTGAGCCACGATGCCATCCTGATATACAAATCTTATGCAAGTTTATATAAGTTTTCTATTTGCTTCCAATTTCCATCCCACTCACCTTCATTCTGACTGCTCCCTTCTCTTCCTCAACACCTCTTTCCATTTCTGAGGATAGGCTGGCTGCCAATATTCACAATTAACCCGCCTGCTCCCACACTTATCTTGACTGTACATAGTCACATCTGGCTTCCTGTAAATACTCTCTCATTCTTTTATCTTCTTCCCTATCACATTTGTGCCAATGATGCCACTCTCTACAAGGGGACTTCCGAAATGTCCACCACCTTCATTAACCGAGGATTTCCCAGCATCAAGTGTCCCACCAACAGTGTCTGACCCATCTCCTACACTTCAGCTTTCACCCCTTCTCTTCCGTCCCACGACAGTAATACAGACCCCCTGTCTCTCACTTACCATCCCATCAGTATCCACATCCAAAGGATCATTGGCTGCCATTTCTGCCATCTCCAATGCCACCACCAGACACACATTCCCCATCCCTCGACTGTCAACCTTTCACAGGAACTATTCCCTCAGGTGTGACACCTGCCCATTTACTTCCTCTCGCTTCACTATCCAAGACCCAAGACATATCTTCCAGCTGCTCACAATGTGGTCTCCTCTAAACTGGGAAGGTGAAGCACAGACTGGGCGAACGCTTCACAGAATACTTACAATCTGTCCACAAAAATGATCCTGACCTTCCAGTTGCCTGTTACTGCCTGGCCGACAGCTGTGTTTCAGGCTTGTTGCATCATTCCAGCAAACATCAGTGCATATTGGAAGAGCAGAGCCTCATTTTCTGCTTGAGGACCCTGGAGCCTTCAGGACTCAGTATCGAGCATTTTCTCCCATATCCTTATCCGAGTCACCGCACATCTCAGCTAGCCATCATGGGCTGCTACCACAACCATCGCGTTATCAGCTGCTCATGGTCCCAATTAGCAGCAATTGATTACCCCAAGCTGACCTTTACTCATTCCTTTGTCTGTCCAACTATTGTTTTCTCTGTCTCTCTCTGAGCTTTATCTCCGCATGTCGTTTACTCCTCCTCCCAATCTTCAATATACCAACCGTTTCTTAGAATCGTTTCTCTTTCAACCCTGCAATCAGTTCTGAAGATGGGTCATGAGAGACCCAAAACTTTAGCTCTAGTTATTTTCCACAGATGTTGAGTTTTTCCATTTGTTTCTAATTTCTGCCATCAGCAGTTGTTTGGGGTTTTATTTGTACGCTAATATTAATGGTACTTTAACAATGGAACAATCTAACTTTTTTTTATCCACACCAGGAAAGGGAGAGGGAAAGAGAACGTGAAAGGGAACGAGAAAGAGAACGTGACAGACACAGAGAACAGCGTGAGAGAGAAAGAGAAAGAGAAAGAGAACGAGGAAACAGAATACGAGAGAGAGAACGGGACAGAGAGCGTGAACGTGACAAAGAACGACAGCGGAGAAAAGAAGAGTGGGAAAGAGAGCGTGCAAAACGAGAAGAAAAAGACCGAGCTCAAAAAGACAGAGAACGAGAGAAGGAGAAACCAAAACAAAGATCTCCACCTCCAGCAAGGTAAGCAAAGATGTTTGAGGTTTTGGACCATAAGCCCTCTAGTTTTAATGAAGGCAGTGTTTTTACATTGATCTGCATCAGGTTAACAATACCAGTGTAGTCTTGACCTATTTGTAACTCCTTACATATAAGTGACAATAAATCATTCATTCATTATAACACCTTTTACTTTTTGATTACCTAGTTTTTAACTTGTGAAACTCGAGCATTTGATGGCTATGAGAAAACAATTGTCATCATCAGTAGCTACACCTTGAACACAATTTTGCTTTATTAATCTATAACATCACATGAAAATAATGTGCAAAATATGTCTCGCAGTCATTAATACAGATTTTCTTTGATTCTCTTGATATTTTGATGGATGAATGCACAATGTTGCATGTGGGATTAAGCCATCCTGAAGTGAGGTGTTCATTCCCCTTTGTGTTCAGGTCAGTTTGGTTGCAACAGTGCAAATGGAACCCACTGCCTCTGAGGCGGGCGAAGTGGGGGGTGTGCAGGGGGACAATCAAGCAAACTTCCTGATACCAATTATTTTCCAGTGATCTTTGCTGGAAAATGAAATCATAGACCAGGTAGGAATGAGCTCTTTTGCATTGCCATTTGGTTGCAGCTGCAGTTCCACTTACTCCGCTCACTGTCTCAGCCAATGTGTGGAATGGTCATTGAAACTGTGGAGCTGTGGCCTACAACCAGTAGTCATCACTGCCTTTAGAAAAGGACTGCAAAATGGAGAAAATTCTAAAAACTGTGCAAATGTGTATTATATATAAAGGTATATAATTGTGTTTTTGACTGTGATTGATGAGTTGTTCAGTTTATTCTGTGGCATAATTTTCATTTCATTGCTGTGTACAACTGGATCCTAGTATGAGTGGCTGATAGTTGAATTTCATCAGTTTTGCATTTTAGGGTAGCAATTCTTTTAATTGTTTTGATGTATTTTAGCTCAGAGATGAAGATAAGATTTTTCAGTGTACGTTGGGTCTAGCCACTAATCATGACATTTCTGGTTGCTCTATCTTGTACTGTTGTGGTTAAATCCTTGTACCTAACTTTAGTGTTATTCTGTTGAATGTTTTGTGCTTTTTTTTGTTGTAAATTGGGGTCACTGAGTTCAGTTTCATTTTCTAATGATCGGTTGCTTAATCCACACTGTATCGGCCTGATTTAGATTTTGCCAGGTATTTATTGAGTCATCAGTTGCAAGAGTGAAGAGGAAGTGACTTATGGTTGTCATGGAGCATTTGGTGTTTGTAATTTAAGACCAAGCCGGAAGTTCAGGAATGAGCTTTCAAAGTTTAATACTGTTTTGTGTGTATCGATCAGTAGACTTGAATTAGTTATAAAATTACACCCCTCTCTCTGGGGCTGAGACTGTGAACGGTGTACACAATGAAAATGCAATGATAGTTGATTTTTTTAGTGATCTGCGTTTTTGATTATTTCCTGTTCTATTTTTAACTACAAATGGAATTTGACCTCTCTGAATAGGTTTCTTATAAGAAGCCAGCTTGGACTGGTTGGTCTGTCAGTCAGTAAATTGTCATAAGCCCAATGATGTTAATCTATAACCAACAGAATATTACAGTCTGTTTGTTACAGCTCTTTTGTTCAGTCTTGCAGTGGACATTTCCACTATTCCAATTTTGGTCTTTTGTGTTTAATTAATGCGAGAACATTGACCATACACTATATATAGTTCACATGTCTTGCTTATAGAAACATAGAACATTGAAGGGGAGGTAGTGGAATGGTGGCAGTGTTGTTGAACTTGTAATTCAGAGGTCCAGATTAATGCTTTGGTGGCATGGCTTTAAATCTGACATCTGACTGGTCTGTAAATACCTGGCCTATACTTAAATAAAAGAAACTATCCCCACTCATCTGGCACTTCACCTGTGGCCAATGACCTATCAAATTTCTCCAGCAATCTGAAGATTACAACCATAGTAAATCCTTTCTAATCTTCGGCCTAACACTAAATTACTGTTGCAGATCTCACTTCTTTTTAAGCCATGCTGTTGGTACTGATATGTGGCATGACTGCTGGATGTTCTTCGTCCCACTTAAGAATACCCTACAGCTGCTCTGAGATATTCTTCGCCTGGCACCAGGGAGGCAACATCGGTTTCGAGAGTAACATTTACTGCCACAGAATGACCCGTCAATTCCCTTCACAAATGAGTCCTCGATCACTAAAGCGCTCCCATTCTTTTTCCACCCCTGCTGTGCAGTGGAACCAGCCATTATGCCACAAACTTGGCTGTTATTGCTTTTGTTAAGAGGCCACCACCATCACCTGCAATTCCCACCTCCCACCCCACCTCATGGTCCAACATAACATATCTGTTTGAGAGGGGGATGGCCAAGGGAACTCCTGCACTACCTGCCAAGCCTTACTAGTCTTCATGATGGTCACCGAATGCTTTTCGGTCTGTGTAGCCTTTACTGGTGATGTGACCAGCTTGCAACACCCTCAGCTTCACACATGCTCCATTGTGAGCCCATCCACAGCTCCAGCAACTCCTTGCAGTCAGCCAGGAGCTGCAGCTAAACACATGTCCTACATATGTGGTCACTGTGGACACCATAATTGCTACAAGGATCAATGCTGAGGGCTTTGCTGTTTATCGTCCATAGTAATGAGTTACACATGAAGGCCAAAGGTAATGTATTTAAGTTTTCTGTTTATACAGATTTAGGTGAGAACGTAAGCTATGAGAGGATACAGGTTTCATTGAGATAGATATCTATCACTTATGTGAATGGGCAGCAAGATGGCGGTCAAGCTATAATGTGAGAATATATAAAAAGAATTAAAAAGCAAAATATTTTGAGAATATGTAAAACTTTCAAATATTGATGTTCAGATGGATTTGCATACGCTAATATGACAAACAAAGTTAGCATGCATATGGAGCAAGAAATTGGGAAGATAAATGACATGTATTTTATTGCAAAGTTATTAACCTCATAGAGATATACAGCATGGAAACAGACCATTCAGTCCAATTCGCCCATGCTGACCAGATATCCTATATAAATCTAGCTCCATTTGCCAGCACTTGGACCATATCCTTCTAAACCTTTCCTATTCATATGTCCATCCAGATGCCTTTTAAATGTTGTAGTCCGACCAGACTCCTCCACGTCCTCTACAGCTCATTCCATACATGCACCACCCTCGTCGTGGAAAAGTTGCCCCATAGGTCTCTCTCAAATCTTATCCCTCTCACCTTAAATCTATGCCCTCCAATTTTGGACTCCCCCACTCCAGGGAAAAACCATCCCTATTTACCCTATCCATGGCCCTCAAGATTTTACAAACCTCTATAAAGTCACCCCTCAGCCTCCAATGCTTCAGGGAAAATAGCCCCAGCCTACTCAGCCTCTCCCTATAGCTCAAACCCTTCAACCCCAGCAACACCCTTGTAAATCTTTTCTGAACCCTTTGTTATTTCACAACACCTTTCCTATAAGAGGGAGACCAGAATCGTGCACAGTACTCCAAAAGTGGCTGAACCAATGTCCTGTACAGCTGCAACATGACCTCCCAACTCCTATACACCATGCACAGACCAATAAAGACAGTCATATCAAATGTCGCCTTCACTATTCTATCTACCTGCTACTCCATTTTGAGCAAACTATAAACCTGCACTCCAAGGTCTGTTTGTTCAGCAACACACCCCAGAGTTACCATTAAGTGTATAAGTCCTGCCCTGAGTTGCCTCTCCAAAATGCAACACCACACATTTATCTGAATGAAACTCCATCTGTCACTCCTCGGCCCAGTTGCCCTTCAGATCAATATCCCATTGTACTCAGAGGTACCCTTCTTCACTGCTCTCTACACCTCCAATTTTAGTCTCATCTGCAAACGTACTAACCATACCTCCTATATTCACATCCAAATCATATTTATAAATGACAAAAAACAGTGGACTCAGCACCGATCCTCATGGCATGCTGCTTGTCACAGGCCTCCATCTGAAGAGCAATCCTCCACCAGCACCCTCTGTCTTCTATCTTTGAGCCATTTCTGTATACTAATGGCTAGTTCTCCCAGTGTCCCCTGTGCTGTAACCTTGCTAACTAGTCTACCATGAGGAACCTTGTCTACCACTTACTGAAGTCCATGTAGATCACACTCACTGCTCTGCCCGCATCAATCCTCTTCATCACTTCTTGAAAAACTCAGTCAAGTCAGTGAGATATGAGTTCCCATGCACAAAATCATTTTGACAATCCTTAATCAGTCCTTGCTTTTCTAAATGCGTGTAAATCCTGTCCCTCAGGATTCCTTCCAACAACTTTCCCACTACTGATGCCAGGCTCACTGGTCTGTAGTTCCCTAGCTTTTCTTTGTCATCTTCCTTAAATAGTGGCACAACATTAGCTAACCTCCAGTCTTCTGGCACTTCACTTGAGGGTATTAATGACACAAATATCTCAGCAAGGGGCCCAGCAATCTCTTCCTCACTTCCCACAGAGTTTAGGGTACACACACTCAGGTTCTGGGGATTTATCCACCTTCATGCGTTTTAAAACGTTCAGCAACTCCCCCTCTGTAATATGGGGGATGTTTTCAAGATGTTGCTATCTATTTCCCCACAGTCTCAATCTTTTATGTCCTTCTCCATAATTAACACTGATGCAAAATACTCTATTAGTATCTCTGCCATATCTGGCAGTTCCAGGCATGGGCAGCCTTCCTGATCTTTAAGGGGCCCTATTCTCTCTCTAGTTACCGTTTTGTCCTAAATGTATTTATAGAACCTTTTTGGATTCTCCTTAACCCTATTTGCCAAAGCTATTTCATGCCTCCTTTTTGCTCTTTTGACTTCCCTCTTAAGTATATTCCTACTGCCTTTATACTCTTCTTGACCAAAACCTCAATTTCTGTAGTTATCCAGCATTCCCTACACCTGCCAGACTTTTCCTTGACTCTGACAGGACTCTTGTTACTTCAGTTTTGAAGGCTTCCTATTTTCCAGCTGTCCCTTTACCTGCAATCCTCTGCTTCCATTCAACTGTTGAAAGTTCTTGCCTAATACTGTCAAAATTGGCCTTCCTCCAATTTACAACTTTAACTTTTAGATCCGGTCTATCCTTTTCCATCGCTGTTTTAAAACCAGTAGAACTTTGGTCACTGGCCCCAAAGTACTCTCGCAGTGACATCTCACCTGCCCTGCCTTATTTACAAAGAGTAGGTCAAGTTTTACAGCTTCTGTAATAGGTACATTCACATACTGATTCAGAAAATTTTCTTATACACACTTAACAAATTCCCCTCTCTCTAGCCCCTAACTCTATGGCAGTCTCAGTCCATGTTTGGACAATTTAAATCCCCTACCATAACCACCCTGTTACTCTTACAAATAACTGAGACCTCCTTACAAATTTGTTTCTCAATTTCCTGCTGTCAGTTGAGGGGGCTCTATAGTACAATCCTAATAAGGTGATCATTCCTTTCTTAACCCTCAGTTCCAACCAAATTAATTCCCCGGAGTATTCCCAGGAATATCCTCCCTAAGTACAGCCGTAATGTTATCCTTAATCAAAAACACCACTCCCCCTCCTCTCTTGCTGTCCTTTCTGTTCTTTGGAGCTCAAAAGAGAGTAGTGCTACAATTTGCAGGATTCTTGACAGTCCCAGTGTGGAATGCTATGTACAGTTTTGGTCTCCGTGTTTAAGGATGTATTACTTGCATTGGAGGTAGTACAGGGAGCGTTCATTAGGTTGGCCTTTGGGATAAGGGGAGACTTGGTAATTTATGACTGTCTTCCCTGGAATTCAGAAGAATTAGGGATGATCACATTGAAACATATTGGATTCTGTAGGCAGTTGGGAGGATAAATCCTGAGAGGTTGCTTGTTCGATCTGGGGAGTCTGTGGTTAAGGAGTTGATTATTTAATTTTTCCTCATTCAAGGATTGTGTTTGAGAAGTGGGTTTGAAGTGAAGATCTGCTATGATTGCAGTGAATTGCATGGAGGTTTCACATGTCATATGGTTTACTCTTGTTTCTTTCTTTATGTTGCATCTACTGACATTTTAGACAACTTTAGCTCACCATATTTAGCCTTCAAGCAGCTATACATCTTCAAAGATATTCAGCAGGTATGCTGAAGCGCGAATTTCCTTTTAAAACAAAAGTGTATATTTGAATCAGAGGAAAAGCTGCGAATTGGAGCTGACTGAGTGAAAAGGGATGGATGGAATGCATAGAATGCATAGAAATATAGAATTATGGAATCCCTACAGTGTGGAAGCAGGACATCTGTCCTATCTAGTCCACACCGACCCTCCAAAGAGAACCCCACCTTGACCCACATCCACTGCCCTAAAATCCTGCATTCCCTGTGGCTAATCCACCTAGCCTGGACATCCTTGGACACAATGGTCAATTTTAGCATGCCCATCCACCTAATGTGCACATCTTTGAAATTTGGAACGAAACTGGAGCATCCGGAAGAGACCAGTGCAGACACAGGGAGAATGTGCAAACTCAACACAGACAGTCACCTGAGGCTGGAATTGAACCGGCGTAGCTGGCAGCAGTGAGGCAGCAGTGCTAAACACTGTGCCAGTGTGTAAGCAAACACTAAGTTTGAATTGGGTGAAGAGAGGCTCTCTTAGCTGACATAAACAACTTTTTTTTTCAGAGATAAAAAGCAACTTGCATTTATTATAGATAATAAAATGTGAGGCTGGATGAACACAGCAGGCCCAGCAGCACCTCCAGCATCTGCAGTTCCCATTATCACTTGCATTTATTGTAATGCCTTTCACTGTAAGTAAACATTTCAGTGTATTTCATGGGAGCCTTAAACAATTTTTAGCGCAAGAAAATAAGCAGACTTTAAGCTGTGCCATCGCAAATGAATGCTTGTCATGGGATGCGTAGCTGAGGACTTCCAGTCTGTACTTGATGGAGTTGAGAAGGATGAGGGGACCATCTAATTCAAACTCTCAGGGCACTGAGACCCCTGGATAGAGTGGATGTGGAGATGATGTTTCCACCAGCATGAGAGACTGGGATCTGGAGACACAGTTTCAGGGTGAAGGGACAAACTTTGAGAACTAAGATGACGAGGAATTTCTTTAGGTGGTGACTGCGGAACATGTTGCTGCAGAAGGCTATGAAGGCCTCATTATACCAACCAGTATCAAATGTGTGGAGCAGATCTAATGGGCTGACGGCCTAATTATGCTCCTATATCTTATGTCTTAGAGAAAGTGAAGTAGAGATGCAAAGAAACTCGCAGAAAGATTTTCAAGCTTGGGCCCCAGATGGCCGAAGATCTGGAAGCCACCATTAGTGAAGTAATAAAATTTGAGAATATGAAAAGTCTTGGAGGGTTGTCGGGGTGCAGGAGGTTACAGAAGTAAGAAGTGACAAAACTAAGGAGTTATTGAAATCAAGGATGACCATTAAGTAAGAGGAGAAGGTTGTTCAGCCCTCCATGCCTGCTCTGCCATTCAGCAAGATTTTGGCTGATCTGACACTCCTCATGTCCACTTTCCTGCTGTTTTCCCATGACTCAATAGTTATTGATCAGCAAAGGAACTACCTATCTCAGCTTAAATGTACACAAGGAATTTGCCTCACAGCTCTCTGTGGCAAGGAGTACTAAAGACACCCTATCCTCAGAAGAAATTCCCCCTTATCTCAGGCTTAAATTGATGCCCCCCTATTCTGAGACTATGTCCAAGATTGTCCCGTGAGAGGAAGCATCCTGACGGTATTTGTTAATCCTGTATATTTCAATGAGATCACCTCACATTCTTCTAAATTACAATGAGTAAAGTTCTGCTCTGTTTGACTTTTGCTGTTAAAACAGTCTCTTCATACTGGAGTGTGATGAAGATATAACGAGAATATTAAAATGATAATGTTGCTGGATTGGTGGCTAGTGAAATGCATGTTGCACTGGCGTGATAGATGAAGAGGAATTAAAGTGAGTCAGGGATTTGGCAGCAGTTTTGGATGGGTTCAAGTTTACAGAAATAGAATGCTATCAGGAATGCACTAGGGTCCAGAGGGTCCAAAGGTGCTATTGTGTTGAGGCATGAGTGCAGATGGGCAGGTTTAGTAATGGGAAGCAAATAATCTTGGGTGTGGAGAGAATATGGAGTCAGAAATTCAGTTCGAGGTCAGATAGAGAACCAAGGTTGCAAATGAACTGGTTCAGCCTCATACAGAAACAGAACAATGAGAAACTTGGGTAACTCAGGGACAGGAAAGGTTGTTGAAGTTCTGGGATTTAGATGCTTTAAAAGAAGTAGGGAGGATGGTAAAAGAGGCGGGTGAGTGGCATTGCCAGTATAGCTGCTACTGAAAGGCAGCTCATGAATGATGTGTCAACAGAGTCATTTTGGGTTGAGGTCAAGAACAAGCAAGGAGCAGTCACTTGGGGTTTTTTTTATACAGACCCCCTAATAGTTGCAGAGAATTGGAGGAGTGGATTGGGAGGCAGATACTGGAAAGGTGCAGAAGTCACAGGGTTGAAGTCATAGGTGACTTCAAGTTTCCGAATATTGATTGGAAACATTTTAGTTGTAATAGTTTAGATGGAGCAGATTTTGTCCAGTGTGTTCAGGAAGGATTCCGGGCACAGTACGTAGATTGACCAATACGAGGAGAGGCCACTTTGGATATGAGTCTTGGCAATGAACGGGGCCGAGTGTTAGACCGATTGGTAGGAGAGTGTTTTGGCGGTAGCAGTCATAACCTTGTTACTTTTACAGTAGTCATGGAAGGGGATAGGTACATACAGCAGGTAAGGTTTATAATTGGGGGAAGGGTAATTACAATTCAGTTAGGCAAGAGCTGGGTGACATAAAATGGGAACAGATGCTGTCAGGGAAGAGCACTATAGAAATGTGGAGATTATTTCAGGAATGCACACTACGTGTGCTCGATATGTTTGTCCTAGCAGGCATGGAAGATGCGGCCGAGTGAGGGAGCCTTGGTTATCGAGAGAGATCCAATGACTGGTTAAGAGGAGGAAGGATGCTTATATAAGGTTTATGAAGTAAGGAACAGAAAAGGCTCTAGATGGGTACAAGTTATTCAAGAAGGAGCTGGAAAAAGAGCTTAGGAGAGTTATAAGGGGGCATGAGCAAACCTTTGCAGATAGGATCAAGGAAAACTCCAAGGCTTTTTACACATACGTGCAGAACAAGAGAATGACCAGAGAAAGGGTAGAGATGATTAAGGATTGTAAAGGGAATTTGTACATGGAGCCTAAAGAGATAGGAGAGGTTCTTAATGAATACTGTTCTTCGGTATTCACAACCAAGAGGGACCGAGTTGTAGAGGAGGACAGTGTGAAACAGGCTGGTAGGCTAGAGGAGGTGGATGTTAGTAAGGAAGATGTACTAGGAATTCTGAGGAACTTGAAAATAAATAAGTCTCCCAGGCCTGATGGGATTTATCCAAGGATTCTATGGGAAGCGAGGGAAGAGATCGCAGGGCCTTTGGACATGATCTTTTCATCCTCACTGTCCACAGGTATAGTGCCGGAAGACTGGAGAGAGGCAGATGTCATTCCCTTGTTCAAAAAAGGGAATAAGGATAACACTGGAAATTACAGGCCAGTTAGTCTTACTTCACTGGTGGTCACATTATTGGAAAGGGTCTGCGAGATAGGATTTATGATCACTTGGAAAGGCACAGTTTGATTCGTGATAGTCAGCATGGATTTGTGAGGGGTAGATCATGTCTCACAAACCTTATTGAATTCTTTGAAGAGGTGACCAAACGTGTGGATGAGGGTAGAGCAGTGGATGTGGTACACATGGATTTAAGTAAGGTGTTTGATAAGGTTCCTCATGGTAGGCTCGTTGCAGAAGGTAAAGAGCCATGGGATGGGGGGAAATGTGGCAGATTGGATTCAGAATTGGTTGACCCTTAGAAGACAAAGCATGGTAGTAGATGGAACATATAAGACCATAAGACATAGGAGTGTAGGTAAGGCCATTCGGCCCATCGAGTCCACTCCGCCATTTAAATCATGGCTGATGGGGCATTTCAGCTCCACTTCCCTGCACTCTCCCCGTAGCCCTTAAATTCTTGACCTCACAAGAAATCATCGATCTCTGCCTTGAAGGCACCTAACGTCCCGGCCTCCACTGCACTCCGTGGCAATGAATTCCACAAGTCCACCACTCTCTGGCTGAAGAAATGTCTCCTCATTTCCGTTTTAAATTTACCCCCTCTAATTCTAATGCTGTGCCCACGGGTTCTAGTCTCCCCACCTAACGGAAACAACTTCCCAGTGTCCACCCTTTCTAAGCCATACATTATCTTGTAAGTTTCTATTAGATCTCCCCTCCACCTTCTAAATTCTAATAAATGCAATCCCAGGAGCCTTAGCCGTTCATCGTACGTTAAACCTGCCATTCCAGGGATCATCTGCGTGAATCTCCGCTGGACACGCTCCAGGGCCAGTATGTCCTTCCAGAGGTGTGGGGCCTCATGGTGCTCAGTTACGAGTGGTGTACCACGAGGATCAGTTCTGGGTCCTCTTCTATTTGTGATTTTTGTAAATGATTTGGATGTAGGAGTGGAAGGGTGGATTAGTAAGTTTGCGGGCGATACGAAGGTGGGTCGAGTTGTGGACAGTGCATAGGGCTGTTCCAGGGACATTGATAGGATGTAGAGCTGGGCTGAGAAGTAGCAGATGGAGTTTAACCCTGAAAAATGTGAGGTGATTCATTTTGGAAGGACAAACTTGAAAGCAGAATACAGGGTTAATAGAAAGATTCTTGGCAGGGTGGAGGAGCAGAAGGATCTCGAGGTTCATGTCCACAGTTCCCTGAAAGCTGCCACCCAAGTGGATAGAGTTGTTAAGAAGGCGAATGGTGTGTTAGCTTTCATTAATAGTGGGATTGAGTTCAAGATCTGTGAAGTTCTGCTCCAGCTATACAAAAGCCTGGTTTGTCCACATCTGGAGTATTGTGGCCAGTTCTGGTCAGCTCATCACAGGAAAGATGTGGAAGCATTGGAAAAGGTGCAGAGGAGATTTACCAAGATGTTGCCTGGAATGGAGGGGAGTTCTTACAAAGAAAGGTTGAGAGAGCTGGGGTTTTTCTCTTTAGAACGACAAAGGATGAGAGGTAACTTGGTAGAGGTGTAAAAAAAAATGATCAGAGGTATGGATCGAGTGGACAGCCAGAGACTTTTTCCTAGGGTGGAGGTAGCTATCATAAAGGGGCATAGTTTTAAAGTGATAGTGGAAACTGCAGATGCTGGAGAATCCAAGATAACAAAGTGTGGAGTTGGATGAACACAGCAGGCCAAGCAGCATCTCAGGACCACAAAAGCTGACGTTTCGGGCCTAGATCTCTGATGAAGGGTCTAGGCCCGAAACGTCAGCTTTTGTGGTCCTGAGATGCTGCTTGGCCTGCTGTGTTCATCCAGCTCCACACTTTGTTATCATAGTTTTAAAGTGAGTGGAGGTAGATATAGGAGAGACGTCATGGTAGGTTCTTCACGCAGAAATCGATAGGGGTGTGGAATGCATTGCCAGAGATGGTAATGGAGTTGGCCTCATCAGAGGCATTTAAGCGGCTATTACATAGGCATATGGATGATAGTATAAGGCAGGGGTGGAGGTTAGATAGACCTTAGACCTTAGGTTTAGGGTAAAAGTTCGGCACAACATCGTGGGCCAAAGGGCCTATACTGTGCTATACTGTTCTGTGTTTAGTGTTCTATGTTCTATTGAGTCAGTAACTCTGAAATAGTGTTTGTAACGGGGACTGAAACCAACAGTATACCTCAGATTTCTACTTCTACAATGCTTGATGTTGATAATTCGTGAGACAGTTTGGGGACAGTGGAATGAAAAGTAGCCATGAGGTATAGCGGGGTGTTGTTGGTGTGCAAGCAGAACTTAGGGCTGTATTTTCAGAAGGGTACCAAGGGTAAACAAGAGATGAGAAATGCTAGTAATGATCAAAAATTGGCTTTGGATTCGTCCAAGAATCTACCTTGAAGGAGCAGGGAGACACTGCAGGCAGTTTTCTACCTACAATTAAATAGATTGGAATGGAAGTCGGGGGGAAGTGGTTGGTAGATCTCAAGGAAGATGGCATGGCCACTCATCTGAGGCTGCTGGTGGTTCATGAACGATAAGGTGGGCAAATACAGCATGTTCACAGTCATTCCCTGTGAAGACTCAGTCTGATGTGCCTACTTAAATTAAGTTGCAAATTGCAATAGGCGCCAGATCCTGCGTTTTCACAGGGGAATTCCTGGGAACTCTCTAATGTCACAATCTAACTCAGCTGGCCATTTGCCAAAGGATCTTTTTCCACTCAGTTTATTTTTAATCTCTTCTGCATAATTAGATCATAGTTTATAATGGCCTTTCTATTTATAGTTCTGTGGGACTGTTCTTTCAATCCATTCAGTCTTGGTAACAGGATCACGTTTAATTAAATGCATATACCAGTGAATCTTTGAGAAAATTACCACAAGACACAATTGAAAACGAGACCTTGCAATTTATGAAAAAACCGGCATGAATGTCCAAAACATTCTCTGTTTTGCATTCTGTGAACTTCCTTCCCCACAGCCAAACTGCTTTCATAAATGCTTTTAACATAAAAAAGGTCTCTCAGGTTAAATAGAGGTGCAAGGCAAAAACTGATACTGACCCATGTGTCAGATATTAGGAAATAATTAGTTGCAGAAGTATTAGGAAGGACTTGGTCACAGAAATGTTTTAAGGAAACATTGCAAACATATTGCATACACAATATGGGTTACATGTCCTTATGGCCTGTCTTTCCCAAAACTCCATGTCTGAACCTCTCCAAGTAAGTTGTCACCTGTATATCTTAAACATAAATTACGTGTTCAGTTATGCACTGATGCTGCTTGTTCCTCGTTGCTTCCTTTGACCAGTACCCATACCTACCAGTGCCTCTTTTCCATTGTTTGTTCCTCCCCCATTGGATACTTACCTACCTGATTATAGACAAAAATAACTTCAAAAGCTTCACTCCCTGTGCCACACCATTGCATTTAGATCTATTTGTGTCCTCATTTTTCTTCCTCATCAAGGTAGCTGCCTCTCCTTGACATTATGATTGAAATGTGTTGTGCTAAGTTCCAATTTTACCTCTTCAGGTACCCCTGTCCTCTTTTCCACTGCCTCAGTACTGTTAACCTGCTTGTCTCGCATCTGGTCCTGGACTCAAAATCATGATAATTCTAGGTACATCAGATATGTTTAAAAAAACCTGTTTCCGTTGACAGCAGGTTTGAAAACCAGAGGACACTTATTTAAGGAAGTAGACAAAAGAAGCAGAGGTGGATGATAAGAATCCTTTTTGTTTCAGCAGCAAGTGATTAGGATCTGGAACACACTCTATTGACAGACTGATGGAAGCCATTACTTGTAGCTGTCACCTCTCCTCCTAACCACCATTCTGCTTATAACCCTGTCACCTATTTGACCTTCACCTGAACTTCTGAACTTAAAAGTTTTGTTAGAAAAATTGACTGTAGCCACCTTGCTGTTGCTGCCTTTCTCTGCCCTTGAATCATCCTATCTGCTTTTATGTAGCCATGGCCGCGTTCAGCAGTTAATTTGCACCTATCATGACCTCAAAAATCACGGAAATACATGAGTAATTAAGCAATTTCCCACAGCTGTTTCAAATAACAAGTGAACAAAGAGCAGTACAGCATAGGCCCTTCGGTCCACAAAACTGTGTATGATATGATGCCTTTCTAAACTAAAAATCTTATGCCTCTACGCGGTCCATATTCCTCTATTCCCTGCCTATTCATATATCTGTTAAAATGCCTCTTAAACTTTGCTGTTGTAGCTGCTTACACAACCACCTTTGGCAGCACACCCTAGGCACTTAACACCCACTTTGTTCAAAAAAATACTTGTCGTTCACATTCCCTTTTACCATAAACCTATGTCCCCTAGTAATTGACATTTCTACCGTGGGAGAAAGATTCTGATTATCGATTCTAACCTGCCTGTCATAATTTTGTAAACATCAGGTTGCCCCTTGTCCTTCGGTGTTCAAGTGACAACAAAGCAAGTTTGTCCAATCTGTCCTTTTAGCTAATACCCCCCAAGCCAGGTAACATTCTGGTAAACATCTTTAATCCTCTCCAAAGCCTCCACATCCTTTTGGTACTGTGGTGTCCATATCTGTACACAATATTCCAAACGTGGCTTAAGTAACTTTCTATACAGCTGCAACCTGATTTGCCCATTTTTATACTCTGTCCTGAACGATGAAGGCAAGCATGCTATATGTCTTCTTGACCACCTTATCCACGTGTGTTGCCATTTTCAGAGAACTGTGGACCTGTACACCTAGATCCCTCTGTATATTAATGCTTCTTAGGTTTTGCCTTTGACTGTGTATTTCCCTCCAGCATTAGATGTCATAAATTGCACTGCTTCATACATGTCCGGATTAAATTCCATCTCCCACTTCTCCGCCCAAGTCTCCACCCTGTCTATAACCTGCTGTAACATTTGGTAATCTCTTCTCTATTTGCAGCTCATGAGTCTTTGTGTCATTCTCAAATTTATTAATCAGGCCACCTATATTTGCCTCCAAATCATTTAGATGTATTGCAAATGACAGGGGTCCCAGCACTGGCCCCTGTAGAACACCATCGGCCCCAAATCCCCAGTCAGCAATACGCCCTTTCACAACTACTGTCTTTTATGACTACGCCAGTTCTGTATCCATTTTGCCAGCAAAGTATTCATTAAGGGTAGAAATGTCAATTACTTTGAAACTTAAGTTTAAGCTAAAGGGGAAAAGTTTAAAGGAGATGTTAGAGGAAAGATTTGCAGTAATTATGTGAATTAATTTACATAAATTTGCTCCTTTGTCCTTGACTGGACCTACCTTTTCCCAAGCTACCCCCTTGCTCCCTATATAAAACACCTTGGGATTTTCCTTAATCCTGTTTGCTAATGTCATTTCATGGCCCCTTTTAGCCCTCCTAATTCTGTCCTGCTATTTTTGTATTTTTTGAGGACTCAGTCTGCCTTCAGTTTCCTAAACCTTACATATTCCTCTGTTTTCTTTTTGACTAAGCTCTCAATTTCTCTATCACCTGAGATTCACAGATCTTACCTTCCTTATCCTTCATTTTTACAGGACCATGTTGGAACCCTAATCAGCTTGGCCTTTAAAAGATTCCCACGTGCCAGATATGGATTTATCCTCAAACGGCTACCCACTATCTACTCTCCCCAGTTCCTACCTAATGTAGTGAGTTAGCCTTTCCCAGGTTTAGTTCTTTCATTTGAAAATTATGCTTACCCTTACCTATAAGCCTTTAAAGTCCCCCAGTGAAACTTCGATCACCTGATCGAGCACATTCCCTTCCCCTATTTGGGCTATTCACATATTGTTTCAAAAAGCCATTGGGATATACCTAACAAATCCCCCATCCAAGCCCTGGCACTAAGCAGATCCCAGTCAATAAGGGGAAGTTAAAGTCACCCACCACAACAACCCTGTTGTTTTCCAACCCTTGTTTTTATAATTTTTCATCATTTTTCTATAATCTGTCCACATTTCTATTCCTGTATATCCTGTTGGCTGTTCGGAGGTGTAGCAGTGACCCATACCTCCTGATACCAAAGTGTCCCATGTTTGAAAGACGCAAAATTGCTGATGAGGACTAAACAAAATGCGGAAGAATGCTTTTACATTTAAAGTGAAATGTAATAATACCTTGGAACAGAACTACCCAAGGTTGTACTGAGGCCTTGCAACCCATCATCCTAAGAGCAGACAAATGACTGTATTCTCATTAAGGAAAGAACGTTATCCCACGAAAGACATAGCACCAGGGGTGTAGATCTTAGCTCATGAATCCATCAGATCAACTCCCTAAATGGCTGCAAAGAACGGCTAAAGATATTTTGTAGTAATTAGCTTTATGGCACTAATGCAAGGCTTCGTACATTACTCGTAATTCCTCCAGTTTAAATAAAGTCAGAAATCACACGATACCAGGTTGTAGTTCAGGTTTATTTGAAGACTCGAGCTTTTGGAGTCTCGGTCCTTCTTCAGGTGTCAGTCAGAGAGGTGGCATCAGACCCAGAATTTATAATCCGAAGATCAAAGGGCTGTAGAACTGATGCAAATGTATTGAACAAACCTAAGATGGCTATTAAATCTTAAATTAGTTAGAAAGGATTAATATGCACGTCCCAGAATTTCTTTCAAGTCGCTGCCCCAAGATAACTAAAGGTTTTGGTATGCCAGAGGCGACATCTCAGGTCAGACAGTGCATTTTAGGCGTTGTGCTTGTTTAGATTAGATTAAAGTCCCTACAGTGTGGAAACAGGCCCTTCAGCCCAACAAGTCCACACTGTCCCTTGCAGCATCCCACACACCCCTGAATACTATGGACAATTTAGCTTGGCTAATCCACCTAGCTTGCACATCTTTGGACTGTGGGAGGAAACCGGAGCACCTGGAGGAAACCCACGCAGACAGGGGGAGAATGTGCAAACTCTGCACAGATAGTCGCCCTAAGCTGGAATCGAACCCGGGTCTCTGGTGCTGTGAGGCTGCAGTGCTAATCACTGAGCCACCGTGCCACCCAGAATCTGGCTGGAAATTAATTTGGAGTCAGACTGGCTTTATTTCCAAAGTAGCAATTTATAAAATGCCACATTGATTCTCTACAAATTGTGTGCTTTTTGAATAAAATAGAATGTATCTGCAATTACAGATGTGCAAATGCAAATTCACCCCATAGATTTATATGAGTGTACACGTGTGTGCGCGCACGCTTCAGAGAGTGTGTGTATGAGAGGGTCTGTGTGAGTGTATTTGTGTGTTTCTGTGAGTGTGTGTGTGTGTGTGTGTGTGTGTGTGTGTGTGTGTATATGAGTAAGAGAGTATATAATGTGGTGGAGTTGCCTACGGTGTGACATGAACACAAGATCTCAGTTGAGGCTGTCCTCATGGGTACCAGATTGGCTATCAGCCTATGCTTGGCAACTGTGCATTGCTATGTATCCCCGAAGCCCAGTTTAAATAAAATTACTTGCACTTTAAGCAAATACTGCTATAAATCTTTGAAATTTAGTTCCAGACTGTGACCACTTTCGCTGTTAGAAACAAGCATTTTATAAATTGCATTAAATCGAATAACAAAAAGTCAATAAATAAAATAATACAAGGATAGGTTACCACAATATACAGTTACCAAAAGGAAAAATTAGCACCCAAATAAATAAAGCCGTTATCTCCTGGGGAAGCAATGTACTGCTCTGGTGCGCTGACCACAAAAGTCTGCAACATGTCTTTCAAGTGCTGAAAGCTGTAGAATTCTTAAATAAATGTATACCCACAATGAAGAGTGCATAAAATTGTGCCAGGAACAGCATCAGGCATACTTAAAATTCTGTTATCAACATGGTGAAGCTACAACAGGAGACTGCTTGCATGTCAAATAATGGAAATAGCTTGCAATAGACAGAACTAAACAATCCCACAGCCAGTGCATCAGATCTAAGCTCGCAGCCCTGTCACATGGGACGTTGAAGGCTTAGTAGTATTATCACTAGACTATCAATTCAGGGACCCAGATGTTATTCAGGAATTCAAATCCCATCCTAGCAGATAATGTAATTTTAATTTAGAATGAGAAATGATCTGATTGAAATTGACGGAGATCTTAAAGATCTAGTGAGGTGGATACACAAAAGATGTTTCTCTGGCTGGGTGCTTTAGAAACAGAGCACAGTCTCAGAATAAGGTACATACCATCTTGGACTAAGCTGAAGAGGAATTTCTTGAGACCATAATGCAACTTTGAAATTCTTGGAACCCATTTCAAGGGAGTTGTCGAAGCTAGAATATGTTAATTAAAGGATTTCCAGATACTAGTGTCATCAAGGGATGTCAGTAGTGGCAGAGGCTCATGCCTCTGTTAGTTTAATTGTCCATCACAATGCTTAACTGGATTTCATTAATAAAATTAAAGGAACCATTGTCAATTATTAGAAAAACCCATCTGGTTTATTAATGTCCTTTAGGAAAGGAAACTGCCATCCTTGCCTTTTCTGGCCTCTATGTGACTCTGGGTCCACAGCAATGTGCTTGATTTTTAACTGCCTTCTGGGTAACTAATGATGGATAAGGAATTCTGGCCTAGTCAGCAATACCCACATCCTGTGAGTAGATGGTTTTTCTGATGAAGGGTCTAGGCCCGAAACGTCAGCTTTTGTGCTCCTAAGATGCTGCTTGGCCTGCTGTGTTCATCCAGCCCCACACTTTATTATCTTACTTTTGTTTGTACTTCCAGTGTATACTATTTAAGGTGCTAATGACTGAAGTCAAGGAGCCACTACTACATATTTTAAAGATTTTATTCAAATTAAACTTACTAAAGAGTGATATAAAGCCAATGAGAATACATCAAATCAGTTGGCTAACATTTAAACTAATTGAAGATTGTTTTGTGAGCACAATAATTAGACAATCAGGCTGGTTTTGAGTATCAACCACATTTTGTGAGAATGGAGACCAGGTATTGATGGCAATTTCCTACCCTAAAGGACATTAGTCCACCAGATAGGTTTTTCCAAATAAACAATATGATTTCATGGTCATTAGAATTTTAATTCCAGATTTTTATTGAATTTATCTGAATCCCCACATTAACAACCTAGTGATAATCTCGCGACAGCATCATCTCTCTTTTTTGATCTCTCTGCACCAGCAACATTCTATTCTGCACTCTGTATCATACAATCTGCCTGTAATGCATGCAAAACAATGTTTGTCAATGTATCTTGGTAGGGTCTAGGCCCGAAACGTCAGCTTTTGTGCTCCTAAGATGCTGCTTGACGTGCTGTGTTCATCCAGCCCCACACTTTGTTATCTTGGATTCTCCAGCATTCTGCAGTTCCCATTATCTCTACAAACAAAAGTCACTGTTTATCATAGTCAGCAGTTATTTTTGGGAATCCTGTGTCAATGCATGTGACATGCAAACGTCAAACCATCAAGTAGTCAAGTGGTATTCAGTTCAAATTCAAGTCTCTTAATATGTAGCCCACACCTTGTTGAGAATTTCGATATCCTCATGCTTTTCATACATAAAGCATATGAATTAGCAACAGGAGTAGGCCATTAGATCCCTTTAGTCTGATTTCTCCATTCATTAATGTCATGGCTGATCTGACTGTCGTCTCAACTCCACATTCAGACCTGCCCCTGAACATCTTTGACTCCCTTGTTAGTTAGGTAACTATCTACCTCTGCCTTGAAAAGATTATATGTCCTGTTTCCACTGCTGTTTGGGATCCACAACTATCAGAGAAGAAAAATTCCTTCTCATCTCCATTTTAAATGGGCACTCCCTAATTCTTAAACTGTGTCCCCTAGTTCTAGTCTCTCCCACATGGGGAAACACCCTCTCAGTATTCATCCTGTCACATTCCCTCAGGATCTTGAATGTTCCAGTGCGATCACGTCTCATTCGTTCTAACTCTAATAGTTGCAGGCCCAACCTGTCTAATATTTTGTCATAATATGGGGCTTCAATCCCAGCTATCACTGAGTGAACCTTCTCTGAACTGATTCTCATGCATTTTTATCCTTTTTTTCAAATGTGGAGATTAAAACTGTGGAGAGCCTTCTTCAACCAATGCTCTACACAGCAGAAAAGTACCTGTTTTTTATGCTCTATTCCCTATGCAACAATAGCAGCAGTTCATTTGCGTTCCTAATCATTTGTTATATCTGCACACTAATCTGTTATGATTAACTTACCGGGATGCTCAATCTTTCTGTACCTCAGGGTGCTGCAGTCTCTCTTTATTTAGGTATGTTGCTTTTCTATTCCAGCTAAAATTATCCAGTTCTTGTTTTCCTACATCTGTCAATTTTTTCCCCAATCACACAACTTATTTCCCTTTGCAAACTTTTTACAGCTTAATTTCCTACCTGTCTTTGCATTTAAAGCAAATTTAGTAACTGTGCATTGGTCCCAAATTATTTATGCAATTTGTAAATAAAAGAGGCCATAACACTTTAGCACATTATTTGTCACATCCTGCCAATTTGTAATTGATCCATTATTGCCTCCTTTTTGTTTCCTAACCCTCTACCCATTCTAATACGATGATCCTTATACCAGGAGTTTTTATTTCACCTTTGATGTGTCATCTTGTCGAATGCCTTATGGAAATAAAAGCACTGTCCATCCACTTTTATTTTCATTGCTTGTTACTCCCTCAAAAAGCTCTTGTAAATTGGCTGAACAAGATTTCCTTTTACAAAACCACATTGGCTCTGCTGACCACACTAAGATTTTCTGAATGTCTGGCTGTAACCTTCTAAGTAATAGATTCTGACATTTTCCTGATGACTGATGTAAGGATAACTGGCATGCAGTTTCCTGCTTTCCGGCTCCCTCCTTTTTGGATCAAATCTGAGTGCCTTTTTTGACCATTTTAAGAAATTCTGAAGCCAGTCATATTGATAAGGATCTGAAAGACCTGGTGATGCTGGTAGATTTCTTTCACTGGCAGATATTAGTTTCTTGCACGTTTTCTGATTTCATGATTACCCTCACTGATTCTATCTTTATTTCTCTTGTACCTCCTACTTGTAGCTACTCCTGTCAAAATATCTGCTGTAATGGTATATCATGCTCACCTGACTTGCACTGTCCTCAGCATCTACTGTAGCTCCTTGACAACTGTTTTGACATCCATCATCCAGCTCTGCCTAAGTTAACTCAAAGAGTCAGCCAGAGAGTGGTGGGCCTGTGGAATTCATTGCCACGGAGTGCAGTGGAGGCCAGGATGTTAAATGCCTTCAAGGCAGAGATCGATAAATTCTTGATCTCACAAGGAATCAAGGGCTACGGGGAGAGTGCAGGGAAGTGGAGTTGAAATGCCCATCAGCCATGATTTAAATGGCGGAGCAGACTCGATGGACCGAATGGCCTTACTTCCATTCCTACGTCTTATGGTCTAACTCCTCCACTCTGCCTTCAAGAAGTTACTTCAGTAGCTTTTCAGCTTTGTTTGAATGGCTGAAAAACTGATTTCTTACTTCAGATTTTTGAACTAAGTGAATTGATGGTGGGGTCTGAACTCAGGTCCCTGGATTATTCATTAGATATTGTAGCCACAAGCTACTGTACCCTCTGAGACTTAACAGTAAAAAGTTCCATTCCAGTTGCTAGCATGCCTCATCTTGAGAAGTTGAACTTCACCTGAATGTTTGTTGTAAGTGTACGCTATGCCCACATTTCCCATCTGTAGGATAACTGCCATGATTCTGCTGGTGTCGAGAAAAGTAAAATGGCTGAACTTTGTTAGTCTGATCCAGTTGCCCACTGCACCAGTAGCAGTGGGTATCTCTTTGGAGAAAGACATATCCTTTAATATTATTGTGCTCTTGCATCTTGTATGACACTCTTGATGCCAATCTTGATCTGCTGAAAACCTGAATGCCCACTTATGTATGAATATGATAAAGAGGAGCAGGAGTAGACCATTCAGTTGTTTGAGCCTACTCTGCCATTCGATAAGAGCATGACTGATCTAACCTCAGCTCACCTTCCCACTTTATTTCATATTCTTTGATTCCCTTTATGTCAAAAGGGCATTTGATCTCTGACTTGGAGATTAAAAAAAACTGACCACCCACAGCTCTCTGTGATAAGATTTCCAAAGAAGAAATCTAGAAACCGAGTCAATGGGCATCCTGTATTGTGCAGTTCTCCAGGACCATTATTGGATTGTTCATTCTTAACTTCCTAAATACTGCAGAAGCATCTCTAATGGTGGCTCTTCTTTCCATCCCAAATTTACCGCAACATATTCATAGAACATAGAACAGTACAGCACAGTACAGGCCCTTTGGCCCAAGATGTTGTGCCGAACTTCTACCCTAAACCTAAGGTCTATCTAACCTCCACCCTTACCTTATACTATCATGCCTGTGTAATAGCCGCTTAAATGCCCTAATGAGACCGACTCCACTACCCTCTCCAGCAGTGCATTCCACGCACCTCCCGCTTTCTGAGTGAAGAACCTACCTCTGACGTCTCTCCTATATCCACCTCCACTCACTTTAAAACTTCATAATAGCTACCTCCACCCTAGGAAAAAGTCTCTGGCTGTCCACTCTATCGATACCGCCGATCGTTTTGTACACCTCTATCAAGTCACCTCTTGTCTTTCGTCGTCTTAAAGGGGAAAGCCTTAGCGCATTCAACCTTTCCTCG
The DNA here is from genome assembly GCF_030684315.1 of Stegostoma tigrinum. Classification (NCBI taxonomy): domain Eukaryota; kingdom Metazoa; phylum Chordata; class Chondrichthyes; order Orectolobiformes; family Stegostomatidae; genus Stegostoma; species Stegostoma tigrinum. Next base: position 66,757,348 of record NC_081369.1, on the reverse strand, counting down.
TAAGACCTTCCTCCATTCCAGGCAACGTCCTGGTAAATTTCCTCTGCACCTTTTTCCAACGCTTCCACATCTTTCCTGTAATGAGGCAACCAGAACTGGACACAATATTCCACATGTGGATAAACCAGGCTTTTGTATAGCTGGAGCAGAACTTCACAGTTCTTGAACTCAATCCCCCTATTAATGAAAGCTAACACACCATTCGCCTTCTTAACAACTCTATCCACTTGGATGGCAGCTTTCAGGGAACTGCGGACACGAACCCCAAGATCCCTCTGCTCCTCTGCACTGCCAAGAGTCTTTTTGTTAACCCTGTATTCTACATTCAAGTTTGTCCTTCCAAAATGAATCACCTCACACTTTTCAAGGTTAAATTCCATCTGCCACTTCTCAGCCCAGCTCTGCATCCTATTAGTGTCCCTTTGTCGTGGTTCCTTTCGAATGTTTTGTTGACATTCTCTTTTTCCTCATTTATACACTGCTCCCCAGTAACTTCTTTTTTACAAAATAAAAATCAAGAGAACTGTGCGTGCTGTAAATCAGGAACAAAAATAAGTTGCTGGAAAACCGGAGCAGGTCTGGCAGCAGCTGTGGAGAAAAAAATCAGAGTTAACATTTTGCGTCTGGTGACCCATCCCCCCTCAATAAACTTTTAAATGAATATTTTAATATCTGACTTGTTCTCTTCTTTGCTTATGTGCTGCCAGCTTGCTTCTCTGATGTTTATTGCTACATGTCTTCATCCAGTTCAATATTGAAATTGTTTTCTTCAGCCCCACCACTGATTCAGTCAATGCCTCCTAGATGAGCCAGACTGTTCTCCTCTTCTTCTTGTTTCACCCCAAGTTGAATTTCTAAAATGCTATCTACTCCATCTCAAAGTCCACCAATTCCACAACATTTCTGCTTTAGCTGCTGCACCCTTGAAATAGTTGATCCATGCTATAATCTCTCCAAACTCAGACTTTTCCAGCACTCTCCTTACTAGTTTCTCAATGGTATCGAATTCTGCTGCATGGAACCTTTTCCACTATGAAGCTGTTGAGCCTCACCTGAATTGACTTCTAGTATTTTTTGTCTGCCAAGTGTTTGTGATATTGGGAGTAGGATTTGATGCTGAGAGTTAATTGTCCCAGGTTTGGATGTGATTAACTTGATGGGCCAGATTGTCTAATTTTAGCTTTCAGAGCATGCCAAATGCAACTAAAATGCCTGAGAATGCTATTGCCATGCTACTGTAAATTATTTCATGAGTTAACACTACAACTAAGGAGTAAGTAAAATGCTTGACCACTCTGAGTTGTATTCCCCCATTGCCATAATTCTCAGGGGAAATAGTACAATTTAATGCCATCTTAAGAAGGGGTCAGTCTCACAAGTCCCAGTTTATTTTATGAAAGGACTTAGAGATTTTCTTAAATGAGAATTTAAAGGTCTGGATACTAGGACAATTTATACCAGTTGAACTCTCCTCTGTGCTGGTTCAAGAGCGTTTTAAATCACAACATATTTGCCCTGCAGAGATCATGAGAGTTGTGACATCCTTGGCTGTGATAACTATGTTTCAAGTGCAACACCCTTTGAACATACAGTAGATACGAAAGTCTCTCGATGTAATGTCCTAAAATGTTTACGTGCAATAGATGTTACCCATGTACCTCAAGTCTCACCAAACTATTTCACCCTGTTGTGCATGCTTTTCATTTCTTAATCTGCCACTCTAATACCTTGATATTTGTCCCAATTAAGTCCCAATTTACATTTCACAAGTAGTGTTTCCACCTCTTTTAGTTCATTGCTAAAATTGTGTTCCTCCAGTGCATTGACATTTTGTCACCAGTGCTCCACAGTTCTAAGAAAACTCCATTTCTGGCATAATATAGTGCTGTTTGCCCAGAGACAGAACCTGTTTTCATACTTTTGCAAACTGAAGATAATCTATGCATCTTTGTCCCACATCTTTTCAATTTTTTCTGCCATGTCTTATGTGTCACCCTCCTGGGCCCTGGTCTAGAACAAGGACGTATGGTTTCAGGATAAGTGAATATTTTGAATTCTCTACCCCAGACTTGTGTGAATGTGCCAATAAAGAATATGTTTAAGGATATGAGAGGCAGATATCTGGGGTCTCAGGGAATTGGGAAAATGTGGAATGTTTGAGAAAGTCACCTTAATGCCTAGGACATTGTATCAACTATGATTATGTTGTATGATGGACTGTGTATGGTCATCTCTCGCTCCTACCTTTTATATTTCACTGCCATTCTTTCTTTCATCCCTGTCCTTTTATACCCTAACCAAATGCATTAATATGGCTCCATAGTTACCTTTAATGATTGAATTTATCATTTGTTAAAAACTAATTTAAAGTTAATACTTTCAGTAGCTGCTGTGGAGAATGTGATTTAGAAGGAAGTTCTTTTCAAAATTGAACCGCTGTAAAGTGGCTTTGCTTTCTAATGGTCTACCATGAATGAATCCAGGTGAGTTTAATTTTAGCCACCATGTCTTTGATTCAGGATGCGACTAATTGATGAATTGCAAAATAATTGTTGGAAGCATTTCCACAATGTTGCCAAATGTTGTTTATTAACACATAATGTATTCCCATGTTAGTCTGTACCAATGCTGGAACAATTTACGTGTATCAAATCTCTGCAAGTGTGAACTTGAGTATGGATGATGAAAGCTGCAAACCATGCCCCATCTGACGACAGATCTTTCCAAATACTGTAGGAAAGTCTGTATTGTCTAGTAAGTTCTGATGTGAAGAACAAAACCATCTGTTTGTGCATTGCTGCAATATAGATGTTTTGTGGAGTACTGCTGAAAGCGAGTGCACCTGTTTGTTCAAACAGATGTAGAATTAGAGTATCCCACAGCGCCATGACTGAAGGAAAGATTTGAGTTGAGCTGTTCAACACCAATGATTCTTCTAATGATAGGATAGCATTTCTCATGAATGGAGCTCATCCTTCATAAACAGTCATTATGCTTTAAATTTCTGAGCGGTGCCAGGTTTGATGAGAGTTTAAAACTGTGACTGGAATGTGACAATGGAAACAGCTCCAATGCTGAAGGGGACTAGAGTGGGGAAAATCATGGGTACAGGCCAGACTTTGAATTCTGAATTGAATTTTACCAAAATAATAAGCACCTCAAAGGCAGTAATCTACTCCAATTCCATGAGGTTAGAAACAGCAAGATGGGGAAAATTACTGTGTAGTTTGAGGCAATATGTAGGAGGGAGGGCTTCAGATTTTTGAGGCAATGGAACCAATTCTGAGGCTGGAGTCACGTAATGAGAGGGAACTGTGGCCAGTGCCCCCACAAGGAAATTCACCACAAGGGCTGGGGAAGTTTGGTAGTGTGCAGGCACCAATAATATACAAGTAGAAAGAGGAATTAAGGTGCTTAAAGGAATGAGTGTGTTTTAGAAATTTTATTTTTAATTCATTCACGGACTGAGGGATTCACTGGCTAGGCAGCATTTATTGCCCATCTCTAATTGCCTAGAGGCTGATGAGAGTCAACCATATTGCTGTGGGACTGGAGTCACGTTTAGGCTAGTTTAGGAAAGGGTGGCAGTTTCCTTCCCTAAAGGACATTAGTGAACCAGATGGGTTTTTCTGACATTCGAGAAGTGATTCACGGTAGTCATTAGATTCTTCTTTCCAAATATTGAATTCACATTCCACCATCTGCCATGGCTGGATTCGAACCTGGGTCCCCAGAACGTTATCTGGGTATCTGGATTAACAGTCCAGTGATAACACCACAAGGCCATCGTCTCCCTCACTGTTGAAGGAAGGAATGCCATATTAAATAGAAACACTGTAATAAGCAATGCTAAGTTTTGGAGATATGTATGTAATACATAAAATGAAACAAAAAGTTTGGTGAGCCTCACGAACAGTAGCTATGTAGAAATTGGTAGTGGCAAAAGTGAAAACATAACTTACAAATGGTAGGAACTGTGAACTTGTACTCAAGAGTTGAGAAAAGATAAGGAAGGTAAAAGACAAGACTGCCAGGCAGTACTAATGAGGGAAACCCTTGTGGTTTCGGAAAAAGGATGTTTTTGAGGGGGCAAAAACAAATTTGTTTGGTTTGAGCTGATGTACAAAAATGGGTGTTCTAAATTACTCTGAATAATGGTAGAGAGAGATAAGGGTGCATATCTGTAGCAAAATCAGAGCTGTGCATCGACTAGAGTGGTGATATTATGATCAAGGTAATATTTGAATAAAGGGGTAGGAAGGTCAAATATTTTCTGAAATGTGTTCAGGAGAACTTAATTGACCAATATGACCAAGCAGGAAGGAGGCATTGCTGAATCTGATGCTTGGGATGAGGTGGGTCAGTTGAACTAAGCATCTAAGGTAAAATGTAAGACTTAGGAGTAGGATTGAATAGAAATGATACAGCACAGAAGGGGGCCATTTGGTCTATCTTGTCCATGATAACCCAAAGGTCATTTGGCTGTTTGAGTCTGCTCCACTGTTCAGTAAGTTGATTGCTGATCTGGTTGTAGTCTCCACTCCACTTGCATGTCTGCATCATGTAATCTTTGACTCCCTTGTCCTGAATAAATTTGTATACCCACCCTCCAGTGCCTCCCAGAGAAGAGAATGCCACAACCTAGTAGCCATCTGCAAGTAAAGAGTTTTCCTCCTCATATGACAAGTTTTTCATTAATGATGGAGAACAGCAAATAACAATTTAAAATAGAGTTTCTAAATTGAAAGGGGACTAACCTTATTGGGGTGAGAGAGGATCTAGCCAAGGTAAAATGAAAATAAAGACTTAGAAAACTAATGGAACAGTTTCTGGGAATGAAAAGCATTAGGTGCTCATTAGGTAAAGTCTGACAGGGGCAAAAGATGAGGGAATCTCAAGCCAAAAGGATCTTGGAAAGTGAGAAAGGTAAAGAATATGATGAGACAAAATAAAGTAACAGTGTACAATGTGTATTGGCTGAATTTTTCAAGTGAGAAATGAGTTAAATACAGTAGGTTGAGAGTGGCTTTGAAGAAAAAATAAAATGGCCGAGAGCAAGTCTGGGAAGAAACTGGTAGTTAAGGTAAAAACAAGCTCCAAAATCATCAACTAGAATGTACGAGGTAAGTTGGTAGTGAGAGAGGGTAGTGTCCAATCAGGCCATTGGCTTATAGTGATTCAGAGGAAGGCTGGATTACACAATTACTGCAGTAAATTTTGTTTGAACCAGCTCTCGATAAACTAGCAAAAATGATATACAGGTAGTTCTCCTATAACACGATAGTAGTGTTCTTGCATGACGCCGCACAATAGAAAATTGCGCTATAGAAAATCACCAGAGAAAATTATGTCATAGGGAAATCGTGACAGAAAATCACTATACTTGTACTGCATAAAGTTTGTGTAGTCAAACAGCGTCCACTATTCATAAGTTGCGTTTCAGCAATTCCCGTTAACAAAACACAGGTGATGGCAGAACTACATGTATCTCAAATATGACAAAGTTTGCTGTATTATTTTGCCTAGTTATAAATACAAAGGATACATCTAACCCTGTTGCCACTCCACAATGGACTGCAATGGTCCATGAGGATAGCTCAATATTCCCACCTCGGGCAATAAACGCTTCCCTGACCAGCCAAATTGACTTGTTCAGTCAAATGGCCTCATGAAATATCAACAGTTGATTCAATTTCAAGTCAGTTCCTGCTCTCATACCATGTCCAACAGCGATATCCAAGTAGTCAGTTGAGGGTGTGAGTGAGATTGTTCTCTCTTAATAAGTTTTATTTGAGACAAAGTTGTATTATTATTTAAGTGATTTGTCCTGTAAATAAAGTAGAACGCTGATGGATATACCCCCTGCATTATGTTTCTATTGCTTAGTGTGCATTTTTACATTGATCATGTGGACCTCTTGGTAATCCGCAATACTTGATTAATAAATCATTTGCTGTATTTTGCATCAGTATTTAGTAAGAAAGATGTTAACAAAATATCCTTGCCTAGATAAGTGCAGTTTCAACAATGGTCAAGCTTTGACACTAAATTGGCTCTACGCAGTGGCAGTGTCACAGAATATGAAAGAGTTCAGCAGTTGCCTGGTGAGGGATCTCAAGCTTGTTAAACTGCATTTGAGATAAACTTCGGACCAGGTCCAAGCTACAAGAAATTTCGAATAGGTACTCCAGTCCAGCACAATTCAATGATCAATTTCATAGAATGTACAGCACAGAAATACTTGGCCCATCTATTTCTTTTATATTCATTGACAGGATGCTGGTGTTGCTGGTCAGGGAAGTGTTTATTGCCCCTGAGGTGGGAATAGTGAGCTATCCTCATGGACCATTGCAGTCCATTGTGGAATGGCGACAGGGTTAGATGTATCCTTTGTACTTTGCTTTTGGGAAGGGAGTTCCCAGATTTTAGAGAAGTTCCAGATTAGGATCATGAATGACTTAGAAGAATACTTGGAGGTAGAGGTGCTTCCAAGCTGCCCTTTTTCTAGGTGGTGAAGTTGTAGGTTTGGAAGATACTGTCAGAAGAGCTTTGTGAATTAACTTCAGTGCATCTTTGAGATGGTGTGCATTACTTTACTTTTGTTGAGGAAGCGACTATTAATAGTCTGTGTTAGAGTCCTTCCATTCCTCCTCTTCTAATCCCATCAGCATGTGCATCTATTGTGTCTTGTGTTTGAAAGTATATCTGCTCTCTGCCTGAACCACTTTGTGGTGATACGTTTCTTGTTTTCAGGCATTTATGGTAAAGAAGCTTCTGTTGAATTCCCTATTGGAGTTACGAGTAACTATCTTCATCAGATAATGAACTGAGGAATTGCCTGTGGGCAGAATACATGACTCATCTTTTATTTACGACTCTTACTTTTGATATCCACTACAAATGGAAGCGTTTTCTGTCTGCCCCCATCAGATATAGTAGTTACTTGTCAGATCCTGTCAGATACTTTAGAGACTTTTAAGTGACTCTTGGATGGGTATATGGAGGATAGTAAAATGTAGGGTATGCAGGGTAGTTTGGTCTTAGGAAAATAGGTCACCACAGCATTGTGGAGCGAAGGGCCTGTACTGTGCTGTACTGTTCTATGTTCTATCTAAGACTCCTGAAATACTGAACGAGCAAATGCAGCAAGACCTAGACATTGGTGAGTGATAATGGGAACTGCAGATGCTTGAGAATCCAAGATAATAAAATGTGAGGCTGGATGAACACAGCAGGCCAAGCAGCATCCCAGGAGCACAAAAGCTGACATTTCGGGCCTAGACCCTTCATCAGAGAGGGGGATGGGGTGAGGGTTCTGGAATAAATAGGGAGAGAGGGGGAGGCGGACCGAAGATGGAGAGAAAAGAAGATAGGTGGAGAAGAGAGTATAGGTGGGGAGGTAGGGAAGGGATAGATCAGTCCAGGGAAGACGGACAAGTCAAGGAGGTGGGATGAGGTTAGTAGGTAGGAGATGGAGGTGCGGCTTGGGGTGGGAGGAAGGGATGGGTGAGAGGAAGAACAGGTTAGTGAGGCAGAGACAGTGATAATGGGAACTGCAGATGCTGGAGAATCCAAGATAATAAAATGTGAGGCTGGATGAACACAGCAGGCCCAGCAGCATCTCAGGAGCACAAAAGCTGACGTTTCGGGCCTAGACCCTTCATCAAAGAGCTGAGACAGGGTGGACTGGTTTTGGGATGCACTGGGTGGAGGGGAAGAGCTGGGCTGGTTGTGTGGTGCAGTGGGGGGAGGGGGCGAACTGGGCTAGTTTTGGGATGCGGTGGGGTAAGGGGAGATTTTGAAGCTGGTGAAGTCCACATTGATACCATTGGGCTGCAGGTTTCCCAAGCTGAATATGAGTTGCTGTTCCTGCAACCTTCGGGTGGCATTATTGTGGCACTGCAGGAGGCCCATGATGGACATGCCATCTAAAGAATGGGAGGGGGAGTGGAAATAGTTTGCAACTGGGAGGTGCAGTTGTTTATTGCGAACTGAGCGGAGGTGTTCTGCAAAGCAGTCCCCAAGCCTCCGCTTGGTTTCCCCAATGTAGAGAAAGCCACACACCGGGTACAGTGGATGCAGTATACCACATTGGCAGATGTGCAGGTGAACCTCTGCTTAATATGGAAAGTCATCTTGGGGCCTGGGATAGGGGTGAGTGAGGAGGTGTGGGGGCAAGTGTAGCATTTCCTGCGGTTGCAGGGGAAGGTGCCAGGTGTGGTGGGGTTGACCTAGACATTATTCAGATTTGAATTAACAAGTAGCAAGTAACATTCATGCCACACGAATACAATGATTTTTTAGTAGCGGCATTTTGTGCTCTCAACAAGATGAACTGCACAAGTTCATCAAGACTCTTTGGAGAGCATCTTTCAAACACTCAGCCACTACCAGCTCAAAGGACATGGACAGAGATGCATGGAAACACCACCACCTGCTGATTCCCATCCAAGCCACTCACCGTTAAGACCTGGAAATTCCTTTACTATTGCTGGGTGAGAACCCTCTCCTCATCAGCATTGTTGCTGTTACAACAGCAAAAGCACTGCATCTGTTCAAAGGAGAACTGACTTCCATCTTATCAAGGGCAAATAGGGATGGGCAATCAATGCTGGTCCAGGCAGTGACATCCACACCCTGTGAAAGAATTTTAAAACTGGCAAAGCAGCTTACTTGATTCGTACCCCATCCATAAACATCAAAATTGACTCCCTCCATCACTGATGCCAACTGGCAGCAGTATAAACCACCTACAGTATGCGCGGCACATCTCGCCAAGGACTTCAACTCCTCTTCCAAACCCATGAGCCCTGCCACCTAGAAAGACAAAGTTAGCAAATACAAGGGAGCACCGTCATCTGCAGGTTCCCTTCCAAATTGCACATCATCCTAATGTGGAAAAATATTGCTATTCGTTCACTGTCACTTGTCAGAATCCTGGAACACCCTTTCTTGCAGCAATGTATGTTGTCATACAACCCAAAGCTCTCAGTGATTCAAGAAGACAGCTCGCTATCACTTTCTTCAGGGCAGTTCGAGATGGGCAATAAATACTGGCCTGGCTGGCAATTATGCACATACACAAATGAATATTAATTTTTTAAAAAAGATAGTGCTAAAGATAGAGGGAAAGATTAAGCAGCTTGAACTGAAGAGTGCTTATGTAGTGGATACGTTGATGTGTCTGGCTTGCATCCTAAGAAAGCAGAGTGGAGATCGTGAAGGGCTACACAAATTCCCAAATTTCCCAAAAATGAGAGGTGCCGAGAGATTAGAGAGTGCATAATGTAACACCCTTGCTCAAGTAACTACATCAAGTAAATCAGTGTTTCATCAGGGCTGGATATGGTTTTCAAAGTAATAACTAAAAAACATAATTACCAGGATAATTTTCAGTTATTTAAGGAAGTCTGGCACAGATTTATAAACAACAGATCTTGTTTTAATAATTAAACACTTTGGAATGACAGGTAGTTGAGATTGTTGTGGATGTTGTCTCCATGGATTTTAAAGAAGGGCTTGCACAAGTATCATAGAACATTACAGCACAGTACAGGCTGTTCAGCCCTCGATGTTGTGCCGACCTGTCATACTGATCTGAAGCCCATCTAACCTACACTATTCCATGTCCGTCCATATGCTTATCCAATGACGACTTAAATGTACCTAAAGTTGGCGAATCTACTACCATTGCAGGCAAAGCGTTCCATTCCCTTACTACTCTGAGTAAAGAAACCACCTCTGACATCTGTCCTATATCTTTCACCCCTCAATTTAAAGCTATGCCCCCTCGTGCTCGCCGTCACCATCCGAGGAAAAAGGCTCTCCCTATCCACCCTATTGAACTCTCTGATTATTTTATATGTCTCAATTAAGTCACCTCTCAACCTTCTCTCTAATGAAAACAGCCTCAAGTCCCTCAGCCTTTCCCTCCATACCAGGCAACATCCTAGTAAATCTCCTCTGCACCCTTTCCAAAGCTTCCACATCCTTCTTATAATGCGGTGACCAGAACTGTATGCAATACTCCAAGTGCCTCCGCACCAGAGTTTTGTACAGCTGCAGCATAACCTCTTGGTTCCGGAACTTGATCCCTCTATTAATGAAAGCTAAAACTCTGTATGCCTTCTTAACAGCCCTGTCAACCTGGGTGGCAACTTTCAAGGATCTGTGTACATGGACACCGAGATCTCTCTGCTCATCTACATTACTAAGAATTTTACCATTAGCCCTGTACTTAGCCTTTTGGTTACTCCTACCAAAATGCATCACCTCACACTTGTCTACATTAAACTCCATTTGCCACCTCTCAGCCCAGCACTGCAGTTTATCTATGTCTCTCTGCAACCTACAGCATCCTTCGTCACTATCCACAACTCCACCGACCTTAGTGTGTCTGCAAATTTACTAGCCCATCCTTCTACGCCCTCATCCAGGTCATTTATAAAAGTGACAAACAGCAGTGGACCCAACACCGACCCTTGCGGCACACCACTAGTAACCGGCCTCCAGGATGAACATTTCCCATCAACTACCACCCTCTGTCTTCTTTCAGCAAGCCAATTTCCGATCCAAACTGCTATATCTCCCACAATTCCATTCCTCTGCATTTTGTACAATAGCTACTGTGGGGAACCTTATCGAACGCCTTGCTGAAATCCATATACACCACATCAACCGGTTTACTCTCATCTACCTGTTCGGTCACCTTCTCAAAGAACTCAATAAGGTTTGTGAGGCACGACCTTCCCTTCACAAAACCGTACTGACTATCCTTAATCAATTTATTCTTTTCTTGATGATTATAGATCCTATCCCTTATAACCTTTTTCAACACTTTACCAATAACTGAGGTAAGGCTCACTGGTCTATAATTACCAGGGTTGTCTCTACTCCCCTTCTTGAACAGGGGAACCACATTTGCTATCCTCCAGTCGTCTGGCACTATTCCTGTAGACAATGGCGAGTTACAGATCAATGCCAAAGGCTCGGCAATCTCCTCCCTGGCTTCCCAGAGGATCCGAGGATAAATCCCACCTGGCCCAGGCGACTTATCTATCTTCACCCTCTGTAGGATTTCTAATACCTCTTCCTTGTGAACTCAATCCAACATAGTGTAGTAGCCTGTATCTCAGTATTCTCCTCGGCAACATTGTCTTTAAAAAAGACTGGCTGAACAAAATTGATGCTCATGTATCCTGGCAGAAAGCTAGCCACCTGGATACATGAACATCAACTAGCCACAAAACGAAATGACCCACTAGCACTGGTATCCTTACATACAGTTGAGGAAGGACACCACTTTGATTGGGACAACACATCCATCCTAGGACAAGCCAAACAGACACGCACGAGAATTCCTAGAAGCATAGCATTCCAACCGGAACTCCATCAACAAACACATTGATTTGGAGCCAATCTACCATCCCCTGAGAAAAAGAACAGGAAATGACATCACCAACGCAGGAAATGACATCACCAACCCAAGGAAACCTAACCAGATAAATAGAAAGCGGGACATAACATCAGCGCTTCGTCGGAGGCTCACTGATGATGTTACTTAGAATGGTGACGGAACGTCTGAAAACTACCCTTCCAGCTCAGCGAGCAAACTCACATCCATAGACCGGTGAGCCTGACGTCAGTGGTGGGGAGCTGCTGGAGAAGATACTGAGGGATAGGATCTATTTATATTTGGAAGAAAATGGGCTTATTAGTGATAGGCAGCATGGTTTTGTACAGTGAAGGTCATATCTTACCAACTTGATAGAATTCTTTGAGGAAGTGACAAAGTTGATAGATGAGGGAAGGGCTGTGGATGTCATATACATGGACTTCAGTAAGGTGCTTGATAAGGTTCCCCATGGTACGCTGATAGAGAAAGTGAAGTCGCATGGGGTCCAGGGCGTATTAGCTAGATGGATAGAGATCTGGCTGGGCAACAGGAGACAGAGAGTGGCAGTGGAAGGGAGTTTCTCAAAATGGAGAACTGTGACCAGTGGTGTTCCACAGGGATCCGTGTCGGGACCACTGTTTTTTGTGATATACATAAATGATCTGGAGGAAGGTACAGATGGCCTGATTAGCAAGTTTGCAGATGACACTAAGATTGGCGGAGGAGCAGATAGTGAAGGGGACTGTCGAAGAATACAGCAGAATATAGATTGGAGAGTTGAGTGGAGAAATGGCAGATGGAGTTCAATCCAGGCAAATGCAAGGTGATGCATTTTACAAGATCCACTTCAAGAGCAAACTCTCTGGTAATTGGAAAAGCCCTGGGGAAAATTGATGCACGGAGAGATCTGGGTGTTCAGGTCCACTGTGCCCGGAAGGTGGCAACGCAGGTCAGTAGAGTGGTCAAGAAGGCATATGGCATGCTTTCATTCATCGGACGGGATATTGAGTACAAGAGTTGGCAGGTCGTGTTACAGTTGTAAAGGACTTTGGTTCAACCACATTTGGAATGCTGCGTACAGTTCTGGTCACCACATTACCAAAAGGATGTCGATGCTTTGGAGAGGGTGCAGAGGAGATTCACCAGAATGTTGCCTGGTATGGCGAGCTCTAGCCATGAAGAGAGGTTGAGTAGATTAAGATTGTTTACATTAGAAAGATGGAGGTTGAGGGGTAGCCAGATTAAGGCCTACAAAATCATGAGAGCTATAGACAGGGTGGATAGCAAGAAGCTTTTTCCCTGATCGGGTCACAATTTCAAAGTGAAAGGGGAAAAGTTTAAGGGAGATATGTGTGGGATGTTCTTTACGCAGAGGGTGGTGGGTGCCTGGTACATTGCCAGTGGAGATGGTAGAGGCGGGCACAATAGCGTCATGTAAGATGTATCTAGATAGATACATGAATGGGCAGGGAGCAGAGGGATACAGATCCTTGGAAAATAGGCGACAGGTTTAGGCCGAGGAGCTGGATCTGCACAGGCTTGGAGGGCCAAAGGGCCTGTTCCTGTGCTGTAATTGTCTTTTTTCTTTATTCTTTGTTCTTCTTATACCGCATCGTGCTTCATCACTGCACTGTGATTTAGGCTACGCCCTTAAGCCCTGGAACGTCAATCTAAATTATTGTGGCCTACAAAAATCATTCCTAGAAATTGATCGAAAGTGAACTCTTGAATTCTGACTTATCTATGCCTCTCATAATTTTATAGACTTCTATCAAGTCTCCCCTCAACCTCTGCTGCTCCGGATAAAACAACCAGGTTTTCTAGCCTCTCATTGTAGCTCATACCCCTTTCCCCAGGCGCATCCTGGTAAGCCTCTTCTACACCCTCTTCCCAAGCTTTCACATCTTTCCTGTATTGTGATGACCAGAATTGAACGCAATACTCTGAGGTAAAAACGGTTGTCTTAATGAGTGACTTTAATTTCCCCAACATTGACAGGGACCCCCTTAGAGAAAGAGGCTTAGACAGTGCAGAATTTTCTAAGGTTCATCCAGGAGGGTTTCTTGAAACAGTCTGTGGATGGTCCAACTGGAGGAGAGGCCATACTCCACCTTGTATTGGCTAATGAGTCTGGCCAGGCGACAGACCTTTCAGTGGGAGAGCACTTTGAAAATAGTGATCACAGGTCCTTAAGTTTCAAGATAGCTATGAACCAGGACAAGGCAGGACCTTGTGGGAAGGCAGATTACATCAATATTAGGCACAAACTAGGGATTGTTAATTGGGAGGAGCTGTTATCAGGCAAGTCCATGTTTGACACATGGGAATTGTTAAAAGACTTGCTGATCAGAGTCCAGAACCAGCATGTTCCAGTAAGGAGGAAGGGCAAGGAAAGGGACCCTTAGATAACGAGGGAGGTTGTGAACTTAGTCAAAAGTGGGAAAGAAGCATATGTAAGGTTTATGAAGGTAAAATCAGACAGGAACCATTAGAAATATAAGGAAAACAGGAAAGTACTCCAGGAGGGAATTATGAGAGCAAGATGAGACCATGAAATGACCAAAGCAGGTAGGTTTAATGAGAATCCCAAGGCATTCTATGGATACATTAAAAACAAGAGGATAACTAAGGAAAAGGTAGGACCACTCAAGGATAAAGGAGAGAACTTGTGCTTGGAGGCAGAGGATGTGGGTGAGATCTTAAATGAGTACATTGTGTCAGTATTCACCCCGGAAGAGGATATGGAGGATAGTAAGATTTGTGTGGAGCATGCTAATGTGCCAGGGGATTTTGAGATCAAGAAAGAAATGGTAATGGATTTCTTGTACAGCATTCCAGTGGATCAGTTCCCAGGGCCCAATGGTGTCTACTCCAGGTTACTGAGTGAAACTAGAGAGCAAATTGCAGGGGCATTACCAAGATCTTTGTATCCTCATTAGCCACTGGAGAGGTCCTGGAGGACTGGCGAATAACTAACGTTGTTCTTTTGTTCAAGAAGGGAAATAGGGATAATCCAGGAAGCTATAGACCATTAACACTCACATCAGTGGTTGGGAAGCTATTGGAGAGAATTCTCGGGGATAGCATTTATGCACATTTGGAAAAACATGGCCTATTTAGGAACAGGAAGCATGGCTTTGTGCCGGGCCAGTCATGTCTTACGACATTAGTTAAATTTTTCAAGGATGTGACAAAGATGATTGATGAGGGTGGGGCAGTAGACTTTAGTAAAGCTTTTGTCAAGGACCCTCATGGTAGGCTCCTCCAGAAGGTTGAGATGCTTGGGATCCATGATGACTCAGCTGTGTGTATTCCGAATTGGCTTGCTCATAAAAGGCTGAGTGCTGCTTGGCCTGCTGTGTTCATCCAGCTCTACACCTTGTTATCTTGGATAGTGGTGGAAGGTTGTTTTTCAGGCTAGAGGCCCATGACCAGTGGTGTTCCGCAGATATCCATACTGAGACCTCTGCTGTTTGTAATAAAAACGTCTTGGATGAAAATGTAGAGAGTGGGTTAGTAAGTTTGCAAACAATACAAAAATCGGTAGAGTTGTGGACTGTATAGAAGGTTGTCAAAGGATACGGCACAATACAGATCAGTTGCAAATATGGGTGGAGAAATGGCACATGGAGTTTAAACTGAGTAAATGTGAGGTGCTGCAGTTTGGGAGATCAAATGTAAAGGAAAAGTATACTGTTAATGGCAGGACTTTGAATAGCGTTGATGTACAGAATGATTTTGGGGTTCAAGTCCATAGCTCCATGAAAGTGGCCATGCAAGTAGATAGGGTGTTAAAGGAGGCGAATGGCATGTTTGTCTTTATTGGTTGGGAAATTGAATGCATGACTCAGGATGTCATGTTGCAAATTTAAAAGACCTTGGTTAGGTCACACTGAAGAGTACTATGTTCAGTTCTGGTTGCCACATTACAGGAACGATGTGGACCCTTGGGATACAGTGCAGAAAAGGTTTACCAGGATGCTGCCTGGATTAGAGGGTATGATCTATAAGCAGAGGCTCAAAAAACTTGAGTTGTTTTCTCCACAGTGGCCAAGGTTGGGGGGAAACTTGATAGAAGTCTAGAAAATTATAAGATGCATAGATAGTGTTGACGATCAGAAACATTTTCTCAGAGTTGAACTGTCTAATTCTAAGAGGCATGCGTTTAAGGTGAGAGGGGAAATGTTCAAAGGAGATGAGGGGTGAGTTTTTTTTTCCACAGAGAGTGGTATGAGTCTGGAATGCACTGCCACGCGTGGTGGTTGAGGCAGATCTGATAAGGGCATTTAAGGGACTTTTAGATAAACCTATGAATATACAAGGAATGAAGGATATGTACCAAAGGCAGTAGGAAGGGATTCTGAGAAAGGGTCACCAGACCCGAAACGTTAACTCTGTTTTCTCCTCTGCAGATGCTGCCAGACCTGCTGAGCTTTTCTAGCAACTTTGTTTTTGTTCCTGATTTACAGCATCCACAGTTCTTTTGGTTTTTAGGAAGGGATTAGTTTCATTTGGCATCATATTCGGCACACCATCATGGACCAAATGGCCCGTTCCTGTGCTCTACAGTTCTATGTTCTGTGTGTGACCTAACCAAAATCCTATAAATCCGCAACATGACATCCTGACTCTTGTACTCAATTCCCAGATCGATAAGGGCAAGCGTGCCATATGCCATCTTTATCACCCTGTCTACTTGCATGGCCACCTTCAGGGAGCTGTGGACTTGAAACCCACGACCCCTAAATACATCAGTGCTGTTCAGGGTCCTGCGATTAACTGTGCATTTTTAATTAATATTTGATCTCCCCAAGTGCAGCGCCTCATAGTTATCTGCATTAAAATCCAGCTCCCGTTTCATCATCCATATCTGCATTGATCTATATGCCGCTATATCCTTTGACAGTCTTCTACGCTCTCCACAGTTTCACCAAATTAATCAAGATCTCTTTGTAATCTTAGATAACCTTCTTCACTGTTCACTGTACCACCAATTTTGGTGTCATCTGCAAACTTATTAACCATGCCTACTGCAAGGATGCATCCACAGCCCCCTACTGTACTCCCTGTATACCTATGACTGTGTTGCCAAGTTCCGAACGAATGTCATCTACAATTTTTACTGACAATACCACCATAGGGGGGATAGATATCTAACAACAACGAGTCAAAATACAGAAGGGAGATAGAGAGCTTGGTAACATGGTGCAATGAAAATTACCTCTCTCTCTCAATGTTGGCAAAACTAAAGAACTGATCATCAACTTCAAAAAGAAATAGGAGAACGCGCCCCATCAACATCAGAGGAACTAAGGTTGAAAGTGAAGCGCGTCCAAGTTCCTCGGAGTGATGATGACTGACGACCTGTCCTGGACTTCCCATGTAAATGGGACATTCAAGAAGGCACGACAACGTGTCTTTTTCCTCACGTTGCTCAGGAAATTTGACATGTCCATGAGGTCCCTCGCCAACTTCTACAGATGCACCATTGATAGCATACTGTCCGGGTTCATAACAGCCTGGTATGGCTCTGTTCAGGACTGTAAGAAGCTACAGAAGGTGATCTACACAGCCCAGACCATTACGGACGCCATTCCATTTACACAGCTCGTTGACAAGAAAGGCAACCAACATCATCGAAGACCCGTCGCGCCCTAGTAGTGACCTCCTACAATGTCTTCTATCAGCAAAAGCTACAGAAACCTGAACACGTGCATGAGCGGGTTCAGGAACAGCTTCTTTCCAGCCGTTATTAGATTGTTGAATGGACTGTCGCCTCAAATAATGTAACCTGCAATGTAACCAGTATGCGTTTTTGATCTGTACATCCTTTGCTTCCAGTGTTCTGCCTGTATCACTTCTTAAAAAAAAGCTTTTCACTGTATTTCGGTACACGTGAAAATAAAACAATCAATCAGCCAATCCTACATTCTCAATCAAGTCATTTATATAAATGGCAAACAAAAGTGGATCCAGTACCAATCCCTATGGAATACCACTCTCAAAGGCCTGCATTCCAAAAAAAATCCTCCACCACGATCATCAGGCCGATTTGGTATCCAGTTGGCAAGTTCATCCTGAATCCCTCATGATCCATCTTTACTTAAAAAAAACTTTGAAAGTTGATCAATCACCCACTTGTGGCTTTAATCACAGTTCATGATCAACAACTGAATATGATCTGTGGGGTCTCATCACAAGGTGAAATGATATTTCTCAGTTAACTATCATGCACATCATCTGTTCATTTCAAATTGGACAGTCAATATGGTCCTATGTCAGACTTAAAAAATGCAAAACAAATCTGCAGGTTGCCATGAAATTGTCAGTTAAGCTATTTGTATCAGCACTTATGTAAAATGCAGTCTTTGTTTAATTGGATAGCAATAGGACAAGTACTCAAGATTATCTATAGAAGAATTATGTGTTTTCAAGGTTTCCTTATGTTTGCAGTGAATCAAAAGAGCTTTAGTGAATAGACTAATCTATACTGTAGAGCGCTATAGGAGTCATTGTTACAAAGGTAATACCAAAACATGTCTGCAGGAGTTTCCTTGAACTACCCTGTTTAGACAATACAGTAATAATGAAATCACAGGTGGAACACAACTGTGTTTAAAGCATTACACTCGTTTCTATTGGCTTCAGTATACAATATACAGCTATTTCCCCTGGATTGCAGCTATGGAGTAAGAAATGTAGTTCAAGGTCAATGACACCGCTTCAGAACCAACAAAGTCATTGAATTTGAAGTTTCTCTGTACCTTGTTGCAGCAGAGTACAGAAGGGATCTTGTTTTGAGGTCTCAAGAAAGAAGGCATCTCTGAGCTTGCAGCAGGTACTCATATCATTTGCGGTTGAGACTACATTCTGCTCAAGCTAGCTGTCTCAGCTGGAGGCAAACTGACCTTACTTTGACATAGTTGGACTGAAGGGTGTAATGTGGTAGTCAAATTTTAAGATCCTGTGTACTTCTGTCAGCTCAGATTACTGCAGTGTCATATATGCCTGACACATTGAATGTATTCATGAGGCCATTGGATAAAGCACTTGGTGTAAATGGGGTCAAAAACAATGGTGAGAAAGCAGGATGAGGCTATTGTTTGTAATGAATGGCACAGCAGGCTCGAAAGGCCAAATGGCTTCCTCCTGCTCCTATGATCATCTTCTCGGTTTTAGGACTCTGGTGAAGGAAATATGGTGTTACTCCTAAATTTGTTGTAAACCTGACCTTTAACGTGTTCAGTGATAGATTTTGTAGTCTAAGAATCTTACAACATCTGAGCAAGTATTATTCTCATGAATACTCATTCTATACTTGGAATGCCAAGTTCAAAGCCTGAAGATTATTAATAATCATTTCCTCTCATCATTCAAAAACAATTACATCATTATGTATGCCAGCTCGATTCATCTGACATTTGCAATACAGATTGAGGAAGTGCATCCTTTACCTCCCCTTTAATGGAATAAATGATTAACTCAGTCACTTATTAGCTTTCTCCATTACTTTTAGGTTTTGTTTGCATGTATCCAGCTACACCCCAAGGCAGCACTGGAAGATATCATTAATTCCAGAACTTCCTTTGGAATTACTCATTGCTGTTTATCTTTTTTCTCAGTGTGATTGCATATATGATTGTTGCATATCATTGCATGATTTCAAGAAGGAGTTGGATATAACACTTCTTCCACTCTTTGTTTTTATTAAACTCACTTAGAATCAAGTCATATGGTCTTGTTTCTCTTATTCTCCCTTCTTTATTATCTTTGTGGAAGTACGAAATCCTCTGTTCACCTCCACTCCTTCCGAAGTTTGAATTAGCAACATGGCCTTTGAAGGGAAGCAGTTGATGTTTAGAATGCTTTTTGGACTACTGTATATTGGTGTTGTGAAAGTTATTGCCTTCAATTTCCCACACTATAACTGAGATTAGGAACTCCACAATGAAAGGAAGCAAATGACATGGAGCGTAAGAATAAAAGAAATCTTTTTACAGTTATCTTGGGTTTTGATATAAGCTTTATTTTCATGTGTACCCAAGTACAGGAGTGCAGTGAGAAATGTGTAATGTCACCTAATGCAGTGCCATCATAGGTACGAAGGTACCTAAGTACAAAATTTAGGTAGTGACATTGAGGTGACTGCTTCAGGTCCACAGCTGCTTCCACGGGCCTGGCCTCCAGCAAATACCAATTGGTACTGACAGCCACTGCCATGCTCCCCTCAATGCCATTGTCAGTGCACCCTTTCTCTCCAGGTACAGATGAGGTGAATGGCAGGTGTCTTTTTCCCTGATGTGGGGGATTTTCAAGATTAGAGAGCATATTTTTAAGGTGACAGGAGAAAGATTTAAAACAGACAACTTTTTTTTACACAAAGCGGTTCAAATATGGAATGAGCTTCCAAAGGAGCTAGTGGATGTGTATACTTTTACAACATTTAAAGGACATTTAGATAATTATATGAGTAAGAAATGTTTGGAGGATATGGGCCAAGCAGAGACAGGTGGGACTAGTTTAATTTGGGATTATGATCAGCATGGACTGCTTGGACCAAAAGGTCTGTTTCTATGTGTATGACTCTTGATTCCATGACTATGACTCTATAACTCTCGAAAGTAAGTTTATGAAGTCGAGAAGGAGGGAGGAGAAGAAGAAAAAAAAATGAAGCTGGCTTGGAGTGGACGGGCCTTACATGCCAGTACCACCATCTTGACTAGCTGGCTCACTCTCCTCCGCTAAACTGGATCCTGCACTCTACTGCTGGTTAAAAAGCCTTCAAAAGCAAAAAAAAAGAGAAATGAAACAAAGAAAGCAGATGAGCCCCAATCCAGGAATTGAAATGCAGCATTGCTATTCTGCCACCATCAGCTTGTGCTGTTCTGCCACCATCAGCTTGTCCACATCTTGGAGAGATCGCACCTGAAGTACTGTGTGCCATTTTGGGTCACTGTATTTAGAAAAGGCCATCCTCACATTGGAAGCAGTACAATAATGGTTAACTCAATTGGGCCCTATCATAAAAGGATTGCACAATGAAAGATGAGTAATTTGGGCCTATATTCATAGGAGTAGAGAAGAATTAGATGACCTAATTGAAGCATTCACGATCATGAAGGGGCCTGACAGGATGAGCACTGAGTCATTGCTTTTCTGAGTGGGGAGTCTAGAACAAGAGGAGCATAGTCTCAGGATAAAGAGTTAATTGTTTAGAACTGAGATGTGGAGAAATTTCTTCACTCACATATTTGGAATTCTCTATCCAAGAGGGTCGTTAATGCACCATCTTGGACTATGCCTAAGGCTGAGAGGGCAGCTACTTTGTGTCCTAGAAATCAAGGCTGCAGGCGCGAAAGTAGAGTTGCATCCCAACTAATGGTAGAGATGGCTTGACAGGCTGTATGGTGTACATCTGGTATTTCTTATGAAGCAAAGCTTGCATCTGACCAGTGTGAAACTACTGGAATATATTATTAAAAAACTAAACTTTGGACAGAATTCAGACATTTTACTGAAAAAGTGAAATAGGACCCAGATGGGAAAATAACAATCATTTCATGGGTTTTATTTATTTTCTAGACAGAGTGGAGGTATTGTAGTCTGAAGGTTACCCATTTCCACAAACTCCCTATCACTGAGATTTGTCTTTATTATTTCCACGGCTGTGTTTAAGAGTTACAGATCCAGTTCTTTCCATTTTAGTGTTAGTGCTTCAGGTATTTTGGCGTTGGTGTTTAAATATGATTGTCTATTTCTACATTTTCCTGAAGTGGGCAAGGATTGCATCTGCCCAGGCTTTAGGCTTTCTTCATGTTTTTGTCAATGAAGTGTGAACATCCCATTGATTCATCAGTGCAGGGCATTCTTACATCACAAGAGTTGGTTAAATAATGTGACAATCAACACCAGTGCACACTATATTAAAAAAAATTACAGATGCAAAATACTGTAGATGCTGGAAATATTTCTAAGGTCAGCCAGCATCCACAAGAAAAGAGCAATTATTGTTTTGGATTGATGATCTTTCATCAACCTGTTTCTCTCTTCACAGATGTTGCTTGACTTGCTGAGTGCTTGCAGCATTTTCTGTTTTTGCAACTACTTTTCCTTGCTCAGTTTCTTCTCCATTCCTGAAGGTGTTTCTTCCCTGAGGTGCCACAGGCACCAGCTACCCTTCATCTCCTTGCACAAGGAACGATACTTAACATGTGAACCTATATGTCTAATGTATCTATCTGAAGTGAACTGAAACTTCCTTGTAAGTCAACTTAAGAAGATTGCCTGAAGACCAGTTTAACAACATGACGCATCTAAGCTAATGCATAGGAATTTAATACTTGTAACTAGAAAACATGACAGAAATGATTCACAATGGTATGACCGGAGGAAGAGAGTAAACTGTTAGCTTGAACAATCATAGTGAGGAAAAACAATCAGGGGCTTAGCACTTTTGAAAACCAATTAATTGTCAGCACTAATGAAAAGTATCACCGGCTAAGAGAAGCAGTGGAAGAAATGACAAAGATTTTGAGCATAATTTTCCACTTCCCTTTGCCTGTTAAAGTATTATTGGAGGAAAAGTTAACCATAACATTATATCTTCGCTTAAAAATCAAAGTAAATGGTTGGTCTATCATTACTCAGTCTGTCAGCCTAATCTTAATAGGAGGTAAATGGAAAAATTTCTGAAGGGCAGTGCAGATTGCCATATAAAAAGGCCAAGGTTCATCAAATACAGTCAGGGTAGATTCTTAAGAGGAAATCATATCTACATTAAGATAAAAGTTCACTGGATTGAAAAAGTGACAGATTGGATCTGAAATTAACTTAGTGACTGGAAGCAAAGGAAGCATTTGTCTATTGAAAAGTTGTTTCCAGTGAGGTTTCACTAGGCTAAGTTGCCTCCAGGGCTATGGGCTAGAAGATAGATAATGTGATTAGTGTAGTTGGATCTTTGTTGAGCAGCGTGGACACAGTGGACTGAATGGCTCCTGTGCTGTAAACATCTCAGTACAGGTTCCTTGCTTTACATGGTGCACAACAGTGATTTGGACATAAATGCAAGGGACATGATTAAGAAGTTTGCAGCTGATATTAAAATTGTTGGTGTGATAGATAGTGAGGAGGAAAGTGCAGACTGCAGAAAGATTGCCTGGAAAATCCATTAAGGTTAGCTGTAAATTCCCAATTAAGACTTCTGAGGAGTTTAAAATTGGTAAGGGGGAGGCATTAGTCAGACTATCTATAATTAAAGTTAAGAGACCAGGACTGAATGAGATTTATTCAGCAGCTACAGGCCTGCCAGATTTACTTCATTTGTGGTGTTAGGAAAGTTAAAGGATTGAAGAGAATATAGAGAAAAGCAATGAGAATTGTTTGAGGGATGCCGAACTTCCGTTCCTTGGATAGGTTGGAGAAATTGGGATACTTCTTTGGAGGAAACATTGAAAGGAAATTTGACAGATATTTGATATTAAGAGGTGTCAGAGCATAATAGATGGGAGAAACTTGTTCCCTTTGGTGGAAAGGTCCAGAATTAAGGGGCATGGATTTAAGGTAACATGGTGCAGAGCTGGATGAACACAGCAGGCCAAGTTGCATCATAGGAGCAGCAGAGCTGACGTTTCGGGCCTAGATCATTCTTCAGAAAAGAAATTCAGAAATTTTTCTGAAGAGGGCTCTAGGCCTGAAACATCAGCTCTCTTTCTCTTATGACGCTGCTTGACCTGCTGTGTTCATCCAGCTCTACACTGTGTTATCTCAGATTCTCCAGCATCTGCAGTTCCTACTATCTCTGAATGGATTTAAGGTGTCTGTCAGAAGAAACAGTGACAACATGAGGAAAGACGGTTTCATGTCGCAAGTGGTTAAGATCAAGAATGCACCGTCTGAGAGCACAGCAGTTGCAAATTCAACGTAAAGTGCAAAGTGAATACTTGACAAAGACAGATACAAAGGAAGATGATGCTGGCCAAGCCATAGTGAAAGTAATTGAGACCCCTGTTAGGCTAGACAGTTGGAAAGGCAGACTCAACGAGATGTATCCATTCAGGGAAGTAAAGATAGAAAGTGCAGAGACATTAGACACAATTTTCCGTATCACCTTAAATACAGGCCTTGTGTCTGAGAAGTACAGAACTGCAAATGGTACATCAATTTTAGGGGGAAAAGGGATGCAATAATGAACCCACTAGCTATTGGCCTGTCAATCATAGCATTCAACAAATCTAATTTAGACAAAATTAGCATTCACTTAGGTTGCACTGCAGTGCAATGGGATGGAAAATTACATTGTTCATTTTTTTTGGTTATTTATAATATACTATATCTAATAAATGAACAATGTATCTTGCAGTGAAATTCCTACTGGAAAATAACCTTTAGATTAAAATGAAGTATGGATTCATTAAGGAAAGTCATTTTGCATTTGTTTAAAGAATTGATTTTTTTCAACAACTTGCTTGAATGTTTTGACAAGGTAACACAAAAGGGGGATTAAGATAATGTGGTTGATATGGTTGACATAGACTTCCAAAAGGTATTAAAAGAAGTGAGACATAAGACCTTTAAAAAAAAGTATTCTGTCTTGGGGCGTGGGTGTTGCTAACGGGCCAACATTTATTGTACATAAGATAATAAAATGAGAGGCTGGATGAACACAGCAGGCCCAGCAGCATCTCAGGTGCTCCTGAGATGCTGCTTGGCCTGTTGTGTTCATCCTGCCTCACATTTTATTATCTTGGATTCTCCAGCATCTGCAGTTCCCATTATCACTGATACATTTTATTGCACATATCCAGTTGCCATGGAAAAGGTAGATGGTGAGCTGTCTTCTTGAACCGCTACAGTCCATGTGCTGTAGGCAGACTCATAATCCCTTTAGGGATGGAATTCCAGATTTTGACCCAGTGACACTGAAGGAATGATGATACGTTTCCAAGTCAGGATGGTGAGTGAATTAGAGGGAAATTTGCAGGTGGCAGTGTTCCCAAGTATCTGCTATCCTTGTCATTCTAGATGGAGTAGTCACGTGTTTGGAACGTGCTGTCTGTGGATCTTTGGTGAATTTCTGCAATGCATCTTGTCAGTGGTTCACACTACTGCTACTGAGTGTAATTGGTGAAGGGAGTGGATGCTTATGGATATGGTGACAATAAAGTGGGCGATTGTACCTGCCTCTACCACTTCCTCTGTCAGTTTGCAACATACACTCACCACTGTTTAATGTAAAAGTTGCCCCTCAGGTTCCTTTAAACCTTTGTCCTGTTACCCTAAACCTGGGCTCTCCTGGTTTTGGACTCCTACCCTGAAGAAAAGACCTTGGCTCTTAACCTTATCTATTCCAATTATGATTTTACAAGTCTGTATCAGGTCAGTTGCCTGTGTTCCAGTGGATAAAGTCCCAGCCTCTCCTTCCAACTCAAATCTTCAAGGCTCGGTAACATCCTTGTGAATCCTTTTTGTGCTTTTCCCAGTTTAATAACATCTTTCCTTCAGCAGAGTGACCAAAATTGTGTGTAGTACTCCACATGTGACATTACCAATGTTTTGCACAATGTAACATGGCATTCCAATTTCTATACTCAGCCAAATGCCTTCCCACCACCGTGTCAACCTGTGAGGCCATTTTTAAAAAAATTATGTAGCTGCATCCTTAAGTCTGTTAGTTTGACAACACTTCCCAGACTCCTGCCATTAACTGACAGTCCCACCCAGGTTTGTCTTACCAAAATGCAATACTTTGCATTTATCTGAATTAAACTCAGTTTGTTATTCCTTGGCCCACTGGCCTAATTAATCAAGATCCCATCGTACTTTTAGCTAACATGCTTTACTGTCCACTATTTTGGTGTCATCCGCAAACAAACTAACCATGTCTCCTATATTCTCATTCCAATTGTTTATATAAATGATGAACAGCAGTGGACCCAGCGCCGATCTTGGCAGCATACCACTGGTGCTCCAGTCCGAACAACAACCCTCTACCACCACCTTGTGTCTCCTACCTTCAAGCCATTTTAAAAACAGCTTTCTTTGGGGGTTGAATGCATGTTGAACCCAATCCTGCTGCCATTCAGCATCCATTGTACGGCAGGACATGCTGATGACAGCTGAGAAACGTAATCTCCTCTCGTCTGGTCTTCTCCATTACCATCTTCAAGCGTCTGAGCATACTTAAGAAATGTAGCTCACCATAAGATATACGAGCAGAAGTAGTCCATTCAGTCCATTAATCTGCTCCGCCTTTTAATGAGATCATGGCTGATCTGATAAAGCTTAACTCCACTTCCTGTCTTTCGCTCATAATTAATAATTCCCTTATTGATCAAAAATCTGTTTATCTCAGCTTTCAGTATACTTAATGTCCCAGCCTGCACAGCTCTCTGCAGTGAGGAATTGCTCAGAGAAGAAATTCCTCCTCATCTCTATCAAAATGGGCAACCCCTCGTACTGAGGCTATGCCGTCTGCTCCGAACTTCTCCCATGAGGGGAAACAACCTTTCCACATCTTCTATACCAAGCTCCCTAAGAATCTTGTATTTTTCAATGAGGTAAATTTATTTTTCTAAACTTCATTGAGTGGAAGCATAACCTATTGAACCTCTCCTCATAAGACAGCCCTTCCATACCTTAGATCAGCTGAGTGAACTTTCTCTGGCCTGCACCCAATACCAGTGTATCTTTCCTTTGATAAGGTGAGCAAAGCTATTCACAGTATTCAAGGTGTCATTGAACTTGTGTTTTCTTCATTTTAGTAAGAACTCCTTATTTTTATAATCTATTCTCCCTATTACCTTCTGAATCTGGAAGCTAGTTTTATGTGACTTATGCACGAGGATTCCCAAATCACTCTGTTGCAGATTTCTGCAGCCCTTCCTATTTTAAAAAATGATTTATGCACGAGGATTCCCAAATCACTCTGCTGCAGATTTCTGCATCCCTTCCTATTTTAAAAATATTCATTCCTGAATCCTTCCTGCCAAAATGTATGACTTCATATTTTACAACATTCTATTCCATCTGCCAAGGTTTTGCACACCGACCTCTGCTGCTGAGTTTAAAGTCTGGGTGCTACATTGTGTTGTTTTAAACTCAACCTTATTTTTGTTTGAATGCACTTTGAGTAGTTTGTTTCCAGTGTCATTTTATAAGCCCGTTTTAGATACATTAAAGGTGGTGTGATTTGCAGAGAATAGGGCATAAAATATTTCAGACAGCAAGACATCTCTATATCTGTATTAAACAAAACCACTGTATTGAGATATGAAGTTTTAGTGTGGAGATTTGGAAGAATAACACAAGACTAGAGAGTTCAGAGGTCAGTAATTGAGAGAGGGTGCAAATTTAGTTATTATTTTAATCAGTGTATGTCAACTCCTCAGGAATGTGTTGCGTCATTTTCTATTTAGTCTAATGCTCAGCCAATTATTTGCTATGCTGTGCTGGTAACATAATGACAAGTAAGGCATTTTGGGTTGACGTCATTGTGGACTGCTGTCCTGCACTGCAGAGTCAAGAGATTCAAATAGTTTATTATGATGACTTAATTAGCTAAATTGATTCTTTGTACTCTTATTGTGTAATCAAGTTTTTAGGGAAATTTGCAAGATTATATTTTTTGATGAGGTGAGAAACTTTGAATCTCTGACAACTGGTGTAGTATAATTAAAAATTCCCCAAGGCTTTTTACTCTGGTTTGCTAAATGGCATAGATCAATGCTATCCGTTATCTTTACAGTCCCAGGAGCTACCATATTTTACTTTAGCATTTCTATGGGCACTTTGTGTGAAATGTTCAAGAGTATTTGAAGTGATAGGTTACATTTTAACATGTTTGGTGTAATCTCTGTTCAACTTATTCAACTACTCTGATCATATTTTCAATTTCATTTTATATTTTATATGTGCAAATGATAAGGTATAATGAATATCACTTTCTGTGAAGATTAAAGGCAAATGCACTACTCCTGCGTTGAGGTGTTGTCCTTGAAGGGAATAGTAGGTCACAGACAATTCTAATATTGCAACAACAGAGATAAGGCCTCACTGCTGGCGATTGCAAACTTTATTAACCAGCACCCGTTGGACCTGCTGTGTGCCAGTTGATCAAGAGGTCCACATAATCAATGTTAAAACAAACGTTGAGTATTTGAAATGTAATATAAGAGATGTATTCAACATTGTTATACTTTGTTCACAGCATAGATCATTTAAATAATGATGCAAATTTGCCTTAAACAAAACTTATTGGTTGAGAACCTTCTCATTTGCACCCCCAACTGACTGCTCAGACATCATTGAGACAGTAATAATGCAGTAAACTTCCAGTATTTGAGGTATATCATTTTTGTCAGTTCATTGAGGATGCCAGTTAAAACAAAGCTTGCTGAATTTACAAAAGTCTAGCACCAGAGATTGAAACATTCTGTGCTCAATGAGGAGCAGTATTGTCAGCAATAGGTGAAACCTAAACGTTGAAATGAGAGGTCATTCTTTGATTTCAATACAAGTGAAAATGTTCATAATTTTCCTGCATAAGTCATACAGAATGCTCGTAGAAGGACAGACAAGATCCAGAGCTTGATTTCAATCACTTTTATAGAATTTTTGGGCAACTCTGCGGCTCAGCGGTTGGCACTGCTGCCTCATAGCACTAGGATCCCGAGTTGAATTCTAGCCTCGGGTGACTGCCTATGTGGAGTTTGCACGTTCTCCCTTTGTCTGCCTGAGTTTTCTCTCACAGTCCAAAGATGTGGAGGTTAAGTGGATTGGCCATGCTAAATTACCCATATATTGACCAGGGTGTGAAGGTGAGATGGGTTAGCCATGGGAAATGCACAGCTGCAGGAATAGGGTTGAGAAGGTATGTCAAAGAACAAAGAAAATTACAGCACAGGAAAAGGCCCTTCAGCCCTCCAAGCCTGCGCCGATCAAGATCCTCTGTCTAACCTGTCATCTATTGTCTAAGGGTCTGTGTCCATTTGGTCCCTTCCCATCCATGTACCTGTCTAAATATACCTTAAAAGATGCTAACGTGTCTGCATCTACCACCCCCGCTGGCAACGCGTTCCAGGCACCCACCACCCTCTGTGTAAAGAACTTTCCACACATATCTCCCTTAAACTTTCCGCCTCTCACTTTGAACTCATGACCCCTAGTAATTGAGTCCCCCACTCTGGGGGAAAAAGCTTTTTGCTATCCATCTTGTCTATACCCCTCATGATTTTGTAGACCTCAATCAGGTCCCCCCTCAATCTCCGTCTTTCTAATGAAAATAATCCTAATCTACTCAACCTCTCTTCATAGCTAGCACCCTCCATTCCAGGTAACATCCTGGTGAACTTGTTCGACTGAATGCCCTGTTTCCACACTGTAGTGATTCTCTGAACTCTATGATACAGTACCAACCCATTGAACCTGTACTGCCCGAAACAAAACTTTCTAAAACACTGGCTGAACCTCAGTTGGAGTATGTGTCTGATCATCATACTTACAGAGGACCAAGATTTTAAGAGTCTGTGTAGCCCAGATTTAATAGAATTGTATCAGGAATAATGCATTTTAACACAGGATGACTTAAAGTTCTCTTTAAGGTAGTACAAGTTCAGGCATGATTTAATAGGTATGTTCAAAATAATGAAGGGTTTTGATAGAGTGAATAAGGAGAAACTGTTTCCAATGGCAGAAGGGTCAATAACGGGAAGACAGATTTAAGGGAAATTGGCATAAAAGAAAATGCGAAGGAAACATGAAGAAAGAAAAGCTTCTGGACCAAGATAATCTAGTTTGGGAGGAGTCAAAGCACATTCAAAAGTAATTTTACAAAAAGACAATTAAATGCATATTTGCAAGTAGATATTTTTTAGAGCTAAAGTGAAAGAACAAGCATGTGGGACTAATTGAATAGCTCTTTTTAAAATTGTACTCAATGTATCCCTTTGTGCTGGATCAATCAGAATATCCTGAGAGAGGAAGCTGCCTATGAAGCAATTTCGTATTTTTTGTATTACATGTGCTTTACATTTGTGCAGATTCTTTACTCATAGAGCATAGAACATTACAACACAGTACAGGCCCTTCGGCCCTCGATGTTGTGCCGATCTCTCATACCGATCTGAAGCCCATCTAACCTATACTATTCCATGTACGTCCATATGCTTATCCAATGACGACTTAAATGTACCTAAAGTTGGCGAATCTACAACTGTTGCAGGCAAAGTGTTCCATTCTCTTACTACTCTGAGTAAAGAAACTACCTCTGACATCTGTCCTATATCTTTGACCCCTCAATTTAAAGCTATGCCCCCTCGTGCTCGCCGTCCCCATCCGAGGAAAAAAGCTCTCCCTATCCACCCTATCTAACCCTCTGATTATTTTATATATTTCAATTAAGTCACCTCTCAACCTTCTTCTCTCTAATGAAAACAGCCTCAAGTCCCTCAGCCTTTCCTCGTAAGACCTTCCCTCCATACCAGGCAACATCCTAGTAAATCTCCTCTGCACCCTTTCCAAAGCTTCCACATCCTGCTTACAATGCGGTGACCAGAACGGTACACAATACTCCCACGTGCCTACGCACCAGAGTTTTGTACAGCTGCAGCATAACCTCTTGGTTCCGGAACTCAGTCCCTCTATTAATAAAAGCTAAAACACTGTATGCCTTCTTAACAGCCCTGTCAACCTGGGTGGCAACTTTCAAGGATCTGTGTACATGGACACAGAGATCTCTCTGCTCATCTACACTGCCAAGAATCTTACCATTAGCCCAGTACTTTGCCTTCCAGTTACTCCTACCAAAGTGCACCACCTCACACATGTCTGCATTAAACTCCATTTGCCACCACTCAGCCCAGCTCTGCAGCTTATCTATGTCTCTCTGCAACCTACAGCATCCTTTGTCACTATCCACAACTCCACCGACCTTAGTGTCATCTGCAAATTTACTAACCCATCCTTCTACGCCCTCATCCAGGTCATTTATAAAAATGACAAACAGCAGTGGACCCAACGCCGACCCTTGCGGTACACCACTAGTAACTGGTCTCCAGGATGAACATTTCCCGTCAACTACCACCCTCTGTCTTCTTTCAGCAAGCCAATTTCCGATCCAAACTGCTATATCTCCCACAATTCCATTCCTCCGCATTTTGTACAATAGCCTACTGTGGGGAACCTTATTGAACGACTTGTTTGAAATCCATATACACCACATCAACTGGTTTACTCTCATCTACCTGTTTGGTCACCTTCTCAAAGAACTCAGTAAGGTTTGTGAGGCATGACCTTGCCTTCACAAAACCGTGCTGACTATCCCTAATCAATTTATTCTTTTCTAGATGATTATAAATCCTACCCCTAAAATCCTTTTCCAACAATTTACCAACAACTGAGGTAGGCTCACTGGTCTATAATTACCAGGGTTGTCTCTACTCCCCTTCTTGAACAGGGGAACCACATTTGCTATCCTCCAGTCGTCTGGCACTATTCCTGTAGACCATGATGAGTTAATAATCAACGCCAAAGGCTCGACAATCTCCTCCCTGGCTTCCCAGAGGATCCTAGGATAAATGCCATCCAGCCCAGGGGACCTATCTATCTTCACCCGCTGTAGGGTGAAGATACTCCTTGTGCTGAAGCAAATTCTGTGATTTCTGTTCAGCTGGTTTAGCGCTTACTGAGCTAAAGTTATTTCATTACAGTAATTTGACGGTATAGGATTTGAGAGTTGCTGAACAGTATGCACTTTGTTAAAGCTTTTCGTCGTGGACTCAACAGGATAATTTTTAAGAATACCAATTTAAGGAGAGGCCACCGTGTATATGGAGAGTATTGTGCTGATTGACTGGCAGATGTAACTTGGTTCTCACATTGTCATGGACAATGTTCCATTTAATTATTAATTGTCAACTTGCTAGGCCTCTATTAAATTTTAAACCTGGTAGGTTAACTCTGGTTAGTTTTTATGTTTATTCATTTGTGGGTGCCACTGTCTGGGCAGGCATTTATTGCCTGTCCATAGTTGCCCTTGAGAATGTGGTGGTGAGCTGCCCTCTTAAACTGCTGTAGCTTGTGTGCTGTAGTCTGACCAACAGTGCCATTTGGGAGGAAATTCCAGGATTTTGACCCAGCAACAGTGAATGAGCAGCGATACATTTCCCAGTCAGGATAATGAGTGGCGTGGAGGGGAACTTGCAGGTGGTAGTGTTCCCATATATCTGCTGCCCTTGTCCTTCTAGATGGAAATGGTCATGGGTTTGGAAGGTGCTGCCTAAGGAATTTTGGTGAATTTCTGCAATGCATCTTGAATATAGTCCACACTGCTGCTACTGAGTGTTGTGATGGAGGGATTGAATGTTTGTGGGCGTGAAGCTAATAAAACAAGATAATAAAATGTGAGATAATAAAATGTGAGGCTGGATGAACACAGCAGGCCCAGCAGCATCTCAGGAGCACAAAAGCTGACATTTCGGGCCTAGACCCTCCATCAGAGAGGGGGATGGGGTGAGGGTTCTGGAATAAATAGGGAGAGAGGGGGAGGCGGACCAAAGATGGAGAGAAAAGAAGATAGGTGGAGAAGAGAGTATAGGTGGGGAGGTAGGGAGGGGATAGGTTAGTCCAGGGAAGACGGACAGGTCAAGGAGATGGGATGAGGTTAGTAGGTAGGAAATGGAGGTGCAGCTTGGGGTGGGAGGAAGGGATGGGCGAGAGGAAGAACAGGTTAGGGAGGCAGAGACAGGCTGGACTGCTTTTGGGATGCAGTGGGTGGAGGGGAAGAGCTGGGCTGGTTGTGTGGTGCAGTGGGGGGAGGGGACAAACTGGGCTGGTTTTGGGGTGCGGTGGGGAAGGGGAGAGTTTGAAGCTGGTGAAGTCCACATTGATACCATTGGGTTGCAGGGTTCCCAAGCGGAATAAGAGTTGCTGTTCCTGCAACTTTCGGGTGGCATCATTGTGGCACTGCAGGAGGCCCATGATGGACGTGTCGTCTGAGGAATGGGAGGGGGAGTTGAAATGGTTTGCGACTGGGAGGTGCAGTTGTTTGTTGCGAACTGAGCGGAGGTGTTCTGCAAAGCGGTCCCCAAGCCTCTGCTTGGTTTCCCCAATGTAGAGGAACCCACACCGGGTACAATGGATACAGTATACCACATTGGCAGATGTGCAGGTGAACCTCTGCTTAATATGGAAAGTCATCTTGGGGCCTGGGATAGGGGTGCGGGAGGAGGTGTGGGGGCAAGTGTAGCATTTCCTGCGGTTGCAGGGGAAGGTGCCGGGTGTGGTGGGATTGGAGGGGGG
The DNA here is from genome assembly GCF_030684315.1 of Stegostoma tigrinum. NCBI lineage: Eukaryota > Metazoa > Chordata > Chondrichthyes > Orectolobiformes > Stegostomatidae > Stegostoma > Stegostoma tigrinum. Next base: position 66,724,659 of record NC_081369.1, on the reverse strand, counting down.
TGTGATGGAGTTGGAGGGGAGTGTGATGGGGTTGGAGGGGAGTGTGGAGCGAACAAGGGAGTCACGGAGAGAAGTGGTCTCTCCGGAAAGCAGACAAGGGTGGGGATGGAAAAATGTCTTGGGTGGTGGGGTCGGATTGTAGATGGCGGAAGTGTCGGAGGATGATGCGTTGTATCCGGAGGTTGGTGGGGTGGTGTGTGAGAACGAGGGGGATCCTCTTTGGGCGGTTGTGGCAGGGGCGGGGTGTGAGGGATGTGTTGCGGGAAATGCGGGAGACACGGTCAAGGGCGTTCTCGACCTCTGGGGGGGGAAAGTTGCGGTCCTTGAAGAACTTGGACATCTGGGATGTGTGGGAGTGGAATGCCTCATCGTGGGAGCAGATGCGGCGGAGGTGGAGGAATTGGGAATAGGGGGTGGAATTTTTGCAGGAGGGTGGGTGGGAGGAGGTGTATTCTAAGTAGCTGTGGGAGTCGGTGGGCTTGAAATGGACATCAGTTACAAGCTGGTTGCCTGAGATGGAGACTGAGAGGTCTATGAAGGTGAGGGATGTGCTGGAGATGGCCCAGGTGAACTGGAGGTTGGGGTGGAAGGTGTTGGTGAAGTGGATGAACTGTTTGAGCTCCTCTGGGGAGCAAGAGGCCGCGCCAATACAGTCATCAATGTAACGGAGGAAGAGGTGGGGTTTGGGGCCTGTGTAGGTGCAGAAGAGGGACTGTTCCACGTAACCTACAAAGAGACAGGCATAGCTGGGGCCCATGCGGGTGCCCAAGGCCACCCCCTTAGTCTGTAGGAAGTGGGAGTAATCGAAAGAGAAGTTGTTGAGGGTGAGGACGAGTTTGGCTAGGCGAATGAGGGTGTCGGTGGAGGCGGACTGGTCGGGCCTGCAGGACAGGAAAAAACGGAGGGCCTTAAGGCCATCTGCATGCGGAATACAGGTGTATAGGGACTGGATGTCCATTGTGAAAATGAGGTGTTGCGGGCCAGGGAATTGCAAGTCCTGGAGGAGGTGGAGGGCGTGGGTGGTGTCACGGACATAGGTAGGGAGTTCCTGGACCAAAGGGGAGAAAATGGAGTCCAGATAGGTGGAGATGAGTTCGGTGGGGCAGGAACAGGCTGAGACAATGGGTCGACCAGGGCAGGCAGGTTTGTGGATTTTGGGAAGGAGATAGAAACGGGCCGTGCGGGGTTGGGGAACGATGAGGTTGGAGGCTGTGGGTGGGAAGTCCCCTGAGGTGATGAGGTCATGAATGGTGTTAGAGATGATGGTTTGGTGCTCGGGGGTGGGAAAACAGACTGCTTTGTCCTGGATGATGCCAAGCTTCTTGAGTGTTGTTTGAGGGACACCCATCCAGGCAAGTGGGGAGCATTTCATCACAGTCCTGACTTGTGTCTTATACATGTTGGACAGGCTTTTAGGAATCAGGAGGTTAGTTACTCGCCGTGTTATTCGTAGCCTCTGACCTGCTGTTCGAGCCACTGTGTTAATCTAGTGAGATCAGTTGTGTTTTTTAGTCAATGGTAACTACAAGGATGTTGATCGTGGGGTATTCAGTAATGATAACACCATTGAGTGTCAAGGGACAGTGGTTAGATTGTCTCATACTGAAGATGGTTATTGCCTGGCATATATGTGGCATGAATGTCATTTGCTACTTGTCAGGTCCAGCCTGGATATCATCCACTGCAGTGTTGAACATTGTCCACCTGTCTTCAACAGATTTCTCTCGTACCAGACCTAGCCCCAGTGGCCTTCCTCCCACACTATTACTTAGGCTCAGGAGAGTAGGAACTTGTTTGGGAGAGCTACAAAATATTGTACTAATTGACAATCTTTCAGCACTAAGTGGTTGTGTGGAGGCCAGAATATAAAAAGTAACTAACTTTGTTGTAATTTTTAGCCGGCAAGTAGAACCACCCAAGAAAGAAGCTGCTCCAGCAACTACTGTAAAAAGAGCAGATGAGTGGAAAGACCCTTGGCGCCGATCCAAATCTCCCAAAAAGAGACCAGTTTCAACTGCATCACCAGGCCGTGGGCGCAAGCGACGAAGAACATCTGGGTCCTCTGTTTCAGTCTCTGGCTCATCAAGGTATGTTAGACCCGAAATAATCATCAATAAAAAGGATTTTAAAAATGGGAAGGTCTAATTTCCATGGCATTCCTGCTCTTCTCACCAGGAATACACCTTCTCCCTAGCATAAAGGTCATTGACGAAAGGGTTGGCATCTTGGATTCTTCCTTTTAATGTCTTAAGGCCTTGTGATAGGAGAAGTGATATGGGCATGTGTGTTTGTAGTCTTGCAAATCATTTTCTATTTTTTTTCCTGAACATTTCTTAATAATAGTGCAAGGGGAAGATAATGCTGTCGTCTACTCTGGATTGGGCAGCAGAATTTCAGCAGCTGTAAATACATCAATGAACTCACATCAGGACCAGTTGGCTGCCAGTGGAAATTACAACCAAAGGTGCTATTCAGCAAGACCAACCTGGAAGGCCTATAATTTCCTTTGGTTAACTGTAACTCACTAGATAGAACTCTTCTGTTTTTATTCTGATCAGAGGGTTATTGTGTCCAAACTCTCACTCCAGAGACTATGATGAAATTCAGTGCGGACATTCCAGTATTGGAGATTTGGTGTACAGTTGATAGTTTTTCAGCTGATGCCATAAGTTGAGAATCCATCTGCCCTCTCAGGTGGATGCGAAAGATCACACTGCTTTATTTTAAGGACAAGCAAGGTATTTCTGGTGTCCTGGCCAATATTTAATCCTTAATCAATATGTTCAGAAGAGATATACAGCTGTCATTGCATTGGGAAGCTTCTGTGCTTAAATTGCTGCATTTGCTACATTGCAACAGAGTCTGCACTTCAATCTTTCAGTACCCAGCAGTTGTAGGGAGGCACTCACTATGGCCATAAAGGGAACTGTATAAATTCACTTCTCTAAATTGTTGATGTCGAGCCTCCATGAGGGCCAAACTAAACATCCCTATTTCCCCTGTACCCCAGAGCATATGACTGTACAAATGACTAGAGATTAAATTCCAGGAATTCTGGAACGAGCAAAATCAATGCAGTTGAAATATGCTATTCTCATCTTCAATCAGGAATGGGGAAAGGATGAAAAAAATGCTAAAGCACTCTAATTACATTGGATGTATGATTTCCAGCTATTCCCATCTACCAACTGAACTAGCGATCCTGTGCCCAGAACAAGTCAGCCACTTCTCCTGTAGCCAAGCTTCCTTTTATCATGTGCACCTTCCTCAGTATGTAGCATGTGCAAGGGGGCATAGCTATACATTGAGGGGTGATAGATTTAAGACAGATGTCAGAGGCAGGTTCTTTACTCAGAGAGTGGTAAGGGCCTGGAACGCCCTGCCTGCTAGTGTAGTTAGTTCAGCCACATTAGGGGCATTTAAACAGTCCTTGGACTAGCATATGGGTAATGATGGGATAGTGTAGGGGGATGGGCTTAGATTAGTTCACAGGTCGGTGCAACGTCGAGGGCTGAAGGGCCTGTTCTGCGCTGTATTTTTCTATGTTCTAACTAAAGGCCTGCAGAATTGGCTTGCTTTGAATAGCTGTATGGTTTATTGGAAAAATAAAGCAAAATTTACGATCTAATTAAAGTTCAGTGATTGGAAATTTATGACACTTGGCTCATTTTGGTTTTTCCCCACTTGCTGCTGAACATGCTGTGTCCCCTCTTCCTCATCTACTCTGTATCTTCCCATTTCAAAACCTGTCTTGCTCCTTAACCTAGTTCTCAAACTCGCTGCATTCTCCTCACAAATAATTGCAGTCACTTACAGTTTTTCTGCTGGTCACAGCAAGTCTGCTATTAGTATTTTCTGCTCACCTTAAGCCCCAACCAAAAATCTGTTCATTAGATAAGAAGTTTTGAGAGCTTAGTGAAATGTGGTTCATGGTACTGAGTCTTACAAATCAGCAAGTAACAAATTGTATCCTGAACTGTATTTCTCATCACATCAGCGGCAGTATAGTTGCGCTGTGATTCACTGAGGAGATGTGAAAGTCTATTGAATAAGAGGATTTGAGCATCTTTGATTATAATGATGTCTGACTAACCAACCTAATCTTAACAGAAGTTGGAGAGGTTGTAGTTGGTCCTCTTTTAAGTAAAATGCTGATTTTCTGCAGTCTTGCCAAAGTGCATAACATCATTTTCTTCACACATGATATTCCATCTGCCAAGTTTTAGCCTGTTCACTTAACTGTATCCTTCTCTAGACTCTAGCATCCTCACCACTTACCTCCCGGCATATAGAACATGGATTTCAGTATATAGATTTCAGCAGAGCATTTGATAAGGCAACCCTAGGTAGGCTATTGCAGAAAATACGGAGGCATGGGATTGAGGGTGATTTAGCAGTTTGGATCAGAACTTGGCTAGCTGCAAGAAGTCAGAGGGTCGTGGTTGATGGGAAATGTTCATCCTGGAGTTCAGTTACTAGTGGTGTAATGCAACGATCTGTTTTGGGGCCACTGCTGTTTGTCATTTTTATAAATGACCTGGGTGAGGGCATAGAAGGATGGGTTAGTAAATTTGCGGATGACAGAAAGTCGATGGAGTTATGGATAGTGCAAAGAATATTGCAGGTTACAGAGGGACATGGATAAGCTGCAGAGCTGGGCTGAGAGGCGGCAAATGGAGTTTACTGTGGGAAAGTGTGAGGTGAATCACTTTGGAAGGAGTAACAGGAATACAGAGTAATGGGTTAATGGTAAGATTCTTGGTCGTGTGGATGAGCAGAGAGATCTCAGTGTCCATGTGCCTAGATCCCTGAACGTTGCCACCCAGGCTGATAGGGTTGTTAAGAAGACATACGGTGTGTTAGGTTTATTGGTAGAGGATTGAGTTTCAGAGCCACGAGGTCATGTTGCAGCTGTACGAAACTCTGGTGCAGCCGCAATCGGAGTATTGCTTACAGTTCTGGTCACCACATTGTAGGAAGGATGTGGAAGCATTGGAAAGTGTGCAGAGGAGATTTACCGGGATGTTGCCTGGTATGGAGGGAAGGTCTTATGAGGAAAGGCTGAGGGACTTGAGGCTGTTTTCATTAGAGAGAAGAAGGTTAAAAGGTGACTTAATAGAAAGATACAAGTTGATCAGAGGATTCTGTAGGGTGGACAGTGAGAGCCTTTTTCCTCGGATGGTGATGGATAGCACAAGGGGACATAACTTTATATTGAGGGGTGATAGATATAGGACAGATGTCAGAGGTAGGTTCTTTATTCAGAGTAGTAAGGGTATAGAATGTCCTGCCTGCAACAGTAGTAGACTTGCCAACTTTAAGGGCATTTAAGCGGTCATTGGATAAACATATGGATGATAATGGAATAGTGTAGGTTGGATGGGCTTCAGATTGGTTTCACAGGTCGGTGCAGCATCGAGGGTTGAAGGGCCTGTGCTGCACTGTAATGTTCTATGTTCATTCAAACAGCTTTCCACCACTACTCTTTGTATCCCACTACTAATCCATCTTGACATCCCTCAATTCCATGTGCCTTAACCTTCTCAATAGTTCTGCCATGTGGGATCTTATCAAAAGCTTTGCTAAAATCCATATAACCTGCATCAACTAAACTTCTTTCATCCACATACTTGATCACATTTTCAAAAAAATTCTAACAAATTTGTTAGGTATGATCTTCCTCTGACAAAAATCACATTTTCTGGCGCTAATTAACCCATACTTTTCCACGTGAGTGTATAATTCACTCTTACAGAATTTTCTCCAGTGGTATCCCTGCCACTGATGTGAGACTCGTTGGTCGGTAAGTTCCTGGTTCATTATGCCCACCCTTCTTAAACAGTGAAACCACATTAGCCATCCTCCAGTCCTCTGGAATTCTGCTTTAATAATATCCTCCTGCACTTCCTGTATGCATCTACAGCCACAACTGAATTGCCCCTTTTGGACTTAGTAAAGCCCCTGTCGTCTTCTGCATCCAGTCCTGAATAGTCCTAGACGTCCAGGCTTCTCTGAACTCCGTAAATAGTCATGTGGGAATGTTTGCCAATGATTGCAGTGTTCAGCACCATTCGCAGCAGTTCAGACACTGAAGCAGTGCATGTTCAAATGCAACAACATCTGAACAATGCCCAGGCTTGGGCTGACATTTGGCAAGTAAGATTCACTCCACGCAAATTCCAGACTACGGCGACCACCAGTAAGAGCCAATCTAACCACCGCCCCTTGGTATTCAATGATGTTACCATCGCTAAATCCCCAATTATCAGCGTCCTGGGGGTTATCATTGACCAGAAACTCAGCTGAACTCCTCACATAAACACAGTGGCTACAAGAGCAGGTGAGAGGCTAGGAGTACTGAGGTGATTAACACATCTCCTGACTTCTCAAAGCCTTTTCACTGTCTACAAGGCCTAAGTCAGGAGTGTGATGGAATATTCTCCACTTGCATGGATGAGTGCAGCCCCAATAACGCTCACGAAGCTTAACACCATCCAGGACAAAGCAGCCGGCACAATTAGCACCACATCCGCGAGCGTCCACTCCCTGCACCACTGATGCTCAGGAGCCTCATTGTGTACTTTCAACAAGACACACTGTAGAAATTCACGAAAGAACCTCAATCAGCATTTTCCACATCCATTACCCCTTGCATCTAGAAGGACAAGGGTAGCAGATACATGGAAATAGTTCCACCTTCAAGTTTCTCTCCAAGCCATTCACTGTCCTGAATTTGAAATATATTGCCGTTACTTCACTGTTGCTGGGTTAAAATGCTGGGATTACCTCCCTAACGGCACTGCAGGTCAACCCACAGCAGTTCAAGAAAGTGGCTCACCATGACCACCTCAAGAGCAACTATGGGTGGGCAATAAATGCTGGCCCGCCAGCGATGCCCACATCCCGCAAATGAGAAAAACGACTTCTACATTTCCCCCAATCTTGTTGTAGTCGCTATTGCTAAAATGTTCTCCCACTGCGGCTTTGATCACTTGTCTGGCTTATTTCCCCAGAACCAAGTCCAGCACTGCACCTCCCTTGTTGGACCTTTTACATATTGAGACAAAAAGTCTCCTGGATATGTTCACAAAATTCAGCTCTTCCAAACCTTGAGCACTGTGTCTACCCTAAATTTATGAGGGTGGTGGGCGCCTGGAACACGTTGCCAGCGGAGGTGGTAGACGCAGACACGTTAGCGTCTTTTAAGATATATCTGGACAGGTACATGGATGGGCAGGGAGCAAATGGACACAGACCGTTAGAAAATAGATGACAGGTTAGACAGAGGATCTTGATCGGCGCAGGCATGGAGGGCCGAAGGGCCTGTTCCTGTGCTGTAGGTTTCTTTTTTTCTTTGTTTCTTTATGTTGGGAAAGTTGAAATCCTCTGATATAAATTACCTAATTGTTACTCTTGCACATTTCTGTGAACTGTCGACATATTTGCTCCTCCATTTCCTACTGACTCTTTATGGGCCTATTATACGCTCCTGGTAAAGCAGTTGCCCCCTTAATACTTCTAGGTTCTACCCACAAAGCCTCATTTGAGGATCTTTCTAAGACATCATTCCTTCTTATTGAAATAATTGACTCCTTAGTTATTAATGCTACACCACCATCCTTTTTACACCCTCCTGTGTCTCACCTAAAAATCTTACACCTCATAATGTTGAGTTGCCAGTCTAGTCCTTTCCTCAACCATGTTTCTGTGTTGGCAACAATATCACACTACCATGTGTCAATCCATCGCCATTAACTTATCTGCCTTACAAATTACACTTCTGTCATTAAAGCAATGACCATCTGGCCTTGCCTTTAGCATAGTTGTTATCAACCCAACTTCACACTCTGAAATGAATACTCAATTCTATTATGTTGCAGTCACTGTTCCTTGGGAAATATTTTAATGAGATCATTTATTAAACCAGCCTCATTACACAGCACCATATCCAAAATAGCAACTGTCCCAAGTACATTCCATGACTTTTTTTTTGTTCCTTGTTGCTACTTCTGTCAAGTTAATTTTCCCAGTTTACGTGGTGTACATTCCATAACTGTTTTGAATTTCCCATTATGAACGGAGGAGATTTTGCCTTACTCTTTGTGCTGATGTGATTGGATACCTGCCATGTTGGTTGTCTCAGAAGGCACTTGAATCATTGAACAGGCCTGATAAACTTTAATAAGACCATAAGAAAATAACAACAGGAAAAGGCTAGTAAGCCCATAATAACTGCTCCACCATTTGATAAATTCTTGGTTGATCTGATTGTGGAATTAATCCCACTTCCTTACTCCCCAGACCTTAACTCTCTTGCAGAACACAAATTTGTCTCACTCAGCATTGCATATGTTCAGTGACCCAGCCTCTACATGTATCTTGTAAAGAACATCCCGAAGACAAGTGACCCAGTGGGAGAAGCAATTCTTCCATTCCCTGCATCTTGAATAGGAAACCCTTAATTTTTAAACTGAGCCCCCTTTAATTTAAAAATTCCATGATGAGAGGAAATATTCTCCCAGCAACTACATTGTCAGGCCACTTCAGAATTTTTCTTTTAATTCATTCATGGGATATGGACGTTGTTAACTAGCCTGTGTTTACTGCCCATTTCTAATTGTCCTCAAGAAGAGGTGAGTTGCTTTCTTGAACTATTGCAGTTGTTGGGGTGTCGGTGCAACCACTATATATGCCTGGAGGGCTGTTCCAGGATTCTGAACCAGTGACGTTCACGGAATATTGATTTATTTCCAAGTCAGGATGGTGAGTGACTTGGAGGGAAAGTTACTGTTCCCATGTATCTGATGCCCTTGTCATTCTTGGTAGTTGAGATCACAGGTTTGGAAGGTGCTATTGAAGGAACCTTGGTGAGGAAATGCAGTGCACCTTGTAATTGACAGCCACCTGTGTCACTCTGTGTCACTGGTCAAGAATTAGATGTTGAAGGTGATAGATGAGGTGCCAGTCAAGCAGGCTGCTTTGCCCTGGTTACTTTACTATTCTTCCACTAAAATGGTTGCCCTCACATTATCCCTCACATTATGCTCCATCATATATATGACTGTAGATTTTCTGTGTCCTCTTCACAACTTGCTTTCCTACTACCTGTGTATCAGCAAACTTACCCATTATACAGCCTGTCCATTCATTGACGAGGCCCCAGCACTGGTCCCTTTGGCAGTCCACTAGTTACAGATTACCAACCTACAAACAACTCATTTATTCATTCTCCCTGTTTCCTTTTGATCAGTCCTCTATTCATGCTTGAATATTATCTCTTCCAACACCATGAGCCTTTTTTTGTATGGTAATTTTTTATGTGGCACCTTATAGAATTTTGGAAATTCAGTTAGGTTGCATGTATTAGTTCCCCTTTATCCTTCCCTTTTGTTAGATCCCCAAAGAACTAGATTAAAGTATTTAAATAAGAATTTCCTTTCATGAAATTATGTTGATAGTGATGATATTTGATTTTCTAAATGCCCTGTGATTACTTTCTTCATAATGAATTCTGAATTTTTCCCAATGACAGATGTTTGACTAACAGACCTATTGTTTTCTACTTTCTATCTGCCCCTTTCCCAAATAAGGTATTACAGTTGCAGTTTTCCAATCTGCTGGGACCTCTCCAGAATCTAGGGATTTTTTTGTTAAATTTTGTGGTTGTCGGGCTATCTATGATGTTTTGAAGTCAACAGTGCTTTTTTTTAATATCTTTTTCAGGTCGTCTTCTCGTTCTTCTTCCTATTCAGGATCTGGATCATCTAGGTCACGTTCAAGGTCGCACTCAAGATCATCCTCTTACACCTCCTATTCCAGCCATTCCTCCAGACACAGCTCTTATTCTGGAAGCAGATCAAGGTGGAATTCAGAGTCCCATTTTATCAGCATAAATACAAATGCATCTGCTCCTTCATCTTTTATTTTACAGTCAGTTCAACAGATTAACTTGTGCATTCTTCCCAGCCCCACTAGTAGAGGGTAAAAAATGAATTTGTTTTTAAGAGAGAACTGAACATATTTTCCAAACAATATAATAAAATGTGAGGCTAGATGAACACAGCAGGCCAAGCAGCATCTCAGGAGCACAAAAGCTGACGTTTCGGGCCTAGACCCTTCATCAGAGAGGGGGATGGGGAGAGGGAACTGGAATAAATAGGGAGAGAGGGGGAGGCGGACCGAAGATGGAGAGTAAAGAGGATAGGTGGAGAGAGTGTAGGTGGGGAGGTAGGGAGGGGATAGATCAGTCCAGGGAAGACGGACAGGTCAAGGAGGTGGGATGAGGTTAGTAGGTAGCTGGAGGTGCGGCTTGGGGTGGGAGGAAGGGATGGGTGAGAGGAAGAACCGGTTAGGGAGGCAGAGACAGGTTGGACTGGTTTTGGGATGCAGTGGGTGGGGGGGAAGAGCTGGGCTGGTTGTGTGGTGCAGTGGGGGGAGGGGACGAACTGGGCTGGTTTAGGGATGCAGTAGGGGAAGGGGAGATTTTGAAACTGGTGAAGTCCACATTGATACCATATGGCTGCAGGGTTGATATTAAAAGATATTAAATGATATCAATGTGGAAACCCTGCAGCCATATGGTATCAATGTGGACTACACCAGTTTCAAAATCTCCCCTTCCCCGACTGCATCCCTAAACCAGCCCAGTTCGTCCCCTCCCCCCACTGCACCACACAACCAGCCCAGCTCTTCCCCCCCCACCCACTGCATCCCAAAACCAGTGCAACCTGTCTCTGCCTCCCTAACCGGTTCTTCCTCTCACCCATCCCTTCCTCCCACCCCAAGCCGCACCTCCAGCTACCTACTAACCTCATCCCACCTCCTTGACCTGTCGGTCTTCCCTGGACTGACCTATCCCCTCCCTACCTCCCCACCTACACTCTCTCCACCTATCTTCTTTACTCTCCATCTTCGGTCCGCCTCCCCCTCTCTCCCTATTTATTCCAGTTCCCTCTCCCCATCCCCCTCTCTGATGAAGGGTCTAGGCCCGAAACGTCAGCTTTTGTGCTCCTGAGATGCTGTTTGGCCTGCTGTGTTCATCCAGCCTCACATTTTATTATCTTGGAATTCTCCAGCATCTGCAGTTCCCATTATCTCTGATAATATTTTCCAAACAATTGGCCACTGATAATGGCCATAAGCAGTGTCTAAGATCTGCCTTCATGTGGAGATGCCAGTGTGGGATTGGGATGGACAAGGTCAAAAATCACACAACACCAAGTTACAGTCCAATAGGTTTATTTGAAGACACTGGCTTATACATCTCTCCTTCATCCTCAGGTGCAGTGTGGAAGAGGAGGTATACCAAGACTGAATTTATAAGCCGAAAGGTAACACCCCTAAAAATGGCTTGGTGATCACTTCCTGTTGAATCTTTTTTCAACAGAGACACAGGTTTCTATATATTAAAATGCCAATCCCAGAATTTCTTTCACATTAGTTACCTGTGATAATTAAAGGTTTTAAAAGTGTATACAAGAGATGACATCTCAGGTTAGACAATGCATTTTAGGTGTGAGGCTTTGTTTAGAATCTGTGTTTTAACGTGGAATCAGGCTGGTATTATTATTTCCAAACAAAACAGAATGTATCTAAATCCCATATGTGTGTGCGTGCGCGCACAAGAGAGAAAGTGCGTGTGTGCTTGTGTGAGAAACTGTGTGTGTGTGTGTGTGTGTGTGTGTGTGTGTATGTGTGTGAGAGTATATAGTATGGTACGGTCACCTGTAGTGCAACATGACCCCAAGATCATGTTTGAGGCCATCCTCATGCTTACGGAACTTGGTATCAGCCTCTGCTCAGCAATTTTGCATTGCTGTGTATCTCAGTGTCCACTTTGGACGATATAAACCCGAAGATTGGAGGCTGAACACCCTTGACTGCTGAACTGTTCCCCCATTGGGAGGGAACATCCCTTTCTGGCAATTGTTGCGCTGTGTCCATTCATCCATTGCCATAGCATCTGCATGATTTCGCCATTATACCATGCTTCAGGGCATCCTTGCCTACAGCATACGAGATAGACATTTGCATTTCAATCAACACAAACCTGTGTCTCCTTTCTAACTGATTAAAGATTCAACAGGAGGCAGCCAATAAGCTATTTTTAGGATTGTTGCCTTTCTGCTTATAAATTCTGTGTGGGTATGCCTCCTGTTCCACATCACTCTTGAGGAAGAAGCTGAGCTGCGAAAGCTAATGTTTTAAAATAAATCTGTTGGACTGTAAACTTGTGTCATGTGATTTTTGATCTTCTACCTTAGGTGAGTAACTCTTTTAGGGGTGAAGTCAGCAGTCTCGTGTCAGCACTCTGCACATACATGATAGATTCATCTCCCAGTGTCCACAAGTGAGCCTGACCTACTAGTATTGACCAAGAATTTTACTACAGCCTAGAGTTAGTTTAAAGAGGCAATTGGATGCAATTATTTGGAAGTCCAATTTAGATTATAACATTATTGCTAGCATATTATTCCATTCAGAGGGACTCACAATCGAATCATTCAATGTGGGGAGGGAGAACTTGCGGTTCCACTCGTTTCCTCATCTATTTTCGGATAAAGGCAAAGATTGCAATTTGAACTATCTATTGTTGAGAATAGCAGCCTATGAAGAAGTGTTCAGTTCCACTTTACCTTGAAATAAATTTTTAATGCTGCATGTAATTAGGTAATGCGTTCTCTTAATGGAGCAAATTACTCTTCCCTTGATTTGAGAACTGTAGTGAAGCCAGGGAATTCCAATTGTTTAGGTAGTAACGATTTTAAGGGCATTCCTGAGACGTGTACGAGACACCATGCTTGACAAGGAAGAAAAGTACTTATGCTGGAGAATGAAATAGAACAAATGTATTGGAGAGTAATGATAAAATCAGAATAGTTATGGAAAAGAACAAGGGTAATCAGCTATTAAAAGGTTTACCTAAAGGAGAGCTAATTTTAGGATCTAAAAAAAATCTGCCCAGGTAGACAAATATTGCATCTTTTTGCATTTATCCTCCCCAGAAAACTGAATGCTGCCAATTTAGTAGTGAAAGAGGAGACAACAATGACTTTGAATATGATGGAAATGAAGAATAGGCAAGTGGAGTGCATTGCATAGGTGCAGCAGTGAGCTAATATGAGCATAATGAAGATGTTAGGTTAAAAATTAGTAGAACCAAAAGGCCTCTTGACCGTGCACTTCAGTACAGTTAGGGTGATCATTAGTCTTTAGACCACTTTCCTGTGTGCGCCAAATTCTTGATTTCCTGAGGAACCAAAAATTTGTCTTTGTTTTTGGGCTTAAATATGTTCACAGTAAATATTGCAGAAGAAAGGACAATTTGTCAAAGCTTTTTGTTCTGCAATAATGAGGACAATTTGCAGGAGTACCAATTTGGGGTAAAGTAACATTTATACTTTGTGAGAGGATAGTGGTTGACTTTGGTTGGCAAACTGACTGACAGAGCATTGCTTAGAGAATGCAACAATTAATGGGGATTGAATTAACGGCCAGCTTTTTGTAAATTTTCAACCAGGCAGGTTGATTGGTGTTCAGTTGAATCACGCAGAATGTGTGTTCTTTGCATCTGCAAAGATAGGGCCCGGTGTGCAAATAGATGTGTCTTCCAGTACATGCAAGTACGCCATGCTGCTAACCAGTCTAACAATCTTAAATTGGTTCCCATTGTAAATCTTTGTGGATGCAGGATTGTCCAGCAAATTTTGTCTAATTGCAAAATCTAATGTTGAACACTTAGCTCTAGTTTTCCAAGTATAGTGACTTTTGATGAAGTGACCAGGAAGGTTCATTAGGGCCAGGTGATAGACATAGTCATGGATTTCAGGAAGGCCTTTGATAAGATTCCATGTGGTAGGCTGCTCTAGAAGGTTAGATTGCGTGGAATCCAGGGAGAACTGGCAAATTGGATATACAGTTGATTTGATGGTAGGAAGCAGAGGGTATTGTAGAAGGATACTTGTTAGACTGGAGTCCTGTCACTAGTGGTGTGCCTCAGGGCTCGGTTGCTTGGCCATAGTTGTTTGTTATCTATATCAATGATTTGGATGTGAATATATATTAGTAAGTTTGAGGATGATACTAAAATAGGCAGGATCATGGACAGTTATTGGAAATTGCAGCAGGATCTTGGTCAGCTGGGGAAGTGGGCTGAGAAATGGCAAATGAAGTTTCATATAGATAAATGTGAGGTGTTGCACTTTGGAAAGTCAGATCAAGGTAGCAGTTTCATGGTGAATGCTAGGGCCTTAAGGAATGTTGTGTTACAGAGAGATCTTGGAATTCAGGTGCATGGTTCTGTGAAAGTAGAGTCACAGATAGACAGGGTAGTGAAGAAGGCTTTTGGCACACTGGCCTTCATCAATCAGGACATTGAGTATAGGTGTTGGGAAGTTATGTTGCAGTTGTACAGGGCATTGGTGAGGTCGCACTTGGAGTATTCTGTTCAGTTTTGGTCACCTTGCTATAGGAAGAATGTTATTAAACTGGAAAGAGTGCAGAAGAAATTTACAATGTTGTTGCCAGGACTTAAGGGGCTGAGTTATAGGGAGAGGTTGGACAAGCTAGGACTTGTTTCCTTCGAGCATGGGAGACTGAGGAGGGATCTTATAGAAGTGAATAAGATCATGAGAGGCATGGATAAGGTGAATGCATTCAGTCTTTTTCTCAGAGTTGGGGCATCGAGGACTAGAGAACATCAGTTTAAGGAAAGGGGGGAAAGAATACATGAAAACCTGAGAGGCAAGTTTTTTTACACCGGCTGGTACGCATATGGAATAAGCTGCCAGAGGAAGCGGTCGAGGTGGGTACATTAACAACATTTGAAAGGCATTTGGATAAATACATGTATAGAAAAGGTTTAGAAGGGCATGAGCCAAGTGCAGGGAAATGGGATTAGCATGGATGGATGTTTTGTTCAGCATGAACCAGTTTGGGCCAACGGGCCTGTCTCTGTTCTGTAGAACGCTATGACTCTGTGTAGGCTGGTTGAGAATGGTTAGTACCTTGCTTATTACGAACAGCTGAAGGAATATTTTGTTTGCAATCTGCCAGTCTTTGAGTCATATTGCCTGCGTGCCTGGTGTCAAACCAGCACTGGAATTCATACACCATGTTACTCATTTGTATGATAGGCACAATGTCTTTTTGACTTGACAACTTCATCCTGTTAATAGCAAATGTCAGAGATAATGGGAACTGCAGATGCTGGAGAATTCCAAGATAATAAAATGTGAGGCTGGATGAACACAGCAGGCCAAGCAGCATCTCAGGAGCACAAAAGCTGACGTTTCGGGCCTGGACCCTTCATCAGAGAGGGGGATGGGGAGAGGGAGCTGGAATAAATAGGGAGAGAGGGGGAGGCGGACCGAAGATGGAGAGTAAAGAAGATAAGTGGAGAGAGTATAGGTGGGGAAGTAGGGAGGGGATAGGTCAGTCCAGGGAAGACGGACAGGTCAAGGAGGAGGGATGAGGTTAGTAGGTAGATGGGGGTGCGGCTTGGGGTGGGAGGAAGGGATGGGTGAGAGGAAGAATCGGTTAGGGAGGCAGAGACAGGTTGGACTGGTATTGGGATGCAGTGGGTAGGGGGGAAGAGCTGGGCTGGTTGTGTGATGCAGTGGGGGGAGGGGACGAACTGGGCTGGTTTAGGGATGCAGCAGGGGAAGGGGAGATTTTGAAACTGGTGAAGTCCACTTTGATACCATTAGGCTGCAGGGTTCCCAGGCGGAATATGAGTTGCTGTTCCTGCAACTTTCGGGTGGCATCATTGTGGCACTGCAGGAGGCCCATGATGGACGTGTCGTCTGAGGAATGGGAGGGGGAGTTGAAATGGTTTGCGACTGAGAGGTGCAGTTGTTTGTTTGGAACTGAGCGGAGGTGTTCTGCAAAGCGGTCTCCAAGCCTCCGCTTGGTTTCCCCAATGTAGAGGAAGCCACACCGGGTACAGTGGATGCAGCATACCACATTGGCAGATGTGCAGGTGAACCTCTGCTTAATGTGGAATGTCATCTTGGGGCCTGGGATAGGGGCGAGGGAGGAGGTGTGGGGGCAAGTGTAGCATTCCCTGCGGTTGCAGGGGAAGGTGCCGGGTGTGGTGGGGTTGGAGGGCAGTGTGGAGCGAACAAGGGAGTCACGGAGAGAGTGGTCTCCCCGGAAAGCAGACAGGGGTGGGGATGGAAAAATGTCTTGGGTGGTGGGGTCGGATTGTAAATGGCGAAAGTGTCGGAGGATGATGCGTTGTATCCGGAGGTTGGTAGGGTGGTATGTGAGAACGAGGGGGATCCTCTTAGGGCGGTTGTGGCGGGGGCGGGGTGTGAGGGATGTGTTGTGGGAAATACGGGAGACGCGGTCAAGGGCGTTCTCGATCACTGTGGGGGGCAAGTTGCGGTCCTTGAAGAACTTGGACATCTGGGATGTGCGGGAGTGGAATGTCTTATCGTGGGAGCAGATGAGGCGGAGGAATTGGGAATAGGGGATGGAATTTTTGCAGGAGGGTGGGTGGGAGGAGGTGTATTCTAGGTAGCTGTGGGAGTTGGTGGCTTGAAATGGACAACAGTTACAAGCTGGTTGCCTGAGATGGAGACTGAGAGGTCCAGGAAGGTGAGGGATGTGCTGGAGATGGCCCAGGTGAACTGAAGGTTGGGGTGGAAGGTGTTGGTGAAGTGGATGAACTGTTCGAGCTCCTCTGGGGAGCAAGAGGCAGCGCCGATACAGTCATCAATGTACCGGAGGAAGAGGTGGGGTTTGGGGCCTGTGTAGGTGCGGAAGAGGGAGTGTTCCACGTAACCTACAAAGAGGCAGGCATAGCTGGGTCCCATGCGGGTTCCCATGGCCACCCCCTTAGTCTGTCGGAAGTGGGAGGAGTCAAAAGAGAAGTTGTTGAGGGTGAGGACGAGTTCAGCTAGGCGGATGAGAGTGTCAGTGGAGGGGGACTGGTCGGGCCTGCGGGACAGGAAGAAGCGGAGGGCCTTGAGGCCGTCTGCATGCGGAATGCAGGTCATCTGTGTTTCTACTACATAGCAAACTTCAGCTATTGCTCAAGCTTTTGAGTATCTTACCTTCATAATCTGAGGTAGACTGAGCATTTTTCAGTGCCAAGAGTAACCATCTGAACCTGTCATGAGTTTGTATGATATACACTGAAAAATGTTTCGATGAAAGTAGTCATTTTCTTGCAGGACAGCTTCTGCTCGGTTCGCAATAAACAACTGGACCTCCCAGTCGCGTTGGTATACTGCATCCACTGTACCAGTTGTGGCCTCCTCTACATTGGGGAAACCAAGTGGAAGCTTGGGGACCGCTTTGCTGAACACCTCAGCTCAGTTCGCAATAAACAACTGCACCTCCCAGTTGCGAACCATTTTAACTCCCCTCCCATTTCCTTAGACGACATGTCCATCCTGAGCCTCCTGCAGTGCCATAATGATGCCACCTGAAGGTTGCAGGCACAGCAACTCATATTCCACTTGGGAACCCTGCAGCCCAATGGCATCAATGTGGACTTTACAAGCTTCAAAATCTCCCCTTCCCCCACTGCATCCCTAAACCAGCCCAGCTCGTTCCCTCCCTCCCCCCACTGCATTTCAAAACCAGCCCAGCTCGTCCCCGCCTCCCTAACCTGTTCTTCCTCTCACCTATCCCCTCCTCCCACCTCAAGCCGCACCTCCATTTCCTACCTACTAACCTTATCCCGCCCCCTTGACCTGTCCGTCCTCCCCAGACTGACCTATCCCCTCCCTACCGCCCCGACTATACTCTCCTCTCCGCCTATCTTCTCTATCCATCTTCGGTCCTCCTCCCCCTCCCTATTTATTTCAGAACCCTCTCCCCATCCCCCCCCTCTGATGAAGGGTCTGGGCCCAAAACGTCAGCTTTTGTGCTCCTAAGAGGCTGGTTGGCCTGCTGTGTTCATCCAGCTTCACACTTTGTTATCTCAGCTTTAATGCACTTTGTTTTAATGTCACGTTTGCAAGGTGAGCAAATGGCTTGGCCCCTATTAACAAAATTGTTTAAAGCCAGCATTATAGATCATGGCAATGCGTACGCTGAACGCAGTGTACAGCATTAGATAATCCTGGCCGATTTCTCTACATGGATAGGTTAAAAACTGAGATGTGGAGAAACTACCTCTCTCAGACGGTTGTGAATCTGGAATTGCCCCAGGGTGCAGCAGAGGCAGAATCAATCAACAGATTCATGAAAGAAATACATACGTTTCTGAAAGAAAGCAGGATAAAGCGCCCTTGGAAGCAGGCAGGAAATTGCAGTTGAAGCTAGGATAAGGTTAGCCATCATCATGTTAAAAAGTGGAGCAAGTTTAAAAGACTGCATTGCCTACTTTCGCTCTTAATTCATATCTTTAGAGAACAGTGACAACAATGAAAAAACAGATTTCGAATCACTTGATTGTTTAGAATAAGCTGTTTAGGTTTCTTCTGACTGTATCGACCTGAATGTACCAAATTGTCTTCCCCTCCATATCAGTCTTGAAGAAAAAATTATTTTGAGCCTCTGCATAATGAAATGCAAAATTTCTACTAGCTGTTTAATAGTGAGGCATCATCACATGTAACTCTTTAGGTGTGGCTTAACTACACAACATGCAAGAAATTTCATGGATAAATAGAGGAAATGCTACCAATGTGATTGCATGACACAAACATATTTTGTCTGCATCAGTGACTGAACTGATTTAGGCAGGCAGTTTTGAAAGTTGGCAAATATGTTTTTGCTCCTGGGCACAGCTGAGAAAGAATCCTAGTTCGTTGATCTGTTACATTTAATTGAGACATCATCTTGGTTTGTTGTTACCTGTAGCAATTTTTGTCAGTGCAGCATAAAGACTTGGTTTCTCACGTTGTGATTGGATGGAGGTGACCATCATGAAATTTATTGCATTAGGATGTGGAAGCTTTGGAAAGGCTGCAGAGGAGATTTAGTAGGATCAGAGATAATAGGAACTGCAGATGCTGGAGAATCCAAGACAACAAAATGTGAGGCTGGATGAACACAGCAGGCCAAGCAGCATCTCAGGAGCACAAAAGCTGACGTTTCGGACCTAGGGTCTAGGCCCGAAACGTCAGCTTTTGTGCTCCTGAGATGCTGCTTGGCCTGCTGTGTTCATCCAGCCTCACATTTTGTTGTCTTAGATTTACTAGGATGTTGCCTGGTATGGAGGGAAGGTCTTACGAGTAAAGGCTGAGGGACTTGAGGCTGTTTTCGTTAGAGAGAAGGTTGAGAGGTGACTTAATTGAG
Source organism: Stegostoma tigrinum (assembly GCF_030684315.1). Lineage (NCBI taxonomy): Eukaryota > Metazoa > Chordata > Chondrichthyes > Orectolobiformes > Stegostomatidae > Stegostoma > Stegostoma tigrinum. The sequence goes on along the minus strand of NC_081369.1, from coordinate 66,705,405 downwards.
ACATATAAAATAATCAGAGGGTTAGATAGGGTGGATAGGGAGAGCCTTTTTCCTAGGATGGTGACGGCGAGCACGAGGGGGCATAGCTTTAAATTGAGGGGTGAAAGATATAGGGCAGATGTCAGAGCTAGTTTCTTTACTCAGAGAGTAGTAAGGGAATGGAACGCTTTGCCTGCAACGGTAGTAGATTCGTCAACTTTAGGGACATTTAAGTCGTCATTGGACAAGCATATGGATGTACATGGAATAGTGTAGGTTAGATGGGCTTGAGATCGGTATGACAGGTCGGCACAACATCGAGGGCCGAAGGGCCTGTACTGTGCTGTAATGTTCTATGTTCTAGGAACTAGAAAAATCATGAAGAGCTAGATCCGCAATGCATAATAAATAGCTCTTTCTCTTTACAGAACAAAATTAATTTGACAGATTATTTTAAGAAAGATAACTTCTTATTCAATAATCTTAATAACTGCTCCTATATGCTGTATTCATACTGTGGTCCATTTCAGGTGTGCACATTTTTTTTGCATTTTAGTTTAAAAAATAAGTATTTCTGTTCATTTTGAAATCATGAATTGAGATAAGGAGTTAAATGCACCTGTGAAATCTGTTCTGATGATGGAGTTCTAAAGCCAAGTCAATTATTCATTGCCCTCTTCAATGAAATATTTTGTGTGCAGTTCAAACAAAATTGTAGGGGAGAGGTTTGTAGAAAACTGCATCCAAGGATGAAAGGGCTGTCATACTAGGAGCGATTGAATAACTCACTCAACATTATGATTTCCTCAGGTCCAGGTCATTCTCATCCTCACCCTCCCCAACTCCATCACCATCCCGGGCAAAAGATGCTGCAGTTACAAAGACCAAAGGGGGAGCACCTAGTGTTGGTGGAGGTGGAGATGCCCCTGCTGCCACAGGAAAAAGGTAAACAGGTTATCGTATTTTCTTAGTACAACATTGTTTATATTTCCAGAGACCTATTATAAATTTCACGAACGTTAAAATTCCATGTGGTTGTTTTATTCAATATAAGTATTTTCACTGCTGTACCAAGGATACAATAGATATAAAACTTAACTGGAGCAATCCTTTAATTCTCACTCCTTTCACACTTCTAATAACACAGATAGTGATGTTTCCACTGTAAAACAACATATGTCCATTTCCCTTTATATCCCATGGAGATATGCATAAATGTGTTTTACCCTAGAATGTGCTGATAGCAATGAGCTTTGAAGCATAAATCTGAATTGACTTGGTGTGCTGCCTTTGATTGGGAACCGTGATTTGGAAGTGTTGGATTGGGGTGAACAAAGTCAGAAGTCATTCAACACCATGTTATAGTCCAGCAGGTTTGTTTGAAATTGCAAGCTTTCGTAGCACTGTTCCCTTGTCAGGTGAGGTAGAGGGAAGTGCACAGGTGCAGAATTTATAAACATAGAGATGATTGCAAGATATATCGAGGTAATTAAGAACGTCAAAAGATAGTACAAATGGTGTGAGTGGAGTGTTGACAGGCTGAATAAGTCTTTTCAGGTCATCAAAAAATGTCACGTGAGTAAAGTGTCAACAGTGGAATAACAGGTGAAGGGATGACGTATGATCTGAGACAGAGATAATTACAAAAAAGCAAAAATAAGATGGTGCTAGAGACAAGCCAAATGGCTGAAATAACATGATAGATATGAGTCACAGCTGAGGGTCTAACCAAAGTAACAGATAATCCAAAATTGTGGAAAACTAATTAAGGTAGGGAGATCATAACAAGTTATCCAGGTGATGGTGTTAAAACAGGACAGTAAAGAAACTTTTACAGATACAGAACAGTATGGTGTGGTTACATGTAATGCAACATGATCCCAAGATCACAGTTGAGGCCATCTTCTTGGGTATGGAACTTGGCTATCAGTTTCTGGTAGGCATTCTATGTTGTTGTATATCTTGCATGCCACCTAGGAGGATGCTTACCTGAAGGTCGGAGGCCAAATGCCCTTGACTGCTGAAGCGTTCCCTGAGAGGAAACACTCCTGCCTGGCAATAGTTGTGTGGTTTCCATTCATCCATTGTTGTAGCGCCTGCATAGTCTCCCTGATTTACCATGCTTCAGGGCATTCTTTCCTGCGGCATACAAGGTAGACAACATTGATCAAGTCACATGAGTACCTACCGTGTACATCAGTGGTGCTCCCATGTGTGATGGTAGTGTCCGTGTCAATAGTCTTGCATGTCTTGCAGAGGCTGCCATGGCACAGTTGTGTGGTGTTGTCGTCACTGTTCTCCTGAAGGCTGGGTAGTTTGCTGTGAACACTGGCCTGTTTGAGGTTTGGCAGTTCTTCGATGGCGAGAAATAGAAGCGTGCATGTGGCCCTGGCGAGATATTTGTCATCATCAATGATATGCTGAAAGCTGCAGACAACATGGCATAGTTTCTCCTCTCTGGTGAAGTACTGGATGACAAAGCATACTCTATCAGTCACGTCTGTGTCTTCTGAGGAGGTTGTTGCAGTTTTTTGCTGTGGCGCATTGGAACTGGCGATCGATAAGTTGAGCATTGTATTCCATCCTTATAAGAATGTCTTTCAACATGTGTATGTGTTCATCGCGTTCCTCATAATTTGAGTAGATCCTGTGTCTGCCAAGCTCTGCACCTGTTTAGGATGGAAGCTAGAGAAGTGAAGTGCTGTGAGGTTATCCATGGGCTTGCAGTACACTGAGGTGTGCGACCTTGATGGAAATGCGTGCGTCTAAGAATGAAGTGGATTCAAAATCATGAGGGGTATAGACAGGGTGGATAGCAAAAAGCTTTTTCCCAGAGTGGGGGACTCAATTACTAGGGGTCATGAGTTAAAAGTGAGAGGAGGAAAGTTTAAGGGAGATATGTGTGGAAAGCTCTTTACACAGAGGGTGGTGGATGCCTGGAATCCGTTGCCAGCGGAGCTGGTAGACACAGATATGTTAGCGTCTTTTAAGATACATTTGGACAGGTACATGGATGGGCAGGGAGCAAATGGACACAGAACGTTAGAAAATAGATGACAGGTTCGACAGAGGATCTTGATCGGCGCAGGCTTGGAGGGCCGAAGGGCCTGTTCCTGTGCTGTAATTTTCTTTGTTCTTTGTTCTGAAGAGTATCCATGGTAAGTTTGATGAGGAGATGAAACTTGGTGGTATATTCGTTTCAGTGATTCCCTCGCCATGAGTCCAAAGGAAAAAAATGTCATTGATGTATCAGATGTAGAGTGTTGGTTGGAGATCCTGTGCAGCAAAGAAGTATTGCTTGAACTTATGCATGAAACTGTTGGTGTATTGGGGTGCAGATTTGTTTCCCATGGCTGTTCCGTGTGTCTTGATGGAGGACTGGTTGTCAAAGGTGAAGATGTTGTTAAGGATGAAGCGGATGAGTTGTAGGATGGCATCTGGAAATTGGCAATTGTTGATGTCGAGTACTGAGACTCTTGCAACCATGCCGTCATCATGGGGGATACTAGTGTGGACTGCCGAAATGTCCTTTGTGACGAGGAATGTTCCTGGTTCAACTGGTCCATGGGTACTGAGCTCCTGTAAGAAGTCTGTAGTGACACGACAAAAGCTGGGTGTTCCTTGTACAGTGGGTTTTAAAATGCTCTTGACATTATCAGGGAGGTTCTCACACAGTGTCCCGTTGCCTGATACAATGGGATGTCTGGGTATGTTGGCTTCGTGCATCTTCAGAAGGTAGTAGAAGTCTCCTATGTGAGAAGTACACAGGATGAAAGTGCATAGGATGCTGTTAAAGCTGAATCAAAGATCTTGATCAGTCTTTTGAGTTGATGGGTGTGTTCTTTGGTCCAATCAGTTGGTAGTTGTCTGTAATGTTCCTAGTTGTTCAATTGTCAGTGTGCTTCTTTGCAGTAGTCCATTCTGTTTTGTATGACAATGGCTCCTCCTTTGTCTGCTGGTTTGATAACAATATTGCAGTTGGTCTTCAGATCATGGATGGCATTGCTTTGTGCTTGGATGATATTCTGCACTAACTTGTGAGTGTAGCTGATGAATCTGACATTGATGGGGAGGTGATGACCAAGCGATATTATCGCTGGACTGCTAATCCAGGGGACCCAGGTTGGAATCCCACCACGGCAGATGGTGGAATTTGAATTCAATAAATATCTGGTATTAAGGATCTAATGATGAGCGTGAATCCATTGTCGTTTGTTGGGGAAAAACGCATCTGGCTCACTCCCTTTAGGGAAGGAAACTGCCATCCTTATCTGGTCAGGCCTACATGTGACTCCAGACCCACAGCAACGTGGTTGACTCTTAACTGCTCTCTGGGCAATTAGGGATGGGCAATAAATGCTGTCTAGCCAGCGATGCCCTCATCCCATGAATGAATAAAGAAAATAAAAGCATCTCCTGACAGCTTGAGTATATGTGTTGAACCTAGGACAGCAGCCTTTCCAGACGGTCCAAATCAGCTCGCTGTTCTTTGGTTGCTGCACAACGGATCTCCCTGTCGACTGTTCCGGTTTGTTTGTTGTCACATTGGGCTCACTGCTGACATCTTGGGGTTTGAGGAAGAATTCCCAGAACTTCATTCACCTGATGAATTCCACTGTTTCTGCCCCGAGGTGGGGGCGGGCAGCGGGTCAATATTGGTAGCAGGGCAGAAATTGAGCTCTCGGCTGAAAACATTGATTTTGTCCGGTGACAAGTTGACAGTAAACTTTGCTGTGATGGTACCAGTTTCAACCATGGTGCTGGGGGAAACCTGGTTATTGCGGATGGTTATGCCAGATTTCTCAAGGTCCCTGTTCTTGGTGTGCACATAGGTGACGTAGTTCCATTGCCTTGTCTGCTTGACAGTGTCTCAACCGGTCCACTGTGTCCTGAACGCAAGCTAAGAATATGAACTCTGTCTTGATTTCAAGATTGCAGCATCTGCTGCAAAGTTATGTATGAGATGATTGAGGAGTGTGTGTGAGGCGCGACAGCAGAGTCTGTGAGCTTAGTCTGTGTGCTAGGTTGACTTTGAATGGATTTGTGAGCTGTAGTCCTTTCGGGATCTTATCTGCTTTCTTGCATCTCTGCAGACACTTAATATCTTTATCAATATGCGTGATCTTTTTGGAGATCTTCTCCACTTTGAGCAGGCAGTTTGTAGTGTTGATAGTAGCCATGATGTGGAGGTCCAAATTGGAGACTATATACAAGAAGATTGCACGTATCAATGCAGACACCAAGTTTCTACAGAGATGTTTGTGGATGTGGTGCCACTCAAGTAGGCGCCTTTATCCTGGATGATGTCAGCCTTCTTGAGTTTTGTTGGAACTGCACCCATCCCGGCAAGTGGAAAGTATTCTGTCACACTCCTGACTTATGCCTTGTAGATGGTAGACAGGCTTTGGGGAGCCAGGAGGTGACTTGCTTGCCTCTGACCTGCTGTTGTCGCCGCTCTGTTTAAATGACAATTCCATTGCATTTCTGGTTGGTGGTAACCCCAGGATGCTAATAATGGGGGATTTAGTGATGTTAATGCCATTGTTATGTCAAGAAGTGACGGATAGATTGTCTGTTATGCCCATGGTCATTGCTTGGCATTTCTGTAAGGTGAATGTTGCTTACCAGCTTTCAGCCCACGCCTGAATACTGTCCAGGTCTTGCTGCTGTTGAGCATGGACTGCTTCAGTATCTGGGGTGTCATGAGTTTGTGTTGAACATTGTGCAATTCAGTCATTCATGAGGTGTGGGGGCAGCGAGGGCAGCATTTATTGCCCATCCCTAATTGCCCAGAGGGCAGCTAAGCACCAACCACATTGTTTTGGATCTGGAGTTACAGGGCCAGAGATAGTAGGAGCTGCAGATGCTGGAGAATCTGAGATAACAAGGTGTAGAGTTGGATGAACACAGCAGGCCAAGCAGCATTAGAGGAGCAGGAAGGCTGACGTTTTGGGCCTAGACCCTTCTTCAGAAGTTGTGGGGGGGGGGCGTTCAGAAATAAGCAGGGAGAGAGGGGGAGGCGGATAGAAGATGGATAGAGGAGAAGATAGGTGGAGAGGAGACAGACATGTCAAAGAGGCAGGGATGGGGTCAGTAAAGGTGAGTGTAGATGGGGAGTTAGGGAGGAGATAGGTCAGTCCAGGGAGTCCTCTGATGCTGCTTGGCCTGCTGTGTGCATCCAGCCCCACACTTTGTTATCTCACATATAAGCCAGACCAGGTAAGGACGGCAATTTCTTTCCCTGAAGGACATAGTGAACCAGGTGGGTTTTTCTGACAGTCAACAATGGATTCATGGTCATCATCGACAAACATCCCTGTTTCTGACCTTATGATGAAGGGAAGGTCAATGAGGAAGCAACTGAAGATGGTTGAGCCTTGGACTCTACTCTGAGGAAGCCCTGGAGCTGAGGTGACTGACCTCCAATAACTACAAATCTGTGTGCCAGGTATGACTGCACCCAGCAGAGATCTTTCCCCTGCTTAACCATATGTATTATAGTTTGTGTTACTACTCAAATGCTGTAATAAAGTTTGTTCTTGTTTCTTCAAAGCCATGGAAACTTGTGGCTCAATTCTTAAAATCCTCTTGACCAATTGATAAACTGACAGAAAGGGCAAAAACTGAAAGAACTGCGGATGCTGTAAATCAGAAACCAAAACACAAATTGCTGGAAAAGCTCAGCAGATCTGGCAGCATCTGTGGAGAGAAATCAGAGTTAATATTTTGGGTCAAGTACCCCTTTCTCAGAACTGACAGTATTTAAGAAAGTAGGAAAGCTTTGCACAATCTGGCCCTGGATCATAATCTAATTTTTGTGTTCTTGTGGAATTTAAAACGCAAGCAGATAAGATTACTCGGACTTCCGGAGGGTAAGCTGGTTAAGATTTTCAGTGAATTATGCTACTGTTACTCAATACAAAAATAGCTTTGTCAGTTGCTACAACCTGAGGGATTTTCAAAAGTTAACCAGCTAATAGCATGAGCAGAGAAGTTGGAGTTAGATCTAAAAGCAAGAACTAAGAACACAAATATGTTTGAGGTTAGAACACAGCATCTGGAATTGGAAGAGGAAGAGTCTCACCCAGATAGAAGACAGTCTAAGTTGGCTAGAATTCAATTACAGGTGAAGCAGCATAAAATAGAAAAGGAAAAGAAAATGAGAAAAGTAAGTCATGATGTTCATTTAGTAAACTGGTGCAGACATGATGTGCTGAATGACCTCCTGCAGCGTAACACTTCTGATTTTTTAAAAAACGTGGACTTGAAGGGGAAGAGTGAAATTTTGAACTTGACTTTGGCAATGGAGGAAAGGCTTGAGAAAGCTTCAAAGAGAGAGGGAAAATCAGAAAGCATGAACGTCTAGAGAAACGTAGAGTATTTTATTTCAGGCAGTGCTTCCCAAATATTTGCCAACTTTGACCCTCATTCTATGCTCACCTTCCGTGAGACCTCAGGAGGATTGATTAGGGGAACCTGGGAAAGTCAAGATAGACAGAGACATGAAAGCACAGATGTGTGAGGTTCCTGTGGGTGCAGATGCCTGTTGGAGCATGAGCACAGCTGTTATAAAATCTGAAAGAACTGCAGATGCAAAAATGGAGGAAGGGTCACTTGACCCGAAACATTAACTCTGATTTCTCTCCACAGATGCTGCCAGACCTGCTGACCTTTCCAAGCAGTTTCTGCTTTTGGCAGCTATTATAGCTGTCAGAGCTCATGACCCAAAATTTCAGTTTGTCAGCTGACTCAGGGTTCTGACCCCCACTTTGAGGAACTCCAGTTTAAGGGCAGCTGTTCCTGTCAGTAAAATCAGAGTATTATAGGGATTGGGAGAAAAGGTGGGCAGGTGCAGGCTCATGTAAACAGATTGAATGCGAACCTGGAGAGGTGCAAAGCTGTTGGGGTTTGGGGGAAGGGCTAGCAGGAAGGGCATTTGGACGTTCAGAGGCTCAGTAACATGGATACAGAAGCTCTGTCTGAACAATTACTGTTGTCTTCCATCATACTGTTTTTACAAGAAGACACATATTGTTCTAAGAACTAATCGGATCAAAGAGAATGGGGTGAAGGGGAATGGAGTAAAGAGTAGGACGTCCATGGTGAAGATGACACCACACCACCCACGCCCTCCACCTCCTCCAGGACTTCCAATTCCCTGGCCCCCAACACCTCATCTTCACCATGGATGTCCAGTCCCTATACACCTGCATTCCGCATGCAGATAGCCTCAAGGCCCTCCGTTTCTTCCTGTCCCGCAGGCCCGACCAGTCCCCCTCCACCGACACCCTCATCCGCCTAGCCGAACTCATCCTCACCCTCAACAACTTCTCTTTTGACTCCTCCCACTTCCTACAGACTAAGGGGGTGGCCATGGGCACCCGCATGGGCCCCAGCTATACCTGCCTCTTTGTAGGTTACGTGGAACAGTCCCTCTTCCGCACCTACACAGGCCCCAAACCCCACCTCTTCCTCCGGTACATTGATGACTGTATCGGCGCCGCCTCTTGCTCCCCAGAGGAGCTCGAACAGTTCATCCACTTCACCAACACCTTCCACCCCAACCTTCAGTTCACCTGGGCCATCTCCAGCACATCCCTCACCTTCCTGGACCTCTCAGTCTCCATCTCAGGCAACCAGCTTGTAACTGATGTCCATTTCAAGCCCACCGACCCCCACAGCTACCTAGAATACACCTCCTCCCACCCACCCTCCTGCAAAAATTCCATCCCCTATTCCCGATTCCTCCGCCTCCGCCGCATCTGCTCCCACGATAAGACATTCCACTCCCGCACATGCCAGATGTCCAAGTTCTTCAAGGACCGCAACTTTCCCCCCACAGTGATCGAGAACGCCCTTGACCGCGTCTCCCGCAATTCCCGCAACACATCCCTCACACCCCGCCCCCGCCACAACCGCCCTAAGAGGATCCCCCTCGTTCTCATACACCACCCCACCAACCTCCGGATACAACGCATCATCCTCTGACACTTCCGCCATCTACAATCCGACCCCACCACCCAAGACATTTTTCCATCCCCACCCTTGTCTGCTTTCCGGAGAGACCACTCTCTCTGTGACTCCCTTGTTCGCTCCACACTGCCCTCCAACCCCACCACACCCGGCACCTTCCCCTGCAACCGCAGGAAATGCTACACTTGCCCCCACACCTCCTCCCTCACTTCTATCCCAGGCCCCAAGATGACATTCCACATTAAGCAGAGGTTCATCTGCACATCTGCCAATGCAGTATACTGCATCCACTGTACCCGGTGTGGCCACCTCTACATTGGGGAAACCAAGCGGAGGCTTGGAGACCGCTTTGCAGAACACCTCCGCTCAGTTCGCAACAAACAACTGCACCTCCCAGTCGCAAACCATTTCCACTCCCCCTCCCATTCTTTAGATGACATGTCCATCATGGGCCTCCTGCAGTGCCACAATGATGCCACCCGTAGGTTGCAGGAACAGCAACTCATATTCCGCCTGGGAACCCTGCAGCCTAATGGTATCAATGTGGACTTCACCAGTTTCAAAATCTCCCCTTCCCCAACTGCATCCCTAAACCAGCCCAGTTCGTCTCCTCCCCCCACTACACCACACAACCAGCCCAGTTCTTCCCCTCCACCCACTGCATCCCAAAACCAGTCCAACCCCTCTCTGCCTCCCTAACCTGTTCTTCCTCTCACCCATCCCTTCCTCCCACCCCAAGCCGCACCCCCATCTACCTACTAACTTCATCCCACCTCCTTGACCTGTCCGTCTTCCCTGGACTGACCTATCCCCTCCCTACCTCTCCACCTATCTTCTTTTCTCTCCATCTTCGGTCCGCCTCCCCCCTCTCCCTATTTATTCCAGAACCCTCACCCCATCCCCCTCTCTGATGAAGGGTCTAGGCCCGAAACGTCAGCTTTTGTGCTCCTGAGATGCTGCTTGGCCTGCTGTGTTCATCCAGCCTCACATTTTATTATCTTGGAATAGTAGAAGCATAGAGGTTTTCAGAGAAGACAGTACCAGTAAAGGAAATGGACATTATTATTCAATTGTTGGACATGGCGTTGCAGGCTGGCTTGTATTTCTTGCCCATCCCTAGTTGATCTTGAGAAGGTGGTAGTGAGCTGCCTTCTTGAACCGCTGCATTTCACCTGCTGTGGGTTGACCTACAATGCCATTAGGGAGCGAATTCCAGCGACAGTGAAGGAACGGTGATATATTTCCAAGTAAGGATTGTGAGCAGCTTGGAGGGAAACTTCAATGTGGTGGTGTTCCCAAATAACTGCTGCACTCGTTCTTCTAGATGGATGTGGTCTTGGGTTTGGAACGTGTTTTGTGAGGAACTTTGGTGAATTTCTGCAGTGCATCTTGTAGATGGTGCACATTGCTGCTACTGAGTGTTGATGTTGGAGGGTGTGGATGCTTGTGGATGTGGAGCCAGTCAAGGAGCTTCTTCATCCTGGGTGGTGTCAAGTGTCTTGAGTGTTTATTGGGGCTGCACTCATCCAGGCAAATGGGGAGTATTCCATCATACTCCTGGCTTGTGCCTTGTGGATGGTGGACAGCCTTTGAGGAGTCAGGAGGTGAGTTGTTTGCTGCAGCGTTCCTAGCCTCTGAACTGTTCTTATAGCCACTGTTTATGTGATGAGCCCAGTTGAGATTCTGGTCAATGGTAACCCCTCGGATGTTGATAGTGAGGGATTCAGTGATGATAACACTATTGAATGCCGTGGGGTGACAATCATAGCCTGACATTTGTGTGGCACGAATGTTACTTCCCACTTGTCAACTACATGGACTGCTTCAGTATCTGCGGAGCCACGAATGGTGCTGAACATTGTGCAGTCATTGGCGAACGTCCCCGAATCTGATCTTATGATGGCGGGAAGGTCATTGAAGCAGCTGAAGATGGTTGGGCCTGGAACACCACCCTGAGGAACTCCTGCGGAGATGTGCTGGAGCTGAGATGATTGACCTCCAACAACCAGGACCATCTTTCTTTGTGTCAGGTATGATACCAATCACCGAAGAGTTTGTCCCCTGATACCCATTGATTCCAGTTTTCCTACGGCTTATTGATGCCACAGTCGGTTGAATACAGCATTGATGTCAAGGATTGTCACTCTCGCTTCACCTCTGGAATTCACCTCTTTTGTCCATGTTTGGACCGTGGCTGTAATGAGGTCAGGAACTGAGTGGCCTTGACAGAACCCAAATTGGGCATCACTGAGCAGGTGCTGCTGGATAGCACTGATGATGACACATTCGTCATTTAGAAGATAGGGCCAGGAGGAGGTCATTCGGCCACTGAAGCCTGCCCAACCATTGGTCACAACCATGGCTAATCATCCAACTCCATGGCCTAATCCTGCTTTCTCCCCATTACCTTTGATCCCATCTGCCACAAGTGCTATATCTGGCCACCCTTGAATACATTCAATGTTTTGGCATCGGCTACTTCTGTGGTAATTAATCCACAGGCTCCCTGCTGTTTGGGTAAGCAATATCTCCTCGTCTCCGCCCTAAATGATCTATCCCATGTCATCTGACTATGACCCCACCATCGGGAACACCCTCCCTGCATCTACCCTATCCAGTCCTGTGAGAATTTTATAAGTCTCTCGAAGATCCCCCTTCATATACCTCAACTCTAGCCAAAACAACCCCAACTTAGTCAATCTCTCCTCGTACGTCAGTCCCACGGTCCCTGAAATCAGCCTGTGGTAAACCTTTGCTGCACTCCCTCAAGAGCAAAACCATCCTTCCTCGGAAAAAGAGATCAAAACTGCAGATAGTATTCTAGGTGTGGCCTCACCAAGGCCCTGTACAACTGCAACAACACATCCCTGTTCCTGTACTCAAAACCTGTCGCAGTGAAGGCCACCATACTATTCACCTTCTTTACTGCCTGCTGCACCTGCATACTTACCTTCAGTGACTGGTGCACAAGGACACCCAGGCCCTGCTACACACTCTCCTCTCCCACTTTACAGCCGCTCGGGTAGTAATCTGCCTTCTAGTTTTTGCTTCTAAAGTGAATAACCTCACATTTCCCAAAATAATACTGCATCTGCTGTTGATTTGCCCACTCACCCAACCTGTCGAGGTCATGCTGAAGGATCTTTGCATCCTCATCACAATTCACCCTCCCACCCAACTTGGCATCATCTGCAAACATTGATGTGTTATATTTTGTTCCTCCATACAAATCAGTAATCATTAATATGTATTGTGAATACCTGGGGTCCCAGCAGCAATCTGTGTGGCACCCCATTATCTACTATGTGCTAATTTGAAACTGACCCATTAATTCTCACCCCTTGTTTCTTCCAATCAGTTTTCTGCCCATCTCAGTACACTTTCCCCCAACCCCAAGTGTTTTAATCTTGCACAATAATCTCTCATGTGGGGCTTTGTCAAACGTTTTCATTTTACAAATGATCAAGAGTAGACTGATGGGGCGGTAATTGACCAGGTTGGATTTGTCCTACTTTTTATGCACCGGGCATACCTGGACAATTTTCCACATTGTCGAGTGGATGCCAGTGTCATAACTGTGCTGGAATAGCTTGGCTGGGGGAACAGCAATTTCTGGAGCACAAATCTTCAGTGCTGTTGCCGGAATATTGTCGGGGCCCATAACCTTTGCAGTATCTACTGTCTCCAATAATTTCTTGATATCTGATGGAATGAATCAAATTGGCTGAAGACTGGTATCTGTAATGTTGACACCACCGGAGGAGGCTGAGATAGATCATCCACTCAGCACTTCTGGCTGAAGATTGCTGCAAAAGCTTCAGCCTCGTCTTCTGTACTAATGTGCTGAGTTCTTCCATCATTGAAGATGGGGATATTTGTGGAGCTGCCTCCTCCAGTGCGTTGTGTAATTCTCCACCACCATTCGTGACTGGATGTGGCAGGACTGCAGAGTTTAAAGCTGACCCATTGTTTGTGAGATCACTTAGCTCTGACTATCACTTGCTGCTTATGCTGTTTGGTGTGCAAGTAGTCCTGTTTGGTACCTTCACCAAGTTGACACCTCACCTTCAGATATGTCTGGTGCTGCTCCTGGCATGCCCTCCTGCCCCCTCCATTGAACCAGAGTTGGTCCCTTGGCTTGGTGGTAATGGTTGAGTGGGAGATATGCCGGGCCATGAGGTTACAGATTGTGTTGGACTACAGTTCTGGTGCAGCTGATGACCCACAGCACCTCATGGATGCCCAGGCTTGAACTGCTTGACCTTTTCAAAGTGTGTTCCATTTAACATGGTAATACTGCCACTTTTACAAGATGATCAGAGGATTAGATAGGGTGGACAGTGAGAGTCTTTTTCCGAGGATGATGACATCCGTTTGTACGCCAGGGCATAGCTACACATTGAGGGGTAATGGATTTAAGACAGATGCCAGAGGCAGGTTCTTTACTCAGAGAGTGGAAAGGGCGTGGAACGCCCTGCCTGCCAGTGTAGTTAACTGAGCCACATTAGGGGCATTTAAAACAGTCCTTGGATAAGCATATGGATGATGATGGGATTGTGTCGGGGGATGGGCTTAGATTAGTTCACAGGTCGGCGCAACATCGAGGGCTGAAGGGCCTGTTCTGCGCTGTATTGTTCTATGTTCTGTGTACAACTTGATGGAGTTTATTCTGAATGTGAAGGCAGGACTTTGTATCCACAAGGACTGTGCACTGGTAACTCGTACTGATACTATCATGGACAGACTCATCTGCATTTGGCAGATTGGTAAAGATGAGGTTGAATATGTTTTTCTTTCTTGTTGGTTCATCACCTGCAGTAGACCTAGTCTAGCAGCAGTGGTGTCCCTGAAACAGTGACAATGGTGCACTTGAAGCATGTTCCTTCAGAACCTCTAGATGTGCCTCAGGGTAGTCAATTAAGCGATATTTTGATAATTCAGTTTTGTTTCCCTGTGGTTAAAATTGATTTCTTTGTAATAGATAGTAGTTTCTTCTTAAATACAGAATCCAAATCAATGTTTTCTGTAAACCTGAGGTAATCAGGCAAGAAAATTGGGGGCTTTGTATCATTTGTTTAAATCCTTAACTTTTGACTCTGGTAGTATTACAGTTCAAGTAGCACTCTCTGAGTGGTTCATGACAAAAGATTGGGGCTCGCAGGTTTATTTTGAAACTAAGACAAAAGCAATTTGGCTGCCGTATTAGTATATTTTATTACTAGCACAGCAGAGTTGCCCCTGACAGTCTTATGGGAAGGAAAGGATCCAAAAGCCCATTTAAATGAATTGTCAAGTACATTGGACATAGAATTCCGTGTTTAAGCAAATACCAAAGCTGAAAAATCCATTATCCAATATTACTGTAATCATGTTTGATAATCTAAAAGAAGGTAAGTGTAAATGGCATAGCTGAATATAAGACTAAGTAGTAAGTTCTGTTTTAAATTGATGAAAACTGAAATTCTGACATTCATTGAAGAATTTGAAGTCAAATATGTATTATATGGATTATGTATGTGTGGTTAAGAAGAAATTTAGGATCATACAGGAGGAATCATTTTGCGCTGGATTCTGAAACTGTGACACATGCTTAGTGATTTGAAGCAGAATATATGGACTTCTATGGGAGATGGTAAACTGAGCCTTCATTTGCTTATTGTAAAACAAAAGCCCATAGAAATATTCGAAGATGAGAGATTACCCTGGAGTCCCAGCCAGCATTCTTTCCTTAAGCAACAGCATGAAACCAGCTGAACAAGCAATTAAATTTGGGGGATCTTGCATTGTATGATTGACTATAAAGCGGCAATGATCAAATTTGAGTTCTGGAATCGTGATGTTAAGCTACAACTGTACAAAATGCTAGTGTGGCCTCATTTGGAATATTGCGTGCAGTTCTGGTCACCCCATTATAGGAAGGAATTGGAAGCATTGGAAAAGGTGCAGAGGAGATTTACCTGGATGTCGTCTGGTCTGGAGCGTAGGCCCTATGAAGAAAGGTTGAGGGACTTGGGTCTGTTCTCATTGGAGAGGAGGAGGCTAAGAGGGGATTTAATAGAAACATACAAGATGATCAGAGGATTAGATAAGGTGGACAGTGAGAGTCTTCCTGAGGATGATGACTTCAGCTTGTATGAGGAGGCATAGCTACAAATTGAGGGGTGATAGATTTAAGACAGATGTCAGAGGCAGGTTCTTTACTCAGAGTGGTGAGGGCATGGAACGCCCTGCCTGCCAATGTAGTTAACTGAGCCACATTAGGGGCATTTAAACAGCCCTTGGATAAGCAGATGGATAATGATGGGATAGTGTAGGGGGAGGGGGCTTAGATTAGTTCACAGGTCGGCGCAACATCGAGGGCCGAAGGGCCTGTTCTGCGCTGTATTGTTCTATGTTCTATGTTCTATGAGGCAGGCATAATCCAAATAGCATGGTTTAGTGGGAATGCAAGATACTTGAGGTTGTAGGGCATCAGAATCAAGTACTATTGAATTCTAATTAAAGCAGCTTGAAATGAGGAAAAATTAAAGCAATTTGAAATAAAAGAAGCTGGAGGTCGAATTACAAAGCAAAGAAAATGTCAAAGATAGAGCAGGAAAAGGATAAAGAAAAGTAGATGAAAATAGAAAGTGGGAATGAAAGAGAAAGAATTAGAATTACAAAGAGAAATGTTTAAAATACTGCAGTTTTAAAAAATAACATCACGTGCTAATGTAGCCTGTGATGGAGAGAATCCTAGTTGTAATCTAAAAATGTGCAAGGAAATACCTAGATTTGTACAGGAGCTACCAAAATTTCAGGAGGCATTCTTTATTTCCTTTGAGAAAATACTGAGACAACTTGTCAAAAGAACACTGGACTTTACCCATTCAAAACAAGTTGACAGGTAAAATAGAGGAAATGTGTGCTGCAATATCTGAGGAACTTATTAGCGATTATGACACTATAAAAAGAGCTGTACTGTATGTAATGAGTTAGGGTCTGGGCATATAGACAAATGCTTCAGAATTTAAGAAAACCACCTATGCAAACCTGTACTGAATTTGAAAGGATGAAGCGAGTGATTTTGACGGAGGGATGGAAACATTAGAAGTTTAAACCATGCATGAAACCCTCAAAGAGCTCATAATTTTAAAAGAATTTTTAAAAATTACTGCATTCTGTATTAAGAGCCCATGTTGCTGACAAAGGGTTGCAAATGCTAGACAGGCAGATGTAGTGGCTGACGATAATGAGCTGCTCCATTAATCTGAACCTTTTCTCCTGTCACCATCAAATTTGAAAGGGATAACACATAGGAGAGTGAAAGGAAGGCAAGTAACCAGGATAAAGAGTGGATAGTTAGTACTGTTCCACGATAATCTTCTGAGAAAATAAGGTACTGAGTGTGGAGGTGAAAATCCAAGGCATAAGTGTTTCCATTGTAATAAAGTGGGATACATCCGTTCAGAATGCAGGAAGTTGCATGGGAAGCCCTCCACCTTAGTGGCGTTAATGAGTGCAAAAAGAGAACTCAAAACAAAAACATAGAAGATATGAGCCGGAGGAGGCCATTCGACCCTTCAAGCCTGCTCCACTATTCTTCACCATCATGATTGATCATCCAACTCAATAGCCTAATCCTGCTTTCTTCCCATTACCTTTGATCCCATTTTCCCCAAGTGCTTTATGTAATCGCCTCTTGAATACGTTCAGCGTTTTGGCATCAACTACTTCCTGTGGTAATGAATTCAACAGGCTCACCACTCTGTGAGAGAAGACCTGCCCCACATTAGGGGCATTTAAACAGTCCTTGGATAAGCAGATGGATGATGATGGGATAGTGAAGGGGCATGGGTTTAGATTAGTTCACAGGTTGGCGCAGCATCGAAGGCTGAATGGCTTGTTCTGCGCTGTATTGTTCTATGTTCTAAATGTTTCCTTATCTCTGTCCTAAATCATCTACGCTGAATCCTGATACTGTAACCCCCGGTTCAGAGCACACCCACCCTTGGGAGCATCCTCGCTGCATCTACCCTGTCTGTTCTGTTAGAATTTTATCAGAGCCTATGAGATCTCCCCTCATTCATCTGAACTGTAGCAAAAACAGTCCCAACTTAGTCACTCCCTCCTCCTACATCAGTCTCGCCATCCCCAGAATCAGCCTGGTAAACCTACACTGCACTTCCTCAAGAGCAATCGCATCCTTCTTCAGAAAAGGAGACCAAAACTGCAGACAGTATTCTAGGTAAGGCCTCACCAAGACTTTGTGTAACTGCAACAACACATCCCTGCTCCTGTACTCAAAACCTATTGCAGTGAAGGCCATCATACCATTTGCCTTTTTTACCGCCTGCTGCACCTGCATGCTTACCTTCATTGACTGGTGCACAAGGACACCCAGGTCCCACTGCACACACCCCTCTCCCAATTTCTAGCCATTCAGGTCATAATGTGCTTTCTTGTTTTTCTACTCAATGTGAATAACTTCACATTTATCCAAATTATATTGCATTTGCCGTTGATTTGCCCACTTGCCCATGCTGACGGATCTCTGCATCCTTGTCACAGTTCACCCTCTCACCCAACTTGGTATCATCTGCAAACTTTGATGTGTGACATTTTACTCCTTCATCCACATCATTCATATATATTGTGAATAGGTGGGGTCCTGGCACTGATCCCTGTGGCACCCCCGTAGTTACTGCCTGCCAATTTGAAAAGGGCCCATAATTTCCCACTCTTTCTTTTCTGTTTGCCAACCAGTGTGCAGAAATGAATAGGGTAGGTGTGGAAATATCGAAGGCTTTTATCTAAAAGGATGATAAGCTTCTTTCTGTTCAAAAGCCAAGCCCAAAACTATATTAAAGGACTGTTCAGATTCTTTTGCTGGAGAAGGATTTAATTTTTTTTCCCAAGAGAGTTCAATGAAAGCAGAAATGTTAGTAAATTGCATAAGTTCCATTGGACAAAATTCAGTTGTGTAACTTGTCTTGATTGGCGGTAGTGAGGGTAGTTAAGAAATTATCCTTGGACGAAATTGATTTACTCCTGGGTAATGATTTGGGTAGAATAATAGATTCATCTATAATTGCAGAAAGTGCGAGGTAAAGTAGACAGAATAGTTCTACGAGTAAGTTCCAAGTATTTTCCCATTACGTATGGTGACCAGAGCAATGGCTAAACAAAGTCTATCACCAGAGGCCTAAGTAACACCACAAGTAGATGTTAGCATAACTGAAACTCTCTTTGAGAATGAGGATAATTCAAAGGAGGTTTTTTGGCATGTCTTCATTATTTAAGGCTCAGGAAGTAGATCCAGCATTAAAGATATTATCACAGTCAGCGCACACAAGTTGAGGTTGAAGGGATTCCAGGGTGCTGTCATATTGCAGACAGAGTTCTGAGGAGGAAACCAAGACATCCTCACAAATCTGCACGTGAAGAATGGATGGTTGTTCATCCAGTCATGGTACTACCCAAATAGTTGTTACAAATGCTTCAGCCTTACATTTTGCACTGATGTTTTGTGCTATCCCTTTACTGACGATGGGTTTATTTGTGGAACTGCCTCCTCTAGCAAGTTGTTTAATTGTCCACCACCATTCGCGACTGGGTGGGCAAGAGTGCATAACTTGGATCTGATTCATTTGTTATGAAATGATTTGGCTCTGTTTATCACTTGCTGTTTATGCTATTTACAAAGCAAGTTGTCCCGTTATGTAGCTTCACCACATTGAGTTTTCATTTCTAAGCTTGCTGGCACTGTTTCTGATATGTCTTCCTGCTCTTTTCATGGAATCAGCGCTTGATCCCCTGGCTTAATAATTGTAAAGAGTGAATGTACCAAGTCCTAAGGTTTAAGATCGTGTTGGGAGTACAGTTCTGCTGCTGCTGATACTCCACAGTGCCTGACGGATACCCAGTGTCGCGTAGCTAGATTCAAAGTCAGTTCCATTCAGCACAGTGTTAGGGCCACACAACACAACAGAGGCTAAGCTCAATGTATAGATGAGACTTTATCTCCTCAAGAACTTCTGCTGATGCTGTCATGAACAGATGAGTTTGCAGTGGCAAGTTGGTGAAGACTGTTCCAGTTTGTGTTACCCTTATACTGTTACAAGCCCAGTCTAGCAGCTATGTCCTTTATGAGTCAACCATCTCGGTTAGTCATGGTGCTGCTGTGCCACTCCTGGTGATGGACATTAAAGTTCCACATCCAGACTATATTCTGTGCCTATTGCTACCCTCAGTGCTTCCTCCCTGCAAGTGTGCTCAACATGGAGTGTTCGAATGGACTGGTGCAGTGTGTAGTAATAAGCAGGTTTTGTTGCCCATCTGTGACCTTATTCTGTAAGACCTCATGAGTTTGGAGTCAATGCTAAGGACTTCTAGGACAGTTCCCTGCTGATTTTATACCACTGTGATGCTGCCTGTGCTGAATTGTGAATATGATGCGAAAAAAACTTTGGACCAAATTTGTTAATAATAGTTATTGATTGATCTTGATTTAATCAAAGCACAATCACTCCCAGGTTTGTATTAGTGTTTGCAAAAGACAGTTTTGCACAGCTTCTTGCAACAATCAAAAGCAGAGGTGAAATACAAAAAAAAACATAAAATTGCAAGAAGAACTGATTTCCAGCTGTAAACCGAACAGTAGAATTTTTTGGCTTGAAAACAGCATCCTGTTACTGGAAAACACTGCTAGTGTTTATGAAACAATAAGCTTCACCTGTTGCTCAGAATTTAGACAACTTTCCCCCTCCAAGGTTATTCGGGCACATAAGGAAATAGGAGCAGGAGTAGGCTACTCTAAATTATGCCACCATTCAACAAGATCATGGGTGATCTTCCCCAGGCTTCAACTCCTGTTTTATGCCAGCACAGAGTAGCCATCAATTGTTTTATATTTCAGAATGCTAGCCTCCAAGACAGTCTAAGGTAGAGAATTCCAGACATTCATTACTGTCTGGGAGAATAAGTTTCTTTGCAGACTGGGTACTTCACAAGACCAAAAGTGGGGCCTGAAGCCCAAACAACAGCTTGGCAGGTAACCATTCTGCATGTGTTCTCCAAGACAACCCTCTACTTAATCCATTTGCCAACTGTTCACTGTTCTCCTCTTGTGCAGTATAAATCCCTTTAAGAGTTGTTGTTCCTGCAGTTCTGTCCTGATGAGTGCAAGACAAAATGCTTTTACAGCGTGTCTTTTTTTGAACAATATTAATCAGTAATTAGCTCCACAGAGATTGGTGCTGGGTCCACTTTTGTTGTCATTTATATGAATGATTCGAATGAGAATATCGGAGGCACAGTTATTAAGTTTGCAGATGACACCAAAATTGGTGGCATAGTGGACAATGCAGAAGGTTATCTTAAGATTACTAAGATCAATTGGGTCAAAAGGCTGAGGAGTGGCAGATGGAGTTTAATTTGGTGAAATGCGAGGTGTTGCATTTTGGTAATACAAATAATGACAAGATTTATACTATTAATGGTAGGGCCCTTGGTAGTATTGCAGAACAGAAAGACCTAGGAGTTCACCTGCATAATTGTCTCAGATTTGCATCACAGAGAGATAGGGTAGTTAAGAAGGCATTTAATACGCTTGCCTTCATTGCTCAGACCTTTGAGTATAAGAGTGGGTCGTCATGTTGAGGTTGTACACAACATTGATGAGGCCTCTTCCGCGGTACTGAGGGCTGTTCTGGCCACTCTTTTATAGGAAGGGTATTATTAAGCTGGTGAGGGTTCAGAAAAGAATTACCAGATGTTGCTGGGAATGGAGGTTTTGAGATATTGAAATGGACTGAAAAGGCTAGGACTTTTTCCTGTGGAGCATTGGAGGTTGAGAGGTGACCTTCTTGAGGTTTATAAAATCATGTGGGGGGTGGATAACATGAATGACAAGGGTCTTTTTCCTAGTGTGGAAAAGCTAGGGGCATATTTTAAGGGAGAGGAGAAAATTTAAAGACGACATGAGGGGCAACATTTTGACCCAGTGGTTCGTGTGTGGAACGAATTACCAGATAAAGTAATGGATGCAGGTACAGTTACAACGTTTAAAGGACATTTGGATAAGTTCATGAATAACATACTACTGTATGACTCTATTGAAGCACTCATTGATGTTTTGAAGCTTCAAAAAAATTCTATAATTTGATGTTTCTTGTCCTGTAAACAGTGAAAAAATGGTGAAGAAACTTACATCGCCACAGCCGACAGGACACACTACAGGGGCAAAGGTTCCAAAGACCACCGCAGAGGGCACAAAACCTGCTGAGAACAGAGATGGAAGGAAGAAAGAACGCCAGCCCCGGACACCACCTCGGAGGTTCAGTAGACGTTTAGATGGATTATTGCTTTCAGATAAGATCACTTATGTCTTAATGTTGTTAAAATCAAAGCAAATCCTTCAAATGAGGCTGTGCAACAAACTGTTCTAACAGTGTCTCTATCTTGTTTGGTGCTGTCACAGAACTAGCTACCAATGGTCTGTTGGTGGAGCGAATTAGTTAGTGTTGTCTGATCAAGTTTCATTGAACCCCTCCATTGGTGCCAGTTAAGTAGCTGGTATAATTCCAGGTTTTTTGAAGATTATTCCTGATATAGCGTTCATACAGGACAGAAGCAGGCCCTTCAGCCCAACTTAGTACAAATTGCAAAGAAAATTATAGCACAGGAACAGGCCTTTCGGCCCTCCAAGCCTGTGCTAACCCAGATCCTCTATCTAAACCCGTCACCTATTTTCTGAGGATCTGTATCCCTCTGCTCCCTGCCCATTCATGTGCCTGTCGAGATACATGATGCTATCGTGCCCACCTCTACCCGCTGGCAACGCGTTCCTGGCACCCACCACCCTCTGCGTAAAGAACTTTCCATGCATATCTCCCTTAAACTTTTCCCCTCTCACCTTGAAATTGTGACCCCTAATAATTGAGTCCCCCACTCCAGGAAAAAGCTTCTTGCTATCCACCCTGTCTATACGTCTTATGATTTTGTAGACCTTAATCAGGTCCCCCCTCAACCTCTCTTCATAGGTAGTGCCCTCCATACCAGGCAACATCCTGGTGAACCTCCTCTGCACCCTCTCCAAATCATCCACATCCTTTTGGTAATGTGACGACCAGAACTGTATGCAGTGTTCCAAATGTGTTCGAACCAATGTCCTATACAACTGTAACATGACCTGCCAACTCTTGTACTCAATACCCTGTACGATGAATGAAAGCAAGCCATATGCCGTCTTGACCATTCTATCCACCTGCTTTGCCATCTTCAGAGTACAGTGGATCTGAACACCCAGATCTCTCTGTGCATCAATTTTCCCCAGGGCTTTTCCATTTACCGCATAGTTCGCTCTTGAATTGGATCTGCCAAAAACTTGTCCATGTCAACCAAGTTTCCTAAACTGAACTCATCTGTTTCCTGCCATAAAGCCAATTTTGTATCCAATTGGCAACTTGCCTTGAATCCTATGTGATCTAACTTTACTAGCCAGTCCACCATGTGGAAGTGTTACAGAGATAGTAGGAACTGCTGATGCTGGAGACGCTGAGATAGCACGGTGTAAAGGTGGATGAACACAGCAGGCCAAGCAGCATCAGAGGAGCAGGAAAGTTGATGTTTCAGGTCTCAACCCGAAACATTAACTTTCCTACTCCTCTGATGCTGCTGGGCCTGCTGTGTTCATACAACTTCACACCATGTTACCATGTGTAAGTATTGTGAGATACTGAAAGATACAGTGGTAAAGTGTCTGATTTCTTCTGTTATAGTGCAATATCCGAAGTAAACCACATTGCTTATAATAAGTCTGGGGAAATGTTTTTTTCAAACTCTGCTTTTGTTGTCAATGTTTCACCTGTTCCTTTGCTCAATTAAATGCAGGCGGACAGCAAGTGGCAGTGGAAGTGACAGTGGCAGCAGCTACAGTGGATCAAGCTCTCGTTCACGATCACATTCTCGTTCAGCATCTCGGTCAACGTCAGCATCTGGTTCTCAATCTGCATCCGGGTCCCACAGGTCAAGGTGATTTAGGGTTTTTATTGTTTTAAATGCATGCCAACTTGTATAAATGCAATTAATGTTAAACAGTGTTCCTGCTACACTCCCCGCCATTGATGGTGCATATTCCTGAAGGGTGAGTCAGTAGGACCAGTAGTTTACAGCCTTGTAATTGGCCTTTACTCAAGAAAAGAAAAACAACCCAAATTCCTGTTACAGATCATTGTCCATGGCATGGTTTTGTTCACTTGACACCCCATTTATTAAACGTTATCGGTATTTGCATGGATTGTGAGTATAGGTAGTTCTGCTATACACATGTTTTGCCAATGTAAATTGGCTTGTATGCGATTGATGAATAGTGGATGCTTTTTGGATAATGTAAGCTTTCTGCCATGTAGGTTTGTAGTGATTTTCTGTAGCAAATTCCCTACAAGATAAGTTTCTATAAAATGAGATCACACAAGAACACAACTATCATGTTATAGGATAACTACCTGTACAGGAGGGCAGGCACTACTGTGAAGGCATTGTCCAATTGAGAGAAGGATTAGAAAAGTGAAAATAAAATTTCCATACAATATTATAAACAGAATTGGACAGATTATTGCCAGACAATGTGACACAATACAATTTTACATAGATACATAAACAGACATCATTGCCAATATAATTCATTTCCTGTCTTGCAATGGGCAGGTGATTTGCCTCTGCTTGTGTAATTCAAAGTGAAACTGATACACAAATGCAGATAAAAGAGCAGAATTACAGCTGAGACTACCCTTGGACTTCCCTTTCCAAATATTAATAACCCTCCATTATTGAATAAACTTGTCACATTAGGAGATTTCCAATCATAGAGTCATACAGACAGAAGCAGACTCTTTGGCCCAACCAGTCCATGCCAACCATAATCCCAAACTAAACTAGTCCCACCTGTCTGCACTTGGTCCATGTCCCTCCAAACATTTCTTATTCATGTACTTGTCTAAATGTCTTTTAGACGGCGTAACTGTACCCAGAGCCACCACTTTTGATTTGATTTATTGTAGTCACGTGCACCTAAGTACAGTGAAAAGCTTTGTTTTGTGAGCAGTACAGGCAGGTTGTAGCAAAAAGGACACATACATATCATGGGGTACTAAGACAGAGTGGGGCATACAAGGTTATGG
Source organism: Stegostoma tigrinum (assembly GCF_030684315.1). Taxonomy (NCBI): domain Eukaryota; kingdom Metazoa; phylum Chordata; class Chondrichthyes; order Orectolobiformes; family Stegostomatidae; genus Stegostoma; species Stegostoma tigrinum. The sequence continues at coordinate 66,681,292 of NC_081369.1, read as the reverse complement.
CTGCATAGGAGGTGCGCAAAGCAAAATCGACATTACAGGTAGTTCTGCTATAATACGTGTTTCATTAATTGGCTGTAATGCGATTGACGAATAGTGGACGTTGTTTGGATAACTTGAACTTTTTCTTTACAGATGTAGCAAATTCCTTATAATGTGATTTTCTGTAGGGCAAGGTTATTCAACAATGCAGCTATTGCAATATAGGAGAGCTAGCTGTATTCGAAGTTAGAGAGATCCATTCAGCAGTCTAATAACGGCTGTTGTTGAACCTCAGCACACGTGTTCAAGCTTCAGTATCTTCTGCCTGACGGAAGAGGTTGAAAGAGAGCATGAGTAGGGTGGGAGGGGTCTTTAATGAGGATGGGAGGTTGGCTTCTCTGATGGCCTCAGCTTAGCACTTAACTTTCTGCAAGTCCGTTCCACATGTGAACCACCCTCATGTGTTGGGAGAAAAAGATTGCCCCCTTTTTTTAAAATGTTTCTCCTCTCACCTGAAAAATACGCCCCTAGTCCTGAAATCCCCCACCCTAGAGAAAGACATCTGCCAATCATCCTATCTATACCTATCATGATTTTATAAACCACAATGAGGCCACCTCTCAACCTCCTATGCTTCAATCCAAAAGAGCCAGCCTGTCCAGCTCTCCTTATAATTCAACCTCTCCATTCTCGGCAACGTCCTGGTAAACCTCTTCTGAATCCTATGACAGAGATTTCAACTGAACAGTACTCCAGAAGAGGCCTCACCAACATCCTGTTCAATCCTCTCAGACATTTGTAGGATCAAAAGATTGATGAAAGATTACTACCAATGCATCAACTATCTCTAACTTCTTTCTTTAATATCCTTGGATGCAATCCGTCAGGTTAAGGAGAGTTACTGACCTTTATTTTTATTAATTTTCCTTGTACTTTTCTCCAGTAATGGTTACTATATTTATTCCCCTCCCACTTTGCCGCTTGATTGCTTAGCATTTGTGGAATGCTAATGTGTCTTCTGTTGTGACGATTGGTGTGAAGTGCTTATTTAACTCCTGTGCTATTTCCTGATTCCCAGTTTTTACTTCTGCAGTCTCATTCTCTAAGAAGCCTATGTTCACTTTGACCTCCCTCTTTTGACCTTATACAGGGTTATAAAATCATAAGGGGCATTGATAAGGTAAATAGCAAATGTACTTTCCCAGGGTGGAGAGTTCAAAACTGGGGGGGCATATTTTTTTAAACCAGAAGAATTGCATATGCTGTAAATCAGGAATAAAAACAGAAGTTGCTGAAAAGCTTAGCACGTCTGGCAGAATATGTGAAGAAAAATATCAGAGTTAACATTTCAGATCCACTGACCCTGCTCTGAGGAAGGATGACCAGACCCGAAATGTTAACTCTGATTTTTTCTTCACAGCTGCTGCCAGACCTGCTGGCATATTTTTGAAGGTTTGAGGAGAAAGATTTAAAAGGGACTTGATAGACAACGTTTTCACCCAGAGGGTGGCTCCCGTGTGAACATGTCCATGAATAAGAAATACTTAGTGATATGGGCCGATTGCAGGCAAGTGGGACTAGATTGGTAAACTCGGTCGACATAGACAAGTTGAACCAAAGGATCAGTTTCTGAGTTGTATGACTCTGTGTCTGTTACTTGCTAGTTTATCCCCAGTTTATTTTTTCCTTCTTTATTATTACTTTTGTCATCTTTTACTTTTTAAAACTTTTCCAATCCTCTAACTTGCCACCAATCTTCTTCGAATTTTATTCATGCTCCTTTGGTTCATCCCTTTCCTAGAATCCTTCTTCCTCAGTGGTATAGTTTTTGTTATCAGCCACAGACTATTTTCTTCAAAGTCTGCCTTTGTTCCTCAGCGATCTTTGCTGCTCAACTCTGCATCTCAGCCCGTGTTTGTCCAAATGCCTTTAGGTCCATGTTGTACCTCTCAGACTCAGAATCACAATAGTTAGGGGGCAGAATTTTCTAGGTTTCTATAAGATTTCCCCCATCATTCTTCTGAACTCCAGTGAATATAATCCTAATCAATTCAACCTCCCCTCAAACATCAGTCCCATCATTCCAGGAATCAGTCGGGTAAACCTTGACTACTGCCTCTCTTGCAAGAACATCCTCAGATAAGAAAACAAAACTGCACGCAATATTCCAGAAAAAACAAAAATAAAATCATAAATTGTTGGGAAAATTCAACAGGTCGGGTGGTATCTGTGGAGAGAAAATGGAGTTAATGTTTTGGGCCCAGTGATCCTTCTTCAGAACTGCACAGTATTTCACATGTGGTGTCATAAAGGCCTTGTATAACAGCAGAAAGACATCTCTGCTCCTGCACTCAAATCTTGTTGTTATCAAGGCCAGCATACCATTTGCCTTCTTTGCCATTTGCCACACCTGCATGCCTTGCTTCCAGCAACCAGTGTAAGAGGGCACCCAGATCTTGTTACACATTTTCCCCTCTCAATTTGGAGGCATTCAGATAATAAACCAATTTGTGTTTTTGCCAGCAAAGCAGGTAAATTCATATTTGGTCACATTATATCACACCTGAGTTGTAATTGCCCACTCACTTGGTTTGTCCAAACCCCACAGAAGCATATCTGCATTCTCCTCACGGCTCATCCTCCCACCCGGCCTTTAGTCAACAGCCAGTTTGAAGATATTACATTTAGTTCCCTCATGTAAATCATTAATATAGATTGTGAATAGCTGGGTTCCTTTTAAAGACATCTGCATTATGCACTACTCACTGCCATTTAGAAAAAGACCCATTTAATCCTACTCTTTGTTTCCTGACTAACAATCTGTTTTCTATCCATCTCAGTACAGTACCATCCAGTCCCATGTGCTTTAATTTTAGATGATAATTTCTTATGTTGGACTTCTACAAAAGCCTTATGAAATAGTAAACTTTTTTCTGTTCTCCCTGCTGCAGTAGGAAATTCACATTTTCCTATGTTGTGCTTCAGCTGCCAAACTTTTGCCATTCACCTAACTTGTATCCTTTTGCAGACCCTTCAACTTCATCGGATAACTTCCTTTCATTCCTAAATTGTTATCATCAGCAAATTTAGCTGCTGTGCATTTGGTCCCCTCGTCCAAATCAGTAATATAGACTAAATTGTTGAGGACCCAGCACCAATCCCTGCAGCACTCCTTCAGTTTGCCAATCTCGGAAAAGACCCATTTATCCCTACTTTCTGCATACTGTCAGCTAACCAGGCCATGCTAATGTATTACACCATGTGCTGTTTGCCATGTCATTTAATATGGCTTCCTATTAAATGCCTTTTGAAAATTCAAATATACCATAACATTTTCAGTACATAAGTGCCAACAAGAGAGAGTCTAATCATCACCCCATGACATTGATTTGCATTAACATCACTGAATCCCCCGATGTCAAGATCATTGACCAGAAACTGAATTAACCATATAATTAATTTCAACAGGTCCAACAGTATTTGTGGACAGAGAAAAAGAGTTAAGGTTTCAAGTTTGGTATGACTGTTTGTTATCTGTTCTGGGACCTCTACTGTTTGTGATATTTATAAATGACTTGGGTGAAAATGTAGATGGGTGGGTTAGTAAGTTTGCAGACGGTACAAAGCTCGGTGGGGTTGTGAATAGTGTAGAAGGTTGCCAAAGGATGCAGCCGAATATAGATCAGTTGCCGATACGGATGGAAAAATGGCAGATGGAGTTTAATCTGAGTATGTGTGAGGTGCTGCCCTTCGGGAAATCAGATGTTAAGGAAAAGTATACAGTTAATGGTGGGACCCTGAACAGCATTGATTAAGAGAGGGATCTTGGGTTCAAGCTCTCTGAAAGTTGCCATGCAAGTAGATAGGGCGATAAAGAAGGCAAATGACATGCTGGCTTTAATGGTTGGGGAACTGAGTACAATAGTCAGGATGTCATGTTGCAGCTTTAAGACTTTAGTTAGAGTGTTGAGTTCAATTCCGGATGTCACGTTATAGGAAGGATGTGGAGGCTTCGGAGATGTGCAGAAAAGGTATACAAGGATACTGCCTGGATGAGAGGATATGAGCTATAAGGAGAGGCTAGAAAAACTTGGATTTGTTTTCTCTGGAACGGCAGAGGATGGGGGTAGATTTGATAGAAGTTTATAAAATTATGAGATGCATAGATAGGGTTGACGGTCAGAATCTTTTTCCCAGAGCTGAACTATGTAATACTAGGAGCTGTGCATGTAAGATGAGAGGGGATGCTCAAAGGAGATGTGAGGGGCGGGCTTTTCATGTCAGAGATTGGTAGGAGTCTGGAATGCACTGCTAGGGATGGTAGTGGAGATGTGATAGGAGCATTTAAGGAACTTTTAGATAGCACATGAGCATACAAGGAATGGAGGAATATGGACTAAGGGTAGGGAGAAGAGATTAGTTTAATTTGGCATCGTGTTTCGCCCAATACCTCTGGCCAAAGAGCTCTTTGTTGTGCTGTACAATTGTGTTCTCTGACTGTTGTAACAAAGATGTCAAGTGGCTTGCAAATGGTTCAAGTTGGCACTTTACCACCAGGGAAAGGGCAGCTAGGGATTGGCAATAAATGCCAGCCAGTGACTCCCACATCCATGAATGAATTTTTAAAAACTCTTAATGTTTCCCCTTTCCACTGCACATGTAACATTGTCAAGAAAATCTAATAAACTAGCGAAACACTATTTCTCTTTCACAAAGGCATGTTGGCTGTGTCTGATCACATTGTGATTTAGAGTCATAGACTAGGACGGCATGAAAACAGACCCTTTGAGTCAACTTGTCCATACCAACCTGCTTTCCAATCAAAACAAGTCCCATTTACCTGCGTTTGACCTATATCCCTCTAAATGTTTTCTATCCGTGTACCTGTCCAAATTTTTTTTTTTAATGTTGTAACTTTATTGAATCTCCCACTTCTTACTATTCATTCAATACATGTACCATGCTTTGCCTGAAAGAGGTGCCCTTCAACGTCCCTCTTAAGTCTTTCCCCCCTCACCTAAAACCTATGCCCTGTAGTTTTGAATTCCTGTGCCCTAGGAAAAAGACCTTTGCTATTTGCCATATCTGTACCGTTAATGATTTTATAACCTCTTTGAGGTCACCCCTCAACCTCCTGCACTTAAGAGAAATAAGCCCCAGCCTGTCTTTACAACTGAAAGATCTCCAGTCCTGGTAGATTTCATGTCAATATTTTCTGTACCCTTTCCAATTTAATAATATTCATCATATAAGAGGGCTACCAAAACTATATGCAGTACTCTTAAAAATGTCCTCATCATTGTCCTGTACAGCTGATGTCCTGATTCCTATACTCAGTTCTCTGACCAATGAAGTCAAGTGTGCCAAATGCCTCCTTACTTACTTTCCTATGCTTTGGAAAGGGTGCAGAGGAGATTTACTAGGATCTTGCCTGGTATGGAGGGAAGGTCTTACGAGGAAAGGCTGAGGGACTTGAGGCTGTTTTCGTTAGAGAGAAGAAGGTTGAGAGGTGACTTAATTGAAACATATAAAATAATCAGAGGGTTAGATAGGGTGGATAGGGAGAGCCTTTTTCCTAGGATGGTGACGGCGAGCATGAGGGGGCATAGCTTTAAATTGAGGGGTGAAAGATATAGGACAGATGTCAGAGGTAGTTTCTTTACTCAGAGAGTAGTAAGGGAATGGAACGCTTTGCCTGCAACGGTAGTAGATTCGCCAACTTTAGGTACATTTAAGTCGTCATTGGACAAGCATATGGATGTACATGGAATAGTGTAGGTTAGATGGGCTTGAGATCGATATGACAGGTCGGCACAACATCGAGGGCCGAAGGGCCTGTACTGTGCTGTAATGTTCTACGTTCTATGTTCTATGTACCCTGCTGTCAGTTCCTTAATAACGGATTCTAACACCTTCCCTATACCAAATGTTGGACTAAATAACCTATAATTTCTTACTTTCTACTTTCCTCTTCGTTTTGGGATTCTCGAAGCTGAGGGCTTCTGAAAGAGTATATCAATGCATTTTCTGGATTTTTTGTTTCAACATGCACAGTACTTTAGTTCCAGTGTTGATTACATCTTGGATCAGGAACTTGCTAGCAGCATGGTTTTTAATTTCTCCAACTATGGCACTGAGTATGTCATTTATTTTTGGTGTCTGACCTGAAATGGAAGTGTTTCACAGCATTAATTTTGTTCCAGGTCCCTCAGTGTGAGCAGTGTATCATCTGTGTCAAGTGCATCATCAAGCAGCAGCTCTGTAAGAAGTGCCGATTCTGAGAATATGTATGCAGACTTAGCTAGTCCAGTGTCATCTGCCAGCTCCCGATCACAAGCTCCTGCACAGAAACAGAAGGAAAAATGTGCGTATTTCCTCTTAAAATATTTATTGAAGTGGATTTTCCTTCTTCAGAGGTACTATATGGGGCATCTTTAATTGTAAGCAATACTGTGTGAACTTGATCAGTTGGATTCTCCAAAGCAAAGCAATACCACTGCACCCAGTTTGGTCCAGTGCCTACATGCAATAAGACCTCGATTAAGTTGGCTCAGGAATCGGTGATAATTCTCCAATTTACCTCAGCTAGGGGTTTTAATCATAGCCCTGTTGGAAAGGATGTGATTAGGCTCCCTGTTGTCTCTGGACTAGTAGATTAGAAAATACCCAAGGAACACTTGAGTCAAGGATCACAGTTCAACTAATGGAAAGAGTGCAGAAGAAATTTACAAGGATTTGCCAAGACTGAAGGTACTGAGTTATAGGGAGAGGTTGAACAAGCTAAGACTGTTTTCTTTAGTGTGTAGGAGACTGAGGGGGGTTATTATAGAAGTTTATAAGATCATGAGAGGCATGGATCAGGTGAATGCGCTCAGTCATTTTTCGAGGGTTGGGGAATTAAGGACTAGAGGATATCAGTTTAAGGTAAGAGGGGAAAGAATGCATGGGAGCCTGAGGGGCAACTTTTCCACACAGAGGGTGGTATGCATATGGAATGAGCTGCCAGCAGAAGTGGCTGAGGCAGGTACATTAACAACATTACGAAGCCATTTGGACAAATACGTGGATAAGAAAGGTTTAGAAGGATATGGGCCAAGTGCAGGGAAATGGGATTAGGGTGGATGGACATTTTGGTCAGCATGGACCAGTTTGGGCTGAAGGGCCTGTCTCCGTGCTGTAGGACTTTATGACTGTATGACAGTACCTGTGAAAATGCATTCATCAAAAGTCAGTGGGGCAATGTGTTGGTGGAAGTGGAGAATGAATATCTGTTTGACCCTGAAGTTGTCAGATTCTGGTAAGGCAATATAATTAACAGTACAGATCGAAAGCATTGGATTGCAGGAAGTTAAAGAAATTGATCATTTCCAGATAATGTAGTTCCTATCCAAAATTGCTTCCAAATAATTTTTTTAAATTCCATCATGAGACGTGAACATCGCTGGATAGATCAGCATTTATTGCCAATTCCTGAGTGCTTGGGTGAAAGTGGTGTTGACTGATCACCTTGAACCACTGCAGTCTTTAAGCCATAGGAAGTTCCATGATTTCAAACTAGCAACAGTGAAGGAGCAATAATATAGTTCCAAATCAGGATAGTGTCGTTACAAAATTTACCGAGTAATGGAAAACAGAGTGAGGGTCAGTGGATATTTTTCAGTCTGGAGGAGGACCTGTGATGAGGTTCTTCAGGGGTCAGTATTTGGAGAGAGGAATCCTATGATCTTGGGTGGATTCAAAGCACAAAGAATAAAACTTGAGTTGGAGCTGGTATTTGGACCCTCGTTTTACCTGATATCTATAAATGATCCAGATCTTAGTTTGTAGCAGATAATTTAAAAATTTATTGGTGATTCAAACTTTAGAAGTATTTTAAATTTTGCAGAACCTAGTGTAGAACTTCAAAAGGACACAGACAGGTCGATGCAGTGGACTGCTGCAAGATGATCTTCAGTGCAGTGAAGCAGAGGTGATATATTTAAGCAGGATAGATAAAGGAGAACCAGTAGGTGTAATGTGTTTGAATTTCAAAAAGGCGTTCAATAAGATACAGCACGCAAGGCTACTTAATAAGATAAGAACCTGTGGTCTTGGGATTGTATATTAGCATGGATAAAGGATTAATTAATGAATAGAAGAGAGCAAGCTTGGATAAGAGTATTTTCATGTTGACAGCCTGTAACCAGTGGAGCACCACAGGGATCAGAGATGAGACCACAATTATTTGCAATATAAATGACTTTGATGAGGGAAGTGAATGTGCTCTTGCAAAGTTTGCAGACGCCTCAACAATGTGTGGAAGGCAAATCATGAGGGTGACGTAATGTCAACAGAGCGAGGAAGATAGTTTCAGTAAGTGTGCAAAAACATGCCCTTCTTTTACAGGTCCCACCTGCCCCAGAAGACATCCCAGTGATTCACATTCCTGAAGGCCTCCCTCCTACACCAGCTCTTTAGCCACACGTTTAACTACTATCTTCCTATTCCTAGCCTACTCACACATAGCACAGGAAGTAATCCCAAAATAACTACCGCTGAAGTTTTCAACTTCCTAACTCCCTTTGCGGGATCTCATCTTTCTTTCTGTCTATGTCATTGGTACCAATATGGATCACAACCTCTGGCTGCCCACCCTAACCCTCTTCAGAATGTGTCTGCTCAAAGACACCCTTAACTCTGGCATTGTGGAGGTAAGACATCCTGGTGTCTTGCAGGCAGCAACAGAAATGCGTTTCTGTGCCCCTGAGTATAGAGTCCTCTCTCACTAATGCTCGCTTACACTTTGACTCTCCCTGCTGTACAACAGTACCAGATGTGGTGCCACTGATCTGGCTGCCACTGCTTTCCCTGAGTGACTACCACTGCACCCCACCAAAACAGTAATTTTTAACAATTCTTTCACAGGATGAGGGCATCGCTGGCTGGGCCAGCATTTATTGCCCATCCCTAATTGCCCAGAGGGCAGTTGAGAATCAGTCACATTGCTGTGGGTCTGAAGTCACATGTAGGCCAGACCAGGTAAGGATGGCATTTTCCCTTCCTAAAAGTCACTAATGAACCAGATGGGTTTTTGTGACAATTGACAATGGTTTCACGGTCATCATTAGATTAATTAATACCAGATATTAATTGAATTCAAATTCCACCGTTGTCATGGTGGGATTTGAATCTAGGTCTCTGATTAACTGCCCGGTGATAATACCTCTAGGCCAATGCCTCTCAAAATACAAAACAGTATGACTATTTGGGAGAGGAATAGTCACGGGAGATTCCTGCACTGTCTATCCCCCACGCTATCAGTCTTCCTGGTAGTCACACAACTCTTCTATATCTGTGAGAACAAGGTGTAGAGCTGGATGAACACAGCAGACCGAGCAGGGTCTGACCTGAAACGTCAGGTTTTCTGCTCCTCTGTAGCTGCTTGGCCTGCTGTGTTCATCCAGCTCTACCCTTTGTTATCTTTAATTCTCCAGCCATCGGCAGTTCCTACTATCTCTTCTATATCTATCTGTATAGCCCTTAACAGTGGCACGACCAGCTCATTAAACGCATTATCCACAGCATTCTTGGCCTCATGGGTGCTCCATAGTAAGTCCATCTACAACTCCAGGAATTGCAGCAGAACATAATTCCTGCATACAGCAAGTGTCGTTCGTTTCTCTTATAATGCAGGAGAAGCATTCCAAGGGGCTGAGTTCTCATGCCATTTCAAGCCTAATCAACTTTCTGGATGTGAGTTTGCTCGCTGAGCTGGAAGGTTCGTTTTCAGATGCCTCGTCACCATTCTAGGTAACATCATCAGTGAGCCTCCGACGAAGCGCTGGTGTTATGTCCCGCCTTCTATTTATCTGGTTAGGTTTCCTTGGGTTGGTGATGTCATTTCCTGTTCTTTTTCTCAGGGGATGGTAGATTGGCTCCAAGTCAATGTGTTTGTTGATGGAATTCCGGTTGGAATGCCATGCTTCTAGGAATTCTCATGCATGTCTCTGTTTGGCTTGTCCTGTTTGGCCTGAACACCATCAAAGACACCAAGATAGAAGAGGATGAAATAATGGTCTCCTTTGATGTAACAGCCCTGTTCACATCCATCAACATCAACCTGGCCAAAGAAACACTGACTACACTATTAGAAGAACAGAAGACACATACACCAGACACCACCAACCTCATCAGCAAGGACAACATCATCAAGCTAGTGGACCTATGCCTTACCACCCACTTCACTTTCAATAACAAAACCTACAGACAAACCAACGGTACACCCATGGGATCTCCGATATCAGGGTTCTTAGCAGAGGGAGTAATGCAGAGACTCGAACAAACAGCTCTGCCAATCATCCAACCCAAACTTTGGGTCCACTACGTGGATGACACCTTTGTCATCACTAAACAAAACAAATTAGAGGAAACCTTCAAGACCATCAATAATACCCTTACTGGCATAACATTCACAAAAGAGGAGGAAAACAACAGCAAACTGCCATTCCTAGATGTCACAGTAGAGCGAACAGCCAATGGGGAACTTCAAACCAGCGTCTACAGGAAAACAACACATACGGACCAAACACTGAACTACAGGAGCAACCATCTCAACACCCACAAACGAAGCTGCATTAGAACATTATTCCAACGAGCCACCACACACTGCAGCACAAAGGAACTACGCAGAGCAGAGGAAAATCACCTATACAGCGTATTCAAAAAGAACGGGTACCCTATGAACACAGTCCGCCGATTTCTGAGCAACAAACCCAAACAAACAGACAAAACGGGCTCAGAAACCATAACCACTCTCCCCTACATCAAAGACATTTCCGAAATGACTGCCAGACTACTCGGACCCCTTGGCATCAGGGTAGCCCACAAACCCACCAACACACTAAAACAGCAGCTAATGAACTTAAAAGACCCTATACAGACAACAAATAAAACGAATGTCATCTACAAAATACCTTGCAAGAACTGTGACAAACACTACATTGGACAAACTGGCAGGAAGCTAGGCACCAGGATACATGAACATCAACTAGCCACAAAACGACATGACCCACTATCACTCGTATCCTTACATACAGATAAGGAAGGACACCACTTTGATTGGGACAACACACCCATCCTAGGGCAAGCCAAACAGAGACATGCACGAGAATTCCTAGAAGCATGACATTCCAACCGGAATTCCATCAACAAACACATTGATTTGGAGCCAATCTACCACCCCCTGAGAAAAAGAACAGGAAATTACATCACCAACCCAAGGAAACCTAACCAGATAAATAGAAAGCGGGACATAACACCAGCGCTTCGTCGGAGGCTCACTGATGATGTTACCTAGAATGGTGACGAAATGTCTGAAAACGAACCTTCCAGCTCAGCGAGCAAACTCACATCCAGAACCTCAACCTGAGCTACAAATCTTCTCAAAACTCGCTAATCAACTTTATCAATTGCACGCAATAATACAGCAACTGATTACAAAACCTTACCCACTCATCTCCAAACTCAGGTCTGTTTTTCACTCTAACTTCAGAAAATGTGAAATTATGCACTTTGGCGTGAAAAATACTGGAGCCAAACATTATTTAAATGCAAAAAGCTGCAGAAAAGAGAGATTTTGGAGTCCTTGTGTTTTTATTTTATTTGATCATGGGATGCATCTACGGTTAAGACAGGTTAGTGAAGATGAGCTTTAGTTTGTTGATTCTCTCACCACCTGCCAGACATAGTCTAGTTGCTAACAAAAATGAGTTGCTGGAAAAGCTCAGCAGGTCTGGCAGCATCTGTGAAGAGAAATCAAAGTTAATGTTTTGGGTCTCGTGACCCTTCCTCAGAACTGGGTGAGTCTGAGCCAGAGGCAGCCACTGAGGAATGCGATATGGCTGTGGAAACCAGTTTTGGCATATACCTGGTCAAACACCGGGAGTGACAGTGAAATTAATGTTACTGGATAAGAAAAAAGGTTGGAATGAAAATCCTGTGAGAGAGAGGAACAGAACTTCTTCAAGGTGGGCATGCCTAGAAGAGAAATGGCAGAGATACCAATTAAAAACCAGAAGAACAACGGAAGCTGTAATTCAGAAACAAAGATAGAAATTGCAGCAAAAGTTCAGCAGGCCAGGCAGCATCTGTGGAGAGACATCAGAGTTAATGTTTTGCGTCCGGTGATCCTTCCTCAGGACAGTCTAGTTGCCATGCCTTTTAAAACCTGATCACTTTGATCTGGAGTCTTGCTGCTGAGCCCCTTTTGAAGTACCCCACCCAGATTTCATTCCCAGCAATGATTCATCAGCTGAAGAGGTGTGGTAAACGGTGATTACTAAGTTCTTTACCCATGTTTGACATGATGCTATGAGACTTTGTGGGTTCTAGAGTCAGTGTTGGGGACTCTAACAACTCCATCCTGACTACACACCACTGTGCAATCGTCTGTGTCGAGCATATTCTGCTGGTGGCACTGCACATACCCAGGGATAGTGTCTGAGACAAAATTGTGACAAGTGATCTGTCGAGTAAGATTATATCAGGCTGTTGGTTGACTTGTCTGTGGGACAGCTCTCTCAATTCTGGCTCAAGCCACCAGATGTTGATAAGTAGGCCTTTGCAGAGTAAAGAGGGCTGCGTTTGCTTTTGCTGTTTTTGGTGCTTTAATGGATGCTAGATGGTCTGTCGGATTCACTCTGTGTGTGTGTGTGTGTGTGTGTGTGTGTGTGTGTGTGTGTGTGTGTGTGTGTGTTTGAGATGTGTCATGTGCCTGTAGAATGGTGTGCTTCTGTGGAAACTTCTTTTTGTTTTTATTCAATAATGGGAAATGGGCAAAGCTGACTGGTAGCATTTTTATTGCCCATCCCTTGTTACCCTTGGGTTTGAGAGAAATTCTTGTGGAATCCTGCCTGGAGACAGCGTTCAGTAAACTGGAATATGCTTTTGTTTATTCTAGTGAACAAGGTTCACTGTTGAAAATCACCCATTGCACAAAAAATGGTAGGAAGTATACTTCCTATGATGCTTTGTATTTCATGCCTGTATATTCTTTCTCAAATTTTAGTTTTTTGTTTAGCAAGATCACAAATCATGATCTTACCCTTCAACCTTGTTCTGTTAGAATTATAGTTGACCTATATCCTAACTCCCATTTGCAAGCTATTGATCCGTTGCAGTAACACTTTTACTAAAGATTCTTAGAATTTTCAAGAAGCCACAGCCTTTTGGAGAAAGGGTTTCAAATCTGTATCATTTGTGTGAAGATCCACTTCCTGATGTCACAATGGGGGCAATTTCCGTTAGCTTGAAAGGTACTCAGTCACCATGCTAGTTTCCTACGTGACTGAAAATGGATGACATGTGCATTAATTAGTAAGATCCATTCTGTGTGCTTAACACCACACTGTATTGGAATGTTGTAAGAAACTAGTGGGAGGAGAATCATGACTGTGGTTGCTTTCTATTTTATTTCCTGCTGAAGTCTTATATGACTATGTGTAGTCAGATTGTTTGTGGTCTAGTGCGGTGCAGATTCGATTTTTCAATCTACATTCAAAACTTATCCCTCATGTATCATGGTATCAAGGTAAGCCAATGGATGCTGTTTATCTGGACTTGCAGAAGACAAAGAACAAAGAAAATTACAGCTCAGGAACAGGCCCTTTGGTCCTCCAAGCCTGCACTGATCCAGATCCTCTATCTAAACTTGTTGCCTGTTTTCCAGGGATCTGTATCCCTCTGCTCCCTGCCCATTCATGTATCTATCTAACTACGTCTTAAATGATGTTATCATGCCCGCCTCTACCCATGGCAACGCGTGCCAGGCACCCACCACCCTCTGCGTAAAGAACTTTCCACGCATATCTCCCTCAAACGTTTCCCCTCTGACTTTGAACTCATGACCCCTAGTATTTGAGTCCCCCACTCTGGAGGGATAAAGCTACTTGCTATCCACCCTGTCTATATGTCTCATGATTTTGTAGACCTCAATCAGGTCCCCCATCAACCTACGTCTTTCACATGTAAATAATCCTATTCTACTCAACCTTTCTTCATAGCTAGTGCCCTCCATACCAGGCAACATCCTGGTGAACCTCCTCTGCACCCTCTCCAAAGCATCCACATCCTTTTGGTAATGTGGCAACTAGAACTGTATGCAGTATTCCAAATGTGGGCAAACCAAAGTCCTATACAATTGTAACATGACCTGCCAACTCTTGTACTCAGTTCCCCACCCAATGAATGAAAGCATGCCATGTGCCTTCTTGACCACTTTATCGACCTGCTTTGCAACCTTCAGGGTACAATGGACCTGAACACCCAGACCTTTCTGTGCATCAGTTTTTCCGAGGGTTTTTCCATTCACTGTGTAGTTCACTCTTGAATTAGATCTTCCAAAATGCATCACCTCACATTTGTCTGGAATGAACTCCATCTGCCATTTCTCTACCCAACTCTCCAATCTATGTATATTCTGCTGCATTCTCCGACAGCCCCCTTCACTATCTGCTACTCCACCAATCTTCGTGTCATCTGCAAACTTGCTAATCAGACCATCTGTACCTTCCTCCAGATTATTTATGTATATCACAAACAACACTGGCCTCAACGTGGATCCCTGTGGAACGCCACTGGCCACAATTCTCCATTTTGAGAAACTCCCTTCCACTACAACCCTCTGTCTCCTGTTGCCCAGCCAGTTCTGTATCCATCTAGCTAATATACCCTGGACCCTGTGCGACTTCACTTTCTCCATCAGCCTGCCATGGAGAACCTTATCAAACACCTTACTGAAGTCCATGTATATAAAATCCACAGCCCTTCCCTCATCTATCAACTTTGTCACTTCCTCAAAGAATTCTATCAAGTTGGTAAGACATGACCTTCCCTGCACAAATGCTGCTTATCACTGATAAGCCCATTTTCTTTCAAATGTAAATAGATCCTATCCCTCAGTATCTTCTCCAGCAGTTTCCCCACCACTGACTTCAGGCTTACCTGTCTATAATTACCTGAATTATAGTTGCTACCCTCCTTAAACAAGGAGACAACATTAGCAATTCTCCAGACCTCCGGGACCTCACCCGTGCTCAAGGATGCTGCATAGGTATCTGTTAGGGCCCTAGCTATTTCCTGTCTAACTTCCCCCAGTAACCTGGGATAGACCCTATCCGGACCTGGGGTCATGTCCACCCTCATGCCTTCTAAAATACTGAACACTTCCCCCCCCCGTCCTTATGCCAACTTGACCTAGAGTAATCAAACATCTATCCCTAACCTCAACATCTGTCCCTCTCCTCAGTGAATACCGATGCAAAGTACACATGAAGAATCTCACCCATTTTCTCTGACTCCTCGCATTACTTACCTCCTTTGTCCATGAGTGGGCCAACCCTTTCTCTAGGTGCTCTCTTGCTCCTTATGTGTGTCCCTCTCCTCAGTGAATACTGACGCAAAGTACACGTGAAGAATCTCGCCCATTTTCTCTGACTCCTCACATTACTTCCCTCCTTTGTCCGTGAGTTGGCCAACCCTTTCTCTAGGTGCTCTCTTGCTCCTTATGTATGAATAAAAGGCTTTGGGATTTTCCTTAACCCTGTTTGCGAGAGATATTTCATGACCCCTTTTAGCCCTCTTAATTCCTCATTTCAGATTGGCCCTAACTTTCCCGATATTCTTCCAAAGCTTCATCTGTTTTCAGTTGCCTAGGCCTTGTGTATGCTTCCTTTTTCCTCTTTGCTAGCCTCACGATTTCACCTGTCATCCATGGTTCCCTAATCCTGCCCATACTATCCCTCATTTTCACAGGGACATGTCTGTCCTGCATTCTAATCAACCTCTCTTTAAAAGCCTCCCACATATCAAGTGTAGATTTACCCTCAAACAGCTGTTCCATTCCCCAGCTCCTGCCGAATTTTGCTATAGTTGGCTTTCCCCCAAGTCAGCACTCTTCCTTTAGGACCATGCCCTTTTTTTTAGATTAGATTACCTACAGTGTGGAAACAGGCCCTTCAACGCAACAAGTCCACACCGCCCCTTGATATATCCCACCCAGACACATCCCCCCTCACACCCCTGAATACTACGGGCAATTTAGCACGGCCAATCCACCTAGCCTGCACATTTTTGGACTGTGGGAGGAAACCAGAGCACCCGGAGGAAACCCACGCACACACGGGGAGAATGTGCAAACTCCCCACAGACAGTCGCCTGAGGCTGGAATTGAACCCGGGTCCCTGGTGCTGTGAGGCTGCAGTGCTAACCACTGAGCCACCGTGCCGCTTTGTCCATGAGTATTTTAAAACTTACAGAATTGTAATCACTATTCCCAAAGTGATTCCCTACTGAAACTTCAACCACCTGGCCGGGCTCATTCCCCAGCACCAGGTCCAGTATGGCCTCTTCTCAAGTTGGACTATTTACATACTGCTCTGGAAAATCCTCCTGGATGCTCCTCACAAATTCTACCTCATCTAAACCCCTAACACTAAGTGAATCCCAGTCAATGTTGAGAAAATTAAAATCTCCCTTCACCACCATCCTTTTGCTCCTACGTCTTTTGAGAGTCTGCCTACATATTTGTACCTCCGTCTCACGCTTCCTGTCGGGAGGCCTGTCGTACAGCCCTAACATTGTTACTGCACTCTTACTATTTCTGAACTCTGCCCATCTTGCTTCACTGCTCGAGTCCTCCATAGTGCCCTCCTCCAGCACAGTTGTGATATCTTCTTTGACCAGTAATGCAACTCCTCCACCCCTTTTACCTCCCTCTGCCTCCTGCCTGAAGAATTTATATCCTGGGATATTTAGAACATAGAACATAGAACAGTACAGCACAGAACAGGCCCTTCAGCCCACAATGTTGTGCCGACCATTGATCCTCATGTATGCACCCTCAAATTTCTGTGACCATATACATGTCCAGCAGTCTCTTAAATGACCCCAATGACCTTGCTTCCACAACTGCTGCTGGCAACGCATTCCATGCTCCCACAACTCTCTGCGTAAAGAACCTGCCTCTGACATCCCCTCTATACTTTCCTCCAAACAGCTTAAAACTATGACCCCTCGTGCTAGCCATTTCTGCCCTGGGAAATAGTCTCTGGCTATCAACTCTATCTATGCCTTTCATTATCTTGTATACCTCAATTAGGTCCCCTCTCCTCCTCCTTTTCTCCAATGAAAAGAGACCGAGCTCAGTCAACCTCTCTTCATAAGATAAGCCCTCCAGTCCAGGCAGCATCCTGGTAAACCTCCTCTGAACCCTCTCCAAAGCATCCACATCTTTCCTATAATAGGGCGCCCAGAACTGGATGCAGTATTCCAAGTGCGGTCTAACCAAAGTTTTATAGAGCTGCAACAAGATCTCACGACTCTTAAACTCAATCCCCCTGTTAATGAAAGCCAAAACACCATATGCTTTCTTAACAACCCTGTCCACTTGGGTGGCCATTTTAAGGGATCTGTGTATCTGCACACCAAGATCCCTCTGTTCCTCCACACTGCCAAGAATCCTATCCTTAATCCTGTACTCAGCTTTCAAATTCGACCTTCCAAAATGCATCACCTCGCATTTATCCAGGTTGAACTCCATCTGCCACCTCTCAGCCCATCTCTGCATCCTGTCAATGTCCCGCTGCAGCCTACAACAGCCCTCTACACTGTCAACGACACCTCCGACCTTTGTGTCGTCTGCAAACTTGCTGACCCATCCTTCAATCCCCTCGTCCAAGTCATTAATAAAAATTACAAACAGTAGAGGCCCAAGGACAGAGCCCTGTGGAACTCCACTCACCACTGACTTCCAGGCAGAATATTTTCCTTCTACTACCACTCGCTGTCTTCTGTTGGCCAGCCAATTCTGTATCCAAGCAGCTAAGTTCCCCTGTATCCCATTCCTCCTGACCTTCTGAATGAGCCTACCATGGGGAACCTTATCAAATGCCTTACTGAAGTCCATATACACCACATCCACAGCTCGACCCTCATCAACTTTTCTAGTCACATCCTCAAAAAACTCAATAAGGTTTGTAAGGCATGACCTACCCCTCACAGAGTTGCCAATCTTGCCGTTCCCTCAACCAAGTCTCAGCAATAGCAATAATATCATACTCCCAGGTACTAATCCAAGCCCTGAGTTCATCTGCCTTACCTACTACACTTCTCGCATTAAAGCAGATGCACTTCAGACCACCTGTCCCTTTGCATTTATCATCTGCTCTCTGCTTACTCTTACCCTTAGTCACACTGACTTCATTATCTAGTTCCTTACAGGCTTTCGTTACTACCTCCCTACTGTCCACTAACCTCCTCATTTAGTTCCTATCCCCCTGCCACATTAGTTTAAACCCTCCCCAACAGCGTTAGCAAAAGCTTGTAATATCAAAAGACTTTTGATAAAGTCCTATGTTTCATTGCCGCAGAGTGCAGTGGAGGCCGGGACGTTGGATGCCTTCAAGGCAGAGATCAACAAATTCTTGATCTCAAAAGGAATCAAGGGCTATGGGGGGAGTGCAGGGAAGTAGTGTTGAAATGCCCATCAGCCATGATTTAAATGGCAGAATGGACTTGATGGGCTGAATGGCCTTACTTCCGCTCCTATGTCTTACGGTCTTATGGACAAGATGGTAGCTAAGGTGGGAGCGCACTGAATTGAGGACAAATTACTGATATGGTTTGGATAGGAAATTGGTTGACTGACAGAAAACAGAGAGTTGGAATAACATGTAAATACTCAAATTGACAGGACAGGTCTGGTCCTTTTTTTCCATTCATTAATGGGATGAGAGCGTTGCTGGCTAAGCAGCATTTATTGCCCATCCCTAATTGCCCAGAGGGCAGTTCAGAGTCAACCACATTGCTTTGGGTCTGGAGTCACGTGTAGGCCGCACCAGGTAGGGATGGCAGTTTCCTTCCCTAAAGGGCATTAGTGAACCAGATGGGTTTCTTCTGACAATCGACAGTGGATTCATGGTCATCAATAGACTCTTAATTCCAGATATTTTATAGAATTCACATTCCACCATGTGCCACGATGGGCTTCGAACCCAGGTCCCCAGAACTTTGTCTGGGTCTCTGGATTAACAGTCCAGCATTAATACGACTACACCATTACCTTCCCTCTGGGGCCTCAGTTATCCACTTGGATAATTGCATAAAACGGCAAAAATCCAATTTGCTGACAGCAAAACATTATTGACAACATTAAATTACACCAGGATATTGAAAGTTTCGGTGAATAGGCAAGGTTGTGGCAGATGAATTTTAATATAAGAAAGCATGAAGTTTCTATTTTGGACCAGGAAAGGATTTATCATGATTTTTCTCTAGAAGAAACAGAAGTTAAATACAGTGGCTGTCCATCAGGATTTGGGGGTTCAGCTGTGTCGCTCTTTAATATGCCATAAACAGGTGAAGAAAATAATCAAGAAGGCTGATGGAATGCTGGTCTTTATATCCAAAGGGCTAGAGTATAGGCATCTTATGCTGCCTTTATACAAAATCCTAGTTCGACCTCTGTTAAGAGTATTATGACCATGTCTGGGCATCACACCTCAGTAAGGATGTTTTAACCTGGGAGGAAGTATAATGCAGGTTTACAAGGATGATACCTGGACTTAAGGGCTTCAGTTATGGGGACAGATGGTACAAATTAGGCCTTGTGATCCTGAGATGCTGCTTGGCCTGCTGTGTTCATCCAGCTTCAACTTTGTTATCTTGGATTCTCCAGCATCTGCAATTCCTGTTATCTCTGATCACAAATTTGGCCTTTATTCTTTAGAATGTAAGAAGTTAAGGGATGATCTAATCGAGGTCTTCAGAATATTAACAGGGAACGACAGTAGATGAAAATACTTTATTTCCAGTGGTTGAAGATTCAAGAACCCTGGGCACGGTCTATGAATTAGGGCCACGTCGTTTAGGGGAGATGTAAAAAAAATACTTCTGCATGCAGAGTAGAGGAGATTTGTAGCTCTCTTCCTCTGGCAGTCGATGCTAATTCAGTTGGTAAATTTAAATCTGATATCAGCAGAATTTCTATTAAGAAAGAGTATCAAGGCATAAGGAGCTAGGCTGTATCGATCAGCCATGGTCTTATTGAATGGCAGAGCAAGCTTAAGAGGCTGAATGGTCTATCCTGTTCTTACATTCTTAAAAATGTGTGGCATGAAGGACAAACTTCTTATTGAAAAGAGTAACATTTCAACATGCAGGCAGGCACCTACTGAGATCCCATTCAAAAACCTGAGCAGTATTTTATTGAGGAAAGATCAAATGCAGTTACGTACTTCAGCTGGTGACAACAGTCAGTTAGTTTGTTGAAGAAAGACAGATCCTGCATTTATGTGACATATTTCATGTCCTCAGATCTCCCAAAGTGTTTTACAACATATTAGTTGCTTTTTCTTCGGCAGAACAGGGTAACTTTAGTCATTGACAGATTGATGCACTGGCAGACAGATGGCAGCTGTGATTCAGTGCAGACACGTGTGAGGTGATATTTTGGTACAAAGAACATGAAAATACAGCAGAAAGGGTCTTATTCTAAAGTGTACGCAATACCTGGATGTTGATATCCTAAGTCTTCAAAGATAACAAGACAGTTCAAGGGAGTGGTTGCTAAAGCATAGTGTTCTAGACTTCATTAAGGCCGTAGAAACCATGGGAATGAAACAGCACAGAAAAGGACTGTTCAGCCCATCTTGTCTGTGCTGACCAAAAGACACTGAAATGTCCTTTCTAATCCAATCTTCCTACATAAAGCCCAAAGCCCATAGCCCTGCAGCTGCAGAACTTAAGTTAATATTTACCATAGCCATGGAAAGGGAAAGGAGCAGTTACCAGGGGAAGATATTTTACTGGGGAAAAGGAAACTACGACGTTATCAGGCAGGAGTTGGGAAGTACAGATGGGAGCAATTGTTCCACAGAAGGGGCACAACAGACATGTGGAGACTGTTTAAGGAGCAGTTGTTGTGAGTGATGCATAAATTTGTTCCTCTGAGACACGTAAGAAGAGGTAAGATTAAGGAGCCTTGGATGACGGGCACAGAGGTGCTTCTCGTCAAAAAGAAAAATGCAGCTTACGTAGGGTGGAGGAAGCAAGGGTCTAGCACAGCTTTAGAGGATTACAGGCTTGCTCGGAAGGAGCTCAAAAGTGGACTGAGGAGGGCCAGGAGGGGGCACGAAAAAGACTTGGCAGGAAGGATTAGGGAGAACCTGAAGGCATTTTACTCATACGTGAGGAATAAGAGAATGATCAGGGATAAGGTAGGGCCGATCAGGGATAGTGTAGGGAACTTGTGCGTGGAGTCTGAGCAGATAGGGGAAGCCCTAAATGAGTTTTTTGCTTCGGTTTTCACTAGGGAAAGGGACCTTGTTGTGAATGAGAACTTTGAGGAGCAGGAAAACAGGCTTGAACAGATTGAGATTGAGGAAGTTGATGTGCTGGAAATTTTGGCAAATTAAGATTGATAAGCCCCCAGGGCCAGACCAGATTTATCCTAGGTTGCTCCGGGAAGCGAGAAAGGAGGTTGCTAAACCGCTGGCAAAGATCTTTGCTTCCTCACTCTCCACGGGAGTTGTACCGGAAGATCGGAGGGAGGCAAATGTTGTTCCTCTTTTCAAGAAAGGAAATAGGGAAAATCCCTGGAAATTACAGACCAGTCAGTCTTATGTCTGTGGTCAGCAAGGTTTTGGAAAGAATTCTGAGGGATAGGATTTATGACTATTTGGAAAAGCATAGCGTGATTAAAGAGAGTCAGCATGGCTTTGTGAGGGGCAGGTCATGCCTCACAAATCTTATTGAGTTCTTTGAGGAAGTCACGAGACATTGACGAGGATTGAGCAGTGGGTGTAGTGTACATGGACTTCAGCAAGGCATTTGATAAGGTTCCCCACGGCAGGCTCATTCATAAAGTCAGGAGGTATGGAATACAGGGTGATTTGGCTGTCTGGATTCAGAATTGGTTGGCTGACAGGAGGCAGAGAGTGGTTGTAGATGGTAAGTATTCTGCTGGAGGTCAGTGCTGAGTGGTGTCCCGCAGGGCTCTGTTCTTGGGCCTCTGCTCTTTGTAGTTTTTATAAATGTCTTGGATGAGGAGGTTGAGAGGTGGGTTAGTATGTTTGCTGATGACACAAAGGTTGGAGGTGCTGTTGATAGTATCGAGGGCTATTGCAGGTTTCAGCGAGACATTGACAGAATGCAGAGCTGGGCTGAGAAATGGCAGATGGAGTTCAACCTGGATAAATGCGAAGTGATTGCATTTTGGAAGGTCGAACTTAAATGCTGAATATAGGATTAAAGGCAGGATTCTCGGCAGTGTGGAGGAACAACGGGATCTTGGTGTTCAAGTGCATAGCTCCCTCAAAGTTGCCACCCAGGTGGATAAGGTTGTTAAGAAAGCATATGGTGTTTTGGCTTTCATTAACAGGGGGATCGAGTTTAAGAGCTGCAAGGTTATGCTGCAGCTCTACAAAACTCTGGTGAGACCACACTTGGAATATTGTGTCCAGATCTGATCGCCCTATTATAGGAAAGATGTGGAGGCTTTGGAGAGGGTGCAAAGGAGGTTTACCAGGATGCTGCCTGGACTGGAGGGCTTGTCTTACGAGGAGAGGTTGACTGAGTTCGGACTTTTCTCTCTGGAGAGAAGGAGGAAGAGAGGTGACCTGATCGAGGTATACAAGGTAATGAGAGGCATGGATAGAGTCGATAACCAGAGACTTTTTCCCAGGGCAGGATTGACTGTCACGAGGGGTTATAGTTTTAAGGTGTTAGGAGGAAGGTATAGAGGAGACGTCAGAGGGAGGTTCTTCACCCAGAGAGTTGTGAGCGCATGGAATAGTTTGCCAGTGGTAGTCGTGGAAACGGAGACATTTAAATGACTGCTGGACATGCACACGGACAGCAGTGAATTGAGGGGAATGTAGGTTAGGTTATTTTATTTTGGATTAAAATTATTCCACGGCACAACATCGTGGGCCGAAGGGCCTGTACTGTGCTGTAGTTTTCTATGTTCTATGTAAGATCCAGGTACTTTTAGAAGTTTAGGGTCTCTGCTGTCACCACCAACTCAGACACCTGCCACCCAAACTTAGTAAAAAAAAAAATTTTATTCACATCCCCTCTAATCCTTCTGCCACTTAGCTTGAATCTATGACGTGGTTTTTGAACTTACTGCCAAGGAGAACAGGTTCCTTGTGTCTACTCTATCTCTACTTCACAATTTGTACGCCTCAATCACGTTACCCCTCGGCCTTCTCTCTTCCAAAGGAAACAACACCAATTTCTCCTGGTAGTTACAATTCTCCTGCCCTGACAATATTCCAGTAAATCTTCTTTGCACTTTGTCCGGAGCAATTACATCCTTCCTATAATGTGGTGACCAGAACTCCACGCACACTCCAGTGCCACAATGATGCCACCCGAAGGTTGCAGGAACAGCAACTCATATTCCGCTTGGGAACCCTGCAGCCCAATGGTATCAATGTGGACTTCACCAGCTTCAAAATCTCCCCTTCCCCCACCGCTGCCTGAAACCAGCCCAGTTCGTCCCCTCCCCCCACTGCACCACACAACCAGCCCAGCTCTTCCCCTCCACCCACTGCATCCCAAAACCAGTCCAACCTGTCTCTGCCTCCCTAACCTGTTCTTCCTCTCACCCATCCCCTCCTCCCACTCCAAGCCGCACCTCCATTTCCTACCTACTAACCTCATCCCACTTCCTTGACCTGTCCGTCTTCCCTGGACTGACCTATCCCCTCCCTACCTCCTCACCTATACTCTCCTCTCCATCTATCATCTTTTCTCTCCATCTTTGGTCCGCCTCCCCCTCTCTCCCTAATTATTCCAGAACCTTCACCCCATCCCACTCTCTGATGAAGGGTCTAGGTCCGAAACGTCAGCTTTTGTGCTCCTAAGATGCTGCTTGGCCTGCTGTGTTCATCCAGCCTCACATTTTATTATCTTGGATTCTCCAGCATCTGCAGTTCCCATTATCACTGATACTCCAGTTGTGCCCACATTAGTGTCTTATACAGTTCCATCATTATATCCCTGTATTCTATACCTCTGCCAATGAACAAGAACATTCCATATGTCTTTTCTACAACCTAGAGGTCAAAAGCAAGAAATTGTAATAAACTTATATAAGTATTGTGTACAGTCCTGGGTACCACACTGCAGGAAAGATATAAGTGCACTGGAGAGAGTATAGAAGGACTTTTCCAAAATGATTTTAGAGATTACAAACTTCGGTTAAAAGGATTGGGAAAAATTTGGAGTGTTTTCCTTGGAGGGAGGAAAACTAAGGGAAGATTTGGTAGAGGTTTTCAAAGCATGAGTTGTCTTGAGTAAATAGGGAGAAATTGCTCCCATCCATGCATTGGGAACCAGAGAGCAATATGAGGAGAGAAGGAAAACTTTTTCACACAGCACGTAGTTAGATCTGGAATGCATTGTGTGGATGTGGGAAGAGACAGCTGATGAGCACTAAGTTAAATTGCTCAGAGTCAGTACAGACACGGTGGGCTAAATGTAGCGTAACAATTCTGTGATCTTTTACCCCTACTGTAGAATGTGAAACTTGTTGGTTAATTTCTACACTCTAGTGAAACAATCCTCCCAGTTCAATTTTCCTTTGTAGGAGTAAAATCTAACATTTCCTTTTCTAGTCTCACTTACATTCCTTCCTATTCAGTCACTAAGGAAGCAATGCTTAAAACGCTTCAATCCATTTTCAGTGAAACCCAAAAGAGAGGAGGCACCAAGAGACAAAGAGCGAGAGGAGAGGCGGAAACGTGAGATTCCACCACAGCCACAGAAATCTAGCTCCACACCAAAACCCACTCAGATCAGCAAACCCCCACAGCTTGTCTACAGTGCACATAAGGACATTAAATTGACACTGCTAAACAAGGTAAACCCATCTCGTTATATGCTAGAATTTTTTAATGTACCTTTTGAGTGAAATAAGAATGATGAAACTGAAAAAGTTGTCTTTCTATATGCTGTTCAGGAAAAGAAACGTCATTGAACTTGAAATGTTAACTCTGTTTCTCTCAACACAGATGCTGCTAAAGCTGCTGACTTTCTCCAACATTTTCTGTGTTTATTTCAGATATCCAGCATTTTCCGTATTTTGATTTTACATGTGCTCACTATAACAGGAATTTTAAAACAGCAGCAGGTTCAGTGTCATTAACCAGCAAATTCTGCTAGTATGGTGGGAGCCATTTACTACTAGTTACAGCAACTGTAACTGTAACAAAGAGACAGTTTTGCACCTATCATTTTCCAATGAATCTTGGTAAGATCAAACTGGAGTCAACCCAGATCTAAGTTTTGGAAGAGGGCTGTAGGTAAAAGGTAAAGCCACCATAGTCCCAGTTGGCACTAGAGCTGCTCTCTTTAGAGGTAGAAAGAGAGAGACAACTGGTGGTGATTTTTATCTGAGGGTCGTCACACTACAGGTGAGGGGCTAGGTCGAGAAGATGGAAACTTCATGGTAATCTCGGGTAAAAGTACATTATCCACCTCCTGGATAAGGTAAAGAAAAACTGCATAAACCCAATTTGTTGTACAGCTCTCTACTTGACATTAATTTAAGAAGCATACTGTGTTTTCTGTACACTGATTCTCCCAAGTTTGCACAAATATGGAAAGTGTTCTATGTTGGTGTCTGATTCAACATGGTTGGTGATTGGGAATAGCCAGAATTCACTTTCTTATAGGCACTTTTCCACTTAATTCACTGATGTCAACATTCATCTCTGGTTTGAGGTGTTCAAGTGAAATGAGCCTGAATGTAATATAAAAAGAACATATAGGAGCATATAAACGAGACCATTCAGCCTGGCAATCCTACCCTGCAATTCAGTACAATCATTGCTTGTTGAAACTTCAATCCATTTTACTCATCCAATTCCCATAACCCTGTAGACACTACTAATCAGAAGTTGCTCAAACTCTCCCTTGAATGGCGTGAAGACCTTCCATAGCTCCGTGTGGTAGAAAATTCCAAAGGTTCACAACTCTTTGATTAAAAAGAATTTTCCTCATGTCGGACTGAAGTGGCATCCTCCTTGTTTTTAAATCAAGATATCTAGTTGTAGATTCCCAACAAGGGGTAACATCTTACTTGTGTCAACCCTGTTTTCCATTAAGTATTTTGAGAGTTTCAATGAGATTGCCTCCCTTGTTAAAACACATAAGAATACCAGCCCAGTTTGCCCAATCTGTCTTTGGAGGAGAGTCCTGCCATCCCAGATGAATCTTCATTGTACTCCCTGCGTGGAGTAACATCTTTCCTGAGATAAGGAGACCAAAACTACACACAATACTTAAGGTGGAAGCTAGCCACCTCTATAGAGTTGAAGCAATATTTCACTATTGTACTTAAATCCACTTGCAATAAAGTTTGAATTCCTTTAACCTGCTAAAAGTTTCTTGCACCTGTATATTAGCCTTCGTTGATTTATTGACACCTAGGTCCTTTTAGACCATAAGAAAAGGAACAGGCTCCTCGAGTCTGCTGTGCCATTCCAACATTCAGATGGCCGATCCAACGTTCGTCATGTCACTTTCCTGCCCTTGCCCATGACCTTCAATTCCCCAACTGATTAAGCATCTGTCTGTCTCAGCCTTAAGTATACCCCTTCAGCTGTCTATGGCAAGGAGTTCCAAAGACACTCACCCCTCTGAGAGAAGAACTTCTTCATCTGTCTTAAGTCGGCACCCCTTTCTTCTACAACTATATCGCCTGGTTTTGGACTCTCCCAAGAGGGGAAACATCGTCTCAGTGTTTACCCTGTCAAGAATCCTGTATCCTGTATGTTTCAATTAGATTCAATTAGAACAGGAGACCAAAATTGCACACAGTAGTCTAGGTGTGGCCTCACCAAGGCCCTGTACAGCTGCAACAACACATCCCTGCTCCCGTGCTCAAAACCTCTCGCGATGACTGTGAACGTACCATTTACCTTCCTTACTGCCTGCTAAAGAAGGGTCCCAACCTGAAATGTCAACTTTCCTTTACCTCTGATGCTGCCCGGCCTGCTGTGTCCCTCCAGCTCCACACTGTGTTATCTCTGACTCCAGCATCGGCAGCTCTTGCTATTCCTAACATACCATTTGCCTTCTTTACTGTTTCCTGTACCTGCACGCTTATCTTCAGTGACTGGCGCACAAGGACTCCCAGGTCCCACTGCACACTCCCCTCTCCCAATTTACAGCTTTTCAGGTAGTAATCATCCTCCTTGTTTTTGCTCCCAAAGTGAACAACCTCACATTTAATCACATTATATTGCATCTGTACAACAGGGTTGCCCATGGCTTAGCTCTGGCTACATTCCCATGTGGAATTATTACTTGTCACCATTTTACGCAATGAAATATTAATTAGTAAACATAGTTGATTCAGGTGACGCTTGATCATGATCTGTAACTGTATTGTAGAGATATTGACACTATCTGTCTATTTCAGCCAGCTGATAAGGGCACCAGAAAACGATATGAACCTTCTGATAAGGAAAGACCGTCCTCTCCACCATCCAAACGGGCTACAGTTTCTCCAGAAAGAGGTTGGTAATGTCATGTGAACCACAGGCAAGAATTTCCTGTAACATTTTTCAGCGGAGACTTGGTGTACGGAGGAAGATGGATACAGTGGTAACAAAATGAAAAGAATTAGAGTATCTAAGAACAAAGGTTGATTATTCGGCCCGTTCTGCTTGTATCTAGTGTCCCATAATGATCTTTGTTGGGACTTTAACCACTCACTGTTTACCAACAATTTAGATGTTGTGATATAGAGAGCCGTATGCTCAAGTTGTTTATGACATAAAGGCAATATTGTAAACAATGAAATTGAAAGTGTAAAATTTACAAATCTTTACAACACTTAAATGTTCAAAACTGTGAAAGATAAAGTAACATAAAAATGTTTAAAGGACCAGGTGCAGGCCATTCAGCCCCTCCAGCCTAGTTTACCATTCAGTAAGATGGTAGGTGATTTAACTGTGGTACAACTCCACTTTTCTACCCTCTTTAACCAGTGATTCTCTTGTAGATCAAAATCTGTTTAACATAAGAAAAGGAGAGGCCAATGATCTATAGATGATAGATTTATAATGGAATGCAAGTAGAAACTGGAGTTAAGGCCTGTTCCCTAGTGTTGCAAAGTTGGTATAGTATGTGTGGATCAGAAGGCAGGATGTTAGAATTTGTTTGTAAAATGATGGGAGGGAGAAGTACATGGGCCCTTTAAAATGTATGTGTATTTTTAGGCTTAGAGATTAAAAAAAGATGTCTGCGGGCAGCAGTAGATGCACAAAGAGTTCTTGAAATTGAAACATTAAAGCAAAAGCCTATACTGTTAGCAGGCAAAGCAAAATTTTAACCAAGACAACAGGCTTTTGAATTTGCCAATTAACTTAAACCACTTCGGGACTGAAAACCAGTTGAATTTAAATCTGATAGTGTTGACAACCTAGGCCTACTCATATTGTAAGAAAATTGACAGGTCATCGCTTTTTCCCCAGAGTGGGGGACTCAGTTACTAGGGGTCATGAGCTCAAAGTGAGAGGAGGAAAGTTTAAGGGAGATATGCGTGGAAAGTTCTTTACACAGAGGGTGGTGGGTGCCTGGAACACGTTGCCAGCGGAGCTGGTAGACGCAGACATGTTAGCGTCTTTTAAGATATATTTGGACAAGTACACGGATGGACAGGGAGCAAATGGACACAGACCCTTAGACAATAGATGACAGGTTAGACAGAGGATCTTGATCGGTGCAGGCTTGGAGGGCTGAAGGGCCTGTTCCTGTGCTGTAGGTTTCTATGTTCTATGTTCATCAGTGGTATATAAGAAGTGGGATTTTGAAAATCAGTGCAAGAGTGAACTGCCATCAGAAGAGTAAAACTTTAAGATCCATTTAAAAGATACCACTAGAGTCTCTTAGCTAATGTTCCTGACATAAGGATTCGACGAAGAAAGATTTCCTAACTAAAGAATAGCGGAAGAGGCATGGAATGTTCCAGAAGACACATCCTGACTATAGTTTTGAGAGTCTAAGTTTTTTTTTCTTATTACTTTTGTTTATATAAGTGGGACTTGTTTTATTGGAACAACATACCATTACAATTTTGTTTTATTCAGCATTAGTTAGGGGGGCATTGTACGGTTTGTTAGTAGTTCTGTTAATTTGATCATTGTCAGAGTCAGATAAATAAATTGTTACTTGTTACTTATAGAGTAACGAGCAGGAGTTCATTTTATTTCACCAGTCCTTCGCAACGCATAGGAATGTTGAGTTTAAGATCCTATTTCTTATGTGCTACACTGCTTAGGAGAGGTACCATTACAACGATTTTAAAGACACTGGTTTAACCATAGCTGCTGATTTCTCAAACAATAGTTTCCTGTGTTACTGTGATGTTGCTGTTTGTTTTTGTTGGTCGCTATGTAGTGTACCATGTGTTACTTGCGTTTATGTAGGATGTTGCTCTGTATAGCTACTGTGGAGTAATGCTGTGTGCATAATTGTGTGGTCATGCTTTGCCTTATTTTCAAGCTCTGAATTGTCTTGTTTATAGGGCATCGTGAGCGGAAGGCGTTTGGAAGGCCACCGTCACCAAAAGGTGATCGTCAGAGTAGTCGAACTCCAGCAGTGGTTAGGTCATCTCCTGCCCAAGCAGAACGGTAAGTAGATTCACATGTGACATCAACTGTCAGTTAATCTGAGGATGACTTCACTGCATGTGTTTTCCATACTGTCTGGATACAGTTGAAGGTGGTGGAAGTGCTTCTGATTAGGACAGGTGAACAGTGTGAGAGAGCGCTTGTTGAGAAGGAGTTCATTTCTAGTTTACATTAATTGGTTTGACATATTTGAACTCTCTTGAAAAGCAATATGTTTAGACATGGCACAGTATTAGCCTGTAGGTATGTGATATGTGATGATGTGCTCGATTGCTGTATTGCACCTTATCACAGTGCTGTATTACATTCTTTGCTCTGTATCATCCCTGCCTTAGCCAAGTTTTAATGCGTGCTATTAGTCCCAACCGTTGATTTATTTCTCCATCATTTTTGTCCTTGTTTTGTGGTCCACTCCACTCAAGATGGAGATTCTTAGCAAATCAGGTCATTTGTGTTGGATGTTTTGTACACTATTGTTTTCTGCTGTGTTGAGCATCTGTATGTTTGTTGTAGTTTAATGTGGAGTATTTAGATTTTGTCTAAGGGCTAAGTGCTTTAGTGTGCAGCCTGTGCCAAAGCTACTGCACAGTTGACCTTTTAGTGAGTGAGAAGGCTAGGCAGTATGGTACAATCATTATTTCCTATTTTCTCTCTGCTCCTTCACCACCACTTTGCACATCCTCAAGGAAGGGTGTTTTCCTTTTTGTAAACCTTTCTCTGCTTTGACTCCATAGGGATTGGTAGTCAGTTGTTTCCAACCAGCTATTATTTTGTGACTCTCCTGTAGAAAGTGTAGCCAATCGTGCTAATTTTCAAAGAAAATGTAATTTCATGCCCATTTTACAACAGGGGATTGTCACAGTCAGTGCAGCAGCAGGATATAGTTCTTCAATTGATGCAAGAATACTTGTCTTTTATATACAACATGCTAAAATCATTGCTTGGCTTTACAAGGAATCAATCTAGGTCAGTGTTTCCAGAGGTGATGAGAGAACAGGACTTGGCATGAATAAAGAGACAGACAGCAGAGGTTTGAATAGCATTCAGTTTACATAGAAGAGAATAACAGAATTAAGATAGGAATTCATTGGTAGTCAAGAATCATGACAGTGATGAGAGTTATAGCAGGAGCTGAGCTGAGGCAGAGTTTGAGTCAGGCTGTGATACAGAGGAGGAACAGGCGATCTTAGTGATGATAGCAATTTGTGGTGAGAAGCTCATTTTGAGGTTAAGCCAAACACCATGTTGTGAACAGTCTGATTCAGCCTTGGATAATTGCCAGGCAGAGAAATAAAGTAGGTTCCTAGCGGGTGATGTTTCGCTAGACTAATAATCTAGAGACCCAGGTAAAGCTCGCAGCAGACGTTGGAATTTGTATTCAAAATTATGGAATTGTAAGTCTAATGATGACCATGAAGTCATTATTGATTGTCGTAAAAACCTATCTGGTTCTCTAATGTCCTTCAAGGAAATGATTTCCATTCTTACTGGTCAGGCCTACATGTGACCCCACATTTTGTAGTTACTCTTAACTGCCCTCTGAGAAGGCCAGGCTATACAGTTGTAACAACTGACTCAAAAGTTTCAAACCGGACAAAACACCTGGCATTGACTAAGACACTGAAAACCACTGCAACAAATTCAGCCCTGCTGACTCTGCAAAGTCCTCCTTGCTAATATTTGAGCGCTAGTGCCAAGATCACGGAAGTGGTCTCATAGATAAACAACAGCCTCTCATTGCTATATTCTGTCTCAGAATATTACAAGTTTTATTGATGGGTTTCTAACAAGAATTGACCGAGTAAAGGCAGAAAGGACATTTCCTGTTGTCTGGAGAGTCGGGAATCAGTGGTCACAGTTTAAGGATACAGGGTAACCCATTTGTGTGATTATCAGCAAGTCAGGGAGTCAAGCCTGGTTCAGTGAAGAATGCAGGAAGATATCCCAGGAGCAATATCCTTCAGCTCTTCCTTTTTATTAGATGGAATGAATTAAATTGACTGAAAACTGGCATCATTTGCAACACCAGGCATACTTAAATTGTGGTGCCAACCTGATGAAGCTAGAACATATGACTGTATACCAAAATGTATAACTGGGAGTGATATCAGTTTTCAAAATCCTGTACCTCCTACCCTGATAGCATTATTGGTCTACCAATAGCAAATGGACTGCAGCAGTTCAAGAAGGCAGCTCACCACCACCTTCTCATTGCAGCACCCACTTCCCATGAGTGAATAAAAGGAAAGGGTATGATACTGGCACTTAAGGATAATGTGGGAAAAATTGCCTAAGAATGTGTTGTACAAGCACATCACATTCAACCGAGTCAATTGCTGCACTTGCTCAGCAATAACCTGCTCAGTGATGCCCACATGGATTCTACCAGGGCCACTCAGCTCCTGACCTCATTACAACCTTGGTTCAAACATGGACAAAAGAGCTGAATTCCAGAAGTGAGGTGAGAGTGACAGCCTTTCCCGTCAAAGCTGCTCTTAACCAAATGTTACATCAAGGAGTTCAAGCAAAACTAGAAGCAGGGATTTGAGGGATTTATTTCTGTCGGTTAGAGTCATATCTGGCACATAGGAAGTTGCTTGTAATTATTTTAGTCAGTTATCTCAATTCCAGCACTCCTCTGCAGGAGCCCTTTAGGGTCATATCGTGAGCCCAACTATCTTCAGTTGCTTCATCAACGACGTTCCCTCTATCATAGAGTCAGAAGTAAGGGATGTTCACTCCTGATTGCATGATGTTCAGTACCATTGAGATTCTTCAGATACTGAAACAGCCCATATCCCAAAGCAGCAAAACCTAGACAATACTCAGAGAATGACCGTGTCCGACAACAGAGAATCTAACCATCACGAATTAACATTCGATGGCATTACCATCACTGAATCCTTCACTTACAACGTTCTGAGGTTTACCATTGACCAGCAACTAAACTGCACCAGTTATGTAAATAGAGTGGCTACAAGAGCAGGTCAAAGACTAGGAATTCTGCATTGAATAACTCAGCTCCTGACTCTCTCAAGCCTGTCCCCCATCTACAAGGCACAGATCAGGAAAGTGATGAAATGCTCCCCACTTGCCTGGATGAGTGCAGCCCCAACAACACTGAAGAAGCTTGACACTATCCAGGACAATACAGCCTGCTTCGTTGGTACCACGGCCGCAAGCATCCACTCCCTCCACCACCATTGCTCAGTGGCAGCAGTATGTACTGTCTACAAGATACACAACAGAAATTAACCAAGTCTTCATCTACACTATCTTCCAAACCCATGGCCATTACCAGCTAGATGGACAAGGGCTGCAGATGCATGGGAATACCACCACCCACATGTTATCCTTCAGACCACTCAGCGTCCTGAATTAGAAACATATCACTGTTCTTTCAGGGCTCTGGGAGGAAATCCTGGAATTCCCTTCCTAATAGTTGTGGGTCCATCTACAGCAGAAGAAAGCAGCTCACCACCACGTTGTCAAGGGCAGCTGGTGATGGATAATAAGTGCTGACTGGCCAGCCAGCAAAGCCTATATCCCCTAAGTGAATTTTTAAAAATTAGGGAACAGACATGTAGTGGGTATGAAAAACAATGGATGTAGTTTCATAGATAATGGGAACTGCAGATGCTGGAGATTCCAAGATAATAAAATGTGAGGCTGGATGAACACAGCAGGCCAAGCGGCATCTCAGGAGCACAAAAGCTGACGTTTCGGGCCTAGACCCTTCATCAGAGAGGGGGATGGGGAGAGGGAACTGGAATAAATAGGGAGAGAGGGGGAGGCGGACCGAAGATGGAGAGTAAAGAAGATAGGTGGAGAGGGTGTAGGTGGGGAGGTAGGGAGGGGATAGGTCAGTCCAGGGAAGACGGACAGGTCAAGGAGGTGGGATGAGGTTAGTAGGTAGCTGGGGGTGCGGCTTGGGGTGGGAGGAAGGGATGGGTGAGAGGAAGAACCGGTTAGGGAGGCAGAGACAGGTTGGACTGGTTTTGGGATGCAGTGGGTGGGGGGGAAGAGCTGGGCTGGTTGTGTGGTGCAGTGGGGGGAGGGGATGAACTGGGCTGGTTTAGGGATGCAGTGGGGGAAGGGGAGATTTTGAAACTGGTGAAGTCCACATTGATACCATATGGCTGCAGGGTTCCCAGGCGGAATATGAGTTGCTGTTCCTGCAGCCTTCGGGTGGCATCATTGTGGCAGTGCAGGAGGCCCATGATGGACATGTCATCAAGAGAATGGGAGGGGGAGTGGAAATGGTTTGCGACTGGGAGGTGCAGTTGTTTGTTGCGAACTGAGCGGAGGTGTTCTGCAAAGCGGTCCCCAAGCCTCCGCTTGGTTTCCCCAATGTAGAGAAAGCCGCACCGGGTACAGTGGATGCAGTATACCACATTGGCAGATGTGCAGGTGAACCTCTGCTTAATGTGGAATGTCGTCTTGGGGCCTGGGATGGGGGTGAGGGAGGAGGTGTGGGGACAAGTGTAGCATTTCCTGCGGTTGCAGGGGAAGGTGCCGGGTGTGGTGGGGTTGGAGGGCAGTGTGGAGCGAACAAGGGAGTCACGGAGAGAGTGGTCTCTCCGGAAAGCAGACAGGAGTGGGGATGGAAAAATGTCTTGGGTGGTGGGGTCGGATTGTAAATGGCGGAAGTGTCGGAGGATAATGCGTTGTATCCGGAGGTTGGTAGGGTGGTGTGTGAGAACGAGGGGGATCCTCTTGGGGCGGTTGTGGCGGGGGCGGGGTGTGAGGGATGTGTCGCGGGAAATGCGGGAGACGCGGTCAAGGGCGTTCTCAATCACCGTGGGGGGGAAGTTGCGGTCCTTAAAGAACTTGGACATCTGGGATGTGCGGGAGTGGAATGTCTTATCGTGGGAGCAGATGTGGCGGAGGCGGAGGAATAGGGGATGGAATTTTTGCAGGAGGGTGGGTGGGAGGAGGTGTATTCTAGGTAGCTGTGGGAGTCGGTGGGCTTGAAATGGACATCAGTTACAAGCTGGTTGCCTGAGATGGAGACTGAGAGGTCCAGGAAGGTGAGGGATGTGCTGGAGATGGCCCAGGTGAACTGAAGGTTGGGGTGGAAGGTGTAGTTTCATGTTGGGAGGAAGCTTCCGCTCATTCATGACTGAATATTGAGTAAGCAGCCTGATCATTTTTTCAACAGCAGGGAGTAAAGGGAGATGTTTGAGCTAAGCTGTGTACAGTTGGGTGCCATCGCCATATCTATGAAAACTTAAAGATAATAAAATGTGAGGCTGGATGAACACAGCAGGCCAAACAGCATCTCAGGAGCATGCTCCTGAGATGCTGTTTGGCCTGCTGTGTTCATCCAGCCTCACATTTTATTATCTTGGAATCTCCAGCATCTGCAGTTCCCATTATCTATGAAAACTTAAAGTTGTTTTATGCAATAATGTTGCTAAAGGGAAGCATGTAGGTACTAGAAGACTACGAAGAGAAGTTGTTGCAAGTCATTCTGTGGCTAAAGAATGGAATCACGTGAGAGGAGTGTGTGATGTTAACTGTTTCAGAGACTTCTGACAAGTTATGAAGAGTGGCTTGAATGATCACCTTTATCAGAGGTACATTATAGTCTATTTGTGGCTTTGAACAACTCCGGCACTTTGCCGGTGACAGAAACCTGACTGGAGGAATTTAAACGCAAAGCTGCAGAAAACTGGGCGTGAATTTAGGAAGTAATAACCCTTTTGAGAAGTTTGGAAAGGAAAGGGAGTTTGGAAATGGGATGGAATTCGCAAGGACAGTGAATTCAGGAGTTGAATTTTTGAGAAGGGCAGATAATAAGTTGATAGAGTTATACAGTTCAACTCATTTGCACTGATTTTAAAGGAGAGAGAGAGAGAGAGAGACGCAGTACGTGAAGGGCGAGAGAACTGTTAACATTATCACTAGCATAGGTCACGTCTGATGGTTTTGCAGCCTATAGTTAACTGGAAAAAAAGTTCAAGGTAGTAGAATGAGTCCCATGGACAAGATGAGCTTGAAGAGGGCATGAGGGGAGATGGGACAGACAGAAAGATGAGAGTTTGAGCTCGGTCAGGGGAAGCATTAGAGGGCCTTGGCCCAGTGGGACAGAGAACGTGAAGAGTGTTAAACTTGGTGACAAAGTCATGATACTTGTGCTTATTGTTGGAGATGCTGGAGGGAGAAGGAGGGGAGAGGATTTGAGGTTGGTGTGGGACAAGCGTGGCAATGTGATTGTAAACTATGTTTTTGCTTCCCCTTTTAGGAAACGGCCACCATCACCACAGTCAAAGGTCTCAAGCAAAGTGACCAGTGTGTCTTCAAGTTCCAGCAAGTCTCATGACACAACAGCCTCTGCCGCTGCTACATCCTCTGCAAAGTCAAGCAAATCCAGCACGTTATCACGCAGGGAGGAGCTGCTGAAACAACTGAAAGCTGTAGAGGATGCCATTGCCCGCAAACGAGCAAAGATTCCTGGGAAGGTCCAGTAGCTGTGAACCAATCAACGTGGGACCACAGTCTATTGATTAGAGACAGCTGTCAGTATTTTCAATGATTAAATCTGAGATTTTTTCAGGAAGTAGCCATGTTGAGGGACTACTTAGGTGCCTCACTGCCATCCTCTCAACCTCCTGACAACCCAGTGGGTGACAGCTGCAATTTAACTCCCAGATCTGTCATCAGTTTTTTTTAAAAAGTGGAGAGATTGCTGCAGACTGTGAACTCTATTACGTATTTAACACAAACTGACGCTGCAGTGGCAATCTGTTCAGACCAACAGTCAAGGACTGGACATGAACATATGAAATCTGACCCTAGGGAAAGCCACACCTTTTACACTGCTTTAGAAGTTCTTAGTGTGTGTGTGTTGTCTGAAGGAATTCCCCAAATATACATAATGTGTTACCAGAGAGCAGGTGAATGTGCTGTCAAACGCTGCTTTCTTGTTCTCCCTCCATTTTTTGGGCAAACTTGTTCTTCTGGCTTCCCAAATAAATATTCTTTCTTTTATTTTACACTTTTCAGATTTTTAATCGCGTGTACACACCTAATGGTTGTGTTGGATGTGTAGGTTAAAGACTGAAAACTCTGAAACGATCATTCTGTTAACACACAGCTGGGTTATTGCAGTAAAACTGTTTTTTTATATGCTGATAACATCTGCAGAAGCTGGGAGGACAGTAATTGCATTGAATGGGCAGATAAATGTTCAGGATTGACTTTTTTTACATGACTTTAATAAAGGATTTACTAGTTGTAAAGATTCAGAACTGTTTTGATCAGTAACCTAGCCTTAAGTTAATGAAAGTAAGTCTGCGTCAATATTTGCACTTGAGGAGATACTCTTCACAGGTCGGTCAGCTTCCTCACTGTTCTTGCGCTTCACGTGTCACATATAGAAGATGCAAGATGAAAAGTTGCCTCAACCTTCCGCATCAAACTGTGCTGACCCTCAGCTTGTACCTGTCTAAGTTACAACCCTCAGGCATGATTCACATGAGCATCTTACGTAGTGCCATCCTCTTTCCTTCTCCCCATAATTCTGCGCATTCTTCTCACTCAGAAGCCCATCAATTCCTTTTTGAAAATCTTGAATGAACCTACCTGCTGCACACTCTCGGGCAACATGTTTCAGACCCTTATTGTGTGAAAAAGTTCTCTCACATCACCTTTTCTTCTTCTATAAATTACTTTAAATCGGCACCCTCTTGTCGATCCTTTCACTTTTGACTTTTTTTTACAAACTGTCTCTGCTTGCCATCTCCTCAGTCCCTGCAACTTCCATGGGATCAACTCAAAAACAGATGCAGTAAAACCCTTCAGGCTGTTCATATGCAGGCACTGTCACCTTTTGTCTGCCTTACAGCTGAAACTGAGGCTTCCTGCCATGCAAAGTTGCCTGATCCTTAACCTGAGGTATATCATACACACATTTCACATCTTCTCATGTGTATGTTTACAATCCTCGCTTCCTGTAAGTGTGTGTTTATGATGATGATAAGTGGCTTCAGGTGAAGCTTGACGTATAATTAAATATAATTAGTTGATTGAGTAAACATACCTTAGAGTGAGGCTTTTTCTTGGTTTTCAAACTACACGTCACTCATTTTGTTTTCCCAACTGGAAAAATGTAAATTGCTAGCAATATTCTTAAGTCTGAGTGTAATGCTACAGAAAATAATATACATTCGCAGAATTCTTGGAGTGTCCTGCATGTGCTGGTCCTTGATAACTTTGGAGCCAGATGGCTCTTGGTCACCAAAAGAGCAAGCAAAAATAATTTGAAGCCAATTTTAAAGGACTTTTTGAACCAAATCAGTTGGGAATGTGGCACATAATCAAGCTGCCTAGTAGACTTTTATTTAAGGAGTAACAGCAAGCATTGTCTTTCAGCTCAGTTGAACTTTCAGGTAAATCCACTTGCAGTCAGAGAAACTGCTTTGTTTCTTTTTATCCACACGAAAACAAGATTATCAGGATCCAGTTTGGAACCAAGTACTGATAGGCTGAGACACATTCCCACTCGATTTGACAAACCATGACAGAAACAGATCCAAGTAACTTGACGAGTTAATCTCTCAGGGCCGTGCTTCATTGAGCAGCTTGGAGCAGTGTCTAATCTAATGTCCATAGGTCAGGGTGAACCTGAGTGGCTGCTGTATTGAAGTCACAGGAACGGAATTCCTGTTGCAGAACTAAAGTGTCAGGGGCAAAGTCTGAGACATTGTAGCTGCTATCCTTGTCCTGTTAAATTGTGCACATTTACAATATGTTTCTGCATTTGTTTCTTATTTGTATGTATGTAATAGATCTTCAAATCTCATCAAATGTTGAAGCTTGGATCATTGTCTCTCTTGGGGGCTCTGAGTGAGTCTAGGATACATTAAATGCAATGTACGTACTCTGGGATTTCATTGGTGCAGGAGTTTCTCTTGCCGATCATGCCATCATTAGCTCAAATCAGGAAACTATTTAAATACAGTTTCCAAAACCTCTGCCTGGCGGCTGTGCAGGATATAGTCAAATGGATAAAGGTGGGGCTGTTTTCAAGATTGCCCCAGTGTTGCGTCACTAGCTGACAGAATCCATAGCAACTGGGCAGTGTTTGCTGCAATGTT
Source organism: Stegostoma tigrinum (assembly GCF_030684315.1). NCBI lineage: Eukaryota > Metazoa > Chordata > Chondrichthyes > Orectolobiformes > Stegostomatidae > Stegostoma > Stegostoma tigrinum. Next base: position 66,642,531 of record NC_081369.1, on the reverse strand, counting down.
TTGTTTGTGAACTGGAATGTTGCCTTTTGCCCGGCAAGTTTTTATAAAAGTTCTTGTCAGTCAACCAAATTGATCTGAAGCAATGGTGGTGGTGGAGAGAGTTAGGAACTGCAGACTACATCAGTGTGTGCCCTGCAGTACTAAGACTAAGACACATGAATAGAACAGCAAACTGCTTCAGTGGGTTTGCTGATTGTCCACAGTGGTTTGCAATTGTTTCCCCTCTCTTCCTCCAGGCATTTTCTATTGCTAAGATTCCGGGGGCATCAAGTGACCTTGGATACCTTTGTCATGAAGTTAATTAAGACAGTGCTGCTTGGAGGCTGTTTAATTACAGCAACATTTCAGCTGGACCTATCCCCATTGACCAAGGATTCTTGAGCTCAGTAGATCAGAGGCTGAAATTAAATATTCAGAATACACCAGCATAAAACTGCACCTTGATCTAAAGGGAGCAGCTGCCAATGCATTTTGCACTATAGAGCCATATGGAATGTATCTCTGGTTTTATGTCTTTTATCCCTGATTAACCGAGCTGGATAGAAGCAATATTCTACTATCCATTGAGTGTCATATGGTAACGTGTGTAGACTCTTCCTCTCTCTTTCTTGCTGTCTCCCCAATCTTTGATTTATTAGTATATTCACAAGTCTGAGTTTTTTTCATAATCATTATCAGAAACCAAACAGAAATCAGGACTGTGCTTTTGATTGAGGATGTCCTGCAAAGGAAGACCCAGGATCAGTTTGGGAATTCTTTGCCTGTAATTCAGCGCAAGGATTTAATAGAACTAAATAGTACATAAGTTATCGACATGTTGTATGTGACCAACGTGGGACATCTGTACTGTGGCTCTATTTGGGGTTGCATTGAAAGTTGTCTAATGTGTGACCAATGGTTTATATAGAGAGAGAGGGTCCAGCACAGGCTCCAAACATCAACAAACATAACCTGAGTGCTCACATTATAATTTATTTGAGTGAGGCTCCCTTGGCTTAATGGGCCGAATCAACTAAAGTGTAACTAGGTCAATGAAAAATACTCGCTCACAATGAGAACGTAAATTGATTTATTAGAAATGAAAACTAATGGAATGTTTCTGGAATGTGTGTTGATACTGAACTGATGCGGTTTCATAAGTTTGCTTCATTTATACTCCTGGTATGCACCCTTCATACACTGGGCACCATCTTTAGTTTACTGATATATTCTGTATTGCTGTTTGTGGGCAGTAACTCACTCCCTTAACCAGCTGAGTCATGAGGCAAACTGCAGTGCGGTGCTCTAACTGTGAAGTTCTTAGAGCTCTAAACACTATGCAGCACGAAGGTATTTGTAAGTAATTGCTCCCTAACAAATTGTACACGAGTCATCACATGATTCAAGGATGCTGAAATCCCGTGACTCCCAGCCCTATCAGTAGCTTTCAACTCCTGTTCCCTCCTTCCTTTTCTGGATCCATAAGGAGCTGGCCCCTGCCTGACTGTTAACAATATGATAATATTCAATCACATCCAAAACTAATTGCCTTCCTCACCCAAACTCCACTTGTGGGCTTTCAGTGGGATGGTTACTAGATAGCTCTCAGTTGGAGATCTAGATGGCATCCTCTCTCTCTCCCCCCCCAACTCTCTGACTCTCTCCCATTATCTCTTGTTTCCCCCCTCCACTATTTCTAACTCACTCTCCTCTCTGTGTCTGTTCCCCTCCCTCTTCTGCCATAAATGTTTTACTAGTTTTTGTGTGTCTCTTCTCCTCCTGGGATCGGTAAACCTCCCCAGCGAGTAATCTGAATCTTACTAAATTGGCTTTTAAAGACATTGTTTAAATTAAATGATTTCATGATTAATCTAGGTATGCACACTTCTGTTGTGGTCTGTGTTGTTCTGGGTGACTATTTAAAGAGGAAGGCCCAGTTAATTCTCAGGCTGATGCCATTAAATACAGTGAAACATTTATTCAGAACCTTAAATTGGTTGAAGTCTGCATGTGCAGTCAGAGTGTTTCGTAGTGTCTGTACCAGTCAACCTGCAATATTAGGTAATGTCCCTGGGGACAGTCTGCAAATTTCTTTGGTGTCTGTACATTCTGCTTGTACGTACAGTCTCTAGCGTTCATCAGTCCTTGCAGACTTTCACCATTCCCGGGCAACCTGCAGGGTTCACTATCCATTTTAGTCAAGATTGGAGAAAGCAATACCAGATGTTGCAGAGGTCAGATTATCTGCTAGAAATACAACAAATCTGTGAGATAAAAGCAGCTCTATTCCAAGTTCTAACCTCAGCCTGTCTCAGTATTGGAGCTAATGGACCGTTTAAAACAATTGGTGTTTTTCTAAATTTGGGGCAATGGAGATATATATCAGTGGACTGATGATCGTGAGCTTTGTTGTGGCAGAAGTTAACAGGCTGAATGTTACTGTGAAATTGGCCAAGTAGAGGTAACTTGCTGAAACTTCAGGCCCCAGTGGGGCGAAGCTGGGCTGGTCAAGGCATTGTAGCTGAGAACAAAGACCAGCTGTTCTTGTGTGGTGAAGCAGACAGTTGCATATATTATACTATAAAGAATTTCTTGGTGTTTAAAAATCCTGACTGTTTCAGTTATTATAGTAAAAGTTTATAAAAAGCTGCAGTTGCTTAACATAAAAGCAAAATACTGTGAGCAGTAGAAATCTGAAATGAAAACAAAATACTGGAAGTACAGGCTTGATAAAAGCCTTTTTTTTCTCCTCTCAATCCAATTGCCATTCTCTTGTTTTTGCTTTTTTTAAAAAAAACTATTTATTATTTTCGTCCTCTGCAAACCTTTCAAACCCTCTTGGCTGCCTTTCTTAATTCTCCTCATTTGTAAGAGTGGGTAAGAATGGCCTCTAGGGATTAGTGCTGGAGGTTTGTATGCTCCCAATCTCCTCTGTGTTTGAAAATCTGAGTGTGCTGTGCAGAGATCCTTTGGTTACTTCATATCTTTGATTGCACGGTCAGAGAATGACAGCAATTTCATCATAGATTACACTGTGATAGAGATTACATTGGCACTGAGTCCAGGTGGATTGCCCCTTTGTGAGGTCTCCAAGGGTATCCAAGGTGAAGCATAAAGTGCTAATTTCAAGAGAAGTTTCCTAGTTACTCAGGATAGTCTTCCCTACATACAAACACTGTCAGAGCTTTACCCAGAGCCTGCTGAACCTTGTCTGAGCCCCTCCCTAATCTCTGCATGAAGTAAATGTTCAGTTTGGGTTGAATCCTAGAAGAGTGAACAGCAACACAAAGACTGATTTTACTGGGAGTTAGTGGAATTCCAAATGTAAATGCTGTGTTGCTTGGAGGAATCTGCAGGTGCAGGTTCTGCCAATTAAACCTGTTTGTACAGAGCCACATGGAAGGCAGCCATGATTAATGTTTCTCTGCTAGTTGCGCTGATGCTCATTGTTTCTTTCTATGAAGAGTTTTGTATTAATGGTAGTGATTGTGTAAAATCTAAACTTTTTGTATTTTCTGCTCCCTGTAATGGTTGTTCCAAACCCCAGTCCCATAAAATAAACTCTGTATCTCTTGTCTAACCCTAGCGTATCTTTATTCCCTCAACCATACGTTGTGACTTGATGTGAATGGAATATTTTCACTCGTGTAACTCTACATTTCTGAAGCAGGGAAACTCCCATTTCATGCTGTAACTGTTATTTCAAAAAGAATTGGCTCAGATCGTATTTCAGCTCTGGCAGCCTGCCAGTGTTTGAACAAAGGATAGGTTATGCAACAAACCAGTAATAAGCTCATGAATACCCATTGATATTGCACTTCCTATCCATCTGCCAGTGGCTTAATGAGACTCTGCGGTGACAGTAGTATAACAGCACCTTGCTCTGAGTAGTAGGGTGGACAGCGTTAGTTTGGGGAATTAGTAGTTGAAAGATGGAAGAAAGACCATGGTTTTTTATTTAAGTGAGAAATCCAGCCTCATTCTTATTGGTATACATTGAATTAGATGGAAAATAGTTGCGCAAGCCTTTCTCAATTCCAGTGACCCGCCTTCTTTCCATCCCACCTACTCACTTCTCTGGATCTCTCAATCCCACTTTCATTATCTCATGCAAAGAGAAAGAATGAACCATGATAATATTTTCCTGAGGAAGTACAGTGCAATCCTTACAACACAATTAGCCAATGGAATATTGTGTTAGCAAATGAGGGGTAAAAGGAAGTTTGTAAAGGTTAATTGTTTTGAAAACCTAATGACTAAATGCTTCAAATATCACGTTCTAATGCTGCTGTCCGTAAATCACCAAAACATAGAAAATATCAGCACAAAATTAATCTCTTCAGGAGTAAATGATCAAAAATGCACAGAATGACACAGCAGAAAATATTTCTGTGCTATTGAAACTAATCATTGATCACGCATTCCCCTCCACTTGAGTGATTGAAGAAGTTAGGGGAATATCTTTATGAAGAAAGATTTGACAGACTAAACCTGCAGTTTAGAAGAATGAGGTGTTCGTATTGAAACATGCAAAATACTGAGTGGAATTGACAATGTGGATGCTGAACGGATGTTTCTCCCTTCTATTTGATTAGAATTACGGGATACAGTATAAGTTATGACTTTATTGAATGGCAGAGCAGGCTTAAGGGGCTGAATGGCCTACTCCTAATTCTTACATTCACATGATTGTATATTCCAACAAGCAGCATCTTCCCTTGATATTTGAAAATAGCTGCAAAGTTAATACTGCAGAAACAATCATTCTTCCTAATTTGAGGTTAACAACTGTTTTTAGATAGATTTTCAGCTTTATCTGAATATTTAATTCTCTATGTAGTAACTATCTGTTGTCATATCTTAGATAATGGGAACTGCAGATGCTGGAGATTCCAAGATAATAAAATGTGAGGCTGGATGAACACAGCAGGCCAAGCAGCATCTCAGGAGCACAAAAGCTGACGTTTCGGGCCTAGACCCTTCATCAGAGAGGGGGATGGGGGGAGGGAACTGGAATAAATAGGGAGAGAGGGGGAGGCGGACCGAAGATGGAGAGTAAAGAAGATAGGTGGAGAGGGTGTAGGTGGGGAGGTAGGGAGGGGATAGGTCAGTCCAGGGAAGACGGACAGGTCAAGGAGGTGGGATGAGGTTAGTAGGTAGCTGGGGGTGCGGCTTGGGGTGGGAGGAAGGGATGGGTGAGAGGAAGAACCGGTTCGGGAGGCAGAGACAGGTTGGACTGGTTTTGGGATGCAGTGGGTGGGGGGGAAGAGCTGGGCTGGTTGTGTGGTGCAGTGGGGGGAGGGGATGAACTTCGCTCCACACTGCCCTCCAACCCCACCACACCCGGCACCTTCCCCTGCAACCGCAGGAAATGCTACACTTGTCCCCACACCTCCTCCCTCACCCCCATCCCAGGCCCCAAGATGACATTCCACATTAAGCAGAGGTTCACCTGCACATCTGCCAATGTGGTATACTGCATCCACTGTACCCGGTGCGGCTTTCTCTACATTGGGGAAACCAAGCGGAGGCTTGGGGACCGCTTTGCAGAACACCTCCGCTCAGTTCGCAACAAACAACTGCACCTCCCAGTCGCAAACCATTTCCACTCCCCCTCCCATTCTCTTGATGACATGTCCATCATGGGCCTCCTGCACTGCCACAATGATGCCACCCGAAGGTTGCAGGAACAGCAACTCATATTCCGCCTGGGAACCCTGCAGCCATATGGTATCAATGTGGACTTCACCAGTTTCAAAATCTCCCCTTCCCCCACTGCATCCCTCAACCAGCCCAGTTCATCCCCTCCCCCCACTGCACCACACAACCAGCCCAGCTCTTCCCCCCCACCCACTGCATCCCAAAACCAGTCCAACCTGTCTCTGCCTCCCGAACCGGTTCTTCCTCTCACCCATCCCTTCCTCCCACCCCAAGCCGCACCCCCAGCTACCTACTAACCTCATCCCACCTCCTTGACCTGTCCGTCTTCCCTGGACTGACCTATCCCCTCCCTACCTCCCCACCTACACCCTCTCCACCTATCTTCTTTACTCTCCATCTTCGGTCTGCCTCCCCCTCTCTCCCTATTTATTCCAGTTCCCTCCCCCCATCCCCCTCTCTGATGAAGGGTCTAGGCCCGAAACGTCAGCTTTTGTGCTCCTGAGATGCTGCTTGGCCTGCTGTGTTCATCCAGCCTCACATTTTATTATGTTGTCATATCTTGTCAGTTTTAGAATTGGCATTGGGAGATAATTCAGGATTGGAATTCTAATTCTGGTGCTTACTCCTAGGGCAGGTACAGAGTAAAACTCTCTCTCTACACTGTTCCCATCAAATTTTCCCAGGGCATGGAATGTACGGCATTAGATACAGAGTAAAGCTCTCCTACACTGTTCCCATCAAACAGTCCCAGCAGAGGGACAAAACAGAGTTACATACAGAGTAAAGCTCTCTCTACGCTATCCTCCTCAAACACTCCCAGACAGAGACAGCACAGGGCTGGATACAGAGTAAAGCTCTCTCTACTGTCCCCATCAGAAACTCCCAGGGCAGGGAAAGCACGGGGTTAGAGAAAAATAAAGCTTCCTTTACATTCAGCCCATCAGCAAGTTTTTGCAAGCTAGATCGTGTGTACAACCCATGATGCTAAGCCATCTGCAATTGGCAGCAGTGTAAACAGGATTTTAAATCAGTATGAGGCAATTTACTTCTAAAAAGTGCAGCAATCCCTTACATAATCCATTTTAAAATAGTCCTTTTCCCAATTCAGTCTACAAACATTAGAGAGAAAAACAAACCTTCCTCTACACTATCCTATTGGAGGTTCCTGATGCACCATGAACTATTTTGGATGGTATTGAAACAAGCTCAAAAAGTCCCAGATTAAATCATCTGGTACCAGGAATTTTATCTCCAGAGTTCGTATCCTGACTGAGAATGCAGCTAGACTGGTTCTGTTGCTACGTTTAGTTCGATTCTCACTGTTGTCGTGTTCACCGGGGCAGAGCAGCTTCGCTGTCATTTTTAATCACTCAGATTTATTTTATTGATCAAATGTCTGATACTGGAAAATTTACTATTGTGTTTCAATCTCCAAGTGAAAAATTGTATAAACATGATTGCCCTTTCTCTGACGATGTACTTCATTTAACTAATCACTAAAAAAGTAACTATCTGCTGGCTCGAGCCAAGCTTTAAGGTTCTTTCAACATCTGGTTCTTCTTTGTAATCCAATCAATATAAGCAACAAGCCTGGACAACTGACTGTTTATTCTCAGGTCAACCTCTCCAGAATCTGGAACAAGTTCATTTATAACCTTATATACATTCTTGCCTTCTTCTTACAACAAGGATGTTCAGGTACTGAAAGCAAAACTGTTTGACGTGGGGCTTGACAGTTACTGCTAAAACTCCCATCAGAGGTGGAGGTGAACAGTGCATCTTGACATGTCACCAATTTTATTATTACAGCATAGTCATAACAGCTCCTGACTTGGCACATAATGTATCTCAGGCTTCTATGCTGTAGAGTTTAGGGATCTGCAAAGCATGTTCTTCTATTCACTGTTCTCACACCTCATTGTGACCGGCCTAAATTCCAGTTTTTTTATGCATCTCCTTTCGGCCAGGAGACAACTTCAGATCTATTCAGTTACTGCAATGTTTCAGATTTGAATTACTTAAATTGTTTGGTATCTGTATAGGGGCATATGACACTTAAAGGTCAACAGACCGTGTGCCTTTGAAAGAGCCGCCAACTAATTGCACCCTTTGGAACAGAATGGGGCTTTCTCAAATCCACAACTGATTTACTGTAATGGTCAGAAATAATCTATTTCTCTGGAGAGACACATAGCTAACTAAGTCTCATGCTTGCAACTCCTGACTTTGACTGATCAAACACACACTTTGGTTCTTACAATGGTTTGTTTTGTTTTCAAACTTTACTAACTTTGTGAGAAAGAATCATTCAATAAACAACTTTTTAACTTTTAAAATGTTAAAATGTGTCCATGTCTTGCTTTTAATTATAATTGACAATTCAGTTACAACATTGAAGTCTAAAGAGATCGCATTTTAATGTTTTCTTTTTTAAAAAAGCAAATCTCTTGATTATTGTGGATGTCAACCCTTGATGTAGCCGTTAAAGGAGTTAAAATACTGACACTTGCAGGATTTTGTAATGTGATTTGGGAATCACTTCAAGACCTGCATTTTTACCAGTCTAATTGCTCTATGATCCATGTACTTGTCAGTAAGGGAGTGCTACAAAGGCGCACTTGACCAATGCTGGGATTATCCTACAACAAGATACTGAGGAGGGCTGGGCCTGTATTTAAGTTCTGAAGATGACAGTCAATTAATTGAAACTGGCCAAGTTCTTAAAAGAGAGACAGAGCAAATGGAGATAGGATACAGATATAATCAGGGGATATAATGCCAGCTTAAAAACCAAAGCCATTAGCACTGAGATGAGGAAAAATGTCTTCACTCAGAAGACAGTGAATCTCTGTTAATCTTTAATCCAGAGGACAGTGTCAGCTCATTAATTCAGTAATTTCAAGACTGACATTGATTTCTAGATACTAAAGATATCAAAGGGATATGGGGATATTGGGAGAAAATGACATGAGGTGAAAGATTAACTATGATCTTGTTACATGATGAAACAGAATAGAGGGACTGATTGGCCAACTCCTAATTTCTTGTGCTCTGTATAAAAATGTGGCCGTTTGCTTTCTTAAACCACAAGTAGATTTGGTGCTTTTTGAAAGTTCCAGATCCATAACTACTTCCTTCTAGAAAGGGATGCCACCCATAAGACCAGAATAAATAAGTACAGGAGTAGGCCCCCACAGCTGTCTCTAGGAAGGAGTTCCAAAGACACTGAACCATCTTGGAGAAGAAGTTCTTCAATTTAATCTTAAATTGGTGCCCCTTTGTTCTAAGACTATAGCCTCTGGTTCTGAACTCCACCATAAATGGAAACATCCAATCAGCGTTTATCTCGTAATGCCCTTTAAGAATCCAATATGTTTCAATAAGAATCACCATTCATTCTTCTAAACCCCGGTGAGTAAAGCCCCAATCTGTTTAGCCTTTGCTGTTAAGACAATCCCTCCATACCAGGGGTCATTCTAGTGAACCTTCTCTGAACTGTCTGCAATGAAACTGCATCCAAAAAACATTCCATTAGGCTAAGTAAAACCCGAAAGAATAGTTCATGCTGGAAATCAGAAAGCTGGCAGCAGAACTGTTCTGAGGAAGGATCACTGGACCCAAAACCTTACCTCTGACTCCTCTCCACATATGCTACTAGACCCACTGAGGATTTTCCAGCAAATTCTGTTTTTGTTCCTGATTTACAGCATCTGTGGTTCTTTCAGTTTTTACGTATAACGGTTCTCCACATTTGCTCTGGTTGAAACTTCGTAGAAAATCTCTAATAAATTAGTCAGACATGATTTTCCTTTCATTAAACCATACTAACTCTGCTTGATTGGATTATGATTTGCCAAATATTCTACTGTCACCCCGTGCAAGCTCTCCTCCAAGCCATTCACCATCCAGACTTGGAAATAGATCATTCCTTCACCACAGCTAATTTGAAATCCTGGAGCTCAATAAAATTCTATAACACCTATAAAATTCTAATGGGACTATTCAAGGTGAATGCAGAAAGGATGTTCCTGATGTCCACCAAGTTCAGAACCAGGGACTATAGTCTGAGGATATGGGGTAGGACATTGAGGACAAATTTCTTCACCCAAAGAGTGATGAGCCTGTGGAATTATCTAGCGCAGAATGCAATCAAGGACAGAACATCGAATGTTTTCAAGAAGGAGTTAAATATAGTTCTTAGGACTAAAGAAAACAAAGGTTATGGGAGGAAAGTGAGAGTGGGGACTGAGTTGGATGATCAGCCATGAGAAAATTGAATGATGGAGCAGGTTTGAAGGGCCAAATAGCCTACTCCTGTTCCTATGTTCTGTGTTTCTAAGACTTGGAAGGATCTAGTGGTGCACATGTGTATCTACTGCCATGTCATTTGAAGTGGCAGAGGTCTCAGATTTGGAAGGTGTTGTCCAAGGATTTTTGGTGAAGTTCCTGCAGCGCATCTTGTAGGTAGTGCACACTGCTGCCACTGAGTGCTGGTGGTTGAAGGAGTTGATGCTTGTGGATGTGGTGCCAATCAAGCAGGGGCTGCTTTGTCCTGGATGATGTCAGCCGCCTTAAGTATTGTTGGAGCTGCACCCATCCAGGCAAGTGGGGAGTATTCCATGACACTCTTGACTTGTGCCTTGTAGATGGTGGGCAGGCTTTGGAAGAGAGAAAAGGGTTGGTAACTAAACCTGTGTACTCATTGTTTTCAGTGATAATATTGACTGATGCTTCTCAGATCCTGAAACAATGTACAGACAGGGATGATATTGTTGTGGACATACGGTTAGGAGGGGCAAACAGATACTGCATATGAAGATTCTATCATTCACAGAATGATCACAAAGTAAGGATGGTATTTCTTGTTCTGTATATTCTATGCAATGAATGTATTGGACAGAATGCAGATGTGATTCACAAGAATGTTTCCAGGAATAAGAAACTGTGATGAGGATAGATTGAAGATATTGGGGCAGTTCTCCTTGGAGAGAAGGAGGATGAGAGGATTGAGGTTATCAAAATCCTGAGGAGCCGGATAGAGCAGAAAAGGTGAAGCTGTTGCCAACTGTGAAAGAAACATAAACAAGAGGGAATGATTTAAAGTGACTTGCAATTGGAGCAAGGGTAATGTTGAGAAAAAACCTTTTCACCAAGTGCACAGTTAGGGCCTGGAATACACTGCCTGGAACTGTAGTAGAGACGCATTCAAGTTAAGCATTTGAGAGGGAAATGGATGAGTTTTTGGGTAGAAATACAATGCAGGAATACGGAGGAAAATAGGTGATTGGTTCGAGGAGTAGAATTGGCAAAAGGCATAGTGGGCCGAATAGCCTCATCCTACGACGCAACAATTTGGTGATTCTGTTTGCAGTGTTCCTGCACCTGCCCTCACACCAGGCAGTATAACTCCTGTCAGCGTTGACCACATGCCCCTGCCCTCACACCGGGCAGTATAACTCCTGTCTGCATTAACCCCTGCCCCCACACCGGGCAGTATAACTCCTGAGTGCATTGCACACTCCCCCAGTCATCACACCAGGCAATATAACTCCTGTCTGCATTGCCCCCTGCCCTCACACTGGGCAGTATAACTCCTGAAGCATTGCACACTCCCCCTGCCCTCACACTGGGCAGTATAACTCCTGTCTGCATTGCCCCCTGCCCTCACACTGGGCAGTATAACTCCTGAAGCATTGCACACTCCCCCTGCCCTCACACCGGGCAGTATAGCTCCTGTCAGCGTTGCCCCCTGCCCTCACACCGGGCAGTATAGCTCGGGTCCAGGGCTCTGGGTATTTGCGGGGGTGAGCCCCGGGGCTGAGTGAGGTCCGTGTGTATCTCACTAACACATTGTTTGCCGCTGACAATAACACGGAAGCTGGGAGCATTTCCCTGCTCGGGATTTCCACAGCAATCTGCACTATAAAAGAAATGGGAGAGAACTGGCAGAGATCAGAAACAGGGAGTGCGGGAGAGGGAGCCTGACCATTAGAGACAGAGACAGAGAGGTAGCAGCGAGAGACACGGAAATGCGGTCCGCTCCAAAGGTAAGTTCCCGGGGAGTAGATGTGGTGCCGCCGGCTACAGGCAGCTTCAGAGAATCTCATTCAATCATCAGCCCCTTCCCCTCAGAGACCGGCTCAGACAGACAGAGAGAGGTGGGGGGGGGTGCTAGGGGTAGGGGACAGCAGGAAAGCGGGAGCTCTCCGCCTGTTAGCCTCCAGGAAAATCCATCAAATCCCCAGGCTGGTGGTGTTTTTATTCACTGGTTCGACGTGGGTATCGGGCCCAGAATTTATTGCCCCGTCCCTAGTTGCCCCTTGAGACGGTGAGTTGAGCTGTTTTATCGATCCTGCTGTGGGATCACCCACAGGGTCATTAGGGAGGGAATTCCCAGACTTTGACCCGGCGATAGAGTTCCAAGTCAGGATAGTGAGTGACTTGGAGAGCAACTTGAAGGGGGTTTGGAAGGTGCTGCCTGAGGATGTTTGGTGAATTTCTGCAGTGCATCTTGTAGATGGTACACGCTGCTGCTACTGCGGAGTGTGGGTGGTGGAGGGAGGTGATGCTTGTGGATGTGGTGACAAACAGGTGGGGTCACGTTTCTTGAGTGATGTTGGAGCTGCAATCATCCCAGCAAGTAACAGAAGGAAGGCATTGGTGGGACAGTCAGGTAGGGCTTGGTGTGGGTTTGTGGATTCTCCTGATCTCTTTCTGTTCTTGCTGCAGCTTCTCTTCATGGTCCTCCTGGTCTCAGGGCTTGGTCATACAGTGAGGATAAAGAGAGATGAAGCTCATCACTGCTGGAACCCCAAGGAAATGGAGAGCAGGGCCAAAGGGCTGCAGAAACTGCTGGGCCGGGCCAACATGAACCAACTGCCCTCAGTGACCCTGGTTAAGGATCTGGAGCAGCAGAAACACCATGGGAAGAAAGGCTGCCCCGATCTCCGCCAATATCTCGCACCCAACAGAGACCTCAGTCACCGTTCCATCTCACCTTGGGCATACAGGTAATGGCACATTGTCAACAGGCAGCGGCTGCAAGGGGAGGGAGGGGCCATGATTATCCAATCGTTGGCCATTATTGCACATCATTGTCCAATGAGGATCGGTGGGCACTCATGGCCAATATCTGGGCAGCAATGGGCAATGATTGGAGAATGGAGAGATGGGCACTGCTGGGTAGTGAAGGGCAGTGATGCGATTTATTGGAATTTATTTTGAGAATATAGGCTGGGTAAGGGAAAACCGGTGGACGTAATGTATTGAGATGTTTAAGATGCATTTGATAAGGTGCTAAGACTGGTGTTACTGCATGAGGTAAGAGTTCCTGTCATTAGGGGTGATATATGAGCTCAGGTAGAGGATTGGCTAACCCTGGAAACAGAGAGAGACAGGATATATGGAGCATCTCAGTTTGGCAAACTGGAACTGATCAGGACCTCATGGATCAGTGCAGCATCATCAATTATTGAACATCTGTATGAATGACAAGATGAAGGGACAGAGAACATTGTAGCCAACTTTAGTGACCGTACCAAACAGGTCAGAAAGCAAGTTGTGAGAACAACACAAACAGTCTGCCTGGGATATTTTGATCATGTGAGTTTGACAGTTTTACAAATGGAGTGAAATGGGGGCACATATGTAGATAGGGAAACAGATGCTTATTTACATGGAGAGAGAGAGACAGAGATCACAAAAACTGCGGTGCTGAGGGATCGGATGTTCTTGTATGTGAAACAAAATCACCAGCATGTAGTTACAACAAATAATTTGGGAAGTAAGTACAACATTGGAATTTATTGCATGAAGGATGGAATATAAAGACAGGGCAGTAATGGGCAGGGCAGTGGTTACGATGGGCATTGGTTTGATTTGATTTATTATTGTCACATGTATCGAGATACAAACAACAGTATTATTTTATGTGCCATCCTGACAAATCATACCTTACATAAGTACATCAGCGTAAGAGAACAGAATGCAGAACATAAAGTTACAGCTGCAAAGAAGAAGCAGGGACAGATCCACCATAATATGAGTGGTGTATTCATTAGTCTGATAAGGGCCAGGAGGAGACTGTTAGGAACTGAGAATCAGTGATGGGCCCATAAGATGCATCAGCAGGCATTGAGCGTAGGTGTGGGGCATTGAGCATAGGTGTGGGGCATTGAGCGTAGGTATGGGGCATTGAGCGTAGGTGTGGGGCAGTGAGCGTGGGTGTGGGGCAGTGAGCGTAGGTGTGGGGCATTGAGCGTGGGTGTGGGGCAGTGAGCACAGGTATGGGGCATTGAGCACAGGTGAGGGGCATTGAGCGTAGGTGTGGGGCAGTGAGCGTGGGTGAGGGGCATTGAGCGTAGGTGTGGGGCAGTGAGTGTGGGTGAGGGGCGGTGAGTGTGGGTGTGGGGCAGTGAGTGTGGGTGAGGGGCGGTGAGTGTGGGTGTGGGGCAGTGAGTGTGGGTGAGGGGCGGTGAGCGTAGGTGTGGGGCAGTGAGTGTGGGTGTGGGGCAGTGAGTGTGGGTGTGGGGCAGTGAGTGTGGGTGTGGGGCAGTGAGCGTGGGTGTGGGGCAGAGTGTGGGTGTGGGGCTGAGTGTGGGTGTGGGACAGAGTGTGGGTGTGGGGCTGAGTGTGGGTGTGGGACAGAATGTGGGTGAGGGGCGCTGATGTTTTGACTCTCATTTCTTCTAAGTGTCTAAACCCTCCCTGTCTTTTTGCTCCAAATGCAGAATTGATTACGATGAGAATCGATATCCTCCAAAACTGGCCTTTGCTCATTGCCTGTGTGATGGTTGTATTGACGTGGAGAATGGGGAAGAGATGCTCTCCTTGAACTCCGTGCCTCTGGAACAGACTATGTTGGTTCTACAGCGCCAGACCTGCCCTGGACAACCCGGGCTCTACAGCTTCCATCTGAAATATATCAAAGTGCCTGTGGGCTGTACATGTGTCCTGCCCAAAAACAGCTGGTAAGCTCCTACGGAGCTGACAGTAATGCCCTCTGAGAGGGATATTCTCACAGGCCCAGCATTGTGTTTTCTGTGAAATACTCTCTGCTCATGTTATCATCAGAGAACCAGCCACACAGAGACAGCCTGCTTCAGCTCCCATTTATCACAGAGACTAGGGGCAGGAAGTTTCACTGAGCCTGAGGGGGGTGGGGGTGCAGCGTGGGCTTAGCCTGGATCACAGTGGGGTGGACTGGACCAAGGAGGCGGTATGTTAGACTGGACTGAGAGGGCGTTAGACTGGAGTGAGTGGGTGTTAGACTGGACTGAGAGGGTGTTATACTGGAGTGAGAGGGTGTTATACTGGACTAAGAGGGGGTTAGACTGGAGTGAGTGGGGGTTAGACTGGAATGAGGGGGGTTAGACTGAAGTGAGTGGGGGTTAGACTGGACTGAGAGGGTGTTAGACTGGAGTGAGAGGGGTTTAGACTGGAGTGAGGGGGCATTAGACTGGACTGAGAGGGGGTTAGACTGGACTGAGAGGGGGTTAGACTGGAGTGAGTGGGGTTTAGACTGGACTGAGATGGGGTTAGACTGAAGTGAGTGGGGGTTAGACTGGACTGAGAGGGGGTTAGACTGGACTGAGAGGGGGTTAGACTGGAGTGAGGGGGCGTTAGACTGGACTGAGAGGGGGTTAGACTGGACTGAGAGAGCATTAGACTGGACTGAGAGAGCATTCGACTGGACTGAGAGGGGGTAGACTGGACTGAGAGGGGGTTAGACTGGAGTGAGTGGGGGTTAGACTGGACTGAGAGAGCATTAGACTGGACTGAGAGGGGGTAGACTGGACTGAGAGGGCATTAGACTGGACTGAGTGGGGTTTAGATTGGACTGAGTGGGGGTTCGAGTGGACTGAGAGGAGATTATACTCGACTGAGAGGAGTTTAGACTGGACCATGTGGGGTTATACTGGACTAAGAGGGGATTAGACTGGACTGATAGGAAGTTAGACTGGATTGAGAGGGGATTAGACTGGACTGAGAGTTGGTTAGATGGGACTGAGTGGGTGAAGATCTGAGTTCAGGAAGGAGTAGAATTGTGTCCATCATTCTGGGGTAAGTGGGGTTGTGTCCAGGTCTCAGACGTAACTACTTCAGTGTTTCTGGGATGTGTTGCAGTGTCTCTGTGTGAGGTTGGATTGAGTTGAATACATTTGTATTTGAATCCAGTTGTCATCGTGTGACTCCTCCACTTAATTATTTATAACAAAGATGTTCTTGTTTTCATATATTCCATTGTGAATAAGCAAAATACTTATCTTGGATATTTAATTTAAAAAATGAACCTTGTTTATTTATAATAATTTAAAGACAAGCTGTAAATTCATGAAGTGAAATCACAGAGTGAGACCATTCTGTGAGCATCATTGATTGGATTTTCCAATTTGTTTTCTCAATGCAATATTGTCACTTTATAATAAAGTACTGAGCTGTGATTGTTGGGAGTTTTTTGATGTAGTGTAGGGTACGTCTTAGGAGTAGTTGCTTTGTTTGAAGATAACACTCTTTTTGCAACTTTAGATAATACGCTGAGAGCATTTTCCAAGCCCACTCATTACAATTGTGACTTCCAGGTCACCTCATTGTGTGTCTCAGGGAAGCTGCTGCTAGTAATCTGGGATAGAAACAGAGTGGGAGGAGGTCATCCAGCCTTTGGACCTGCACTGCCATTCAATATGATCATGGCCGATCATCCAACTCAATAGTTTAATGCTGCTTTTCCTCCATAGTCTTTGATCCCTTTAGCCCCAAGCGCTGTATCAATCTCCTTCTTTAAATCCGACAATATTTTGACCTCAACTGCTCTTTGTGGTGTTGAATTCTACAGATTCACCACTGTCTTGATGAAGAAATTTCTCCTCACATCAGTCCTAAATAGTTTACCCCAGGTTATTGACTCTTCCAGCATTGGGAATATCCATCTAACCTATCTAGTCCTGCTGGAATTTTACAAGTTCTTATGAGCTAGCTCCCCCCCTACCTCTTGCTTTATTTTCCCTTTTGTAATCAATCCCTTTGTGCTCATTTGCTAAATTCTGAATTGTCGTTACTCTTTGGATGCTTTGGAGAGGGTTCAGAGGAGGTTTACCAGGATGCTGCCTGGACTGGAGGGCTTATCTTATGAAGAGAGGTTGACTGAGCTCGGTCTCTTTTCATTGGAGAAAAGGAGGAGGAGAGGGGACCTAATTGAGGTATACAAGATAATGAGGGGCATAGATAGACTTGATAGCCAGAGACTATTTCCCAGGGCAGAAAAGGCTAGCACGAGGGGTCATAGTTTTAAGCTGGTTGGAGGAAAATATAGAGGGGATGTCAGAGGCGGGTTCTTTACACAGAGAGTTGTGAGAGCATGGAATGCGTTGCCAGCAGCAGTTGTGGAAGCAAGGTCATTGGGGTCATTTAAGAGACTGCTGGACATGCATATGGTCACAGAAATTTGAGGGTGCATACATGAGGATCAATGGTCGGCACAACATTGTGGGCTGAAGGGCCTGTTCTGTGCTGTACTGTTCTATGTTCTCAGGTTTATGATTTTTTTTCTGGCTAGTCTGGATCTAACACTCTCTCTAATTTCCCCTGTAAGCCATGGTTAGGCTAGCCTTCCCGTTTTACCTTTGTCAATGTGTATTTCCTCATGGTGCCACAGCTATAATGTGGAGGCTGCTTTCCAACTCAGTAGCTCTCTCATGTTATTTAAATGCTGCAGTTCACACAAGTATAAATTCAAGTGGGAAAAAGGAGAAACCATGCTGGGCCAGGTCCAAACTGAAAGGATAAAGATGGCAAGACTTCTCATAGTCAATAGAATCACACAGCATGGGAACAGAACCTTTCAGTCCAGCTAGTCCGCACCAACCATAATCTCGAATTAAACTAGTCCCACCTGCCTTCGCTTAGCCCATATCCCTCTAACCCTTTCCTATTCATGCATTTATCCAAATGTCTTTTAAACATTGTAAATGTACCCAACCATCACTCCCCCTGCAAGTTCATTCCACACACAAATCACCCTCTGTGTATAAAAGTTGCCCCTCGTGTCCTTTTTAAATGTTTTCTCACCTTAACAATACGTCCCCTGTTTTGAACTTCCCCACCCTAGGGAAAGGCCTTTGCTATTCACCTTATCTATGCCCCTCATGATTTTATTGACCTCTATATCGTCACCCCTAAACTTGCTACGCTCCAGTGGAAGAAGTCCAAGCTTATCCAGTCTATTCTGGTCATTGAGATTGAAATGCTGCATTGATGGGAATCCATCAGTTTTGCTGACAATAAGGAACAGGAGCAGAAACAGGAGATACAGTTCCTGAAGATTACCACACTTTTTTTTATCAGATCATGAATGATCTTTTCTTTAATTCATTCATGGGATGTGGGCATCGCTGGCTTGGCCTGCGTTTATTGCCCAGAGAGTCAACCACATTGCTATGGGTCACAAGTAGGCCAGACTAGGTAAAGATGGCACTTTCCTTCCCTAAAGGGCATTAGTGAAACTGAAAGGCTTTTCCTGACAATTGTCAATGGTCATCATTAGACTTTTAATTCCAGCTTTTTTTTTGGTTTTTGAATTCAAATTCGATAATCTACTGTGGTGGGATTCGAACCCAGGTCCCCAGAACATTACTGGGTGGTCTCTGGATTAATAGCCCAGCGATAATACGCTAGGCTATTGCCTCCTCACAAATCCACACAGACCTCAACTCCTCTTTCATGTCATCTCCTCATATACTCAAATTCCCGATTTTTCGAAAATCTAAATTCTTCCTCTTTAAATACTTTCAGCGATGGACTCTCCAAATCTCTCTGGAGTGGAGAATTCCAGACATTTGCTGCTCCCTGAGAGAAAACATTTCTTCATATCTCAGTTTGCTTTTCATTCCGTAACTCTGTTCCATTGATTGAAAAGTCCCCCATTAGTGGAAACATTTTCTCAACATTGACCTTGTCAAACTCTATCAGAAATTTCTATGTTTCAATAAGATCACCTCTCATTACTCTAAATGTTTATGAATAAAGGCCTAACCTGTTAGCCATTTGCGATTGGTCAACCCCTTTAGCACAGGAATCAGCCTCATCAATCTGCCTCCAATGGAAGCATCGATATTTTTAGTCAAACTGTTCAGACATGCTATGGCTCAACTCTGCAGTAGGTGACAGCCTGTAATGAAGCAACAAGATTTCCCCAGTTTTAAACTCCAAACCTCCAAAGGCCAAAATTTCATTTATCTTCTTCATGATTTGTTGGACCTGCGCACTAAACTTTTTGAGTTTCATGCACAGGAACACTGTGGTCCCTCAATGCTGCACTTTATTGAAGCCTATCTCCATTTAAGTAATAGTCTTCCTTTTTCTCCTCCATTCTATTTAATGAGTGAATTTGGATGTTCAATATTTTAAAAGTGAATTTCCTAACATTACACTTCAGCTGCAAGAACATCTCTGGTCACTGCTGCTTTTCTTTGGCAGGGCCACTTTCCCACTTGACTTCACTGTGACACTGACTTACTGCGCATTCCTCCCAGACTGCTTTAAACTGGTAATGCCACTACATTTGGAAGCAGAATTAGGCCATTCAGCCCATCAAGTCTGCTCTGCCATTCAATCATGGTTGATTTGTTTCTCAGCCCCATTCTCCTGCTTTCTCCCAATAACCCTTGATCCCTTACTAATCAAGAAACTATCTATCTCTGTCTTAAATACTCTCAATGACTTCACAGCCTGCTATGGCAATGATTCACCGCCCCTGGCTGAAAAAGGTCCTCCTCATCCCAGTTCTAAAGGGTTGTCCCTTCAGTCTGAGGCTGTGCCTTCGGCTCCTCATCTCTCCTACTAATGGAAACACCTTCATGTCCATTCTACCCGGGCCTCTCAGTATTCTGTAAGTTTCAATCAGATCCCCCTCATTCTTCTAAACTCCATAAAGTACAGATGCAGAGTTCTTGACTGCTCCTCATATAACAAGCCCTTCATCCCCAGGAACGTTCTTATAAACCTCCTTTGGACCCCTGCAACATCACATCCTTTTCCCAAACTGCACACAATATTGCAAATGCAGTTTGACCACAGCCTTATACAGCCTCATTACTACATCCCTGCTCTTGTATTCTAGCCCTCTCTAAATGAATGCTAACATTACAGCTTCCTAACTGCTGACTGACCCTGCATGTTAACCTTAAGAGAATCCTGAACTAGAGCTCCTAAGTCCCTTTGTGCTCCAGATTTCCAAAACCTCTCCCCATTTAGATTGTCTCCAATGCCTCTATTCTTCCGACCAAAGTGCATAACTTCACATCATATTCCATCTGCCACTTCTTGGTCCTCTCTCCCAACCTGTCCAAATCCTTCTGAAGCCTCCCCATTTCCTCAACACTACCTGTCCCTCCGCTTAACTTTGTGTCATCTGCAAAACATAGCAACAATGGCCTCAGTTTCTTAGACCAGATCGTTAATGTATAATGTGACTAGCTTTGTTCCTAACACTGTGGAACTCCACTAGTGACCAGCTGCTACCCTGAAAAAGATCCCTTTATCCCCACTCTCTTCCTTTTTCCAGTCAGCCAATCCTCTATCCATGCCATACCTTGCCCCTAACACCATGGGCTTATTTAGCAGCCTCCAGTTCAGAACTTTGTGAAAGGCCTTCCAGAAATCCGAATAGATCACTTCCACTAGCTTTCCTTTGTCTAACTTGCTTGTTACTTCTCAAAGAATTCTAACAGATTTATCAGGCATGACTTCTGCTTGACAACACTGTGCTGACTTAGCCCTGTTTAATCATATACTTCCAAATACTCCGCAATCTCATCCTTAATAGTAGGCCAACCAGCCTATAGTTTCCTGTCTTCTGCCTCCCTCCCTCCCTTCTTAAACAGGGATGTTACATTAGCAATTATCCAGTCCTCTGGGACCTTCCTGTCTCTAGTGATTCCTGAAGGATCATCACCAGTGACTCTACAATCTCCTCAGCTATTTTCTTCATGCCATCTGTAACTAATCCTGTCTCCTTTCAGCTGTTTCCCAGCAGTAGCTATGACATCACAGTTCAAGTGTCAGTGCCCACTGAACAGCTCCTCACCCAGCTATTTTCTGTTGTCTGTTCCAGCTTTGCTTCTCTGCAACCTGACTGCCTTCTATAATCGAATTCAAATCTTCCTGTTGAGCTAATTTAACTTGCTCTGGCAGTAACAGAAAACTGCCACAATCTGGGATAACAAGGTGTGGAGCTGGAGGAACACAGCAGGCCAAGCGGCATCAGAGGAGCAGGAAGGCTCACATTTTGGGCCTAGACCCTGCTTGGTCCCAGGTCTATTGAGGTGTGACCCACTGAGCTTGTAGAGGTCCCACCTCCTCCTGGAACTGGTCCCAATGACCCACAAATCTCATGCTCTCTCCAGCTGCATATTTATTTGCTTCATCATTGCATTTCTGTACTCACCAGGATGTGACACCAGGGACTACTCTAGAGATTACTCTCTCCATTGTCCTGCTTCTTAATTTCTCTCCTAGTTCCCTAAACCATACTTTTAGGACCTTACTCCTCCAACAACAAATGTCAGCCTAAACCCTTAGGCTGCTCTGCAGCTACTCATTGAGAATCTTGACACTGGCATCATGGAGAAAACTAACATCTTGGATTTATGTCTGCAGCAGAAATGCTTGTTTGCTCACTGAACTATTAGGGTCCACTTTCATTATTGAGTTTCTGTCACCACCCCCCCCGCAACCCCAAACCCCAAACCCTCTCCATTTCAACAGGAGAACTAAATGTGGGCTCCTGCATTATATCCTTGACACTCCGACAGTTGTCCATTCCCTCTCCATCTACATAACCTTAAACTCTTAAAATAATTATCCATGTCACTCTCAGCCTCAAAGTTGCACCTCGTTAACACCTGTTGCTAGTTTAGTTCTAAAACTCTGAGCTGGAGAACCATCCTCTAATTTTCACATGATATAGTACATGCGACATTGAGCGCTCTTCCACGCATGTATTTGTTAGACTATTGTCTCCAGTTATCACAAATAACAATGAATACAACAAAGTCAAGATTTAAATTTAATACCCAATAGTTTCTAAGCACAATTTAGTTGTTCTAATTTCTTTGATTTTTACCTGAGAAACACCAAGCAACATAAAACGTTGCTGGAGGCTGCCCTTTGGACCCACACACAGTAATGAAGACTTAAGGGAAGGCATTAAACAAGTAATATGAAAAATGTCTTCATTAACATGGAGGGTAAGGCAGTTAAATCTGAAACTAGGGTCCAAAGTCCTCACAAAGGGAACTACAAAGGTATGAACTCCAACTTGGCAAGGATGGATTGCGGAACCTTACTAAAGGGGTTCATAGTAGCTAGGCAATGAATTTAAATAACATATTCATATTCATAACATAAAGAATATAGGATTAAAGGCAGGATTCTCGGCAGTGTGGAGGAACAGCAGGATCAAGTGCATGGCTCCCTCAAAGTTGCCACCCAAGTGGATAAGGTTGTTAAGAAAGCATATGGTGTTTTGGTTTTCATTAACAGGGGGATCGAGTTTAAGAGCTGCGAGGTTATGCTGCAGCTCTACAAAACCCTGGTGAGACCACACTTAGAATATTGTGTCCAGTTCTGGTCGCCCTATTATAAGAAAGATGTGGAGGCTTTGGAGAGGGTGCAAAGGAGGTTTACCAGGATGCTGCCTGGGCTGGAGAGCTTGTCTTACGAGGAGAGGTTGACTGAGCTCGGACTTTTCTCTCTGGAGAGAAGGAGTAAGAGAGGTGACCTGATTGAGGTGTACAAGGGAATGAGAGGCATGGGTAGAGTCGATAGCCAGAGACTTTTCCCCAGGGCAGGACTGACTGCCACGAGGGGTCATAGTTTTAAGGTGTTAGGAGGAAGGTATAGAGGAGACGTCAGAGGGAGGTTCTTCACCCAGAGAGTTGTGAGCTCATGGAATACTTTGCCAGTGGTAGTCGTGGAAGTGGAGTCAATTAGTGACATTTAAGCGACTGCTGGACCTGCACATGGACAGCAGTGAATTGAGGGGAATGTAGGTTAGGTTATTTTATTTTTGGATTAGGATTATTCCACGGCACAACATAGTGGGCCGAAGGGCCTGTACTGTGCTGTACTTTTCTATGTTCTATGTTCATGAATTACAGAAATTGTTCATTCCCTGTCTGGTGCAAAACTAAAAGGAAAGGTGGCTTAACCATGGCTTACAAAATAAATTAGGGATAGTTTTAGACTGAAAGAAGTGGTATATAAAATTGCTAGACAAAGCAACAAGCTTGAGGATTGATAGCATTTTAGAATGCAGAGAAGAAGTACAGAAAAAAAGGTCAAAAAGGGGAAAATAGGGTATGAGAGCAAAATTACAGGGAACACAGGATTTGATCACAAACGTTTCTGTTAATATGTGAAGAGAAGAAGGAGTAGAGACAAATGTAGTGAGAAGCCAGAGAAATAATAATGGGAAACAAAGGAATGGCAGAAAAATTGAACATGTAGTTTGGTTCAGTCTTCACAAAAGGTGGAACAAATAACCTACCAGGAATGTTAGAGAACATTGGTGAGATTGTGGAATGGAAGAAAATGAGTATAAGAGAGAAAATAGCGCTGGGGAAATTACCGGGGTTAAAGGATGACAGATCTTTTGTTTATTCGTACAAGGGATGAGGGCATTGTTGACCAGGCAGTGTTTATTGCCCAGAGGGCACTTACGAGTCAACCACATTGCTGTGGGTCTGGAGTCACATGTAGGCCAGACCAGGTGAGGATGGCCATTTCCTTCCCTAAAGGGCATTAATGAACCAGATGGGTTTTTCTGCAACAATTCCGAACACGTGGCTACGCAGCTGGTGTAGGAGGGAGGGCTTCAGATATGTAGATAATTGGGATGCCTTCTGGGGAAGGTGGGACCTGTACAAGAAGGACGGGTTGCATCTGAACTGGAAGGGGACCAATGTCCTGGGTGGAAGGTTTGCTCGAGTAGTTCGGGAGGGTTTAAACTAGTATGGCAGGGGGGTGGGAACCTGAGCTGTATACCGGAGGTGAGCGTTGATGCAGGTGAGGCAGTACCAAGAGGTAGACCAGCTAGTGGGAAGGATTTTCCTGGGAAGGAACCAAGGGATCGGTTGAAGTGTGTTTGCTTTAACGAAAGGAGTATCAGGAATAAAAGTGATGAACTTAGAGCATGGATCAGTACCTGGTGCTATGATGTTGTGGCCATAACACAGACATGGGTTTCTCATGGGCAGGAATGGTTGCTGGATCTTCCAGGGTTTAGAACATTTAAAAAGAATAGGGAGGGGGGAGAAAGAGGAGAGAGTGTAGCACTACTAATCAGAGAGGGTATCACAGCTACAGAAGCTTCCTTTGTCGAGGAAGATCTGCCTACTGAGTCAGTATGGGTGGAAATTGGGAACAGCAAGGGAGTAGTCACCTCGTTAGGGGTTTACTACAGGCCCCCCAATAGCAGCAGGGAGGTTGAAGAAAGCATAGGTCGACAGATTTTGGAAAAGTGTGCACGCAGTAGGGTTGTTGTAATGGGTGACTTTAACTTTCCTAATATTGATTGGAACCTCCTTCGAGCAGAAGATTTGAATGGAGCTGTTTTTGTAAGGTGTGTTCAGGAGGGTTTCCTAACGCAGTACGTTGACAGGCCGACGAGGGGAGAGGCCATTCTAGACTTGGTGCTCGGAAACGAGCCGGGGCAGGTATCAGATCTTGTGGTGGGAGAGCATTTTGGTGATAGTGACCATAACTGCCTCACATTCTACATAGCTATGGAGAAGGAGAGGATTAGACAAAATGGGAGGATATTTAATTGGGGAAGAGGAAACTATGATGCGATTAGACATGAGTTAGGAAGCATGGACTGGGAGCAGTTGTTCCATGGTAAGGGAACTATAGACATGTGGAGACTGTTTAAGGAACAGTTGTTGCGAGTGATGAGTAAATATGTCCCTCTGAGACAGGCAAGAAGGGGTAAGATAAAGGAACCTTGGATGACAAGAGCGGTGGAGCTTCTTGTGAAAAGGAAGAAGGTAGCTTACATAAGGTGGAGGAAGCTAGGGTCAAGTTCAGCTAGAGAGGATTACATGCAGGCAAGGAAGGAGCTCAAAAAAGGTCTGAGGAGAGCCAGGAGGGGGCACGAGAAAGGCTTGGCAGAAGGAATCCGGGAAAACACAAAGGCATTTTACACTTACGTGAGGAATAAGAGAATGATCAAAGAAAGAGTAGGGCCGATCAGGGATAGCATAGGGAACTTGTGTGTGGAGTCTGAGGAGGTACGGGAAGTCCTAAATGAGTTTTTTGCTTCTGTCTTTATGAAAGAAACGAACTTTGTAGTGAATGAAACCTTTGAAGAGCAGGTGTGCATGCTGGAATGGATAGAGATAGACGAAGCTGATGTGCTGAGAATTTTGTCAAACATTAAGATTGACAAGTCACCAGGCCCGGACCAGATTTGTCCTCGGCTGCTTTGGGAAGCGAGAAATGCAATTGCTTCGCCACTTGCGAAGATCTTTGCATCCTCGCTCTCCACTGGAGTCATACCTGAGGACTGGAGAGAGGCAAATGTAATTCCTCTCTTCAAGAAAGGAAATAGGGAAATCCCCGGCATTTACAGACCAGAAAGTCTCACGTCTGTCGTCTGCAAGGTGTTAGAAAGGATTCTGAGGGATAGGATTTATGACCATCTGGAAGAGCATGGCTTGATCAAATACAGTCAACACGGCTTTGTGAGGGGTAGGTCATGCCTTACAAACGTTATCGAGTTTTTTGAGGATGTGACTAGAAAAGTTGATGAGGGTCGAGCTGTGGATGTGGTGTATATGGACTTCAGTAAGGCATTTGATAAGGTTCCCCATGGTAGGCTCATTCAGAAGGTCAGGAGGAATGGGATACAGGGGAACTTAGCTGCTTGGATACAGAATTGGCTGGCCAACAGAAGACAGCGAGTGGTAGTAGAAGGAAAATATTCTGCCTGGAAGTCAGTGGTGAGTGGTGTTCCACAGGGCTCTGTCCTTGGGCCTCTACTGTTTGTAATTTTTATTAATGACTTGGATGAGGGGATTGAAGGATGGGTCAGCAAGTTTGCAGACGACACAAAGGTCGGAGGTGTCGTTGACAGTGTAGAGGGCTGTTGTAGGCTGCAGCGGGACATTGACAGGATGCAGAGATGGGCTGAGAGGTGGCAGATGGAGTTCAACCTGGATAAATGCGAGGTGATGCATTTTGGAAGGTCGAATTTGAAAGCTGAGTACAGGATTAAGGATAGGATTCTTGGCAGCGTGGAGGAACAGAGGGATCTTGGTGTGCAGATACATAGATCCCTTAAAATGGCCACCCAAGTGGACAGGGTTGTTAAGAAAGCATATGGTGTTTTGGCTTTCATTAACAGGGGGATTGAGTTTAAGAGTCGTGAGATCTTGTTGCAGCTCTATAAAACTTTGGTTAGACCGCACTTGGAATACTGCGTCCAGTTCTGGTCGCCCTATTATAGGAAAGATGTGGATGCTTTGGAGAGGGTTCAGAGGAGGTTTACCAGTTTGCTGCCTGGACTGGAGGGCTTATCTTATGAAGAGAGGTTGACTGAGCTTGGACTTTTTTCATTGGAGAAAAGGAGGAGGAGAGAGGACCTAATTGAGGTATACAAGATAATGAGAGGCATAGATAGAGTTGATAGCCAGAGACTATTTCCCAGGGCAGAAATGGCTAGCACGAGGGGTCATAGTTTTAAGCTGGTTGGAGGAAAGTATAGAGGGGATGTCAGAGGCAGGTTCTTTACGCAGAGAGTTGTGAGAGCATGGAATGCGTTGCCAGCAGCAGTTGTGGAAGCAAGGTCATTGGGGTCATTTAAGAGACTGCTGGACATGTATATGGTCACAGAAATTTGAGGGTGCATACATGAGGATCAATGGTCGGCACAACATTGTGGGCTGAAGGGCCTGTTCTGTGCTGTACTGTTCTATGTTCTATGTTCTATGTTCTAATTGACAATGGATTCACAGCCATATTAGATTCTTAATTCCAGAATTTATTGAATTCAAATTCCACCTTCTGTCCTGGTGGGATTTGAACCCAGGTCCCTGGAGCATTTGCTAGGTATCTGGATTAATAGTCCAGTGATAATACCACGAGGCCATCACCTCCTCATCAGGTTTAATAGTCTCCATCCCAGAGTGCTGAAGGAAGTGGCCCTGGGAATACTGGATGCATTTGTGGTCATCTTCCAAAATTCTGCAGACTTTGCATTAGTCCCTACAGATTGGAATATGGAAAATGTAGCCCCCCAATTTATAACAGGGAGGGAAAATACAGAATTACAGCGCAGTTAGTCTAACATCGATGGGGGTGGAGAATGCTGGAGTCTGTAATAAAAAACATGTCAACGACATATTTAGAAAACATTAGGATTAATGGGATCGGACAAAGCCAGCGTGGGTTTATGAAAGACAGATCATGTTTTAAAATCAGCTGACGTTTTATGAGGCTGTAACTAGTAGGACAGATTAGGGAGAATCAGTTGCGACTTTTTCCGAGTGATTGGAGGAATCCCTCAATGATCTATGTTTGGGTCCCAGCTGTTCACAATAAATAGCAAGGACCTGGATGAGGGAACCAAATACAAGCTCACCCAGTTTGCTGGGAACATAAACTGGAAGGGACTGTGAGGAGCGTGCAACGAGGCTCCAGAGAGATCGGAACAGGTCGAGTGAATGGGTAAGCACGTGGCAGATGCAGTATAAAATGGCTAAATGTGATATTATATACTTCAGTGTGAAAAACACAAAGGACGGGTATGACTTACATGGTGTGTACTGGGAAGTGTGAATGTACAAAGGGATCTGGGTGTCGGTATATACCAGTCAATGAAAATAAACAGGCTGATACAGCAAGCAGTGAGGAAGGTAAGTGGTATGTTGGCCTTCTCTGTAAGAGGATTTGAGTACAGAAATAGGGCTGTTCTTATTGCAGTTACACAGGGCCTTGGTGAGGCCACAGCTGGCATGTTGCATGTGGTTTTTGGCCTCTGTCGAAGAAAGGATATTCCTGCCTTAGAGGGAGTGCAGCGGAGGTTCACGGGGCTGATACCAGGGATGGCAGGATTGTTGTATGAGGAGAGATTGGTTTGACTGGGCCTGTACTCACTGGAGTTTAGGAGGATGAGAGAGGATTGTATTAAAATGTACAACGTTCTAACAGAGCTGGACAGACTGGATACAGAGAGGAGGTCTCCCCTGGGTGGGTAGTCTAGTACCAAGGGACACAGTCTCCGGAGACAGGGTAAGCCATTTAGAACTGAGATAAGGAAATATTGTTTCCCTCAGAGGGTAGAGGACCGATGGAACGTTATAGCATGGAAATCCGTGCAGGCCGGGTCACTGAGCACATTCAAGAAAGAGACAGATACATTACTAGATTTTAAACATATCAAGGAGTATGGGGAGAAAGGGGGAATATGCCATTGAGACAGAGGATCACCCATGATCATACTGGATGGTGGAGCACGCTTTATGGCCTGAATGGCCTATTAGTTTCAGTTACAATTTTCACTCTTGATTCTGTACTTCACTCTGTACCCTCTCATTCCATTTTTCATGTCTCCCTGCTGATCCTGATGCCATTCTGTCTATTTTCCCAGTTTCATTCTTCCTGGTCTCTGATTTAGCCAAACCATCACAGGTAACCATCATTCAGGATCAGATTCTTCTTCATCCAGGATTCTCTTCCTCCACATGCAGTCAGCCACACCAATTCCATTCTGAATCCATCCCCTCCCCATCGATACCACTTGCTGACTTCACTTCTTTACATCTCAGACTGTTTCCAACCTCATTCCAGTTCAAAGATCTGAGAAATGTAATAACAAAGAACAAAGAAACCTACAGCACAGGAACAGGCCCTTCGGCCCTCCAAGCCTGCACTGATCCAGATCCTCTATCTAAACATGTCGCCTATTTTCCAAGGATCTGTATCCCTTTGCTCCCTACCCATTCATGTATCTGTCTAGATATATCTTAAATGCTGCTATCGTGCCAGCCTCTACCACCTCCACTTTCTACCATCTCCATCTTTCTAATGAAAATAATCCTAATCTACTCAACCTCTCTTCATAGCTAGCACCCTCCATACCAGGCAACATTCCGGTGAACCTCCTCTGCACCCTCTCCAAAGCATCCACATCCTATTGGTAATGTGGCGACCAGAACTGTACACAGTATGTGCCTGAACCAAAGTCCTATACAACTGTAACATGACCTGCCAACTCTTGCACTCAATATCCCGCCCAATGAAGGAAAGCATGCCGTATGCCTTCTTGACCACCCTATTGACCTGCGTTGTCACCTTCAGGGAACAATGGACCTGAACACCCAGATCTTTCTGTTCATCAATTTTCCCTGGGACTTTTCCATTTACTGTATAGTTCGCTCTTGAATTAGATCTTCCAAAATGCATCACCTCGCATTTGCCTGGATTAGAACATAGAACATAGAACATAGAACTGTACAGCATAGAACAGGCCCTTCAGCCCATGATGTTGTGCCGACCATTGATCCTCATGTATGCACCCTCAAATTTCTGTCACCGTATACATGTCCAGCAGTCTCTTAAATGTCCCCAATGACCTTGCTTCCACAACTGCTGCTGGTAACGCATTCCATGCTCTCACAACTCTCTGTGTAAAGAACCCGCTTCTGACTTCCCCTCTATACTTTCCTCCAACCAGCTTAAAACTATGACCCCTCGTGTTAGCCATTTCTGCCCTGGGAAATAGTCTCTGGCTATCAACTCTATCTATGCCTCTCATAATCTTGTATACCTCAATTAGGTCCCCTCTCCTCCTCCTTTTCTCCAATGAAAAGAGTCCGAGCTCAGTCAACCTCTCTTCATAAGATAAGCCCTCCAGTCCAGGCAGCATCCTGGTAAACCTCCTCTGAACCCTCTCCAAAGCATCCACATCTTTCCTATAATAGGGCGACCAGAACTGGACGCAGTATTCCAAGTGCGGTCTAACCAAAGTTTTATAGAGCTGCAACAAGATCTCACGACTCTTAAACTCAATTCCCCTGTTAATGAAAGCCAAAACACCATATGCTTTGAATATGGATTGAATTCCATCTGCCACATCTCCGCACAACTCTCCAATCTATGTATATTCTGTTGCATTCTTTGACAGTCCCCCTCACTATCTGCTACTCCACCAATCTTAGTGCCATCTGCAAACTTGCTAATC
Source organism: Stegostoma tigrinum (assembly GCF_030684315.1). NCBI lineage: Eukaryota > Metazoa > Chordata > Chondrichthyes > Orectolobiformes > Stegostomatidae > Stegostoma > Stegostoma tigrinum. The sequence continues at coordinate 66,612,653 of NC_081369.1, read as the reverse complement.
TGACCATCTGTACCTTCCTCCAGATCATTTATGTATATCACAAACAACAGTGGTCCCAGCACAGATCCCTGTGGAACACCACTGGTCACAGTTCTCCATTTTGAGAAACTCCCTTCCATTACAGTTGCCCAGCCAGTTCTCTATCCATCTACTAGTATGCCCTGGACCCCATGCGACTTCACTTTCTCCATCAGCCTACCATGGGGAACCTTATCAAATGCCTTACTGAAGTCCATGAATGGAACATCTACAGCCCTTCCCTCATCTATCAATTTTGTCACTTCCTCAAAGTATTCTATCAACTTGGTAAGGTATGACCTTCCCTGAACAAAACCATGCTGCCTATCACTTACAAGCCCATTTTCTTCCAAATGGGAATAGATCCTATCCCTCAGCGTCTTCTCCAGCAGCTTCCCCACCACTGACTTCAGGCTCACCGGTCTATAATTACCTGGATTACTTCTGCTGCCCTTCTTAAACAAGGGGACAACATTAGCAAGTCTCCAGTCCTCCAGGACCTCACCCATGCTCAAGGATGCTGCAAAAATATCTGTTAAGGCCCTCGCTATTTCCTCTCTTGCTTCCCTCAGTAATGTTAATGGGACAGTCTGACTGTTAAATACATACAGTAGTCCACTCACTATTGGAGAGGTAATATGATAAAAGTGTGAAATTTGTATTTATTAACATTATTTTTCAGAGTCAGATTTCAAACTAATGGCATCAGGGTGTTTGAGATAACAAAGCGTGGAGCTGGATGAACACAGCAGGCCAAGCAGCAACTTAGGAGCACAAAAGTTGACGTTTTGGGCCTCTGATGAAGGGTTTAGGCCCAAAACATCAGCTTTTGTGCTCCTAAGATGCTGCTTGGCCTGCTGTGTTCATCCAGCTCCATGCTTTGTTACCTCAGATTCTCCAGCATCTGCAGTTCCCATTATCTCTGGCATCAGGGTGTTGATCTATTTTTGTGAGATTTAATAAGTGACTGAAGGCCTCTTATGGTGTTTAGATTAGATTCCCTGTAGTGTGGAAACAGGGCCTTCAGCCCAACAAGTCCATACCGCCCCTTGGAGCATCCCACCCAGACCCATCCCCCTATAACCCACACACCTCAAAACACCACGGGCTATTTAACATGGCCGATCCGCCTAGCCTGCACATCTTTGGACTGTGGGAGAAAACCCACGCAGACATGGGGAGAATGTGCAAACTCCACACAGACAGTCACCCGAGGGTGGAATTGAACTCAGGTCCCTGGCGCTGTGAGGCTGCAGTGCTAACCACTGAGCCATCGTGCCGCCCCAAGTGTTAATGGAGTTGCATTTATGTTTTTGAGTTTTATTGCAGGAGAGAGGAAACATTGAAAGATATTGGGTATAGGATAAGCATTGATTTTAGGTCAGAAAATCCAGAGATGAAAAATCTTTTCTTCAGTTTGAAGAAGATCCGACTAAGGGCAGCTATGAAAATAATTTCTTTTGGACATGGAGATTGTTCAGAGCAGTTGAGGAAATAAGTTACCCCAGTGACCGAGTCATGGTTTGTGGAACCTTCTAAACCAGGAGTGTTTGGTTGGAACTCTGCAGATTATTGATGGATAATGGTTAAGCTTTCAGTTATGTGAGTGGTCAAAGCAAAGGCCTCAAGGAGCTGGTACTGAGAAGAATCTGTTTTTAATTTGACAGGGATGAAAAATTTCTCTGTGGTTTTGGTGAACTGTAAAGAGAGTGGTGTTAGAGAGTTATTTTGCTGTATTTTCAAAATTTTTCAAACTGCTAGGCAGCTGAGTTTTCTTTATTTTATTTTCCATTCTATTGTAGAATGAATCTATTATTTATTCTTAAAACCAAATCTGCAGTCATGTGTGTTTATGTTTCAGTGAAAGACTACCATGTTAAATTACGTAACAAGCAAAAGTTACAGTCATAAAATCCCCACAGTGTAGAAGCAGGCCATTTGGCCCATCGAGTCCACACTTCCGAAGAGCATCCCACCCAGAAACACAGTGGGATACAGTCGGGAGGGAGTTGCTTTGGAAGGCCTCAACATTGACTGTGGACCCCATGAAGTCTCATGGCTTCAGGTTAAATATGGGCAAGGAAATCTCCTGCTGATTGCCACATACTCTCCTCCCTCAGCTGGTGAATCAGTACTCTGCAATGTTGAACAACACTTAGAGGAAGCACTGAGGATGGTAAGGGCACAAAATGTCCTCTGGGTGGGGGATTTCAATGTCCACCGTCAAGAGTGGCTCGGCAGCATTACTACTGAGCGAGCTGGTCGGGTACTAAAGGACAGAGCTGTGAGACTGGATCTGTAGCAGGGGGTGAGGGAACCAACAGGAGGGAAAAACATATTTGACCTCATCCTTACCAATCTGCCAGCTGCAGACACTTCTGTCCATGACAATATTGGTAAGAGTGACCATCGCACAGTCCTTGGGAGACGAAGTCTCGCCTTCACATTGAGAACAATCTCCATCATGTTCTGTGGCACTATCAACGTGCTCAATGGGACAGACTTCACACACATCGAGCAACTCAAGACGGTGCATCCATGAGGCGCTGTGGGCCATCAACAGCAGCAGAATTTACTCCAGCACAATCTGTAACCTCATGGCCCGGCACATCCCCCACTCGACCATTACCATCAAGCCAGGGGATCAACCTTGACTCAATGGTGACTGCAGGAGGGTATGCCAGGAGCAGCACCAGGCATCCCTGAAGATGAGGTATCAACCTGGTGAAGCCCCCAAACAGGACTCCTTACACACCAAACAGCGAAAGCAGCAATTGACAGGCAGAGCTAAGTGATCCCACAACCAATGGATCAGATCTAAGCTCTGCAGTCCTGCCACATCCAGTTGTGTATGGTGGTGGACAATTAAACAACTCAGTGGAGGAGGAGGCTCCACAAATATCCCCATCCTCAGTGATGGAAGAGCCCAGCACCTCAGTGCAAAAGATAAGGCCGAAGCATTCACAGCAATCTTCAGCCAGAAGTGCCGAGTGGATGATCCATCTTGAGTTCTTCTAGTGGTCCCCAGCATCACTGACACCTGTCGTCTGCCAATTCGATTCACTCCATGTGATATGAAGAAATGGTTGGAGACACTGGATACTGCAAAGGCTACGGGCCCTGACAACATTCCGGCAATAGTACATAGAACATTACATAGAACATTACAGCACAGTACAGGCCCTTCGGCCCTCGATGTTGTGCCGACCTGTCATACTGATCTCAAGCCCATTTAACCTACACTATTCCATGTACGTCCATATGCTTATCCAATGACAACTTAAATGTACCCAAAGTTGGCGAATCTACTACCGATGCAGGCAAAGCGTTCCATTCCCTTACTACTCTCTGAGTAAAGAAACTACCTCTGACATCTGTCCTATATCTTTCACCCTTCAATTTAAAGCTATGCCCCCTCATGCTTGCCATCACCATCCTAGGAAAAAGGCTCTCCCTATCCACCCTATCTAACCCTCTGATTATTTTATATGTCTTAATTAAGTCACCTCTCAACCTTCTTCTCTCTAATGAAAACAGCCTCAAGTCCCTCAGCCTTTCTCATAAGACCTTCCCTCCATACCAGGCAACATCCTAGTAAATCTCCTCTGCACCCTTTCCAAAACTTCCACATCCTTCTTATAATGCGGTGACCAGAACTGTACACAATACTCCAAGTGCGGCCGCACCAGAGTTTTGCACAGCTGCAGCATAACCTCTTGGTTCCGGAACTCGATCCCTCTATTAATAAAAGCTAAGACACTGTATGCCTTCTTAACAGCCCTGTCAACCTGGGTGGCAACTTTCAAGGAACTGTGTACATGGACACCGAGATCTCTCTGCTCATCTACACTACCAAGAATCTTACCATTAGCCCAGTACTTTGCCTTCTGGTTACTCCTACCAAAGTGCATCACCTCACACTTGTCTGCATTAAACTCCATTTGCCACCTCTTAGCCCAGCTCTGCAGCTTATCTATGTCTCTCTGTAACCTACAGCATCCTTCATCACTATCCACAACTCCACCGACCTTAGTGTCATCTGCAAATTTACTAACGCATCCTTCTACGCCCTCATCCAGGTCATTTATAAAAATGACAAACAGTAGTGGACCCAACACCGACCCTTGCAGTACACCACTAGTAACTGGTCTCCAGGATGAACATTTCCCATCAACTACCATCCTCTGTCTTCTTTCAGCAAGCCAATTTCCGATCCAAACTGTTATATCTCCCACAATTCCATTCCTCCGGATTTTGTACAATAGCCTATTGTGGGGAACCTTATCGAACACCTTACTGAAATTCATATACACCACATCAACCGGTTTACTCTCGTCTACCTGTTTGGTCACCTTCTCAAAGAACTCAATAAGGTTTGTGAGGCACGACCTTCCCTTCACAAAACCGTGCTGACTGTCCCTAATCAATTTATTTTTTTCTAGATGATTATAAATCGTATCCCTTATAACCTTTTCCAACACTTTACAAGTACTGAAGACTTGTGCTCCAGAACTTGTCAGTTCCCTAAACAAGACATTCCACTATAGTTACATCATTGGTATCTACCCGACAATGTGGAAAATTGCCCAGGTCTGTACTATACATAAAAAGCAGGACAAATCTAACCCGACCAGTAACTGCCCCATCAATCTACTCTTGACCTTTAGTAAAGTGATGGAAGGTGTCAGTAACAGAGCTATCCAGCAGCACCTGCTCAGCAATAACCTGCTCAGTGATGCCCAGTTTGGGTTCTGCCAGGGCCACTCAGCTCCTGACCTCATTACAGTCTTGGTTCAAACGTGGACAGAAGAAGAGAAGAGAGATTTCATTCTTTGATCAGATAAGTCCAAAGGTAATATCAGCTGGGATTAACACAAGTGGAACTCATCCTGGATCTCAGAAACGTTCCCCAGAATGATCCTGAGATTGAAAGGATTCATTTATGAAGAGAGGTTACATAGACAAGCGTTGAGCTCAGAAAATTATGATCTGATTGAGCCACAAGGTGCTGAAAGGGGAGGCTCAGGAAAGAAACACAATTACCTGCGGACATGAAGACAAGAGCAATTGGAAATCAGCTTAAATTTCAAGTCAAGCTGTTCAGGCCAAAGTTTGATATAAATCTGGGATGCTCTCTCCAATGAAACATTTCAAGGTAAGGGTTGTAGGCTTTTGTGGGATGTGGGGTATTGAACCATGGGATCCAGATCAGGGCTTGGTACTTACTGTGTCCAGTTTGTAGTCCACTCATACGGTCTTTACAATTAATTTCCCTTCTTTGACAGATTGAAACTCCTGACAATCACAGCTCAGTATTTTATTATAAAGTGACAATATTGCATTGAGAAAACAAATTGGAAAATCCAATCAATGATGCTCACAGAATGGTCTCACTCTGTGATTTCACTTCATGAATTTACAGCTTGTCTTTAAATTATTATAAATAAACAAGGTTCATTTTTTAAATTAAATCTCCAAGATAAATATCTTGCTTATTCACATTGGAACATATGAAAACAAGAACATCTTTTTTACAAATAATTAAGTGAAGAAGTCACACGATGACAACTGGATTCAAATACAAATGTATTCAATTCAATCCAACCTCACACAGAGACACTGCAACACATCCCAGAAACACTGAAGTAGTTACGTCTGAGACCTGGACACAACCCCACTTACCCCAAAATGATGGACACAATTCTACTCCTTCCCGAACTCAGATCTTCACCCACTCAGTCCCATCTAACCAACTCTCAGTCCAGTCTAATCCCCTCTCAATCCAGTATAACCCCCTCTGAGTCCCATCCAACCAACTCTCAGTCCAGCATAACCTCTTCTCACTCCAGTCTAACTCACACTTGTAAAGTCTAAACACCCTCTCACTCCAGTCTAACATGCACCCAGTCCAGTCTAACCCCCACTCACTCCAGTCTAACACCGTCTCAGTCCAGTCTAACCCGCTCTCAGTCCAGTATAACCCCCACTCACTCCAGTCTAAACCCCACTCACTCCAGTCTAACCCCCTCTCAGTCCAGTATAACCTCCTCTCAGTCCAGTATAACCCCCTCTCAGTCCAGTATAACCCCCACTCACTCCAGTATAACACCCATTCAGTCCAGTCTAACCCCCACTCACTCCAGTCTAACCCCCACTCACTCCAGTCTAACCCCCCTCACTCCAGTCTAACACCCTCTCACTCCAGTATAACACCCTCTCACTCCAGTATAACACCCACTCACTCCAGTCTAATACCCACTCACTCCAGTCTAACGCCCTCTCAGTCCAGTCTAACATACCGCCTCCTTGGTCCAGTCCACCCCACTGTGATCCAGGCTAAGCCCACGCTGCACCCCCACCCCCCTCAGGCTCAGTGAAACTTCCTGCCCCTAGTCTCTGTGATAAATGGGAGCTGAAGCAGGCTGTCTCTGTGTGGCTGGTTCTCTGATGATAACATGAGCAGAGAGTATTTCACAGAAAACACAATGCTGGGTCTGTGAGAATATCCCTCTCAGAGGGCATTACTGTCAGCTCCGTAGGAGCTTACCAGCTGTTTTTGGGCAGGACACATGTACAGCCCACAGGCACTTTGATATATTTCAGATGGAAGCTGTAGAGCCCGGGTTGTCCAGGGCAGGTCTGGCGCTGTAGAACCAACATAGTCTGTTCCAGAGGCACGGAGTTCAAGGAGAGCATCTCTTCCCCATTCTCCACGTCAATACAACCATCACACAGGCAATGAGCAAAGGCCAGTTTTGGAGGATATCGATTCTCATCGTAATCAATTCTGCATTTGGAGCAAAAAGACAGGGAGGGTTTAGACACTTAGAAGAAATGAGAGTCAAAACATCAGCGCCCCTCACCCACACTCTGTCCCACACCCACACTCAGCCCCACACCCACACTCTGTCCCACACCCACACTCAGCCCCACACCCACACTCAGCCCCACACCCACGCTCACTGCCCCACACCCACACTCACTGCCCCACACCTACGCTCACTGTCCCACACCCACACTCACTGTCCCACACCTACGCTCACTGCCCCACACCCACACTCACCGCCCCTCACCCACACTCACTGTCCCACACCCACACTCACTGTCCCACACCCACACTCACTGTCCCACACCCACACTCACTGCCCCACACCCACACTCACTGCCCCACACCTACGCTCACCGCCCCTCACCCACACTCACTGCCCCACACCCACACTCACCGCCCCTCACCCACACTCACTGCCCCACACCTACGCTCAATGCCCCTCACCCACGCTCACTGCCCCACACCTACGCTCAATGCCCCTCACCTGTGCTCAATGCCCCATACCTGTGCTCACTGCCCCACACCCACGCTCAATGCCCCACACCTACGCTCACTGCCCCACACCCACGCTCACTGCCCCACACCTACGCTCAATGCCCCATACCTACGCTCAATGCCCCACACCTATGCTCAATGCCCCACACCTACGCTCAATGCCTGCTGATGCATCTTATGGGCCCATCACTGATTCTCAGTTCCTAACAGTCTCCTCCTGGCCCTTATCAGACTAATGAATACACCACTCATATTATGGTGGATCTGTCCCTGCTTCTTCTTTGCAGCTGTAACTTTATGTTCTGCATTCTGTTCTCTTACGCTGATGTACTTATGTAAGGTATGATTTGTCAGGATGGCACATAAAATAATACTGTTGTTTGTATCTCGATACATGTGACAATAATAAATCAAATCAAACCAATGCCCATCGTAACCACTGCCCTGCCCATTACTGCCCTGTCTTTATATTCCATCCTTCATGCAATAAATTCCAATGTTGTACTTACTTCCCAAATTATTTGTTGTAACTACATGCTGGTGATTTTGTTTCACATACAAGAACATCCGATCCCTCAGCACCGCAGTTTTTGTGATCTCTGTCTCTCTCTCTCCATGTAAATAAGCATCTGTTTCCCTATCTACATATGTGCCCCCATTTCACTCCATTTGTAAAACTGTCAAACTCACATGATCAAAATATCCCAGGCAGACTGTTTGTGTTGTTCTCACAACTTGCTTTCTGACCTGTTTGGTACGGTCACTAAAGTTGGCTACAATGTTCTCTGTCCCTTCATCTTGTCATTCATACAGATGTTCAATAATTGATGATGCTGCACTGATCCATGAGGTCCTGATCAGTTCCAGTTTGCCAAACTGAGATGCTCCATATATCCTGTCTCTCTCTGTTTCCAGGGTTAGCCAATCCTCTACCTGAGCTCATATATCACCCCTAATGACAGGAACTCTTACCTCATGCAGTAACACCAGTCTTAGCACCTTATCAAATGCATCTTAAACATCTCAATACATTACGTCCACCGGTTTTCCCTTACCCAGCCTATATTCTCAAAATAAATTCCAATAAATCGCATCACTGCCCTTCACTACCCAGCAGTGCCCATCTCTCCATTCTCCAATCATTGCCCATTGCTGCCCAGATATTGGCCATGAGTGCCCACCGATCCTCATTGGACAATGATGTGCAATAATGGCCAACGATTGGATAATCATGGCCCCTCCCTCCCCTTGCAGCCGCTGCCTGTTGACAATGTGCCATTACCTGTATGCCCAAGGTGAGATGGAACGGTGACTGAGGTCTCTGTTGGGTGCGAGATATTGGCGGAGATCGGGGCAGCCTTTCTTCCCATGGTGTTTCTGCTGCTCCAGATCCTTAACCAGGGTCACTGAGGGCAGTTGGTTCATGTTGGCCCGGCCCAGCAGTTTCTGCAGCCCTTTGGCCCTGCTCTCCATTTCCTTGGGGTTCCAGCAGTGATGAGCTTCATCTCTCTTTATCCTCACTGTATGACCAAGCCCTGAGACCAGGAGGACCATGAAGAGAAGCTGCAGCAAGAACAGAAAGAGATCAGGAGAATCCACAAACCCACACCAAGCCCTACCTGACTGTCCCACCAATGCCTTCCTTCTGTTACTTGCTGGGATGATTGCAGCTCCAACATCACTCAAGAAACGTGACCCCACCTGTTTGTCACCACATCCACAAGCATCACCTCCCTCCACCACCCACACTCCGCAGTAGCAGCAGCGTGTACCATCTACAAGATGCACTGCAGAAATTCACCAAACATCCTCAGGCAGCACCTTCCAAACCCCCTTCAAGTTGCTCTCCAAGTCACTCACTATCCTGACTTGGAACTCTATCGCCGGGTCAAAGTCTGGGAATTCCCTCCCTAATGACCCTGTGGGTGATCCCACAGCAGGATCGATAAAACAGCTCAACTCACCGTCTCAAGGGGCAACTAGGGACGGGGCAATAAATTCTGGGCCCGATACCCACGTCGAACCAGTGAATAAAAACACCACCAGCCTGGGGATTTGATGGATTTTCCTGGAGGCTAACAGGCGGAGAGCTCCCGCTTTCCTGCTGTCCCCTACCCCTAGCACCCCCCCCCCCCCACCTCTCTCTGTCTGTCTGAGCCGGTCTCTGAGGGGAAGGGGCTGATGATTGAATGAGATTCTCTGAAGCTGCCTGTAGCCGGCGGCACCACATCTACTCCCCGGGAACTTACCTTTGGAGCGGACCGCATTTCCGTGTCTCTCGCTGCTACCTCTCTGTCTCTGTCTCTAATGGTCAGGCTCCCTCTCCCGCACTCCCTGTTTCTGATCTCTGCCAGTTCTCTCCCATTTCTTTTATAGTGCAGATTGCTGTGGAAATCCCGAGCAGGGAAATGCTCCCAGCTTCCGTGTTATTGTCAGCGGCAAACAATGTGTTAGTGAGATACACACGGACCTCACTCAGCCCCGGGGCTCACCCCCGCAAATACCCAGAGCCCTGGACCCGAGCTATACTGCCCGGTGTGAGGGCAGGGGGCAACGCTGACAGGAGCTATACTGCCCGGTGTGAGGGCAGGGGGCAACGCTGACAGGAGCTATACTGCCCGGTGTGAGGGCAGGGGGCAACGCTGACAGGAGCTATACTGCCCGGTGTGAGGGCAGGGGGCAACGCTGACAGGAGCTATACTGCCCGGTGTGAGGGCAGGGGGCAACGCTGACAGGAGCTATACTGCCCGGTGTGAGGGCAGGGGGCAACGCTGACAGGAGCTATACTGCCCGGTGTGAGGGCAGGGGGCAACGCTGACAGGAGCTATACTGCCCGGTGTGAGGGCAGGGGGCAACGCTGACAGGAGCTATACTGCCCGGTGTGAGGGCAGGGGGCAACGCTGACAGGAGCTATACTGCCCAGTGTGATTAGATTAGATTAGATTAGATTCCTTACAGTGTGGAAACAGGCCCTTCGGCCCAACAAGTCCACACTGCCCCTTGCAACACCCCACCCAGACCCATCCCCCTAGAACCCACACACCCGGCGTGAGGGCAGAGGTTTTGGTGGGGAGGGAGGTGGTGGTGTTTACTGCAAATGGTAGTTATATGCCAAAACATTTTAGATTATAATATCTTAAACCTACAATTTTTTCCTTGAAATAAATTGGAACGATCTTGTAAGTAATCTCAATAACAAAGAAAATAAAATTGCCACATTCTCCAAATATCCAGCTTTCACATTTAACTCACGCTTCGTCAATGATTTCAGGCTGTAACTCGCTCACAGGCATTTGTTATTATATATATAAACCACCCCAAAGTCTTCGATTAGATTCCAGTCTGTAACATACTTCTGGGTATTTGTCACTCTATACATAAACACCCCGAAGCCCTCAATTGGAGTCCAGTGTGCACTCACTCCTGGATATCTGGTATTCTATATATGAATCCTCTTGACCCCTTCGATTAGATTCCAGTCTGTAACTCACTCATGGGTGTCTGTTATTCTATATACATACTGCCCAGAACCTTTTGATTTGATTCCAGCCTGTACCTCACTCCCAGGTATTTGTTATTATGTAAATAAACCACCCAGAACCCCTCGATTAGGTTCCAGTATATATCTCACTCCTGGGTATCTGTTATTCTATATATAGACTGCTCTGAACCCCTCAAATAGATTCCAAACTGTAATTCATCCTGGGTACCCGTTATTCTGTGTGTAAACCACTGCAAAGTCCTTGATTAGATTCCAGTCTGTAACTCACTCCTGGTATGTGTTATTCCATATATAAACCACCCCAAGTCCATAATTCACTCCCAGGTATCTGCTTTTCTAGATAGAAAACACACTGGACCCCTCAAATAGATCCAGTCTTTAGCCTCATTATAGGAATATTCTAAATAATCTCATGGACATGCAAAAAATATTTAGCTAATTTGGAGAATATAGATAATACAGTGTGAACCCTCTAAGTCTGATATACAAGTACGCCTGTACTGGTGATATCTCTGCTGCTATTTAACTTGGTTGGTGTGTGATGATCTGACTCTGCAAACACCATAATTATAAGGATATATGCATACTCTTCTGGCAATGAGAGAAGATTGTTTACTGTCACACATAGATGACATCTGGGATTGAAAGCTCGTAATATGAATAGCAATCATGAAAATATCACTGATTGTTGTAAAAACTAAACTGGGTCATTAATGACCCTTAAAGAAGTGAACCTGGTATCCTTACAAGTTCTGGTTAAGGGCTGACTACAGACCTACACCCCACCACCCAAGACATTTTTCCATCCCCACCCTAGTATGCTTTCCGGAGAGACCACTCTCTCCGTGACTCCCTTGTTCGCTCCACACTGCCCTCCACCCCACCACACCTGGCACCTTCCCCTGCTACCGCAGGAAATGCTACACTTGCCCCCACACCTCCTCCCGCACCCCTATCCCAGGCCCCAAGATGACGTTCCATATTAAGCAGAGGTTCACCTGCACATCTGCCAATGTGGTATACTGCATCCACTGTACCCGGTGCGGCTTCCTCTACACTGGGGAAACCAAGCGGAGGCTTGGGGACCGCTTTGCAGAACACCTCCGCTCGGTTTGCAATAAACAACTGCACCTCCGAGTCGCAAACCATTTCCACTCCCCCTCCCATTCTTTAGATGACATGTCCATCATGGGCCTCCTGCAGTGCCACAATGATGCCACCTGAAGGTTGCAGGAACAGCAACTCATATTCCGCTTGGGAACCCTGCAGGCCAATGGTATCAATGTGGACTTCACCAGCTTCAAAATCTCCCCTTCCCCCACCACATCCCAAAACCAGCCCAGTTCGTCCCCTCCCCCCACTGCACCACACAACCAGCCCAGCTCTTCCCCTCCACCCACTGCATCCCAAAACCAGCCCAGCCTGTCTCTGCCTCCCTAACCTGTTCTTCCTCTCACCCATCCCTTCCTCCCACCCCAAGCCGCACCTCCATCTCCTACCTACTAACCTCATCCCACCTCCTTGACCTGTCCGTCTTCCCTGGACTGACCTATCCCCTCCCTACCTCCCCACCTATACTCTCTCCACCTATCTTCTTTTCTCTCCATCTTCGGTCCGCCTCCCCCTCTCTCCCTATTTATTCCAGTTCCCTCTCCCCATCCCCCTCTCTGATGAAGAGTCCAGGCCCGAAACGTCAGCTTTTGTGCTCCTGAGATGCTGCTTGGCCTGCTGTGTTCATCCAGCCCCACATTTTATTATCCTACAGCAGTGTAGTTGACTTTGATCTTCCCTTCAGGGTGCACAAGCCACTCCATTATAACAAATCACTGGGTAAATATCTAACCCAATGGGCTGTAGTGGTTCAAGAACAAGACTCCCCAGCACCTTCTCATTAATAATCAGGGATGGGCACAAATGTTGACCTCACCTGCAAAACCCAGATCCCATGAAAGCATAAAGAAGATACTATTTCCTTGTTTCTCATTCACACACACACACCCCTCTCCTACACAATTGCAGCAGACTTATGCAAGAAGCTGAGATTCATTTAATACTCCCACATTTCAAACAGTAAAACCTAAATTTGGAAATTTCAGCTATTTTCCGTTACATGGTTCAGAAAAGGTAGGGAAGTTCAGTGGCAGGTACTAATTAAGGCTGACATTGTAGTTTTGAAAACAGAGGATGCCCCTAGGACAACAAACACCAAATCCATTTGGCTACAGTCAAGAAGCAAACAGGATATGATAACAAAACAGCGCCATTCTATGGAGATTCACAGCATTAAGGAAAGAGAGAAAGGGGATTAAATCTGAAGGGAAATCCCAGAGATGAGCACAAATTATAGAATGGTGAGACTGGGAGACTTCCCATAATCCAAACATCAAGTCGAATATTGTTAGATTGAAAGGTGGGAGAGGAAAGAATTTCTGAAAGCCTTCACAAAAATTTTCTGATCAGTAAATTCTTGGTGAACCAAAAAGGAAGCATTGCTATAATTTATTTATTAACTTGTGGGGCATGTGTGTCACTGCCTGGGCCCGGCATTTATTGCCTGTCCCTTGAGAAGGTGCGGGTGACCTGCCTTCTTGAACCGCTACAGTCCATGTGCTGTAGCTAGACCCCTAATGCCCTTAGGTACAGAATTTCAGGATTTTAACCTAGGACCTTCATTATACTCTTACCAATAAAGTTATGGACAGACGCATCTGCAGCAAGAAAATTGGTGAAGATGGAGTCAAGTATGTTTTTCCCTTCTGTTGGTTCCCTCACCACCTGCCGCGGACCCAGTCTAGCAGCTATGTCCTTTCGGACCTGACCAGCTCGATCAGTGGTACTGCTGCCGAGCCACTCTTGGGGGTGGACATTGACATCCCCCACCCACAGTACATTTTGTGCCCTTACCCCGCTCAGTGCTTCCTCCAAGTGATACTCATCATGGAGGAGTACAGATTCACCAGCTGAGGGAGGACGGTATGTGGTAATCAGCAGGAGGTTTCCTTGCCCATGTTTAATCTGAAGACATGAAACTTCATGGGGTCCACAGTCAATGTTGAGGACTCCCAGAGCAACTCCCCCCGACTGTATCCCACTGTACCACCTCCCCCCCCGACCCCCACCAGCTGGGTCTGTCTTGCCGGTGGGACAGGACATGGAGAATGTTTATATTAGTTACCTGTAAAGTCTGATACTGTGAATACAACAATATCAGGCTGTTGCTTGACTAGTCTTAATGCGTCTATGCATTGCTATTTCTCAAAGAAGAGGAACATAACCAATTATCAGAAGGAGTGGCCAAGGTAGAGGTAATGAATATAGTGGAAGTTGTGAGGAAGAAGATACTGGAATGCTGGCCACGTTCAGAATGGATAAATCACCTGGCCTTCCAGACGTGGAACATTCCTTGTTCCAGTCCTATTCCGGCCCCCATCCACAACTATTTCTCTGATATATTGATGATATCGTTGGTGCTGCTTTCCTCTTTCGTCTGGAATTGGAAAAGTTCATTGATTTTGTTTCCAATTTCCACCCTGTCCTCACTTTGACCTGGTCTATCTCTGATTCCTCCCCTCCCTTCCTTGAGATCTCTGTTTCTATTTCTGGGGATAGACTGACCACTAATATCCTTTACAAACCCACTGACTCCCACAGCTACCTAGACCATACATCCTCACACCCCACTTCCTGTAAAGACTCCATCCCATTCTCTCAGTTCCTCCGTCTCCGTCACATATGTTCAGATGAGGCCAACTTTGACAAGGGAGCCTCCTAAATATCCACATTCTTCCTCAACCAAGGATACCCCAGCTCCATTGTAGACAGGACCCTTGATCAGGGTCCAGCCCAACTCCTGCACTTCCACCCTCACCCCTTCTCTTCCTTCCCCCAACAGCAAAAGGATTCCCCTTATCATTACCTACTATCCCAGCAGGATCCACATCCATGAGGAATAAGAGGATGACTAGGGTAGGAATAGGGTCAGTCAAAGACAGAAGTGGGAAGTTGTGTGTGGACCCTGTGGAGATCGGAGAGGTGCTAAACGACTATTTATTATCTGTTTTCACTGAGGAACAGGAGAATATTGTAGAGGAGAAGACTGAGTTATGGGCCACTGGAATTGAAAGGATTGAGGTTAGTAAGGAGGAGGTGTTATCAATTCTAGAAGGTGTGAAGGTAGATAAATCCCCTGGGCCAGATGGGATTTTTATGAGGATTCTCTGGGAAGCTAGGGAAGAGGTGGCGGAGCCTTTAGCCTTGATCTTTGAGTCCTCATTGTCTACAGGTTTAGCGCCAGAGGACTGGAGGACTGCAAATGTTGTGCCCTTGTTAAAGAAGGACAGTAGAGACGGCCCAGGTAATTATAGGCCTGTGAGCCTTACGTCTGTTGTAAGAAAAGTTTCGGAAAGGATTATAAGAGATAGAATTTATAATCATCTAGCAAGCAACAATTTGATTGGAAATAGTCAACATGGATTCGTCAAGGGCAGGTCGTGTCTCACAAACCTCATTTGGAATATTGCGTGCAGTTCTGGTCGCCCCATTACAGGAAGGATGTGGAAGCATTGGAAAAGATGCAGAGGAGATTTACCAGGATGTTGCCTGGTCTGGAGCGCAGGCCCTATGAAGAAAGGCTGAGGGACTTGGGTCTGTTCTCATTGGAGAGAAGAAGGCTAAGAGGGGATTTAATAGAGACATTCAAGATGATCAGAGGATTAGATAGGGTGGACAGTGAGAGTCTTTTTCCGAGGATGATGACGTTAGCTTGTACGAGGGGGCATAGCTACAAATTGAGGGGTGATAGATTTAAGACAGTTGTCAGAGGCGGGTTCTTTACTCAGAGAGTGGTAAGGGCGTGGAACGCCCTGCCTGCCAATGTAGTTAACTGAGCCACATTAGGGGCATTTAAACAGTCCTTGTATAAGCATATGGATGATGACGGTATAGTGTAGGGGAAGGGGCTTAGATTTGTTCACAGGTCAGCGCAACATCGAGGGCCGAAGGGCATGTTCTGTGTTCTATGTTCATCAGATGCCATTTCCGCCACCTCCAGCGAGATATCACAACCAGTAACATATTCCCCTCCCCTCCCTTGTCTACCTTCTGCAGGGATTGATCCCTCCAGGACACCCCTGGTCCACTCCCAAGTAACTCCCCACAAAGGCCCACGGCACCTGCCCCTGTAACCACATAAGGTCTAACATTTGCCCACTTACCACCTCCCTCCCCAGTATCCAAGAGCCCAAACATACCTTCCAGGTGAAGTAAAACTTCACCTGCACTTCCCAGAATCTAGTCTACTGCATTCGCTGCTCACAGTGTGGTCTCCTCTGCACTGGGGAAATGAAGCATAGACTTGGTGACTGCTTCACACAACATCTACATTCTGCTCACAAAAAAGACCCTGAGGTCCCTGTTGCCTGCCACTTTAAGACACCACCTTGCTCCCTGGCCAACATCTCTGTCTCCGGCTTGCTGCAGTGTTCCAGTGAACCTCAATGCAAACTGGAGGAACTACACCTCATTTTCCGCTCTGAGACCCATACCCCTCTGGACTCAATATTGAAGTCAATAATTTTAGGACCTAACTCTCCCATGTCCCAGCTCCCCCATCCCACACGCCAGGCCTTGTTATCACATAGCCTACCACTAACACCCCCTGTTGTTAGTCACTGACAATCCCCATTAACAACTATTCACCCTCCCACCCTAACCATTATCAACTCTTTGTCCAATTGCTCTTCTCTCTCTTTGGTATCTATCCTTTATCCTATCATTTACTCCCTACTCCATTCCCCTCCCCATTTTCTGCATACAAATCAACATTTTCCCAGCTATGATCAGCTCTGTAGAAGGGTCACTGGACATGAAATGTTAACTCTGATTTTTTTCTTCACAGATGCTGCCAGACCGGTTGAACTTTCCCAGCAACTTCTGTTTTTGTTCCTGAGTTACAACATCCCCAGTTGCAACAAGACTTCCTTGCTCCTATATTCTACACACCGGCCAATGAAGGCAAACATCCCACAGGCCTTCTTTACTACCCCAATTACCTGGGCTGACACCTTCAGGCATCTATGGACGAGTGCGCCAAGGTCCCTTTGTCCCGCAGTACTCCCTAGGGACCTACTGTTCATTGTGTGTATCTTTCCCTCATCAGACCTTCCAAATTGCATCATTTTGCATTTGTCGGGATTAAATCCCACCTGCCATTGCTCTGTCAATTTACTAGCTGATCAACATCAATACCATCCTTCTCAGTAACAAAAACAGCACCAATTTTTGTGTCATCTGCAAATATGACATCTTTGTTTAAGTAAGTCCCGGCAACTACAGTCCTGTCACCTTAACGTCAGTGCTGGGGGAGGTTTAGAGACAACAATCAAGGAACGGATGATCAGTTATTTGGACAGGCTTAGTCAATTACAGAGAGACAACATAGGTTTGTAAATAGGTTAAAAGGATTGCAGTGAATTTGTTGATCTTGATTTGAAGAAAATATTTGTTGAAATGCTACATAAAAAAACTAGTTAATAAGGCTGAGGTCTGAGGAACGGGAGGCTCACTGTCAAATGGATGAAGAATTGGCTTAGATACAGAAAACAATGAGTTGAGGTCAATGGTTTTTTAGATCCAGGCTGGTAAATAGTAGTGTTATACAAGAGTTAATGCTGGGACCAAACTTAGAAATCAGGTAAATGGCGTACATGGTACCAATTGACTGCAGCTCGACCTACATAAGCTCGCAGATGTACAGAATATTTATTCATGGGATGTGAACATCACTGGCTGGGCCAGAATTTATTACCCATCCTGAACTGCCCTTGAGAAGGTGATGGTGAGCTGCCTTTTTGAGCCACTGCAGTCCATGTGATGTAGGTTGATCCACAATGCCAGGATTGTGACCCAGTGACGCTGAAGAAACGGCGATGTATTTCCAAGTCAGGATAGTGACTGGCTTGGATGGGACCTTACAGGGAGTGGTATTCACATGTATCTGCTGCCCTTGTCCTTCCAGATGGAAGTGGTTGTGGGTTTGGAAGATGTAATCCGTGGATCCTTGATGAATTGCTGTAGATGGTACACACTGAGTGTCAGTGTTGGAGTGAGTGGATGCTGAAGGAAATTCCAACCAAGTGGAGAATATTCCATCACCCTCCTGACCTGAGGCTTGTCAATAATAGATAATGAAGTGTGAAGCTGGATGAACACAGCCGACCAAGCAGCATCTCAGGAGCACAAAAGCTGACGTTTCGGGCCTAGACCTTTCATCAGAGAGGGAGATGGGGTGAGGGTTCTGGAATAATTAGGGAGAGAGGAGGAAGGGGACCGAAGATGGAGAGAAAAGAAGATAGGTGGAGAGGAGAGTATAGGTGGGGAGGTAGGGAGGGGATATGTCAGTCCAGGGAAGACAGACAGGTCAAGGAGGTGGGATGAGGTTAGTAGGTAGGAAATGGGGGTGCAGCTTGGGGTGGGAGGAAGGGATGGGTGAGAGGAAGAACAGGTTAGGGAGGCTGGGCTGGTTTTGGGATGCAGTGGGGGAGGGGAAGAACTGGGCTGGTTTTGGGATGCGGTGGGGGAAGGGGAGATTTTGAAGCTGGTGAAGTCTACATTGATACTATTGGGCTGCAGGGTTCCCAAGTGGAATATGAGTTGCTGTTCCTGCAACCTTTGGGTGGCATCAATGTGGCACTGCAGGAGGCCCATGATGGACATGTCATCTGAGGAATGGGAGGGGGAGTTAAAATGTTCGCGACTGGGAGGTGCAGTTGTTTATTGCGATCCGAGCGGAGGTGTTCTGCAAAGTGGTCCCTAAGCCTCCGCTTGGTTTCCCCAATGTAGAGGAAGCCACACCGGGTACAATGGATACAGTAAACCACATTGGCAGATGTGCAGGTGAACATCTGCTTAATATGGAAAGTCATCTTGGGGCCTGGGATAGGGGTGAGGGAGGAGGTGTGGGGGCAAGTGTAGCACTTCCTGCGGTTGCAGGCGAAGGTGCCGGGTGTGGTGGGGTTGGAGGGGAGTGTGGAGTGGCCACGGGAGTCACAGAGAGAGTGGTCTCTCCGGAAGACAGACAAGGGTGGGGATGGAAAAATATCTTGGGTGGTGGGGTCGGATTGTAGATGGCAGAAGTGTCGGAGGATGATGCGTTGTATCCGGAGGTTGGTGGGGTGGTATGTGAGGACGAGGGGGATCCTCTTAGGGTGGTTGTGGCAGGGGCGGGGTGTGAGGGATGTGATGCGGGAAATGCAGGAGATGCGGTCAAGGACGTTCTTGACCACTGCAGGGGGGAAGTTGCGGTCCTTGAAGAACGTGGACATCTGGGATGTGTGGGAGTGGAAAGCCTCATCCTGGGAGCAGATGCGGCAGAGGTGGAGGAATTGGGAATAGGGAATGGAATTTTTGCAGGAGGGTGGGTGGGAGGAAGTGTGTTCTAGGTAGCTGTGGGAGTAGGTGGGCTTGAAATGGACAAAAGTTTCTAGCTGGTTACCTGAGATGGAGACTAAGAGGTCCAGGAAGGTGAGGGATGTGCTGGAGATGGCCCAGGTGAACTTGAGGTTGGGGTGGAAGGTGTTGGTGAAGTGGATGAACTGTTCGAGCTCCTCTGGGGAGCAAGAGGTGGCGCCAATACAGTCATCGATGTAACGGAGGAAGAGGTGGGGTTTAGGGCCAGTGTAGGTGCGAAAGAGGGACTGTTCCACGTAGCCTACAAAGAGGCAGGCATAGCTTGGGCTCATGCGGGTGCCCATGGGCATCCCCTGTGTCTGTAGGAAGTGGGAGGAATCGAAAGAGAAGTTGTTGAGGGTGAGGACGAGTTCGGCTAGGCGGATGAGGGTGTCGGTGGAGGGGGACTGGTTGGGCCTGCGGGACAGGAAGAAACAGAGGGCCTTGAGGCCATCTGCATGTGGAATACAGGTGTATAGGGACTGGACGACCATGGTGAAAATGAAGAGTTGGGGGCCAGGGAATTGGAAGTTCTGGATGAGGTGGAGGGCGTGGGTGGTGTCACGGACATAGGTAGGGAGTTCCTGGACCAACGGGGAGAAAATGGAGTCCAGATAGGTGGAGATGAGTTCGGTGGGGCAGGAACAGGCTGAGACAATGGGTCGACCAGGGCAGGCAGGTTTGTGGATTTTGGGAAGGAGATAGAAACGGGCCGTGCGGGGTTGGGGAACAATGAGGTTGGAGGCTGTGGGTGGGAAGTCCCCTGAGGTGATGAGGTCATGAATGGTGTTAGAGATGATGGTTTCCCTCACCCCATCCCCCTCTCTGATGAAGGGTCTAGGCCCAAAACGTCAGCTTTTGTGCTCCTGAGATGCTGCTTGGCCTGCGGTGTTCATCCAGCTTCACATTTTGTTATCCCAAGTACTTTATTACTGTTTACTAACCTCTTGTGGAGGACTTGATCAAAAGCTTTTTGAAAATCCAAATACATCGCATTCACTGGTTCCCCTGCCCCCCATCAACTCTGCAAATAACATCCTCAAAAAAACTCTCAATCAACTTTGTCAAGCATGAACAAAAACAAAGTTGCTGGAAAAGCTCAGTAAGTCTGGCAGCATCTGTGAAGAAAAAGTCAGAGTTAATGTTTCAGGTCCAGTGACCCTTCCTGTGAATTTTCCTCCACAGATGCTGCCAGACCTGCTGAGCTTTTCCAGTAACTTTGTCTTTGTTCCTGATTTACAGCATCCACAGTTCTTTTGGTTTGTGTCAAACATAATTTTCCTTTCATAAATTCGTGTTCACTCTATTAGAAAATGATTTTCTAAATATCCAGTAATCATATCTCTTTGTAATAGATTCTAGTATTTTCTCTATTACTGATGTCAAGCTAATGGATCTGTAGTTCCCTATGTTTTACTCTCCTTTTAAAACAGTGTTATGCTCCTCTTGCTCAATGTGGGAGCTCAGGGACACGGCTGGTGTCCCTGACTCCTTCACATGCAGGAAGTGTGTCCAGCTGCAGCTCTTGTTAGACCGCATGACAGCTCTGGAGCTGCGGATGGACTCACTTTGGACCATCCGCAATACTGAGGAAGTCGTGGATAGCACGTTTAGCAAGTTGGTCACACCGCAGATTAGGATTGCTGAGGGAGATAGCGAATGGGTGACCAAAAGGCAGAAATATAGCAGGAAGGCAGTGCAGGTGTCCGCTGCGGTCATCTCCCTCCAAAACAGGTCTATCATTTTGGATACTGTTGAGGGGGGATGGCTCACCAGGGGAAAGCAGCAGTAGCCAGGTTCATGGCACCGTGGCTGGCTCTGCTGTACAGAAGGGCGGGAAAAAGAGTGGAAAGGCGATAGTCATTGGGGATTCAATTGTAAGGGGAGTAGACAGGCGGTTCTGCGGTCGAAAACAGGACTCCCGAATGGTATGTTGCCTCCCAGGTGCACGGCTCAGGGATGTCTCAGATCGAGTGCAGGACATTCTGAAGGGACATCTACTTGATGTGAAAAGTCTTCTTGGGGCCTAGGATGGGGGGTGTGGGGGGAGGTGTAGCACTTCCTGCATATAGGCACCAATGACATAGGTAATAAATGGGATGAGGTCCTACAAGCAGAATTTAGGGAGTTAGGAGTCAAGTTGTAAAGTAGGACCTCAGAGGTAGTAATCTCAGGATTGCTACCAGTGCCACGTGCAAGTAAGAACAGAAATGAAAGAATAGCCAGGATGAATGCGTGGCTTGAGAGATGGTGCAGGAGGGAGGGGTTCAGATTTTTGGGACATTGGGACCGGTCCAGGTGGAGGTGGGACTATTACAAATAGGATGGTCTGCACCTGGGCAGAACTGGAACCAATATCCTAAGGGGTGCTTTTGCTAACGTTGTTGGGGAGGGTTTAAACTAATGTGGCAGGGGAATGGGAACCAAATGAGGAGGTTAGTGGACAGTAGAGAGATAGTAACTAAAGCCTGTAAGGAAGTAGATAATGAAGTCAGTGTGACTAAGGGGAGGAGGAGCCATCGGCAGTTCCTACTATCATAGAACATAGAAAAATACAGTGCAGAACAGGCCCTTTGGAACCTCGATGTTGCGCTGACCTGTGAACTAATCTAAACCCATCCCCCTACACTATCCCATCATCATCCATATGCTTATCCAAGGACGGTTTAAATGCCCCTAAGTGGCTGAGTTAACTACATTGGCAGGCAGGGCATTCCATGCCCTTACCATTCTCTGAGTAAAGAATCTCCGCAAACAATCCCACTTCAGATTGGAGTGTGTGTGTGTGTGTGTGTGTGTGTGTGTGTGTGTGTGTGTGTGTGTGTGAGTGTGTGTGTGTGTGTGTGTGTGTGTGTTGGTGTGTGTATGCTGTGGTGTGTGTGTGTGTGTGTGTGTTTGTTTTGGGCAGGGGGGAGCCTTTAATCAGTGCATCTTTGTTGATAGTAGAAGGGGCCAATTGGTTACAGGCAGGCTGTGCTAAAGTGCTGTACATGAAGCTGATGAGCGTGGTTTAGTATTCTTGATGGTGATAGTGTGTGAGTTGTGAAAAGTGTCCAGGTCTTGTTGCATTTGGACATGGACTACATCAGTATCGTAGGAGTTGTGAATGGTGCCGAGCATTGTGCAATTATCAGTAAACCCCCTAGTTCTGAGGTCATCATGGAGGGAAGGTCATTGATGAAGCTCCGCAAGATCATCTTCGAAACTGCAATCGATAGAGAACAACCTTTATTCATAAGATAACCCTTCATCCCAGGAATAAGTTGAGTGAATTTTCTCTGAATTGCTTGGAAAGTAGTTACATCTATTTTCAATTCAGCATGTATAGTAGGTCCCTGGGAAGGACAGAGGATCAGAGAGGTCCTGGTGTCCACATGCACTGGTCCCTTAAGGTACTGGGACAGTTGAATAACATGGCTAAGAAGGTATATGGGATACTTGTCTGTTTTGGAGAGACATAGAAATAAAAATCAGGGAGGCCATGCTCAATCATGTTGATTTGGCCCGTGTTGTGTATAGTTATGGAATCCACCTTATAGGAGAAATGTGTTTACAGAGGAGGGGGTGCAGAGGAGATATGCCAGACATTACCTGGCTGGACAGTTTTAATTTTGAAGAGAGATTGGACAGACTGGGGTTGTTTTTCTTGGACTGGAGGAGATTCAGAGGGGACATGACTGAGATGTATAAAATGATGAGAGGCATGGAAACCAGAGCAATGAAAGAATTTTCACCATCTCAAAATGTCACCGAGTTTCAGCAAATTCTGAGGATATCTCATCAGGTGAGGATATTTTTACCCAGTTTAGCAATAAACCATTATGTCAGTTGCTAAGGCAAGATCAGGGCTGGTGCCCAGAGGAAGACTGGTTACATGTTCAATAAGTACACTGTTGTTCTTACTGTGTATTTAAGGTGGATTCCATAACTATACACAACATGGGCCAAATCAACACTATTCAGCATAGCCTCCCTGCTTTTGTACTGTGTATTTAATAGAACTGGTTATCTAAATGTTGCTTGCAGAGAGTGTCTCAGAACACAGTTCTCATGATTGCAGCAAGTCAGAAAGGACACCTGTATGTGATTGCATTTTAGTCTAAACAAAGCCCAATGGATGGCATTTGAAAGGACCACAGAGGTGTGAATTTCACCAGCCATTTTGGCTCATTATGACCCAGAACTGTCTTAATTTTTGTTGGAAGTGCATCATCAACTGGATTGGGTACTTTACTGTTCCAGATTCAGGGGAATGCTAAATATAGTCAGGTGCACTATACATCTTATTTTTGGACTGAAACAGTGCAGTTAGTGATAGAGAAGCTTTAGCTGCTACCTGAATATGTGAGAAGTTTCAGATTGTGTCCTGTTTCTCCTATTCATAATTGAGAATGACCACAACCCTTTGATCAGTCTACTGAATATTGAAGGATTAGCAAACAAGGGCAGCAGGGAGGCAATGGCCTAGTGGCATTATCACTGGACTGTTAATCCAGAGACCTAAGTTCAAACCCTGCCATAGCAGGTGGTAGAAACTGAATACAATAAATATCTGTAATTAAGAGTCTAATGATGACCATGAATCCAATGCTGGTTATCAGGAAAAACTCACCTAGTTTTACCTGTGCCCTTTAGGGAATGAAGCTGACATCCTTACCTGATCTGGCCTACATGTGACTCCAGACCCACAGCAATGTGGTTTACTCTTAACTGGCCTCTGGATGATTAGGGATGGGCAATAAATGCTGGCCACGTGAGTGACACCATCATCCTGTTAATGTATTAAAAAGGAAAAAAATGGGATCCTCAGACTCCACACACTGGAGAGAGGTTACACTGAGGTCACTTGTGTATTTCAAGTGTCCATACAAGGATATAAAACTTTGCGGCATGACCAGAGCTCTCAATATCATGAGAAGAGATGATTTCAAATTGTGTCACATGTGCTGTCCATCAGCAACCAATTTGGTTTATGAATTTAAGCTTTCCACACAGAGTTCCAATGTCACTGAATGTTTGGACAAATGGGTGGCAGACACAGTGTAATAGTATGCTGGCCTTCATAGGAAACAGCATTTGAGTCGGCTGTTCTCACTATCTCTTAGGATTATATTTGCTGGAGATCAGCGATTGAGGAGAAATCTGATAGAGGCCTATGAATTTGATTCTGCCCAGTTTCTGGGAATGTCTTGGAATGGATTTTTTGAGTTCAAACAGTTAATGTTCTTTGTACTTTCAACCCAACTTTGACATTGAAGATGGAAAGAGATAAAATGTGTCGAAAACTGTTCTTGTGTTGTTGAAAAGAATTTCCATTGCATGCAGAATTCCAGTCCTCACCATTTTAGACAGTGACCTACAACTTGCTAATGATGCTAATTTACTGAATTTTATGGGTTTATCCACAATACACTCACAAGCTAATGGTGAGGTTGTTTTGTACAAGCTTTTGGTAAGAAGGAGGTTGCATACTCAATCTTGGATAATGGGAGCTGCAGATGCTGGAGAAACCCCCTAAGATGCTGCTTGGCCTGCTGTGTTCATTCAGCTCCACACTTTGTTATCTTGCATAATCAATCTGTTACTCTTCTGCACATACATACATTGTCTCTCAGTGTAGCAGATTGAGATAAGGTGATAGAGCAGAAGGATGAGGTAGAATTGCATTAATCACCATCCAGTTCACACAGTTGTAGGCTAGAGAGTCAGTGTGGATTCATGGTCAAGAATGTCAAGACCAATTCCTTGTGAGGATGTAATATCTCCAATCCAATCACTGTGGAGACCAAAAACGGGACAGTGAGCAGAAGTAACAGTGTCCTAGATTCTACAAGAAAGTGATCTCCGGAATTGACCAGTTCTTCAGGAGACCTGGAAGATGGCCTTTTTTGAGAACAGTTATAATTTAACCGTTGACATTCCATCCATCAGAGTTATATAGCAACATGGAAAATAGGAGCCTTAGGCCATTCAGCCCACTCCACCATTCAACACGGTCACGGCTGATCATCGAACTCAATAGCCTGTTCCTGCTTTTCCTTCACAGGATATAGCACCAAGTGCTATATCCAACTTCTTCATGAAATCATACTATGTTCTGGCCTCAACTGCTTTCTGTGGTAGCAAATTCTGCAGGCTAATCACTCTTTATAGAACCATAGAATCCCTGCAGCATGGAAGGAGGCCATTCAGCCCATCAAGTCCACACTGGCCTTCTGAAATGCCATCCCACCCAGACCCAGACCCCAGCCTATTGCTCATTTACTTAGCCTGCACATCCCTGAAAACTATGGACAAGTTAGCATGGCCAATCCACCTAATGAGCCCACCTTTAGACTATGGGAGAAAACTAGAGCATCTGGAGGAAAATGTGCAAACTCCACACAGATAGTCACCCAAAGCTGGAATTGAACCTGGATCCCAGGTGACGTGAGGCAGCAGTGCTAAGCACTGAGCTGCTGTGCCATCCCAAAACTAAAGCATTAACACCATAGTGGGAAGCCAGCAGGTTTGAAAAGCATAGAAACTGAACATAGAACATGGGTGAAGAAATTTCTCCTCATCTTATCTGTGAACCCTGGTTTTGGACTTCACTGCCACTGGGAACATCCTTCCTGCAACAACACTATCTAGTCCTGTTAGAATTTCATATGTTTTTATGAAATTCCACCTCAATCTTCTGATCTCCAGCAAATATAATCTTAACTGATTTAACTCTTCATACATCAGTCCTGAAATCCCAGGAAGCAATCTGATAAATCTTTGATGCATTGCCCCTATAGCAAAAACTTCCTTTCTCAGATAAGGAGACCAAAACTGCACACAATATTCAAAGTGTGCCTCCACCAAGGCCCTGTATAATTGCAGCAAGACATCCCTGCTCCTGGACTCCAAAACTCGGGGGCATAGGTTTAAGCTAAGAGGGGAAAGATTTAAAATAGACCTAAGGGACAACTTTTTCATGCAGAGGGCGTGCATGTATGGAATGACTTCTAGAGAAAGTGGTGGAGTTTGGCACAATTACAATATTTAAAAGGCATCTGGATGGGTATATGAATAGGAAAGGTTTACAGGGATATGGGCCAAATGCTGGCAAATGGAACTAAATTAATTTAGGATATCAGGTTGGCATGGATGAATCGGACCAAAGCGTCTGTTTCCATGCACTATAACTCTGACTTGAATGCTCTTGCTATGAAGGCCAGCATACCATTATACTGCATCTTGCACACATACTCAGCTTGGTTGAGACAAGGCGTGCAGAGCTCAAATCCCTAATCTCTGCAGAGAGAGCACAGAGTTTTCAGATAGTCTGCTGTGAATCAAAAATGAAGTCAGAATCTTGTGGGAAGATGTTAGAAAAGAGGTGACATAATGATAGAATTAGAATTTTGAATTAGGTTTATTATCATGTGTACTCAAGTACAGAAGTACAGAGAAAAGTTTACAATGTTGCTCCTCATGGCACCATCGCAGGTATAAATCGTACGTACAAAATAGAGAAAAAAAGAAAATGCATTACACTACCTTACAGTGATTCAAAATATAAGTTAGCAAATAAGAAATAAAGTTAAAAGGATACACATTACAGTCAAATAAACAGGTATAATATGACACAAAGTAGTGGGAAGTGTTGGAGACAGCAATCACGATTACACAAGGTTATGACAGGATAACATTTGGGAGATTCAGAGTGTCAAGAATTATGACGGACTGAGGATTCTGACTAAGAATGAGGTCAAGTTTATCTAATATGTTTTGCAGCACATTCAGGAAGGTAGAAAACAGGCTCAAAAATCATCTTCACAGTTCAATACAATAATTTATGTTTTTATATTTTTAAGAGACCAATAAAGTATAAAACAAATAACCATTGACGTATAAACCTTGAATAATAATTTGACAAACATTCAAACATTATCGCACAAGATACATGAATTATATGAATAGCTCACATATTTAAAAGCTCTATAAATAATGTCGTAAGAACATAAATACGTCAATGTATTGTTGTAACTAATTAAGTCAATTGTAAACATTTAAACTCAATTAAACTAGAAAACCTTCAATCTATGATTGAAAACTGAACAGGGCTGGTCAGATATGAACATATGAAAAAGGAACTGGAACAGACCCCTCTGCTCTTTGCACCTGTTCTGCCTTTCAGTAAAACTTTGGCATATCAGATTGTGGCCTTTTCTATATGTACCTGGGTTAGATGGGCTTGAGATCGGTATGACAGGTCGGCACAACATCGAGGGCCGAAGGACCTGTGCTGTGCTGTAATGTTCTATGTTCTATGTTCTATAACTCCATAAGGCATAGCACTGATTCCTGTGACACACCACTCAATAATTTGCCATCCAGAAATGGGCCATTTATGTCTATTCCTTAGGGCAGCTCAATGGCTCAGTGGTTACTGCTACCTGACAACATCAGGGATGCAGACTCGATATCAGTCTCGGGTGACTGTCTGTGTGGAGTTTGCACATTCTCCCCGTGTCTGCGTGGGTTTCCTCCGGGTGCTCCGGTTTCCTCCCACAGTCCAAAGATGTGCAGGCTAGGTGGATTGGCCATGGTAATTATGGGGCTAGGGAAGGGGTCTGAGTTTAAGTGGGATGCTCTTCCGAGTGTCAGTATAGTTTTGATGGGCTAAACAGCTTCTTTCTGCACTGTAGGGATTCTATATTTCCAGTCATCCATGCCAATATATTACCCACTACACCACAAGCTTTTATTTTTTTAAATGATCTTTGATGTGGCACCCTGTGAATTGTCTTTTGAAAATCCAAGTACAGTGTATCCACTGGTTTCCCCTTTAACTTTAGTACCTGTAGTTTTCTGCTTTCTGAGTTATGGGAATTGCAGATGCCGGAGAATCCGAGATAACGAAGTATGGAGCTGGACGAACGCAGCAGGCCAAGCAGCATCTTAGGAGCAGAAAAGCTGACGTTTTGGGCCTAGACCCTTCATCAGAAAAGCTTTTCTTGTTTTCTGCTTTCTGTTGACTTTTGGAAACAAGGATTTCCATTTCTTGTCTTCCAATCTAATTAAACCTTACCCAAATGTAGGAAATTCTGGATAATTTAAAAATACAACAAGTCAACTCTCTGACTGATCACTTATTTTCAAACTTGAGGATGAAGTCCATCAGGATCCAGGAACTGTCAATTTACAAAATGAACAGTTTACTCAGTATCACTTTCCTGGTGGATATAATTTTCTTGAGTTCCTCTCTCCCTTCCATTTCCTCACATAGAATTTCTGAGATGATACTTGTATCCTTTGTTGTGAAGGCTGATGTAAGATACCTATTCAATTAATCTGTGATCTCTTTATTTTCCTTACCAATTATCCAGGCTCACTTTTATAGGAACTGCACTCCTTTTGTTAATGTTTTTCTTCTTAAAATATCTTTAGAAATTCTTATTATCTGTTTTTATATTATAAGATTACTACCAGTGCATCCAATATTCCTGCTGTTACTTCCTTTAAGATGCTAGGATGCATCCCACCAGCTCCATGGGACTGATTGGCCTTTAGCCCCATTAATTTCTCTAGAAATTTTTCTCTAGTGATTGCTATTGTCTTCTATCATGAAGGCTGATGCAGAATATTTTTTTAAATTGCTCTGCTATTTCCCGGTTCCCCATTATTTACTTCTCCAGCCTCATTCTCCAAAAGACCTATAACTCTTTAGTTTCTCTCTTCCTTTATAGATATATATAAATTCTTATTATCCTTGCTTTATTACTTGTTAGCTTATCTATCTCTTTAACATTATTTTGGTCATTTTTATAGGTTTTTAAAATTTTCCCAATTCCTTGACTTATCAGTAATCTTTACCACAACATAAATCTCTCATTTATTAGTGAAATAACTCCACTGGCATCAGTGGAGTTATGTTGTGAGATCGAGTTCAGTCGGAGAGGAAGCGGATTGAGTTCAGTCAGAGAGGGGGCGGGTCGAGTTCAGTCAGAGAGGGAGCGGATTGAGGTCAGTCAGAGAGGGAGCGGATCGAGGTCAGTCGGACAGGGAGCAGATCGAGGTCAGTTCTGGTCACCTCATTACAGGAAAGATATGGAAGCTTTAGAGAGGGTGCAGTGGAGATTTATCGGCATGCTGCCTGGACTGGAAGGCAGGTCTTATGAGGAAAGGTTGAGGGAGCCAGTGCTTTTTTCACTGGAGCAAAGAAGGATGAGAGGTGACTTGATAGAGGTTTACAAAATGATGACAGGAATAGATAGCGTGGATAGTCAGAGACTTTTTCTCTGGGTGGAAATGACTACTATGAGGAGGCATAATTTTAAGGTAATTGGAGGAAGGTGCAGGGGAGATGTCAGAGGTAGATTCTCCACACTGAGTGTGGTTGTTGTGTGAAATGCGCTGCCAAAAGTGGTAGTGGAGTCAGATACTTTAGAGACTTTTAAGCGACTCTTGGATATGCGCATGGAGGATAGTAAAATGTAGGGTATGCAGGGTGGATTGATCTTAGAGAAAGTAATAGGTCAGCACACATCATGGGCTGAAGAGCCTGTACTGTGCTGTGTTCTAGTTGACAATGGATTCACGGTCATCATTAGATTCTTAATTCCACATATTTATTGAATTCAAATTCCACCATCTGCCGTGGCGAGACCAAACCCATGTCCCCAGAACACTATGTGGGTCTTGGGATTAACAGTCCAGCAATAATACCACTAGGCAATTGCCTCCCAATATTACATACAGGGTTATAGTTGAGGGCGATTTCGACTAATTCGACTAACATTAACCGTAACATTAAGGTTTAGACAGGTTGGAATTTTTGAAGTGCATTCAGGAGATTTTTGTGCCAGTACATGGATAAGAGACAGGACAGTGCTAAACCTATTTCTAGGGAATGGAGCTGGTCAAGTGGTTGAACATTTTGGGGATAGTGACCACAGCTCTGTAAGTTTCAGAAGTCATTATGGAAAGGGATACGGGTAGTGCAGAAGTTAAATGTTTAAATTGTGGGAAGGCCAATTTCAATATCATTAGCCAGGATCTGGCAAACATCGGGAGCAGCTGGCTGCATGCAAGTCTACATTTGGGAAGTAGGAGACTTTTAAAAGTAGCATAGTGAGAGTTTAAGGCCCGGGTATTCCTAAAGAGTGAAGGGTAAAGGCAGCAGGTCCAGGGAACCCTGGATGTCAAGGGATATCAAGAATTTTTATTAGGGAAAAAAAGGAAGCATATATCAGGTACAGCGCTTTAAAAACAAGAACAGCCCTTCAGAAGTATAGAGTGTAGGGGGTTGCTTTAAAAAGAAATTAGGAGGGGCCACCAAATATCTTTGGCAGATTAAGGAGATCCTGAAACATTTTATAACTGTATTACGAATAAGAGAATTAGAAGGGAAAGAATGGGATCTATTGGAGACCAAAGGGTCCAGAGGATGTGGGTGAGGTCATAAATGAAAATTTCTCATCTTCACAAAGGAGAATTATATTACAGCAGGAGATATCAGTTTGAATGGTGATGTTCTTGAACATGTTAAGATTAATAAGGAGGTAGTCAGCGTTTACATGGGCATACAGGTGCATAAATCCTAGGGTGCTTTGGGAGGCAAGCGAGGAGATGTTGGGACCCTGTTGGCGATATTTAACACTTTGCTGGCCACAGGTGAAGTGCCTGATGACTGGAGAATACCTAACAGAGTCATAGACTCATACAGTATGGAAACAGACACTTTGGTTCAGGAAGTCCATCCCGAACACAATTCCAAATTAAAATTGTCCCAGCTGTCTGCTCTTGGCTCGTATTCCTCCAAACCTTTTCTATTCATGTACTTATCCAAATGTCTTTTAAACAATGTAAATGTACCCACATCCACCACTTCCTCAGGACACAACCCACCCCCTGTATTAAAAATGTGCCCCTCATTTTATTTTTCAAATCCTCTCCACTCACCTTCAAAATGTGCCTTCTAGTCTTGAAATCCCCAATCCTAAGGAACGCGTAGCTATCATCAACTCTATCTATACCCCTCATTAGTTTACAAACTTCTATAAGGTCACCTCTTGACCTCCTAAGCGCCAGTAAAAACTTCCAGCATTTCCAGCCTTCCTTTATATATCAAACCTTACAGACCCGGCAATATCCTGGTAAATCTGAAAAGCGGCAGTGATAGGCCAGATAATTACAGGCCAGTTGGTCTAATGTCAGTGGTACAGAAATTATTGGAAAAAGTTCTGTGAGACAGGATTAGTCAATATTTGGAAAGGCAGGGATTGTAAGCAAGGATTTTATGGAAGGAGATCCTGTCTGACTAATTTAATTTTTTTTGGAAAGTTAGTTTAATATATTACTGAGGGTAGTGCAACTGATGTGGTTTACATGGAATTCA
The DNA here is from genome assembly GCF_030684315.1 of Stegostoma tigrinum. Classification (NCBI taxonomy): domain Eukaryota; kingdom Metazoa; phylum Chordata; class Chondrichthyes; order Orectolobiformes; family Stegostomatidae; genus Stegostoma; species Stegostoma tigrinum. The sequence continues at coordinate 66,580,994 of NC_081369.1, read as the reverse complement.
GTAAGGCCTCTGATGTGGGAGGTTGGTCCAAAGGATAAGAGCTCATGGGATCCAAGGCAAGTTGGTAAACTGGATCCAAATCCCGGCGTGCAAATAGGAAGCAAACGGTGTTGGTGGAGGAGAGATAATGGGGACTGCAGATGCTGGAGATTCCAAGATAGGTGGAGGGTTATTTTTGTGATCGTAAGCCTGTGGCCCACAGTGTATCACAGGGATCTTTGCTGCATTACAGGTAATCTGCTGTTTGTGTTAAGAACTTGGATATGAATATTGAAGATATAATTAGTAAACTTGCAGATGACACAAAAATTGGTGGTGTTGTTAATCATGAGGATCTGGTGTCAGGCTACAGTCTGATATTGGTCAGTAAACTGGGCTGAGCAATGGCAGATGGAATTTAATCCTGACAAGTGCAAGATGATGTATTTTGAGAGGTCAAATAAGGGAAGGATATATACAATGAACAGAAAGTCCCTACAGAGTACAGAGGAACAAAGGGACCTGGGTGTACAAGTCCACAGATGCCCTGAAGGTGGCAGCGCAAGTAGACAGGGTGGTGAAGAAGGCATATAGGATGCTTACCTTCATTAGCCAGGGGGTAGAAGCAGGAGGAAGGAAGTCTTGTTACAAGCTGATAGAACTTTGGTGAGGCCACAGATGGAGCAGCGTGTGTAGTTCTGGTTGCCACATCATCAGAAGGACGTGGATGCACTGGGCAAGGTGCAAAGGTAATTTGCCAGGTTATTGCCTGGGATGAAATGTCTCAGTTATGGGGAGACACTCAATAGGCTGGGTTTGTTTTCCCTGGAGCAGAGGAGGCTGAGGGGGAACCTGGTTTATGTACACAGAATTAAGAGAGGCTCAGAGATCGTGAGAAGCATTTCCCCATGGCAAATGTGTTTAAGACAAGACAGCACAAGTTTAAGGTGAGGAGTAACTGGCTTAGAGAGGAGCTGAGGGCATATTTTACACCCATCTTGTAATTTTTAAGAAACATCTGGACAAAAACTTAAAATACCATTGCAGAGTAGACAATGGACCAAATGAAAGTAAATGGAATTAGTGTGGTTTGGTGCTTTTTGCTTAGCATGGACACAGTTGGCCAAACAGCCTGTTTCTGTGTTGTATGATTCAATGGTTCGAAATCCAGATACTTCCACTTCACACTCCCTCACTGTCAAATGCTGTCAGCCTCATCCCTATCTCGCCATCCCCCCATCTCAATCCAGCTATTCAGCTAGGACAGGCCCAACACCTAAGCACAGAGAGGCCCATTACTTACCTTCTGCCCTCTCCCTGCCTGACAAGGTCACATCCAACAGTGCAGAGCAGAGCTCGGTCACTGGGAGAGCCCTGCAGCTCCTGAGCTCTTTGGCTCCCAGCCTCATGGATTGATTCTGCTGGAGTGTAAGCTCTCTGGCCTCACTGAGAACAATGAGGACAGCAGTATGTTGCTGCATAATGGTCCTTCCCAGCTTCCACCTCACCCTCATGCTACCGTCTGGTACGGTGAAGAAGCTGCAGATGGTGTGACCATGACCCACTTCCCCTATACCATTCCCTGCGCCCCCATCACCAGCCCCTCCCCACTACCCCACATCCCTCACCTCAACCTGTGCTCCTGCTTTCAGATCCAGAAGAGCTGACCCCTGCCCAGTCATAGCTGCCCCAGTAGCATGGGTGGGGGGGGGGGGGGAGGGGGGAGGGAGAGAGACAGACAAACAGACAGAGAGAGAACAGCAGCAGCATTGTATTCACTATGGTGCTGTCCCTTACAGCCCCCAGCTCAGATATTGGCCCCGCGCTTTCTTTTGGGAGTCGATTTGAGTGCGAGCTGCCTGTGGTGACGAAATTGCAGCCAGGCCAGGGGACAAGATTGGGTGGCGAGGGGGGGCGGCGGGCACTTGTGTGTTAGTTCACAGGGTTAGAGATGTGCTTTGCTGTAGAGGATCCCACTGAGCCCCTCAATGGGGTGACAGACCATTGAATTACAGGCTGCAGTGACTGACCTATCGGGCAGTATCGTGTCACCATCAAGGAGCAATGATGATGGCTGGCTCTACCAGGGCAGGGGGCTTTATGTTGTTAGAGCCAGAGGGTGTGTCACTGCTGCCCATGTAACCGATGCAGCCTGTGTAGGGCCTGGTCACTCAATCTCACGTCCTCCCTGAGGCTGCAGCAATGTTATCCCTCCACCCTATTCTAAATGTGGGAACACCGCAGAGATTTTACAGGAGCAGAGTTACTCTAACTTATCCTTCCTGAAAGTTGCTTCTATGTTTAAATAATGTCACTCCTAGGCCCCAGATGCAGCTGAATGCATCTGATGCTGCCTGGCCTGCTGTGTTCATCCAGCTCCACACCTTATTATCTCAGACTCCAGCATCGGCAGTTCCTACTTTCTCAAACTGTGGAGTGGAACTTGCATGGTTCATGTTTGCAAACAGAGCATCATTTGGGCCAGTTGGGCTGTTGTAACATGATCGCAGCATCGCACAGGTTCCTGCACACATACAGGATGCTCTGTGAAAGGCTGTTGAGTGGGCTCCAGACCACATTCAAAGGGGCTGGAGAGGAAGCACTCAGACAGCCTGTACATTCTCAAGTAACCAGCTAGAAACTGATGTCCATTTCAAGCCCACCGACTCCCACAGCTACCTAGAATACACCTCCTCGCACCCACCCTCCTGCAAAAATTCCATCCCCTATTCCCAATTCCTCCGCCTCCGCCGCATCTGCTCCCAGGATGAGGTATTGCACTCCCGCACATCCCAGATGTCTACGTTCTTCAAGGACCGCAACTTTCCCCCCGCAGTGGTCGAGAACGCCCTTGACCGCATGTTCCGCATTACATCCCTCACACCCCGCCCCCGCCACAACCGCCCCAAGAGGATGCCCTTCGTTCTCACATACCACCCCACCAACCTCTGGATACAACGCATCATCCTCCGACACTTCCGCCATCTACAATCCAACCCCACCCTTGCCTGCCTTTCGGAGAGACTACTCTCTCCGTGACTCCCTTGTCCGCTCCACACTCCCCTCCAACCCCACCACACCCGCCACCTTCCCCTGCAACCGCAGGGAATGCTACACTTGCCCCCACACCTCCTCCCTCACCCCGATCCCAAGCCCCAAGATGACTTTCCATATTAAGCAGAGGGTCACCTGCACATCTGCCAATGTGGTACACTGCATCCATTGTACCCAGTGTGGCTTCGTCTACATTGGGGAAACCAAGCAGAGGCTTGGGGACCGCTTTGCAGAACACCTCCGCTCGGTTCACAATAAACAACTGCACCTCCCAGTCGCAAACCATTTTAACTCCCCCTCCCGTTCCTTAGACGACATGTCCATCATGGGCCTCCTGCAGTGCCATAATGATGCCACCCGAAGGTTACAAGAACAGCAACTCATATTCCGCTTGGGAACCCTGCAGCCCAATGGTATCAATGTGGACTTCACAAGCTTGAAAATCTCCCCTTCCCCCAATGCATCCCAAAACCAACCCAGCCTGTCCCCGCCTCCCTAACCTGTTCTTCCTCTCACCTATCCCTTCCTCCCACCTCAAGCTGCACCTCCATTTCCTACCTACTAACCTCATCCCGCCTCCTTGACCTGTCCGTCTTCCCTGGACTGACCTATCCCCTCCCTACCTCCCCACCTGTGCTCTCCTCTCTACCTATCTTGTTTTCTCTCCATCTTCGGTCCGCCTCCCCCTCTCTTCCTATTTATTCCAGAACCCTCACCCCATCCCCCTCTCGGATGAAGGGTCTAGGCCCGAAGCGTCAGCTTTTGTGCTCCTAAGATGCTGCTTGGCCTGCTGTGTTCATCCAGCCCCACACTTTGTCATCTTGGATTCCCCAGCATCTGCAGTTCCTATTATCTCTGTACATTCCATAGCATTGTTTCCATCTGTGCTACGGATCTGAGCTTTACATCCAACATATTAAATTCTCTTCTCCATGGAAAGGTTTGTAATAACAACTAGAAAGTGAAAAATCTCAAGTTAATTCATGGCAGAGTGAGGATTGGAAGAGCATCACCACCTACTGGTATAATAGCATGTTGAACCTACAATAATAATCCCAACAGACGATACCATCTCCAGCACATCCCTCACCTTCCTGGACCTCTCAGTCTCCATCTCAGGTAACCAGCTAGCAACTGATGTCCATTTCAAGCCCACCGACTCCCACAGCTAGCTAGAATACACCTCCTCCCACCCACCCTCCTGCAAAAATTCCACCCCCTATTCCCAAATCCTCCGCCACCGCCGCATCTGCTCCCAGGATGAGGCATTCCACACCCGCACATCCCAGATGGCCATGTTCTTCAAGGACCGCAACATCCCCCCCCTGCAGTGGTTGAGAACGCCCTTCACTGCGTCTCCCGCATTTCCCGCAACACATCCCTCACACCCTGCCCCCGCCACAACCGCCCCAGAGGATCCCCCTCGTACTCACATACCACCCTACCAACCTCCGGATACAACGTATCATCCTCCGACACTTCCGCCATCTACAATCCGACACCACCACCCAAGCTATTTTTCCATCCCCACCCTTGTCTGCTTTCCGGAGAGACCACTCTCTCCGTGACTCCCTTGTCCGCTCCACACTGCCCTCCAACCCCACACCCGCCACCTTCCCCTGCAACCGCAGGAAGTGCTACACTTGCCCCCACACCTCCTCCCTCACCCCGATCCCAGGCCCCAAGACGACCTTCCATATCAAGCAGATGTTCACCTGCACATCTGCCAATGTGGTATATTGTATCCATTGCACCCGGTGTGGCTCCCTCTACATTGGGGAAACCAAGCGGAGGCTTGGGGACCACTTTGCAGAACACCTCCGCTCGGTTCGCAATAAACAACTGCACCTCCCAGTCGCGAACCATTTCAACTCCCCCTCCCATTCTTTAGATGACATGTCCATCATGGGCCTCCTGCAGTGCCACAATGATGCCACCCGAAGGTTGCAGGAACAGCAACTCATATTCAGCTTGGGAAACCTGCAGCCCAATGGTATCAATGTGGACTTCACAAGCTTCAAAATCTCCCCTTCCCCCACTGCATCCCAAAACCAGCCCAGTTCTTCCCCTCCCCCCAATGCATCCCAAAACCAGCCCAGCTCGTCCCCTCCCCGCACTGCCTCCCAAAACCAGCCCAGCCTGTCCCCACCTCCCTCACCTGTTCTTCCTCTCACCCATCCCTTCCTCCCACCTCAAGCCGCACCTCCATTTCCTACCTACCACCTCATCCTGCCTCCTTGACCCATCCATCTTCCCTGAACTGACCTACCCCCTCGCTACCTCCCCACCTATACTCTCCTCTCTACCTATCTTGTTTTCTCTCCATCTTCGGTCCGCCTCCCCCTCTCTCCCTGTTTATTCCAGAACCCTCACCGCATCCCCCTCTCTGATGAAAGGTCTAGGCCTGATACGTCAGGTTTTGTGCTCCTGAGATGCTGCTTGGCCTGCTGTGTTCATCTAGCTCCACACTTTGTTATCATTGATATGCAACAAGTCATTTGACATTATCTGGATCAATGTATAAATAGATTTCCTTTTAATAAATCTTTGGTGTTGCGCTCTAATGACATAGGGGTGGCACAGTGGCTCAAAGGCTAGCACTTCTACCTCACAGCACTAGGTACCAGGTTCGATTCCACCCTCGGGCGGCTGTCTGTGTGGAGTCTGCACATTCTCCCTGTGTCTGCATGGGTTTCCTCCAGGCACTCCAATTTCCTCCCACAGTCTAAAGATGTGCAGGCTAGGTGGATTGGCCATGCTAAATTGCCTGCAGTGTTCAGGGATGTGTGGATTAGATGGATTATAGTGGGATGGGTCTGGGTGGGATGCTCTGTAAGCCAGTGTGGACTTGTTGGGCTGAAGGGCCTGTTTCCACATTGTCGGGGATCTATGATATGTGGATTGATCAACAGTCAGAGGTCCTGATAGTCATTCTAATTATAAAAATACACGTATATATTTCCTTGTAACTCCCAGCAACATTAATAAAAGAACTGGATTCATCCCGAGTGTGTGAACCTGTATATTCAGATTCCCTTTAAAGATAATAGCCTCAGGCACATCCATTCCAGTGGCAAGCTGTTTGTGTTCTCACACTATCCAATCTGATTCTCTTGGCGGTAAACCCTTAGACAGTGACCCCAACCACAACACAGGAATGAGTTCTTCTCTGGTCACTTGATCAAAACTTTATCTGACTTCCTTAAATCTCTATTAAATCTTTTCTTTGAATTCTCTATGAAGCGATAAAGCCAGTTCCAGGGTACATTGTGTTTGGAACTGGGGCATTGATGGAGTCAAATGGCCATATTTATTCTGTGGGCAGAGTCAAGTTGTAATCCAGAATAAGGCCTTTCAGTTCATTGTTGAAAATTTCCCAATCATCCTCTGTAGTTCACCCTGCAGTGAGACAGAATTTACTTCTTGAAAAATTCATAATTGTATCAAATGTCAGATGTAGGAATTATAGAAAATAACTTTTCAATACCTAATGCAGAAGAAGAGAGTTTGGGGTTGTTTGATGGGCAAGCTTCAAAATAATTCTGTAGACCTGTGGACAATGGCATTTGCTTGTGAGATTTACTGTTACTAATTACAGATTTAAAATAAATCACATCATCAGTTAGTGCAGAGATAATGGGAACTGCAGATGCTGAAGAATTCCAAGATAATAAAATGTGAGGCTGGATGAACACAGCAGGCCAAGCAGCATCTCAGGAGCACAAAAGCTGACGTTTCAGGCCTAGACCCTTCATCAGAGAGGGGGATGGGGAGAGGGAACTGGAATAAATAGGGAGAGAGGGGGAGGCGGACCGAAGATGGAGAGTAAAGAAGATAGGTGGAGAGAGTATAGATGGGGAGGTAGGGAGGGGATAGGTCAGTCCAGGGAAGACGGACAGGTCAAGGAGGTGGGATGAGGTTAGTAGGTGGATGGGGGTGCGGCTTGGGGGGGGGAGGAAGGGATGGGTGAGAGGAAGACCCGGTTAGGGAGGCAGAGACAGGTTGGACTGGTTTTGGGATGCAGTGGGTGGGGGGTGAAGAGCTGGGCTGGTTGTGTGGTGCAGTGGGGGGAGGGGACGAACTGGGCTGGTTTAGGGATGCAGTAGGGGAAGGGGAGATTTTGAAACTGGTGAAGCCCCCACACCTCCTCCCTCACCCCTATCCCAGGCCCCAAGATGACATTCCACATTAAGCAGAGGTTCACCTGCACATCTGCCAATGTGGTATACTGCATCCACTGTACCCGGTGTGGCTTCCTCTACATTGGGGAAACCAAGCGGAGGCTTGGGGACCGCTTTGCAGAACACCTCCGCTCAGTACGCAACAAACAACTGCACCTCCCAGTCGCAAACCATTTCCACTCCCCCTCCCATTCTCTAGATGACATGTCCATCATGGGCCTCCTGCACTGCCACAATGATGCCACCCGAAGGTTGCAGGAACAGCAACTCATATTCCGCCTGGGAACCCTGCAGCCTAATGGTATCAATGTGGACTTCACCAGTTTCAAAATCTCCCCTTCCCCTACTGCATCCCTAAACCAGCCCAGTTCATCCCCTCCCCCCACTGCACCACACAACCAGCCCAGCTCTTCCCCCCCACCCACTGCATCCCAAAACCAGTCCAACCTGTCTCTGCCTCCCTAACCGGTTCTTCCTCTCACCCATCCCTTCCTCCCACCCCAAGCCGCACCCCCATCCACCTACTAACCTCATCCCACCTCCTTGACCTGTCCGTCTTCCCTGGACTGACCTATCCCCTCTCTACCTCCCCACCTATCTTCTTTACTCTCCATCTTCGGTCCGCCTCCCCCTCTCTCCCTATTTACTCCAGTTCCCTCTCCCCATCCCCCTCTCTGATGAAGGGTCTAGGCCCGAAACGTCAGCTTTTGTGCTCCTGAGATGCTGCTTGGCCTGCTCATCCAGCCTCACATTTTATCATCAATTAGTGCAATTGGTCTTACCTCAGTTACTAAGCTGCTTAAAGCTTGAGTCAGTAGATGTTGTTTGTACTGAGCTGGGCTTTATTACTCGAGCTTACTGATCTCACTGGTAAAAGAGAGAGGGCAAACAAGCTAACATTCTTGTTCCTGAATGCTGTCCAGTGACCCATGCATGGATTAGGGACAAGGGAAATCAGCCAGGGTTCCTATTTCTGATCACTGTCCTCTAACGCCTGGGTTAGAGAAAGAGCGAGAGGGAGAAAGAAAACGAGAGAGGGGTCGTCAGCAGGGTTCCAGTTCCTGATCACTGTCCAGTGACTCTTGGATTAGAGAGAGAGAGAACAGGAGCAAGAGTGAGTAAGAGAGAGAGGAATCAGCCAGGGATCCTGCTCCTGATCACTATCCAGTGATATCCAGTGATCATTGGATAAGAGAGAGAGAGGGGTGGGGGGAAATCAGCCCGGGATCCTATTCCTGATCACTGACCAGTGATCCCTGGGGGGGGGGGGGGGGGGGGGAAGAGAGAGAGAGAGAGAGAGACAGAGACAGAGAGAGACAGAGAAACAAAAACAAAGAAACAAACAAAGAAACCTACAGCACAGGAACAGGCCCTTGGGCCCTCCAAGCCTGCGCCAATCAAGATCCTCTGTCTAACCTGTCATCTATTTTCTAAAGGTCTGCGTTCACTTGCTCCCTGCCCATCCATGTACCTGTCCAAATATATCTTAAAAGACGCTAATGTGTCTGCGTCTACCACCTCCGCTGGCAATGCGTTCCAGGCACCCACCACCCTCTGTGTAAAGAACTTTCCACGCATATCTCCCTTAAACTTTCCTCCTCTCACTTTGAACTCATGTCCCCTAGTAATTGAGTCCCCCACTCTGGGAAAAAGCTTTTTGCTGTTCACCCTGTCTACACCCCTCATGATTTTGTGGACCTCAATCAGGTCCCCCTCAATCTCCGTCTTTCTAATGAAAATAATCCTAATCTACTCAACCTCTCTTCATAGCTAGCACCCTCCATACCAGGCAACATCCTGGTGAACCTCCTCTGCACCCTCTCCAAAACATCCACATCCTTTTGGTAATGTGGCGACCAGAACTGTACACAGTACTCCAAATGTGGCCGAACCAAAGTCCTATACAACTGCAACATTACCTGCCAACTCTTGTACTCAATACCCCGTCCAATGAAAGAAAGCATACCATATGCCTTCTTGACCACCCTATTGACCTGCGTTGTCACCTTCAGGGAACAATGGACTTGAACACCCAGATCTCTCTGTTCATCAATTTTCCCTGGGACTTTTCCATTTACAGTATAGTTTGCTCTTGAATTTGATCTTCCAAAATGCATCACCTCGCATTTGCCTGGATTGAACTCCATCTGCCATTTATCTGCCCAACTCTCCAGTCTATCTATATTCTGCTGTAATCTCTGATAGTCCCCTTCACTATCTGCTACTCCACCAATCTTAGTGTCGTCAGCAAACTTGCTGATCAGACCACCTACACTTTCCTCCAGATCATTTATATATATCACAAACAACAGTGGTCCCAGCACAGATCCCTGTGGAACACCACTGGTTACAGGTCTCCAATTTGAGAAACTCCCTTCTACTACTACCCTCTGTCTCCTGTTGCCCAGCCAGTTTTTTTTATCTATCTAGCTAGCACACCCTGGACCCCATGTGACTTCACTTTCTCCATCAGCCTGCCATGGGGAACCTTATCAAACGCCTTACTGAAGTCCATGTATATGACATCTTCAGCCTTTCCCCCAGCAAGCAACTTTGTCACGTCCTCAAAGAATTCTATTCAGTTGGTAAGACATGACCTTCCCTGTACAAAACCATGTTGCCTATCACTGATAAGCCCATTTTCTCCCAAATGGGAATAGATCCTATCCCTCAGTATCTTCTCCAGTAGCTTCCCTACCACTAACGTCAGGCTCACCGGTCGATAATTACCTGGATTACCCTTGCTGCCCCTTTTAAACAAGGGGACAACATTAGCAAGTCTCCAGAACTCTGGGATCTCACCCGTGTCTAAGGACACTGCAAAGATATCTGTTAGGGCCCCGGCTATTTCCTCTCTCGCTTCCCTCAGCAACCTGGGATAGATCCCATCCGGACCTGGGGACTTGTCCACCTTAATGTCTTTTAGGATACCGAACACTTCCTCCTTCCCTACGTCAACTTGACCTAGACTAAGCAAACATCTATCCCTGACCTCAACACCCGTCATGTCCCTCTCCTTAGTGAATACCGATGCAAAGTACTCGTTAAGGATGTCATCCATTTTCTCTGACTCAGCGCATAACTTTCCTTCTTTGTCGTTAAGTGGGCCAATCCTTTCTCTAGTTACCCTCTTGCTGCTTATATATGAATAAAAGGCTTTGGGATTTTCCTTAACCATGTTTGCCAGCAATATCTCATGTCCTCTCTTAGCCCTCTTAATCCCTTTTTTCAGATTCGCTCTACATTCCAGATATTCTTGCAAAGCTTCGTCTGTCTTCAGTCGCCTAGACCTCATGTATGCTTCCTTTTTTCTCTGGGCTAGTCTCACAATTTCACCTGTCATCCATGGCTCTCTAATCTTGCCTTTTCTATTCCTCATTTTCACAGGAACATGTCTCTCCTGCACACTAATCAACCTCTCCTTAAAAGCCTCCCACGTATCAAATGTGGATTTACCCCTCTGCTCCCTCCGCTCCAACCCCAACCTCACCATCAAACCCGCAGACAAGGGTGGCGCAGTGGTAGTATGGCGCACTGACCTCTACATCGCTGAGGCCAGACGCCAACTCTCCGACACCACCTCCTACTGCCTCCTCAATTATGACCCCACACCCGAGCACCAAACCATCATCTCCAACACCATTCACGACCTCATCACCTCAGAGGACCTCCCACCCACAGCCTCCAACCTCATTGTTCCCCAACCCCACACGGCCCGTTTCTATCTCCTTCCCAAAATCCACAAACCTGCCTGCCCTGGTCGACCCATCGTCTCAGCCTGCTCCTGCCCCACCGAACTCATCTCCACCTATCTGGACTCCATTTTCTCCCCTTTGGTCCAGGAACTGCCTACCTACGTCCGTGACACCACCCACGCCCTCCACCTCCTCCAGGACTTCCAATTCCCTGGCCCCCAACACCTCATATTCACCATGGACGTCCAGTCCCTGTACACCTGCATTCCGCATGCAGATGGCCTCAAGGCCCTCCGCTTCTTCCTGTCCCGCAGGCCCGACCAGGCCCCCTCCACCGACACTCTCATCCGCCTGGCTGAACTCGTCCTCACACTCAACAACTTCTCTTTTGACTCCTCCCACTTCCTACAGACTAAAGGGGTGGCCATGGGCACCCGCATGGGCCCCAGCTATGCCTGCCTCTTTGTAGGTTACATGGAACAGTCCCTCTTCCGCACCTACACAGGCCCCAAACCCCACCTCTTCCTCCGGTACATTGATGACTGTATCGGCGCCGCCTCTTGCTCCCCAGAGGAGCTCGAACAGTTCATCCACTTCACCAACACCTTCCACCCCAACCTTCAGTTCACCTGGGCCATCTCCAGCACATCCCTCACCTTCCTGGACCTCTCAGTCTCCATCTCAGGCAACCAGCTTGTAACTGATGTCCATTTCAAGCCCACCGACTCCCACAGCTACCTAGAATACACCTCCTCCCACCCACCCTCCTGCAAAAATTCCATCCCCTATTCCCAATTCCTCCGCCTCCGCCGCATCTGCTCCCACGACAAGACATTCCACTCCCGCACATCCCAGATGTCCAAGTTCTTTAAGGACCGCAACTTTCCCCCCACGGTGATCGAGAACGCCCTTGACCGCGTCTCCCGCATTTCCCGCGACACATCCCTCACACCCCGCCCCCGCCACAACCGCCCCAAGAGGATCCCCCTCGTTCTCACACACCACCCTACCAACCTCCGGATACAACGCATTATCCTCCGACACTTCCGCCATTTACAATCCGACCCCACCACCCAAGACATTTTTCCATCCCCTCCCCTGTCTGCTTTCCGGAGAGACCACTCTCTCCGTGACTCCCTTGTTCGCTCCACACTGCCCTCCAACCCCACCACACCCGGCACCTTCCCCTGCAACCGCAGGAAATGCTACACTTGTCCCCACACCTCCTCCCTCACCCCCATCCCAGGCCCCAAGATGACATTCCACATTAAGCAGAGGTTCACCTGCACATCTGCCAATGTGGTATACTGCATCCACTGTACGCGGTGCGGCTTCCTCTACATTGGGGAAACCAAGCGGAGGCTTGGGGACCGCTTTGCAGAACACCTCCGCTCAGTTCGCAACAAACAACTGCACCTCCCAGTCGCAAACCATTTCCACTCCCCCTCCCATTCCTCAGATGACATGTCCATCATGGGCGTCCTGCAGTGCCACAATGATGCCACCCGAAGGTTGCAGGAACAGCAACTCATATTCCGCCTGGGAACCCTGCAGCCATATGGTATCAATGTGGACTTCACCAGTTTCAAAATCTCCCCTTCCCCTACTGCATCCCTAAACCAGCCCAGTTCATCCCCTCCCCGCACTGCACCACACAACCAGCCCAGCTCTTCCCCCCCACCCACTGCATCCCAAAACCAGTCCAACCTGTCTCTGCCTCCCTAACCGGTTCTTCCTCTCACCCATCCCTTCCTCCCACCCCAAGCCGCACCCCCAGCTATCTACTAACCTCATCCCACCTCCTTGACCTGTCCGTCTCCCCTGGACTGACCTATCCCCTCCCTACCTCCCCACCTACACTCTCTCCACCTATCTTCTTTACTCTCCATCTTCGGTCCGCCTCCCCCTCTCTCCCTATTTATTCCAGTTCCCTCCCCCCATCCCCCTCTCTGATGAAGGGTCTAGGCCCGAAACGTCAGCTTTTGTGCTCCTGAGATGCTGCTTGGCCTGCTGTGTTCATCCAGCCTCACATTTTATTATCTTGGAATCTCCAGCATCTGCAGTTCCCATTATCTCTGGATTTACCTTCAAGCAGTTTCTCCCAATCTACATTCCTCAGATCCTGCCGAATCTTGGTTTAGTCAGCCTTCCCCCAGTTTAGTACTCTTCCTTTAGGACCACTCCCATCCATGTCCATGAATATTGTAAAACTTATGGAATTGTGGTCGCTATTTCCAAAGTAGTCCCCTACTATAATATCAACCACCTGGCCAGGTTCATTCCCCAGCACCAGGTCCAGTATGGCCCTTTCCCGAGTTGGACTACATACATACTGCTCTAGAAAACCCTCCTGGACACACCTTACAAATTCTGCTCCATCTTGACCCCTAACACTGAATGAATCCCAGTCAATGTTGGGGAAAATTACAATCTCCCATCACCACCACCCTGTTGCTCCTACACCTTTCCATTATCTGTTTACATATTTGTACCTCTATCTCACGCTCGCTGTTGGGAGGCCTGTAGTACAGCCCCAGCATTGTTACTGCACCCTTCCTATTTCTGAGTTCTACCCACATTGCCTCACTGCTTGAGTCCTCCATGGGGCCCTCCTTCAGTACGGTGGTGATGTCGTCTTTGACCAGTACTGCAACTCCTCCACCCCTTTTACCTCCCTCTCCATCCCGCCTGAAGCATCAATATCCTGGGACAACTAGTTGCCAATCATGCCCTTCCCTCAACCAAGTCTCATTAATAGCAATAACATCATACTCCCTGGTACTGATCCAAGCCCTAAGTTCATCTGCCTTATCTACTACACTTCTCGCATTAAAACAAATGCACCTCAGACCACCTGTCCCTTTGTGTTCACCATCTGCTCCCCGACTACTATTCCCTTTAGTCACACTGACTCCATTATCTAGTTCCCTACAGGCTTTCATTTCTACCTCTTTTCTGTCCAATATTTGGTTCCCATCCCCCTGCCACATTAGTTTAAACCCTACCCCACAGCATTAGCAAAAGCACCCCCAAGGACATTGGCTCCAGTCCGGTTTAGGTGTAGACCGTCCAATTTGTAATAATCCAACCTTCCCCAGAACCGGTTCCAATGTCCCAAAAATCTGAACCCCTCCCTCCTACACCATCTCTCAAGCCACGCCTTCATCCTAGCTTTTCTTTCATTTCTACACCGACTGGCACGTGGCACTGGTAGCAATCCGGAGATTACTACCTTTGAGGTCCTACTTTTTAACTTGGCTCCTAACTCCCTAAATTCTGCTTGTAGGTCCTCATCCCGTTTTCTGCCTATATCGTTGGTGCCTATATGCACCATGACAACTGGCTGTTCGCCCTCCCTCTTCAGAATGTTCTGCAGCCGATCGGAGACCTCCCTGACCCGTGCACCTGGGAGGCAACATACCATTCGGGAGTCCTGTTTTCGACCACAGAACCGCCTATCTACGCCCCTTACAATTGAATCCCCAATGACTATCACCCTTCCACTCCTTTTCCTGCCCTTCTGTACAGCAGAGCCAGCCATGGTGAGTGTGAGAGATAGAGGTAGAGGTAGCAGGGGAAATTATCCAGGGATCCTGATCTTACAGACATAAAAATTAGGAGTAGAAACACGCAATTCAGAACCTTGAGCCCCTCAATAAGATCATGGCTGATCTGTTTCTGTTTAGAATTCCACATTCCAATCTAATCTGATAGATTCTTGTTGAGGAGGGAAATCAAAAGTTATCTACCTTTGTCTTAAAAATATTTAATGCCTCACCTGACTTCTGAGGCAGAAAGTTCCAAAATGACACAACCTTCCAAGAGATAAAAATTCCCTTAATCTCTGATCTCACTTTAAAACCATGACCCCTCATTCTGGACTGACCTACAACAGGAAACATGATCATCATGTCAAGACCATTCAGAATCTTAAACACTTCAAACAAGTCACACCTCACTCCTCCAAACTCCAACAGGCTCAGATTGTCCAAATTCTCCCCATGAGACACTCACTCATTCCAGGTGCTAATGTAGTAAACATGCTCAAAAATGCCAAGAATGCATCGACATCCTTCCTTAAATAAAGAGACCAAAACTGCACACAGTATTCATGATATGGGTCTCACCAATGCCCTTTGTAAATGTAGCAGAATATTTTTACTTTTATGTTCAATTTCTCTTGTAATGAAAGATAGTGTCCTGTTAGCCTCTTGAACACTTGCTGTATCTGCAGGCTGACTTTCTGTGACTCACATACTAGCATAACTAGATCCTTCCACAAATTCTGCAGTCATTCTCCATTTAGGTAAATATTTTATATTTTTATTCCTCATGTCAAAGAGGACAACTTCACATTTTCCTATATTATGTGCCCAATCTGCCAGATTTTTGCGCACTCACTCAACCGATCTATAATCAGTCTGCAAACTTCTTAGTTTTCTTTATGACATACTTTCTTACCTATCTTTGTGTCACCTGAAATTTTAGTTGTTGTGCCTTGGCTTCCCTTATCTAAGTATTTTTTTCAATTCTTTTGTGGGATGTGAGCGTCCCTAGCTGGCCAGCATTTCTTGCCCGTCCCTAGTTGGCCCTTGAAAAAGGTGGTGGTGAGCTGCCTTCTTGAACCACTGCAGTCCCCCTGCTGTGGGTTGACCCACAATGCTATTAGGGAGGGAATTCCAGGATTTTGGCTCATGGACAGTGAAGGAACGGTAATATATTTCCAAGTTAGGACGCTGAGTGACTTGGAGAGGAACTTGAAGGTGGTGGTGTTCCCAAGTCATTGATATAAATTGTATACAGCTGAGACTTAAAACAGACTGTTACGGGAACCCACTTGTCACATTTATACATACACATTGTTTCCTAATAAGTTCCTTGCTATAACGTGCTCTCCTACTTTATATCATAACCTCTTGTGTGGTGTTTGTCAATGCCTTCTCAAGTTCCAATAAGTTTATATGCTCTCCTTTGCCATAGGACATGTTAATTCTCCAACAAATTACAATAAATTGGTTAAATATAATGTACTTTTCATGAAACCATATTGAATCTTCCCAATTGCCTTTAATTTTTCCAACAGTCCAGTTACACCTCCTAAATAATCCATTTTAACACCTTCCCCACAACAGGCGTCAAGCTAACTGGCCTACAGTTTCCTGTTTACTGCCTCCCTCCCTCTTGAACAAAGAGGTTATACTTGCTACTTTCCAGTCTAATGAAAACTTCACAGAATCTGGAGACCATTGGAAAATCAACATTGGCACATCTATCTCATCACCCTCCTCTTTTAGGACTCTAGGATGAGGTCCATCAGGAGTCAGGACTTGTCAACTCACAGCTTCTTCAGTTTGCTCAGTGCTACTTCTGTCCCAAATTAAAATAAAGTTTTTATGTAAATGTACAGACTTGAATACTGTTTAAATGTTTTTGGAGTTTAACAACAACATTTCACAGCAAACAATTTGAATGCTGTGATAAAGACAAAAATAGTGAGCTTTGAGAAGATTTGTAGCTCAGGTTGAGGTTCTGGATGTGAGTTTGCTCGCTGAGCTGGAAGGTTAGTTTTCAGATGTTTCGTCACTTTTTTTTGTTTATTTGAAAAAATATACTTTATTCATAAGGTGTACAAAAAAAATAAAACATATTTATACACCTACCCAGTCATGCAAGCTGCTCCGGGTTCCCCAGGGGGTACATACATCAACTAAAGTAAAAAAACAAACAAAGAAGAAAAAAAAAACAAAGCAAGGAAAATACCGCGGCAGTCGTCACCCTGCACAGTCCCAGTTGGCCCCCTGACCAGTTGGGGAAGGCGCCGGCTGGGCCCAGTGACCAGATAGGGCCCTTTTTCCTATTCTGGACGAGAGGTTTCATACTGTGGTCTTTCCCCACTGCGCCTTGGCGGCGGCTGCCCCGAGCTTTAGCACGTCCCTCAGCACGTAGTCCTGGACCTTGGAGTGCGCCAGTCTGCAACACTTGGTTGGGGTCAGTTCTTTCAGCTGGCAGACCAGCAAGTTGCGGGCAGACCAAACAGCGTCTTTCACCGCATTGATGGTCCTCCAGGCGCAGTTGACGTTGGTCTCAGTGTGCGTCCCGGGAAACAGCCCGTAGAGCACGGAGTCCCGCGTCACGGAGCTGCTTGGGACGAACCTCGACAAATACCACTGCATCCCCTCAAGACCTCATGAGCATAGGCACACTCCAGGAGGAGGTGATCGACAGTCTCGTCCCCCCCCGCAGCCACCTTGAGGGCTGCGTGCGGTGGCGCAGAGATTCCAGGCATGCAAAAAGGATCTCACTGGCAGAGCCCCTCTCACCGCCAGCCAAGCAATGTCCTTGTGCTTGTTTGAAAGTTCTGGCGATGAGGCATTCTGCCAAACGACTTTGGCAGTCTGCGTGGGGAACCACACGATGGGATCCACCCTCTCCTTTTCCCGAAGGGTCTCGAGGATACTACGTGCTGACCACTGCCTGATGGCCTTGTGGTCAAAGGTGTTTCCTTTTAAAAATTACTCCATGAAGGACAGGTGGTACGGAACAGTCCAATTACTCGGAGCGTTCCGCGGCAACGAGGCCAGGCCCATCCTTTGCAACACCGGGGACAGGTAGAACCTCAGTAAGTAGTGACACTTGGTGTTTGCGTACTGAGGATCTACGCACAGCTTGATGCAGCCGCACACAAAGGTAGCCGTCAGGGCGAGGGTGGTGTTCGGTACGCCCTATCCTCCATTTTCCAGGTCTTTGTACATGGTGTCCCTGCGGACCCGGTCCATCCTCGACCCCCAAATGACGTGGAAGATGGCCAGGTGACCGCAGCGGCGCAGGTCCAGGGAATAGGCCAGGCGTGCGCCACATACAACAGTACCGAAAGCCCCTCGCACCTGACAACCAGGTTCTTACCCGCGACGGAGAGGGACCGGAGCGTCCACCTGCCCAGCTTCTGCTTCAATTTGGTGATACGCTCCTCCCAAGTCTTAGTGCACGCCCCAGCTCCACCAAACCAAACACCCAGCACCTTCAGGTAGTCTGTCCTGACGGTGAAGGGGATGAAGGAGCGGTCGTTCCAGTTCCCGAAGAACATGACCTCGCTCTTACCCCTATTGACTTTGGCACCCGAGGCCAGTTCAAACTGGCCGCAGATGTCCAATAGTCTACTCACCGACCGACGATCGGTGCAGAAGACGGCAACATTGTCCATGTACAGGGAGGTCTTGATCTGAAGGCCTCCGCTGCCTGGGATAGTCACGCCCTTCAGGCTCACGTCCTTCCTGATGGATGCGGCGAAGGGCTCCACACAGCACACCAAGGCAGGAGAGAGCGGGCAGCCCTGCCTGACTCCAGATCTGACAGGAAAACTGTCCGATTCCCACCGCTACACCGCTGTAGTGAGACTGCGCTAACGATGTTGGTGTAGAGAAGCCGGATCCAATTGCGGATGCCCTCCCCGAACCCCAATTTGGAGAGGACGGCCCTCATGTAAGCACGAGACCCTGTTCAAGGCCTTCTCCTGGTCCAGGCTGATGAGGCAGGTGTCCACCCACCTGTCCTGTACGTAGGCGATCGTATCCCTGATGAGCGTGAGGCTCTCAGCGATCTTCCTGCCCGGCACAGCACAGGTTTGGTCAGGGTGAATCACCGACTCCAGGACAGACCTAACCCGGTTGGCTATGACCTTGGCCAGGATTTTGTAGTCCACGTTCAATAGTGAAATGGGACGCCAATTCTTAATTCCTTCCCTCTCCCCCTTCCTCTTGTAAATGAGGGTGATGATGCCCTTCCTCAGGGACTTGCACATTTCCCCTGCCCGAAGCGCACTATCGTACACCTCCAGCAGGTCCTGGCCGACCAGGTCCCACAGAGCGGAATACAGCTCGACCAGTAAGCCGTCGCTCCCGGGAGTCTTATTCCTCTCCAAGGACTTCAGGGCTCTGGTCAGCTTGTCCAGGGATATCGGCCGGTCCAGCCACTCCCTCGTGCCGTCATCTAAGATCTCCGTGATAGACGACAGGAACGACTCGGAGGCCGTGCTGTCCGTGGGCTTCGTGTCGTACAGTCCGGCATAGAAGGATCTGCTGATCCTCAAAATGTCGGGCCAAGACGACGTCACCGAGCTGTCGTCCTCCTTCAGCCGGCTGAGCACAGAGCTCTCTTTGTGCACCTTCTGAAAGAAGAAACGTGAGCACGTCTCGTCCTGCTCCACGGAGCGGACCCTGGACCGGAAGATTATCCTGGAGGTCTCCGCGGTGAAGAGCGAAGCTTGCTGGCCCCTCACCTTGGAGGTCCTCCATGACATCGACCCCCATCAACTGCAGAAGGAGCAGGTTCTGCACCCTTTTCTGGAGTCGCGACAGTTTTCCCCGCCTCTCCCTCGCCTTCCGAACACCCTTGAGGACAAGGAACCTCTTGATGTTCTCCTTCACCGTCTCCCACCAGTCGCCCGGAGACTCAAAGAGGGGTTTCACGGTTCTCCAACCGGCGTACTCACTCTTAAGCTCCTCGACGTTCTCTGGGGTCAGAGTCGTGTTGAGCTTCCACGTCCCCTTGCCGGCCGGCTGGTCGTCCTGTAAGTGACAGTAGGCCAGCAGGAGGCAGTGGTCAGAGAAGAACACCGGCTTGACGCCGGTGGACCCGACCGAGAATGCCCGTGACACAAACAGGAAGTCTATCCTTGAGCGAATAGACCCGTCTGGCCGCGACCAGGTGTACCTCCGCTGCGCTCCGTCTGCAGGGGTGCTGAAGACGTTGAGCAGCTTGGCGTCCTTCACCGTGCCCATCAGGAATCTGGACGTGACGTCCAGTTGACTCCCCCCCCCACCGTCCCCACGCCGGATCTTCCATCTGCATCAATAGTGCAGTTGAAGTCTCCGCCCAGGATGACCGGCCTGGATGTAGCCAGCAGGGGTGGAAGCCGCAGCAGGACAGCCAACCGCTCACTCCGTACCGCTGGGGCGTACACGTTGATCAGCCTCAGGGGAGCGTTCCTGTAGGTGACATCAGCCACTAGGAGGTGCCCCCCCACCACTTCCTGAACTTGAGAGACGGTGAAGTTGCGCCCCCGCAGCAGAATAGCCAGGCCCAAGCAGCGACAGTCGTTACCCCCCGACCAGATCGAAGGCCCACAAGTCCAGGCGCCGGACCATTTCCCGTACCTGCCGAGGTGCGGTATCCCGCACTCCTGCAGAAACAGGAGGTCTGCCTTGACGGTGGTCAGGTAGGCCAACGTGGACACACATCTTGCGGTGGACTTGACGCTGCGCACATTAATGCTCGCAACTCTTACCCCCATCCTGGGCAGTGACCGCAGTACCCTCCCCAAGTCCAAGGTCCAGCCCCTCCATCTGTTCCTTCATGCCCATTGCCCAGGCTAACTGCTGGATGCTCTTCGGGCTGAGGAAACCGTCCGTGCTGCCTTCCGGGTGGCATCCCCCCGTCGGGGGTACGGAGGCAGGAGGGTCCAGCTCTGGGTCAGGCTGGGGACGCGCTGTTTCCTCCTTCTTGCCTGGAAGTTCCAGGGGTCCCTCCAGTGCCCCAGCGGCACGTGACTGGGTGTCGGAGGGAGCCTCAGGAAACCTCCCGTCACCTGGAAGCGTGGTGCTGCTTTCCTTCTCCCTGGAGATCTTTAACTTCTGCTTCGGGCGGGCCCTCTCTGAATCCCCCTCGTCAATGGAGCTCTTATAGCCCCCCTGTAGCTGCCTCTTCCCGCCTGATGGTGGCGGTTCCTGGGCCCGCCGACGCACCTTCCTCCTCGCTTTCCGGACCGTTGTCCACTCCCCTGGGTCGCCTGTCGCCGCCTCCATCGACTGCGGGTTGTCGGGGTGGGGGGTGGGGGGAGCGGAGCCTGCAGGGGCGCTTTGCTGGCCTCGGGCCCATCCTGCGGGGCTGGGCACTCCTGCACGACCTGGCCCTCCTGCACATTAGTGGGGTCCTTGCTGGGCCCTGATGCCTTCCTCTCCTCCGGGGGGCTGGTCCCGCATTGCCCCTGCCGGCGACCTGGGCGTAGATGGTCCCCCGCTGCGGGCATGCCCTATAGAGGTGGCCCGCTTCCCCGCAAAGGTTGCAGCTTTTCTCTGTGGGCAATCCTTTGCAAGGTGTCCCTCCTCCCTGCAGTTCCTGCAGATGGTGGCTTTGCAGTCGGCGGCCACGTGACCTGACCTACCACAGGCATGGCAGACTTTAGGTTGCCCTGCATAGGTCAGGTAGCCCTTACTCCCACCGATCGCGAAGCTGGACAGTGGGTGTACGACATTCCTGTCCGCGCTCATCCTCAGCGTCACCTTGACCTGCCTCTTACTGGTCCGGATGCCAAAGGGGTCCATGATGTCAGTTAGGTCCCCTTCCACCTTCACGTACCTTCCAAGGAAGGTCAGGACATCAACTGCTGGCACATGCGGGTTGTACATGTGTACAGTCACCATACGGCTCCTCTGCGCTGGCATCACAAACAGCGGGACAGCGGTCAATACAGAGAAGGGGCCCTCACCTCCTTTCTCCTTGAAAACCTCCAGGAAGCGCTCACAAAGCTTGGCACTCCTGAAGGTCATGTCGTAAAAACCTCCTCCGGGGAAATCCTGCAGGCAGTAAATGTCCGCAGCAGCGAACCCGCAACAGTCCAACAGGACCCTCTTCACGAAGAAGGTGCGGTCCACAGGTGCACCTTCATCCACCTTCTTCACGGAAACACGGATAGTGTTCCGGACCCCCTGACCTGGGGCACGAGCACTTGCCGCAGCCATCGTTGCAGGTTGGCTGCTCCCCTGAACCAGCGTTAGGCCGAAGCCAGCATTAAGATCCACCGGTTGCACGGGTGCACAGCCAACCCGGCGTTTTCCTTTCACCTCCAACACAGCGCTCTCCTCCTCTCGGTCCACAAGAGAGTGGGTCGTTATTTTGTTCCGCATGTAGGCTGGTTCACTGAGCTGGAAGGTCCGTTCCCAGATGCCTCATCACCATACTAGGTAACATCATCAGTGAGCCTCCGATGAAGCGCTGGTGTTATGTCCCGCTTTCTATTTATCTGGTTAGGGTTCCTTGGGTTGGTGATGTCATTTCCTGTGTTGGTGATGTCATTTCCTGTTCTTTTTCTCAGGGGATGGTAGATTGTCTCCAAATCAATGTGTTTGTTGATGGAGTTCTGGTTGGAATGCCATGCTTCTAGGAATTCTCGTGCATGTCTCTGTTTGGCTTGTCCTAGGATGGGTGTGTTGTCCCAATCAAAGTGGTGTCCTTCCTTATCTGTATGTAAGGATACGAGTGATAGTGGGTCATGTCGTTTTGTGGCTAGTTGATGTTCATGTATCCTGGTGGCTGGCTTTCTGCCAGTTTGTCCAATGTAGTGTTTGTCACAGTTCTTGCAAGGTATTTTGTAGATGATGTTCGTTTTATTTGTTGTCTGTATAGGGTCTTTTAAGTTCATTAGCTGCTGTTTTAGTGTGTTGGTGGGTTTGTGGGCTACCCAACACCATCCCAACACCCACAAACGAAGCTGCATTAGAACATTATTCCAACGAGCCACCACACACTGCAGCACAAAGGAACTACGCAGAGCAGAGGAAAATCACCTATACAGCGTATTCAAAAAGAATGGGTACCCTATGAACACAGTCCGCCGATTCCTCAGCAATAAACCCAAACAAACAGACAAAACGGGCTCAGAAACCATAACCACTCTCCCCTACATCAAAGACATTTCCGAAAATGACTGCCAGACTACTCGGACCTCTTGATGATGTTACCTAGAATGGTGACGAAACGTCTGAAAACGAACCTCCCAGCTCAGCGAGCAAACTCACATCCAGAAAGACAAAAATCTTTACTACTGATGACTATGAACAGATCTTAATCAGCAGAGGGAGCTGTGTGTCTGCAGGAAAGAACAGCTAATATCCAAGGTATTGCCCTGGTCAACTTTCCTGATCTTCTGATGCTGCCTGGCCTACTGTGTTCCTCTGAGGGTCCCAACCCAAAATGTCAACTTTCTTGCTGTGGCCTGGCCTGCTGTGTTCCTCCAGCACCACACCGTTTTCTCTGACTCCAACATCTGCAGTTCTTGCTAACTCTTGCTGCCATGGTGTTCTCTCTGTTACGAGTAACTAAGGGGTCACTGAGACCAGTTGTATTTTTTTATTCACTTGTGGCACATGGACATTGCTGGCTGGGTCCAGCATTTATTGCCCGTCCCTTGCTGTCTTTGAGAAGATGGTGATGAGCTGCCATCTTGAACCACTGCAGTCAATGTATTATAGATAGACCCACTATGCCATTAGGGAGGGAATTCCAGGATTTTGACCCAGTGACAGCAAAGGAATGGCGATATATTTCCAAGTCAGGATGGTGAGTGGCTTGGAGGGGAGCTCGCAGAGAGTGGTGTTCCAGAATAATAAGACAATTAGCTTAACATTAGTCATGCAAAAACATTAGCGTCTATTATAAAGGATGTAACAGCAGAACATTTAGCAATGCAGAATATAATCAGGCAGTCAGCATGACTTCATGAAATAAGTTATGATTTGCCTGGAGAGCATGCAAAACAATACTTTTCACTGTATCTCTGTACATCTGGCAATAAATCAACTCAAGGGAATATTATGCCTGACAAATTTATTAGAATTCTCTGAGGAGCTACAAGCAGGATAAAAGGGGACCATTAGATGTAATATACTTAAATTTCCAAGAGGTATTTGATAAGGTACAGCATACAAGACTACTTAAAATACAAACTATGGTATTGGAGATAGTACTTAACATGGCTTGAGGATTGGCTAACTAACAGAAGGCAGGGAGTTGGGACATTTTCAGGATGGAAATCTACAACCAGTGGAGCGCTGCCGGGTCACATTTACTTCCAAAATTTGTTAATGATTTAGATGAGAGAAATTAATGTGCATTGTATAGTTTGTGAATGACACAAAAATAAGTGGGAAGGCTAGTGTTGAGGGCCCTGACAAAGAGTCTACAGAGATGTAGATAGGTTATGAGTGTGAGTAATATCTTGGCAGATAGAGTATAATATGGGAAAATGTTCGAGTACATGCTGTTTTGGTAGGAAGAATAGAGCAGCTGAAGTTATTTAAATGGAGACTAACTGCGAAAAGTTGCACCACAGAGGAATTTAGTTGTCTTTATGCATAAAATCACAAAAAAGGTAGCACACAGGATAACCAGTATTAGAAAAGGCAAATAGTATGTTGGTTTTTACTTCACAGGGAATCAGTACGAATATAGGGAAGACTTACTGAGACTATACAAGGCACTAGATAGGTTAGTACTGCACTGATTCTTCTGTCCTGTTACTTCTGGGATGGTCATAAAAGTTAATGATTTAGTAAAAGAATGCAAAGACCCCAATTAACCTGTCTGATGGAATCAGGTTAACAGAAAACATTGACCAGGTTCCTCCTCTTACCAAAAGTTAGTATTTATTACAAATAAGTAAATTCTAATCACAAGTAAACAGCTATGAGCTGGCAATATGTGTCTCTACTAGTTAAAACTCTAATTGCATCCCTCCCACCCAATTTCAAACTCCCAGGCACAGGCCACAAAAATACATGTGCTCACAAGAGGAGGGATGAAAACCTAGGAATCACAATTGTATAGGACCAGTCTGAAGCGCTGGCCAAGGTGATGCTTTTGGCTTGCTAAAGCTTTGTTTTTCAATCTCTTTTCTCCAGGTTCCTCCACTTCTCCACAGGAGGAACTGGACAACTGGGACACTAACTGCAGTCTTAGTTACTGTTTAAATGCAATAGATTACAACAACGTGATGGAGAAAATAAGTGACTTACATCAGATATTTTTATCACAATAAGAGGTAACATACAACCTGCCCTTCCAGAGGTCTGTAGGCTTCTCACCATATCATTCACACCCACAAGCTGTACAGCTACTCAGGAGATAATGGGAACTGCCAATGCTGGAGAATCCGAGATAAAGTGTAGAGCTGGATGAACACAGCAGGCCAAGCAACATCTTAGGAGCACAAAAGCTGACATTTCGGGCTTAGACCGTTCACCAGAAAGGGTCCAGGCCCGAAACATCAGCTTTTGTGCTCCTAAGATGCTGCTTGGCCGGCTGTGTTCATCCAGCTCCACACTTTGTTATCTCAGCTACTCAGGAACTCAGAGTTAGCATCCATGATTGTCACAACTACACAAACTAATCAGCTATTTCTTGCTGGCTAATTCTCACTCTGCACACAGCCCTTTTGCTGAGGCTTATACAATCAGCTACCACCACAGCTTCAACAAAGCAGATGCTTATATTCCACACACAAGTATTAGGAATAACACAGTGTCGAGCTGGATGAACACAGCTAGCCAGGCAGCATCAGAGAAGCAGGAAAGTTGATGTTTCAGGTTGGGACCCTTTTTCAGAAATGAGGGAGGGGGAAGGGAGCTCAAAAATAAATAAATAGAGGAGGGGTGAGGCTGGGAAAGTAGGTGGGACGGTGTTAGGTGAGTGCAGGTAGGGAGTGGTGGGGATTGGTCAGTGAGGTGGGTGGAGCAGATAGGTGGGAGAAGATGGGCAAGTTGTGTCAGGTCAAGGAGGCTGGAATGAGAGAGAGGGTTGGATATGGGATGAGGTTGGGGGTGAGGAGATTTTAAAACAGGAAAAATCCACATTTAGGTCATTGGGCTGTAAACTCCCAAGGTGGAATATCAGGTGCTGCTCCTACAGTTTCCGGGGTGTCAGGAATTTGTTTTTAGAAGTACAGCAATCCCTCCTTGGTTTCAAAACAATCATTTTTTTTCCATTTTAGACCACCAAAGGCACAGAAAGTATCTCTGGAAACCATCTAGAAACCGATATCCATTTCAAGCCCACTGACTCCCACAGCTACCCAGAATACACCTCCTCCCACCCACCTTCCTGCAAAAATGCCATCCCCTATTCCCAATTCCTTCACCTAAGCTGCATCTCCTCCAAGGATGAGGTATTCCACTCCTGTACATTTCAGATGTCCTCGTTTTTCAAGGACTGCAACTTCCCCCTCTCAGTGGTCAAGAACGCCCTCGACTGTGTTTCCCACAACTCGTCCCTCACAACCCCCCACCACACTCGCAATAATACCCAAAGCAGAATTCCCCTCAGCCTCATGTACCACCCCACCAATGTAGAGATCCCATGCATCATCCACTTTCACACTCTGCAATCCGACCTTGCCACCAAAGACATTTTTCCCTCCCCATCCTTATCTGTTTTTCGGGGGGACCACTTTCCCCAGGACTCCCTTGTATGCTCCACACTTCCCACCAGCCCCACCACACCCAACACGTTTCCCCACAACTGCAGGAAGCACTACATCTGCCCCTACACCACCACCCTCACGCCCATCCCAGGCCCTAAGACTTTCCACAGCAAGCAAATGTTCATTTGCACATGTGCTAATGTGGTATTCTGCATCCGCTGTTCTCGTTGTGGCCTCCTCTACATTGGAGAAACCAAGTGGAGGCTTGGGGATTGTTTTGCAGAACACCTTCGCTCGGTTCGCACTAAACAACTGCACCTCCCAGTCATGAACTATTTCCATTCCTCCTCCCATTCCTCAGACAACATGTCCATCCTGGGCCTCCTGCAGTGCCACAACGATGCCACCCGAAGGTTGCAGGAACAGCAACTCATATTCTGCTTGGGAACCCTGCAGCCCAGTGGTATCAATGTGAACTTCACAAGTTTCAAAATCTCCCCTCCCCCTATCACATCCCAAAACCAGCCCAGCTCGTCCCTGCCTCATTAACCTGTCCTTCCTCCCACCTCAAGCCCAACCCCATCTCCTACCTACTAACCTCATTCCAGCCCCTTGACCTGTCCGTCCTCCCTGGACTGACCTATCTCCTCCCTACTTCCCCATTTACACTGACCTTTACTGGCTCCATCCCCGTGTCTTTGACCTGTCTGTCTCCTCTCCATCTATCTTCTCCTCTATCCATCTTCTGTCTGCCTCCCCTTCTTCCCCTCCCCCATTTCTGAAAAGGAGTCTAGGCCTGAAACATCAGCCTTCCTGCTCCTCTAATGCTGCTTGACCTGCTGTGTTCATCCAGCTCCACCCCTTGTTATCTCTTCTCCATAAGTCATTTTTTTATTCACTCATGATGTGGATGTCTCTGGTTAGGCCATTTTATGAAGTTTGCACGTTCCCCCCATGTCTGCACGGGTTTCCTCCCACAGTCCAAATACGTGCAGGTTAGGTGGATTGGCCATTGCTAAATTGTCCATAGTGTTCAGGGATGTGTAGATTAGGTGGGTTATCACAGGATGTGTCTGGGTGGGATATCTGAGGGTCAGTGTGAATTGTTGGACCAAAGGGCCTGTTTCTGCATTGTAGGAATTCTATGATCTTTACTTTTATATTCAATTCCTCTTTGCAATAAACGATAGCATCCCATTAGCTTTCTTGAATATATGCCGTATCTGCACACTATTTTCTGCGCCTCATGCACTAAAATACTAAAATTCCTCTGGCCCTCAAAATTTTGCAGTCATTCTTCATTTAAATAATCACTTTTTCATTTTTCCTGCCAGAGAACAACTTCACATTATATTTCACCTGTAGCTCTTTGTCCATTCATTTCACCTATTGATATTGGTCTACAACTCCCTCATATTTTGTCCACAACATGCATTCCTACCACATAATGTTAACTGTGTTTCTCTGTACACAGATGCTGCCAGACTTGCTGAGTTTCTCCTGCACTTTGCTTTTGATTTTCCTCATTTGGTTGTCGTGAACTTTGTGCTGGCAGATATGGCTCAGTTGGTAGCATTCCTGCCTCCAAACCAGAACAATGGGTGTTCAAGTCATACAGTAAAGACTTGAGCACAGAAATCAAGATGGGCATTCTCATACACTAGTAAGGATGTACTGCTCTGTCAAAGACAATAACCTTTTTTTTTGTGCGGAGACAGTATTTTGAAACTCTGGCGACAGTAAAAATCCCAAAGGGCAGGAGAATTATGTTGGTGTTCTGGACAATAGTTATGCCTCAATTCACGTCATAAAATATTATCTGGTCATTATCATAATGTTTGTGAATGCTGTGTTCCCTATTTCAGAAGTACTTCACTAAGTGTGTAATTGGCCATCCTGTAAGGGTAGGGAGTGTTATATGAATGATGTTTTTCTTAATTACGAATACGCTGGAAGGTCGTGACAACTTTGAAAACAGAACTGGATAAATACTTACAAGAAAAACTTACGTAGGACTTTTAAGAAAGAGGTGGCGTATAGACATAACGGGATGAATGGCCTCATTCTATGCAATATCATTAATGTCTCACTATTTAAATCCTTATACCCCCTGCAACAAAATTAATTCCCGAGCGAAGGTTGTGCTACAGATAAGTAAGTCCTGATCCTCTAATAATGTCAGCCATTCTGTCAAGCAACAGGACCTAACACTGGCAGAGAGCATGCGCACTTCCCCACCCTCACCCGCCAAACCCGGACAGCGCAGGCGCGGTGATTGCGGACGTGTTCGAGACTGTGTGGGAGCTGAGGGTTCTATTGGGGCTGGTTACCGTGGAAACGGTGGCCTGCATGGGCTGCGGGCACCGCGGAGCCTGAGCGGAGGGCGGCTGTGGTGAGAGAGCTCAGTCCGGGCAGCTGGTTGCAGCGCGTCGTGCTGGCAGGGAACTGCGGTGTAGCCCAGCAGGTGGGGACGCAGACTTCACTTGAAACAAGAGGCCGGGGCTTTAGCATCGAAATAAGCCGGCCCCCAGACCTGAACCGCATCCGAATCTTGGATCGGGCCCTGGTCCTGATTGGATCCGACCCCAGTGCAGGTATGGTATTCCTTATGGCTGGATAGTTGTATTCTGTATACACCACAGAGACTGCGTCCATTAACAAAAGCAAAATGCCCTGGATACTGGAAATATGAAATAACAAACATCAAGTGCTGGAGAAACACAGTAGGTCACAGTGTCAGACCCCCATTGGGTCATAATGAAACAGACCCTTTGGTCCGAAAATAGTAGGAACTGCTGATGCTGGAGAACCTGAGATAACAAGGTGTGGAGCTGGATGAACACAGCAGGCCAAGCAGCCTCAGGAGCAGGAAAGCTGACGTTTTGGGTCTGGACCCTTCTTCAGACCCTTCGGTCCAACTTGTTCATGCCCACCAGATATCCTAAATTGATCTAATTCCATTTGACCCATATTCCTCTAAACCCTTCCTATTCATATATGCACCCAGATGCCTTTCAAATTGCACCAGCCTCCACCACTTTCTGTGGCAGTTTGTTCTACACGTGCACTACCCTCTGCATGAAAGAGTTGCTCCTCAGGTTCCTTTTAAATCTTTGCTCTGTCACCTTAAACCTAGGCCCTCTTGTTTTGGATTCCATACCGTAGGAAAAAGACCTCGAATATGCTCCAGAGGAAAAAGTCCCAGCCTACTCAGCCTCTCCTTTTGGAGAGTTACTGGCTCTAGACTCTCAGCAATAGATATTAGGGCCCTTTTCTGGTTGACTTTTGAATAGCGAAAATAGAGAAACCTCCAAAGCAGTCAGTGAGGCTTTTGGTTGTGTGTGTGTGTGTGTGTGTGTGTGTGTGTGTGTGTGTGTGTGTGGGGGGGGGGGGTGAATAAAGGGAAAACAAAAAGAAAACAAAAATTTTGTTTATTGAAGGAAGTTGAATGAGCTTTAAGCTTTTGCTGAAGTAGAGGTGATTAAAAGTGAAGGAGAATACTTATTAACTGTCTTCTAAATCAAGAAAGATGGCCCACTTGTGGGAAAGTGAGGAAGTTTTTTTGTATTGCATTTGTTTGTAAAGATAAGTTGGTAAAGTGGAATTGAGCAAGTCTGATCAGTATAATCATCCTGTTGTAAATTAAAGCAGTATTCTGCTATAGCTCTGACCTGGTGTCAACAGGGGTTTATTCAGTCCTTTTTTTGGGGGGGGGTTATTGAAGTAGTATGGGTGAAAGATTCAGTAAAGCATGGTTATATGATGCTATGACTCTTATGCTCTTTGATCATTTCATTTTAAAAATATCATATTTAAAAACTTCAAAAACAGACAGGGATGTCTTTTGGAAACTAAGAAACTGCAATGTCATTTTGCATAATGCTTTCACATCACTTGGGAGATACAATTTTTATAACTGATGGCAGGCACTAGACTGCTGTATTTAAATAAAAAATGTCTGTCCTAGATAGAACTACTATCCTTTGCCTCAGTAGAAACCGCTGAAAAAAGTATTTAGGTAAAAGGTTCCCATTCCTACCCATTATCCAAAAACCCCTGCCATGTGCACAGATGTCAGGTTAAACCTGGACTAAAATCAGTGTGATGCTTTCTATGGATAATTAACCTGCCAGTATTCAGCATTTAGCCTAATTTACCAAATGTGCCATTTTAGGTAGTTTGTAAATGAACAATAAATATCTGTGGAATTCTACACTAGCAAGCCCAATAGGTTTAAGATGGATGCAGTAAAAGCAGAGGGGTATCATTAACTATCATGGGAAAGTGACACAAACACTTGGATGACACCATTGTCATCATTAAATGGACCAAACTAGAGGAGACGCACAAACTTATAAACAACACCCTTACTCGAATAAAATTCACCGGAGAGCAGGAGAAGAACAAACAGCTCCCATTCCTGGACGTCATGGTAGAGCGCAAGACAAACAGGGAACTCCAAACGAAAGTACACAGAAAAGTCACACACACGGATCAGGTACTGAACTTCAATAACCATCCCAACACACACAAACAAAACTGCATGCGAACACAATATAAACAGGCAACAACACACTGCAGCAACACAGAAGTACGCCAAGAGGAAGAAGAATACCTCTTCCAGGTTTCAAGGAGAATGGATATCCAAAAAACTGGGTCAGAAGATGCCTACACAAACAACATCAGGAAGATACTACACGCCCCGACACACTCAGCACACCACCCTACATCAGGAACACAACGGAACTAACCAGAAGACTCCTACAACCACTGGGTATCAGAGTGACACACAAGCCCACGTCAACCCTATGACAATTGCTCACCCGAACTAAAGACACACTGCCCGCCATGGACAGGACCAATACCATCTATAAGATCCCTGCAGAAACTGCGAGAAACACAACATCAGACAAACAGGAAGGAAACTAACAACAAGAGTACACAGACAGCAACTGTCTACAAAAAGACACGACCAGTACTCACTCGTCTCAATCCACATGGACAAGGGGAACCACCAATTCGACTGGGACAACACCGAAATCCTGGGACAAGCAAGAGACAAGCACGAGAATTCCTAGAAGCCTGGCACTCCACAAAGAAACCCATCAACAAACACAGAGTACTCGACCCCATATACATTCCACCACGAAGGAAAACCAGAAGTGAGTCAATCCAGCTCATCGGACCCCAGAGCTTAAAAACCAGGCGGGAAAACGCATCAACGTTTCATCAGAGGCTGCACTGAGGATGTTACCCAGCACGGTAATGAAACGTCTGCGGAACAACTAACCAGCTCGGTGAGCCAACCAACCTCAACACCCACTACCCAAGCTACAAATCTGCTCCAAAACCTTTGAAATGAAGTAAAAATTAACTGAGATAGGAAAGGCAACCTGCCAGAGTCTCAAAATATATCACAATTATTCAGTATGTGGAGATAATGTACAACAGAACGTGAACAGGAATCCCATACCTGCATGTTCAAGGACCTTGTGCCTTTTTAATAGCTCACAATCGGCCAGCTGTTTTCAATCCGGTTGTTCTGACTATGTCTCGAACGTACTGCTTGCCACGTTTGGTGTGTTTGGCAGCATTCTTTAGAGACAGTAACAGAGTTAACACTTTGATTTTGGTATGACTTCAGAAGAAAATTTCTGAAGAACAGCCACCTCAAGCTCAAGCCCTTAACTCTGTTTTTCTTTCCACAGATACCACCAGATCTGCCAAGTTTCTCAAGCATTGTGTTTTTTTTTCCCCTCTATTTCTTATTTTGGGTCTACTGTGATGTTGTTAGGATGTCAGCTGGTATTCATAATGCAGCTGTCTCTAGAAGATACAGTTTTTGCCCTCGAGATTGCGGGAGGATCTTGACATGAATGGAATCCAGAGGGCCTACGATTCCTTTTTCCAGCATGAATATGTTACTGGAAGTGTGATCTAGGCGTATTACTTCACTAATCAAAAAAAAAGAACTGTGGGTTTTGGAAATCAGAAACAGATTTGGAGATTGCTGGAAAAACTCAGCAAGGTCCTCACTTTCCAAGGCTCCAGATGCACCTTTCAGTTGAAGCAGTGATTTACCTGCATTTCTCCCAGTCTAGTCTATTAGCAGTGTACAACGTCCTCTACTTCTGTGAGACAAAGCGCAGACTGGGCAATCGCTGCAAAATTTTTTTTGTTTTAGAAGCAACATGATTTCGAAAATGGAAAGAAAGTAGTTATTCAGTATTCTGTAATCATTTTCAAATCTGTGCAATTATCTCAAACAGTTAAAACTGTTTGTTTTTAATCAACCTGTGCGGACAGGTTATAACACAACTGAAGGATAAAGTGGGACTTGAACCCATATGTCATGGCCTCAAGGGAGGGCCTTTACTGCTGTGCCACAATACCTGAAGAAACAATTAAATGTTGAGCTCAATCTTTGTTTAACTAACAGATGGCTTTATGGCCTTAAGGTAATCCAGAATCTACCTTGGGTTAATAGATAATAAAATGTGAGGCTGGATGAACACAGCAGGCCAAGCAGCATCTCAGGAGCACAAAAGCTGACGTTTCGGGCCTAGACCCTTCATCAGAGCTGATGAAGGGTCTAGGCCCGAAACGTCAGCTTTTGTGCTCCTGAGATGCTGCTTGGCCTGCTGTGTTCATCCAGCCTCACATTTTATTATCTTGGAATCTCCAGCATCTGCAGTTCCCATTATCTCTCTCTCTCTACCTTGGGTTACATGGTGCAAAAGCCATGTCCTTTCATAAACATCTTAATATCAGTCTTTTGTGAAGGAATTCTTTGATAATATGTTCAAGCACTGCAGTTCGCATAGACATTATACATTCCCAGCTGCTATTGAGGTTACTGTGTTATTATAAATACCTGACAAAATTGTGGTGCAGTGGTAATATCCCTGCCTTTGAGCCAGAAAACCCAGGTTCAAAGCCCACTTGTTCCTTAAAATACTTTTTTTGAACTGCACGAATAGCTTTCGTTCTATAAGATAGGAAGGTATAAAGGATAGCAGAAGGTGACAGAAAGCACAGCAGGAGGCCCTTTTCTCTCATGTACCATGCCAGCTCCCTCCAAGACAGAGATGTAATAACACCTCTGAACAAGTTGATTAGAAAATAAGTTTAAAAAGATGCTTTTTCCCAACAGTATATTGTACATGATATGCCCAGTCACCAGACCAGATACAAGTGTATAGCTTGTTAAATTTAGCCTTCACGTATTTATGTTATAGTTTAAAGTTTGTAGTTTAATTTTTGTGTGAGGAACTTGCGATCAGATGTCCTGCTCCTGATTGCCAAAAGTTGTTTAACTGGGATTTTGTTTATTTTGCAACTAATTTTCTCCCTGTCTGATTCTGCTGAATTGTTCTGCTTGGTGACCACATGCTGCTGCCACCTGTTCAGTTGCTCTTCCTGTGTGGTTTGGGTGGGGTGATAGGGAGGAAGAATACAGTGCAGTTGTTCTCAACACTCTCGGCTGGGAAAGGAATGAATCAACTCCTGAGTAGTAAATATGGTGATCTGTTTCAGCAGCTGTCTTGTTCAGCACATGAAGCTTAGGATTACGTGGTTTAAGGGCTACAGATGCTTGGTGCTTTAAAATCATTTCTCTTTATTCATTAACAGGATGTGGGCATCTTTGGCTAGGACAGACAATAAGTGCTGGCCCTGATTTCCCAAAGGGCAGTTAAGAGTCAAACACCATGCTGAGGGCATGCAGTCACACATAGGCCAGACCAGGTAAGGATGGCAGTTTCCTTTCCCAAAGGACGTTAGTGGACCAAATGGGTTTTTCTGACAATTGACAATGGATTCATGGTCATCATTAGGCTCCCAATTCCGGATTTGTACTGAATTCAAATTCTACTATTGGCCATGGCAGAATTCAAACCTGGGTCCCTGAAGCGTTCCGTGGATCTTTGGAGTAACTGGTAGCCCAATGGTATTATCATAACACTAGGCTATTGACTCCCCATTTGTTCAAACATAGAAAAAAAATTTTCCCAATCAGCTGCTTTCTCTATATCCTCCTGATTTTTGTGCTGACCCATAGACTATTCCATGAGATTTTTGAACACTGCTAACACTGTATGAATAACTGCAGTGATCATAAGTAGGCCATTCAGCCATCAAGTCTGTTCTACTCTGCCATTCATTTAGACCACAGCTGATGACTTGTCTCAATGCCACTTTCCTTAACTATCTCTATATCCCCTGATAATATCATCAAGAGACTAATATTAGTCTCTAGATGCCTCTGTCCTGAACATGTGGAATGATTGAGCTTCCTCACTCCTCTATGGTACAGAGTTGCAAAGTAAACACTACCTCTTATCATTTCCTGATGGTTCTGACTCTCACTGGGCCAGATTCCATAAGTGCTGGCAAATGCCTGCTACCTAAAGAAAACTCATATTCCACCTGCGGGAGCTGGCATGGTACATGAGAAAGAAAAAGACCTCTTGCTGTGCTTTCTGTCACTCTCTGCTATTCTTTGCACTTTCCTATCTTAGCATGTATGCTGTTTTTGTAGTTTAACAAAAATCTTTTAGTTTTCTCTTATCTTATCTGTCTCTTATCTTTAGCCATCAAAGGCTGTTCTTTTTATCAAACAGAGCTCTCTCCCCTTGGACATAAATTAGCAAATTCAGTTTTTTTAAAACACCTCCCTCTGACCTGGGGACAAAGCATTTCAGGGGTGTTATAACACACATCTGGAGCAGGTGGGTCTTGAACCAGGGTCTCCTGGCTCAGAGGTAGGGACTCTTAGCACTGCACAACAACACCGCTGGTGCGTGTGTTGAGGCTTCTGTATCTTCAGTCTGACGGAAGGGTTTGTAGGGGATCATTACAGGTGTGTGATGGGTCTTTGATGTTGGCTGCCTTTCCACGGCAGTGAGCCATGTAAGTAGAGTACGTGGATGGAAGAGATAATGGGAACTGCAGACGCTCGAGAATCCAAGATAATAAAATGTGAGGCTGGATGAACACAGCAGGCCAAGCAGCATCTCAGGAGCACAAAAGCTGACATTTCGGGCCTAGACCCTTCTTCAGAGTGGGGGATGGGGTGAGGTTTCTGGAATAAATAGGGAGAGAGGGGGAGGCGGACCGAAGATGGAGAGAAAAGAAGATAGGTGGAGAGAGTATAGGTGGGGAGGTGGGGAGGTAGGGAGGGGATAGGTCAGTCCAGGGAAGACGGACAGGTCAAGGAGGTGGGATGAGGTTAGTAGGTAGGTGATGGGGGTGCGGCTTGGGATGGGTGAGAGGAAGAACCGGTTAGGGAGGCAGAGACAGGTTGGACTGGTTTTGGGATGCAGTGGGTGGAGGGGAAGAGCTGGGCTGGTTGTGTGGTGCAGTGGGGTGAGGGTCGAACTGGGCTGGTTTAGGGATGCAGTTGGGGAAGAGGAGATTTTGAAACTGGTGAAGTCCACATTGATACCATTAGGCTGCAGAGTTCCCAAGCGGAATATGAGTTGCTGTTCCTGCAACCTTCGGGTGGCATCATTGTGGCACTGCAGGCCGGCGCATGGCTGCGAGTGTCTGTTTCAGGACTCGCAGGGAGAAACACTTCTGAAGGGTCTGAATATTCTGCGTGCAGAGGTGGTCATGGTTGGGGACAAATTGGGAAGGCTGAAATGTAGACTGTAGTCCATTGGGGATGATCCGGTTCCGTAGGCAGGTGATGTGGCTGTGGTACCTGGTTTGCTTCAGGACATGGTCGAGCAGTTTCAAGGCCGAAGAGATTACGAGAGAGTTGCAATGGGAGAGAGATTCCCTGAGGTTGGTCCGGAGGGAGGAGGGTAACTTCTTCAGGTTAGGCATCCCTGGAAGAGGCTTCGCAGTGAGGTTAAAATAGTATCAGAGATAATGGGAACTGCAGATGCTAGAGAATCCAAGATAATAAAATGTGAGGCTGGATGAACACAGCAGGCCAAGCAGCATCTCAGGAGCACAAAAGCTGACATTTCGGGCCTAGACCCTTCATCAGAGAGGGGGATGGGGTGAGGGTTCTGGAATAAATAGGGAGAGAGGGGGAGGCGGACCGAAGATGGAGAGAAAAGAAGATAGGTGGAGAGGAGAGTATAGGTAGGGAGGGGATAGGTCAGTCCAGGGAAGACGGACAGGTCAAGGAGGTGGGATGAGGTTAGTAGGTAGCTGGGGGTGCGGCTTGGTGTGGGAGGAAGGGATGGGTGAGAGGAATAACAGGTTAGGGAGGCAGAGACAGGTTGGACTGGTTTTGGGATGCAGTGGGTGGAGTTTTAACCTCACTGCGAAGCCTCTTCCAGGGATGCCTAACCTGAAGAAGTTACCCTCCTCCCTCCGGATCAACCTCAGGGAATCTCTCTCCCATTGCAACTCTCTCGTAATCTCTTCGGCCTTGAAACTGCTCGACCATGTCCTGAAGCAAACCAGGTACCACAGACACATCACCTTCCTCAGCACCTGCCTACGGAACCGGATCATCCCCAATGGACTACAGTCTACATTTCAGCCTTCCCAATTTTGCCCCAACTGTGACCACCTCTACATGCAGAATATTCAGACCCTTCAGAAGTGTTTCTCCCTGCGAGTCCTGAAACAGACACTCGCAGCCATGCGCCGGCCTGCAGTGCCACAATGATGCCACCCGAAGGTTGCAGGAACAGCAACTCATATTCCGCTTGGGAACCCTGCAGCCTAATGGTATCAATGTGGACTTCACCAGTTTCAAAATCTCCTCTTCCCCAACTGCATCCCTAAACCAGCCCAGTTTGTCCCCTCCCCCCACTGCACCACACAACCAGCCCAGCTCTTCCCCTCCACCCACTGCATCCCAAAACCAGTCCAACCTGTCTCTGCCTCCCTAACCTGTTCTTCCTCTCACCCATCCCTTCCTCCCACCCCAAGCCGCACCCCCATCTACCTACTAACCTCATCCCACCTCCTTGACCTGTCCGTCTTCCCTGGACTGACCTATCCCCTCCCTACCTCCCCACCTATACTCTCCTCCTCACCTATCTTCTTTTCTCTCCATCTTTGGTCCGCCTCCCCCTCTCTCCCTATTTATTCCAGAACCCTCACCCCATCCCCCTCTCTGATGAAGGGTCTAGGCCCGAAATGTCAGCTTTTGTGCTCCTGAGATGCTGCTTGGCCTGCTGTGTTCATGCAGCCTCACATTTTATTACATGGATGGAAGGTTGGTTTCTGTGATGGTCTGGGCTGTGCACAGCACCTTCCGTAGTTTCTTACCAGTCTTGAGCAGAGCAGTTGCCGTACCAGGCCGTTATGCAATGGACAGTATGCTTTCAAAGGTGTGCATCTGTAGAAGTTGGGTGAGGGACCTTATGGACATGCCAAATTTCTTGAGCCACCAGAGGATGAAGAGGTGTTGTTGTGCCTTCTTGATTGTCACATTGATGTGGGAATTCCAGTATACGTCGATTATCATCACTCTGCAGAACTTGATATTGTCCTCCCTCTCAACCTCAGTTCTGTTGATGTTGATAGGGTGTGTTCTCCTCCTCTCTTTCTGGAGTCAAGGATCAGTTCTTTAGTTTTGCAGACATTGAGAGACATTGTTTTCATTGCACCACATCACTAAGCCCTGTATCTCCCTCCTGTAGTTTGACTTGTTAGATTTTTGTCTTACAACAGTGGTGCCACCAGCGAACTTGTAGGTGTCATTTGTTCGGAATTTGGCAACACAGTCGTGTGTGTATAAGGAGTACAGTAGGGGGCTGAGAGACATCCTTGAGGAGACTCCATTGTTGCGTGTTATTGTGGAGGAGGTGCAGTTACCTATCCTCACTGATTGCAATCTGTGGGTCAGAAAGCTGAGGTTCCAGTTGTTGAGACTTCGTAGCGATTGATACTATTGATCGGCTAGCTAGGCCATTTCAGAGAGTAGTTAAGAAACAGAAAACCTTATAACATTTAAGATGTAGTTGGATATATTTATGTGCACTTGTAATGCTAATGCATATAAGATGACAGCCAGCTGCTGGAATGTGGGATTAGAATAGTGAGGAGGTTGTTTTTGAGTGACATAATTGATGGACCAAAGGACCCTTTTCTGTGCTGTAGACCTCTTTGACTGGAATTCTTTAGATTTAAAATGTGCCTGCATTACAGTTTCACCTGAGTTTTCAATCTGTCCGAAGCTGCAGTGGTGTCTTGTAAAACATTGCAAATATACACCATTGTAGATTATATCTGCTGTGTAATGTGACAGACTGCCAACAGTCCCTCGTGGTTTTGTCAAAGTTGTTAAACAGCTTGATGTTTTTGTCCCTTCTTTGGGAATATTAATAGCAACACTAGATGAATGTAATTTAATTCTAGTAAACACTACAGTAAGATTACCTCAGGGAGCAGTTGAGTTTCCATTGACTTTTAGCTATTGCTGTTTGCATTTGATATTGTGGAAGTGCTAAGATTTCGGTTCTGGATGAAGAGTGGTATATTAACCTTTATTGTAAAGGATTTGGAGCGTAGGACCATAGGAATAGGAGTAGGCCATTCAGACTACCAAACCTGACCAAACCATGCAATATGATCATGGCTGAGCGTCCACAGTATCCTCATATTCTTTTACATCATTGTCATTTAAGGTAGAGAGAGTGACAGATTTATAAACTCATTCAAGGACTGAGCTTCCACAGTCGTCTAGATTAGAGAATCCCAAAGATTCCCACCTTCTAACTAATGACTTAAAAATAGCATAATTTCTCATCTTGGATTTAAGTGTCAATTCTCTTGTTTTTAAATTGAGCCCTTCTAGCCTGCCCAACCAAGAGAAACAGCTCACCTGCACTAAGATAACAAGGTGTAGAGCTGGATGAACACAGCAGGCCAAGCAGGGAGGCTGACGTTTCAGGCTGAGACTCTTCAGAAATCATCTGCACTATCCTGTTTATCCCTTTAAGTACTTTGTAGGTTTTAATGAGATCACCTCTCAAGATTTGAAACTCCGGGGTCTCTTCAGATTGCAGTTCCACCATCTAAGGCAGCTCGGTGGACCTGGGTTCAATTTTTGCTTTGGGTGACTGTCTGGAGTTTGTACGTTCTCCCCATGTCTTTTTGGGTTTTCCGTAGGTGTTCAGGAGTTTTAGTGGGAGGCAATGTCCTAATGGTATTATCGCTGGACTGTTAATCCATAGACCCAAATAATGTTCTGGGGACCCAAGTTTGAATCCCGCCACGGCAGATGGTGGAATTTGAATTCAATTTAAAAAAATCTGGAAATAAGAATCTAGTCAAAGGGACAGGTGGTCTGAGGTGCATTTGTTTTAACGCGAGAAGTGTAGTAGGTTAGGCAGATGAAAGTAGACATTGGCCCCCTCCAAATTGCTGGAAGGCTAGGGATGGGAGAAAAGTAAATAGCTGAAGGACTTAATAAGTACTTTGCGTTAGACTTCACAGTGGAAGGCACGGGTAGTATGCCAACAATTAGAGAGAGTCAGGGGGCAGAGTTGAGTATGGTAGGCATTACAAAAGAGAAAGTGCTAGAAGATCTAAAAGGTCTAAAAATTGATAAATCTCCTGACCCCGATAGGCTACGTCCTAGAGTTCTGAGGGAGGTGGCTGAGGAAGGAGGCTTTGGTTGTGATCTTTCATAAGTCACTGGAGTCAGGGAAAGTCCCAGATGATTGGAAAATCGCTGTTGTAACCCCCTTATTTAAGAAAGGATCAAGACAAAAGATGGAAGATTATAGGCCGATTAGCCTAACCTCGGTAGTTGGTAAAATTCTAGAATCCATTGTCAAGGATGAGATTTCTAAATTCCTGGAAGTGCAGGGCCAGATTAGAACAAGTCAGCATGGATTTAGTGCCTGACAACCTGTTAGAATTCTTTGAAAGAGGTAACGAGTATGTTAGACCAGGGAAACCCAGTAGATGTTATCTATCTAGACTTCCAAAAGGCTTTTGATAAGGTGCCTCATGGGAGGCTGCTGAGCAAGGTGAGGGCTCATGGTGTTCGAGGTGAGCTACTGGTTTGGATGGAGGATTGGCTGTCTGACAGAAGGCAGAGAGTTGGGATAAAAGGCTCTTTTACGGAATGGCAACCGGTGACGAGTGGTGTCCCACAGGGTTCAGTGTTGGGGCCGCAGCTGTTCACCTTATACATTAATGATCTGGATGAAGGGACTGGGGGCATTCTGGCAAAGTTTGCCGATGATACGAAGTTAGATGGACAGGCAGGTAGTACTAAAGAGGTGGGGAAGCTGGAGAAAGATTTAGACAGTTTAGGAGAGCGGTCCAGGAAATGACTGATGAAATTCGATGTGAGTAAATGTGAGGTTTTGCACTTTGGAAAAAAGAATACAGGCATGGACTATTTTCTAAATGGTGAGAAAATTCACAAAGCAGAAGTACAAAGGGATCCGGGAGTGTTGGTCCAGAATTCTCTAAAGGATAACTTGCAGGTAGAGTCCGTAATTAAGAAAGCGAATGTAATGTAATAAAATGAGAGGCTGGATGAACACAGCAGGCCGAGCAGCATCTCAGGAGCACAAAAGCTGACGTTTCGGGCCTAGACCCTTCATCAGAGAGGGGGATGGGGAGAGGGAGCTGGAATAAATAGGGAGAGAGGGGGAGGCGGACCGAAGATGGAGAGTAAAGAAGATAGGTGGAGAGAGTATAGGTGGGGAGGTAGGGAGGGGATAGGTCAGTCCAGGGAAGACTGACAGGTCAAGGAGGTGGGATGAGGTTAGTAGGTAGCTGGGGGTGCGGCTTGGTGTGGGAGGAAGGGATGGGTGAGAGGAAGAACCGGTTAGGGAGGCAGAGACAGGTTGGACTGGTTTTGGGATGCAGTGGGTGGGGGGGAAGAGCTGGGCTGGTTGTGTGGTGTGGTGGGGGGAGGGGACGAACTAGGCTGGTTTAGGGATGCAGTAGGGGAAGGGGAGATTTTGAAACTGGTGAAGTCCACATTGATACCATTAGGCTGCAGGGTTCCCAGGCGGAATATGAGTTGCTGTTCCTGCAACCTTCGGGTGGCATCATTGTGGTAGTGCAGGAGGCCCATGATGGACATGTCATCTAGAGAATGGGAGGGGGAGTGGAAATGGTTTGCGACTGGGAGGTGCAGTTGTTTGTTGCAAACTGAGCGGAGGTGTTCTGCAAAGCGGTCTCCAAGCCTCCGCTTGGTTTCCCCAATGTAGAGGAAGCCGCACCGGGTACAATGGATGCAGTATACCACATTGGCAGATGTGCAGGTGAACCTCTGCTTAATGTGGAATGTCATCTTGGGGCCTGCGATAGGGGTGAGGGAGGAGGTGTGGGGACAAGTGTAGCATTTCCTGCGGTTGCAGGGGAAGGTGCCGGGTGTGGTGGGGTTGGAGGGCAGTGTGGAGCGAACAAGGGAGTCACGGAGAGAGTGGTCTCTCCGGAAAGCAGACAGGGGAGGGGATGGAAAAATGTCTTGGGGTCGGATTGTAAATGGCGGAAGTGTCGGAAGATGATGCGTTGTATCCGGAGGTTGGTAGGGTGGTGTGTGAGAACGAGGGGGATCCTCTTGGGGCGGTTGTGGCGGGGGCGGGGTGTGAGGGATGTGTTGCGGGAAATACGGGAGACGCGGTCAAGGGCGTTCTCGATCATTGTGGGGGGAAAGTTGCGGTCCTTAAAGAACTTGGACATCTGGGATGTGTGGGAGTGGAATGTCTTATCGTGGGAGCAGATGCGGCAGAGGCGGAGGAATTGGGAATAGGGGATGGAATTTTTGCAGGAGGTTGGGTGGGAGGAGGTGTATTCTAGGTAGCTGTGTGAGTCGGTGGGCTTGAAATGGACATCATTACAAGCGAATGTAATGTTGTTGTTTATATCAAGAGGGTTGGAATATAAAAGCAGTGATGTGCTTCTGAGGCTTTATAAATCTCTAGTTAGGCCCCATTTAGAATACTGTGTCCAATTTTGGGCCCTACACCTCAGGGAGGACATACTAGCCCTGGAGCATGTCCAGCGGAGATTCACGCGGATGATCCCTAGAATGGTAGGTTTAACGTATGATGAACGGCTAAGGATCCTGGGATTGTATTCATTAGAGTTAGAAGGCTGAGGGGAGATCTAATAGAAACTTACAAGATAATGCAAGGCTCAGTAAGGGTGGATGCTGGGAAGTTGTTTCTGTTAGGCAGGGAGACTTGGGCACAGCCTTAAAATTAGAGGGGGTAAATTTAAAACTGAAATGAGGAGACATTTCTTCAGCCAGAGAGTGTTGGGCTTGTGGAATTCATTGCCACGAAGTGCAGTGGAGGCCAGGACGTTAGATGCCTTTAAGGCAGAGATTGATAAATTCTTGATCTTACAAGAAAGTGCAGGGAAGTGGAGTTGAAATGCTCGACAGCCATGATTTAAATGGCGGAGTAGACTCAATGGGCTGAATGGCGTTACTTCCACTCCTATGTCTTATGGTCTTATGATCTTAGGGCTTGGATTAGTACCTGGGAGTATGATGTTATTGCTATTACTGAGACATGGTTCAGGGAAGGGCAAGATTGGCAACTAAATATCCCAGGATATAGATGCTTCAGGCAGGATTTTGCTTGCGTTGGTAGAGAGACATGCGAGGAGAGAGACATGATGGATGTTGAGGTTGGGGATTGATGTTTGATTACTCTAGGTCAAGTTGGCATGGGAGGCGG
Source organism: Stegostoma tigrinum (assembly GCF_030684315.1). Taxonomy (NCBI): domain Eukaryota; kingdom Metazoa; phylum Chordata; class Chondrichthyes; order Orectolobiformes; family Stegostomatidae; genus Stegostoma; species Stegostoma tigrinum. The sequence continues at coordinate 66,538,270 of NC_081369.1, read as the reverse complement.
GGGAGGGGGCGGGGGGGGGGGGGGGGCAGTGTTGGGTATTCTAAAAGGCATTAGGATGGACAAGTCCCCAGGACCGGCTGGGGTTTATCCCAGGTTACTGAGGGAAGTGAGAGGGGAAATACCTAGGGCCTTAACAGATATCTTTGCAGCATCCTTGAGCATGGGTGAGGTCCTGGAAGACTGGAGAATTGCTAGTGTTGTCCCATTGTTTAAGAAGGGCAGCAAGAATAATCCAGGTAATTATAGACCTGTGAGCCTGATGTCAGTGATGGGGAGCTGCTGGAGAAGATACTGAGGGATAGCATCTATTTACATTTGGAAGAAAATGGGCTTATCAGTGATAGACAGCATAGTTTTGTGCAGGGAACGTCATGACTTACCAACTTAATAGAATTCTTTGAGGAAGTGACAAAGTTGATAGATGAGGGAAGGGCTGTAGAAGTCATATACGTGGACTTCAGTAAGGTGTTTGATCAGGTTCCCCATGGTAGTCTGATGGAGAAAGTGAAGTCACATTGGGTCCAGGGTGTACTAGCTAGATGGATAGAGAACTGGCTGGCCAACAGGAGACAGAGGGTTGTAGTGGAAGGGAGTTTCTCAAAATGGAGAACTGTGACAGTAATGTTCTGCAGGGATCCATGTTGGGACCACTGTTGTTTAATAATGTACAGAAATGATCTGGAGGAAGGTATAGATGGTCTGGTTAGCAAATTGAGTAGATTAGGATTATTTACATTAGGAAGATGGAGATTGAGGGAAGACCTGATTGAGGTCTACAAAACCCTGAGAGGTATAGACAGGTTGGATAGCAAGAAACTTTTTCCCAGAGTGGGGGATTCAGCTTCTAGGGGTCATGATTTCAAGGTGAGAGGGGAAACGTTTAAGGGAGATATGCGTGGAAAATTCTTTCCGAAGAGGGTGGTGGGTGCCTGGAACGCATTGCCAGTGGAGAAGGTAGAGGCGGGCACAGTAGCATCATTTAAGGTGTATCTAGACAGAGACATGAATGGGCAGGGAGTAGAGGGATTCAGATCCTTGGAAAATAGGCAACAGGTTTAGATTGGTGCAGGCTTGGAGGGCCAAAGGGCCTATTCCTGTGATGTAATTTTCTTTGTTCTTTGTTCTTGTTTAATGATGACCATGAATCCATTGCCAATTGTCAGAAAAATCTCATCTTGTTCACTAATGTCCTGTAGGGAAGGAAACTGTCATCCTTACCTGGTCTGGCCTACATGTGACTCCAGACCCATAGCAATGTGGTTGGCTCTGGACTGCTCTCTGGGCAAATTAGGGATGGGCAATAAATGCTGCCTAGCTAGCAATGTCCTCATTCCATGAATGAATAAAGCAAGATGTACAGTTTAGGCAGATTAGCCATGCTAAATTGCCCTGTAGTGCCCATGAATGTGCAGGCTCGGTGGATTAGGTATCCTAAATGTGGGGTTACAGGGATCGTGGTTGGGGCTTGGTTTAGGTGGAAGGCTCTCCAGAGGGTGGGTGCCAGGTGTGATGGGCTGAATGGCCTCTGCCTGCACTGTGGGGATCCTGTGAACGTTCATTACGATCTATCTGTGGCAATATCCTTCCTGAGATAAGGGGACCAAAACTGCACACACTACTCCAGATACAGTCTAACAAAACTCACATAGAATTGAAGCAAGACTTTAATTCCCTATTCCAATCCTCTTCACATGAGGTAGTTCTTCCATTAGCCACCTTAATAGCTTTCTGAATCTACGTGTTCATCTTCAGTGACTTATTGACAGGGATGTTTAGGTCCTTTTCTACATTTACTCTTACTAATCTCTTCACATGTAAGAAATACTCTGCACATTGGTTCTTTGTACCAGAATGGATAATCTCGCATTTTCCACATTATGTTCCATCTGCAACTTCTTGGCCACTCAACAGACTGAAAAAATCCCCTTCAAGCCACTTTGCATCTTCCTCACAGCACACAATTACCCCAAGCGTTGTGTCATCTGTAGACTTGGAAATTTTACATGTAGCCCCCACCTCTAAGCCATTGATATGCATTATGAGCAGTTGGGTCCCAAGCACCGATCCTTGCAATGCAGTACAGTACAGTCTCAGCCTGCTAACACTGGAGTGGTTCATTTATCTAGATTGTAACATTTCTCTACTACTGATATTAAGACTGACAGGTCTGTAGAACCTTATTTTTCAATCCCTCCCCCCTTCAAATTTGGTGGAACTTGCACCTTCCAATTTTCAGGAACCATTCCAGAATCTATAGAATTTGTGGGAGAAGATCATCAATGCATTCACCATCTCCATAGTTATGTCTTTCAATACTTTGAGGTGTAGAATGTTAGGTTCCGGAGACTTACCCACCTTCAGGCCATTAATTTCCCTAAAGCACCACAAATTTCTGTAAAGCACCATTAATTTTTCCAAGTCAGCCATCGTACCCCTCCTAAAATTTGTCAATATCTCATTTTCATCTGTGCATTCGATCTCTAGTCCTGAGGAAGGGTCACTGGACCCAAAATGTTAATCCTTGATATTTTCGATGCTATCAGACTTGCGGAGCTTTTCCAGCAACTTTTTATGTTCCTAATTTACAGCATCCACAGTGCTGTCAGTTTTTTTTCTAGTATATTTTATTATATTTTAAATCAGTTTCTTGGTCTTCCTTTTGCTGTACTCTAAAACCCTTCTAATCCTCAGCTTACCACTATTCTGGTGACTTTATGGACCTTCTGTTTTAATCTTGTAAAATCCTGAATTTTATTTGAGTTTTTGTGATTTGAAGCAATATTTAGTTGCTGCAGACTATGTAATAAATAAGCCTTTAAGGACTATCTGTTGCCTCTGTAGACTCATGCCTTTCAATGTATCGTCCCAGTTCACCACAGCCAATTTTGCCCTCACGTCTTCATAATTTCCTTGGTTGAAATTTAACATCCAGCAGCGATGTGCTTCTGAGGCTTTATAAGGCTCTAGTTAGGCCCCATTTAGAATGCTGTGTCCAATTTTGGGCCCCACACCTCAGGAAGGACATACTAGCCCTGGAGCGTGTCCAGCGGAGATTCACACGGATAATCCCTGGAATGGTAGGTTTAGCGTACGATGAACGGCTAAGGATCCTGGGATTGTACTCATAAGAGTTTAGAAGGTTGAGGGGAGATCTACTAGAAACTTACAAGATAATGTATGGTTTAGAGCGGGTGGACGCTAGGAAGTTGGCGGGGAGACTAGGACCTGTGGGCACAGCCTTAAAATTAGAGGGGGTAAATTTAAAATGGAAATGAGGCGACATCTCTTCAGCCAGAGAGTGGTGGGCTTGTGGAATTCATTGCCGCAGAGTGCAGTGGAGGCCAGGACGTTGGATGCCTTCAAGGCAGAGATCGACAAGTTCTTGATCTCAAAAGGAATCAAGGGCTACGAGGAGAGTGCAGGGAAGTGGTGTTGAAATGCCCATCAGCCATGATTTAAATGGCAGAGTGGACTTGATGGGCCGAATGGCCTTACTTCCACTCCTATGTCTTATGGTCTTATCCTGGCTATAAACTTCTGTCATATTATGGCCACTTATGCCTTAAGGTTCCTTTGCAATAAGATTTATTAACTATTTCTTTTGCATCACCAACGTGTAATCTCTAAAGTTCTGGCGACCCGGGTTTGAATCCCATCATGGCAAATGGTGAAACTTGAACCAAATTAAAACATCTGGAATTAAGAGTCTAATGATGGCCATGAAATCATTGCCAATTTTCAGAAAAACCCACTGGTTCACTTAATGTCCTTTAGAGAAGAAAGCTCTCTGGCCCAGAGTTGGCAGGTCATGTTGCAGTTGTATAGGACTTTGGTTCAGCCACATTTGGAATACTGCGTACAGTTCTGGTCGCCACATTATCAAAAGGATGTGGACGCTTTGGAGAGGGTGCAGAGGAGGTTCACCAGGATGTTGCCTGGTATGGAGGGTGCTAGCTATGAAGAGACATTGAGTAGATTAAGATTATTTTCATTAGAAAAACAGAGATTGAGGGGGAAACCTGATTGAGGCCTACAAAATCATGAGGGGTATAGACAGGGTGGATAGCAAGAAGCTTTTTCCCCAGAGTGGGGGACTCAACTACTAGAGGTCATGAGTTCAAAGTGACAGGAGGAAAGTTTAGGGGAGATATGCGTGGAAAGCTCTTTACACAGAGGGTGGTGGGTGCCTGGAACGCGTTGCCAGCGGAGGTGGTAGACGCAGACACATTAGCGTCTTTTAAGATATATTTGGACAGGTACATGGATGGGCAGGGAACAAATGGACACAGGCCGTTAGAAAATAGATGACAGGTTAGACAGAGGATCTCAATCGGCGCATGCTTGGAGGGCTGAAGGGCCTGTTCCTGTGCTGTAATTTTCTTTGTTCTTTGTTCTATGTTCTTTGTTCTTTGTTCTATCACATAATACTTAATCTACAGTAGGCTATTTCTAGTCAGTTTCTCAACATATTGCTCTAGAAAGTCATCCCAAAACACTGCAAAATCCCAGCCCCAGAACTGGTTCCAGTGCCTCAGAAGTCTGATGTGGAGATGCTGATGTTGGACTGGGGTGGACAAGGTCAGAAATCACATGATACCAGGTTACAGTCCAACAGGTTTATTTGAAAACACAAGCTTTCTGAGCCTTGCTCCTTCTTCAGGTGTTCTGCCTCCTCCACCAGTGCTCCAGCTATGTGTTTAATCAATCAGTCCTCCTACTCCTACGCTCACCAACATATGGCACTATCTGTAATCCTGTGTTTGAAGTCCTTTTTAACTTCCTTCTTAGCCTCATAAAATTTGCATCCATTACCTCATCCCTCTTCCTCCTAAGTCATTAGTACCGTTGTGGACCATAGCTTCTGGCTGCTCATCATCTTCAGAAAGATATCCTGCAGTCTCTCTGTGACATACTTGCCTGCCACAAAAATGCCTCTCTCTTCTACTTTTCTTCCTGCTTTTGTGGACAGCTGTTTCTCATGTGGTATTACTCCCTGAGGAACCAACACACATTCCAGTATCCAAAATTGAAGACTGATTTGCAAGCAGCATAGGTGAAGGATCTCCTGTATAGCCTGCTTCATAACTAATTCCTTCTGTGCCTTTATGTTCCTAACAGTGATCACCTTCCTGAACGTGCTATCCGCGTAATACTCTGCCACAGGAATACATAACCGTAATTGTAGGCACTGGTCACTTCCACAATACAGAGCTCAGAGTTGTGCAGCTGCAGAGGTGTTCAAAGACAGATGGTACGTCTTTGGCTTCCCATACGCTACAGGATGTAGGTCTCAACTGGCCAAGCTGCCCTGCCATTTCCCTATTTATAAATGGAGTAACTAAAACAACCTACCAGTTACTCAGCAGACAGCTTCTTTCCCTGTACATAAATAAAAAAAAACAATTATTGGAGGCTAAGGAAGGTAGAAGAAGAAAGAAATTGAGAGGAAATAGCAAAATCAGAAGTTGCTGGAAAAGCTCTGGCAGCATCTGTGAAGAGAAATCATTTGATGTTTCGGGCCTGGTGACCCTTCCTCAGAACTGATATAGTAGCTAGGAAAATGTTGGTTTACAGAGAGAAGATGGGGTGGTGGGAGGGGGTAGGAGTAAATAATACAAAAACAAAGTTGCTGGAAAAGCTCAGCAGGTCTGGCAGCGTCCGTGAAGGGAATAACCGAGTTAACGTTTCGGCTCCGGTGACCCTCAGTCACTGGACCTGAAATGTTAACTCTGCTTTTTCCTTCACAGATGTGCCAGAGCTGCTGAGCTTTTCATGCAACTTCGTTTTTGTTCCTGATTTACAGCATCCGCAATTCTTTTGGTTAATACTTAGGAGTAAATGATTGTTGAGGATACCGCCCAAAGAGAGAGAAGAACTGTTGGATAGACAAAGAAATTAAGAACGATCTAGCTAGGAGGGTGAATAGCTATTAATGGGGACTGTTAGTGACGAACAAGAGGTAGCGTGTAATCACATTGAGAAAATAAACAAGAGCACACTAGTGAGGAATATGAAGCAGCCAAGAGCTTCTTTAAATGTATAAAGCAGAAGAGACATATGGAGCATTTCTTTCTGAGTTGAGCCTTTTGATCTCTCTTCCCTCCAAAGGCTGTGGAAGCACTTTTTAAAAAATGTATTTCTAAGATAGTGATTGATTATTGGTAAATGGGTGAAAGATCATCAGACTAGGTGGGATTGTAAAACAATCAAATTAGCCAGAACCTTATTCAGCAGATTGAAGGGGCTGAGTGGCCTATTCCTGCTCTCAATTTATATGTTTGTATGTGGTGGTGGGAAGTTTGATTGAAACATTCAAAAGGAAGAATGTTCAGGGTTACACAGTGAAGGCAAGAGAATGACATTAAGTGAATTGCTTATGTGGAGAGGTGGTACGGATATGATGGGCTGAGTGTCCTCTTCCTGGATTGTAATGATTGTGAAGTTAATACCCAGAAAAGAACAAAGTGAAACTCTCTCTCTTTTCCGTATGTCTGGCTTTCCCTTTGTAACATCAGTTGCGTCTGACATTGAAAGATTTTCATAAAAATCATCGCGTGTTAATTTACATTTTTACATCTTAATCTTTCAACCTCAATCCCTGTTTCCTTTTTTGAATTTGGAGAGACTGCATTTTTAAAAATTCAATAATCCTGTCTTCACAAGCAATCTGCTAGCTCATAATAGTTTAGTTGAGGAAATTGGACAACTCCTATTAAAAGATTTTATTCAGCAGAAGGTTAACCAGTGGGTGCCAGAGGAATTGTTGCTGTGATTTACTGTCCGTTCTGCGCAAATCCGATCTTGACAGGCTGTAGTTTTGGATTGTTACACCAGGCTAACTCGAGTTGTGCAGACAGCTATTGTTAGTGAGTGAGCCCTCCAGTATGTCTTCCCTGAGTGCAGATGTAATGTTCTGCCTGATTAGTGATGCATCTCCTCCACCTCTTTTGCCATAATTTCTATTTCATCTACAACAATGAAACCCTGGAATGTTGAGCAGCCAGTCTTGTCCCCCTCTCAATCAAGTCTCTTTAACGGCCACAACAGCATAGACCCTCCCATGTACATTCCAGGCTCTAAGCTCACCTGCCTGACGTTTTAAGACCTTGTGTTGAAATAAACACCCTTCAGCCCATTAACAGAGAATTAGAGTGGTGAGAAAATCAACCTGTGTACCCAACTACCCCCTTGCACTGGAAAGAGAGAGAGGGAGGCTCTGGTGGAATAGTGGAGCAGAGACTTGTGAATATGGAGTGTGGACTTTTAATTTCCTCACTCGGGAGAAGGAAATGGTAAATTATGATCTCTCGTTACTCGAACAATAGCTGGATATGACCTCCAGATTACAATCAATATCATTGCACATGATATCAAGAAACAGCTGAGTGCATACAGCAGTTTCTTATTATTTGTGGGGAATGGGGCATAGACTTGTCACAAATAACAAAAAACATGAATACTGCTCCAATTTAAACATGAAAGACTATGTACACAATCAGGCTGGATGAGTCTATGGGAAAGGAAAAGTCGGTTGTGGAGGCAACCTCATGAGTATACAGATCTGTGGGTAGCATGTATCAGTCTGGACAATACTTGGCTGGACTGCTATGGATTTGTGCTCCAGAACTAGCTGTACATCTAGCCAAACTGTTCTAATGTAACTACTAAGTGGTACTTGCACACCTATAACTGTTCGCTGATGTTCAATTTGGGTGCTGTTTGGGCCACCTGGTCTCAGACTTTATAATCATCATAGAACATAGAACAATACAGCGCAGAACAGGGCCTTCGGCCCTCGATGTTGTGCCAACCTGTGAACTAATCTAAGCCCCTCCCCCTACACTATCCATTCATTATCCAAATGCTTATCCAAGGACTGTTTAAATGCCCCTAATGTGGCTGAGTTATCTACATTGGCAGGCGTTCCAGGCCCTTACCACTCCCTGACTAAAGAACCTGCCTCTAACGTCTGTCTTAAATCTATCACCGCTCAATTTGTAGCTATGCCCCCTCGTACAAGCTGAAGCCATCATCCTCGGAAAAAGGCTCTCTCTGTCCACCCTATCTAATGCTCTGATAGTTCCAGCGATAACGAGAGAATGACTGTGCTTGACAACAAGTTAACATTTGTTATGATATGACGTAAAGGGACAGTAGCAATATTTGAAGCCAAGTAGAGATTGTGGAAAGCAATCTATTGGCTGGAGTCATACCTAGTTCAAAAGAAAATGGTGGCAATTGTTATAGAGTCACAGAGTCCTATAACATGGAGACGGACCTTTTGGCCCAAACTGGCCCGTGCCGACCAAAATGTCCATCCATGCTAACCCCATTTCCTTGCACTTGGCCCATATCCTTCTAAACCTTTCTTATCCACGTATTTGTCCAAATGGCTTCGTAATGTTGTTAAGGTACCCGCCTCAACCACTTCTGCTGGCAGCTCATTCATTAGGCGTACCACTGTCTGTGTAAAAAAAAAATTGCTCCTCAGGTTCCCATATATTCTTTCCCCTCTTAAACTGATGGCCTTTCGTCATCGATTCCCCAAGTATTGGCAAAAAGATTAAGTGCATTCACCCTATCCATGATCTTATTCACTTCTGTGAGATCCCTCCCCCCTCTGTTTCCTATGCTGTAAAGGGAAAAAAATGTCCCAGCTTGTCCAACCTCTTTCCTATAACTCAGTCCCTTGAGTCCTGGCAACGACCTTGTAAATTTCTTCTGCACTCTTTCCAGTTTAATAACATCGTTCCTATAGCAAGGTGACCAAAACTGAACGCAATACTCCAGGTGTGGTCTGACAAATGTCATGTACAACTGCATCGTAACTCCCCGACTTTTATATTCAGTACCCTGAAGACCAGTGTGCCAAAAGCTTTCTTCACTGCCCTGCCTACCTGTGACTCCACTTTCAGAGAACTGTGCACCTGGATTCCAAGGTCCTTCTCTTCCACTGCACTCCTTAAGGCCCGACCATTCACAATGAAACTCTGACCTGGATTTGACTTACCAAAACGCAATACTTTATACTTTTCTATATTAAACTCCATTTGCCATTTCTTGCCCCCCTACCCCAGCTGATCAAGACCCTACTGCTACTTCTGAGCCTTCTTCACTGTCCACGATTTTGCCTATTTCAGTATCGTCTGCAAACTGGCTAATTATGCCTTGTACATTCTCGTCCAAATCATTGATTGTAGGTAACAAATCCCTGAGGCAAACCACGAGTCACAGGCCTCCAGTTTGACAAGCATCATTCCATTGTTACCCTCTGCTTCATACCATTAAGCCAATTGTGTATCTAATTCGCCAGCTGTCCCTGGATTCCATGTGATCCAACCTTGTACCGTGTGGAAGCTTATCAAAGGCTTTACTGAAATCCGTTGTAGGCCACGTCTGCTTCCTGCCCTCATCAACCTTCCTGGTCATCAAAGAGTTGTAACAAAATTGTGAGGTATGATCTGCCCTTCACAAAGCCAAATCAAACCCTGTCTTTCCAAATGCATGTATATCTTTTCCCTCAAATCTTCTCAAGTACCTTAACAACCACAGATGTTAAGCTTACTGGTCAATAATTCCCAGGGTTTTTCTTTGCAGTCCTTGAATAAGGGCACAACATTTGCCACCTCCAGTCTTCCTGGACTTCACCTGTGGTTAAAGATGATGCAAATATATTTCCAGGGTCCCCACAATTTCTTTTCTAGCTTCTTGCAAGAGTTCTTGGATATATCTGGTCAGGACCAGGAGATTTAACCACCTTTATACATTTCCGGTACTCCCACAACACCTGTACTGTGATATAGACTGTTCCCAAGTTGTCTTGTCCCTCTCCATGGTAAACACAGAGGAGAAATATTCATTGAGGACCTCACCCATCTCCTGTGGTTCCACACATACATGTCCCCTTTGGTCCTTGAGGGGCATTATTCTCTCTCTAAGTATTCATTTTCCTTTTAATATACTTAAGAATCTCTTTGGCTGAGAAGATTAGGGTGAATCCAAAGCTATCTCATGCCCCCTTTTTGACCTCCTGATTTCCTTCAGTAAACTCCTGTATCCCCTATGTACCACCAGGGATTCCCTTGATCCCATCTGCCTGTACCCTTGCCTGCCTGTTTTGCCCCTTCCCGAGTGGGACCCTCTAGATAGTGCTTAAAGAAACTTACCTGAACGCATTTAACAAATTCCACCCCAGCTAAGCCCTTAACACTTTGTCAGTCCCAGTGTGTTTTAGGAAAATTAAAACCCCCACTATGACAAGCCTATTGCTCTTGTAAGTCTCCCCAGTCTCCCTGCTATTTGTTCAGAGATAACGGGAACTGCAGACACTGGAGAATCCGAGATAACAAAGTGTGGAGCCTTTTCTGATGAAGGATTTAGGCCTGAAATGTCAGCTTTTGTGCTCCAAAGATGCTGCTTGGCCTGCTGTGTTCATCCAGCTTCACACTTTGTTACCCCTGCTATTTGTTTCTCTGTTTCCCGTTGACTGTTAGGGGACCTTCCGTCTGACCCCAATAATGTCACCATCCTGTTCTTATTTCTTAGTGCCACCCACAAAGGATGATCCCTCAGTTCTTTCTGACCACTACTGTGGTACACCCCTTAATCAGAAATGCAACTCCTCCTCCCTTCTTTCTTCTACCTCTGTCCCACCTAAAGAACCCGTACCCTGGCACATTAAGTCGCCAGTCCTGTCCCCCCCTTAGCCATATTTCTGTAATGGCTATAATATCTCAGTCCCACGTATCTGTTCATCGGCCTTACCTGTCAGCTCTCTGGCATTGAAATAGATGCAATTTAATCCAACAGGCATTCCTCACTCCCTGTCTTGTTCCATCCTGCCCTTTTTCTTCAAGTTGCTATTTCTGATTTCAGCCTTGTACTTGCCTCCCTGCTGTTGAGGATCCCACCCCTATGCCCCAGAAAAGATCCCAATGATCCAGGAATCCGAATCCCTGCCCCCCTGCACCAATTCTTTAGCCACACAATCATCTGCCATATCCTCTTGTTCTTACCCTCACTAGCCATGGCACTGGAAGTAATCAGAAGATTGCCACCTTTGAGGTCCTGCTTTTACTTTTTCCTAACTCTCTATAATCACTCCGCGGGACCTCTTCCCTATTTCTGCCATGTCATTTGTACCAACATGTACAATAACTTCTGGCTGCTTACCCTCCCCCTTGAGAATGTTCTGCAGCTGCTCAGTGACATCCAGGACCCTGTCACCCAGGAAGCAACACACTCTCCTGGATTCCTGTTGGTGGCCGCAGAATGTCTTGCTGTCCCCCTAACTATCGAATCTCCAATCACTTCGATCCTGTTTACCTTTTACCCATTCCTGCTGTACCCTAGAGCCAGTTGTAGTAACACCAACTAGGCTATTGGTGCTTTCCCCTGAATGGTTCCCCCGACCCCTGAAGCAGTATCCAATAGAGTATACTTGTTTTCGAGGGGAATGGCCGCAGGGGATTCTTTGCACTCTTTGCCTACTCCCTTTGCCTTTCCTGGTCTGCCTGCATTTTAAATGTGACCACTTCACTCAAACTCTTATCTATGATGCGCTCAGCATCTCGGATGATCCTAAGTACATCTAGCTCCAGCTCTCTAACATGGTCTCTTCGGAGCTGCAGCTAGGTGCGCTTCCCACAGATGTAGTCATCAGGGACAAAGGTCTCCCACATCCTGTGAAGGAGCATGCCATTGCCCTAACTGCTGTCTCAACTGCTCTAAGATCAAGGGGAAAGTTAAAAGGACTTTACCTAAGTTTACCTGCACTTCTTGTGAGCCGCTGCTCACTGAAGCCTGTCGTTCCAATAACTTACTTCTCACTCCACTACCAACAAATTAGTACATTGACCAGTCACGCTGCTTTTTAAGAAGGGTGACAGAGGAAAACCAGGGAATTATAGACTAGTCAGCACAGCATCTGTTTTGGTGGAAGCATTGGAGTCTATGATCAAGGATGGTGTAACTGAACACCACAATATTTTCAAACGGTCTGGAGAAGCCAACATGGATTCTTGACAGGTAGTTCATGCCTGACTCACCTCCTGTAAGGGTGGTAGCAGCAGAAACTGTCATAACATTTACGTATTTAGATGTGAACTTATTGGCCAAGTGCTGGAAAATGGGATTAGAATAGTGAGGTGGTGGTTTTTGACTGGCACAGACTCAATGGGCGAAAGGGCCTTTTTCTGTGCTGTAGACTTCGATGACTCTGAGCTGGTAAGCTTGTACAATCTCCCTGCTATAGTTAATAAATGTCTCAATAATAATAATGTTATATAATGTAATAATAATATATTAATAATAATAAATCAATAATAAATGTCTCAAATACAAACCTCCCCTTTACACCCCGCTAGCCAAAAGAATAGCTGAGCAAAACGGCCGCAGAATGCTTAAAAAATGACATCACCAACGCAGGAAATGACATCACCAACCCAAGGAAACCTAACCAGATAAATAGAAAGCGGGACATAACACCAGCGCTTCGTCGGAGGCTCACTGATGTTACCTAGAATGGTGACGAAACGTCTGAAAATGAACCTTCCAGCTCAGCGAGCAAACTCACATCCAGAACTTCAACCTGAGCTACAAATCTTCTCAAAACTCGCTAGCTAATAAACTCTCTGATTCAGTAAAGCAATTACTATAACTTTATAAAGCAAATGTTTCTTCGTCAGCCTGTTTGAACAGGTTTCCTGAAGCTGATGTCACTATTCCAACAGAAGATTGTCTTAGTTCTGGGAAATGTAACACTTTACCAGCTTTTGCCACTAAAACTACACCCACAGCTCTTCAGTGCTGTCTGCATTCTGCTTAAAGGCTCATACATTTATTGTTAATGCCCATGGTTCACATTTGTTTCCTAGAATGGACAGTGTTCAGAGAATCATAGAATCCCTACAGTGTGGGAACAGGCGCATTGGCCCAACAGGTCCACACCAACCCTTGGAGCATCCCATCCATACACCGCAAACACTACAAGTATGGTAACAAGTATGTTAAACCAGGGAAACCCAGTAGATGTTATCTATTTAGACTTCCAAAAGGCCTTTGATAAGGTGCCTCATGGGAGGCTGCTGAACAAGGTGAGGGCCCATGGTGTTCGAGGTGAGCTACTGGCTTGAATTGAGGATTGGCTGTCTGACAGAAGGCAGAGAGTTGGGATAAAAGACTTTTTTTCGAAATGGCAACCAGTGATGAGTGGTGTCCTGCAAGGTTCAGTGTTGAGGCCACAGCTGTTCACCTTGTATATTAATGATCTGGATGAAGGGACTGGGGGCATTCTGGCAAAGTTTGCCGATGATACGAAGATAGGTGGACAGGCAGGTAGTACTGAAGAGGTGGGGAAGCTGCAGAAAGATTTAGACAGTTTAGGAGAGTGGTCCAGGAAATGGCTGATGAAATTCAACGTGAGCAAATGCGAGGTTTTGCACTTTGGAAAAAAGAATACAGGCATGGACTGTTTTCTAAATGGTGAGAATATTCATAAATCAGAAGTACAAAGAGAGCTGGGAGTGTTGGTCCAGGATTCTCTAAAAGTTAACTTGCAGGTAGAGTCCGTGATTAAGAAAGCGAATGTAATGTTGTCGTTTATCTCGAGGGTTGGAATATAAAAGCAGTGATGTGCTTCTGAGGCTTTATAAGGCTCTAGTTAGGCCCCATTTAGAATACTGCATCCAATTTTGGGCCCCACACCTCAGGAAGGACATACTAGCCCTGGAGCGTGTCCAGCAGAGATTCACACGGATGATCCCTAGAATGGTAGGTTTAACGTATGATGAACGGCTAAGGATCCTGGGATTGTATTCATTAGAGTTTAGAAGGTTGAGGGGAGATCTAATAGATACTCACAAGATATTGTATGGCTTAGAAAGGGTGGACACTGGGAAGTTATTTCCGTTAGGTGGGGAGACTAGGACCCGTGGGCACAGCCTTAGAATTGGAGGGGCTAAATTTAAAACGGAAATGAGGAGACATTTCTTCAGCCAGAGACTGTTGGGCTTGTGGAATTCATTGCCATGGAGTACAGTAGCGGCCAGGACGTTAGATGCCTTCAAGGCAGAGATCGACAAATTCTTGATCTTACAAGGAATCAAGGGTTACAGGGAGAGTGCAGGGAAGTGGAGTTGAAATGCCTGTCAGCCATGATTTAAATGGCGGAATGGACTCGATGGGCCAAATGGCGTTACTTCCACTCCTACGTCTTATGATCTACTACAGGCAATTTAGTATGGCCAATCCACCCAGCCTGCACATCTTTGGACGGTGGGAGGAAACCAGAGCACCCGGAGGAAACCCACACAGACACGGGGAGAATGTGCAAACTCCGCACAGACAGTCGCCTGAGGCTGGAATCGAACCCGGTCCCCTGGCGCTGTGAGGCTGCAGTGCTAACCACTGAGCCACCATGCTGCCCTATTTGTGAAACTCAATTAGTGAAGCTCTTGGGCACACTGATTTTCCCCTTGGGTGAAGCAAAAAACATGCCGAATCCCCCAGAACAAATGGAAAATGAATTTCATACAGTCATCCAGCATAGATTGTTTGGCCCACCAAAAAGCAAACTACACTGATCCCATTTACCTTCATCCAGACACTTCTTAAATGTTGAGGGCCTCCACCATACTCTCAGGCTGCACGTTCCACATAACTGCCACCCTCTGGATGACAGAATTCTTTGTGAGACCATGTAAACCACTTGCTTTTTACCTTAAACTTGTGCCCTCTGGTTTTAGACACATCTGCAATGGGGAAAACATAATCTACCCTGTTTATGCCTTTCGTAATTTTATATACCTCAATCAGTTTCCTCTTCAGCCTCATGTGCTCCACGGAGAACAAACCCAGCCTATTCATACTCTCCTCACAACTGAGGCTTTATCTCAGGCAACAATCTCCTCTGCACCCTCTCCACTGTAGTCACGTCCTTCCAATAGTTTGGCAACCAGAACTGCATGCAGTTTTCCATCTGTGGCTTAACCAATGTTTTATCAAATTTTGACTAGACTTCCTTGCTTTTTATATTCCACATCCTGGCAAATGAAGGCAAGCATCCCACATGCCTTCTTTACCACCCCGACTGCCCTATGTTGACACCTTCACGCATCTATGGACTTGGACACCAGAGTTCCTTTTTTCCTCAGTACTTCGTAAGATATAGGAGCAGAAATTAAGCTATTCGGCCCAATGAATCTGCTCTGCCATTCAATCATGGCTCTATTTCTCAACCCCATTCTTCCGCTTACTCCCTGTAACCCTTGATTTCTTGACAATCAAGAAGCTGTCTTTCTCTGTCTTAAGTATACTCAATGACCTGGCCTCCACAGCCTTCTGTAGCAGTGAATTACGTAGATTCACCACTCTCCGGTGGAAGAATCTTCTCCTTATCTCCATTCTAAAAGGTCTTCCCTTTACCCTAAGGCTGTCCCCTTGGATCCTAGTCTCTCCACAGTGCCGGGGACCCGGGTTCGAATCCAGCCTCAGGAACTGTCTGTATGGAGTTTGCGCATTCTCCCCGTGTCTGTGTGGGTTTCCTCCAGGTGCTTCGGTTTCCTCCCACAGTCCAAAGATATGCATGTTAGGTGGATCGGCCATGCTAAATTGCCCGTAGTGTTCAGGGATGTGTGAGTTATAGGGGGATGGGTCTGGGTGGGATGCTCCAAGGGGCGGTGTGGACTTGTTGGGCCGAAGGGCCTGTTTCCACACTGTAGGGAATCTAAACTAATCTAATAGAAGCATCCTCCCAATGTCCACTCTTTCCAGATGGTTCAGTATTCTGTAGGTTTCAATTAGATCCCCTGTGCATCCTTCTAAACTACTTTGAGTATAGATTCGGGATCCACAAACAGTCCTCATGTTAACAGTCCTTTCGTTCCTGGGATAATTCCCATGAACCTCCCCCGAACCTGATCCAGAACCAGTATGTTCTTCCTGAGGTACGGGGCCCAAAATTGCTCATAATACCCTAATTGTGATCTGACTAGAGCTTTATAAAGCCTCAGACGTACATCTCGGCTTTTATATTGTAGTCCTCGCGAAATAAATGCCAACATTCTTTTTGCCTTCCTAACTACAGTAAAATAGGGCAAATTCAGCAAGTTTTCATCAAGAAGCGGTCATGCCTGACAAGTCAGTTAGAATTCTTTAAGGAGGTAACAAGCAGGTTAAATCAAGGAAAGCCAATGGACGTTATCTACTTGGACTTCAAGAAAGCCTTTGATAATCTGTCTCTTAGCGCTAGGGACCCAGGTTTGATTGCAGCCTCGGGTGACTGTGGAATTTGCATGTTCTCCCTGTGTCTGTGTAGGTTTTCGCTGAGTGCTCCAGTTTCCTCCCACAGTCCAAAGATGTGCACGTTAGGTGGATTGGCAATGCTAAATTGCCCACAGTGTGCAGAGATGTGTAGGCTAGGTGAGTTAGCTAGAGAAAATACAGGGATAGGGTTAGGGGATGAGTCTGGGTGAAATGGTCTTCAGAAGATTTGTGTGGACTTGTTGGGCTGAATAGTCTATTTCTACACACAGGAGATTCTATAATTCAATATAGTCCCTAGTCAAGATAGTGTGTAACTTGGAGAAAACTTTCAGATGGTGTTCCCATAACACTAGTAATTATCCTTTTCAATGCGAAAGGTTATCAATATTTATTGAAGTGAATGTTTTGTACGGTTTGTTTGTATATTATTATTGGCTATAGCTTGTAGGTGAGAATAATTGTCTTCTGTGAGATTGGAAATGGCCAAGAAAGCTGATTTGGGATCTGCAGACTTTGTGGCATGATGTCATGTGGTATTAATTTAGGTCAGAGATTGTTCTGGGATCCTTCCAGCAGACTTTGCCTCCATTTGATTCGCTCCAGAGTATGGTTTCCCAGAAGTTGCTGCCTGTGTTGCATTTCTGCATTTTGGCTTTCAGCACCTCCTTAAGGCATTTCTTCAGTCCTCTTGTGGTTTCCTTGTCCTGGAACCTGGTATCTGACATCCAAACTATAAATCCAACACAATGAATTGGATGTCATTGTCATTGTCAGACTTCTGTGAAAGATTATTTCCAAGATTGTGGAAGCATTCCATATTTTCCAGACACTCATCACAAATCCTAATCAACAGGGCTGGGGTATGAACATTTGGGGTTTATTGATGGAGGACCTGGGTCTTCTGAATGAGTGTAAATGCATCGTCTTGTCTGCCTCAGTAAATAATGGCCTGTTTCTGCCACAGCACCCTCTGCACCATCGTCGGCATTTTGAAGCTCAATAAACTGAAGCCAGGGTGGTCTTGGTTTGTGATTTGAATTGTATGAGATTAAAAGCTCCAAAGTAGGATGGATTCCAAAGTCTACCTCCTTGGCTCTGGCACAGAACCTGCCCAGTGAATAAGATAGGATTGGTCAAACAGGATGATGGATGGTGTGGGTTCCCTGGGCCACTTTGCTTATCATAATGGCCTTTTAAGAAATTTAGCAATACTCAACAATCAGGACTGTGGCAAACAACTTCTCAACAGTAGATCAAGGGGAGGAAGAAATGCCATCTGGAATAATTTGTGTGACGTGGGTTTGCATACGCTGCAGCCACAAAATGCCAAGTGTGTAGTGTTAAGGAGACGTGCTTATCTAAAAGTTTTTCTTTTGTTGAGACAAGTCCAGCATAATTTCTGTGGGAATCTGTGCACAAAGGAAACTTTTTTAATCAGTAGAATTGCAGTATTGTAATTTGCTTCAGTCCTTGCTGAACTGAGTATATCCTTTCAGAACAAAACTTCTGTGAATAGCTGAGGAATGTTGAAAGCATATTGGTGAAATGATAAAGTGTTTGAATGTAGTTCACCAATTTTCTCGGTTTATTCGACTCCATGTTAGCAAGGTGGCTCAGTGGTTAGCACTGCTGCCTCACAGACACCAGGGGCAACTGTCTGTGTGGAGTTTGCACACTCTCCCTGTGTCTGTGTGGTTTTCCTCCAGGTGCTACAGTTTCCTCTGTCAGTCCAAAGACGTGCAGACAAGGTGGACTGGCCAAGCAAAATTACCTGTAGTGTTCAGGGATATGTAGATTAGGTGGGTTATAGTGGATGGGTCTGGGTGGGATGCTCTGAGCGTTGTTGTGGACTTGTTGAGCAAAGGGCCTATTTAAAAGCTTTAGGGATACTATGATTGTATGATCTATTTTGGTACTGCGGATTATCACTGACTAGTTTCAATGTTTGTCAGTGTTGTTCCATGCAATGCTTTTAACATAATATCAGTGTTGTACAGCATGGAGCTGTTTTGTTTATTTATAAGGTTAATTGCTCCTTGTGTACTTGTTTGAGGACAGGCTGTGCCGGACTCTATCCATTATCACTAATTAGTTTTCTTTCAAGGTCAGGTTATGCAGAACATCCTGATACAAGCTGAAAGACTTTACTTTCAGTACTGTTTGCTGGAGCCCATCTAATTTCATGAGTGGCAGGGAGAAGGCGGAGTAACTTCTCTCTCTGTTCACGCTGCTGCCAGTTATCAGGATCAGTTGGGACAGTTTGTTCATGTGGAAAAGTCCTTTCTTGGCAAGCTGATACTCACTTTTGAATTTGTATTTCAAGGAGAGAAGACTCGCATTGGCCTTCAGCCTCACATTTTGTTTCTGCACCTTGCACGTTGTTTCTGCTTTCCAGAGATTTTTCTTGGTCATGATGTGGGTAGCACCGTGACTCAAGGGTTAGCACTACTGCTTTGCAGTGCCAGGGCTGACTGTAAGTGTAGGGTCAGCACATTCTCCCTATGTCTCGATGGGTTTCTGGCTGGGTGCTTTGGTTTCCTCCCACAGCCCAGATATAAGCTGTATTAGGTGGATTAGCCATGGTAAGTACAGGATGATGGGGATGGAGTGGGGGTTGGGATCTGGGTGGGATGCTCTTCAGAGGGTTGGTGCAGGTTCAATGTGTGATCGGCCTCTTTTCCCCACTGTAGGAATTCTATAGTCAGAGATCTAAGGAACAGAAAAAGGCCTTTTTGCCCATTGACTCTGTGCCAGTCAAAAACAACCACCTAACTATTCTAATCCCATTTTCCAGCATTTAGCCCATAGTTTTGTGCGCTTTGGCATCACAATTGTACTTTTAAACATTTCTTAAATGTTGTAAGGGTTTTTGCCTCTACACCCTTTCAGGTAGAGTTCCAGATTTCCACCACCTTCTGAATGTATTACTTTTACCTTATATTCCCTCTAAACTTCCTGCCCCTTCCTTTAAATCTATGCTGCCTGGCCACTGATCACCCCACCCAGAGGTTTGGTTCCTTCCTATCATGTCTGCCCTATTCAGGCCCCTCAAAATTGTATATATCTCAGTCATTTTTCACTCCAGCCCCTACAAGTCTCCTTGGCTCTAAGGAAAACAGCTCCAGTCTATCCAATTTCTCTTCATAACGAAAACTCTCCAACCCAGGCAATCCTGGTAACTAAAACAAATTACTGGAGAAACTCAGCAGGTCTGGCAGCTTCTGTGGAGAGAAGGCAGATTTTAATGTAGCCAGAGACTATTTCCCAGGGCAGAAATGGCTAACACAAGGGGTCATAGTTTTAAGCTGGTTGGAGGAAAGTATAGAGGGGATGTCAGAGGCGGGTTCTTTACACAGAGAGTTGTGAGAGCATGGAATGCGTTGCCAGCAGCAGTTGTGGAATCAAGGTCATTGGGGTCATTTAAGAGACTGCTGGACATGCATATGGTCACAGAAATTTGAGGGTGCCTACATGAGGATCAATGGTCGGCACAACATCGTGGGCTGAAGGGCCTGTTCTGTGCTGTACTGTTCTATGTTCTATGTTCTAAGTTCAGTGACCCATTAGCATCCTGGTAAATCTCCTCTGGTTGCTCTCCAGTGCGGTCACATCCCTTCTATTGTGGGGATTCCAGAACTGCACACAATATTCTAGCTGTGGCCTTACCCGCATCTTACACAGTTCCAGTGAAACCTCCTTAAACTGGGTGCCTCGCCTAATAAAGGCAAGCATCCCATATGGATTTCAGCAAGGCGTTCGATAAGGTTCCCCACAATAGGCTGTTGTACAAAATGCAGAGGAATGGAATTGTGGGAGATATAGCAGTTTGGATTGGAAATTGGCTTACTGAAAGAAGACAGAGGGTGGTAGTTGATGGGAAGTGTTCATCCTGGAGACCAGTTACTAGTGGTGTACCGCAAGGGTCGGTGTTGGGTCCACTGCTGTTTGTCATTTTTATAAATGACCTGGATGAGGGCGTAGAAGGAGGGGTTAGTAAATTTGCAGACGACACTAAGGTCGGTGGAGTTGTGGATAGTGACGAAGGATGCTGTAGGTTGCAGAGAGACATAGATAAGCTGCAGAGCTGGGCTGAGAGGTGGCAAATGGAGTTTAATGCAGACATGTGTGAGGTGATGCATTTTGGTAGGAGTAACCAGAAGGCAAAGTACTGGGCTAATGGTAAGATTCTTAGCAGTGTAGATGAGCAGAGAGATCTCGGTGTCCATGTATACAGATCCTTGAAAGTTGCCACCCAGGTTGACAGGGCTGTTAAGAAGGCATCCAGTGTTTTAGCTTTCATTAATAGAGGGATCGAGTTCCGGAACCAAGAGGTTATGGTGAAGCTGTACAAAACTCTGGTGCGGCCGCACTTGGAGTATCGTGTACAGTTCTGGTCACCGCATTATAAGACGGATGTGGAAGTTTTGGAAAGGGTACAGAGGAGATTTACTAGGATGTTGCCTGGTATGGAGGGAAGGTCTTACGAGGAAAGGCTGAGGGACTTGAGGCTGTTTTCGTTAGAGAGAAGAAGGTTGAGAGGTGACTTAATTGAAACATATAAAATAATCAGATGGTTAGATAGGGTGGATAGGGAGAGCCTTTTTCCTAGGATGGGGACGGCGAGCACAAGGGGGCATAGCTTTAAATTGAGGGGTGAAAGATATAGGACGGATGTCAGAGGTATTTTCTTTACTTAGAGAGTAGTAAGGGAATGGAACGCTTTGCCTGCAATGGTAGTAGATTTGCCAACTTTGGGTACATTTAAGTCGTCATTGGATAAGCATATGGATGTACATGGAATAGTGTAGGTTAGATGGGCTTGAGATCGGTATGACAGGTCGGCACAACGAGGGCCGAAGGGCCTGTACTGTGATGTAATGTTCTATGTTCTATGCTTTCTTAATCCTTTATCTGCCTGTCCAGCTACCTGAAGGGACATGCACACCAAAATCACTCTGATCCTTAGTGCTTCCCACGGTCTGTTCTCGTCCCTTGCCTTGTTTGTTCTGCCCAAGTGCATCAGTACACTTATCCAGATTGAATTCACTCTAGGTGCCACTTTTCTGAAGCAGACGTAAAGATCTTGTTAGGCAGTGACAACAATATGGCCTGGAGCAAGTGGCAGCTCAAATAAGTAGTCTGGAGCATAAAGTTGACCTCACACAGCAATGCCCCATGCTCCACCCTTGGTGGGAAAACTGCGCACCTCAGAAGGCTTGGGATAAGGAATATTGTCAAGAACGTAGGACATAGGACAGTACAGGCCCTTCAGTTCACGATGTTGTACCAACCTGTTACCTTTTCTAAGATCAGTCTACCCTGCCTACCCTACATTTTACTATCCTCCATGTGCTGATCCAAGAGTTGCTTAAAAGTCTCTAAAGTATCTGACTCCATGACCACTGCCAGCAGTGCATTCCACATGCCCACCACTCTATGTGAAGAACCTACCTCTGACATCTCCCCTATACTCTCTCCAATCACTTTAAAATTATGCCCCTCAAAATAGTCATTTTCACCCTGGGAAAAAGTCTCTGACTCTCCAGTCTATCTATGCCTCTCATCTTGCAAATCTCTATCACATTCACCTCTCATCCTTTGCTCCAATAACAAAAGCCCTAGATCACTCAACCTTCCCTCATAAGAACTGCCCTCCAGCCTAGGCAGCATGCTGGTAAATCTCCTCTGCACCCTCTCTAAAGCTTCCACATCTTTCCGATAATGAGGGACCAGAACTGAACACAGTATTCCAAGTGTGGTCTTACCAGAGTTTTTATAGAGCTGCAACGTAACCTCATGGCTCTTCAACTCAATTCCCCTGCTAATGAAAGCCAACACACCATACGCCGTCTTTACAACCCTATCAACTTGAGTAGCAACTTTGAGGGATCTATGGACGTGGACCCCAAGATCCATCTGTTCCTCCACACTGCTGAGAATCCTGTCATTAACCCTGTATTCTGCATTCAAATTCAACCTTCCAAAATGAATCACTTCACACTCTTCTGGGTTGAATTCCATCTGCCACATCTTTGCCCATCTCTACGTCCTGTCAATGTCCCGTTGCAACCTACAACAGCCCTCCACGCACAGCATTAAGAGAGGTTGGTGCCAGTCACATGGGAAACACTTCAAGTGAATCTCAGAACTCCAGGCTACAGGTCCTATTAACTTAGAGCAAAATAGTGTTAAATGGGCTGACTTTAAATGTGGACTTGCATCTGGGCAATAAAAGCTAACCAGCCAATGATGCCAAAGTGCCACAAGTAATAATTTTTTTAAAAAGAGTTTTTTCAACTGGAGGAATGCATTAGTGACTGTTCTTGCTGAATGTTCATGCACTGAATGCAAAGCACTGCAATGTCTCTGGGAGGACAAATCTCAAATAGGTGTTGTAGACCGTTGTATTTAAGAACTGAACTTCGTAAATAGCAAGGTAGCATTTTGAACCCATTGTTGATTCAGAGGTTGCAAATCTTTCTGCAGAAACGGCTGTTCGATAGCACAGGGGCTAGCACTGCTGCCTCACAGTGCCAGGAAACCTGGGTTCAGTTTCACCTTCGGGCAACTATCCATGTGATGTTTGCACACACTCTCCATGTGTGCGTGGGTTTTCTCTGGGTGCTTCAGTTTGCTCCCACAGTCCAGGGATGTGTAGGTTGGTTGGATTAACCATGGGAAATAGAATTACAGGGATAGGGTAGGGCTATGGGTCTGGGTGGGATGCTGTTCAGAGGGTCAGTGTGGATTCGAATGACCTGCTTCCACACTGTAGGAATTCAATGAATACAGCTGCTATAATTATGCACCTGGAACTGCGTCCTGCAACTGTAGATCTTCCAACATGAAGTCAACCTGCCAGTGTGTCTGTGCAGCCAATTTTCATCTCCGTAGCTCATCACTTTAGAAAACCAATTAGTAATTCCTCAGATTGAATATCAGTGTATACACTTTGGTCACCAGCAAACTTTACTCTTGCACATAGTGAGTATCACTGACTGACATAATGTCAGATTTTCAGAATTCTTGTGCTTTTGTTTCGATTGTGACCAGTTACAGAGAGTTAGAAAATTGCATCATTCTGGCAGTTGTGAAAGAGCTAAACTGAATAAGTAAAAATGGACAAAACTTGGAGAGTCCACATACGTAACACTTTGCCAAATGTCCTCTGGTGACTCAAGGATCGTGGATTTATTTGATTCATTACTTTACTTTCATTTAAGAGCCACGCAAGTTTGCATTTAGGGCAAGAACAATATTTACAAAGATCAAAGGTTTTGTTGAATAAACAATATCAATAGGTGAGTATTTTTTTCCCACCTCCTTGTGGGTATGAAACAGTCCAACAGACTAAGCAAGGTTGCATTTCTGAGCATTACTGAATCACTGAGTCATTTTGGGTTAAGTTCCATTCTTTGGTATCCCTACATCACAAATGGGAATGTAGCCAAAGGCTACTTCCTGTTGCTACTCTGTTCTCACCAATTTCAAAGAATCATCCTTTAGCTCTTATCTGTCCAGTATTACAAGTGTACATTTGTAAAGCACTTGTGACTTTGTGAAATTTCCCCAGGTACTTCAAGATGTTTGCTAAAATAAACATTTGTTCCTTAAAAACAGAGACAGAAATTACCAGCAGAGAATGAGGAAATGGCTTAGGCATTGAGCAATTGTTTCATCTTTGACTTAACTGTGGAGGAAACATGTTACTTCATACAGGGTAACGCGGGGCTATGAAGAGGAAGGAAATTAAGGTAATTAATATCATTAGAGAAGAAGGAATGGAAAAATTTAAGAGATTAAAGCACGATTGCACATAAAAAAAATAGCTAAAATTCCCACTCTCACTGTGGCCATGATCTTCCTAAATCCCTTAGATTCGGGAACAACAAGTGTTTGGAAGTTGGTAAATGTAACAACACTTTTCAACAGAGGGAGAGCAAACAGGGTTTTTATAGGCATTTAGCCTAACATTAGAGCTATTAGAATGCCTGACTCTATTTAAAGTTGATAAATTACCAAGACTTGGTAGGTACATCTGATGATACCAAGAGATATAAGCATGGAATTTGTGGCATATTTTTCTATTCCTCCTTTGATATGGGGAGATACTAGAAGAGTGAAGAATTGCGAACCCTTGTTCAAATCTTGATTTATTTCAGGAAAACCAGCATTGATTCAGCAAAGGCAAATTGTTTTAGGTAACTTGATTAAGCTTTTTTGTTAAGGTAACTGAAAGGGTTAAAGTGGATAGCATGGTTGAACTGTAGACTGACTTCCAAAATATATATGATAAAGTGCCACATATAATAGTCTTCTAAGGAATTGAAGGGCAGCCTGGAAACAAAGTTGGCTGAGTGACAGGAAACAGAGAATTGTGTTGAGTAGTTGTTTTATGATTGGAGGAAGCCTCATTTTGGGGTTTCCTAAGATCCAGGTTTTTATATCTGTGATCTAGAGAAGCTGGGAAGTATATGTGAACTATGCGGAGAATTGTCTTCAAGACAAGATAATTACAGACAACCCGATGGAGTGCAGGCACACATGGCAGAAGAATTTTTTTTTCTTATTTATTCATGGGGCTAAGGTGTCACTGGCTGGACCAGTATTTATTGCCCATCACTAATCGCCAAGTGGGCAGTTAAGAGTCAACTACAATGTTGTGGGTCTGGAGTTGCATATGGGCCAGATAAGGCAGGGATGGCAGATTGATTATTATTCAATTCACATTACCAGCTACCATGGCTAGTTAATGATCTAGTGATTAGAACAACTAGGCTATTGCCTAACCAAAGATTGCTGAGAAGTGTAAAAGCTTAATTTTGGCAGGATGAATGAGAAGAGGGAATAGAAAGGAAAGAGAACAATTCAAACAAGATGTAGATCCATTGCTGCTGCACTAATTGGTACTCTGAATTGCCTCTTGTCCTTTCTCAAAGTTAATCTAAACGTTATGATACAATGATCACTGCCCTCTTAATGATCCCCACTGACACTTGTACTTGTTCCACCTCATTCCCCATAACTGAGTGCAACGGTGCCTTTTTTTTTTAAGTTCTGTGGGTGCCGGAGATCTGGAATAAAACAGAAAGTACCCTAGAAACTCGGGACTGAACAGATGCTGCCAGACCTGTTGAGCAGACCTACTGAGTTCATCCAGAATTTTCTGCTTTTATTCCAGTGGTGCCACCTCCCTTATGGACTGGTAATGTATGGATGTAGAAAATTTTCCTGAATAGTTCAGAAAGCCTTGACTCAGTTCAGGTCCTCCCTTATAATGACTCCTTTTTTGCACTTCTGACTAATTTCTTTGAAAGTTTCTTCATCTGTACTCAGCTGTGATGACACATCTTTTCTTTCTTGGTTTCAATTAAATAGACTGTTTTAGAAGAGTAATTTTGGACTCAGGACTCTCTCCATTGATGCTGCCAGACCTACTGAGTTTCTCCAGTATATTCTGCTTTTAAATAGACTCTTGTCCTTGACCTTTCTAGGAACTGGTTAAGTTGCTGAAGTAGAGAATTGGCTTAGATATTTTGGGCCTAATGGCTGCCTCCTCTCCTGTTCCTTGTGGAGATGAGCATGCAGGACTAGGCTAGACATAGCTCATTTAAAGTTGTCACATTGCCATTAGAGCCTTTCTCTGTATCTAAACTGGTAGTGTTTGATGAGGTCAGTGTAGAGCGAGCTTTACTTTGTATGTAACCCAGTGCTGGCCCTGTCTTAGGAGTATTTGATGGGGATAGTATGGAGGAAGCTTTACCTTGTAACCAAACCATATTGTAATGCTGTGGATTTTTGAAATAGGAAGTGTTTAATTTCGTAACAACAACCTATCTTAATGAAGATAAATGTTTTAACACTAGAAGCAGAAAACTGAGTATCAGTGATACAAACCATTTTCTCCAATTTAACTATGTGTGGTTTTGTTCAGCTGCAGATCTTCGCATGGTTGCAGGCTAATGTACAATGGGGGTCCATACTGCTGGATGGAATAACAGACGACCACAACCATTCTGAACTTTATATATAGCCTGCAGTCATAGTGTTCATCCTTCTTGGGCAGAATGGGTTCCCAGGATGTTCCCCTTGGGAATCTTGACGGCCTTGATTCCGATATGAGCAAGGATGAGTCGCTTTGTTTGACCAAAGTCATTGGCAATGGTCACAGCAAAAGGACGGGCAGGACCGAGAGTGATGACACTGACTCTGCTGACAGTGACAATGATCTGGAGGATTCACCAACAAACACAAACTGGGACACTTCCAGGAGAGCCTCATCAAATGAATCTTTTTCTTCACGTCAGAGTGCAAACTCAGTGATGGATGATGAGGCAGCGTTAGAATGCAGAGAATTCATGAGGAGATATGTTGAAAAAATCTTCAGTGGAAGGTAAGCATAGAATGGGAGCTGAGTTTGGCTGTTTGTAGCATCCAGCATTTTCCTTGTCAGGTGTTGGTCACAGCAATGGCTTTAATAATTCAAAACCTCACCCTATTCATAATTAAAAATATATTATTATCTCCTCCAAAAGCTCAGTGTAGCTGAAACCTCAAAACCTGCAAATGCCAGTTTTGATTTAGCCTGTAAAAGACCTGACCTTAACCAGTTAGGAAAATCAGATAGTGCTCCTGATGTAAAAGTAGAAATTTCTGGAGATTGACTATCTGTTGACTGTTGCTGGCTGTGTACAAATGATAAAGTAGTTTGCTGATGCTCACTGCTTAGTCTGACACATTGAAGATGGTTACTTGGATGAACTTTTGATAGCCAACGAAATGTATCCTGGAAAAAGGAACATAGCAATGTAACCACACAGAAAAAGAGCATGCAACCCATCTTGTCTGCACCAGCTTTTAAAAGGAATTAGCCACCCAAACTGATTCCACTTTCCTGCCCAGGTCTGTAGCCTAGCAGATTACAGCGCTTCTGATGAAGATCCAAGTTCCTTTGGAGTAAGTTGAGGGTTTAGAACATAGAACAGTACAGCACAGCACAGGCTCTTTGGCCCATGATGTTGTGCCAAACATTTACCCTAAACCTAAGGTCTATCTAACCTCCACCCCTACCTTATACTATCATCCATATGCCTATCTAATAGCTGCTCAGATGCCCCTAATGAGGCTGACTCCACTACCCTCTCTGGCAATGCACCCCTACTGCTTTCTGAGTAAAGAGCCTATATCTACCTCCGCTCACTTTAAAACTATGCCCGCTTGTAATTGCTACCTCCACTCTTAGAGTGGACAGCCAGAAACCTTTTCTATCTTATACCTTTGATCATTTTGTATGTTTCTATTAAGTCACCCCTCATCCTTCGTCATTCTATAGAGAAAAGCCGTGGCCGCCCCAACCTTTCCTCCTAACACTTCCCTCCATTCCACTCAACATCGTGGTAAATCTCCTCTGTACCTTTTCAAATGCTTCCACATCTTTCCTGTAATGAGGCAACTAGAACTTGACACAATACTCCAGATGTGGGTGAACCAGGCTTTTGTATAGCTGGAGCATAACTTCATGGCTGTTGAACTCAACCCCTCTATTAATGAAAGCTAACACACCATTCGCCTTCTTAACAATTCTACCCACCTGGATGACAGCTTTCAGGGAACTGTGGACATGAACCCCAGGATCCCTCTGCTCCTCCACACTGCCAAGAATCTTTCTGTTAACCCTGTAATCGGCTTTCAAGTTTGTCCTTCCAAAATGAACCACCTCTTACTTTTAAACATCAAACATCAAACTGGGCAGTGAATTCCCACCATAACCCTCTTGATGAAAAAGATTTTCTTTGTGTTTCCTTCAATCCTTCTACGAATCACCCAAAGTCCATGTTCCCTGTTAATTGACTTCTCTGCCAAGGGAAGCAGGTATTCCCTGTCTAAACCCCTCATTAGGTTTGTATGTCTTGATTAAGTCACCCTCAGCTGCTGCGTGTGTTCTGAGGAAACCCTAGTCAATCCATCTGTCAGTCTTGCCTCATACTTGCAATTTTAAAATCATCACAATATTCTCACAAACCTCCTTACTGAACAATTATGTCTTTCCTGTTGTACAGTGATGAGATTGTACTCAACACCTCAGTTGTGGCCTAACCAGTGTTTTATACAGTTTCTGTATTACACCCCAGGAGACAGGATGGGAAAAAATTACCAAGAGAAATGTCAGCTAGATGGTAATTAATAATAAAAAGGTCATCCGCAATAAGTAACCACAGTCGATTTTCCTCTTTTTCTTTTGAGACTGTGTTAGTTTAGAATATCAACAGGTCAGTTTGCCCTATGTTATTTTCACCGAGGAGTCGATGGCCCAATGCTTTTATTGCTAGATTACTAACCCAGAGACTCGTGGGGGGCCATGTTTGAATCCTGCTTTGGTAGATGGGTGAATTCAAATTCAATCAAATATTGGAATTAACATTGTAATGATGATCATGAAATCATTGTCAATTGTCATAAAAACCCATCTGGTTCTCTGATGTCCTTTAGGGAAGGAAACTGATGTCCTCACCTGGTCTGATCAACATGTGACTGCATATTCTTGTGGGTGATTCTTAACTGTTCTCTGGACAGTTAAGGATGGGCAATAAATGATGGTTCAGCTAGTGAAGCCCACATTCTGTGAATGAATTTTAAAAAAACAAAGTGAGTGGAAATGATCCAGTTCTGGGTCCTGGAGTATTAGAGCTTTGTATTTTTTCCCACCAACCCTCCTGTTCATTGATCACTGGCCTGCTTTGCTTTGGCCCTGTGAAAACTCTGAGAAAAATTCATTGATTTCTTTGCACTGTTTCCAGGACAGTGTCTGGTCCCTTGATTTCTCATTAACATCCATTTATTGATTTCCTTCACAACGAATGCTCAATCGGTTAGTTTGGAAGGGTTTAAAAAATGTACTTTTGTATCATGACCTTTAAAACATTTGTTGTATTTCATAGTCAGTGTCATAATGTTTTGAAGTTTACCCTGTATAAATTCATCCTGATTTTTTTGATCAGTTGAAAGTGTTCAAGATGTTCAGTCAATCCATCCTTAAATACTGCCTCCAGTAATTTTGCGACACCATATGCTCAGCTAGCTGGTCCAGAATTCCCTGGTTTGTCACACTTCCCTTTCTTGAATATGCCAATTTCTCAATCTAAAGGAATGGGGAGAACTTTGGAAGATCATATTTAGGGCATCTATTAGGCCCTTGCCTATTCCTTTCAAAATCCTTGGATGGAAACTATTTGGTCTGGGGTCTTATCACTTTTTCATGTCATTTGTTTTCTTTATTCCTGTTATTTTGTGAATGTAACACCATTATTCCAAGCAGGAGGGAGGGAGTAAACAGAGGTCTGCTGGCTTGACATAAGTATCAGTTAAGTGATGGAACTTGTTATTATGGAAGTCTAACAATGCACTTGGAAAAGCATTTTATAATTAGAATAAGTCATCATGGTTTTACAAAAAGGAAATGTTCTTTGACAAGATTATTAGAATTGTTCAAAAATGTACCTGGTAGGGTAGATAAAGGGGAATCAGTGGATGTAATATTCTTTGATTTCCAAAATGTAAAATGCCACATAGAAGGTGACTACCTAAGATAGGGGCCCATTCGGGGTAATATATTATCATGAATAGAGTATTGGATACAGAATGTAGGAATAAATTAGGCATTTTCAAGTTGGCAGGCATTGGGTAGTGAAATGACCTAAGAAATAGTACGGGGGGCCTCCGCTATTTGCAATGTGTGTGAATGACTTGGATAAAGACACTGTGAGTAACATATTATTACATAGTTTCTGTCATCAACAAAAAGTATGTCGGAATACAATGTACAGAAGGATAGCTCCCTCTCTTTTACTCACTTCCTCCTTCATGCTCTCCATCCTTCACACTCTCCCTCTCACTCCTTTTCACCCTCCTTCTCAGTCCCTCATACTTTCCTTTCCATTCCCTTTCACCCTTCCTTTCACTTCTGCGCTCCCTGTCGTTCCTTCCCTCCCTGTTACTTCCTCCTTCTATCTTTTCCCTTTGCTTTTACTTTCTTCCTGTCCCACACCTGTCCCAATTCCTTCCTTCCCATTTTTTTTACCCCTCCCTCTCTCCACACTCCTCTCTCTGTACTTGTCTCTACACCCTTCCCTCCCCTCACCCCGCACTTGTACCCAGCCTTTCTTGCCACTTTCCTTTCTGTTCTGTCTTTTTCATTCATGCCCCCCCCCCTTCATTTACTTACCTGCTTTGGCTCCAGGCATTATTCTCTGCCTTTTGACTGCCTCCTCCAGCAGAGAGGCACCTGTATTTAAAGAACAGAGGCTCGACTTCTGGCTCAGAGCTTCTTCCCTGCTCTGTCCATGGAACAATCATCCTGCTTATTGCAGTCTGTCCCTTGAAGCACTCTTGCATTAGATGCTTCTGATGTACAGCCTTTGGTTCACCAAAGCTATTTCCATTTGCACTCTGGCTGGCTCTTCTAGTCAGCTTCTGTTTCTCTCCTGCGCTTGCTGCTGATGTGTTCACCAGACAGCCTGTCAGCTGCAAATGCAGGAGAGAAGCAGCCTGTAATTGGACAGCATCTCCCTTTTCAGAATTTTCCACTTCTGTGTCCTGTATTTGGAACTCTTGATGAAGGTTTGGCAGCTCTGTTATCCAAGGGCTGTTTGTCAGACAAGCCTATTGTAAATGGTTCCCAGTACACATACATCTCACCAGTGCGAAACGTTGAGGTAATCAAGTGTGCTGCTTTCTCCTGGCTGATGTCAAGCGTCTTGAATTTTGCTGGAGCTGCACTTATCCAGGCAAGTGGGGAGTATTCTGTCACACTCCTGACTTCTGCCTTGTAGATGGTAGACAGACTTTGAGGAGTCAGGAGGTGAGTTACTTGATGCACGATTCCTAGCATCTGATCTCCTTATGTAACCACAGTATTTATACGGCGAGTCCAGTTCAGTTTCTGGTCAGTGGTGATCCTCAGGACGTTGATAGTGGGTTGATAGTGATGATAAATGCTTTGAATGTCAGGAGGTGATGGTTAGATTCTCTCTTGTTGAAGTGAGCCATTGCCTGGCGTTTATGTGCCACAAAAGGTTTTTGCTAATTGCCAGCCTAAACCTGGAAGTTGTCCATTTGTACATTTGGACTCAAATTGCTTCAGTATCTATCGGATTGCAAATGATGCTGTACCTTATGCAATTGTCAGCAAATATCCCCACTTCCAATTTATGATGGTGTCAGTCAAGTTTACAGCAAGACATAGGAGTGTGAAATGTGGTGTGAGGGACCAGAATGGAGGAATGAACAGGGGAAATTGTCTCAATTTTGAGGGAAAACATTATCTAATTCTGTCTCATTCTCATGTTGCAGGCAAGAAATTGACCAGGAGGAGAAAGCTCGATTCGGGGAGCTCTGTTCTGAAGAAAACAGCCAAGGCAGAGAGTGGTTTGCAAAATACGTTAGTGCCCAGGTGTGAACAAGGCTGGGGCGACGTGCAGAATTGCTAATTGGGTGATTTTTTTTTTGGGTGATTGCGTAGCGTCTCGGTGGAATAGCTGGGACTGAGTAATCTCCTCTGGGTCAGGTGATCTATTCTGAAGCCACTACAAGTGATAATTGAACATACACTGGAATAAGTGTTGGCCATTTGCCTTCCTGAAATATGGGTTGTAACCATAACTAAACACTTTTGATACTCTGTTCTGTGCGTCCAATATCCTCTTCAATCACTTGATTTAAAATGAATGTGGCAGGTTTAGTCAACAGATGTGGTACATCTGTGGACAAAGAAACATGTTTAATATCTCAGAGCTGTGATTTTCATCAGAACTAGAAAAAGGTAGAAATATAAGTTTTGAGTAAGGTGAAAAGGGAGGATAGAAGGAAATAAAATCAAATAATAAAAGAGAAGGTCGGGTGGAGGGCAGGAGAGATTGACAAGTCAGAGCCAGAGGGATTGATAATGGGACAAGATTTAGAAAAACAAGTGAATAAGTGTGTAGAAGTGTGAAAAGCAGGATCCTGAATCACTGACATTGGAAAATAGAAAAGAGAAAAATAATCAGCAAAGAAAAAGCAAAATTTGAGCATAAGTTATGATCTAAAATTGTTCAACTCCATGTGAATATAATTATATGAGCATACAGATTAGGAGCACTCTGTCCCTCTGGTCTGCTCCACCATTCAACAAGGTCAAGGTTGATCTGGAAACTCTACATTCCTGCCAACATTTACAATCTTTCACAAGTTTGCTTTACAAGATTTTATCTACCTCAACCTTAAAAATATTCAATGACTCTGCCTCTATGTTCTGCCCAGACAGTTTCAAAGGCACATGACCATCGAAGAGAAAATTTCCTCTTCATCTCCATCTTAAATGAGAGACCTATGATTTTTAAACTGTGACCCTTGCTCTGTGATAGTGGATGTAATAGCAGAGCATTTAGATACTATAATATCATCAAGCAGAGTCAACATGGCTTTGTGAAGAGGAAATCATGGCTGACAAATTTATTAGAATTCTGTGAATTCAGTGGATGTAATAAATGTGAGTTATCCACTTTGGTAGCAAAAACAGGCAGATGCATTGTTATCTGATTGGTGATAGTTTGAGAAAGGGGCTGATGTGACGAGACCTGAGTATCCTTATGCACCAGTCACTGAGATGTACAAGTGCAGCAGGTGGTGAAGAGGTCAAATGGTATGGTGGCCTGATGCGAGTACAAGCGCAGGAATGTCTTATTGCAGCTATACAGGGCCCTGGTAGGGCCACTGTTGGAGTTTTGGGTGCAGTTTTGGTCTCCTGTCTGACAACAGATGTTCTAGCTATTGAGGGAGTGCAAAGAAGGTTTACTAGACAGATTCCTAGGATGGCAGGCAAGAAAATGAATTGGTTAAAACTATATTCAATGGAATTTAGAAGAATGAGGGGACGATCTCATAGAAACTTGAATGTATTATTACCAAATTTGTGAATGACACAAAAATAGGTGGGAATGCAAGTAGTGCAGCTGACTCAGAGTCTAAAAGAGTGAGGGAAAAACCTGACCAATGCAATATGGGATGTGGGATATAAGATGACGGATGTTTGAAAATGTGAGGTTATGTGCATGGCAGGGTGAAAAAAATGTATTACTGAAATAATGAAAGACTGCAGAAAGCTACAAAACAGAGGATCACAAAAATAAATCTCTCAAAATTAGCATCCAAGTTCACTGGATATTAGGGAATGGAAGTGGGATAGTGGCCCTTATTTCAAATAGAATGGAGTATGAAAATGGGGGGACGTCTTGCTCAAACCACACAAGGCATTGGTCGGACCACAGCTGGAATGCCATGAACTGTTTTTGGCCCCATATCTAAGAAAAGATATACATGCATTAGAGACAGTCCAGAGACGGTTTGCCAGGCTGATCCTGGGAATGCTGTGACTGTCCTATGGGGAGGTTGGCTATGTACTCATTGGAGTTTAGCAGAATGAGAGATGACCTTATTACATGGAAAATAGGAGCAGGATTATGCCATTTGATCCCTTGAACCTGCCCCACCATTTAATATGATCACGGCCGATCCTTTGCCTCAAGCTGTATTCCTGCTTTCTCTCCATACCCCATGATGCCTTTCAAATCTGTAAATATATTTATATGTTTTGTCAATATATTCAGTGACTTGGCCTCCACAGCCTTCTATGGTAGAGAATTCCACAGGTTCACTATCCTTCAAGCGATGAAATTTTGCTTCATCTTAAGCCTACCCCAAATGCTATCACTGAGCCTGGTTCTCGACTCTTCCACCATCTTCCTTGTTTCTAGTCTGTTGAGCCATGTGAGAATGTTTTAGTCAGATCCCCAGTTATTCTTATTTCAATAACATTCTTAGGAGGCTTGAAAGGGTAGGCGTGGAAAGGTTGTTTCCTCTTCTGGGAGAGTCCGGGACCGGACAGAATAAACACAGAGTAAGGGGTTGCCCGTTTAAGGAGGATGAGGAGGGATTTCATCTCTGGTGCTGAATCTGTAGACTTGTTCACTCCAGTGAGATGTCGAGGCTACAACATTAAGTATTTTTAAGGCTGAGATAAACAGAATTTTAGTTAATAAAGGAACTCCAGAGGATTTGGGGAAAAGGCAGGAAAGTGGAGTTGAGGGTTATCAGATTAGCTATGATCTCATAGAATGGTGGAGTGGACTCGATAGGCCACATGGGGCTCTTTCCCCATGATGGATTCAGGGAAGTTAATGGATGATGTGGATTGGTTGGGCTTAATGGCCTTTTCCTACAGTGCAGGCTGTGAGATTATAATTAAAATAAAACAAAGAACTGCGGATGCTGGAGATCTGAAACAAAATCAGAAATTGCTGGAGAAACTCAACAAGTTTGGCAGCATCCATGGGAAGAAAACAGAGTCAACATTTCAAGTCTAGTGACTCTTCTCCGTTTGTGAATTACGATGGCTGACTGATGGCCTCTAGTAGCTGACTCTAGTACTGCAACACTGGCATTATAAAGATGGTGTACTCATGGGCATTGTACTTCATTTGCTCTGAGCATTGACAGTGATAACTGGCAATAACAACTGAAAGTTGGGCTAACACTGAGCAGGTTGAGGTTGTAGACTTGTTTGTTGAGCTGGTGGGTTTGCTTGTAGACGTTTCATCACCCTGCAGGTTAACATCATCAGTGTGCCTCTGGTGAAGTGTTATGTTCTGTCCCACTTGTTATTTATGTGCCTCGGTTTGCTGGGTTGGTTGGCATCACTTCCAGTTCTGTTCTTCAGAGGTTTGTGTATTGGGTCCAGTTCAACGTATTTGTTGATGGAGTTCCGGTCATAATACTAGGCCTCCAGGAATTCCCTGGCTTGTTTCTGTTTGGCTGCTGCTATTATGGATGTGTTGTCCCAGTCAAATTTGTGCTCTTCTTTCAATAATACCCAAACTTCGGAATTCATAGTGGGTAAAGCATCTGGTACTTGTGAAAGGCAAAACTCAACAGATCAGGCAACATCGCTGCAGAGACAAACTGGATAACTGTCAGACGACCCTTCTCCCTGGGCTAATGTAAAACGTATGATGTACAGAATTGTGCAACTTGAACACTATAATAAAACCCTGTTATTATTTACTGAGAGGAAGTTCTTTTTTTCTCACTGCAGCGGTGCCATTCCAAATGTATCTCTGAGTATGCTTTCTACCGATTGGTACAGTCTTTTGCTGTTGTTCTGTTTGAGTGAGTATTGCTTTTACTACTTCTATGCAGGCCTTGGGCCTTCTCTTTCTATGTACCAAGTCTAACCAAAACTGTAGCCAAGTTTTAAATAAGTTGTGGGGCTGCAGTCATACTGAGTGACTCTGTGGTTCTGCCAGGTTCAGAAATGCCACTTGTGAGCAGTCTGTATTCTGCACTGAAACACATTCTCAATCAGATCTCCTCTCAACCTTCTCTAAAGAGAACAGAACTAACCTCTCCAGGCTATCCAAGTAACTGAAGTCTTTTCTCCATAGAAACATTGTCATGAATCTTTTTTGCACTTTCATAATGCTTCACATCCTCCTAAAGTGTAGTGCCCAAAATTGGACACAATACTCCAGCTGGAACTCATCCAGTGTTTTTAAAGATTTGGTATCATCACATCTGCTCTGTTAAAAGGCAGACCTTTGACTCATCACCTCCCATGTCTGTCCATCCTTTGTCAGTCTTTCATTTGCCAATAACTTTCTTCAATTTTCAGCATCAATATTCTCTTCCTTCCTCTCTTTTACAGGAAGTCTGTCCTTCATAACATTTCTCTCTAATTTGTTTCCTCTTAGCAAGTGAGTCCTACCCTCACTCTGTCTGTTCTGAACCATGTTCAGCAAATTTCTTTATTTACTTTCCACAGCATTCCTTCACTTGTTTCAATTTCTGTCCTACTGATTAGAACATAGAACATAGAACATAGAACAGTACAGCACAGAACAGGCCCTTCAGCCCACAATGTTGTGCCGACCATTGATCCTCATGTATGCACCCTCAAATTTCTGTGACCATATACATGTCCAGTAGTCTCTTAAATGACCCCAATGACCTTGCTTCCACAACTGCTGCTGGCAACGCCTTCCATGCTCTCACAACTCTCTGCGTAAAGAACCTGCCTCTGACATCTCCTCGATACTTTCCACCAACCAGCTTAAAACTATGACCCCTCGTGCTAGCCATTTCTGCCCTGGGAAATAGTCTGTGGCTATCAATTCTATCTATGCCTCTCATTATCTTGTATACCTCAATTAGGTCCTCTCTCCTCCTCCTTTTCTCCAATGAAAAGAGACCGAGCTCAGTCAACCTCTCTTCATAAGATAAGCCCTCCAGTCCAGGCAGCATCCTGGTAAACCTCCTCTGAACCCTCTCCAAAGCATCCACATCTTTCCTATAATAGGGCGCCCAGAACTGGACGCAGTATTCCAAGTGCGGTCTAACCAAAGTTTTATAGAGCTGCAACAAGATCTCATGACTCTTAAACTCAATCCCCCTGTTAATGAAAGCCAAAACACCATATGCTTTCTTAACAACCCTGTCCACTTGGGTGGCCATTTTAAGGGATCTATGTATCTGCACACCATTCTTTCCATTTTCCTCCAAACTCACATTTCAATGCTCTTTAGTAAGTTGATCTCTTCCTGACATAAAGTCCAACTCTCAGTTCTGCACAAATCAGAAATAATTTCCTGAGTGAAATACTAAATAAAATCCCACCAGCATCCACATCCAGAAGATCACCAGACACCTTTTCCACCACCTCCAGCAAGATGCCACCACCAGACACACATTTCCCTCCCCTCTCTTGTCCACCTTCCAAAGCCCCTCTGGGACACCCTGGTCCCTGCTCCCTGCATCTCACGACACCTTTCCCTGTAACTGGCGAAGGTGCAACACCTGCCCATTTACCCCCTCCCTCCCCAGTATCCAAGGGCCCAAACATACCTTCCATGTGATGCAACACTTTACCTGCACTTCCCGGAATCTAGTCTATTGCATTCGCTGCTCACAGTGTGGTCTCCTTTACACTGGGGAAATGAAGCGTAGGTTGGGTGACTGCCTCGCACAACATCTACATTCTGCTCGTGAGAAAGACCCTGAGCTATCTATTGCCTGCCTGTTTAACACACCACCCTGTTCCCTGGCCAACATCTTGATCTCTGGCTTGCTGCAGTGTTCCATCGAAGCTCAACGCAAGCTGGAAGAACAACACCTCATTTTCTGCCTGGGGACCCCATAGCCCGCTAACCCTCTCTCCCTATTTATTTCAAAACCCTCTTGCCTTCCCCCATTCCTGATGAAGGGTCTAGGCCTGAAACGTCAGCTTTCCTGCTCCTAAGATACTGCTTGGCCTGCTGTGTTCATCCAGCTCCACCCCTTGTTATCTCAATATTGAGTTCAATAATTTTAAGGCCTAACTCTCCCATGTCCCAGCCCCCACCCCACACACCAAGCCTTGTTACCACATAGCCTGCCATTACACACCCCCAGTTAGCCACTAACAGTCCCCATTAATAACTATTCACCCTCCCAGACTGATCGTTATCAACTCCTCTGTCTATCCAACTGCTCTTCTCTCTCTTTAGGCTCTATCTATCATTTACTCCCTGCCCTTCCTCTGCATATAAACTGACGTTTTCCCAGCTACAGTCTGTTCTGAGGAAGGGTCACCGGACCTGAAATGTTAACTCTGATTGTTTTCTTCACAGACGCTGCCAGACCTGCTGAGCTTTTCCAGCAACTTCTGTTTTTCTTCCTGATTTACAGCATCCACAGTTCTTTCAGTTTTTAATTTCCTTAGTTATTTTTGTTGAGATTTCCAAATAGCTAGTGTCTCATCTTACAAACGACAGTCTTTCCCATCACTGTCTTTATTCTTATTTCTTTGTTGCATTTTTCATCTGCAGATATTCTTCTCCAATATTTGGTTTTTGAACCTGTTCTGTTTTTTTTTCCTTCTGTAACAATGGGAATACTTCTTATCTGGTACACGGGATGTATAAATCTTTTGTAAATTATGTGAGTATGGTCCAGGTTCTGGTGCTGTCATTACAGGTGCTACCAAATGGATGATTTTGGTCCTGCCAAGAATCTAATGACCATGTGCTTCACCTTCTATTACGTAGGTGAGTGGAAACAGCAGTTCCTGTCTGATCACACCAATGGTAGTAACACAATAACAAGAGCTCAATGAACACAACAGGCCAAGCAGCGTCAGAGGAGCAGGAAGGCTGATGTTTCAGGCCGAGACCGTCTTCAGAAATGGGGGAAGGGAAGGAGGTTCTGAAATTAATAGGGAGAGTGGGGAGGCAGATAAACGATGGATAGCGGAGGAGATAGGGTGAGAGGAGACAGACAGTTCA
The DNA here is from genome assembly GCF_030684315.1 of Stegostoma tigrinum. NCBI lineage: Eukaryota > Metazoa > Chordata > Chondrichthyes > Orectolobiformes > Stegostomatidae > Stegostoma > Stegostoma tigrinum. The sequence goes on along the minus strand of NC_081369.1, from coordinate 66,499,658 downwards.
AAGAGGCAGGGATGGAGCCAGTAAAGGTGAGTGTAGTTGGGGAGTTAGGGAGGGGATAGGTCAGTCCAGGGAGGACGGACAGGTCAAGGGGGCGGGATGAGGTTAGTAGGTAGGAGATAGGGGTGGAGCTTGAGGTGGGAGGAAGGACAGGTTAGGGAGGCGGGGATGAGCTGGGCTGGTTTTGGGATGCGGTAGGGGGAGGGGAGATTTTAAAGCTTGTGATGTCCACATTGATACCATTGGGCTGCAGGGTTCCCAAGCGGAATATGAGGTGCTGTTCCTGCAACCTTCAGGTAGCATCGTTGGGGCACTGTAGGAGGCCCAGGATGGACATGTTGTCTAAGGAATGGGAGGGGGAATTGAAATGGTTCGCGACTGGGAAGTGCAGTTGTTTAGTGCGAACCGAGCGTAGGTGTTCTGCAAAGCGGGCCCCAAGCCTCCGTTTGGTTTCTCCGATGTAGAGGAGGTCACAACGGGAACAGTGGATGCAGTATACCATATTGGCAGAAGCGTAGGTGAAAATCTGCTTAATGTGAAAAGTCGTCTTGGGGCCTGGGATGGGGAGGCAGAGGGGCAGGTGTAGCACTTCTAGCGGTTGCAGGGAAAAGTGCCGGGTACGCTGGGGCTGGTGGGGAGTGTGGAGCAGACAAGCGAGTCATGGAGAGAGTGGCCCCTCCAGAAAGCAGACAAGGGTGGGGAGGGGAAAATGTCTTTGGCGGTAGTGTCGGATTGCAGATGGCGGAAGTGTCGGAGGATGTTGCTTTGTATCTGGAGGTTGGTTGGGTGGTACATGAGGCTGAGGGGGATTCTGCTCTGGGTGTTACTGCAGGGAGGGAGTGTGAGAGATGAGTTGCGGGAAATGCGAGAGACATGGTTGAGAGCGTTCTCGACCACTGAGATGGGGGAAAGTTGCAGTCCTTGAAAAAGGAGGACATCTGAGATGTACGGCAGTGGAAAGCCTCGTCCTGGGAGCAGATGCGGTCGAGGCAAAGGATTTGGGAATAGGGGATGGCATTTGAGGTGGAAGGTGTTGGTGAAGTGAATGAACTGTACGAGCACCTCGTGGGAGCACAAGGCGGCGCCAATACAGTCATCAATGTAACGGAGGAAAAGGTGGGGTTTGGGGCCTGTGTAGGTACAGAAGAGGGACTGTTCCACGTAACCTACAAAGAGGCAGGCATAGCTTGGGCCCATGCGGGTACCCATGGCTACCCACTTTGTCTGTAGGAAGTGGGAGGAATTGAAAGAGAAGTTTTTGAGGGTGAGGACAAGTTCGGCTAAATGGATGAGGGTGTCAGTGGAGGGGGACTGTTCGGACCTGCGGGGCAGGAAGAAGTGGAGGGCCTTTAGGCCATCCGTATGGGGAATGCAGGTGTATATAGGGACTGGACGTCCGTGTTAAAGATGAGGTGTTGGGGACCGAGGAATTGGAAGTTCTGGGGGAGTTGGAGGGCGTGGGTGGTGTCACGGACCTTTACTGGCTCCATCCTCGCTTCTTTGACCTGTCTGATTCTCGAGCATCTGCAATTCCTATTATCTTAGAACAAAGAACAAAGAAACCTACAGCACATGAATAGGCCCTTCGGCCCTCCATGCCTGCACCGAGCAAGATCCTCTGTCTAACCTGTCATCTATTGTCTAAGGTTCTGTGTCCATTTGCTCCCTGCCCATCCACGTACCTGTCCAAATATATCTTAAAAGACGCTAACATGCCTGCATCTACCACCTCCGCTGGCAACGCGTTCAGGCACCCACCACCCTCTGTGTAAAGAACTTTCCACGCATGCCTCCCTTAAATCTTCCTCCTCTTAGTAATCTTAGTAACACGATGCTTGATTTTAGAGAAGTGACTTCCTGTCTGTTTATATGATTGCAAGATTTGTTGCCTGGGCAAACAGGGCTCTTTGAAAGGGATCTTTAAATTTTACATCTTCATTGCTGCTGGAAACTACAGTGGAGCTTTCTCCACTGCCTGCATGGAATGTTCTGTCTTAATTTAGCACTTTGGAAGGAAGCGTACGGTGATGGCTCCCAGTAGTGGGACCACCAAATCACAGAAGTGTTAGAGCACAGGTGGACATTTGGCCTGTCATAGCCATACTGACTCACCAAATGAGCATCATAACTTAATGTCTTTCTCCTACATTTTGTCTTCACCATTTCATATTATTTCTATTTAAGCAATCATCCAGGTCTCTCTTGAATGCCTCAGTTGAACCTCCCTCGACCATAGTACCAAGTAGTGGGTTCCAGATCCAAGTCATTTGCTGTCTGAAAACATGTTTTTCTCACAGCACGTTTGCTTCTTTTACAAATCACTTTAAATCTTGACTCTGTTGTCCCTGTTCCTTTTACAAGTGGAAAATTTCTCTCTATCTATGCTGTCCCTGATGATTTTGAAAGCTGATATCAGATCTCCTGTTAGCTGCCTTCTATTTTAGGAGAGCTGCTGTTTTTGACAAACGCTTAAGATCTAGACTTGTGTGAACAGGGCATCAATTTAAAGTTTGCAGCTAAAACAAAATTTGCAAAATAGGCTATAATGGATTTCATGAGAAGTAGATGAACTGATGAAATAAGAAGACACATGACAGAAGAAATGTAATACAGATAAGTCGTGGATTATTTGGATAGGAGGATATAAAATAGAGGGGGCTTTTATAAAGTAAATGCAGGAACAGACATATACATAGATCCTTTTAGCCATCAGAGCTATATCCATCTCCCTTTAAAAACACACAATGTTTTGAGCTCAACCACTTCCTGTGGTATTGAATCCCACAGGTTCATCACTCTGGGTGAAGAAATTTCTCTTCATCTCAGTCCTAAAAGGTTTATCCCTTATCCTTAAACCATGGCCCCTGGGTCTGGACTCCCCCAACATCAGGAACATCCTTCCTGCATCTATCCCATCTAGTCCTGTTAGACTTTATAAGTTTCTATGAGATCTCACTCATCTTCTAACCTCCAGTGAATACAATCCTAACCAACTCAATGTCTCCTCATACATCAATCCTGCCATCCCAGCAATCAAATTTGGTAAACCTTGGCTGCACTCCCTGTATATCAAGAAGATCCTTCCTCACATGAGGATACCAAAACTGCGTACCCTATACCCGGTGTAGCCTCACTAATAGAACATAGAACATAGAACATTACAGCACAGTACAGGCCCTTTGGCCCTCAATGTTGTGCCGACCTGTCATACCGATCTTAAGCCCATCTAACCTACACTATTCCATGTACGTCCATATGCTTGTCCAATGACGACTTAAACGTATCTAAATTTGGCGAATCTACTACCGTTGCAGGCAAAGCGTTCCATTCCCTTACTACTCTCTGAGTAAAGAAACTACCTCTGACATCTGTCCTATATCTTTCACCCCTCAATTTAAAGCTGTGCCCCCTCGTGCTCGCCATCACCATCCTAGGAAAAAGGCTCTCCCTATCCACCCTATCTAACCATCTGATTATTTTATATGTTTCAATTAAGTCACCTCTCAACCTTCTTCTCTCTAATGAAAACAGCCTCAAGTCCCTCAGCCTTTCCTCGTAAGACCTTCCCTCCTTACCAGGCAATATCCTAGTAAATCTCCTCTGCACCCTTTCCAAAGCTTCCACATCCTTCTTATAATGCGGTGACCAGAACTGTACACAACACTCCAAGTGCAGCCGCACCAGAGTTTTGTACAGCTTCACCATAACCTCTTGGTTCCGGAACTCGATCCCTCTATTAATAAAAGCTAAAACACTGTACGCCTTCTTAACAGCCCTGTCAACCTGGGTGGCAACTTTCAATGATCTGTGTACCTGGACACCGAGATCTCTCTGCTCATCTACACTACTAAGAATCTTACCATTAGCCCAATACTTTGCCTTCCGGTTACTTCTAACAAAGTGCATCACCTCATACTTGTCTGCATTAAACTCCATTTGCCACCTCTCAGCCCAGCTCTGCAGCTTACCTATGTCTCTCTGCAACCTACAGCATCCTTCGTCACTATCCACAACTCCACCGACCTTAGTGTTGTCTGCAAATTTACTAACCCATCCTTCTACGCCCTCATCCAGGTCATCTATAAAAATGACAAACAGCAGTGGACCCAACACCGACCCTTGCAGTACACCACTAGTATCTGGTCTCCAGGATGAACATTTCCCATCAACTACCACCCTCTGTCTTCTTTCAGCCAGCCAATTTACGATCAGGTTTTCTAAATTAAACTCGTCCCATTTACCTGCATTTGGTCTACGTCCCTCTAAACATTTCCTATCCACACACCTGTTCAAATGTCTTTAAAATGTAGTAATTGTAACCACTTTTACCACTGCCTCTGGCAGCTTGTTCCATTTACACACCACGCTCCGTGTGAAAAAGTTGCTCCTCGAGTCCCTTTTAAATCTTTCCCCTCACCTTAAATCTATGCCCTCTAGTTTTGGACTCCCCTACCCTGGGGAAACTTGAAAACTGCTCTTTAGTTAGTGCTTGGGGAGCTCAAGACCTACCTAAACTAATACAGTAGGCAGAGAGACTCTTAAAGAAGCAACTCATCTGCAAGGATAACAGCTAGACACATGGATGTCGGCAAAGCTTCAGAGTTTATTCAACTGTTGTCCCTTAACAAAAATATAAAAATGAAGAGAATTGATCCTCAGTTCACTTTGCACTGGCCATAGGCTAACAGGCAGAAATGAGTCTTTCCACTTTATCTGATCAGCACGATTCTGTATTCAAATATGCTTTGAAGTTAATTTGATCCCAGCAGCAAAGAAGAAAGTTTCAGAGGAAAGAATCAGGAAGAGGTAGGAAATGTTAAAACCTTTGATGGCCTTCCAGAATGCTGCAAGGCACAGGACTGTAGTTGAGAGCGAAAAGCACGGCTGCATCATCAACGTCTCATTGTGTTCTGTGGCCAACAGAGCAGAAAGTGCAGTCCTGTGATGTTAAACATGTCACTAATTCACTTCCCTCCAGCACCAAAGCAGTAATGAGATCAAAGGTAATTTAGGAAGGCCCTAATTCACTAAAGCCAGCTAGTGACACAAGAAAAGGCAACGTCCATCTGAACTTTTATGCTGAGATAGTTTCATTTGAGCAAAATTATAATAACATGGGAGAACTTTTTAAAAAAGGTCACACACTCACAGAGATAGTCAATAATTAGACCACCTCAGAGTGCCCAAGAGGAGAAGCTATGGCTCAGTCGGTAGGAGTCTCATGACTCAAACAAGGCCTAAGTGCATTAAAAGAAAATCAGGACTGATATTCCAGTGCAGTTGTGTAAGAACACTGCAATACCCAGAGATGTCGTCTATCATGCGATATTACGCAGAAACCCTATCGGCCTATTCTGGTTAACATAGTGGCAAGGTAGAATTTTGACAAACAGATGCACTCACCGGGTGGTAAACTGAAATTTGGTAAACAAGGCTTTGTTGTGGTTTTATAACTAAAACCATGGCATTACAACCCTGCTTCCAAAATTTCCAGACTAAATGCAATCAATCCTCACCCAATTGTTAAAACCTCACAGTTTAAACAGGGACCCCAGGAGGAGTCAGAACGGATGCATGTTTCAAACGTCAGGACAGAAACCACAACTTCAATGGTAGGGGGCCTCAGTTTGGAAGGTTCCCTCCTCAGTGACCCCCTGTACTCTGCGGCAGCCATGGGGCTCATGCTGTGGCATTCTAAGGGCCCATAAAGCTATTTATCCCAGCAGGTGGGTGAAAGAAACTGACTAATGAAGCATTTAGGTGAAAATAACTAATGAAGTCTGACGCACAATAGCACAGCTTTGCTCAGAGACATGACCAAGGATCAGTAAGCTCAGGAAATGGGAGTGCTATAGCAGATGCCAATCCCCTCACTCTGACTGCCTCAACCACTTTCTCTGGAAGCCCAGTCCATTAACACACCACTCTCTGCGTAAGAAGTTGCCTCCCAGGTCCTTCTTAAATTTTTCTCCTCCCACCTTAAACCTATGTCCTGTAGTTTTCAATTTCTCACCCCTGGGAAAAAGATTATACATATTCATCCTATCTGTGCCCTTCATGATTTTATACATCTCAATAAGACCACCCTGTATGCTCCTACGTTTCAAGGAATAAAGTCCTATCCTGGCCAACCTGGTAACATCCTCGTAAATCTTCTTTGCATACTTTCCAGTAACACATTGGCTCCAAATCAAACTACCATCCTCTGAGAAAAAGAACAGGAAATGACATCACCAACGCAGGAAATGACATCACCAACCCAAGGAAACCTAAACAGATAAACAGAAAGCGGGACATAACACCAGCGCTTCGTCGGAGGCTCACTGATGATGTTACCTAGAATGGTGACAAAACGTCTGAAAACTAACCTTCCAGCTCAGCGAGCAAACTCACATCCACTTTCCAGTTTAAAAAGTCTTTCCTGTAACAGGGTGACCAAAACTGTGCATAATACTTCAAGTGCGGGCTCACCAACAACTTATACAACTGTAACATAACATCCCAACTTCTATACTCAATGCCTTGACCGATGAAGGCCAGTATGCTAAGTGCCTTCTTCGCCACCCTGTCCATCTGTGACACCACTATCAACGAACCATGTATTTGTACTCGTAGGTCCTTCTGTTCCACAACACTCCTCAGGATCTTACCATTTACTGTACAAATCCTACCTTGGTTTGACTTTCTGTATTGAACTGCATTTGCCAATTCTCAGTCCATTTCCTCATCTGATCAAGATCCCTCCGTAATTTTTGATAACCTTCCTCATTATCAACGATACCTCCTAATTTTGTATCATCCACAAACTTACTAAGCATGCCTTGTACATTCACATCTAGATCATTTATGTAAATAACAAATAACAAAAGTCCCAGTACCGACCCCTGTGGCACACCACTAGTTTCTCAGACCAGAAGTCTGTGACAATCTTCAACCATCATCCTCTGCTTCCTGCCATCGAACCAATTTTGAATCCAATTAGCTAGCTCTCCCTGAACCCCATGCAGCCGAGCCTTCATGGCTCACCTCCCATGTGGGAACTTGTCAAAGGCTTTACTAAAGTCCATATAGACAACATCCTCTGCTTTACCCTCATCCATCCTCTTGCTTGCCTCTTCAAAAAACTAAAAGATTGGTCAGACATGACTTCTTGCGCACAAATCCATGCTGACTATCCCTAATCAAACCTTGACTATCCAAATGTTGGTTGATCCTGTCCCCTAATATCCTCTTCAATAACTTACCTATTACCAATGTCAGGCTCATTTGCCAAAGTTCCCTGACTTGACTTTGCTTCCTTTCTTAAAGAATGGAACAACATTAGCACCCTCTAGTCTTGCAGAACTTCACCAGTGGATAAGATGAAGCAAAACTCTCTGCAAGGGTCTCTGTAATTCCTTCCCTAGCCTCCCACAACATCCGAGGGTGGACTTGATCAAGCCCAGGGATTTATGCCCTGTATAATTGCAGCAAGACCTCAGTGTTCCTGTACTCGAATCCTCTCGCAATGAAGGCCAACATACAGTTTGCCACCTTCACCACTTGCTGCAATTTGCTTTCTTTCCATTAACTGGTGCATGACAACACTCACTGAACAGTTCCCTCTCTCAATTTGCAGCCATTCAAATGATATGTGCCTTCCTACTGTTTCTACCAAAGTGGATAATCTCACATTTACCTATGTTATACTGCATATGCCATGCAACTGCCCACTGTCCAAGTCACACTGAGACATCTCTGAATCCTTAACATAGTTCACCCTCCCACCCAGCTTTGTGTCATCTACAAATTTTGAGACATTACATTAAGTTCCCTCATCTAAATCATTAATATATGTTGTGAATAGCTGGGGCCCTAGTACCAATCCCTGTAGAACCCCACTAGTCACTGCCTGCCATTCAGAAAAAGACCCATTTATTCCTACTCGATGTTTCCTGTCTGCAGACTGATTTTCTATCCATCTCAATACATTACCCCCAATGCCATGTGCACTAATTTTACACATTAATCTCTTACCTGGGACTTTGTTAAAGGCCCCTGAAATTCCAAATAAACCACATCCATTGGCTGCTGATCACTTCTATTCGGTGTGTGCTTTAAGACTTCCTTTAGATTTGTCAAGCGTTATTTCCCTTTTGTAAATCCATGCTGACAGTGTCTGTATCTGCAAATGTTATAGAACATAGAACATAGAACAGTACAGCACAGAACAGGCCCTTCAGCCCACAATGTTGTGCCGACCATTGATCCTCATGTATGCACCCTCAAATTTCTGTGACCATATACATGTCCAGCAGTCTCTTAAATGACCCCAATGACCTTGCTTCCACAACTGCTGCTGGCAACGCATTCCATGCTCTCACAACTCTCTGCGTAAAGAACCTGCCTCTGACATCCCCTCGATACTTTCCACCAACCAGCTTAAAACTATGACCCCTCGTGCTAGCCATTTCTGCCCTGGGAAATAGTCTCTGGCTATCAACTCTATCTATGCCTCTCATTATCTTGTATACCTCAATTAGGTCCCCTCTCCTCCTCCTTTTCTCCAATGAAAAGAGACCGAGCTCAGTCAACCTCTCTTCATAAGATAAGCCCTCCAGTCCAGGCAGCATCCTGGTAAACCTCCTCTGAACCCTCTCCAAAGCATCCACATCTTTCCTATAATAGGGCGCCCAGAACTGGACGCAGTATTCCAAGTGCGGTCTAACCAAAGTTTTATAGAGCTGCAACAAGATCTCACGACTCTTAAACTCAATCCCCCTGTTAATGAAAGCCAAAACACCATATGCTTTCTTAACAACCCTGTCCACTTGGGTGGCCATTTTAAGGGATCTATGTATCTGCACACCAAGATCCCTCTGTTCCTCCACGCTGCCAAGAATCCTATCCTTAATCCTGTACTCAGCTTTCAAATTCGACCTTCCAAAATGCATCACCTCGCATTTATCCAGGTTGAACTCCATCTGCCACCTCTCAGCCCATCTCTGCATCCTGTCAATGTCCCGCTGCAGCCTACAACAGCCCTCTACACTGTCAACGACACCTCCGACCTTTGTGTCGTCTGCAAACTTGCTGACCCATCCTTCAATTCCCTCGTCCAAGTCATTAATAAATGTTTCTTTAGGTGCTCTGCTATAATAACCCTGCTAATGGAATCTGAACATCTTCCCCACTACAAATGTCAGACTCACTGGGCTATAATTCCCTGTGTCCTCTCTAAATCGCGTTTTAAATAGTGGGGTTACATTTAGCTACCCTCCAAACTGTAGGAACTGCTCCACAATATAAGAAAATCTTAGAAGATGACCACCATTATATTCACTATTTCTAGGCCACTTAAGTGCTCCAGGTGTGGCCATCAGGACCTGAGGATTTATCAGCCTTCAATCCCATCAATTTACACAACACTATTTCTGTACTAAAACAGATTTGCTTCATTTCCTCCCTCTTAGTAAACCCTGTGTTCCCCATCATTTCTGGTATGTTATTTGTGTTCATCCTTTGTGATGAAGTGAAGTATGAATTTAATTTTTATCAGCCATTTCTTTGTGCTCTGTTAGAAACTCCAGCTCTTTTGACCGCAAGGTACTTAGTTAGTTTTCACCAGCCTTTTTCTCTTTACACGTCTGTAGAAACTTCTACAGCCAGTTCTTACATTCCCTGAAAGCTTACTTTCATACAATATTTTCCTCTTCTTAATCCCTTAGTCCTCCATTGCTGACTTCTAAACTGTTCCCAATTCTCAGGTTTCCCAATTTTCTTGCCAATTTGTATGCCTCTGTTTTACATTTAATGCTGCCTTGAACTTCCCTTGTAAGCCATGGTTTGGCCACTGTGTTTTCTTTGCAGTCTTGCCCCTGACAGGAGTAAGCAATCTTTTGTCATTTTCTTGTTTGCTCGTCGAATGTTTGCCATTGCCTGTCCACTGTCAATAATATTTCCCAAGTCATCATAGCTAACTTACACTTCACCATATTGTAGGTTCACTTAATAAGATTCAGCACCCTAGTCTCAGAATCAACTACCTCACTCGCCATCTTGATGAGGTATTCTATCATATTGTTGTTGCTCAGTACCAAGGGCTTTCTCACAACTACAATTACCAATTATTCTTTTTTTATTACATAAAGTCAGTCTAGGATGGCCTGTTCTCTAACTGATTCCTCAATGTATTGTTCCAGAAAACCAGCCTATATACACTCTAGGAATTCCTCTTCTGTGGCATTATGACTAATTTGATTTGACTAATTTGATTCAACCAATCTAGATGCAATTAAAGTCACCCATAATTATGGATGTTCACTTAGCACACACATCTTTGATTTCCTGATTAATGCCATTCCTGACATAATTAACATAGTTTTGTGGTCTATTTGCCACCCTTACAAATGGTTTTTGCCCTTGGTATTTCTCAATGGTGTTCTCTGTTTACAAATTTTCAAGGTTGCAAGACAAGTTGAGAAAACTGTTTAAAAAGCTGTGTAGGAATCCTGGCTTTATAAACGAAGACACAAATTGTTTAAACAAGGCAGTTATGCAAAGTGCCTATAACACTCTGGTTGGACCCCAGACAGTTGATAGTGTCCAATTCTAGGATCGGCTTTAGGAAGGATGATAATGCCTTGGAGAGAGAGCATGTGAGATTATCTGGAGTAATACCGTGGATGTTTAGTTATATGGACAAACTGGGATTGTTCTTAGGCCAGAGAAGATTTAGGAGAAATTTTACAGAAGAGTTCAAATGCTTTGAACCAAGACTAGCTAAGTCACTGAGAAGTGAGTCATTAACCAGAGCATGCCTGCTTTATGCGACTGAAATTTCTTTCACACAGTAAGTCATTATGATCTAGATTGTCCTGCTTGAAAGTGCAGTGGAAGCGAATTTAGTTGTAACTTTCAGAAATGGTTGAATAAATGCGTATAAAGGAACTATCCAGGTCTCTGAGATAGTAGGTACTGCAGATGTTGGAGAATCTGAGATAACAAGGTGTAGAACTGGATGAACACAGCAGGCCAAGCAGCATCAGAGGAGCGGGAAGGCTGATGTTTCGGGCCTAGACCCTTATTCAGAAATCTGAAGAATTTCTGAAGAAGGCTTAGTCCTGAAACATCAGCCTCCCTGCTCCTCTGATGCTGCTTGGCCTGCTGTGTTCATCCAGTTCTACACCTTGTTATCCAGGTCTCTGCCCACTTTCAGGGTTGAGGTGGAAACCCTCCACTTACTCAGCGGGAGCCTGAAATGTTGAAACTTGCAAGGCCACCGACCAGGTGCTGATCAGTGAGATCAGGAACAGAGGTGGCACAATGGCTCAGTTGTTAGCACTGCTGCTTCACAATGATAAGGTTAGGGTTGGCACCAGGGACTCGGCTTTGAGCCCAGCCTTGGATGATTGTGTCACATTTGCATGTCCTCCCCGTGTCTGCGTGGGTTTGTTCCGTGTGCTCCAGTTTCCTCCCACAGCCCAAAGGTGAGCAGGTTAAGTGGATTGGCCGTGCTGAATTGCCTGTAGTATCCAGGGATGTGCAGGCTGGGTGGATTGGACATGGGAAATGTGGGGTTACAGGGATAAGGTAGGGGCCTGGATCTGGGTGGGATGCTGTCCAGACAATTGGTGCAAACACAATGGGCCGAACGGCCTCTTTCTGCACTTTAGGAATCCTATGACCCTGACACTGCCTTTCAGTAGCTGTGTATGTAAGCCTTGTCTTTCTGCTGTCCAGGCAAATCCTATCCAAATGTGTCAAACCTGAAGGCAAAGGAAGATGACTCCACTGTGAAAGCAGCCAATAGCTGGCTGACAGAGAAACGGGATCTCGCTGCATTATTACTGAAAAACACTGAAAATGTGAAGGGTTTCTTTGGGGGTCTGGAGAAGAAGCTGAAGCTGAAGAATGAGTGAGTATTTTTCATTCTTCCAAGGCACTGAGGAGCAAACATGGCCCCAATCCCTTTGTATATGACATTGCAGCTGGAATGTGTTTCCGATGTACTGTGTTTGATTATAGTGAAATTAAAAACATAGCTCATCTGAAATTGAAATGGAAGTTACACCAGCACATTGATGTATGATATCTCTTCCACCACGCATTTGTGTTTTGCATAGCCACTACATCAACTATGCTCAGTTCTTCAGACACTTGGCTTTAAGTGAAAGTTCTGATTCCATAGCTCCAACATTAATCTGTGCCTGTGTGCTGGTATGTGTGCCACAATGTCACAGTGCTGTCTTTACGATACAACCTCTGCTTCATATGAGATTTTACTGGCTGCAAGAAGGGCACTGTTTCAGGTTAATTGGGAGTGGAACAGAGAGGAATTTTTCCAGTACCTGTTAAATTTCTGCCCTGTGGAAGATGTGTCCATGTCTGCTCCAAGTATGTTCACAACCATAAGTAGGATTTCTGACCTTGGGAGCTGAACAAGGTTGTTGACAGCTGATTGTTGTTTTAATGCTCCTGTGGGGTAATTGGTGAGAGGGGAGATTCAGGCACATGGCCACTAAGTTACTTGTTTGCTTCTTATGTTCTAGAGACACGCAAAACCAGACTCAGGAGAAGTCCAGTGAGAATGGTAAGTGACTTCCATGTGGATTGTCTCTTAAATTGCTTCAAGTTCCAGGTTCAGTTACCTTTGTTCAGGTGTATGATCTGTGACACACAGCAGTGTGGTTTGCTTGTTAGCACACAAGACTATACTCTCAGTATAGTCAGTATAGGCTCTCTGATGAAGGATCTAGGCCCGAAACTTCAGCTTTTGTGCTCCTGAGATGCTGCTTGGCCTGCTGTGTTCATCCAGCCTCACATTTTATTATCTTGGAATTCTCCAGCATCTGCAGTTCCCATTATCTCTGCTACTATACTCTCAGTAGATGACTTGTAAATCATGCAAAGATACCACGGACAGAGGGATGATGATGGCAAGCTCCCTAACTTTGCCAGGCATCAGTGGGCGAAAAAACAAAGGATTAGTGATGAGGGAAACATCGCGGAAAGTGGAGGGGAAATTATAAAGCTAAAGGTATATTTAGTTTGGGACAAAATGAATGACTTGGTAACATAAATTGAAATTAATGGAATGAACTAATAGATGTTGTGGAGATAAGATTCAGGATATGTGACTTCTTTGTTAAGAGAGGAAAAATGAGAAAGGGGGAGGTCTGGCCCTAATAACATGTCCCAGTTAGGATAGATGAGGATTTTTTCTGTCCCAGGGCTGTGAGACTTTGAACTCACTTCCTGAAAAGGTGGCAAAAGCAGAATTGTTAAATATTTTTAAAGCAAAGTCAGATTCTTGATAGATAAGATGGTGAAAAGTTATTGCAGGGTAAGTGGAAATGTGGAGAAGTCGGATCAGCCGTGACCTTATTGAATGCTAGAACTGACTTGAGGAGCCGAGTGGCCTCCTCCGATTATGTTTGCAATCGGTATTTTTATTGGTGGGAGCTGTGGATTTTTGGCGGTTGTGTATTTAAGATGTAGGCCCTTAACAGTGGTTTTGGCCATCTTCACGAATAACAAATGCTTTGCTTTATCAGCCCCTCAAAGAGGCTGAAGATGTTTCATAGAACATAGAACAATACAGCACAGAACAGGCCCTTCGGCCCTCGATGTTGCGCCGACTTGTGAACTGATCTCAGCCCCTCTCCCTACACTATCCCATCATTATTGATATGCTTATCCAAAGACTGTTTAAATGCCCCTAATGTGGCTGAGTTAACTACATTGGCAAGCAGAGCATTCCACGCCCTCACCACTCTGAGTAAAGAACCTGCCTCTGACATCTGTCTTAAATCTATCACCCCTCAATTTGTAGCTATGCCCCCTTGTACAAGTTGAAGTCCTCATCCACGGAAAAAGACTCTCACTGTCCACCCTATCTAATCCTCTGGTCATCTTGTATGTCTCTAGTAAATCCCCTCTTAGCCTCCTTCTCTCCAATGAGAACAGACCCAAGTCCCTCAGCCTTTCTTCATAGGGCCTGCGCTCCGGACCAGGCAACATCCTGGTAAATCTCCTCTGCACCTTTTCCAATGCTTCCACATCCTTGCTGTAATAGGCCGACCAGAACTGTACGCAATATTCCAAATGAGGCCGCTCTAGCGTTTTGTCCAGTTGCAGCATGACACCACGGCTCTGGAAATCAATCCCTCTACCACTAAAACCTAACACACTGTGAGCTTTCTTAACAACACTGTCAACCTGGGCGGCAACTTTCAGGGACCTATGTACATGGACACCAAGATCCCTCTGTACATCTACGCTCCCAAGAATCTTTCCATTGACCCGGTATTCTGCCTTCCTATTATTCCTTCCAAAGTGAATCACCTCACATTTATCCGTATTAATCTCCATTTGCCACCTTTCGGCCCAATTCTGCAGTTTATCCCAGTCTCCCTGCAACCTGCAACATTCTTCCACACTGTCCACCACTCCACCGACTTTAATGCCATCTGCAAACTTACTAACCCATCCTCCAATGCCTGTGTCCAAGTCATTTATAAACATGACAAACAGCAGTGGTCCCACAACAGATCCTTGAGGCACACCACTAGAAACCGGGCTCCAGGCTGAATATTTTCTATCAACCACCACTCGTTGCCTTCTTACAGAAAGCCAGTTTTTAATTCAAACTGCTAAATCTCCCTCAATCCCGTGCCTCTGTATTTTCTGCACTAACCTACCATGTGGAACCTTATCAAAGGCTTTACTGAAGTCCATGTACACCACGTCAACTGCCCTACCCTCATCCACATGCTTGGTCACCTTCTCAAAAAATTCAGCGAGGTTTGTGTGACACGACCTGCCCTTGACGAATCCATGTTGACTATTTCCAATCAAATTGTTGCTTGCTAGATGGTTATAAATTCTATCTCCTATAATCCTTTCCGAAACTTTTCTTACAACAGACGTAAGGCTCACAGGTCTATAATTACCTGGGTCGTCTCTACTGCCCTTCTTGAACAAGGGCACAACATTTGCAATCCTCCAGTCCCCTGGTGCTAAACCTGTAGACAATGAGGACTCAAAGATCAAGGCCAAAGGCTCCGCCACCTCCTCCCTAGTGTCCCAGACAATCCTCAGAAAAATCCCATCTGGCCCAGGGGATTTATCTACCTTCACACCTTCTAGAATTGATAACCTCCTTATTAACCATAATCCTTTCAATTCTAGTAGCCTTTAACTCAGTCATCTCCTCTACAATATTCTCCTGTTCCTCAGTGAAAACAGATGAGAAATAATCATTTAGCACCTCTCCAATCTCCACACACAACTTCCCACTTCTGTCCTTGACTGGCCCTATTCCTACCCTAGTCATCCTCTTATTCCTCACATACCTATCGAAAGCTTTCGGGGTCTCCTTTATTTACCTGCCAATGTCTGCTCATGTCCCCTCCTTGCTCTTCTTAACTCTCTCTTTAGATCCTTCCTAGCTAATCTGTAACTCTCCATCACCTCATTCATATCATTTATAATGTTATATGAATACAACTTGCATATCATATCAGATTGATGCTAAGATTCATGGCTTACAATGCAAAGCTATATGTATAAGATCAGCCATCATCTTGAATGGTGGAGCATACTGTAGGGGCTGAATGGCCTACTCGTATTTCTTATCTTTTTACCTGCATCTTTAATGCAGAGTACAGCGGAAAGTAATAATGTGTTTTTGTTTTTCCTACCCTCAGTGAGATTGGAATGTTTGGAGCAAAGGAAAGGGGAAAAAATATACCTGTACACACATCTGAAGATGCAGCCTATCTGGTAATTTTCTTTCCTAATTTTTCAGTAAATTCCTGATTTAAAAGGTGAGAGTAAGAGTCTCTGCAGTGACAATTTGACAGTATACTGCATGTTGTGTATGCAAATTACTCTCCACACATCTCAGCTCAACACCTAATTTTGCAGTACTGGGAGATTAGAGAAAGGACAGCATTGAGGGAGTGCGTGCCATCAGATGGTCAGTGCTGAGGGAGCACCGCGCTGCCGGAGGGTCAGTGCTGAGGGAGCACCGTGCTGCCGGAGGGTCAGTGCTGAGGGAGCGCTGCGCTGTCGGAGGGTCAGTGCTGAGGGAGCGCCGTGCTGCCGGAGGGTCCGTCCCACGCGAGTGCCGCGCTGCCAGAGGGTCAGTGCTGAGGGAGCGCCGCGCTGCCAGAGGGTCAGTGCTGAGGGAGCGCCGCACTGCCAGAGGGTCAGTGCTGAGGGAGCACCGCACTGTCGGAGGGTCAGTCCCATGCGAGTGCCGCACTGTCGGAGGGTCAGTGCTGAGGGAGCGGGCACTGTCGGAGGGTCTGTCCCATGCGAGTGCCGCACTGTCGGAGGGTCAGTGCTGAGGGAGTGCCGCGCTGCCAGACGGTCAGTGCTGAGGGAGCACCGCGCTGTCAGAGGGTCAGTGCTGAGGGAGTATTGCAATATCTTTTTAAAATATAATGTATGTATGTTTCTGTTTAACACAAGTTTTCAGTATTGAGAGGAGCCTGGATAGAATAGATGGGGATAAACTGCTCTTGTTCATAAACAGAGTGAGAAGCACAGGGCACCGACTTAGATTTGTGTAAATGAAGCAATTGTGAGTTGAGGAAAAAACTTTTTCACACAGCAAGTGATTGGTCTGGAATGCACTGCCTGGATATGCAGTGGGGGTATTTCAACTGAGGCATTCCAAAGGATATGGATGATTACTAAGACTGAAATAATGTGTGGGAGTATGGCAGATGGTAATGATGGGCCAAGTGGTCTTCTACTGTAATTCTGTATTCAGTATTCAAAGACTGTTTTGTTTTCATCAATATTTTATGACTGGTGAACTATTAGAACATAGAACAGTACAACGCAGAACAGGCCCTTCGGCCCTCGATGTTGCACTGACCTGTGAACTAATCTAAGCCCCTCCCCTATTACACACCACCTTGCTGGATGTGGCACCTTACCCTAATTCATGACTTGACACACATTGAGCTGTGGTGGAGATGTGAAAAGCACTTTGTAAATGAGTGCTCAGTCCTACCTGAGGGTTGTAATTGATTGTCGTTCACTGTTTGAGAGCTACACCCAGCAATGGTGCTAGTCTGGGCACAGTGTCGAATTTTTTTTCCTCCCCCTTCTTTCATTCAATCATTCACTGGCCAGGCAGCATTTATTGCCCATCCCTAAATGCCCAGAGGGCAGTTATGAGTCAACCACATTGCTGTGGGTCTGGATTCACATGTAGGCCTACCAGGTAAGGATGGCAGTTTCCTTCCCTGAAGGACATTAGTGAATCAGATGTGTTTTTCCAACAGCTGGTCATCATTAAACTCTTAATTCCAGATATTTACTGAGTTCAACCTGGGATTTGAACCTTGGTCCCTAGAACATCACCTGGATCTCTGGATTAACAGTCCAGCAATAATACCACTAAGCCATCGCCTCCCCCTCAATCCAGACCAGATCTCTGACCCAGAGTCAGAGACCAGTTGTTCAATTCCAACCATACTGTCTGAAAAATAACCGTTCACTGCCACTCTCAGTTCCCTGTCATTCAACCAACTGACCCTCCAGCTGCTTGCCATTTCAATAAGCCACCTTACTCTCATGCTAACATTTCTGTCCCAGGGGCCTGCTATCGCAGAAACTGGAGGAACAACAGGTAACTTTCTGCAGAGGCGCTTTACAGCCTTCAGGACTCAGAATCATTGCATCATCAAATCAGTGCAGGAGAAGCCCTTCAGCCCATTACATTTGCACTGACAAAAAATTACTCTCCACCTTTACAAGTCCTACATTCCAGCACTTTGTCCATAACCTTGCATGTTATGACAGTTCAAGTGTTCATCCTAGTACTTTTCTGAAGGTTGTGAAGTTCCTGCCTTAATTATCTTCCGAGGCGATGCATTCCAGACCTCTGCCATCTTCTTGAATGAAAAAGAATTCCTCAAACCCCAAACAAACCTCCTACCTTCCACCTTAAAATTGTACCCCTTTGTAACTGACCCTTGAACTAAAGGGAACAGCTGCTTTCTGTTCACCCTCCATGTTAGAAAACATAGAACAGTCCAGCACAGGACAGGCCCTTCGTCCCACGATGTGCCAAACTTTTACCCGAAACCTAAGGTCTATCTCACCTCCACCCCTATCTCATACTATCATCCATGTGCCTATCTAATAGCTGCTTCAATGCCCCTAATAAGGCCGACTCCACTACCCTCTCCAGCAATGCATTCCATGCCCCGACCACTCTCTGAGTAAAGAACCTACCTCTGACGTCTCCTCTATATCTACCTCCACTCACTTCAAAACTATGTCCCCTCATAATAGCTACCTCCACCCTAGGAGGACGTCTCTGGATATCCAATCTATCTATACCTCTGATCATTCAGCACACCTGTATCAAGTGAAATGTTCACCCAGTAATCTTACAAATCCCTATCAGGTACCTTCTCTGCTTTAAAGAAAACAACCCAAGCTTATCTGGTCTGTCGTATAGCAAAACTACCCCAACCCCAGAAACATCCTGGTGAATCTTTTCTGTCCCCTCTCCAGTGCGGCCATGTCCTTCCTACAGTGCAGTGTCCAGAACCGCGCACGATACTGCACCTGTGGCCTCATTAAAGTTTTGCAAAGCTCCAACATGACATCCCTGCGCTTATGATCTATGTCACAATTGATAAAGTGACTCCTTAACTACCCTATTAACTTATTCTGCCATCCCTAGTGATCTGTGAACAAACAGCCCAAGAGCCCTCTTCCTCTGAGCTTTCAGGTCTCCCACCATTCATTGGGCACTCCATTGTCTTGTTACTTCTTCCAAAGTGCATTGCCTGATGCTTACTGGGGTTAAATTCTATTTGCCACTGATTTGCCCATCTGACCAATCTGTCTATATCCTCCTGTAACCTAAGACCTTCTTCCTCAATGTCAACCACCCAGCCGATCTTCACATCACCTGCAAACTTACTTATTATTCCCTGACTTTTTCTTCTATGTTGTTCATATATATCACAAACTATAATGGACCCCTCTGTCTCTCACTGCTAGGCTAATTTTGGACCCAATTGCAAAGTTACCCCTAGATCCCTTGTGCTTTTACCTTCTTTATTACATGCGCTCTGTGTTTCAGTTTGATTATAACCATCTTCTGCACCAAAACAGCAGCCGTTTTCTCCTGTTTGTATCTATGATTTGCACCTATTTCACATCTCTATGTTTTCTTTACTCCTTTAGCACTCCCTTTGTTATTTACTCTGAGTAGTGTGACCTAATTTGAATGGAAAAGAATAGCAATTTACTGTTTTGTATTTTTACAGCAAATACAGTGAAATTTTTATAAGTCGCCATACCACGGTGCCTGCATTAGTGACATAGGTCCTGTACAAGAGCAAAAGCTAAAAATTAAGGCAAAGTTCATCTCAGATCAGTTGTTCCAGATTCTGTCTTTCCCTGCCTCTTTCAACACCATATCCCAGCCCTTCTCAGCTCTGAAGAGTCATAACTTCTTGGGGCTCGAAACATTAACTCTGTTTCTCTGTACACAGATACTGCCAGATCTGCTGAGTTTCTCCGGCATTTTCTTTTTCAATTTCACATTCATGCTGTTACTGTGCTTTTTATTCCATTAGTTTACCTTTGATGATGAGCTTGTTATGTGACACTTTGTCAGATGTTTTTTGGTTACTGGACTGTGAGGTGGGAAGTTGTGGAGGAGAAGTCTCGCGAGGCGATGAGGTCTGTGACAGTCCTGGCAGCAACAGCCTGGTACATGAACTAGATGTGGATTAGAGCAAGTGCCTAGGTCGATGCACAAGCCAACGGTGCCACCTTTCGCAGCAGGTTTGATAAGGTCAGAGTTGGACCTAAATTGCAGCAATTTCAGAGGGAAACAGATTAGTGCAGGGGAATGAGCAGAGAAATGAGAGTGCCAATGTCACATTGACACTTCCTGATGAATAGTTCAAAATGTAGGCAATAGGCCAGAGGGAGGAGGTCCAGGTTGAAGAGTATGAGAAGTGGGTGAGGGGGTCCAGGCACAAGGAAAGATCTTCTCTTAAAGGAAGTGGAACTGGAGGGTGAAGGCGATGGAGGAAGAGATCAGCATCATGTTGCACCTGGAATTCGTTGAGGTGGGGGCATAAGGGGGTGAAGCTAAGTCCTATGACAAGCAAAGATCGTTCAGTGTCAGAGAGGGGAAGGTCAGACAGACCATGACAGTAGTAGGATGAGATGAAGGGATAGAATCAGAGGTAAGGGGCTGGGAAGAAGGACCAAAGGGACTTGATACCCCTCCTTACAGTGCTGCCTGTTCTTGTGGCTTTGGATGTGCGAAAACTTCATCTCAGTTTTTAAGAAATGCAATTAATAAGATTCTCGTGGGACTGCACAGGTTAGTGAGGGGGCTGAGAGGGAAGGGCTGTTTAATGTTCCACAGACCCTGTGCTAATGAGTGGTTTCTTAGCTACTGAGTCAAAAACCATCTCCAATTGTAAGTGCATGCAGTGACAGCCCCTGGATGCATGTCTGCAGCAAATTTCAGTGGTTTGGGGAGCATTGGCTGAGAGTTACAGTTGGAGGCTAAGCTGCAATGCATCAGGGAAGAAACTCTGACCTAGACAATTTACAACAGGGTGAGGCAGTGGCCCTATGGTATTGTTGCTTGATTATTAATCCTGAGACCCAGATAGTGTTCTGCAGTCTTGGGTTCAAATCCAGGAATTAAGAATCTAATGAATTCCACCTGGCACTGGAAATGACAGTGGAAAAAATAGCCCTGTCAAAGCCATCTGGCAATACAGAAGATATGGCCAATTTCTCTTCTAATGCCTGTGGCAGTAACAGGTGAATAGTTTGATGTGTGGATTGACTCAGTTCTCTGCTATATGGCAGGCACACCCTGAGGTTTTGGAATGCTGCCTTCTTTGATGCAGTTCACTGCGAGCGGAAGAAGAGATCACCAACAACCAGGTATGACACTGACCCTGTTTTAAAAATAATTTTAAATCGATCTGACACCATCTCCACGACAAATGAAACCCAAATGCACAGTCTGGCCACAGGTAGGAACAAGTCCGCTGCACCACAGATTATCCTCAGGGTCTGGCTTAACGTTCGCATTTAGTGCTTGGGTGTAGTACCTTCCTCTCTCTCTCTTGTAAAAGGGGCCAGGAGAAGGAGCTAATGTATCAATGTGTAACCATTGGGGGAAGCTGTAGAAACAGCGTTGTGCTCCAGAGTGTTAGTTCATTGTATGAGAGTGTGTGGTATTCAGTGCACTGCTGGAGGCCACTCAGTGGGTCTATAGGACATTAATTGCTGCTCCTCCTCCTCCTGGCTTGCCATGACTGTAATCAGTTCACTGAACACCTGGCAGTGATGAAGCCTGGAATTCCCATGGGTGGCCCAGTGACACTATACCTGCCTAAATATGGAGAGAATTTAAATGGTGAGTTCGCCCCAGAGCTGTCAATAATATATTATTGTTTAAAGCCCAGTGTGGGCAAATGGCAGACAGATTGGAACAGTTATTGGGAAGGATTTGGAAATTCGAGAACATGACCATCCATTTGAGTTCAATGATTGCACCTTGTTATTTTCCTTTTCAATGTTTCACCTGGCAAGTGGCTAAACTGACCCAACAATTATCAGTGACAGAAGGCTGCGGTCTGAGCCTGACACTCAGGAGGGAGGGAGGGACTGGAGAAAGGAAGCTGTGGTTTGATGGGTCAGGTGTTGGTCTCACCTAGTCATAGGAAAGGAGGTCACAATAAAGGTTGAGGAGCAAACTAAGGTAAAGGTTTGGGATCTGAGGCAGCTCTCTAGGTCTCTTGACTCTCAAATATTGCTGGCAAAGTCCTCACTAACCTTATCCACCGCTCCTTCAGCAGTTTTGCAGTTGGATTTTCAGGAAAAACAGCAATTGTTTGGTTGCAGAGGGTTAATTAGTGTCCTGCCCACTGTGGGTTTATTATGGAGCCCTGGGAGAGCTGTTTGATGGAGTTGTGCTGTTTTGCAGTTCTGCTACCCCCACCCCTGTCGTGCACTTGTTTGCACACATGTGCACACACACACTCTCACTGTCTCTTACTTGCGCGCGCGCTCTCACTCTCACTGCCTTGCACACCCACTGTCGTTCATACAGCCTGTCTCTTGAGCACACACACGCACACCTGCTTCACACTACATTTAACATGTTAATGCTGCCCTGACAGGGAGAAATGGTGTCACATGACTGCAGAGGAGCGTGACGACAGCCATCGCTTTAATGAGAATATTGCCTTTGGACAACTTGGGTAAGAGCTGCCTGTGGGAGTTGGGGGTGGTGAACATGAGGTTATTACTGGGGAGTGATATTAAATAACCAATTATTGCGGGGATTGGAGGATCGTACATCAGACCCAGAGGTAAAGCCCTGCTGCTTTAGACTACTTTGATCGAGGATGTTGCCAGGTTGGAGGGTTTGAGCTATAGGGAAAGGCTGAGGGGGTGACCTTTATAGAGGTTTGTAAAATCATGAGGGGCATGCATAGGAGGAATAGTTAAGCTCTTTCTTTTTCTGCAGGGTAGGCCAGTCCAAAACTAGACATTATAGTTCTAAGGTGAGAGGGGAAAGATTTAAAAAGGACATTTTTCATGCATGCGCGGGTATCTGGAATGAACTGCCAGAGGAAGTAGTGGAGGTGGATACAATTGCAACATTTAAAAGGCATCTGGACGGGTATCTGAACAGGAAGGGTTTAGAGGGATATGGGCCACTCGCTGGCAAATGGCACGACGTCAGTTTAGGATATTTGGTTGACATGGATAAGTTGGACCAAAGGGCCTTTTTCCATGCTGTATGACTGTGTATCTTTGTTCTTTTGCAACAGGACTTTTACACACAACATGTTAGCTTTTGGACTAAGCAAGAAACTGTGCAGCGACTTCCTGAAGAAGCAATCCGTGATTGGGAACCTGAACCAAGGTGAGAGGGACAAGGCAGGATTGGCCTGAGGTGTGGTTTGATTCAAACTGGGACAACACTGCTCTCATTCCAGCTTCGGAAGCAGACTCCATTCTGCCTGATGCGATGAAGGTTTCTTTCCTCTGAATCAAACTGCTCAAAATTTATTATCTAATTGAATTTAAGTGTTAACTTTGCAATCTGATCAAAGACTAAGAAATTATAAATGTAGAGTGTATACAAGGGATGAATGCTAATACGGGGTTATTTGGAAAATATTGAGTCAGAAGTCACTCAACACCAGGTTATGGTCCAACAGGTTTATTTGAAACCACACGCTTTCGGAGCAGTGCTGCTTCATCAGGTGAAGGGAGGAAAGTGCACGGGCACAGAATATTTAGGTGGAGAGCAGCAAGATAATTCCAGGTAATTGAGTGGCCAATGGTGACTTCTGACTTTGTCCACCCTAGTCCAACACAGGCACCTCTGCATCATGGATAATAGAGAGGGAGTTTTACTCTGTATCTAATCCTGTTGTACCTGTCCTGGGTGTGCTTGATGGGAACAGTGTTGAGGGATCAGTTTAAAAGAGTAGAGATTGGTTTACTTTGATCTAACCCCACACTTTCCCTGTGCTGGTGTGAGTTTGGGAATCAGGGTAGAGGTAGCAGTACTCTCTACCTAATCCTGAGAGTGCTTGATGGGGACACTGTAGAGAGAGCCTTACTTTGAGCTGTACCTAGTCGGGGCATGTTTGATGAGTGGAGTTTTGGTCTATCCAACGTTGTATATTTGAATTTTGCAGAGCAGTACCAGTTGCTTTGTGATCACATTGAACAGATGACAGTGGAGTGAAGAACTGGAATGAAGAACAGTCTTGAACAGCAACAGCAGCTAATAGCTTATGTCCTCCAACTGACATCTTACGCCAGTAACAACTCTGACAGTGAGCTTGTTGCAGTTAGTGTGGTTACATGGGGTGGATGTGCCAATACGTCTGACTCGCTTGATAGTGATTATCCTATTCTGCTGGATGCCACGGGCTATTTGTTGTACACACTGCTGGCAGATGGGCACAATCTACCATTTCAGAAACTAAGTGTATCTCTTTAATGTGAGTTATAGATGAACAGTATTGGATCCACAGTTTGTCTTGTAGCCATAATTTCACTGCATTTAATATTTTTAACGAGTAGGATGATGCAAACATTTTTTGGTAAAGCTGTAAAGATGGTGAGAAGCATATTGGCACGTTTGCCTTTGCTGTGCCATGGAGGGTATTTATGCTACACTGCCTCTGTTCTGTATCTCCAGGTTTCTGCCTTATTTTAATGTTGTATGTGCATTAGTGATGTTTTGTTTGTCAGGGGTTACTTGTTTCCACTTTTGGATTAATGTTTGGGTGTAGGAGCCGAACATGGAGCTACCTTTTCCTCCATCAGTGAGAGTTTGGAGAAGTGATTTGATTTCTTCCACTGTCAAGTTCCAGGATCTCTCTATTCTAGTACATTGTCACTGTGCCTCTATCATGTGGAATGGGAGCTCGGAGTGTTTTCAGGCTGTTACGTTGAGTTTTTTCTTGCATCCAATTGGCAAGTGAGACCACAGTTTCACACTGAGTGAAGACACAAGCTCCGAAACCTCATGCTCCATTTTAAACATTAAGTGATGATCTGTCACTCAGTGACATTTATACAATGAAGACCTCAAAGGGTATAACATACACTACTTTTCCAGTCATTGTATTTAAAGAAGAGGCTCGTAAGTTGCTGGAGAAACTTGGCAGGTCTGGCAGCATCTGTGGAAAGAAAAAGAATTAACATTTCAAGTCCAGTGACCCTTTTTCAGAACTCAAACTTGCCTAACTGTGTCCTGCAATAAAAGAATGACTATCTATCCCAGGATAATTGTTGTCCATCGCACCTCGTTCCCTTGGGCTGCTATGGATGAGATTTATTAACCTGATTCCTCATTATTTAACTTGCTGCCCATTTTGTTTGATGTATTCGTACTTGTAATGTTTACATTTCTATATCAGTATCCAAGTGCTGTTTTCTATAGCTAACGCTGTTTAATTCAACATACCATTATGTTTCAAATGTGACATGTTTGAAAGATCCAGTCTTGTCTGTTTTATTTCTGGTCTGAGAGTCCGGAGCTGATCATTGCGGATGATTTCATATTGAACATGACACTGGGATGACTTCCTGTTGGGTAAGTAAAAGATTCCACTCCCACATCATACATCTTGCAGCTCAGTAAATGCTGTGCTCTGCATGTTTCCTCTCAGTGGCTGCAGAGCTCGTAAAATACAACCTAGTTTCATAGAATGCCAAATCAGTGCCAGAATTCCTCCAACCAGCCCTGGTATTGTCGAACCAAAGGCAGCTCGAGCAGTATCACTGTTCCACAGGCAAGTTGGTTTTTAACTGCTTGGCCTGATTGTACTGTCTGCCAATACCATGCTGACTCTGAAGGAAGTCTGAGCACAAAGTGATTGGTGGGATCATCTTTTCCGAGATACATCTCACAAAAGACAAAAAAAAACAATTATTGAGCCAGGAATTTTAAGTGTTATCACTTTTTTAAAGAAATCAATACTGTGCTATAATGGGCAGAATCATCTCTAGTTGAGTTTTAATAGTAAATTGTCTGCAATAAGCTGAAGGCCAGTGTTCTTTAATAATCTGTTACTTGTGATCTGTATGTATTTAGGCAGCTGAATGCTCTGCTCTTTATATCATGGTGGACGTTTACTGCCACCATGTGTCACTGCCCTGTCATGTCATGTGTGGGAGCAGATCTTCAGATAGCTGTCTAGTATTTTCATGTAGCACTCCCAGAGCCAGATGCGAATTTGCTTTGCTGGTTTCTGTCAATAGCCTTATCTCACTGTTGAAATGTGTATTAGACAATACCCCTGCACTAGGCACCACTCTGTCTCAGGCCAGCTATGGCTGAATGCTCCCAGCAGGGACAGTCCAGGCTCAGCCACAATGTCAGATTTTAATACAGCCTCCATAATTTCTCTTGCACAAAACCTAATGAACTATGTTACCAAGGTAGAAGCCACATGCTCCGATTTTAAGTACATCATCTAGATCTGTGACTTGGAGTTTCTAATTGATGGATTGTGGTCACGAACACAAGGGGAGAAGAAAGACCAAATTTTAAAAATCAAGAGATAATGAGGACTGCAGATGCTGGAGAATCCAAGATAACAAAATGTGAAGCTGGTTGAACACAGCAGGCCAAGCAGCATTTCAGGAGCTCAAAAGCTGATGTTTCGGGCCTAGATCCACTCTGATGAAGGGTCTAGGCCCGAAACGTCAGCTTTTGTGCTCCTGAGATGCTGCTTGGCCTGCTGTGTTCATCCAGCTTCACACTTTATCTTAAAAAAATTAAGAGTGTAGTTTGATTAAAACTTTATGCCACAAAATGGGTGGTAATGTCTGTCAACTCCCTGCCCTCTAATACAGCAAGAGCCATATCAAGCCTGGAGGGTAGGAAGTGCTGCCTCTAGGCAGCTTTATTCTCAGAAATGAATTACACCTTTAACATGCCACTTTTCCATCAGTCCCGTCCCCATTGGGGATTATCCGAGCAAAGCAGAGAGACCCACCCAAACAGTGGTGCTTCCTGTTGGCATTGGTGCCAGGGGACTTCACTGTACCTTTGTGAGCAAAGTCTGAGGTGTTTCTATATTTATACATGGAGCTGCCCTAGAAAAGGATAATGTAGAAAAACTGGCAAATTAGCTCCAATAGCCAATTTGCAAATTCACAAAAGCAGAGAGGGCAAAGCAGCCAGGTCCAAACTTTCCATAAAGTATGCAGTTAAGGTGTAGAATGCACTGCCTGAGAGCATGGGAATGGCAAGGGTGATCAAGGGATTCAAGATAGAATTGGACTGTTATTGGAAAAAGTGAATGTGCAGGGTAATGGCAGGAGAGTGGCAACATCAAAAATACTTCCACAGAGGGCCAGCATTGCCGTTCAGTCCATTGGATGTCTGTCTCCTGTGTTAGAAAAATTCTTCTATCTGATTCTTTTATCCTGTTCGTTCAAACTCCTGCTCAAGGGAGATGGTCCAATCCAAGAAAGTGTCTTTCAGGCTCTGTAACATTGTGTGTGTTACCTAGACTCAGCTCAACAGGAACAATGCAAACTTGTCTTAAACATGAAGCAGAGTTGTCATCAACTAGTCTTACTGTGAAATAATGTGGAATAACTTGTTTGAAATGACTACTGTATCCATGTGCCTGTTGTGGGTGTGTTAAATGGCAATCTTGTAAAACTTTGAATAAATTTGCATTTCTCTCATGTTGAACTGCTGTTAAGAGTAATTTATTTTTCATATTGATTTCTCTGAACACTATCTGCCATGACAGGTAGGTGGGGAAAATGTCAGCTGTGAAGGCATGAAAGAACGGACTGTTTCTCTGAAGTTAAATACACCATAACAAAATCAAACCCCGAATCCAGTCACTACTGTATACTCAGAATTAGATGGTGACAGACAAATTGAGGTTATGTAAACTTTGGCAGTTAGAGTTATACAAATAAGCACCATTTTCATTCTGAGAATATTTTAACAAAATTTATCAAACAATAATATACACTGTGTGCACCTCTCAGCCTTATAGTGAGCTTATACTGTCCTCACCTGAGTTTCTATACTGTTCCCCTCAGCGATGACAGTGTAGGAAGAATATTAATATGGGAAACTACAATGGTATGAGGTGTGAGCTGGCTATGATGGATTGGGCAACGTTACTGAAAGAACGATGGTGGATAGGCAATGGCAAACATGCAAAGAGTGAATGGGTGAACTTGTTCATTCCTGTCTGACGCAAGAGTGTAAAGACAGCAATGGATGAATCATAGCTTATGAGGGAATAGTATTGTAGAGATAGTATTAGATGCAAATAAGAGACATACAAAATGGCAAGGAAAAACCAACGGACCTGAGGATTGGGAACAGTTTAAAATTCAACAAAGAACCACTAAGGGATTGATCAAGGTGGAGAAAATAGAGAATGAGGAAAAGCTTGTGGGGAACACAAGGACTGACTGTAAAAGTTTCTCTCAGTATGTGAAGAGAAAACGATTGGTGAAAACTAATACAGGTCCCTTACAATCAGAAAGCCGGGGGGGGGGGGGGGGCGGTGTGTGTGTGCTTTATAATGGGAAGCAAAGCAGTCGCTGACAAACTAAATTCATAATTCAGCCCTGTGTTCACAAAGGAGACATTGAGTAATGTAACAGAAATGACAGTGAGACAGGGAGCAACTGAAGCAAATCTGTCCTAGTAGAGAAATGGTGTTGTGGAAATTGATGGGATTGAAGGCTGATAAATCACTAGGGCCTGATAATCGACATCCCCGCGTACTTAAGGAAGTGACTCAGGAATAGTGAATGCAATGGTGGCCATTTTCCGAGATTGTTTAGACTCTGCAACAGTTCCTACAGATTGGAGGGTAGCTAATGTAACCCCACTATCAAAAAAGGAGGCTAGAGGGGGGGAAAAAAGGGAATTATGGACCAGTATGTTTGACATTGGTGGTGGGAAAGAAGTTTCAAATCCATTATCCAAGATGTTTAGAGCAAAGCATTTAGAAAACAGGGGTAGATACAGACACAGCATAGATTTACAAAAGGCCTCAACAAGTTTACTGAAATTCTTAAGGATGTACAGAGTCCAGTTGATGAATGAGAGCCCATGGATGTAGTTTATTTGAGCTTTCGACAAAGTGCCACATAAGAGATTAATATGTAAAATTAAAGCACATGGGATTGAGATAGTACTGAGCTAGAAGATTGGTTAGCAGACAGGAAATGGGTTGGAATAAATGGATCTTTTTATGAATGGTAGGCAGTGACTAGTGAGGTACGAGGGCCCTAGTTATTCACAATAAACATTAATGATTTAGATGACAGAACTAAACATCATTACTCAATTTGCAGATGACCCAAAGCTAGAAGGGTGAGTTGTGAAAAGGATCTCAGGAATCTATAAATTTCTAACAGGACTAGGAAGGTAAGATATTCCTGATGGCAGAGGAATCCAAAACTAGGGTCATAGTTTAAGGATACGATGTAAACAAATGGAAAAAGTACAGCACAGGAATAGGCCCTTCGGCCTGCCAAGCCTGTGCTGACCATTATGCACTAATTAATCTTAAAAACAAACCTGCCATTTTTCAATTCATATCCCTCTATTCCCTCCCTATTCATGTACCTCTCTAGGTGCCTCTTAAATGTTTTCAGTGCGCCCACTTCCAACACCTTCTGGCAGTGCATTCCAGCCTGTTGCCACCTTATGAAAACCTTTCCTCGCACATTTCCCTTAAACTTGCCCCCTCTGACCTTGAACCCTTGCCCCCTTGTAATTGAAACTTCAACTTTGGGGAAAAAGCTCTCTGACTATCCACCCTATCTATGCCTCTCATAATATTGTAGACCTCTGTCAGGTCTCCTCCTAGCTGCCATCATTCCAGTGAATTTAAAAGAACAAGGTATAGAGCTGGATGAACGCAGCAGGTCAGGCAGCAGCATAGGAGCAGGAAAGCTGACGTTTCGGGTCTGGAGCCTTCGTCAGAAACGGGGGAAGGGAAGGGGCTTCGAAATAAATAGAGAGGGGGGTGGCAAAGATGGAAGGTAGATAGAGAAGCAGATAGGTGGAGAACAGACAGACAGGTCAAGGAGGCAGGGATGGAGCCAGTAATGGTGAGTGTTAGGCAGGAGTTTGGAGGGGGGTTAGTCAGTGAGGAGAGAGGGATGTGTAGGTGGGAGGGAAGATGGACAGGTCAAGGAGGTGGGGATTAGGCTGGTAGGTAGAAGTGGGGATGGGGATTGGTCAGTGAGGAGGGAGGGTGGGAGAAAAGACACAGGTCAAGGGGGTGGGGACGAGCTGGGCTGGTCTTGGGATGAGGTCAAGGGTGGGGAGATTTTGAAGCTTGTAAAGTCCAATTGAGACCATTGGGCTGCAGGGTTCCCAGGTGGAATATGAGGTCCTATTTCTCCAGTCTTCGGGTGGCATCATTATGGCACTGGAGGAGGCCCAGGATCATCCAAGGAGTGGGAGGGGGAGTTGAAGTTCATGACTGGGAGGTGCAGTTGTTGGTCACGAACTGAGTGTAGGTGTTCTGCAAAGCGGTCCCCAAGCCTTCGCTTGGTTTCCCTGATGACAACGAGGCCATAATGGGAACAGGAGATACAACATACCACATTAGTAGATGTGCAGGTGAACATCTGTTTGATGGGGAAGGTTTTCTTGGGGCCTGGAATAGTATGAGATGTGGGGGCAGGTGCAGCACTTCCTGATTGCAGGTGGCAGAGAATGATGCTTTGAATCTGGAGGTTGATGTGGTGTTGTTTTAATTTTTCCTCATAGTCAATGCCCTGGAGACCAGGCAACATCCTGGTGAACCTTCTCTGTACTCTCTTCAAAGCTTCCACTTTGGCTACCTGTGTTGCCACTCTTAAGGATCTGTTGACCAGCACGCCCAGATTCATCTGAATGTTAGGGTTCCTAAGAGTTCTCCACTTACAGTATAATTCCACCTACATTGGTTCTTCCAAAATTCATAATTTCACATTTGTCTGGATTAAACTCCATCTGCCATTTCTGTGCCAAAGTCACCAAGCCATCTATATCCTGCTGTGTCCTTTCAAAATTGTTGGCACTATCTGCAACTCCATCAATCTTTGTGTCATCAGCAAACTTGCTTATCAGACCACCCACATTTTCCTCTAGATCATTTATGCATACTACAAACAACGGAGGACCTAAGACTGACCCCTGTGGAACAACATTAGTTATTGGTCTCCATTCTGAAAAAAATATCTTTTAGGACTGAGATGATGAGAAATGTCTTCAGCCATAGAGTGGTGAGCTTGTGGAATTCACTTCTACAGAAAGTGGTTGAGATCAAAGCTTTGTGTTTTCAAGGAAATGGGTACAGCTTTTTTGGTTAAAGGGGATATTGATGGGGTGGTGGGGGGAGGGAGAGTGCGGAATGGTGCCATTGAGCTTGATGATCTGCCATGACCATGTTGAGGGTTCAAATGGCCTCCTCCTATTCCTGTCTATGTTTCTACATTGTGTGGCTTTCCATTGCAATGTGCACCTCCAGTCCAGACTGTGGGCTCCCAACAAACCTTAAATTCAGAAGATTATCTGAATTTACACAGCACCTTTCATAATCTCAATGTCCTAAATCCTTTACAATAAATTAAGTTCTTTATTTTGAAGTGTAATGCTGAATCTGTAGTGGCTGCTTTGTACAAGGCAAGTTCCTACCAATAGCAATGTGATTCTGACAAAGTAAATGGTGTCAGTGATGTTGGTGGAGAGATAGATATCAGCCACGACATAAAACACATCCTCTTAATTGTACCATGGACAGTGGGAATATTGGCTTGAATTGGCTATTACTGAGCCATGGCTACAAAGGTTTGTAAAATGCTACATTATCAAAGTTAATCTTGTGATTTCTGTACACAGTTAAAAATTCTATGCCTCTCTGGGGCGCAGCTTCCATCCCTGTTACAGTTCTAGAGCAGGAGGTGGGTAAACACATTGTTCTTGTGTGAATGTAGGTGCTAAGTTCTGAATGGACATTGGGCAAGGCTGCTGTGATGTGGATAACAGGTCTGGGAGCAGCAGCTGGAGCTGAAATCTCATCAGTGAGATTTTCTAAGCAACCTGTTCAGAGATAACATTACATACAGGTCAGAGGTAGGTTCGCTACCACTGACACAAACCTTAAAATACATGCTGAGGGAGGAGATACTTCCCCTAATCAAATTGAATGTGACAACTCCTCTGGAGCAGGAAGACCTAACGCCCCCATCTCAGAGGTAGGGCACTACAACTGCATCACAAGACCTCTGTGAGTCAGTGATTTTGTTGAATTCAATCTCCACCATTGGGGTGGCTCAGTGGTTAATGCTGCTTCCTCATAGCACCAGGGACTCTGCTTCAATTCCACTCCTCAGGCAACTATCTATGTCGGGTTTGCATGTTCTCCCAGTGTCTGCAAATGTTTCCTCCCATAATCCAAAGACGTGCAGGTTATGTGGATATGCCATGGGAATTGCAGGGTTTCAGTGATAGGGTAAGGGGTGGGTCTTGGGAGATTGGTGAGCACTAGAGGGGCTGAATAGCCTGCCTCCACACTGTAGGGATTCCATGATTGGCCACTGCCCAGTTCCACTACATTAACAGGCCATTTTACTCCACTCCTACTCCCAGTATTGGGCCAACAATCTTTAGTTCTTCAGTCTGATGCTGTCCTCACTGTGTTATTTCAGCTGTGCCCTTGTGTATCAGTGAAAGCAAACAACCAGACAGTGTACATCTTTCAGTGTTCATAAGGATTGGAGGTTCTGGATGAAGGGAATATAATACATGCTGTGAAACAACTTATTGGAGGTAGTAGCAGCAGAATTAAAAGGATGAATTTGTTGCAAGGATGGCATTGACAAAACACTCGATAGATTTTTTAATGCAATAATTTAGTAAAACAATTACAAAA
This sequence comes from Stegostoma tigrinum, assembly GCF_030684315.1. Classification (NCBI taxonomy): domain Eukaryota; kingdom Metazoa; phylum Chordata; class Chondrichthyes; order Orectolobiformes; family Stegostomatidae; genus Stegostoma; species Stegostoma tigrinum. The sequence continues at coordinate 66,467,208 of NC_081369.1, read as the reverse complement.
TGTTGACATTTCAACTGTAGTTCAGTTTTATAACAAATATCAAGACCACTATCAATCTCCAGAATAAAATCACTAAATTCCTCAGTATTAGACTTGTGATCCATTAATAAATAATTGTACACTGTCCCTTATCTTTACACCCATAAATAAAATGGCACCACTTTCCTATAGCAAAAACTCCAGAAATTCAATAAATAAATTATGATCAATACTGCACCCACCCTTCCCTCTAATCAGAAGAAACTGAGCCGCCCTCATTTTCTGAAAGCTAACCATTAGACTGAGGTATCTTGACAGCGGCATGTGAAAAGAATATTTCCTCTTTCGAGAGAATCTAGAAATAGGGATGACTGTTTAAAAATAAGGGATTACCATTTAGGACCAAGATGAACAGCAACTTTCTCAGAGGGTCATGAGTCTTTGAGGAAGTGAATTCCAAAAGATGGCAGAAATAGAGTTCTTGAATATTTTTAAGACAACAGGAGATAGATTCTTGATAAGCAAAGTGGTGAAAGTTTAATCGGGGATAGATGAAACTTTAGAGTAATTAGATCATTTGCAATCTTATGAAATGGTGGAGCAGCCTACCCCTCCTCATTCATCTCTTCACATGACTGTCAACTTATTCAACATCAGCTTTCTATGCAAGTGTTGTAATCGTTAACATTTACATTAAATTTTAGCGAATTGGAAGGACTGGGTAAATACTTGAAGGGAAAACTTTGCAGGTATTTGGTGAAGAGCAGGGGGAGTGAGACTAACTAAGTAGCTGTTTCAGAGTTGGCCCAGACAATGGGTTGAAAGATTCACTGATTTTAATTGAAATGCCAGTACACTAGCAGTTGTAATTTATACATGTTTTACAGTCAATATAAACTGCAACCCTCTCAATGTGCTGCCTGCATTGGGGCTGCAGCTTCTTTCTGCTTAGCCCAGTGACCAGCTGGAGAGAAATAAAGCACAGAAATTGGTTTCTTCATTCTTCAGGGGCTTACATGAACAAGAGAAACCCAATTAAATCTGCTGAGCCCACTGCACTAATTCAGTGTGGTCACAGCTGATCTGTATCCTAACTGCAATCCTCCTGCATCATGCTCCACATTCCTTATTGCCCCCGACAACCAAAATAAATTGATTTAAAATTATTAACTGAGCTAGTATCAACTGCTTTGAAACAGCAACTTTCGCATTTCCCCACCTTGTGCCGGAATGTTCATTAACTCCATTCCTGATGAGTGAACATTGACTTCAGGGATATATTCCTTCGTCCTAGGCTCCCTCATCAGCACAGAAGTTTATTTAACTACACTATTAATTAAATACCCAAGTAAAAACATTCTTAACACTTTCCATTCTAGGTAAAAATAACTAGTTTACATAATATCTCCTCATTATCTAATTTATAGAGACTTAGTATCGTGAATGTTTGCTGCACACCTTCCAAGGCCAGTATATTGTACTGAGGTGCAGTGCACAGGAAGCTTTGTACAACTATGGCACAACTCCCTCCCCTTTATTGGTTTCAAAAGACTTATTATAATGACCTGTTTATGTAGCCCCAATTATTTGCCTGACTGAGTTTCTTTTCTGGTATCTATTCCATCTGCTTGGGCGTTTTACCTGACTGTAGTAGGGGAGATATTCAGAGTCACTATTGTCAGATTGAGATGACTCCTCACTGGAAAACAAACTTCCACTGGAGCTGTTGTACAGGGGCATCCGATCACTAGGAGCTCGCTGAGGTCTTTTACGGAGGAACCATGGTAAGGTGTGTGGATTTTGCTTGGAGTTATGTCCTGTGCAATTATCTCCCTCACTGAGCTGACAATGGTCCCTACCTCCACTCAAACTGTTCCTCTGTAAGCTCCATGTGTTGGGTACCGATGATCGGGCATTCTGGTCAGCAGTTAGTCTGAACAGGATAACCTGTGGTTGGAACAGGGGAGAGTGTAAAAGTGACGATTGTGCCTCCAGTGAAATCGGGGCTGCTGTCAGTGCCTTCAGGTCAATGGTATTTTGTCCAGGCTGGTTTAGTGACAGTGATCCTGAACCAGGCAAGTTGCCACAACGTGCTTGGCCAGGGGAAGATGTGCTGGAATCGGATTCACCAGCGCAAAGATCAGCATTTAACCCCAGTCTTCTGGGACTGATTGGTTGAGGCTGAGATTCATTTGCCTGGGTCTGGATTGAGGGGCACACTGGGACTGGGCTGGTGCTGTTAACCTGAGATTGGAGTGGGTTGGGAGGGGACAACTTCCTCATACAATCTTCAAACTCTTCATCACACGACTGATCAAAATGGAATGCAGAGAAGGCGACCCTTTGGCTTTGAGCCAAAGGGGAGGGGTGCTCCCTGTTGTCCTTCCTCTCCATAGCAGCTCCTTGTCCATTTCTCAGGCTATACAACCTCATGCCAATTCCTGTGTATTCCCCTCCTATCTCTGTCCGGTTCACAGTTTCCTCAACTTCATCTGCCATTTCAGGGTGTGAAATTTCCAGCCATTGCTCTGCAACCTTCTGTTTACGCTCTTCCTGATGTTTCATATTTCTACTGGGTGGCTGAGAATTATTCCCTTCACCTTTCACCTGGGGTTCCACAGTTATTTGTTCTGCTTCAATGCAATAGCCCTCACTCAGGACAGTGTGTGTTGAGGAGCTGGTCATAGGAACTCCAAACAGTGTCTCACTGTTACTCCAGTTGACATCTGAAAGACAATAAACATGTTTCATCAAGTCAGCATTGCTTTAGAATTGAGTTGTTAAACATAGAAATAAAAAGTGTTGTGGATGCTGGAAATCTGAAACACAAACTGAAAGCTGGAGACAGAGCAAAGGGTCACTAGACTCAATGTTCATAGTTCCTCAACACTGTCCCATCAAACTCTCCCAGGACAGGGACAACACGGGGTTAGATGCAGCATCTATTTTTCATTAATTCAGTGAGTGTCACTAACCTGTTCTGTTCTGCCATTCAAGGAGATCATGGCTGACCTGATAAGCAACAACTCCACATTCCTGCCTTATCCCAATTAACCCTCAGTCCCATCACTGATGCCAAAGCTGGAGAAACATTACTGTATGGGAACAGCAAGTTCTGCTGCAAGCCTTCAGTACTGTGTCCAGAATGTTGTCAGGGCCCATTTCGCAGTATTCAGTGCCTACAACCATTTCTTGATATTGCATGTGAAATAACTTCTCAGCGGTCAGAATCACATCGGCAAGTCACCCTTGACACTGATCCGGCTCCCTCAAAAGACAACTCTCAGTGAACAGGATGTCTGACACTCTTGTTTTTAATCTGACAGCCAGGGCTCCCTGATTGGACTAGATTAACAGTCACAATAAGAGAACTCATTCTATGAAGTACACCCAGCTAACCTCGTTACAATCACTACAATGTGGAGTGAATCGAATTGGCTGAAAACTGGTATGAGTGATGCTGGAGATCACTCGAGGAGGTCAAGGTGGATCATTCACTCAGCACTTCTGGCTGACGATTCCTGTGAATGCTTCAGCCTTATCTTTTGCACTGATGTGCTGGGCTCTTCCATCATTGAGGATGGGGATATTTGTGGAGCCTCCTCCTCCAGTGAGTTGTTTAATTGTCCACCACCATTCATGACTGGATGTGACAGGACTGCAGAGCTTACATCTGATCCGTTGGTTGTGGGATCACTTAGCCCCAACACTTGCTGCTTTCGCTGTTTGGTGTGCAAATTGTCCCATTGGGGGCTTCATCGGGTTGAAAACTCATCTTCAGATATGTCTGAAGCTGCTCCAGGCATACCCTCCTGCACTCCCCATTGAATCAGGGTTGATCCCCTGGCTTGGTGGTAAGGGTTGAGTGGGGGATATGCCGGGTCATGAGGCTACGGATTGTGCTGGAGTACAATTCTGCTGCTACTGATGGCCCTCAGCACCTCGTGGATGCCCAGTCATGAGTTTCTAGATCTGTGTGAAGTCTGTCCCATTGAGCACGGTGATAGTGCTACACAACACGATAGAGGCTATTCTCAATGTGAAGGTGGGACTTTGTCTCCACTAACTGCCCGTCCCTAGCTCTCCTTGGGAAAGTGGACGCAAGCTGCCTTTTTGAACCACTGCAGACCATGGGCTGTGAGTTGACTCTGAATGCCCTTAGGGAGGGATTTCTGGGATTCTGACCCAGCAACACTGAAGGAACAGCCATACATTTCCAAGAATGATGAGTGGTTTGGAAGGGAACTTGAAGGTGGTCATGTCCCCATCTTACTTCCTCTAAGCAAACAGTAGGGGTAAATGACAATAAAACGTGAGGCTGGACGGACACAGCGGGTCAGGCAGCATCTCAGGAGCACAAAAGCTGACATTTCGGGCCTAGACCCTTCATCAGAGAGGGGTAAATGGGTGTTTTTCTGGTTGGCGGCCAGTGGCTAGTGGTGTGCCTCAGGGATCAGTGTTGGGACTGCAATTGTTTACAACTTACATCGATGAATTGGAGTTGGGGACTGAGTGTGGTGTGTCAGAATTTGCAGACAGCACTAAGCCGAGTGGTAGAGCAAAGTGTGCAGAAGATACAAAGTCTGCAGAGCGAAATAGATAGTCTAAGTGAGTGGGCAAAGGTCTGGCAGATGGAGTACAGTGTCGATAAGTGTGAGATCATCCATTTTGGTAGAATGACAGCAAAATGGACTATGTTTTAAATGGTAAAAAATTGCAGCACGCTGCAGTGCAGAGGGACTTGGGTGTCCTTGTGCAAGAATCGCTGAATGTGGGATTGCAGGTGCAGCGGGTAATTAAAAAGGCAAATGGAATTTTGTCTGCCTTTGCTTGAGGGATAGAGTTTAGAAACAGGGAGGCTATGCTGCAGCTGTATAGGGTCCTGGTGAGGCCACACCTGGAGTACTGTGTGCAGTTTTGGTCTCCTTACTTGAGAAGAGATATACTAGCACTGGAGGGGGTACAGAGGAGCTTCATTCGGTTGATTCCAGAGTTGAGAGTGTTGGGTTATGAGGAGAGACTGAGTAGACTGGGATTATACTCATTGGAATTCAGAAGAATGAGGGGAGATCTTATAGATACATATAAGATTATGAAGGGAGTAGATAAAGTGGAGGCAGGGAGGTTGTATCTGCTAGCAGGTGAAACTAGGACTAGAGGGCATCGCCTCAAAATAAAGGGAAGCAGATGTAGGATTCTTGTCCAATGTGTGCAGGAGGGCTTCCTGACGCAGTATTTCGAAGGGCCGACAAGAGGGGAGGCCACACTGGATCTGGTACTTGGCAATGAACCAGGACAGGTGTTTGATTTAGTGGTAGGTGAGCACTTTGGAGAGAGTGACCATAATTCGGTTACGTTTAGTTTAGCGATGGAAAGGGATAGGAACATGCCACAGGGCAAGAGTTATAGATGGGGGAAGGGAAATTATAATGTGATTAGGCAAGACTTAGGAGGCATAGAATGGGTTAGCAAAATGCAGGGGATGGGGACAATCGAAATGTGGAGCTGGTTTAAGGAGCCGATATTGCGTGTCCTTGATAGGTATGTCCCTGTCAGGCAGGGGAACCGTGGTTTACTAAAGAAATTGTATCTCTTGTTAAGTGGAAGAGGGAGGCTTATGTGACGATGAGACGAGATGGTTCAAATGTGGTGATGGAGAGTTACAGATTAGCTAGGAAGGACTTAAAGGGAGAGTTAAGAAGAGCAAAGAGGGGACATGAACAGACATTAGCAGGTAGAATAAAGGAGAACCCTAAAGCTTTCTATAGGTATGTGAGGAATAAGAGGATGACTAGGGTAGGAATAGGGCCAGTCAAACACAGAAGTGGAGAGTTGTGCGTGGACCCTGTGGAGATTGGAGAGGTGCTAAACGATTATTTCTCATCTGTTTTCACTGAGGGACAGGAGAATATTGTAGAGGAGAAGACTGAGTTACAGGCTACTAGAATTGAAAGGATTGAGGTTAGTAAGGAGGAGGTGTTATCAATTCCAGAAGGTAGATAAATCCCCTGGGCCAGATGGGATTTTTCCGAGGATTGTCTGGGACACTAGGGAGGTGGTGGCGGAGCTTTGGCCTTGATCTTTGAGTCCTCATTGTCTACAGGTTTAGTACCAGAGGACTGGAGGATTGCAAATGTTGTGCCCTTGTTCAAGAAGGGCAGTAGAGACGACCCAGGTAATTATAGACCTGTGAGCCTTACGTCTGTTGTAAGAAAAGTTTTGGAAAGGATTATAAGAGATAGGATCTAAAATCATCTAGCAAGCAACAATTTGATCGGAGATAGTCAACAATAGATTCGTCAAGGGCAGGTTGTGTCTCACTAACCTCATTGAGTTTTTGAGAAGGTGACCAAGTATGTGGATGAGGGTAGGGCAGTTGACGTGGTGTACATGGACTTCAGTAAAGCCTTTGATAAGGTTCCACATTGTAGGCTATAGCAGAAAATACAGAGGCACGGGATTGAGGGAGATTTAGCAGTTTGGATTAAAAACTGGCTTTCTGTAAGAAGGCAACGAGTGGTGGTTGATGGAAAATATTCAGCCTGGAGTCAGGTCACTAGTGGTGTGCCTCAAGGATCTGTTTTGGGACCACTGCTGTTTGTCATTTTTATAAAAGATTTGGACACAGGCATTGGAGGGTGGGTTAGTAAGTTTGCAGATGACACTAAAGTCGGTGGAATGGTGGACAGTGTGGAAGAATGTTGCAGGTTGCAGGGAGACTTGGATAAACTGCAGAATTGGGCCAAAAGGTGGCAAATGGAGATTAATACGGATAAATGTGAGGTGATTCACTTTGGGAGGAATAATAGGAAGGCAGAATACTGGGTCAATGGAAAGATTCTTGGTAGTGTGGATGTGCAGAGGGATCTTGGTGTCCATGTACATAGATCCCTGAAAGTTGCCACTCAGGTTGATAGTGCTGTTAAGAAAGCTTACAGTGTTTTAGGTTTTATTGGTAGAGAGTTTGAGATCTGGAGCCGTGATGTCATGCTGCAACTGTACAAAACGCTAGTGCGGCCTCATTTGGAATATTGCATACAGTTCTGGTCGCCCCATTACAGGAAGGATGTGGAAGCATTGGAAAAGGTGCAGAGGAGATTTACCAGGATGTTGCCTGGTCTGGAGCGGAGGCCCTATGAAGAGAGGCTGAGGGTCTTGGGTCTGCTCTCATTGGAGAGAAGGCGGCTAAGAGGGAATTTAATAGAGACTTACAAGATGATCAGAGGATTAGATAGGGTGGACAGTGAGAGTCTTTTTCCGAGGATGATGACATCAGCTAGTACGAGGGGGGCATAGCTACAAATTGAGGGGTAATAGATTTAAGACAGATGTCAGAGGCAGGTTCTTTACTCAGAGTGGTAAGAGAGTGGAACGCCCTGCCTGCCAATGTAGTTAACTCAGCCACATTAGGGGCATTTAAACAGTCCTTGGACAAGCATATGGATAATGATGGGATAGAGTCAGGGGAGGGGCTTAGATTAGTTCATAGGTCGGTGCAACATTGAGCACTGTATTGTTCTATGTTCTAGGACTGAGGTCAGGAGGAACTTCTTCACCCAAAGGGTTGTGAATGTGTGGAATTCCCTGCCCAATGATGAGGGATGTTTTTAAGGCAAGGTTAGATAAATTTTTGAACAGTAAAGGAATTAAGGATTATGGTAAGTGGGCGGGTAAGCGGAGCTGAGTTTCAAAAAGATCAGCCGTGATCTTATTAAATGGCAGGGCAGGGTCGAGAGGCCAGATGGCCTACTCCTGCTCCGAGTTCTTATATTCAACATGGAGGAGTATGGATGGAATAGCTGAGGGAGGACAGTATGTGGTAATCAGCAGGAGTGTTCCTTGCTGCTGTTTAACCTGAAGCCATGAGACTTCATAGGGTCCAGAGTCAGAGTCAATGTTGAGGAATCCCAGAGCACCTACCTCCAAAATGAATATCATGGCCAACAACTAAAGTTGCTGGAAAAGCTCAGCAGGTCTGGCAGCATCTGTGAAGGAGAAAACAGAGCTAATGCTTTACTCTGTTTACTCCTCCACAGATGCTGCCAGACCTGCTGAGCTTTTCCAGCAACTTTAGTTTTGTTCCTGATTTACAGCATCTGCAGTTCTTTCATTTTCGTTTTATTTTGTATATCACGGGCAGTGGGACAGGACGTATCCAGGGCCATTGACAGTGGTGTCTGGGACATTGTCACACTCATGGAATCATACCCTACAGACAGTGTCAGGCTGTTGCTTAACTCGTCTTGTGAGCTAGCTCTCCCAATGCTGGCAGCAGCTAAAATCATCAGTATGGATGGCTTTGCAGGGTCGATAGACCCGTTCCTGCCAGTCAGTTCCAGGCCCCTGGTCGATGCCAGATGATCCCCCCTTCTGGTTTCATTCCTTATTTGCACCAGAGATGTTGGGAATGTTTCTGAATCAACATCAGTTTCAGGCACTGAGTTCCAGACTCCCATCAGCCTATGGGTGGAAAACATGCTTACATTTCCTCTTGGGTTTTTTTTGTCTCTTCCACATGCAAGTTGGGAGTCTCTATTCTAGGCTGAGGTGTCTGCATTAGGGTGGACAAGCTGTTCCATAGCTCCATTTGTAGGTATGGACATTACCAGAGGGCATTTGAAGTCTGCATGTGTTTTCGCACAGGAGCCACAAGCCCATGCAGACTGGTAAGGATAGCAGTTCCTTTCTAAAGTTTAGATTGAACTATTGAAATCTTTATTTCCAGAATCTTCAAACCGAACACAACTAGCCATGGTGGGATTTGAACTCATGGCCCTGGGATTATTGACCCAGGAACAGAGTTCGTCCCACCTGCAGAGAGCTAAGACAGAGACAGTAAAAGAGAACTCACTGGTTAGATCCTCGCTCTGTTGCTCCCGGAGTCGCTGCATTAGCATTAGCAGCACATCAGAGACAGGCATGGGGGTACTGGCCAGGACACTCAGAAGGCTCTGCTCTGTTAATGACAGGCTTCCAACATTGACACCAGCAGCCAGCAGCTGTTGAGGCAAAGAGAAAAGGAGATGGTGTTAAAAGCAGCACAATGGCTGTCATCAATGGACCGTGTTAACAAACTACGCTCACACACACACACTATGACCAACTGAAGACGTGAAGATAAAAAATAGAATGTAAATTCATTATATTCACAGATGATCTGATCTTGAACTCAACATGTGCCTCTCTGTTCCTCATAATCCTTGACTTCCTAATATTGCCAAACCCCTGAACAAACATGGGGCCAAGTTATACAGTACATTATCCTCCACCCACTGCTCTCAGAGGAACAAAATCCTGAACACAAATGGCTCTGAGAGTAGAAATTGCTCCTTATTTTCATACTGAGAGATCTCTTACTCTGAAACAGTGCCCCCTAGTTCTAGGTGCCCATAAAAAATAGGTGATTAAAAAGACTGGGTAAGGATGGCAGATTTCAATCCATAAAAGGTCAGCTGTAAAGCAGGTGAGTCTTTAATAACAAATCTTGTAATTTCATAGTCACCTTACTGATTCCAGGTTTAAAATTCCAGATTTCTTGAACTAGTCGAACTTAAACAGCCAGTGCTGCAGTGGGATATGAACCCTTGCCTCTGGATTGTTAGTGCAGTGACATTACTACATTCAGGAGGCTGAGGGGGTGATGGAGGGGAGTTTCAGGGAGGTGGTCACACCCAAGGTACAGGATGAAGGAAGCTGAGTGACTGTCAGGAAGGGGAAAGGGAACAGGCAGACAGTGCAGGGATCCCCTGTGGCTGTTCCCCTCAATAATAAGTATACCGTTCTGGATACTGGGGGTGGGGGGTGCTACCAGGGGGAGGCCAGAGTGGACAGGTCTCTGGCACTGAGCCTGGCCCCGTGACATAGGAGGGAAGTGGGGAGAATAGGAGAGCAATTGTGGTGGGGGATTCAGTCGTAAGAGGCACAGAGAGGCGGTTCTGTGGACATGAACGAGATGAACGGATGGTATGTTGCCTCCTGGGGTCCGTGATGTCTCAGATCATTTCTTCAAGATCCTTAAGGGGAAGGGTGAGCAACCAGCAGTCATGGTACACATCGGTACCAATGACATAGGTAGAAAAAGGACTGAGAATCTGAAAAACGAGTACAAGGAGTTAGGTTGGAGGCTGAAGTCGAGTCCAAACAGGGTAGATATCTCTGGATTATGACCAGTGCCACGTGATAACGAGGGAGAGAGTGTGGCTAAACACCTGGCTGCAGGCCTGGTGTAGGAGGGAGGGCATCCATTATGTGGACAATTGGAGCACATTCTGGGGAAGGTGAGGCCTATACAGTAAGGACGAGTTGCACCTGAACCAGAAGGGCACAGATATCCTGGGAGGGAGGTTATACAGGATGGTTTAAACTAGATTGGCAGGGGGTGGGGAACCGGATTTGTAATTCAAAGGATGAGGTATTCAGCTTTCCAAAAGGCACAGCAGGGAGTGAGGTTGTTAATAAAGGAATGCGGTCAATGGAGCGTAATTTCAGACACTGAGATAGTTTGAGGTGTGTATACTTCAATGCTATAAGCATCAGAAATAAAGCGGATGACCTTAGACATGGGTCGGCACTTGGAACTACCATGCTTTGGCCATTACAGAAACTTGGGTAACTCAAGGAGAGGAATGGTTGTTGGAAGTTCCGGGATTTAGATGCTTTAAAAGAAATAGGGAGAGTAGAAAGAGAGGTGGGGGAGTGGCATTGGTAGTCAGGGCGAGTATAGTAGCTACTGAAAGGCAGTTCAAGAATGATATGTCAACAGAGTCAGTTTGGGTTGAGGTCAGGAACAAGAAAGGAGCAGTCACTTCGTTGGGGTTTTTTTTTTAAAAACAGACCCCCTAATAGTTGCAGTGAAGTGGAGGAGTAGATTGGGAGGCAGATACAGGAAAGGTGCAGAAGTCACAGGGTTGTAGTCATGGGTGACATCAACTTTCCAAATATTGATTGGAAACTTCTTAGCTGTAATGGTTTTGATGGAGCGGATTTTGTCCAGGGTGTTCAGGAAGGATTCCTGCCACAGTATCTAGACAGACCAACATGAAGAGAGGCCACTTTAGATTTGGTGCTTGGCAATGAACCGGGCCAAGTGTTAGACCTGTTGGTAGGAGGGCGTTTTGGCAGGAGTGATCATAACTGTTACTTTTACAATAGTCATGGAAAAGGATAGGTGCATGCAGCAGGGTCAGGTTTATAACTGGGGGAAGGGTAATTACAATTCTGTTAGGCAAGAACTGGGTAACATAAAATGAGAACAAACACTGTCAGGGAAGAGCACGATAGAAATGTGGAGATTGTTTAAGGAATGCATACTGCATGTGCTCGATATGTTTGTCCCTCGCAGGCAGGGATGATGCAGTTGAGTGAGGGAGCCTTGGTTCTCGAGTGAGGTCAAACTTCTGGTTAAGAGGAAGAAGGATGCTTATGTAAGATTTAGGAAACAAGGAAGGGAAAAGGCTCCAGAGGAATACAAGTTATCCGGGAAGGAGCTGAAGAAAGGGCTGAGGAGAGCTATAAGGGGGCATGAGCAAACCTTTGCAGATAGGATCAAGGAAAACTCCAAGGCTTTTTACACATACGTGCAGAACAAGAGAATGACCAGAGAAAGGGTAGAGATGATTGAAGATTGTAAAGGGAATTTGTGCATGGAGCCTAAAGAGATAGGAGACGTTCTTAATGAATACTTTTCTTAAGTATTCACAACCAAGAGGGACCTAGTTGTAGAGGAGGACAGTGTGAAACAGGCTGGTAGGCTAGAGGAGGTGGATGTTAGTAAGGAAGATGCACTAGGAATTTTGGAGGAACTTGAAGATAGAAAAGTCTCCCAGGCCTGATGGGATTTATCTAAGGATTCTATGGGAACTGAGGGAAGAGATCGCAGGGCCTTTGGCGATGATCCTTTTGTCCTCACTGTCCACAGGTATAGTGCCGGAAGATTGGAGAGAGGCAAACGTGTTCGAAGGGAATAGGGATAACCCCGGAAATTACAGGCCAGTTAGTCTCATGTCAGTGGTGGGAAAATTATTGGAAAGGGGTCTGCGAGACAGGATTTATGATCACTTGGAAAGGCACAGTTTGGCTCGTGATAGTCAGCATGGATTTGTAAGGGGTAGATCATGCCTCACAAACCTTATTGAATTCTTCGAAGAGGTGACCAAACACGTGGATGAAGGTAGAGCAGTGGATGTTGTATACATGGATTTAAGTAAGGCATTTGATAAGGTTCCTCATGGTAGGCTCATGCAGAAGGTAAGGAGGCATGGGATAGGGGGAAATGTGGCGGAGTGGATTCAGAATTGGCTGACCCTTAGAAGACAAAGGGTGGTAGTGGATGGAAAATATTCAACATGGTGCTCGGTTACGACTGGTGTGCCACAAGGATCTGTTCTGGGTCCTCTTCTATTTGTGATTATGTAAATGATTTGGATGAAGGAGTGGAAGGGTGGATTAGTAAGTTCGCAGACGATACAAAGGTGGGTCGCGTTGTGGACAGTGCGGAGGGCTGTTCTAGGTTACAAAGGAACATTGATAGGATGCAGAGCTGGGCTGAGAAGTGGCAGATGGAGTTTAACCCTGAAAAGTGAGAGGTGATTCATTTTGGAAGGACAAACTTGAAAGCAGAGTAGAAGGTTAATGGAAAGATTCTTGGCAGTGTGGAGGAGCAGAGGGATCTTGGGGTTCATGTCCACAGTTCCCTGAAAGCTGTCACCCAGGTGGACAGAGTTGTTAAGAAGGTGTATGGTGTGTTAGCTTTCATTAATAGAGGGATTGAGTTCAAGAGCTGTGAAGTTATGCTCCAGCTGTAGAAAAGCCTGGTTCGGCCACATCTGGAGTATTGTGTCCAGTTCTGGTCGCCTCATTACGGGAAAGATGTGGAAGCATTGGAAAAGGTGCAGAGGAAATTTACCAGGATGTTGCCTGGAATGGAGGGAAGGTCTTACAAGGAAACGTTTGAAAGAGTTAGGGCTTTTCTCTTTAAAATGACGAAGGATGAGAGGTGACTTGATAGAGATGTACAAAATGATCAGAGGTATAGATACAGTGGACAGCCAGAAACTTTTTCCTAGGGTGGAGGTAGCTTTACGAGGGGGCATAGTTTTAAGGTAAATGGAGGTAAATACAGGACAGATGTCAGAGGTCGGTTCTTTACTCAGAGAATGGTTGGGGCATGGAATGCATGGCCGGAGAGGGTAATGGAGTCGGCCTCATTAGGGACATTTAAGCGGCTATTGGATAGACATATGGATGATAGTATAAGGTAGGGGTGGAGGTTAGAGAGACCTTAGGATTAGGGTAACAGTTTGCACAACATCGTGAACCGAAACGCCTGTCCTGTGCTGTACTGTTCTATGTGGATTACTCCTTCACAACTCTCCCAGCGTAAGAATGAACAAACCGAGTGTAGAGTCAGTGTAAGGATGGCCTGAGGATATTTCATTGTGAACTATCTGGGATTGCTCTACACAGATTCATACAATCAAAAGGTCTGGGAAACTGTAGCTGAAAATAGCTGGCTGGAAACAGAGTGCAGCTTCAGTTAGGGTGAACATCACCGGGTGCTCTTGGTTACTTGATCAATCCTTGGTTCAGGTAGGATGCTCTCCAGCCTCTCCAGGAACTCCCACAGCAGTCTCCGAGTCGAAGCCATGAACGAGCTGCCAAATTCCTCCTCCAGTTCATCCTGCACAGACCAGAAAACTGGGTCAGATCATCCCCCACAGTGGGACTAAGCTGATACAAGGTACAACCCAAACATAAGGACAAACAGCTTAGAGACACAAGGTGCATCATTAGGGTGGAGATTATACTGTGCGGCTGGGATCTCAGGCTTACATATTGGGACTGCTGCCGTGCCATGCATGCTAAGATCTGGCGTGGGTTACATCAGGTCCCAAATCCTATGCCAACTGTGCAGTTTCCCACAAGCTTTGCAGATGTAGCAGCATCCACTGCTGAGAAGTGGTGCAGCTGGGACCTTTAGAGAGTGGCACTTCCTCCCATTGAAAGGTTTAAGTTCCACACTCGGCCCCCACAGCTGCCAGCAGCATGTCTGTGCTGTGGCTCAGCTTTTACTAAATTGGTGGATTCTTAAATGTCTTTTGTAACTAACCTGTAAAATTCACCCTTTTACCCGTGAAACAAATACATTATGATTCACTGGCAAGCTTATCTTATTCAGTGCTGGGTTCCGAAAACCCAACTTTCTATCCAGGTTTTGCAAGAAGCACATGCAGTTATTCTGTTCCAGTCAAGCAGTGGGATCATGATAAAGGGTTTCAGCCCGAAACATTGACTTCCCTGCTCCTCGAATGCTGTCTGACCTGCTGTGCTTTTCAAGCTCCACATTTAGTGACTCCAACTTCCAGCATCTGCCGTCCTGACTGTCTCCAAGCAATGGGACCAAGTTGCTGAAATCTAACACAGTCTCCAGCTGGGGGGTCACAGAGGGCTGAGAACGCTCACATGGTTATCAGGACAGCAGCATGTCAGCGCCGCTCCGTCGGGGGTGGGGACAACACCGAGGGAGCGTCGCATTGACGTGGCCTGGCAGTTGGGGGGTGGGGGGTTGAGGCCTGGAATACAGACAGGGAATAAGGTGGGATTGCCTTGCTGCTGACCACCAGGAGTGCAGGTGTATACAGAAAACAAGAGGGACCTCTTATCTTGTCCCAGCTAAGGAACTGGCGACCAACACCAGCAGAAGCTGTTAAAGCCCAACAGGAGACTGGGGGCTGTCTCAGATACCAGGAGAGGGTGAAGAACGGATAGCACAGGAACACCAACCAAGAGAAATGAAACCAAAATTCTGCTAGAAGCAGCACAGCAAACCATGACTGCTCCTGTTCTTCAGCCCATCAGAGCTTCTCGCCCAGGCAGGGCCAGAAAATGCACCAACGATGGGCCAGTGTCCTGTTCCCCAGGGTGGGGGCAGAGGGAGGAGGTGGCTCAGCAGGACAGGGATCAGAGTTCAATCTGGTTTACTGCTTATACCTGCAGGAACTGTTCCCGGTAAACGTCATCCCGAATCAAACGTAGAACCAGGTTACGGAATTGCAGCCGGCACTGTCGCTCCTTCCAAACATCTCTCTGGGTCTTCACCGGAATTAAACATGAAAACACCACAATCAGCACTTACCCCGGACTCACTCCCCTCATTTCCCACCCCCTTCCCCAACGGCCCTGCAAACTCTCTGCACTCTACTCCCTCCCATCGACCCTCGCTCCACCACACACACACACACACAGCGCGCGCTATACGCCCCCAGCCTTTCCAGCCCATGCACCAAGCCCCCCCACCTCCCCATTCTGTCCCTCTAGTGTAACACACAGGTAAGTCTGCACTAGGCAGTGGTGAGTGCTGGTGGTGTGAAGGGAGAAAGGTGATGAGGTGAGCATCAATAAAAGGACAATGCTTAAACACAAACTCCCAATGTGCAGCCCTAGATTTATGGCCATTTTCTCAGGGATGGAAGGAGGGTTAGCCGAGCCAGAAACAATTTACAACTTACTGCCTGGGGGTCCGCTGCAACTGTTTTGGGGAAATATTGCTCAAGAGTCCAAAGAATGTCCAACAAATTCCGTCGTTTCACAAACATCTCCATCAACAGCTGCACAGGGAGAGCAATGGAAAGAGAAGCCTCAGTATTGTTCTTCGCAGAGACATCAGGCAACCCATCACACAGGCTCAGCTCCTGGCCCAGTCAGCTTCACAACCCAGCCATTCTGCCAGGCAGCCAGTCCTCTATCTGTACCAGTGCCTTCCCCCTTACACCACGGGCTGTTATCTTATTTAGCAGCCTCCCTGTGCATCATCTTATCAAAGGCAGTCTGGAGATCCAAACAGATCACATCCACTGGATCTCCTTTGTCTAACTTGTTTGTTACCTCCTCACAGAATTTAAACAGATTTGTCAGGCACGACCTCCCCTTGATGAAGCCAGACAGACTCAGCCCCATCTTACCCAGCACTTCTGAGTACTCTACAATTTCATCCTTAGTAACAGACTCTAACATCCTACTAATGACAGAGGGAGGCTAACCGGCCTGTAGCTTCCTGTCTTCTCCCACTCTCCCTTCTTAAACAGGGAGGGGGTTTACGTTAGCCATTTTCCAGTCCTCTGGGACCTTCTGATTCCAGTGATTCCCGAAAGATCACCACCAATACCTCTACAGTCTCCAACTCCTCTCCGTCAGGACTCTGGGGTGTATTCCATCTGGTCCAGGTCATTTACCTGCCTTCAGACCTTTCGGCTTCCCCAGCACCTTCTCCTCAGTGTTGGCCACTGCACGCACCTCTGTCCCTGACTCTTTTGAAGTTCTGGCACATCCCATCAGTTTTCCCAGTAGAAGGCACCAGCAAAATACCTCTTCAGTTCCTCTGTCATTTCTTTGCTCCCCATTAATACTCCTTCAGGCTCATTTTCCAGCAGCCCAATCTCTATTCTTGCCTCCCACACCTTTTAGATATCTAAAAAAAACTCTTGAAATCTTCTTTTATATTACTAGCTAGCTTACCCTCATTTCATCATTTTCACACTCATTACTTCAGCTATTCTCTGCTGGTGTTTCCACGCTTCCCAATCATCATTACCACATTGAATGCTTTATCTTTAACATTCATACTGTCCCTGTCTTCCCTCGTCAGGTTGCCTCATCCTCCCTATAGTATGTTTCTTCTTCCACGAGATGAATTTCTGCTGTGCCTCCCAGATTACCCACAGAAACTCCTCTCATTGCTGCTCCACCATCTTCCCTGCTAGACTCCCCTTCCAATCAATGCTTGGCAGGTCCTCCCTTACGTCTTTGTAGTTTTCTTTACTCAACTGTAATCTCATTACATCCGATTTCAGCTCCTCCGTCAAACTGCAGTGAATGCTGCCATATGGTCACTGTTGCCTAGAGGTTCCTGCACCTTCAACTCCCTCATCCAGTCTGCCTCATTACACATCAAATCCAGATCTGCCTATTCCCTAAATAAAAATCAAAAGAACTGTGGATGCTGTAAATCAGGAACAAAAACAAATTTGCTGGAAAAGCTCAGCAGGTCTGGCAGCATCTGTGAAGGAGAAAACAGAGTTAACGTTTCAGGTCCGGTGACCCTTCCTCAGAACTGATGGTGGTTGGGGAAACGTCAGTTTATATGCAGAAAATAGGGAGGTGGGTGGGGTAGGGAGTAAACGATAGGATAGGGCCCAAAGAGAGAGAAGAGCAGTTGGACAGACAAAGGAGTTGCTAACGATCAGGCTGGGAGGGTGAATAGTTGTTAACGGGGCCTGTAGGTGACTAACAACAGGGGGTGTGTAGTGGCACACTACATGGTAAGAAGGTCTGGTGAGTGGGGTAGAGGGGCTGGGACATGGGAAAGTTTTGTCCCTAAAATTATTGAACTCAATATTGAGGTGAGGGCTGTAGGGTCCCCAAGCAGAAAATTAGGTGTTGCTCTTCCAGTTTGCATTGGGCTTCACTGGAACACTGCAGCAAGCCAGAGACACAGATGTTGGCCAGGGAGCAGGGTGGTGCATTAAAGTGGCAGGCAACAAGGAGCTCAGGGTCTTTTTTGCGAGCAGCATGTAGATGTTCTGCGAAGCGGTCACCAAGTCTACGCTTCGTTTCCCCAGTGTAGAGGAGGCCACATTGTGAGCAGCGAATGCAGTAGACTAGATTCTGGGAAGTGCACATGAAGTGTTGCTTCACCTGGAAGGTATGCTTGGGCCCTTGGATACCGGGGAGGGAGGAGATAAATGGGCAGGTGTTGCACCTTCACTGGTTACAGGGGAAGGTGCCGTGGGGAGGTGTTACGGGGTGAAGCAAGTGTGGACCAGAGTGTCCCAGAGGGAACGGTCCCGGCAGAAGGCGGACGGGGGAGGGGAGGGGAATGTGTGTCCGGAGATGGCGGAAATGATGTCGGATGATATTCTGGATGTGGATGCTGGTGGGATGGTAGGTGAGGATAAGGGGAACCCTATCACTGTTGGGGGAGGGAAGAGAAGGGGTGAAGGCAGAAGTGAGGGAGATGGGTCGGACCCAATTGAGGGCCCTGTCGACAACGGAGCTGGGAAATCCTTGGTTGAAGGAGAAGGTGGATATTTCGGAGGATCCCTTCTCAAAGCTGACCTCATCTAAACATATGCAACGGAGACAGAGGAACTGAGAGAATGGAATGGAGTCTTCACAGGAAGTGGGGTGTGAGGATGTATAGTCCAGGTAGCTGTGAGAGTCAGTGGGTTTGTAATGAATATTAGTGGCCAGTCTATCCCCAGAAATGGAAACAGAGATCTCAAGGAAGGGAAGGGAGAAATCAGAGATAGACCAGGTGAAAGTGAGGACAAGGTGGAAATTGGAGGCAAAGTTGATGAAGTTTTCTAATTCTAAATGAGACAGGGAAGCAGCACTGATGATATCATCAACGTGTTGGAGAAAGAGTTGTGGGTGGGGGCCGGAACAGAACTGGAACAAGGAATGTTCCATGTACTCCATGAAGAGACAGGCATAACTATAGCCCATGCGGGCACTCATGGCAACCCCTCTTACCTGGTCTATCTCTGACCCCTCCCTTCTCTTCCTCGACATTTGTTTCCATTTCTGGGGATAGATTGGCCACCAATATCCATTTCAACCCACTGACTCCCACAGCTACCTGGACTATACATTCTCACACCCCAATTCCTGTAAAGACTCCATCCCATTCTCTCAGTT
The DNA here is from genome assembly GCF_030684315.1 of Stegostoma tigrinum. Classification (NCBI taxonomy): domain Eukaryota; kingdom Metazoa; phylum Chordata; class Chondrichthyes; order Orectolobiformes; family Stegostomatidae; genus Stegostoma; species Stegostoma tigrinum. The sequence goes on along the minus strand of NC_081369.1, from coordinate 66,448,536 downwards.
CCTTTGTCTCTGTCGTATATGCTCAGATGAGGCCAACTTCAACAAGGGAGCCTCCGAAATATCCACCTTCTTCCTCAACCGAGGATTCCCCAGCTTGGTTGTCGACAGGACAGGGCCCTCAATCGGGTCTGACCCATCTCCTTCATTTCCGTCCTTACCCCTTCTCTTCCCTCCCGCAACAACAATAGGGTTCCCATTATCCTCACCTACCACCCCACCAACATCCACATCCAGAAGATCATCAGATGCCATTTCCACCTCCAGACACACATTCCCCTCCCTTGAACACCTTCCGCAGGGACTGTTCCCTCCAGGATATTCTGGTCGACACTTCCTTCACCCCCAACACCTCCCCACAGCCCTACGGCACCCTCCCCTGTAACTGGCGAAGGTGTAACACCTGTCCATTTACCTCCTCCCTCCCCAGTACCCAAGGGCCCAAACATACCTTCCAGGTGAAGCAATACTTCACCTGAACTTCCAAGAATCTAGTCTACTGCATTCGTTGCTCACAATGTGGTCTCCTCTACATTGGGGAAACGCAGTGTAGACTTGGCGACCGCTTCGCACAACATCTACATTCTTCTCGCAAAAAAAACGCTGAACTACTTGTTGCCTGACACTTCAATGCACCACCCTGCTCCCTGGCCAACATCTCTGTCTCCGGCTTGCTTCAGTGTTCCAGTGAAGCCCAGCACAAGCTGGAGGAACAACACCTCATTTTCTGCTTGGGGACCCTACAGCCTTCCGGACTCAGTACCGAGTTCAATAATTTTAGGGCCGAAACTCTCCCATGCCCCAACTCCTCCCCACCCCCACCACCCCACCCCACCCCACACAGCAGGCCTTGTTAGCACATAGCCTGTCACTACACAGCCCCTGTTGTTCGTCACTAACTTTCCCCATTAACAACTATTCACCCTCCCAGCCTGATCGTTAGCAACTCCTTTGTCTGTCCAACTGTCTTTCTCTCTCTTTGGGCTCTATCCTATTGTTTACTCCCTACACCACCCTCCTCCCTATTTTCTGCATAAAAACTGACTTTTTCCCAACCACCATCAGCTCTGAGGAAGGGTCACTGGACCCGAAACGTTAACTCTTGTTTTCTCCTTTACAGATGCTGCCAGACCTGCTGAGCTTTTCCAGCAACTTTGTTCTTGTTTTTGCTTATTCCCTAGCGAGCTCCAGCACAAGCTGCTCCACAAAAACCTTCAGATATTCCACAAATTCCTTTCTAGGGATCCACTGCCAGCCTGATTTTCCTAGTCCACCATGATTATTTTAATAATGCCTTTTCTATCTCCATTCCTCTGGCACGTCTCCTGGTGCCAGAGAGGAACTGAGCATTTTTAAAAGTGCTCCTATTTCCTTCCTTACATCACTCACAATCCTGGAATACATTACATCTGGTCCTGGAGATTTATCTCCCTTTAAGCCTGCCATACCAATCAGAAACTCCTCTCTCTCCGTCTTTGTTAATTTTTAAAATTATAGATCCGACCTCCTCCCTGATTTCTTTCCCAACATCCCCCCCACCTAAGGAATACCAACACAAACTATTTATTCATATTCATACTTATGTCCTCTGACCCCACACACAAATTATCAACGTAGTCCTTAATGGCCAATACTCTTCCTTTTCCTTCAAAGTATTTGTAAAATAACTTAATTCTTTCCCTTATTTAACCTGTCATTATTCGTACATGCCCCTTTTTACTCTCCTGGTTTCCTTTATAAGCTCCCCCCCCGCCGCCACTACCCTTGCACATTCTGTACTCCTGTTGCTTTGAGACCATAATGGTGACGGCCCAGTGCTACTATCGCCAGACAATTCATCCAGAGACCATGGTAATGCTCCTCTCTCTCAAACCAAACGCTTAATGCTGCCATGTTATGGTCATTGTTTCCTCGGGGATATTTTACATCATTCATTACAGCTGTCTCATTCCACAACACCAGATCTAAAACAGCCCGAATCCTCATCATATCCACAACATACTGTTCTAGAAAACTGTCCTTAATGCACTGTGTACTCTCCCAGCTACCTCTGCCAATTATCGCTTGCTATCCTACTTACTTCATCACATACCCACATCACTAACCCAACCATTCCTTCCTGCTCGACCTCGAAAAGTCACATACTCCTGAACATGTAGTTCCCAGCTTTGATCTCCTTATAACCATGTCTCTGTAATAGCTAACATCATACCCACTAACCTGTTTTTTCATTGCTATTTCATTTATTTTGTTCCAATACCACATGCATTTTAGTAAAGAGCCATTAATTTAGTATTTTTACCATCTTTCCAACTATGACCTAATTTGCTTGTTTACAGTGACCCAGTCCAGCAACCATTACCTAGAAGCAGCTATTCTGAAAATGTTAGATAGCCTTTTGTTTTATCAGCCTACCCTCTCCTTAATCTTCCACCCCTTCTCTCTTCCCCACCCACACTCATGCTTCCACCATCTCCAAAGTCCTATCAAAGAACCTCTCCACTACCACACCCTCCCACAAGTCCCAGCTCCCAGCTTCACTGCCACCACTCTCTAACCCTAGTTATTTGATTCACCAGGACACGGGGTCTCAGTTCGGTTTGAACTGAAACACATTCCTCCCACATTCATCTTTAATTTAACACCTTGGCTTTATTTGCCAAATTCCAGTTTCCCTATGGCTCAGTCATAATCCAGAGATGATTACAGTGGAGTTTCTTTGATAGTACTTTGAGAGGAGCTTCTGTTCAACGTCACTAGTTCCAACATGGACAATGTCTACAGAATCCCGCTCTCTCTCTCTCTCGCTCTCTCTACCCCCAGGTTCTCTTTCAGGCCTGCGGAAATGTCCATAACCCTGGAACTGGGCAGGCAGCATGGCCTTCAGCACTCCCACTCACAGCTGCAGAAAACAACGTCTACGCTCCCCTCAGGAATTACACTACTGCAACTACTTTCATCTTGCCTTCCCCTACTTGAATAGCTCCCTGTACCATAGTGCCATGATCAGTTTGCTCACCCTGGACACACTGTACATCTCACAGAACCTTGTAGCTGCTGGAATATTGTGGGGGACAAAACTCTTTGTCAGCTTTACCTTGGGTCCTCAGATCTCCCTGATCACAGACTAATTCTAAATTACCTGGTGTGAGTGCAATCGCCTTCTGGAGCTAAGAGTCCAGGTCACTTTCCCCCTCCCTGATATGGTGCAATATCTGCAGCTTGTATCTAACATTCCCTTACAATCGCAGGGGTGAGAAAACGGGATTTGCCCAGTGCGTACCTTGGCTTTGAACGCCATGCAAAGTTTGAGGTAATGTCGGTACATGACCAGGCCTGCAGCCTGTTCCCAGATGGTGTTCACAAAATCCAGGACTCTGTCGTAATGCTCAGTGCAGTCATTTCTCACGCTGCTCCATAAGGCAGCTGAGACTACTCGAAGAGGCAGAGCTCCACAATCAGGGATAAGTACATCCCTGCCCTCGAGGCAAACTGCAAGAGAGAAAAAAAACAGCTCCTGACACCTACAGTATCGAGTGCAGTTTTGGCCTCCTTACCTAAAGGAGGACATCCTGGTGATGGGGAGTGCAGTGAAGGCTTACCAGGCTGATTGCTGAGATGATGTACCGGGACAGTCTGCACCAGTTAGGATTACATTCACTGGACTTTAGAAGATTGACAGAAATCTCATAGCAACTTGTAAAATTCTAGCAGAATTAAACAGGGTAAGCACAGGAAGGACGCTCCTGTTGACAGGGGAGTCCAGAACCAGGGATCAGTTTAAGGACATGAAGTAAGCCATTCAGGAATGAGACACAGATCCTTGAAAGTTGCCACCCAGGTTGACAGGGCTGTTGAGAAGGCATACAGTGTTTTAGCTTTTATTAATAGAGGGACCGAGTTCCGGAACCAAGAGGTTATGCTGCAGCTGTACAAAACTCTGGTGCGGCCGCACTTGGAGTATTGCGTACAGTTCTGCATTATAAGAAGGATGTGGAAGCTTTGGAAAGGGTGCAGAGGAGATTTACTAGGATGTTGCCTGGTATGGAGGGAAGGTCTTACGAGGAAAGGCTGAGTGACTTGAGGCTGTTTTCATTAGAGAGAAGAAGGTTGAGAGGTGACTTAATTGAGACATATAAAATAATCAGAGGGTTAGATGGGGTGGATAGGGAGAGCCTTTTTCCTAGGATGGTGACGGCGAGCACGAGGGGGCATAGCTTTAAATTGAGGGGTGAAAGATATAGGACAGATGTCAGAGGTAGTTTCTTTACTCAGAGTAGTAAGGGAATGGAACGCTTTGCCTGCAACGGTAGTAGATTCACCAACTTTAGGTACATTTAAGTCGTCATTGGATAAACATATGGACATAAATGGAATAGTGTAGGTTAGATGGGCTTGAGGTCGGTATGACAGGTCGGCACAACATCGAGGGCTGAAGGGCCTGTGCTGTGCTGTAATGTTCTATGTTCTATGTTCTATGAGACGAGAAGAAATATCTTCATCCAGAGATTGTGAAGTTCTCTACCACAAAAAACAGTTGAGGCCAAAACACTGAACGATTTCAAGAGGGTTCGCAGTGGAATGGGAACTGCAGATGCTGGAAAATTCCAAGATAATAAAATGTGAGGCTGGATGAACACAGCAGGCCAAGCAGCATCTCAGGAGCACAAAAGCTGACGTTTCGGGCCTAGACCCTTCATCAGAGAGGGGGATGGGGAGAGGGAACTGGAATAAATAGGGAGAGAGGGGGAGGCACACCGAAGATGGAGAGTAAAGAAGATAGGTGGAGAGAGTATAGGTGGGGAGGTAGGGAGGGGATAGGTCAGTCCAGGGAAGACGGACAGGTCAAGGAGGTGGGATGAGGTTAGTAGGTAGCTGGGGGTGCGGCTTGGTGTGGGAGGAAGGGATGGGTGAGAGGAAGAACCGGTTAGGGAGGCAGAGACAGGTTGGACTGGTTTTGGGATGCAGTGGGTGGGGGGGGGAAGAGCTGGGCTGGTTGTGTGGTGCAGTGCGGGGAGGGGACGAACTAGGCTGGTTTAGGGATGCATATTCCGCCTGGGAACCCTGCAGCCATATGGTATCAATGTGGACTTCACCAGTTTCAAAATCTCCCCTTCCCCTACTGCATCCCTAAACCAGCCTAGTTCGTCCCCTCCCCGCACTGCACCACACAACCAGCCCAGCTCTTCCCCCCCACCCACTGCATCCCAAAACCAGTCCAACCTGTCTCTGCCTCCCTAACCGGTTCTTCCTCTCACCCATCCCTTCCTCCCACACCAAGCCGCACCCCCAGCTACCTACTAACCTCATCCCACCTCCTTGACCTGTCCGTCTTCCCTGGACTGACCTATCCCCTCCCTACCTCCCCACCTATACTCTCTCCACCTATCTTCTTTACTCTCCATCTTCGGTGTGCCTCCCCCTCTCTCCCTATTTATTCCAGTTCCCTCTCCCCATCCCCCTCTCTGATGAAGGGTCTAGGCCCGAAACGTCAGCTTTTGTGCTCCTGAGATGCTGCTTGGCCTGCTGTGTTCATCCAGCCTCACATTTTATTATCTTGGATTTCAAGAGGGAGTTGGATATGGTTCTTGGGGCTAAAGGTATGGGGAGAAAGCGGGAACAGGGGACTGAGTTAGAAGTACAGCCATGATCATATTGAATGGTGCCAGACTCAAAGGGCTGAATGGCCTGCTCATGCTCCTATTCTCTACAGTTCCATTGGGAAATACATCCCAGGATAGGCCCAGCAGCTCTGCAAAGGTCTCCAATCTGTCCTGTGTCATCAATCTGAGGATGGTCTGGTTATGGTGCACTCACCAACATGTGCACATTCTCTCTGCCTGTGAAAAACTGTTCCTTCAACAGGGACTGTCAGCTAGAAACAAACTTCAGGCCAGGAAAGCAGCAATAAACAGGAGGAGATTACTGGAAGATGGCTGTGGTTGGAGTGGGGCAACAGTGTAAAGGGAGAATGGGGGCTGACAGCACAGGTTAGTCCAAACAGGAAGGTAATTGGTTAGAGAGGAAAAACACTGCAGATGCTGAAATCCACAGGAGACAAACAAGAGGCTGGATAAACACAGCAAGCTCTGGACGATCCAGTCCTGAAGAAGGGTAATACTCAACGTTGACTTCTCCTTCAAGTGCTGACTGGCTTGCTGTGTTTATCCAGCCTCTTGTTTGTCTCCTGTGGATTTCAGCATCTGCAGTGTTTTTCCTCTCTAACCAATTACCTTCCTGTTTGGACTAACCTGTGCTGTCAGCGCCCATTCTCCCTTTACACTGTTGCCCCACTCCAAAAGAGCTACTCCAGCCACAGCCACAGCTCAATGAAATATGTCACCACTCTCACTGTTCCCATTTCTGCTGAAAGATCACGGACATGAAACATTTACTCTGTTTCTCTCCTGACTATTTCCAGCATTTTTCTGTTTCAGAGACCTGGTAAATGCTGTATTTTAGCATTTGAGAAACAAATTTGATATTTAAACTCCATTAAATCTGCTCAGGACAGGGATAGTACAGAGATTCTGGTCCCTGGGATGCTTGCTGAAAGCAGACGCAGACTGGCAGAGCGTTTCCTCCAACAGTGCTCATTGTCTAGTTGGTGCTCGTGAATGAATGGCCACCCTCATTAATTAGGCTGCTCATTCAGGCAGCTTCCAATCACCATCCAGGCTGGTGCCAGGGGCACTGGGCTAACAGGGGGTCGAGTTGTCCATACACCTGCTATCCAGGATTACAATATCTGCTGTATCACAAAGTGTGTGGTGGGAAACCAGTAATTCCCATTCTAAGGAGGTCCTTGTCAGTTCATCATAATATCAAATATAACTGTGACCCAGACTGACAGTGAGTAGGAACTGCCAATGCTGGAGAATCTGAGATAACAAGGTGTGGAGCTGGGTGAACACAGCAGGCCAAGCAGCATCAGAGGAGCAGGAAGGCTTACATTTTGGGTCTCGACCCTTTTTCAGAATTAGAGAGTGAGCTGGTCAACCATGAAAGTCACCACAGGTGACATTATCCTGTCCTCAGCAATATTCACAGCATCACTCATGAAGAGGACACACTGTATTGTGTGGCCGAGAGCAGAAACATTTGGTCACTCTCTCTCCTTGGTCCAAACGACACTCATCATTACAATCACAACTGCGGTTTCTCTGCAGTCCCATCAAGACACAGCAATCTGAGTCTCACTCATCAATGAACTCAGGCTGCAGAGGAGGGGAGGCAGGGATGTGGAATATTGGTTAGCTGCAGGTTTGCTTTTTTCATAGAGATACAGATCTCAGCAAATAACGTGCCTTGTATCAACACATAATGTTGCTGCAGGTTTAGGAAAGAAACATCTCTCTAACTTTGTAATATAACAAATTGCACTAATTCCTGTACAAATTCTTATTAAAGGGAATGTTAGGGTGTTCGAGAGTGAAGCAGGACGCAGAAGACCATCACAGATACATCTCTGAGAGACCTTAAGTACCAGTGAACGCAGAGACACTCTTAGCTCATAGGCAGTGACTACAGTTGGATGAAATTGTTAACTCAACGACCCCAGGGTGGCTCACCAAAGTCGAGATCCAAAAATGCAGTTACACTTGGGAACAACACAAGACAATCCAGTCAAGAACAGAGGCAGACTGTTTGTTTAGAGCGGTAAGGACTGAACAGGGTAATATCAATTTAAACCGGTCAGCGCTGAGGGAGCGGGCACTGTCGGAGGGTCAGTGCTGAGGGAGTGGGCACTGTCGGAGGGTCAGTGCTGAGGGAGTGGGCACTGTCGGAGGGTCAGTGCTGAGGGAGTGGGCACTGTCGGAGGGTCAGTGCTGAGGGAGCACCGCACTGTCGGGGGGTCAGTGCTGAGGGAGCGGGCACTGTCGGGGGGTCAGTGCTGAGGGAGCACCGCACTGTCGGGGGGTCAGTGCTGAGGGAGCACCGCACTGTCGGAGGGTCAGCGCTGAGGGAGCACCGCACTGTCGGAGGGTCAGCGCTGAGGGAGCACCGCACTGTCGGAGGGTCAGTGCTGAGGGAGCACTGCCATGTTGGAGGGTCAGTGCTGAGGGATGAGCTGGGCCGTCCCTCGCCCATTTACTCACTGCGGTTAATAGAGTCTAGACGATGCCGGCTACTGTAGTCGAGCAGGCAATACTCCAGTTTGTGGAGACCCGTTTCGGCTGACGGTTCCTCTAGTCGCATAGCCGCTGTCCCTTTGACATGTCCCGACAGGCCCATGATCCCGGACTCCGCCTCCTGACCAGGCCCCTCCCCCTCCTCCCGTTCATGCCCCGCCCCTTTCCTGGTACATACACGTCACTGGGTCTGGCACCGCCCCCGCACCTCAAGTCCCGCCCCACCACTAGGTCCCGGCCCCTTTCTCCACATCCCGCCAATACAATAACCCCGCCCCTGCCGTTTCCTTCCCATCACACCGGCTCGATCGTCGCCCACCGCCCCTGCTCCGCCTGCCTGTCCCTGCCCATTCCAGCCCCTCGCCTCGCCCTTTGGCCTGCTCACAGCAGGCACTGCTTCTCCCCTCCCCACCCCACCCCACAATGCCCCGGTTTCCGTCATGTGACACTAAAGTAGCACGCGACTTGCCGGGAAGGGGCGCTGCGCTGTGGGCCAATCAGACCGCGGAACGCCACAGCCTATCCGAGCGCTGAACATGCGTGTTTCGGCCATTGGCTGACCGCATAGCCGTGTCCAATGGGCGCACTAGGCGGGAGGGCAGTGAGGGGTCATAACGGTTGCGGTGACCCTGGTCTGGTGCAGCTGTCGTGTGCGTTCCGGGGTTTCGGTCCTGTCCGAGCCTGGGTAGGTGTGCCTCATGTGTCCGTTATCAGTATAAAGGAGCAGTGTCCATTCGGTCACGCCTTACATGTTTCTGAGACCCATTGTCCTGCTTTCCCCCTGTCACACTTTAATCCCCTTACTAATACCAGAGCCTGTCTGTCTCTGTCTCAGGTACATTCGGTACCTTGGCCTGCTCCGCCTTTTCAGGCAATGAGTTCCACACATTAACCACCCTCTTGCTGAAGAAATCTGTTCTCGTTTCAGTTCTAAAGGTTTGCCCTTTCACGCCGAGGTTGTGCCCTCCACTCCTAGCCTCCCCCCACTGTGTGCAAACATCTTCTCCAAGTCCTCTCAGTATTCTGTACGTTTGGGTCAGTTTTGCCATGACTGATCCTGCAAAACTCCATCAAGTATATAATGTGGGGGGTTCCACGGGTGGACAAGGTCAGAAATCACATGACACAAGCAGTTTTATTTGAAAATACAAGCTCCTCATCCAGGTGTTTGGGAGAAAGGTAGCAACTGGCACAGTTTATAAGTAAAAGATTAAAGGGTCACAACTGATGAAGTGTTAAACAAACCTAAGATGCTGCTTTACGTTGATTAAAACCTCTAGTTCTCTTGGCAATGACTTGAAAGAAATTCATCAGTTAACACCTTCTAACTGATTAATGATTTGTGTGCATCTCCTCTCATTAACACCTGAAAAATGAGTGAGGCTGTGGAAGTTTGTTTTCAAATAAACCTGTTGAATTATAACCTGGTGTTCTGTGTTTTTCTGACTTTTGTATATCATGTATAGACCCAGAGTCCTCATTTAGCCCTGCTATGGCAAGCTCTTCATCTGCAGGATCAATCTGGTAAACCTCCTTTGAACCCTCTTCATGATCAGCACATTGTTTCTTAGAAATGGGGCCCAGAAATGCTCACAATATTGGATTACATAATTTCAGAGATTTACCCTGGAGCATTGGAAGCTGAGGGGGACCTTATAGAGGTTTATAAAATAATGATGGGCATGGATAGGATAGATAGTCACGGTCTTTTCTTTGGGGTGTCAGTCTAAGGTGAGAGGTAGAAGATTTAAAAGGGACCTAATGGGCAACTCTTGCATGCAGAAAGTGGTGGGTGTATGGAATGAACTGCCGGAGGAAATGGTGGAGGCTGGTACAATTACAACATTTAAAAGGCATCTAAGGTGGGTAAACAAATAGAGGTTTAGAGGGATCTGGGCCAAATGATGGCAAATGGGATAAGATTAATTTAGGATATCTAGTTGGCGTGGACAATCTGGATGGAAGGATCTGTTTCCATGCTGGACATCTCTATTGCTCTATTTACAGCCCTTAGCCAGATTCCAGATCACTCTCAGGAGTAGCAGCATTTTGTGCAGCAAGTTGCTGCCTTCTGGATTGCCTTGCCTTAAAGACAGGAAACAGTCTCATTAGTAAGTTTTAGATAAAAGTTGATAAATACTTGAAAAAGGTGCAAGATTCAAGTGCTCTGGGTAAAGAGCAGTGGGAGTGCAGGCAAATGAGGTCAGCTTCACCAAGAGTAATCTGTTGGGATGGGTTGACAGGTTTTTCAACTGAATAGTGAAGCTATTCATGTGGAAAGTCTGCATGGTGAAGGGGACTCATGCCTGGCCACCAGGTCTTTGGCCCATGGCAAACTACTTAACAAGAAGGACTGTGAAGTTGAACAATTAATTTCTTTACTTTTCTGCCTTGTATATTTTACCTTTCTTGTGTTTAAGATGGTGCCCAAGATTGGTGATACTATACAACACTTTTCACTGTATTTTGTAACAAAATACATGTGATGATAAATACATCAATTCCAATAAACTAATTTGGAAATCCATCCTCATTTCTGTGAGACTCCTGTCCTCTTTCAGCTATTATCAATCATTGTCTAAAATAATGGAAAATGAGTTGTATTTGATGCACCTTTTATGTTTTCCTGAGTTCTTGCAATAGTTTGACTATCCCTGATTGAAACCATCTTTTAGATTAGCGAGAAACATAAAGCATACTGTTGGTGCAGCATTTCAAAGAAAAGAGAATGGTTTACTTGCAACTATTCTTGCAGATTTTGAGCTTTTGCATAATTTTGAAACCTGTTGAATTGGATTTCTGGCTATTTTCCAGACAGGTAAAACAGAATGTGAGACGTGTCTTTAGTGTGATTTCAACAACAGTGATGGAAATTTCAGTGAGTTCCAGTATGTCAAGCACTCCAGTCCGTGCTGGAGCTAATGCAGTCCCCAGAGGACATGTCATTGTGAATGAGAAATGGAGAGGCTCAGAGCTCGCTCAAGGTTTTCAGGGTAAGTTGGAACAAGATGAATCTTGTTCAACTTCTTCTCGTCTCAAAGTTCCCTGGAGTACCAGAATCTATAGGATGTTCTTATAGAGGTTCATAAAATCAGGAGGGGCATGGACAGAGTGAATAGACAAGGTCATTTTTCCAGGGTAAATAAGTTCAAAACCAGAGGGCATAGGTTTAAGGTGAGAGAGGAAAGATTTAAAAGGGACCTGAGGGGTATCTTTACACAGAGGGTCGTGCATGTATGGATTTAGCCGCAAGACCAAGTGGTGGAGGCTGGTACAATTACAACATTTAAAAGGTGTCTTGATGGGTATATGAATAGGAAGGGTCTAGGCCCGAAACATCAGCTTTTGTGTTCCTAAGAAGCTGCTTGGCCTGCTGTGTTCATCCAGCTCCACACTTTGGTATCTCTTGATGGGTTTATGAATAGGAATGGTTTAGAGGGTTATGGGCCAAATGCTGGCAAATGGAACTAGGTCAGATTGGAATGTCCGGTCAGCGTGAACGAGTTGGACCAAAGGGTCTTTACGTTCTGTATGATGCTATGACTAGAAATTCTTTAGTCCAGTTTCTGGTTTCCTTTCATTTTATGAGATGTGGATATCACTGACCAGCTGAACAATTTTTCCCATCCCTGATTGTCCTTGAACCTACAGGCTTGCTGGACCATTGCAGAGGACAGTGGAGGGTTTACCATGTTCTCTGTGGTCTGTAGTCACAGTTAGACCAGACCAGGTAATGTTGGCAGACTTATTTCCCTAAAACGAATTATTGGTGTGGAGAGATGCTTATTACAGTGGTTTTATGAGATCAGCTTTCAAATACAGATGTATTGATTTAACTAATATTTCACCGGCTGCCACAGTGGAATTTGAACCTATGACCCCTGAGCTTTAGCCTGGATTTTTTTTCTTTATTCATGGGATGAGGGTGTCACAGGCCAGGTAGCATTTATTGCCCATCCCTAATTGCCCAGAGGGCAGTTAAGAGTCAACCACATTGCTTTGGATTTGGAGTCACATGTTGTCAGACCAGGTAAGGATGGCAGCTTCCTTCTCTAAAGGATCTTTGGATTGCTAGTCCGGTGACATTACAAGTATGCCACAATATCACCTAATGATCTGTCACCATACAGCTACACTCCTTGCAAACCTCATAAATAACCACTGATGTGAATAGGACTGTAATGTTGGATCTTATTCTGATCTCTGGGAATTTCCTGTGTCGCTCGCATCACCTCTTGTTCCCTGCCTTATTGCTCTGTCCAGCTGTTTGAGGATGCCTCATTGTTGGACTCTGACCTGTCCACCTGTAGTAAATCTATCTCTAATCTTGATTTTGCTCTCCATCACAGCACTCCTAATCTAGAGGTCCTTAACAATGTCTGGTTTCAACGTTTTTCCTTATCCAGATGCTATTTCCTTTTCAGTGAGAGTATTAGTTTGGTGTGCCATCCAGCTCTACCTCTCCACAGACCCTCTGGACCCCTCAGACCACTTTATGCTGTCAGATGAGTTGACATCAAGCTCTGAGTCAACATTTCCACAACAAATAATGAGATGAAACTATCAATTCAATCCTTGACATATATGCCACTGTCTTTCCTTTCTTCTCAAGATAAAACAATACCGTGTAATATCTTACAAGCGAAGTACTGTGGATGTTGGAGCTTGAAATAAAAACAGAAAATGCTGAGGAAAGTATGGAAGCATATGTGGAGAGAGAGACTCAAAACATTAATTCAGCTTATGTTTTGAGCTATGGCTTGGAACTCCACTCAGACATAGAACAAAGAACAGTACAACGCAGTATAGGCCCTTCCGCCCGTGATGTTGTGCTGACCTATTACCACCTTTAAGATCAAATTACCCTGCATACCCTACATTTTACTATCCTCTATGTGCCTATCCAAGTGTCGCTTAATTGCCTCTAATTTATCTGACTCCTGTACCACAGCTGGCAGTGCATTCCAGGCACCCACCACTCTCTGTGCAAAGAACCTACCTCTGACATCTTCCCTATACCTTCCTCCAGTCACCTTAAAGTTATGCCCCCCTCATAATAGTCATTTCTGCCCTGTGAAAAAGCCGCTGGCTGTCCACTCTATCTGTGCGTCCCACATCTTGTACACCTCTGTCAGCTCACCTCTCATCCTTCTTTGCTGCAAAGAAAGAAGCCCTAGCGCACTCAACCCTTCCTCATAAGACCTGCCCTCCAGTCCAGACAACATCCTGGTAAATCTCCTCTGCACCCTCTCTAAAGCTTCGACATCTTTCCTATAATGAGGCGACCAGAACTGAACACAATAATCCAAGTGTGGTCTAACCAGTGTTTTATGAACTACAGCATAACGTCACAGCTCTTAAACTCAATTCCCTTGCCAATGAAAGCCAACACACCATACGCCTTCTTAAAAACCCTTCCAACTTGGGTAGCAATTTTGAGGGATCTACGGATGTGGACCCTGAGATCCCTCTGTTCCTCCACACTGCTGAGAATCCTGCCATTAACCCTGTATTCTGCATTCAAATGTGACCTTCCAGAATGAATCACTTCACTCTTTTCTGGGTTGAATTCCATCTGCCACCTCTTTGCCCAGCTCTGCATCCTGTCAGTGTCCCATTGCAACCTACGACAGCCCTCCACGTTATCCACAATTCCTCCAACCTTCGTGTCATCAGCAAACTTACTAACCCACCCTTCCACTTCTTCATCCAAGTCATTTATAAAGATTACAAAGGGCAGGGGTCTCAGGACAGATTCCTGCAGAACGCCACTGGTCACCGAGCCCCAGGCTGAATACTTTCCATCTACTACCACCTTCTGTCTTCTATTGGAGAATACTTTCCATCTACTACCACCTTCTGTCTTCTATTGAGCAGCCAATTCTGTGTCCAGACAGCCAAATTTCCCTGAATCCCATGTCTCCTTACTTTCTGATTGAGCCTACCATGTGGAACCTTATCAAATGCCTTGCTAAAATCCATATACACCACATCCACTGCTTTGCGTTCATCCATGTGCTTTGTCACATCCTTAAAGAATTCAATAAGGTTCGTGACGCATGACCTGCCCCTCTCAAAGCCATGCTGACTATTTCTAATCAAACTGTGCTTTTCCAAATAATCATGAATACTATGTCTCAGAATCCTCTCCAAAAATTTGCCCACCACAGAAGTAAGACTGACTGGTCTGTAATTCCTGGGATTATCCCCGTTCCCTTTCTTGAACGAAGGCATAACATTTGCCACCCTCCAATCATCTGGTACTACTCCAGTGGACAGTGAGGCCGCACAGATCATTGCCAAAGGCGCAGCAATCTCTTCCCTCGCTTCCCCCCAAAAAAAGCCTTGGGTATATCCCATCTGGCCCAGGGGACTTATCTATCCTCATGATTTTCCAAAATTTCTGGCACACCCTCTTTCCTAACATCAACCTGTTCAAGCATATCTGCCTGTTTCATGCTGTCCTTACAAATGTCAAGGTCCTTCTCCCTGGTGAATACTGAAGCAAAGTATTCATTAAGAACCTCCCCTACCTCCTCTGACTCCGCTCACAAGTCTCCTCCACAATCCCTGATCGTCTCTACTCTCACTCTGGCCCTCCTCTTGTTCCTCACATAAGTATAGAACGCCTTGGTATTTTCCTTAATCCTACCTGCCAATGCTTTTTCATACCCCCCCCAGCTCTCCAAAGTCCATTCTTGAGTTCCTTCCTGGCTACCTTGTAGCCCTCTAAAGCCCTATCCAATCCGTGCTTCCTCAACCTAATAGTCTCTGTTGCAGTTACCTATTTCACCAGCACAGGATAGTGATCTGTATTAAAGGCTTTATATGAAGGACTGTAATAAAAGCAAAATACAACTGATGCTGAAAATCTGAATGAAAAAAAGACAAAAATGCTGGAAAATCTCAGCAGGTCTGGCAGCATATTTGCAGAGAGAAAAAGAATTAATGTTTCAAGTCCAGTATGACTTTTCAGGATCGAAGATATAGGGCCAGCGGTGGCCGGGTTCTGGACTTATTTTAGCCTCTCGGTGGTGCTGTGGTGTCTGGGTTTCTTTCTCACAGTTGTCAGGCAACAGACTCTCAAACTGCAGCCGTTCCTTCTGAACTCCTTGTGAATGTTTCTAAATAATATGAATGCTTACTGTCTGTTGCAATATTTTCAAGCTGAGGACACAGGGTGCTTGAAACCAGAACCCAAACTTGTACCTTTTTCTTTCTGTGTTTGGCTTTTTCACTGGAGCCTCCAGTCCAGACCAGTGCTGTTTTATTTGGAGTTCCATGTGTGGGAAAACATGGACTAAACAGGGAGGATGAAGGAAAGGTATTCCTGATAACTAGGGAGTCCAAAACCGGGGATCCCAGTCAAAGGGTAGGATTGAGAAGAAGAGAAATTTCTTCACCCAGAGAGTGGTGAGCCTGTGGAATTCTTTGCCGCAGAAAGCAGTCGAGGCCAAAATATTGTATGATTTAAAGCAGAAGTTAGGGATAGCACTTTGGGCAAAGGGGAGCATAGGATATGGAGGAAAAGCAGGAACAGGCTAGAGGGGAGGCACTGGCCTAGTGGTATTATCGCTGGACTGTTAACCCAGAGACCCGGGTAATGTTCTGGGGACCTGAGTTTGTAGCCTACCATGACAGATGACGGAATTTGAACTCAATAAATATCTGGAATTAAGAGCCTAATGATGACCGTGAGCCGATTGTCAGGGGAAAGTCCATCTGTCACTAATGTCCTTTCGGGAAGGAAACTGCCATCCTTACCTGGCCTGGCCTACGTGTAACTCCAGACCCACAGCAATGTGGTTTATTCCTAACTGCCCTCTGGGCATTTAGGGATGGGCAACAAATGCTGGCCTAGCCAGTGACGCCATGAATTTTTAAAAAAATGAGTTGGATAAACAGCCATGATCATAATGGTGGAGTGAGCTCGAAGGGCCACATGGGTTAGTCCTGCTCCCATGTTTCCATAGAACAGTACATCTCAGTACATGCCCTTTGGCTAACCCAAGGTCTATCTAACCTCCACCCCTACCTTATACTATCATCCATTTGCCGATCTAATAACTGCTTAAATGCCCCTAATGAGGCCGACTCCACTACCCTCTCCAGCAATGCATTCCATGCCCCGACCATTCTCTGAGTAAAGAACCTACCTCTGATGTCTCTCCTGTATCTACCTCCATTTACCTTTAAACTATGCCCCCTCATGATAGCTACCTCCACCCTAGGAAAAAGTCTCTGGCTGTCCACTGTGTCTCTACCTCTGATCATTTTGTACACCTCTATCAAGTCACCTCTCATCCTTTGTCATTCTATAGAGAAAAGCCCTAGGTCTTTCAGCCTTTTCTCGTGAGACCTTCCCTCCATTCCAGGCAACAGCGTGGTACGTCTCCTCTGCACCTTTCCCAACTCTTCCACATCTTTCCTGTAATGAGGCAACCAGAACTGGACACAATACTCCAGATGCGGCCAAACCAGGGTTTTGTATAGCTGGAGCATAACATCATGGTTCTTAAACTCAAACCCTCTATTAATGAAAGCTAACACACCATATGCCTTCTTAACAACTCTATCCACCTGGGTGGATAGAACTGTGGACATGAACCCTGAGATCCCTCTGCCCCTCCACACTGCCAAGAATCTTTCTGTTAATCCTGTGTTCTGCTTTCAAGTTTGTCCTTCCAAAATGAATCACCTCACACTTTTCAGGGTTAAACTCCATCTGCCACTTTTCAGCCCACCTCTGCAGCCTATCAATGTCCCTTTGTAACCTAGAACAGCCCTCCGTACTATCCACAACTCAACCCACCTTCGTATTGTCCGCGAACTTACTGTTCTACTCTTCCACTCCTACGTCCAAGTCATTTACATAATCACAAATAGAAGAGGCCCCAGAACAGATCCTTGTGGTACACCACTCGTAACCGAGCACCATGTCGAATATTTTCCATCCACTACCACCCTTTGTCTTCTAAGGGTCAGCCAATTCTGAATCCAATCTGCCACATTTCCCCCGATCCCATGCTTCCTCACTTTCTGCATGAGCCTTCCATGGGGAACATAGTCAAACGTCTTACTTAAATCCATGTGTACCACATCCACCACTCTACCTTCATCCTCATATTTGGTCACCTCTTCTTCAAAGAGTTCAGTAAGGTTTGTGAGACAGGACCTACCCCTCTCAAATCCATGCTTATGTTATATGTTATATTCTGTGTGAAGTGTTTATCTGTAGTGTACATGCTGTCGCAGTTTGGAACAGAAGCCTATGCTGTGCTGAATTCTGCAGTTTCTGGAATTAGGGTGGCCTTGTCACTTCCACTATAAGATATTAAAACTGCAGCTGCTTATTTAACAACCCAGTACAGCCATAATAGGTCAAATGGCCTCCTGTGCTGTAACACTCCTGTGATGCTGTGAACCCTGACCAACATCTGTGAAAACAAGAGTACATGTACTAGGGACAATGGCACATAAGTGGGAGGAATTTGTTTTGTAACATATTGTACATAAAATATGAGCAAAATACAATGTAATAGAAGCAGCTGGGTTTTCATTGAGATAGTAAAAACTGCCCGATGCTGGAGTCTGAAATAACACAATATGGAGTTGGAGGAGCACAGCAGGCCAGACAGCATCAGAGGAGCAGGAAAGCTGACATTTCGGGTCTGAACTCTTCTTCTGAAATCTTCAGGTTTTCTTTATTGTTTTGTCCTCACCCCTGGAGTTAGCCCCTGTCCAGTGACTGGACGCTTTCGTGGGAAGCCTGTGATTATTGTCTCTCAGAAACACAACAGTAACAGAATAATACAATGCTGGTTTCACCCATTCACTGCATCCTTTAACTACCTATGGCTGTGAACAGTGCCCCTCTCACTGACTGAGAAACACATGGTTTTTTTGGCTGCAGTTGTTGCCTCGAGGCAATCTGAGTGAACCATGTAACACACAGTGCTGGAAGTACACCCACATGCCTGTCTGAGTTAGGATAGCAGGTTTCTGAGGCAAATGTTGTTCCTCTTTTCAAGAAAGGGAATTTACAGACCAGTCAGTCTTACGTCTGTGGTCAGCAAGGTTTTGGAAAGAATTCTGAGGGATAGGATTTATGACTATTTGGAAAAGCAGAGCGTGATTAAAGGGAGTCAGCATGGCTTTGTGGTGGGCAGGTCATGCCTCACAAATCTTATTGATTTCTTTGAGGAGGTCACGAGACAGGTTGACAAGGGTCGAGCAGTGGATATGGGGTACATGGACTTCAGCAAGGTAATTTGATAAGGTTCCCGATGGCAGGCTCATACATAAAGTCAGGAGGTATGGGATACAGGGTGATTTGGCTGTCTGGATTCAGAATTGGTTGGCTGACAGGAGGCAGAGAGTGGTTGTAGATGGTAAGTATTCTGCCTGGAGGTCAGTGCTGAGTGGTGTCCTGCAGGGCTCTGTTCTTGGGCCTCTGCTCTTTGTAGTTTTTATAAATGTCTTGGATGAGGAGGTTGAGGGGTGGGTTAGTATGTTTGCTGATGACACAAAGGTTGGAGGTGCCGTTGATAGTATCGAGGGCTATTGCAGGCTTCAGCGAGACGTTGACATTATGCAGAGCTGGGCTGAGAAATGGCAGATAGAGTTCAACCTGGATAAATGTGAAGTGATGTATTTTGGAAGGTCGAACTTAAATGCTGAATATAGGATTAAAGGCAGGATTCTCGGCAGTGTGGAGGAACAGCGGGATCTTGGTGTTCAAGTGCATAGCTCCCTCAAAGTTGCCACCCAAGTGGATAAGGTTGTTAAGAAAGCATATGGTGTTTTGGCTTTCATTAACAGGGGGATTGAGTTTAAGAGCCACGAGGTTTTGCTGCAGCTCTACAAAACCCTGGTGAGACCACACTTGGAATATTGTGTCCAGTTCTGATTGCCCTATTATAGGAAAGATTTGGAGGCTTTGAAGAGGGTGCAAAGTAGGTTTACCAGGATGCAGCCTGGACTGGAGGGCTTGTCTTACGAGGACAGGTTGACTGAGCTCAGACTTTTCTCTCTGGAGAGAAGGAGGAAGAGAGGTGACCTGATCGAGGTGTACAAGGTAATGAGAGGCATGGATAGAGTCGATAGCCAGAGACTTTTCCCCAGGGCAGGATTGACTGCCACGAGGGGTCATAGCTTTAAGGTGTTAGGACGAAGGTATAGAGGAGACGTCAGAGGGAGGTTCTACCCAGAGAGTTGTGAGCGCATGGAATAGTTTGTCAGCGGTAGTTGGGGAAGCAGAGTCATTAGTGACATTTAAGCGACTGCTGGACATGCACACGGACAGCAGTGAATTGAGAGGAATGTAGGTTAGGTTATTTTATTTTTGGATTAGGATTATTCCATGGCACAACATCGTGGGCCGAAGGGCCTGTACTGTGCTGTACTTTTCTATGTTCTGAGAACAAGGTGAACAGTTCACTTATGCTGTTAGGCTGCAATGATTATATTCTCACGTAATATTAAACGTTTTAATAATTTTAATCGGTTTTAATTAGTGGAATTTTCACTGGTGTCTTTTAATTTGTAAGTCTAGACAGTACTATCTCATACCTTATGTGGTTAAATATGGTGGATGCCCAAAGAGATTTGTTCTGAGAAAGGATCAATTGATATGAAACATTAATTTTGATTTCTCTCAAAAGATGCTGTCAGACCTGCTGAGCATACCAGCAATATCTTGTTTTTGTTCCCAAAGATATTTGGGGTTTAGGCAGTCAGATATTTGAAATGTCACAAACGTGTACAGAAAGCTAATAGAATACTGCTTTTGATAGCTGAAGGATTATAGTGTAGAGATGTTGAAGTTGTGTTGCACTTGTACAAAACCGTCTGGAGTACTGTGAGCAGATCTGAGCATCCTAGGAAGGCTGTGAGATAACAAGGTGTAGAGCTGGATGAACACAGCAGGCCAAGCAGCATATTAGGAGCAGAAAAGTTGATGTTTTGGGCCTAGACCCTTTATCAGAAAGGAAGGCTGTATTGGCTTTGAAGAGTGTTCAACATAAGTTTACAAAAATGATACCTGCACTTCAGGGGTTAAGTTATGAGGAGAGATTATACAAATTAAGTCTGTTTTCTCTATAATTTAGAAGGATAAGGAATGATTTAGTCTAAGTTTTCAAGATATTAACAAGTGAGAGTTGTTCAAGAATGTGATGACAAGAATTCAGGGGCATTTTGTTCCTGTTAGGGTGAAGGGTAAGACCGGTCAGAGTAGGGAACAATGGATAAATAAAGATATATTGAGGTTCTAGTCAAGAATAAAAGATTGTTTTTTTAGGTGTAGACAAATTGGTTCAATTCAATCTCTTAATTGATACAAAGTGTAGATTAGATTAGATTAGAGTCTGTACAGTGTAGGGGCAATGTAAAGAGAGAAATCAGGAAAGCAAAGAGGGGATATGAGATTGTCTGTTAATGCTATGTTAAAGATAATTCAAAGAAATCCTACAAAGACATCAACAGCAAGCGGGTAACTAGAGAGAGGGTTGGGCCTCTTAATGCTCAAGGAGGTCGTCTTTGTGTTGTACCTCAGGAGATGGGAGAGATACTAAATGAATATTAAACATCAGTTTTTACTGTGAAGAGAGAAATGGAGTCTAGAGAATGCAGAGAAGTAAACTTTGATGTTTTAAAAACAATTCGCATTTCAGAAGAGGAAGTTCAAGAGATCTTAAAAGACTATATAGGTGGATAAGTCTCCGGCATCTGATCTAATGTATCCCAGAATGTTGTGGGAGGTAGGGGAGGAAATTACGAGGCCCTTTGCAGAAATATTTGCATAATCTATAATGGATGGGTGGCTGGAGGGTGGCTAATGTTGCACCCTTGTTTAAGAAGGGTCGTAAAGAGAAATCGGAGAACTATAGACTTGCGAGTCTGACTTTGGTTGTGGGTAAATTGTTGGAGGTGATTGTAAAATCAGCGTGGTTTTGTACGAGGAAAATCATGTCTCACAAAGTTGATTGAGTTTTTTAAGGAAGTTACCAAAAATGTTGATGATGGCAGAGCAGTAGACATTGTTTATTTGGATTTTAGTAAAGCCTTTGACAAGGGTCCACGTGGTAGAGTAATTGGTAAAGTTAGGTCACATGGGACTCAGGCTGAGCTTGCCATATGGATGCATAGTTGGGCTAACGGCAGGAGACAGAGTAATGGTGGAGGATGGCTTTTTGGACTGGAGGCCTGTGACCAGTGGTGTTCCACAGGGATCGGGTCTTGTTTGTTTGTTGTTCATATAAATGATTTGGATGAGAATATAGAAGGCATAGTTAGTAAGTTTACAGGTGACACCAAAATTGGTGTCACAGTACGCACTGAAGAAAGTTTTCTAAGGTTACAAGGGGATCTTGATCAAATGGATTAATGGGCTGAAAATGGCAGATGGAAGTCCGTCTGGATAAATCCGAGGTATTGCATTTTGGTATTAAAAAACAAGGAAAGGGCGACAATTTAATGGTGGTGCCTTGGGTAGTGTTGTAGAACAGAGGGACTTAGGGGTGCAGGTACATAATTCTTTAAAGTTTGCATCACATATAGACAGGATGGTTATAAAGGCATTTGGCACGCTTGCCTTCATTGCTCAGTTCTTTGAGTATAGGAGTTAGGACATGATGTTGAGGTTGCTCAGAACATTGAGGCCTGTTTTGGAATACTCTGTTCAGTTCTGGTCACCCAGATATAGGAGAGATATTGTCAAGCTGGACAGGATTCAGAAGAGATTTACCAGGAGGTTGCCTAGTCTGGAAGGTTAAAGTTATAAGGAAAGGCTGGGATCTTTTTCCACTGGAACGTAGGAGGCTGAGAGGTGACCTGATTGAAAATTATGAAATAATGTGAGGCATTGATAGAATTGATGATAGTTGTCTTTTCCCTAAAATAGGAAATTTCAAGACTAGGGGGCACATTTTTAAGGTGAGAGAGAGATTTTAAAACAACATGATGCAAATTTTTTACATAGAGGGTGGCTGCTGTGTGGAACTAACTTCCTGATGAAGTGGTGGATGTGGGTACAATTACAACATTTAAAAGACATTTGGATGGATATATAAATAGGAATGATTTGGAGGGATATTGGCCAGGAGCAGGCAGATGGGATTAGATTAGTTTGGGATTATGTTAGGCATGGACTGGTTGTACCAAAGGGTCAATTTCCGTGTTGTACGACTCTATGACAGGGTAGGTAAACTATTCCACAGTTTGGGGATTCTAAAACTAGGGTATATCATTAGAGATTTAGGGCCAGAGCATTCAGGAGAGAGCTTAGGAGGCACTTTGACCCACAAAGGGTGATAGATGTTTGGAACTCTTCCACAAAAAAAGCAGTGGATACTGGACCAGTTGTTAATTTTATATCTGAGATTTTTTTAAGCAGGAATATTAAGGGATGTGGACTGGGAAATGGAGGTAGACCACAGATCAGTCATGATATCATTGAATTTTGGAACAGACTAGAGACTGAATTGCCTGCTCCTGTTTGTATTGTTCCTAGTCTGTCTCTTCTAAACATACAATAAACCACAAAAGATAATTGATTGTCTCCAGATTCTGATCAGCCACCCTCTGGATTTACTTTCTTTGTAGGTCAGATTACAGTTATTTTTGAGGATGGTTTGGGTCTGGTTGATTTTCACATCTCCAAGCACCTGTGTGTTTTGTATGTTTCTGAGGCAGACCTTGTGGCAGGAAATGCATACAAAAGGAAGCTTGTCCGATTTCGAAATGTAAGTATGTATGCTTAGTGAAACAGATCAGGTTCAATTTAACTTATGTTCCAAATTTCTCAAAACTGTTGCTTTAAAAAAAATATTTAAAACATTACTTTCAAGTAGACATGGGTCAATGAAGAAAATCTATCTGTTCCTTCTGATGCCTGTTATCCTTGAATACCATATAGCAACCGGGCGATGGTAAGCCTACACTCACACCCTGTGGATAAAAGTTTAGAGCCAGATATTATGCAAGATGGACGCACTTGTTACTTCAAACTCCCTTCAAAACAACAGCAGAAATTCAGAGAGAGCACCATTATACTTAGCTAATGGGCACCTGATGTGTCCCAGCACTCCAACAGTTTCTGATACCAATATCGTACCAGGCCTAGCAAACTGACCAGGCATTTCCAACAGCTCCATGCTGTACATGTGCAAAGCCACCTATGTCAGAGATAGCAGGAACTGCACATGCTGGAGAATCTGAGATAACAAGGTGCAGAACTGGATGAACACAGCCGGCCAAGCAGCATCAGAGGAGCAGGAAGGCTGATGTTTCGGGCCTAGACCCTTCTTCAGAAATCTCCCTTTCTGAGAAGTGTCTAGGCCCTGCTGTTTGTCATTTTTATAAATGACTTGGACGCAGGCATAGGTGGATGAGTTAGTAAGTTTGCAGATGACACTAAAGTCGGTGGAGTGGTGGACAGTGTGGAAGAATGTTGCAGGTTGCAGGGAGACTTGGATAAACTGCAGAATTGGGCTGAAAGGTGGCAAATGGAGTTCAGTGTGGATAAATGTGAGGTGATTCACTTTGGGAGGAATAATAGGAAGGCAGAATACCGGATCAATGGAAATATTCTCGGTAGTGTAGATGTGCAGAGGGATCTTGGTGTCCATGTACGTAGATCCCTGAAAGTTGCCACTCAGGTTGATAGTGCTGTTAAGAAAGCTTACGGTGTTTTAGGTTTTATTGGTAGAGGGATTGAGATCCGGAGCTGTGATGTCATGCTGCAACTGTACAAAACGCTAGTGCGGCCTCATTTGGAATATTGCATACAGTTCTGGTCGCCCCATTACAGGAAGGATGTGGAAGCATTGGAAAAGACGCAGAGGAGATTTACCAGGATGTTGCCTGGTCTGGAGCGCAGGCCCTATGAAGAAAGGCTGAGGGACTTGGGTCTGTTCTCATTGGAGAGAAGAAGGCAAAGAGGGAATTTAATAGATACATACAAGATGATCAGAGGATTAGATAGGGTGGACAGTGAGAGTCTTTTTCCGAGGATGATGACTTCAGCTAGTACAAGGGGGCATAGCTACAAATTGAGGGGTGATAGATTTAAGACAGATGCCAGAGGCAGGTTCTTTACTCAGGAAGTGGTAAGGGCGTGGAACGCCCTGCCTGCCAATGTAGTTAACTCAGCCACATGAGGGCATTTAAACAGTTCTTGGATAAGCATATGGATAATGAATGGATAGTGTAGGGGGAGGGGCTTAGATTAGTTCACAGGTCGCTGCAACATTGAGGGCCGAAGGGCCTGTTCTGCGCTGTATTGTTCTATGTTCAATGGAACATCAGCCTTCCTGCTCCTCTGATGCTGCTTGGTCTGCTGTGTTCATCCAGCTCTACATCTATGTCAGTTCAGGTTGCAGTGGAAGAGTAAAAATTGACCACAACAAGCCTGCATTGAGAAGCAGGAATAATTCTCAATTGGGAACTCTGTGCTCCAGGGATTCACATCGACTTACATGTGAACACGAGGCCATTCAGCCCATCAGCATTATCCCATTTTCGAAATAGACCAGTGCTGAATATTTGATCTGAAACTTGCTGCCTCCCAGGATGTTAGAGGATGTGATAAATTATTTCAAAAGGAATCTCAGTGGGCACTTGATGGAAATGAACGTGTAAGGTTACGGTGATAGAATGGAGAGATGGCACTATCTGGATTGCTGTACAGAGAGCTAGCATTGACTCACAGGATTATACAGGACATTTGGCACAGAAACAGGCCATTCTGCCCAATCAGTAGAGGCTGTTGTTTATGCTCCATGCAAGGCTCCTCCCATCTTCTCCTCATCTAAATCTATGATTGATGGAGAAGTTTGACAGTATGGCTTGATCTGTGCAGGTATGACACGATGCAGAGCTTGATGCAAATAGACCCTAAAGAGCCCAGAGGAAATTGTCATCAGTCATTTTAATTCAAGAATTGCTGAATAAAAGACACATTTTGTGAAAGTTTTTTACCTTGCACTCATCAGAATATTTACAAAAGTGCAAATTAAAGAGGAAAGAAAATAGTTATGCGCATAAGAGAGTCCAGATTAGTTGGCAAGGTGGACTGTGAATAGTATTGGCAATGCATTCACCTGTCATAAATCTAAATGTTTGCCTTTACTGTGAATTGGCATTCATTCAAATTGTACTGATTGAGTGAAAGACGAAAGGTTTTTAAGAAAATGTCTGATTTCAGCAATCCTCCATGTCTGTACTACTGAATGACTGTTCTTAATTCACCGAAATCCTCCTGTGTCTGGGCCAATACTACTCCTTCAATCAACATCTGTAAAACTGATCATTTATCTTAATGTTGGTTGTGGGACTCGTACAGTCATAGAATATATAGCACAGAAGCAGACTCTTCAGTCCAACTTGTCCATGACAACCATATTCTACATAAATCTAGTCCCATTTACTACATTTGACCCATTTGTCTCTAAACCCTTCCTATTCATATACCCATCTAGATGACTTTTAAGTGTTGTAATCGTACCAGTCTGCACCACTTCCTGTGACAATTCATTCCATACAGGCACTACCCTCTGCATGAGAAAACTACCCCTTAAATCCCTTTTATATCTTTCTCCTCTCACCTTAAACCTATGCCGTCTAGTTTTGGACTCCCCCATCCTGGGGAAAAGACCTTGCCTATTTACCCTATCCATGCCCCTCATGATTTTATAAACCTCTAAAAGGTCACCCCCTCAGCCTCCGATGCTCCAGGTAAAATAGCCCCAGCCTAGTCAGCCTCTCCCTATAGTTTAAACCTTCCAACCCCGGCATCATTCTTGTAAATCTTTTCTGGACCCTTTCTAGTTTCACAACATCCTTCCTATAGCAGGGTGACCAGAATTGCACGCAGTATTCCAAAAGTGGCCAAACCAATGTCCTATAGAGCTACAATATGACCTCCCAACTCCTATACTCATTGCACTGACCAATAAACACAAGCGTACCAAACGCCGCCTTCACCATCCTGTCGACCTGTGACTCGACTTTCAAGGAACTGTGAACTTGCACACCAAGTCTCTTTGTTCAGCAACACTCCCCAGAACCTTACTATTGAGTGTATAAGCCCTGCCCCGATTTACCTTTCCAAAATACAGCACCTCACGTTTATCTAAATTAAACTCCATTTGCCACTCAATGGCCTATCTGACCAAGATCTCGTTGTACTGTGAGATAACCCTCTTCACCGTCCACTCTGCCACCTGGTCTAGAATGGATACTACATTCTCCTCCAGAACTTCCAATTCCCCAGTCCCCAACACCTCATCTTTACCATGGATGTCCAGTCCCTATACACTTTCATTCCCCACACAGATGCCCTAAAGGCCCTCCACTTCTTCCTGTCCCACAGGCTTGACCAGTAACCCCTCCACTGACACACTTGTCAGCTTAGCCAAACTTGTCCTCACCCTCTACAACTTCTCTTCAATTCCTCCACTTCCTACAGACAAAGGAGGCAGCCATGGGTATCCGCATGATCCCAAGCTGTGCCTGCCTCTTTGTAGGTTACGTGGAACAATCCCTCTTCCGTACCTACACTGGCCCTAAACCCCACCTCTTCCTCTGTTACATTGATGACTGTATCAGAGCGCCTCGTGCTCCCACGAGGAGCTCGAACAGTTTGTCCACTTCACCAACACCTTCATCCCAACCTTAAGTTCACCTGGATCATCTCTAATACCTCTCTCTCCAACCTGGTCGTCTCTGCTTCCGTCTCTGGCAACCACCTAGAAACTGATATCCATTTAGATTAGATTAAATACCCTACAGTGTGGAAGCAGGCCCTTCGGCCCAACAAGTCCACACCGCCTCTCGGAGCATCCTACCCAGACCTATCCTCCTATAACTCTCACACCCCTGAACACCACGGGCAATTTAGCATGGCCAATCCACCTAGCCTGCACATCTTTGACTGTGGGAGGAATCCGGAGCACCCGGAGGAAACCCACACGGGGAGAATGTGCAAACTCCCCACAGACAGTTGCTGAAGGCTGGAATTGAATCCGGGTCCCTGACGCTGTGAGGCTGCAGTGCTAGCCACTGAGCCACCCTGCTGCCCCAAATTTCAAGCCCACCGACTCCCACAGCTACCTAGTATACACCTCCTCCCACCCACCTTCGTGCAAAAATGCCATCCCCTATTCACAATTCCTTTGCCTCTCCCGCAAATGCTCCCAGGATGAGGCATTCCCCCCAACAACCTGTCCGTCCTCCCTACCTCCCCAACTACTCTGACCTTTACTGGCTCCATCCCCGCCTCTTGGACCTGTCTGTCTCCTCTCCACCTATCTGCTGCATTGTCTGTCTGCCTCCCCCTCTCTCCCTAGTTATTTCAGAAACCCCTTCCCTTCCCCCATTTCTGAAGAAGGGCTTAGACCCAAAACGTCAGCCTTTCTGATGCTGCTTGGCCTGCTGTGTTCATCCAGCTCTACACCTTGTTATCTCGGATTCTCTAGCATCTGCAGTTCCTACGATATCAGATGAAATTTTAGGTCAGACAATGCATGTTAGGTGTGAGGCCTTATTTAGAATCGGTTTGTGTTTTGGTTTGGATTCAGAGTGATTTTATTTCTAAAGTAGGAATTTATAAAAACCACATTGACTGATTGTCTATAAATCTACTTCACCAACACATTCCATCCCAACCTCAGTTCACCTGGACCATTTCTATTGCCTCTCCTTCCTTCCTGAACCCCTCTGTCTCCATCTCTGGCAGTCATCTAGAAACCGATATCCATTTCAAGCCCACCGACTCCCACACCTACCTAGAATACACCTCCTCCCACCCATCTTCCTGCAAAAATGCCATCCTCTATTCCAATTCCTTCGCCTCCGCTGCATCTGAGCCAGGATGAGGTATTCCACTCCCGTACATCTCAGATGTCCTCATTTTTCAAGGACCGCAACTCCTCCTCACCACCCCCCCTCCCATCCCCCACCCCGCCCAACCACCACCACCGTGGTCGAGAACGCCCACAACCGTGTCTCTCACATTTCCTATAACTCATCCCTCTCACCCCCCTCCCGGCAGTAACAACCAAAACAGAATGCCCCTAGTCCTCACGTACTACCCAACCAACCTCCAGATCCAACGCATCATCTTCCGACACTTTCCACCTTCTGCAATCCGACACCACCACCATAGACAATTTTCCTCCCCACCCTTGTCTGCTTTCCGGAGGGACTGCTCTCTCTGTGACTCCCTTGTCTAGTTCACACTCCCCTCCAGCCCCACCACCCCTGGCACTTTTCCCTGCAATCGCAGGAAGTGCTACACCTGCCCCAACCTCTCTTCTCACGCCCATCCCAGGCCCCAAGAAAACTTGCCACATCAAGCAGATGCTCACTTGCACATCTGCCAATGTGGTATACTGCATTGCGGTTCCCGTTGTGGCCTCCTCTACATCGGGGAAACCAAGCAGAGAGAGAGAGGGCGCGCGCGCGAGAGAGAGAGAGAGAGAGCGCGAGAGAGAGAGAGAGAGCGCGCGAGAGAGAGAGAGAGAGCGCGCGAGAGAGAGAGAGAGCACGCGAGAGAGAGAGAGTGCGCGAGAGAGAGAGCGCGCGAGAGAGAGAGCGCGCGAGAGAGAGAGAGCGAGCGCGCGAGAGAGAGAGAGAGGGCACGGAGAGAGAGAGAGAGGGCTCGGGCGAGAGAGAGAGAGGGCGCGGGCGAGAGAGAGAGAGAGGGCGCGGGCGAGAGAGAGAGAGAGAGGCGCGGCGAGAGAGAGAGAGAGAGCGCGCGCGAGAGAGAGAGAGCGCGCGCGAGAGAGAGAGAGAGCGCGCGAGAGAGAGAGAGGCGCGAGAGAGAGAGAGAGTGCGCGCGAGAGAGAAGAGAGAGGCGCTGCGCGAGAGAGAGAGAGCGCGAGAGAGAGAGGCGCGCGAGCGAGAAGAGAGAGCGCGCGAGAGAGAGCGCGACGAGAGAGAGAGAGCGCCGCGAGGAGAGAGAGAGAGAGCGCGCGAGAGAGAGAGACGCGCGCGAGAGAGAGACGAGAGCCGCGCGAGAAGAGAGAGAGCGAGCCGCGAGAGAGAGAGAGAGAGCCGCGAGAGAGAGAGAGAGCGCGCGAGAGAGAGAGGGAGAGAGCGCGCGCGAGAGAGAGAGAGAGAGAGCGCGCGAGAGAGAGAGAGGAGCGCGCGAGCGAGAGAGAGAGAGCGCGCGAGAGAGAGAGAGCGCGAGGCGAGAGAGAGAGAGCGCAGCGCGCGAGAGAGAGAGAGAGAGCGCGCGAGAGAGAGAGAGGCCGCGAGAGAGAGAGATGGCGCGGCGAGAGAGAGCGAGAGAGGCGGCGAGAGAGAGAGAGAGAGCGCGCGCGAGAGAGAGAGAGCGCGCGCGAGAGAGAGGAGAGCTGCGCGCGAGAGAGAGAGAGCGCCGCGAGAGAGAGAGAGAGCCGCGCGCGAGAGAGAGAGAGCCGTGAGAGAGAGAGAGCGCGCGAGAGAGAGAGAGAGCGCGCGAGAGAGAGGAGAGAGCCTGCGAGAGAAGAGAGAGAGCGCGCGCGAGAGAGAGAGAGCGCGCGCGAGAGAGAGAGGCCGCGCGAGAGAGAGAGAGAGCGCGCGAGAGAGAGAGCGAGCCGCGAGAGAGAGAGAGAGCGCGCGAGAGAGAGAGAGCGCGCGCGAGAGAGAGAGAGAGCGCGCAGCCGAGAGAAGAGAGAGAGAGAGCCCGCCGAGAGAGAGGAGAGAGCGCGCTGAGAGAGAGAGAGAGCGCGCGAGAGAGAGAGAGAGCGCGCGAGAGAAGAGAGCGCGCGAGATGAGGCGTCCGCGAGGAGAAGAGAGAGCGCGCCGCGATGAGA